>NC_056670.1:36858236-38090736 GCF_018350195.1 Panthera tigris | reverse complement strand
CACAAAGGTTTTATTGGGGTCTAGGGGCAGTTGGTGAGGTAATGGCTGTGGCCTCAGCCGATTGGCTGGGGAAGGGTCGGAGTCCTGTGACGCAGGTCGCCAGGCATGTTTTGATCGGGAAGTTTGAACGGGTGAGCGGGAGGTTACTCAAGGGGAGGAGGCGTGGTCTGAGGTTTCTGCGATTTTCCCGGAAAGGGGGCATGTCGGGGACATGGTCACTCAAGGTGGAGGACACAGAACAAGATGGAGTCGGCCGGCATAGGTCCACCCTTTCAGCCCCATTTAGACCTTTCCACCCTGGCTCCTTGAAGACTGCCAACTGGCAGTGCCTCACCTCTTGCCTCTTCCCCGGCAGCTGCATGGAGACACCTGCTCGCAGGACTGGTGGAGAAACGTCCCTGCCACGAGCATCCAGCCTTCGAGGTGTGCGGGGAAGTGTGTAATTGACGGGCAACCCGACCGAGGCCCTCCTGCGGGACCAAATTGTAATCGGCTGCGGCGCTTGGTCACAACAGGGATTGCTTTTACATCCTAGTGCGGCCACGAACCTGGCAAGCAGGTCCCCGCGGTTATTAAGAAGCCTCCTGACTTCAGCAGGTCGCCTTGGGTCAGTGCAGCGGCATACATTCTGGCTGCTGGGCTCGGAGTGAGTATCAGGCTGAGATCAGGGCTCTCACGTCCTTGAGGAGTAGGTGACCGAGTGCTTGGTCCCTCGTGTACTTGGGCAGGTGGGTGGGAGAAGCCGTCTCTCCTAAGGCAAGAGCAGGAGAGGGCGTGCGCTCCAAATTGTGAAAATGTGATACGGCTCCTTCCACGATGAATTATTCACACGCCAGGATGAATTAATAATCTGAGCTGTGAATTAATTTTATTGGGTTTCCAGAAAGGTGACCATTTCAGAGGCAGGAAGGAGGTGCTCCTGTGCTCCACCCCCCGGCCCCCAACCCAAATCATTAAGGGTGTGAGCACACAGGCTCACCCAAAGCAAATCAGTCAGAAAGTGCCTTTTTTTTTTTCTGTGTTGGAAGGTGACTCATGGACTTTACCCACAATTCCTTTTTGACCTTAGTAAGAAATTACAATACCCCTAATTGCCCCCGAGTCTTCCCCTGTGGCCAGAGTAAAAATTTTCAAATTAAATGCCTTCTCTTCTTCCCTGAGGTTGGCGAAGACAGCCTTGTAGACACAAATCCCTTTACACTTGGACATGGAGAAAAGAATCAAGATGGATGGCCCCAGCCCCCCCAGCCTGCTGCACACCTGCCTGCCCCCGCTCCCACTGCCTCGCCTCCTCCCTCCTGGCTGGTTCCTTGACAAGTTCATTGCTGTGTTCACCAGAAAGCGATCAGCGGAGTCTTGCTTCTGGAGAAGTTAAATGCAGGCCGACAATTCCTCAGGGGTTCACGGGATGAAAGGCTGCAAAAGAGGGTTTGGAAGCGCTTCACAGAGGGACCCACGTCTACACATACGTCAAGAGAACTGTTGTTTGGGGAAAACAAGTTGTATTGGAGGCTTTGGGAATTGCAGAGAGGTTTCGCAAGAACTCAGAGGAGCAAATAAGAAATAAAAGACACAGCCAACGTTTATTGAGTGCGTGCTATGCGGTGGGCTTCGTGTTGAGCCTTTTCAAGTCACTTTTTCATTGTATTCTCCGCACCTTAGCGCACTGTCTCCTGTCGTTAACCCGCAGAGGTCAGGTGATCCTCCTGAAGTCGCCTAATGAGTAGCAGAGCCAAGACTCAAACTCAGGCCTGCCAGGACCCGGAAGGCCGTGACTCTCATCTGTGTGCATGTCCTAGGGGACGGGAGAGAGGAAAGGAGCACAGGCACACACGTCCACGGGGCAGCAGCGATAGCGACACAGGACGACAGAGCCGGGAGCTCCGGACTCCCATCCAAACCCCGTCACCAGCAACCTGGGACCCTGCAAATGCCTCTTTGCTGCTCTGGGCCTCAGTCTTCTCTCCAGTGAGATGGCAGGTTCGAAGGAGAAGCCCCCTCGGGCCCAAGTTTGTAATGCTCTCCTCTTCCTAGTCCACAGGGGAGAAGACTTCGGCTCGGGAACAGGGCCACTGGAAGTCGTGGCCAATCTGGCCCAACCCGTCACAGGGACCTTGAAGCCCCTCTGCAACGTGTCCAGGGACTCCAGGCCCTGCTAGCAAGATGGAAATGGACGAGGCCCAAGGCTGCTTGCGCATACTTACCGAGTGAAAGTAGTATCTTGAGCGTGACTTCCCTGAGTCTTTGCCACGGGCCCCCGCTAGCAGCGGCCCAAGCTCCTCTTCGGTGCTGAATTTCCCTCACCGGGGCCGCCAGTGAGCCTTCCGACGGCCAGACACGTGACTCTCTCTGTCCGGGGGGACGTGGGGGGTGGAATCCGGGAAGACTTGACTCAATTTGATGGAAAGCAGCTTCCTTCTAGCAGTAGGAAGTTAGAGGAAGAGCAGAGCCGGGTAAAACAGACAGCAAGCAGTACGGGGGCCGGTAGGCCTGCTCTGAGCATTGCTGATACTTACCGGCTGTGTGTGGCTCCAGACAAAACCCCTTATGTCCACACATCTTGGTTTTCCTCTCTGGGTAAAGAGATGCAGACATTCGGCCCGCTGAGATCAAAGCGCCAGACGGGAAGGGGGTGTGTGTGCTCAGGGCTGCCTACTACTCCATTATTTCTGGAAGAATAACCGAGATAATGAGGTGACGGGACGGCAGGAGGGGAGGGGTGGGGTAAGCCCAGCGCTGCCTCTGACCACAGCGTGGAATGTGGTGCGGCCTCCCAAAAAGCCGCGCGTGTCAGTTCACCTGGAGGGGCTCCTGAGTCAACAGAGAAGCGTATACAACATGATCCAATGTTCCAAAAGCAAGAGTAACGAGAAGGTATGCTACTATATGATTATGCGGGCACCGAGGGAGGTGTGCGGGGGATGCACTTCAGATTATGAGCAGGAGTTGCCGGAGTCTGGGGATGCATTGCAAGGTGAGGTCAAGAGGAGGATAAAAAGCAGAGAGGTGGGGAGGGGAGACGATAAGCAAAAGGGGAAAAAAGCGAGTTAGGGTATCCGCAGCAAATGAGGACATTGGCTGTGGCATTGGCATGCAGATGTAGTGTGCAAAAAGTGGATAAAAGAACGTTCAGTGAAATGTGACTCCCCTAGAAAGAACAGTGATTGATTCCTGTCTCAGAGGGTGCTTCTGAGGCTCAGGTGACGTCATCGCGTGCCAGGATGAGAGAACCGTCAGAAGTCGCATCTCAAGAGGAGCTCCAAGACTCGAATTCTGTTCTGCCAGCACCCGGGCCGGCGTTCTGCCTTTTGCAGCCACCTCACTACGTAATCACGAACCAGCTGTAGTCCAGCGACTGACTTGTTGAACACAGAACGTTGATTATTGCTCATTCTCTCAGGCTAAGAGCAGGAATCAAAACAGATGACAGTCCCCTCACTTTGGGTGGGAGAGGTTCACCCAGTCAAGCACGAGTGCTGTAATCATGATGTCAAAGCAGCAATCACGTTTCAGTTTAAAAATAACGGGAAATGCCCACTTGAACTAAGTATGTGAGGCGCGCGAGGCTAGCGGGTGGTACCAGTGGATGATATTTGACATTAACCCATGGCCAGACACGTGAACCCGTGTTCATGAGAGCCAGGAGACAGCTGGCTCCGTGCAGGGGGATCACTCCACGCGAAGCGTTTTGCATGCATTATCTCAACTAATACTGCCAGGAGCTCCACTTAAGTTCCTTACTTTACAGATCCGGAAACCGGGGGTCAGTGAGGTGAGGCGACTTGCTCAAGGTTCCATGGCTGGGGTACGGCAGGACCGGGATTAAAATCCGGGCAGCTCGACTCCAGGACCCACACTTTTAATCCTACACTACCATAGTACGGCTGCGGGTTGGGAGATTTTTCAGGCTTTATTCATCTCGTGTGCTGTGTGTGCCCGTAGTGATCGAACACAGCTTTCCAAGCCACGAGTGGTGGCTTAATTACGGTGCGCTCTTCATATTGTTGAAATGTGACATCCCTCAGCGTATTCATCTGCAATGGGAGATGACTCACAGGTGTAATTTATGTGTCCTTTGGTGTGTTATTAACGTGTGCTCTCAATGGAGGTTTAATTTTGGAAGTGGCTTTCGAGATCATGGTGGAGGCTTGACAGATAATTAGAACAACACCCCTCGAAATGAGAAGCGCCCTGCTGTTCTCGCAAAGGTCACCGGTGACCCCCAAGACCCCAACCCGGCGGCCTGGTCTCAACCTGCTCCCTCCTCCGCTTTGCTGCACGTGGGACACTGTTTCTGTCCCCTCCCCGTTGCTGTCGCTTTTCCTCCCACCATGGGTCCGTGGTGGACAGCTGCTTGAGGAGTTGAAAATAGGGACTAATACACCTTCTGAAGTTTTTTTCTTCAGGCTGAGCTTCTGTAATTCCTTGTGTCATTGGGATGCTGTCTGAGGATATTCAAGTTTGTCAGCTGCCCTTGTAAATCTTGGGGCTGAGAACTGAACACGAGACTCAGGGGAGATGTGACTAGGAAAGCCCTGGAGATCAGACTTTAACCTTCTCTGTCCCACACACTCTACTTCTGTTAATGCAACCCCAAATAGCTTCTTGCCAGTAAGAGTGCTGCACAGTGCTGATGCTGGCTGAGCAGCTGCCGAACAAAACTTCTCTCTTTTCTCCGGCTGCTCCCAGGACAGGGCTCTGTCACTCTACACTTACACAATAGAGGTACCTTAGCGCCACTGCAGAAGCTTCCTCTCCGCATTATGGTTTTTGTGCCTTGTGAGCTTTGTTGCATCCCCATGGCCCACTGAGAGCTTTTGGATTAGAATTCTCCCATCCACCTCATTTGTCATCCTCCCCCCCGCCCCCACCACCCGGTTCAGTGGCATCCACAGACTTGATAAGAAGCTTTCTATGCCTTCATTCAAGTATTCACAAAATTTGTTTTAACAGGAGAGAGCCAAGGACAAAGCCTTATCTCGGGCCCCTGGAGAGCTCCTTAAGTGACAAGCTGAACAGGAATGAATTAATCAGCAAGCTCTGGGCATGGTTCTTGAAGTGGTTACAAGTCCACCTTCCTCACTGTATTATTACCCTAGCTAGAGTTTTTCACATTGCCCAAGAGGATATCATAAAAACTTTATTATATAGTGTGCCCAATTGCACTGTCCTGATCTACCTAATGATTGCAAACACTCCCCCAAAAAAGGAAAGAAGGAAGGCGGGAAGGCAGGGAAGGAGGGAGGGTGGGAGGGAGGAAAAAGAAATCAGATTGCTTTGCTAGGATTCATTTTAAAAGGGACATGCTCTTTGTTAGGAATCAACGTGAACTCCTAGTCCGCCTTTCCTGACAGCCATCCCGTTCGTTGCTACATTATTGTTTAGGAACAGCCTCGGCCTTGGGCCTTTAAGCGTTTCCTTCATGTTAGTTTTGAAAATGGAAACAGCGTCGCTCATTTTCATTCATGCCTCCAATGTTTTCAGAACCCTGCTCTCTGTCTGGCACCGGGCTAGCATCTAGGGCCCAAAGTGTGGGAAACCCACCGACCTGCATCAAGGCCCTCGGTGCCTTCACTTCGCCCATATTTGACAACTCCTTCAATATCTCCGGCCAAGGATGGGTGACCCCATGTTCAAGTACTCTTTTTGCCCAATGCCCAGAAGTCCGGAAGTAATTGAGAACTGTCAGGTGGGCTCTTCCTCTCTCCCCCGAACCCTGAGCTTTCCCCTTCAGGCCAAAACACATGGTCTCTTAGCTGGAAAGACAAAGGTCTGTTCCCATCACCACGGCTGCGTTATCTTACTGGGTCCGGGGAACTTAATTTCTTCCTCATCCTTCGTGCTCGGGGTATGACTTTGAAAGTTCGTTTCCCCCCGATCTCACTCTGCTCTGGGCTGCGGCCCTTCAGACCCTAGAGTATCACGACTACTTTACTTCCAGCAACTGAGAACCAAAGGCAAACCAGCTTCACACAACACAGGATGTATCAGCTCAAGCAGTTGAACGGTCTGAGGACAGGCGAGGCTTCGGGAATTGTCGCGTTCAGGGGTTCAAGCAACATCATTAGCACCTCGTCACTGTCTCTGTCTCTCTCACGTGCCCGTGGCTTTGTTCTCAGAGGGCATCTTTGGCCTCTGAGAAGCTCGACTTTCTCATCACTGCTGCAGAGTACAAAAAGAGAAGTATCCTTCTGGAGCATGTAATTAAAGGCCTGGGGTGAGCAGCGATTGGAGCCTGGGCTGTGTTCACACGCCCACCCTGACCAATCACCATCGCAAGATAGTGCTGTGCTCAGACTGGCCAGGAAAAGCCCTACGTTAGAGCTCGAGTTAGAGGCAGCTCCACCTGACCCAGAAACTGAGCGCGGGCAGGTGTCCAGAGGAACGTGTGGGAATGTTGGTAAGGGGCTCCGTACCATTGGAAGAAAGGGAGATAAATGCTGAAATGTTAAAAAAAAAAAAATGCCTGGAAGAGTTCCTCAATTGCTCGCAAGGTACGCGGCACAAAGAACCTGCTCGATAAACCTTGGTTGAATGACTTGAAAAACCCCGGCCTCACTTGTGCTCTTGCGTGTCCGTCTTTCTCTGAGGTCCTCACCAGTGGGAGGTTGATGCTTGTGGTTGTCTACGTAGGAACTCTTCTCCCTTGGGGGGCCTGGGTGGCTCAGTCGGTTAAGCGTCCGACTTTGGCTCACGTCACCATCTCACGGTTTGTGAGTTCGAGCCCCGCGTCGGGCTCTGTGCTGACAGCTTGGAGCCTGGATTCTGCTTCGGATTCTGTGGCTCCCGCTCTCTCTGCCCCTCCCCTGCTTGTGTTCTGTCTCTATCTCTCTCTCAAAAATAAATAAAAACATTACAAAAAAACCTATTCTTCCTTTTTCCCTCGTAAATAAAACCTGATCTGGCTGAGGTCCCCGTGCCTCAGGGAGGACAATGTTTGAGGCAAAGGCTGATTGATCCAGGTAGTGGTTTTTTAGACTTCTCCATGTTCAGAAACACCCTGAGAGCTCCTTACAGCTCAGATTGCTGGCGAGTGTAGGCACTATGTCTTAAGAATCATGTTCTAGAAAGGTCACTCCAGAATGCAGGCTAGAGTTTGAGAAACCCTGCTCCAGAAAAGAGAGAGAGAGAGAGAGAGAGAGAGAGAGAGAGAGAAAATAGATGACAGAAAAGCCCAGATTGCACAGCGTTGGTATGTCTTATCAAAGAAAACCAGCGAAAGCCTTCCCACATTTATATATTTTTTTTAAATTTTAATGTTTATTTTTGAGGGAGAGAGACAGGCATGAGTGGGAGAGGGGCAGAGAGAGAGGGAGACACAGGCTCCAGGCTCCAAGCTGTCAGCACAGAGCCCAATGTGGGACCTGAACCCACGAACCGTGAAATCATGACCCGAGCCGAAGTCGGATGCTTAACCAACTGAGCCACCCAGGCACCCCTAGCCTCTATCCCACATTTATAAAATAAAATCCAGCCCTCCCTATCTGGGCTTTCCTGGCCACAGCGTGTGTTCCAGCCCCAGCCCCACTCCCTGGCATGAATTTTCTCCCTAGCCATGTGGAACCATGATCTTTCATGGACTTACGCCTCTTCCAGAGCTCTCGCCCGCCTCATACATCCACCCATTCTCCAAGGTAAGTCTGTCCTGTGAGGCCTGCCCCAACTCCCCTCCTCTCTCCTAGGAAGCCTTTAAATATGCAAACACCCATCATAGCACCACATGTGTCTCCCTGCCCCGCACCGTTTCTGGACGGCAGATGCCAGTTTCCTCTCTCGATGGTCCCATACCCAGGACTAGGCTGGCCCATACCGAAGATTAGTTGAATGAATGAAGTTCCATGGGCAGAAAGAACATCTGTCATCTGTGTGCCCTTTACCCGACTGAGCACAGAAGGGCCTATACAAACAATGGCTAGAGAGAAGCATCTGGATGGCGACTGCACACCTAATGTGCCAGGAAGCACAGAGCCAGGAACTCCAATGTAAGCATCAGACAAAATAATGTTTGGTCTTAGCTCTGTCCGGTGGCCGGTTGTGTGACCCAGGCTTGCTCAGCCTCCCTATCCTCATCTGTAAAATGGGAGTATTGATAACATCAAAATTATTTTTTTTAAGAGACTATGAGTTTAGGCACCTCGTGTACTAGGTATCTGCTTGCTCCACAGTAAGGTTCTGTAAATGCCAACCTTTAATATTATTTTCTGACCATCATTCAAACGTTGCAACCGAACAGGTGCACCTGCTTGGTCAATCGGGGTTTTTCAGCGGCCTTGGTTTTCGGAGGGAATCCCACACAGATCTTAAGGGGCTCGTATGACCTGGTCCATGGTTATCGAAGCTCAACAGCCAGGAGGACCCGAATTCACCAAGAAATCATTACGTGAGCCCAGACTTGTGCTAGGACGATCTCTGTGTGTGCTGGGGACAAGCAGGCAACAATTCACCGGAAACGAAGACACAGTTTTTTGGAAGCATCCTCCCTACTTACCTGTCTGTGTGGCAAACTCTTCATCTCCCAAATGTGATCCAGGCGGTCTTTTTCCGGGAGCCATCCTTGTGCCTTAAAGGGCCACTCGGCTTCGAAGTCACCTCTCTCTCTTGTTCTTCCACCTTTTAGCCCTGCTCCTGATGTGCAATGCTCAGTGGTTGGCGCATCTGTCTGTAGCAAGAGCCCGGACGCTTTTTGAGCCTAGCCCAGTGCATGGTGCAAAGTGGAAGGGGGAGGCAAAGTTGGTGGTCTCCCTCCTTCTCCGGGGAGCTTTCAGTCTGTTTGAGGGAGCCTCGCTGACCCGCAAAATGACCACAGTGAGCTTTAAGTGGGTGATGCTTCCCCTTCAGTCTGGGCTCAAGGGCCCATCAATCCCATCATCATGCTTTGTGGACTATGGAGGAGGCCTGGGTGGTCAGAAGGGTTGGACAGTCACAGGATGAATGGATTTATGGCAGCACGGGGGACGGGAGGACAGCCAGGAAGAGAAGACCGCCTGGGAGAAAGGACCCACAGGGTAGTGAGGGCTCAGCCTTCTGCATTTAATGAGGCTGCCCCAGGCTCTGTCCCGCAGCCCCAGGGTAATCAAGGCAGCTGATCCTGTGACACTCCTTCCCCGACATGGACAGGGCCCCAGTCGCCATTAAAATCGCCATGGGAATTTGTTGATTCAAGCCCTGGTCTGCCATTCACTGGCTGGGTAGCCTTGGTCTGCGTCTGATTGCCAGTTTTCTTGCGATTTCTGTCCTACATCGTTTGTTGGCAGTTTGGTGAGGATCAAAGGTGGTGTCTGAGGGCAGTTCCTGTAAATGGTAGCACAATAGATAAATTTAAGGCATTCTGAGAGCTGTTGCTTGGGTGTATTACCTCTCCATCCTACAGGTATGGAGAGGAAGGGAGGGGCGCGCAGAGCGAGGAGATACCGGGACTGAGTTTCTTACCATGGCAGATCAGAGTTGCATACCCACCTGACCTTTTCCACAATCCTGCACACCCTACCTTGTTCTGTACTGCAGTTGCTAATGCTTTGGGGTTACCCGAAATGCCAGAAGCCAGTACCACTGTAGAAGCCAAGAAAAGGAAACAGAACAACCGGCCATTTCTTCTTTCTTGTTAACTCAACAATCTCATGATCGGCTGTGTGCTTTTGGAAAAGAGATCACGGAGGCCAATCCCCGCATCAGCGATCCTGATGTTTCTATCACATGAATCATTCGAAACGGGATTTTTCAGTTTATTTCAGCAGAACCATGCCAGCGCTCTTCACGATGAAAGGTGTCCATGCTATGCGTTGGGACGTGGACAAGTTTTCATCGCAGCAAATGCATAGGCTTGTATTACGACCTGGCGCTTCCTGCAGCTTCAAGGTTTCTGCTTGGTTGGCATCGGCTTCCCCTGAAAAGAGTGGGAACCTACGCAGACCCAAACTTAATAAGGATTGAATGGAGTCCAGGCCAGTTTCCATGGTGGTAAGGTGATACCACACCCACAAGCCACAAAACCCGAGTCTGAGGGAAAAACGAGGCTCTTTTTGCCCATTGTGCCTCTTACTCGTTTCTTTCCAGCCTCCTTTCTTTCCCACACACCAGGGTGGTTAAAGACACAGTGTCATTTGTACAGATCAGGCTCCCTTCTTGTAAGTTTCCAGTTAAACATTCTTTTGTAGCTGACACCTATTAATAATTTAAAATGCCTGCTCTTTTGAACAATGATCAAAATTAAGCTATTACCCACAGGGGGATATTTACATACAGTTAGTCAGCAGCTGTTTAACAGCCCCTTTTCACTCAAGATTTCTTGCGACCCTCACATATCATTTGTAAGCAGAAGAGTATTTGGTTATTGTATGATTTTTTTTTTCTTTCTGCATGTTTGATAAACGGCCACTGGGAATCACTTAGGAAGTAAATAAGGTAATTCTTTGTGATTTCTGCAGGCTGCTGAAGTTACGGGAGAAGGGCAATTACTTTTAGATCCCTCTACATGCAATTTACTAATAAGCTACAGAAGGCAGAAACATGTAATTAGTAATTACTATAGTATGTAGTGATGGGGTGCTTACCCCGTCAGTGTATGGGCTTCTAATCCAGTGGCAGAAAATGCTTTGAGCTTAGTGCACCCAAGCAAGCCCTATTATATTTGGAGGCAGTTATGATGATAAACTGAACTGCCATTTATTGATGGAGACTGCTGAGGGGACACCAAGCATTGGTATGTTCAGTCTTTCACCTGACCCCCACCACCACGACAAGGTTCTTAGGAAATTTGCCTCCTTGACTCCATTTTTGAGCCAGACTCAAAAATTGTTGAGGGACTTCCTGAGATCACACGTTAATGAGTGGTGGACTCAGACCCAAATCCCGAGTCTCAGGCCCAGCCCATCCCTGTCAATCATACCAGGGCATCGCCCAGCCGTGCTGCCGGAGAAATGATGCCACCTCCCAGGGCTCGGACGCAGACGGGACTCAAGACCTGAGGGTGCTATTTTATGGCAGGGTTGGGGGCTGGGAAGAGAAGAGAGAAGAAAAGCAGATCGGAAACAAGTGCCTCCTTTTGAGAAGTAGACACTGGCCACTTGATGTGTATTATCTTATTTATAATTGCCAGGTATTATTTGTACCCATTTTTATAGCAGAGAGAATCAAGGGTTAATGGTTTTTATGCCACTTGGTCAAGATCACTTAGTGGTAAGTGGCAGAGCTGGAACGTGACCCTGGGTGAGTCTGACTTCAATGACAACTGTCTCTCCCTCATACCAAGTAGTTATTCTGGTGCATGTGACTCCTTATTGTCGCAAACCGAGTGTATCTGCGTCAGATATCTCTAAAAGGGTATTTGGGGGCAAAGGAGGAGGGCCTACAGAGAGTAAGACCTTAAAGCTGAGTCCTTTCACACAGTAATCTCAGTTTTAGAAATTTATCCTGAATAGAGAAGAAAATCCAAAAACTGCAGACACGAGTTTATGCGCAGAGATGTTAGCTGTAATGCCAGAACCTGGGGAAAGAATTCAAACACCGAATAATGCAACAATAGACAGGTAAGTTATGGTTGTGGGCAGCTGACAGAATATTAGGCAATTCAAAAATAATATTAATGAAGAGTTTTTAATAACATAGGAAAAGCCTTAAAACCTAACGGAGAGTGAGGCAAAATAGAAAATTACGTGTACGGTAAGAACTTACTTTTGTACAGCAATATTTACAGAAAGAGACATATAGAAAACTTGTGTGTGGTGAGTTAAGGGGTGACTTTATTTTTTATTAAATAACAGCTTAATTAAGATATAATTCAGATACCAAAAAACGTACCCTTTTAATATGTGACATATGTTGGTCTTAGTGTGTTCACAGAATCTTACAACAATTACCATCATCTAATTTAATTTAATTGTTTGTTTATTTTCAGTAGGCTCCACGCCCAGCACGGAGCCCAACACAGGGCTTAAACTCACGACCCTGAGATCAAGACCTGAGCTGAGATCAAGAGTTGGATGTTTAACCCCCTGGGCCACCCAGCCATACCTCAACTAATTTTAGAAAATTTTCACCAACCCATCAATCACTCCCATGACTCCCAAACCCCCAGCCCCTGGCAAACACTAACATATTTTCTGTCTCTATAAATTTGCCTATGCTGGACATTTCCGAAAAGTGGAATCATACAGTAAGTGGCCCTTTGTTCCTGGCTTCTTTCTATCCCACCAGCAATGACTGAGGATTCCAACTTGTCCACGTCATCGCAAACAACTGTCACGATCTTTCTTTTTTATTTAAATTATGCTCATGGTTTTCCTTTCTATTTCCTAATGACTAGCCGTGTTGATCATTTGTGTGTGTGTGTGTGTGTGTGTGTGTGTGTGTGTGTGTGTATCTTCTTTGGAGAAAGGTCTGTTGACATTCTTTGCCCATTTTTAAAATAAGTTGTCTTTTTTTTATTCACCTATGAGTTCTTTATATATTCTGGATGCTAGTCCTTTGTCAAATATACGACTTGCAAAAAAATTTCTCCCATTTTATAGGTTGCCTTCTTCGTTTCTTGATGATATTGTTGACGACATGAAAATGTTGAGTTTTAAGACTATCTAAACTATCTATTGTTGCTGCCTCTAGGCCATGCAGATTTACTCCTATGTTTTCTTCTAAGAGTTTTACAGTTTTCGATCTTACATGGAGTTCTCCAGTTCATTTGTATATGGTGTGACATAAGAGTCCCCCTTCATTCTTTTGCATGTGGGCACCCGTTGTTCTAGAATCATTTGTTAAAACAGCTATCCTTTCCTCACTGAATTGTCTTGGCTTACCTGTCAAAACTCAGTTGATCACAATGTAAGACTTTCACGTATGGACTCCCAGTTCTGTCCCATTGATCTTGTTATGTGTCCTGATGCAAAGCACCGCCGTGTCCGAATCACTGGAGCTTTGTAAGAAGTTTTGGAACTGGGAAGTGAGGGTGCTCCACCTTCGTTCTTCTTCCTAAAGATCATGTTGTCTATTTTGGGTCCCTTGCGATTCCGTGTGAATCTTAGGATTGGCTTGTCAATTTCTACAGAAAAGGCAGCTGGGATTTTGCTAGGGACTGTGTTGAATCCATAAATCTGTTTATCGGAGGTGGCCACCCTGTTGACCAAGTCCTATGGCTTTTTCTGAGGTGTGAACGGACGCCATTTTGCCTGAGAAGAGCAGTGCGGCTCCACGGAACGCTAAGGCAGGCTTGGAAATTACATCCATATAGAGACGACCTATAAAGGCAAGACGGCTGCTCCCCTGAGGCCAGTTCTTGGCCACTCCATATACTATGCGGCTTCTATTACTTAGGCCAGCAAGGCTTTAAATACCTCCGGGCACCCCTCCTCCACTTCCTGTGGAATACTATTTCACAGTCCAATAGATCTTCCTACAGGGAATTACCCCTGTTACTTAGCCCACATTTCCTCTTGCGTTTTCGTCCATCGCTTCCCTAAAACCACACCATTCCAGACTGGTTTGCCTACTTGGGATTTCCATGTTTCGCAGCCTCAGAGGCCATATTCTTTCCCAGTTGTTGGGTAAATTCTGGGTTTTGCAGATGAAGGCCCTCAAAGGAAGGTCCCAGAGTGAGGGCTAATACCAGGGCCCCTTAGCTCATGAAGCCAAGGGCAAATGCGGCCAATCCAAAGACAAGGAATCCGAGGTCCTCCTCAACAAGAACTTGAGAGTCCTTTCTGCACTTGGGGGAAGAATGGCTCAATTCTCTGGGCTCCCTTTTTTGTTGTACAGATCTGGGGCTCTAGCTGTCCCAGGGTCCTCCCCGTGCCCCACTGAGAAGGACAGGGAGTTGGCTGACAGCCCATAGGGTGCCTCCTTGGCAACTTACAGGACAGCTGGGCCCCACAGCCAAAGGGGGCTCACTCATCCTTCCAGAGGGAGACTGGAGACACTATATGGAGACTCAGTGGAGACAGGGGAGTCAGAAAGGACAAGGACATGGAAGAAAGTGTGTTCTGAGTGCTTTGCTTGCATCGTGCCCTTGATCTTGAACCAGCCCACCCAGGCTGAGGGTGCTGATACGAAGAGTGCAATGCAAGGACGTGTCACCAGCCTGGGACATGCAGTAGACAAGGGAGCAGGGCAGGGGCTCACACGCATATTGGGTTTTCTCCAAAACCCACGCTCTTTCTGGAGCATACTGGGCCTCAGTTTCCTCATCTATGGAATGGAGCTAATGCAGTATCACCGAGCTGCTGAAAGAACTGATTAGGAGAATCTAGGTGAAAAAAATCAGGCTCAATAAATGTTATATTGCTTCTTGCCTCTCTTCCCCCTGGATGGCTGATCAGGGCCATTTCTCCAAGTAATTTAGCAAGGCGACTGTCTGCAGTCCCTCTCCTCCCAGCCTCCTGCCCTGCACTGATAAGTTTTATTAGCAAAGAGGGAAGGGATTTTCTGTGACCAAATTTCTTCTGGGCTTTCCAGGAGAAATTGATGGAGCTGGCTGGCTCCTTGGCCGGCACTGCATCCTGATGGGATTGCTTGGCCTATGCGGGGATTGAGTGCTACAGAAACCTTTCTAGCCCAGGGAGGGAGGGCCGGGCAATGTTATTCTTCTGAAGGGGAAAATCATCATTTGGCTTCTTGGGTTTATGTACCCTGGGCGCCAGGGAAGCAGCTGGAATTTGCCTGGAAACCACAGCGCTGTCTGTTTGGTTCTCAATAGGCGACTGGGGACAAGGCTGCATTTGACAGTCGGTCACCTGCCTTTCTGTTCTGCATAATAAAAACCAATTCTCAGGGCACCTCATTGGCTCAGCTGAGCTAGGGTCTGCTGTTCAGTTTCCTGAGAACATGAATGTGTGTGTGTGTGTGTGTGTGTGTGTGTAAGCATGTGTGCAGTGCGTGTATGTTATGTCTATGTGAATGTATACACGTATACATGTGGATAAGTAAGCATGTATGTGTGTATGGAGTATATGTATGTGCCTGTGTGTATGTATGTGTACGTGTGTGGGACATACGTGCACATTTGTGTGTGTGTTTAAGGCACAAGTATGTGTTGTGTAGGTGCGAGTGTATTTATCTGAAGGTAGTTTGTGTGTGTGTGTGTGTGTGTGTGTGTGTGTATGTATTTGGTTCTGCCTCTCTTGGGTGCTAGGTGGGGTCCCAGAGACTCCCTGAGGATTTAAAGCTTTGGGGGTGGAGAGACACATCTGTGGATGCCCCACCTAATCAGTGACCTCAATCTACCTTGGAAAGTGGCAGAGTGCGATGGGAGTCCCGCCTGAACTGTGCGTTGGCTCTGCGTGCCCCACTGGATGCCCCAGATGAGAATTCCTGTTTTCCCACCCCTGCTCTCTGCAAGGGTAACTCTTACTACCTTATGCTGCCCCCCACTTCCTCCCAGAAGCCCTCCGATTCTGCCTCCCATTCCACACCTGGGTTGAGCTCCTGTCTCTGAGCTTTTGCTTACGCCAGCGCCAAAGATTTCACCCCGAACTGGCACAACATTCTGTCTACACATCTGCTCCCCACTGTGGACTGTTAGCACCCTGAGAGCAGAGTTGTTTCTGCTACATATCCCAGGGTCTAGTATTACAAACCACCTCTTAGACACTCAATGAATGATGCAGAATGAGCCAATGGATGAACAAATGTTCTGTGTCTCAGCGTTCTCATCTGTAAATTGCAGGTAAAAACAACTTTACATGGTTCCTGGGAGGATCGCCTGGGATGAACTCTCCCGAAGCATGCTTTAAAGTGTCAAGGGTTCACACAGCAATGAAGCCTTCTGGGGTCTGGGGCATCCCAGCAGTTGAATGGGACAACAGGCAGGAGGCATGATTGAAGGGGAGCAGGCTTTGGAGAAAGAAGGTTCTGGTTCAAATTTTGGGTCTGCCAGTCAGTGCCCGGCTGATGCTGGATGAGCCCCTTTGCTCTCAGCCCTCTTCTCCGCAACTGTAGGAGAGTCATTGGCACTTTCCTTATAGGCATAAGGGCAAGCTTTTACACAGTGCAGAGCATGTGGAAGCATTTAATAAAAGTTGGTTAAGCAGAGGAATATGCCCAGGGACATGGCCACTGACGCAGAGATGGCATGTTGACAGAGAAGTACCAGGAACCTTGGCAGGATAAGTGTGTGCTACAGAAGCAGAGCCTGGAAGGGGGTTTGGAGAATCAGGGATCTGGAAAAGCAGGAGGGAAGGTATCTTGGATGGGCAAGCTAGAGAGTGAGCGCATGAGCAGATGACAAAAGTGGCAGTGTGATTTCGGAGTCTATGTTAGTTTTCTGTTGCCGTGTTTTCAAACTAGTAGAATCTCAACGACTTACAACGACATCCATTTTTATACATTTCATACATTGTATACATTTTGTAGATCAAGTGTCTGTGCACAACTTAACTGGGTTCTCCGCTCAGAATCTCAGGCTGAAATCAAGATGTCATCTGGGCTGTGTTCTCATCTGGAGGCTCTACTGGAGAAGGATCTGTTCCCTCGGGTCGTTGGAAGAATTTTCCTTGCAACTCTGGAAATGATGTTGCCATTTTCTTGTTGGCTGCTGGCCGGGGCTCCCACTCAGCTCCCAGAAGGTGCTATTAGGTTCCAGTCACACGTTCCTCTCATAAAACAGCTTACTGCTTTCTTCTGGCTCACTTCATCTTCAGGAAGGGCCACGTCTTTCTCATAAGCACTTTTGCCTGATTAAGTCAGGCCCACCCAAGATAATCTCCCCTTTGATTAACCAAAGGCCAACTGGTTTGGGACTCAGCTACCTCTGCAAAATGTTTTCACCTTTACAAACATAGCCTAACTGTGACAGTGACATACCATCATACCCACAGGCCCCACCCACACTCAAAGTAAGGAGATTACACAGGGTCTGTACACTGGGGTGGGGGAGTGGTTATCTTATAATTCTGCCCACCAGAGAGTTATCAGCCATCTCATCTGGCTGTGCCTTGAGGCTTCAATTCTGTGAAGAAACAACTTTGCTGTCTCCTATCTCCAGAACTGACAAAAATGGTTGTGGAGGTGGTTATAGGACCCTGTTGGCTTAGCCAGTCCTGGTTTATGCCTGTGTTTCTGGTATGATTATTAACATATCCCTTTTCACTATCACAAGTGACCCAGCCTGGAGGAATGAAAATTGTCATTTGGGCTAAAGGAAGGAGCTTCTCTCCAGAGTTTTCCAGTCTGTCCTGAAAGACAGAGATGGAGGTATGCCTGTAAGCTGTTATCATGGATAACATGAGTGAAAGTGCTCAGCAACAGACAGACCACAAAAGGAAAAGTTAAAGGAAATGGGCGTGTGCCAAGGTCTTGCTTAAACACCAAGGGATTTTGATAAGGTGTCTTGTGGAGTTCCCATCACAATCCTATGAGAAAAACAGCTTCCTCCCAAGTGTATGGCTGAGAAAACGGAGACTCATAAAGTGGCATCCATCAGTCTAGGGTCTCACCACCCTGAAAGGGGGATTTGACCTTCCTGGACCTTGCCTCAAGTTTATTGCACCTGCCCTGTCTTGCTGCCTCCCCGGTAACTCACCCTGGGCCCTACCCCTTATGGTCATCTATTTCTTTTCATGGTGACTTTTTTTTTTTTTTTTAACCACGGAGAGACACCAAGGTACAAGGCTAAATTCTGAGATGTAATAAGCTCAAACCTTGGGTGCTGGGATCTGTTCTTCTATGGGGACCATCAAACAACTGCTCTCGGGCACTGGCTTTTATGCTGAAGGTGAAGTAACCAGACTCTCCCTCCCCTCGAATGGAGCTTGGATATCAGCTCCAAAGGAGCAAAAGCTACGTCTTCATCACTGCAGCCCCAATGTCTAGCGATGCACTAGTGGTACTCACTAAATATTTGTTCAAAGGATGAGTGAATAAAACCTGGACTCAAGGGAAACTCAACTTTAATATCAAAGCCAACTTCTCTCTCTGAAAATGCATTCCAACAAAGAATCAACAGTGCCCAACGGTTCTACCTGTCTGGCTAAACCTTCCCTTCATAAGGCCCAGTGTCAGAAGACTGAAACAATACACATTTTTAATTAACGTCTGAGACTGTCAATTTACTCGAGCTCTCCAAGGCTGAAAACAAATTAACCGGTCAATGACCACTTCAATCAACTCACAGGCGACTGGAGTGAGAGATTCACATGGTGTTCCCAACAGCACACAGTGAGCTGGCTTTGCACTGACTCGGGAGCCTTCACAATTGGTGTGACAAAGTCTCAGTCGAGCCAGGAGGTCTGCCACCTGATGGGAGACATTTTGTATGGGATGAAATAATGGTGCTGATCACCTGCCTCCCTCCTGTGTCCTCATAGGTAGTCCTGATCACAGGTGACGCCAAGGAGAGCAAAGGTTCTCCCCTGCTGAAAGGGGATGGCGGGGCGTCTGATGGCATTTGTCGCAAAATGATTAATCAGGCTGCTCCAATCTGTGAGTCAGAACTTCTCAGGGAGAGAAATCTGCCTTGCATGGAATTATCTCGAACTCTGACGCCAGTGCAGATAAACTCTTCAGAAAGCAGAGGCAGCCCCTGGGAAGGCAGGCCTCTTCGTGCCGGGACACAGACTTTGTGCGATGAAAGTGGCTGCACAGGAAAGATGAAGAGAGAGAGAGAGAGAGAGAGAGAGAGAGAGAGACAAAGGCTACGGGGTTAATACTACTAGCTCCCAGGGGTCGGGGAAGCCCACGGAAAGGGCACTGTATTTTTCCCGTCAAGACTATTTTATGTAATGGTTATGGGTGACGCATAACCATTGGAGTCTCCTGGACCCAGGTTTGACATCATTCCTACCATTTAGTCTCTGTGTGACCTGGGTGAGTGGCAAATGCTTTGAGCATTGGTGTAGTCATTCATTAAAGAGGGAAAACGATTACTACCCCATCTCCCAGGGGTCTTGTGGAAGGGCAGACTACGAGAAGATGGCCCCGTCTCATCGTGGCCTTTCAATGAATGATAGGGTCTCTCCCCATCATGCAAACCCAAACAATGCTAACAGAAGGTGGATGTAGTCTGACAAAGACCACTTTTAAATTATGAATATGTTTGGAGGACAAGTCTTACAAATACAAATGCAAATGAACTCAAACACTGAGGGGGTTCTTTTTACCATAAATAATAGAACTACAAAAAAATTCAGAAACCCAGGACATGTGGGGCTGCCCTGCCCACGGGGACTGGTACCTTCTAACGTTGTGGCCACGGGCTCTCGGACCTGTGTCCGCAAATGTAAGCGAGCCAGCCTTCTCTCTTTAGCAGAGCCAAACTGGTGTGCAGTCAGACGCTGGGCTTTTGCTCTAGACAACCATACCCAGTTCCAAAGAGGTGACAGAATAGGTGCAGGTATCCTGGTTGGATTCCCAGCTTCCGGCTTGAAATCTTTTCCCACCTGTCTTCCAGCCCCTCACTTCTTGGCCAGTTGCTGTTTTATTCCATTTATGACCCTCTGAGCTTCTTGAACTTACCTTCCATCCCTCTATTTGACCTTACATCGGCCCTTTGGAATGCTACTATCCCAATTCTTTTGAAACCTCTACCTACTCCGTTCAACTAGAGGAATCAAATAATCAAGGAGTTGTGTCTCCCCGGGAAAAGGATGCTGACTTTTTCATTGATCACAGGTCAGCACCTTCTCTTTCTTCAGAATACGGATGAAGTAGTGGTCCAAAACCAAGGGAACCTGGAGAGACAGCAGGATCTGTGGAAGGCAAGATTTCTCCTTACCCTGGAATATGCATAGCTGAGCCACCCAGAAGCCTGCCAAGCAACTGAGTATTTTTTAATCATTAGTACTGTCTTCCAAGGGGGTGGGGGGAAGAGTCATTTGTAGCCTGGCAACAGAGATCTGAATGTTCTTCCTTCATGCCAAGCCATAAACATGGCTTCTGCTAAATCCAGTGATGCTAAAAGGCCAGTGACCAGGACAAATTAGGGGGTGCTGTAGGCACTGGTGGTGTGAACAGGCCTGTAGGGAGTGCCCCAGAAACTGGCACATGACCAATGGGCATTCAGTAGAAACCCGAAAGCTCATTGGAAAAGTCTCATATTAATGGGCAAGGAGCTGCTACCAGCCCCAAGGCCCCATTTCCTGCGCTAGTCAGTGATGAGTTTCAGGAGGCCAGGGTTGGGCCAGAGCACGCCGTGGAGAAGGGTTGTGGCTTGAGTCTTCACAAGGAGCTGCATGCTCGGTCCCTCGGCTTCTGCCCAGGAGCCCATCCTCTGCCTCATGGGGCACCACTCCTGGGCACTGACGCCACCTCTCACCTGGCCTCCAAGCTTTCTTGCCCCGATCCAGGTACAAATCCTTTGCCTCAGCGTGCCACAGTGGGCTTGAATATCTCCAAGAAAAGTGTTCTTGGAGTGAAGGAAGAAACAGACCAGAAGCAATCACTCAGGTGAACATACGCCCCAGCATCTAGCATCATCTTAGAGAGGCTGTATGGCGGAACGGTTAAGAATGCGGCACTGGGGACAGACGCCCTGCAAGCAAATCCTAATCACCAACAGAGTGGCCACGGGCAAGTGGCTTACCTCAGAACCTCAGCTTCCTCCGTCATGAAATGGAGACAGAAGTAATTCCCATAAAAGAGGAATTTATGTGAAGCGCTTAGAACAGGGCCTGGCAATAGGAAGTAAATGCTAAAGGATGTTACCTATTACTGGCAGCATTACTGTTACTATGGCTAGTTTTGAAATATTTAAGTGTGGGCAAGTGAGCCTATTTCCATGATTTTCTCCTTTCAAGAATCTTGTCGGGTTTAAGTGAGATTATGCGTTGAACTCGTTTAGTTCCCGGCACAAAGTTGGTCTTTAATCAATGCTTATCTGTTAGTTCCCTCTCTGGGCTAAGCCTGCAAGGCATGGCGTTATGCCTGCCTTGCAAACCACGGTAACCGACCACCCCACCCCGCGCCAACAAGTCGGGCACATAGCAGGTGCTCAGGAGGACACATGGAGTCTAATCATATCCCCATAAGTTACTGACTCATCACAAATGGAAAAAAGGAATCTTATAATAAAGACAGCTAGCAAACACCAACATCAAAGCATATGTGACCAACGGCAGGACAGATCTGTATTATGTTCCCCTTGGTATGATGTGCTGAGAGGGACGTGAGAGAACTGCCATGGGATTTCCCGCCAGAAACGGGAAGCCTGGGCCTCACCCTGAGAAAATATCAGAGGAGCCCAACGGAGGGACATTCCACAAAACAACTGCCCTGTCTGCAGAAATATCAAGGTCAAGAAGTAAAAAGGAAGCCGGAGGAACTGTTCTAGATCAAAGGAGTCGAAAACAAACAAACAAACAAACAAACAACAACAACAACAAAAACACATGACAACTGAATGTAGTGCATGAGCCTGGACTGGATCCAAGACTTGGAAAAACATGAATATAAATGACATTATTGGCACAACTGATGAAATTAGGATATAGGCTGTAGATTAGATAATACTATTATATTAATGTTACGTTTCCTGATTTGTATCACTGTCCTGTGGTTTGATAGGAGACTGTCCTTAGTCTTCAGAAACATACACTGAAATATTTAAGAACAAATGGGCAGGAGGTCTCAGATTCTCAAATGGTTCCGAGAAATCTTATGTTTTATTATACATAGAGAAAGGCATGGCTATAAAGCTCTCTATCTGTAGATCACTATCTATCTATCTATCCACCAAAACTGTCCTCATTATTACTCAGCCTCAAGGAGATCCATTCTCTTGACTTCTTCTCAGTTTTGCCTGTTTGGGGACTTTCTGTAGATGGGATCACTTAGTGTATACTCTTTGGAGTCTTACTTCTTGGCTCTATAGTGTAATTCTGAGATTCACCTGTACCATGTATAGGAATGGTCTGTTCCTTTTCATGGCTGAATAGAATTCCATTGCATGCCATATATATTTTTTATATATCCATTCTCCTATAGGTGTCCATTTGGGTTTTTCTCTTTTTTTAGCTATTACAAATACTGTTGTGGTGAACAGTCCAGCACACGACTTTTGGTGACCATATGTAAGTATTTATGTTGTGTTTATTCATAGAGTGGAGTTGACTTATAAGCCCTGTGTATGTTCCATTGTAATAGAACCTGACAGTTTTCCATGTTGCCTGAAGCACTTTACGCTTTTACCAGCCGCGTATGAAAGTTCCAGTTGCTTTGCACCCTTGTCAACACTTAGTATTGTCAGCCCTTTGGAGTTTAGCCATTCAAAAAGGTGGCATCTGCACAGCAAAGGAAACAACCAACAAAACTAAAAGGCAACCAACGGAATGGGAAAAGATATTTGCAAATGACACATTGGACAAAGGGCTAGTATCCAAAATCTATAAAGAGCTCATCAAACTCCACACCCGAAAAACAAATAACCCAGTGAAGAAATGGGCAGAAAACATGAATAGACACTTCTCTAAAGAAGACATCCGGATGGCCAACAGGCACATGAAAAGATGTTCAACGTCGCTCCTTATCAGGGAAATACAAATCAAAACCACACTCAGATACCACCTCACGCCAGTCAGAGTGGCCAAAATGAAGAAATCAGGAGACTATAGATGCTGGAGAGGATGTGGAGAAACAGGAACCCTCTTGCACTGTTGGTGGGAATGCAAATTGGTGCAGCCGCTCTGGAAAGCAGTGTGGAGGTTCCTCAGAAAATTAAAAATAGACCTACCCTATGACCCAGCAATAGCACTGCTAGGAATTTATCCAAGGGATACAGGAGTACTGATGCATAGGGGCACTTGTACCCCAATGTTTATAGCAGCACTCTCAACAATAGCCAAATTATGGAAAGAGCCTAAATGTCCATCAACTGATGAATGGATAAAGAAATTGTGGTTTATATACACAATGGAATACTACGTGGCAATGAGAAAAAATGAAATATGGCCTTTTGTAGCAACATGGATGGAACTGGAGAGTGTGATGCTAAGTGAAATAAGCCATACAGAGAAAGACAGATACCATATGGTTTCACTCTTATGTGGATCCTGAGAAACATAACAGAAACCCATGGGGGAGGGGAAGGAAAAAAAAAAAAAAAAAAAAAGAGGTTAGAGTGGGAGAGAGCCAAAGCATTAGAGACTGTTAAAAACTGAGAACAAACTGAGGGTTGATGGGGGGTGGGAGGGAGGGCAGGGTGGGTGATGGGTATTGAGGAGGGCACCTTTTGGGATGAGCACTGGGTGTTGTATGGAAACCAATTTGACAGTAAATTTCATATATTAAAAAAAAAAAAAAAAAAAAAAAGGTGGCATCTCGGGGGTTTGCCCTACATGTCTCAAATAGCCTTTGAAGTTAGTTCCCTTATGTGTATTGTACATGTCAATATACTCTTTTGTTAAGTGGTTATTTAAATCTTTTGCCCATTTTCTGGTAGACTATCATTTTTTGTTCATTTGAAAGATTATTTCATATATTCTGGCTAAAAGTCTTTTGTTAGATACACTTATCAATATTTTCTGCTCTGTGGCTTGCCTTTTTATTGCCTTCATAGTATCTTTTGTGAGTATAAGTTTTAATTAAGCCCAAGTTATCAAAAGTTTCAGAAATGTATATTCTTTTTTTAATGCTTATTTATTTATTTTGAGAGAGAGCATGTGAGCGGGGCAGGGGCAGAGAGAGAAGGAGACAGAGGATCCCAAGCAGGCTCCGTGCTGTCAGTGCAGAGCCCAACTCAGGTCTCGAACTCAGGAACCATGAGATCGTGACTCGAGTTGAAATCAAGAATCAGACACTTAACCAACTGAGACACCCAGATGCCCCTCTGGAATTGTATATTCTCACTTTTACTCTTTTAAAGCATTAAACTGAGGACATTGTGAAAAACAAAATCAGAAAGGTCCCAACTAGGTCCCAATGGGAAGAATCCTACCTAAGAGGTCTCAGATCAAACCAGAGGGCCCCAAAACCTCAGGACCCCTGGAATGTGTGTGGTCTGGGGGAGTGAGGTGTTTGGGGGCACTGGTGGAGAAAGTCACACTTCCTCCTCCAGGCAGCTTATAAAATCCGGAACTCAGAATTGCAGCCTTCTCTTCCCCTTAGCTCCTGCCCCAGGGTTGGAGGGCCATTCTTCCCAGGGTCAGGCACAGTCCCACCCAGAAGGAGGTTTCAGCATGGAGACAGATCAGACCTGGGGACGGTATCGCAGTTTGTGTCATAGGATCAACTGCAGAGGTGAGCGTTGAGCAGCTCAGGGGGTCCAGGGGGTGAGGAATCACTCTGCTCCCAGGGGGTGGGCGAGAGGAGTAAATCAATTAAGACTTCACGGAGGAAGGGATTGTTGTAATGGGTCGTGATGGATGTATAGGAGCCTGCCAGACAAACAAGGAGCAGGAAAACATTCTAGTATAGATAAGCACCCAGGGGCCAGGAAAAGCTGTAACACTTGGGAAAACGTTAGGATGCAGAATAGGGGGTGAGATAGGGAACAGCCAAGGGCCTCAAGTTCCCCATCTGCAAAAGGGATGTTTGAATCAGCCCATCTGCCTGCTCACACGATTGTTCATCTTTCACTGCTTGGTATGATAGACGTGGAGATGATTTAGATGTAAATAAGCCCCGCCTTTGAAGAGGAGAAAGGGAAGAACACAGCTAAGAGCTTGGAGAGTTGGGGAGCTCAAATCCTGGCAAGCTACATGGAGGAGGTGGCCTTGGAACTAGGCCTTGAGGATCCTACCATCTTCTCAGCTGTGAAGGATGCATCATCCCTCCTGCAGGTCACTGGGAAATTCTGAGCGGGTCCCTCAGTGTGGCAGTGAGGGCTGGGGACTCTCCTCCCAGTGCAGAGTCCCTATTTGAGGACCCAATGGGAGAAGAGTGGAAGCGGGTAAGTTAAGGGAGCCGACGTGCCCCTCAGAGAGGCCACTCAGGCTGCTTCCCTCCTCCCACGGACTACGTGGCCCTCTTTATGTGGCCGTCTGGAAGGAGCTGCATTAGTCAATCAAAAAGTGTGCGTAAAATTCCAGCTGGTCCATGAAGACCCTGCTTAGCGGAGATGTTCTGATGCGTCTCTGGGCCCTGAGCAGGAAGCCTGCACACAGGTCGGCGAGCATGAGCCCTGTCCAGGGCTGTCAAATACCAGTTTTCCTGCAAGATCCAGCCCCTGCCCCAGGGGCCCGCACGTACCACAGACACGAGCATGTACCACATCTCCACTGCCTTCCTCCTCCAGCTTTACACGACTCAAGCTTGAAACTGGAGACAGAATGAAAAACTAGAATCTTTGATCTCCTCTAACTCCTGAAGACCTGGACTCTTTTTCTTTTCTTTTTTTTTTTTTATGTTTTCGTTACCCTTTAAACAAATAATTTTCAGATGCACAGCCTACGTCACTGCATTTTTTGGTCTCTGTCTCTGTCTCTGTCTCCGGTTTCCCGCCGGGGAGCGGAGACAGGATTTGGGCCTGTGGGTGTTGCAGTCGTGTCCTGGAGCTGGCTCCTTCAGGTCTGCCAGAACGCTTCGGTTTCTCAATTCCGTATTCAACAATGTCAGATGGGGAGCTTGAAATCAGCCACGGCAGAAGGGTTTATACCACAGAGATCGGCAAGCGCTCCAAATCCAGCTTCTCTCACTTTGGCAGGTGGGGGGGGGGAGGTGGGGGGATAGCTGGTTGTTTAATGTATATATACAAACACACCACTGGGACAGGTAGCTGGGTTGTCACCTGCCTCACCAGCCGCGGAAGGCCCACTTCTCACGCTCTCGTCTGTTGCCATTACAGATGTTATGTGTTGAGCACAGCCTGGCATGATGTGGCCTGCACCCATGGTCTGTCCTCCGCAGGGGTGAAATATGCAGAGAGAGAGAGTCGGGGGTGACTGATCCTGTTAAAGCACGCTCCCCCAAATACTCCTGAGTTGACTGGGAGCTCCAGACAGACCGTAAGACAGCATCACACCAAGGTTTTTCAAATATCTGTTTAGCGGCAGTTAGAGACGAGGCGGAACTCTGCCGGGAAGGAGGGTGCGGGGTAGGGAAGGTGGAGCCTGCCTTAGTTTCTCCTTTCTTGCTCTGAGCCCAAACTTACACAACCCACTTAGCAGCCGGAAGTCCTGCAGCCAGCGCTGTGCTCACCCCCCCCCCCCCTGCAGAAGGCAGGGTGGTGAGGAGAGGTGAGTACCGTGGCAGGGGCGGGGAGGAAATAAGTGTCCCTCTACCTTTTTGGGTTCTTGGCTGAGACATCGCGCCCCCCCCCCACCGCCTGACAATGAAAGAGAGATTAATGGGAAAAGAGAAATTTTAATTTAATTTTATACAAATTACCCCGAAAGACATGACACCCAGGGAAGTGACCAAAGCAGGCAGCTTTTCTACCGTTTAGACAAAGAAACAATGAGTTTGTGAAGACTTGACAAGACAAAGAAGTTTGGGCCTGGGTAGCAAATTAATGACGAAGTCACAGCGTTTGTTTACGCAGCCTGGCTGGCCCTGAAGTCCCCAGCTCTGGGGACAAGGATGCTTCTCCCCCTCCACGTGCAGGGAGGGCACCCTTCACACGGAGAATTTATTTTCTGCTTTCAGAGGGACAGAGGGCGGTGGAGAATATCCTTCTTGCATTGCTGTTTCTTATGTAATTTCAATCCCCAATAATCAATATGCCAGAGTGGCACATTTGGGGGCCTTGAACCCCATTAACACTCAGTCCTGCTTCGGCAGGGCAGGGGGGGGGGTCTCTCCACCCCCACCTCTCACTGTTCACAGTTGCTCACAGGGTGTTCCCGATCGCAGGTGCCGGCCCCAGGGTGGAGTCCTGGTCAAAGAGAAAGACTTCCTGTCTTGCTATATTTCCAGGGATGTGTTAGGGCTCTGCACAAGTTGGCACCCTGTTCTGTTGTCCAGCTGCCCTTTAAACCACCCCTGCAAACCTGGGACAGCTAGACTGACCGACCCCTCAGAGTACGGGGCCTGAGGATCGGGCAGCTCGGTGTGCCAGGCCCTGGGCCAGCAGCTAGGTGCTTAATTGGTAATTAGCTCCCCTACACCCTTCCCCTTCGTCCAGATGGATTATAGACTGTAAGAAGGAACTGACGAGATGACGCTATATTCTTCTCTGGGCTGTGCTGGAGAAAAATTGTGTGAGGCATAGCTTTGGTGCCACTGCCCCAAAAAACAAGTGCAGACAAGTCTCTGTTCCTGGGGACCACAGGGCCTGTGCGTCTGGGCAAAGGAAGCATCCCTTGGGACACCCCGGGGCTCTGTTCTCAGCCCCGGGGAGCAGGTCTGTGGGAAGCCACCAGAGAGCCATAAAGGCAGGGAAAACAGCTGCAGATTCCTTGAAAGCCTCCACCTCCGGCCAGTGCTCTACCGGCAAGGTAAGTAAGGTCTGGCCCAAGTTCAGAATGGAAAGTCCAGGCAGCTTCCAGGGCTCGAGGGCTTGAGGGCGGCACCCGGCAGGGTAGAAGGTAGGTGAGCAAGAATGCGGAGCAGAGAACCGCGAGCACCGGGGCACATGCTTTGAGGAACGGGAACGTTCACCGGGGGATCAGCACTTTCTCTACGTTCTTTTTTCTAATCCTCAATGAGCCCACTTTACAGATAAGGAGACTGCTGAGCTGGGGTCCATGTCTTCTCTGATACCACCTCTGCTCTCTGTGATGGAAACTCAACCTTTTCCAAGTCTACCAACCTTTTCCACCGCTCTCAAGACTGACAGACCACCGGCGGGGCACTCCCTCGGCCCCGGAATAAAAACCGGACCCTGAGCCCAAACCTAGAATAATCCATGTGTAGTAAAAGTGAATGTGAACAGAGCCAGCTCCTTTGCCCCTCACCTCACACATCTAAATTGACGCAGACGGGGACCACACCCACATCTTTCATTATTTAACCAGAGCTTAAGTAGCAGTAACGGTGCCCCGCCGGGCTCAGAGGAGAAATCCACAGTCCCTGCTCCCCAAAGAGTCCATGTGTGCATGAGCGTGATCACGGGGTCCGGGCCGGTGGCTGGAAAACACAGAGAGGGTGGGAGGGATGCGGGGGCAGCACAAGGGGGCTGCTGAGCTCGGAACCAACCGGCTCCGGGCTCCAAACTGGAGCGCTGTCACTAGCGTGTTGAACCGCCCCGCAGCCCCAGCCCGTGTGCCAAGCTGGGTACCGGCATTTTGGTGGAAAGGAAAGCACAGCGTGGGCTGCTCATCAAACCTGCCCTCCAGCGTACACTTGACCTCAGGGAGGGCCAGCCTCGGCCCTCGTGCCCGGCTGCCTCGGGGCCGCGCAGCTCTCTTGCTCCCACCTCCCCGCCGAAGCTGGCACCCCCGGCTGGCAGCGGCTCTAGAACTGGAAATCCCAGGTGGATCCGGGATCTGCAGCCGGAAGACAAACCGGTCTCGGGGCGTTCCCTAGCAACCGGAGCGGCTCGCCCCGCAGCCTGCAGTCCCCCAGCTGACGCCCTTCCGGCAGGCAGCCGTTTGCACCGAGGCGAGGCGTTGGGGTTTAGGTGCTCCGTGCTCCGGGACGCTTCCTAATGTCCCTTCAATGATCCACGCAGCCATTTGCTTATAAAATCTCCCTCCCTCCTCCCCACCCCACCCCCTGCCCTTCCACCAGCGTTTAGGGCGGCGAACCCCCTGCGGCAGACTCACGAACAGAACCCAGGGTGGCTTGTCGAACAAAACCCTCGTTCCACGGTGGCAGCAGCGTGGGGGCGACCCCCCTTGCGGTGATGCTGCCCCCCCTTGCGTGGGCGGTGCTGGGTGTAGGGCGCGGGAGGCGATGGATGGGATCCAGAGACAGAAGCAAAACAAGCCCAGCGCCAGGCAGAGGTGGAGGGGAAGGGGTTGGAGGGGGAAGAAGGGGATGAGGGGGAAGAGGAGGGGAGACAGGGGTGCAGGGGGAGGAGGGGACGGGGAGGAGGGAAAGGAGCAGGAAGGAAGGGAGACGCAGGGGAGAAGGGGAAGGAGAGGGGAGGCCACTTCATTTATTTATTATGATGCCAGTTGTAGTGCGGGTCTCATGTGCAGAGAGCAGACTGTATTTTATGTTTTAATCCTCCAAGCTGTGTGTGTGGGCTGGGGATAATTACATTGAAAAATGTGTATAATATGCAGAAGGTTCTTTTTGTGGGGAATGGGAATGCTCCAGTGGAATATCTTCCTCATGGCAACCAATGCCTTTTCCATAAGCAGCCCGGGCGGTGCCAGTAATTGGGAGCACGGTGGAAGCCTGGGGCCGCCCCCCGCCCCAAGTCCTCTCTTTTGGGGGGGGCTTCGGCATTGAGAAACAGAGCCCGGCCTCCCCTCACCCCGCCTGCCCACCAGCCTCGTGGATGACAGGCAGGGTACAAATGGGAGTCCTGATTGCTTTCTGGGCGCAGCCTTGGGGCAGCGGGGGAAGAATGCAGGAGGGAGGTGACGGGCAGGCTGCTAGGAGACAGAGCAGGACCGTGCGCGCGCACGCGTTCGCCCTCATACACCCCTCCGCACACTGTGCGCATGTGCTTCTGCACAGACTCACTCGTCCACGCACACAATATGGGCACACGTGCACACACACACCCACAGCCAGCCCTCCACGCTTCCGCCTATTCACACACACACACACACACACACTCTTCCATACCCAAACATGTGTGCGCCCATACACTCCCACATCCACACCTTTCAGACACGCATGCACACTCAATAGTGCTCACATGCAGTCACCCGCACGCATGCACGATAGTGTTCACATACGCACGCATGCACAGTCACACACGCACACACAATGGTGCAAACACCTGCACACTCGCATGCAGTCTCACAAACACACACAAGGGCGCTCCAATGGCCACAAGCCCACTCATGCCTGCATATGCATTTACACAAGCTCACCACTCTTACCCACCCCCCATACACGTGTACATGCACACCTTCCCTCTCACACACTCACACACAAACACGGACATGCACAGCTGCCCTGGTGAGGCAGACCAGTGGGAAGTAGGATAAGAAATATTGCCAGTGACATTTTTATTTGGAATTAAAAAGAAAAGAAACAAGAAAAGACATTGACATCTGCCTTGCCTAAAAGGCCACAAAAAAAATATCCTCAACCCTGACATTCTAAATGTTTGTTTTTTAGTACACATGCTTTAGTGACTGCACCACTCACTTAATTTGAGCCACATGGTGAATTTGCAAACTTTCCTTTGGCTCACGTCGACTGCTGATTTGATGCCTGTTTACCCAGAAACTCCAGATCCAGTGGAAAAAATACCCCAACCTACAGAGGCACCATTAGCCGCTCTTCCCACGTGGGCCAGCGTCTCATGGAAGGAAATCCACGGGGGCAGGCAGCAGCGTGGTCCCCGGAAAGTCCAGCTGGGCTGAATAGGACTCCAGGCTCCCTTGAGACGCAGCTGGTTGTTTTGCAGGAAATCGAATTTCTTGGTACATTAGAGGGTGCACTAATGAGCGCTATGGTGGGCTGAAGGGCTGGGCGTGGGCTCAGACCTGGCCATCAGCTGGGTCAGCTTCCACTCTTGCCTCCGGGACCCCTGGAACTTCCTTTCCCCTCCCCCCTCTCCTGCTCCCATGGCCAGACCCACATGATGCCTCCCGCATCCTGGCACTGCTCCTGCTCCTGTCCAGGCCTTTGGGCTCTCAGAGGTCCCCGGGCCTCTGCAAAGCCTAGAAGATTTGGCTCCTGGCAGCTGCTCCGACTTGCCCTCCTGTCGTGTTTCCCTGTGTCCACTCTGCCCTAGCCCCGGGGGCCACCCTCAAATGCTGCGGGCACACCCCCATTGCAGGGCCTCGCTTTTGTTCCTTTCGCTCTCTGGAAAGTTCTCCACCCAGACAGGCGCACCGCTCACTGTCCACCTTGCTCACTCATTCCTGCAACGTCATCTCCATGAGGCCATGCCTGGCCACCTGTTGGAGGTAGCATTTCCCCTCCCCCTCAAGTTCCAGTCCCCCACATCCCTGCTCCCCTTTTCCCTGATTTCTCAGAAAGCCCTCGCCACCTGCCACACTAGGTGTTAGTAGACAGTGAGCATTCTGAAGGCACTCAGGGTGGCCATTTGGTCACTGCTATACCTTCCTCACCCAACACAGGAGCAGGTACTTAGCTGATCCATAACCGTCTCTTGGACAAGTAAATTATTTTTCCAGCCACCGGTTCCCACCCAGCCTCCCCAGCCCATCAGGGCCTGCTCAGGGTCCATCTTAGGCTGGAAAAAGGGGCTGAACTTCTCTTTCTCAGTACAGGCATACCTTGTTTTATTGCACTTCACAGATACCCCCTTTTTTTTTCTTTAACGAATTGAGGGTTTGCGGTCACCCTGCCTCAAGAAGTCCACTGATGTCATTTTTCCAACACCATTATTTCGCTTCATGTCTCTGTGTCACGTTTCGGTCATTCTCGCTGTATTTCAAACTTTTTCATTATTATTACATTTGTTACAGTGATCTGCGATCAGTGCTCTTGGATATGACTCTCGTAAGTATTTGGGGGCATCAACGAGCTACACCCACGTAAGACAGTGAATTTAATAAATGTGTGTGTTCTGACTGCTCCACCGACTGGCCGTTCCCCTGTCTCTCTCCCTCTCCTCGGGTCCCCCTGTTCCCTGAGACACAACAATATTGAAATCAGGCCAATTAATAACCCTACGGTGACCCCTAAGTGTTCAAAGGGAAAGGAATGGCCCGTCAATGTGGCAAAGTCCGTTGCCGTCTTATTTTAAGAAACCGCCCCGGCCTTCAGCAACCACCACCCTGATCAGTCTCAGCCATCCACATGGGGGCAAGACCCTCCACCAGCGAAAAGATTACACCTAGCTGAAAGCTCAAAAGATGGTTAGCATTTTTATTTTTATATTAAGGCACATACATTGGTTTTTTTTTTCTAGACATAATGCTATTGGACACTAAACAGACTATAATATAGTGTAAATGTAGTTTTTGTATGCAGAGGGAAACCAAAACGTTCATTTGACCCACTTTATGGTGATATTTGCTTTATTGTGATGGTCTGGAACGGAACCCACAATATCTCTGAGGTGTGCCTGTGTCCCAAACCTGTATTCAGTGTTCTCACTGCATGTGCAGATTGCACACACAGATTCCTTTTTATTGAACATATAGTGACACTTTTCCATGTGTTTATAAGTATTTTCTTTGTATGATCAGATTTCCTAGCCACAAAAGTGCAACAAAGTAGGTACTATTATTATACCCACTGCACAGATGAGCAAACTGAGGCTCGGAGAGGTGAAACAACGTGCCCAGGTCACACAGCCTGGGCTTTTTGTGCTAACCCCACCACCACCACTATTTATACTGGTGAGCAGTGATGTCTGTTCCTTGGCCGGCACCTGGGTCCCCACCATAGATCTAGGCCATGTCTGAAGTGTGAGTCACAAGCAAAAATGTTCCGCTCATCAGCCAAGCCAGCACTGTCACATCTGAGAACAAGGGAGAGGATGTGTTCCCGCTGCAGAGTGGGTTTCTCTTTGAGGGTCTTTAATCTGGCCTTTCCAGGCCATGTGACCCGGGCATATTTCTTTACCCTTGGAGCCTCTGTGTCCGTATCTCTGAAATGGGTATGACACCGGCCACCAGGGTAATCATGAAATAACACAGCTGATGTGTATAGAAGAACCCGAGTAAAGGTTAAACGTGTCCCAGCCTCCCAATAATCTTTCTGTCTATAATTTATGAATTCCTGACTCAGGGAAGTCTGTCTCACCACTTGATGCTTATGTCACGGCCGGAGATCACTTTCGCTTTATTGGGCGGCCGCTCTGCCCTGCGGACCCGCCCCTGTTAGCGGGCAGCTAAGAGTCCCCACGCCTTTCCCTAGAGCACAGCTCCCGCCCTTGAGGCGGCTGTGGGGGTCTGTATGCCAAGACAGGATTCCATCAGCATCCCCAAAGAGGGGTGTGCAGAAGGCTGTGACACAAAACCTAAAGAGGGGCTGGGTCCGGGACTCAATCCGGGTCAGGATGGGAGAGAAGAGAGGGAGCAGCGGGGCAGCTTGCCTGGGGGGCTAGGAAAGGCCCCCCCCCCCTCGCATAGGGAAGAGGCGCAGGGCCCAACGTGCAAGCCGGTGGGAGGTGTGGCGCCTTCGCAGCCCCGATCCTAGGGAAGGTTCCATGCCGCAGCCTCTCAGCCACTGCAGAGCAAACAAAGCCAGAGGTGCTGCTGCAGACATCGCACGCGGCTGGGAAACAGGGGCCGTCTGTACCTTTCAATGCTCTCATCTCATTAATCTTGTACCTCTGCAGTCTTTCTGAAGAGCGCACTCACGGAGGCTCATTCATTACGGCTCTAATAACAGCGGCAGGCATTAAAGCACAGGGCTGCGGAGGAACTGGCCTCTGCAGCTGCAGAAAGCCAATACCTTTTTAAATACATTTACACAGCAATAAATAAAAGCAGTCTCAGTTTACCTCTTTATTAAACTCTATTTGCTCGTCGGAGTTAAGGGCCGCATTTGTGTCTCGCTATTCAAATTTATTCGTGCGCGTCCCCTAGGCTGGCCGCGTTTATTCCATAACGCGGTAATGGTGGCTGAAGCTTAACGGGGTCTTTCATCACCGAGCAGCCCTCATTAAGGGCCCTGCTCCAGGCTCCTGGGTTCAATTTGACCACCATGAAGACCACCCCCATTATCCAGAGGGGAAAACGAAGGCAGAGGCCTGGCATGCCTTGATTAGGCTCTCCCAGCAACCAGCCAGCTGATGATCGCAAGCTGATGAGGCCGGAGTCCCCACGCTCAGGTCCGGAAAGATGGTCCCCTAAAGGGGTTTCTGCGTCTTACGCCAACCCCCGCCCCCCAAGACTGTCTTGGAGATTCACAGAGTCAAGGCTCTGAGAAAGCACGCAACCTGCTCAAACTGATTTTGACTTTGGGTCTTTTCTCTCTCTCTCTCTCTCTCTCAACACCTGGTCGTATTCCAAGAAATCAACTTGATATGTCTGTGGAGCGTGCGGGATTTACCAGTCTGGAAGGTTTCCCCGTTTCGAGATATCTTGACTGTCCCCATCAAGAACAATTTCTTGCCTCCATAAGCATTTCCTGCTGCCCCTACCACAGGCCTTTGTCTTCTCTGAGAATCTTGCAGTCTCTGAAAAGGACCCCAGTGGATGGGTGAGCACATTCACTAGCAATAAACTTCTATCCTGAAGCTCATAGGATCCTCCAGCCCTCGGAGCGTAGTACCTCAAGTTCTCAGACTCAGGCCAAAGCAAATGGGCACAAGGGTGCTTGCTGATGAGGACCAGAAGACCCAGGTGGGGTGGGGTTCCCTGGGCAGGTGCAGAAAACAGGGTTTGGCAGCAACAGGATGAGGAGAGCCCTAGAAAGTCACTTGAAGGTGCCTGAATGTATGGACTTGGCCTCCTATGGGATGAGTGGCGTCTTACCCCTCACCCCCAGCACCCCCTGCCACACCACGACGTCCTGCAATGAATATGCTGCCCCTCAGCTCAGCTGGGGACTTCTTACCTTCCATGTTCCCTGAAGTGGCTCACCCATACCGACTGTGGGTGACACACCGGGAACGTGTTGTTACCTCCAATGAGACAGTGGACCCACAGAGGCAGCAGGACTATGGTCCCCATTTCATGGATGGAGAAAGTGGGCACAGAGAGGTTGTACCCCTGGCCCCAGCTCACACAGCTGGTCGGGATTCCGGTTCAGGGAATCTGTTCCCATTCCTAACCTCTGCACCGTTGCCCCACCGGAAGAAGTGTCAGGAAACATCTCAGCACCCACAGCCTCCTAGAGGTGCTGAGGGATCCCTGTGTTAGAGCGCTGAAGGGCCCCCAAGGTCCTGCAGCCAGTTCAAAGCTCCAAGTTACCTTTAATACTGGAGTCCCCTTTCCCCAGGATTTTCTACTGCTTCCTTCCCCTTCCCAGCTACCCTACCCCTTTAACACCCCCAGGAGCACCTGGCCTGGGCACAGCAGAATGAACAATGATCAGGAGGCCAGCAGGAGAGGACTCAGATTTCAGATTTGCCCACCTCTAGCTGTAGACCTTGGGCAGGCCACCTCACCTCTCGGAGCCTGTGGGAGTCAGACCACGAATCCACACCTTGGATGTTCTTCGGAGCCTGCGGCCAGGATTTCTTTGCAAAGAAAGAGCACAGACGGTGGTCTCAGGCCGGCCTTTCCCCTGGCTTGCTGACTTACAGGCTGTGCCTTTGCAGGCAAGCCACCTCACCCTCCTGGGTCTCAATTCCTGTGTTCGGTAAAAGGTAAAAGAATGCACACCTCCTATGCCATAGACATGGAGTCGTTGCAAGGAAGGGACACCCAGGAAACGTCCTAATAGAAAGTGCACAGTAAATGCTGATTTAGGTTCCTTCCTCATCTGAGCTTGGATAGATGGGTAGGCAGCCGGGGCAGGGGAGGGAATCTGTTCTTTTAAGTTCAAGGGAAGATGCGAACAGCGTACCCATTTAATGAGAGCATTGGGACACTGACATAGTCAGGGCATGCCAAGCGAGAGGACAAGAGTGCTGACCACCAGCCAGCTGCATGGCAAGCGGTGGGGGTGTTCTTCTCACTTGTCTCCCCTGCACCCATTTGGAGCAGTAGCTAGGGCAGACACTACTCATTAGCTGGCCCGATACTCGCGTTCAATCCCCTTTCCCCTTCTCTGGTGGAAATCAAAGCATTGACTTTGCCAGTGGCCCTTGCAGTTAAGAGAGGCCACAGGATGAAGTTTGGCCAATGAAGCATAAATTTAAAATGTTTACATCTTCAGAGTGAGCAGTTAGCTTCTGCCAAAGATTTTGTGGGGGAGGAGGATACAGCCGCCATCTTGATTGTGGTGATAGTCTCATGTGGATACGTTCCTCAAAACTGATCATATTGTACATGTTACATACCCGCGTACTGTTTGTTGGGTCAATCATACCTCAAGAAAGCCGTTTTAAAAACTCTACCAGGGGTTCTGGAAAAGGGAGGATTTCCTAACCAAAGGGACCTTCATGGGAGACCCTTCTGCTCTCCCCCCCTCCCCTTTCCTACTTTGAATGCAGATTTGATGCCCGGAGGCCAGGCTGGCCATCTGATAACCAGGAATGCCAAGTATGTTGGAAGGCCAAGAGAGTTCCTGAGAGCTTGACTCTGAACCTGTCCAGAGACACCTTTTATCACATGAGGAAAATAAACCCTTGTAAGTGAGGTTTGGGGTTTCTTGCCGCCCAAAGCTTTCTTGACTATATGTAGGTGTTCAACCAATATTTGTTGAATAAAAGCATTAAGGATCGGATAAACCAATGATCGGAGAGGGTTGTATGATGTTTTGGGCCTGGGATTAGAGCTGGCCCTGGAGGACTGGGGAGGATTTGGCGAGGAAAGGAAGGCGCAGGGAGAGGTTCAAGGCCGGGAGAACCACAGGAGCACAAGGCAGGCACAGAGAAGGGGACGCACAAGAACCCCTCTTCCCAGATAAGCCCCGCTCTGAGGCACAGGCAGCTTCGCCCCTCCCTCCATTGTGGTTAGTAAGCCATCCCATATTTTGCTTTCCTCCCACATTACTTTTTTTTTTCAGTGGCAGAAAATTATAGCTGACAAGTGGCAATTGATCTCTTCACATTATTTTGAAGCAATTATATTGAAATGGGAAACAATGCTTCCAGGAAAGAGCCCGATAACAGAGTTGAACACAAAGCTCCCTCCAAGACAGATAGGGGAGGCCAATTTGCACTGCGTAGAAACTGACCAAATTTCCTTCCCCTGAAATTACTGTTAATTATTGCCTGAAAATCTTCAAAGATAACTTCTGCTTCAACCCAAGGGGCAGAAGACAGGCCAGAGTCAGGCAGGTGCCCTCAGGAGGGGCTGCCTAGCCTGGGGCTGTTGGGATTGCCCCAAGGGACCCTCAAACCCTCACATACCAAGGGGGACTGTGTGGACCCAAGTCTGGGCACACAAGACCAGCTTCTACGGAGAGCAGAATGCTACAATTCCCCAAACACAGAGCAGCCGAGGACCCCTTTACAAAGCAGATTTCCACAAGCCCCCAGTATTAACTTCTATTTGAACGTTGCTTGAATCTTTACAAACCAAAGGTGGGCATAAATTTTCTCTGCTTATAGCTTATATGTGATGGCAAACAAAAGCCCTATTGCAGATTTAAAGATAAGCCATGAAACCAGCAGAAGTGAATTAACAACATCAAGTTCACATGCTGCCTTTCTCGTCCTGAATTTGCACTGAGACCAGCACATGCGGATGCCTGCCGCAGCATAGCCGAATCCCGTGAGATTTCCGTGGCCCTACTGTGTGCCGTGTGATGGTGCTCCACCACCTCTCGCCACTGGGACCTCCGCGACGTGCCCGCTCGCACAGCATGGGCGGGTGCCATTTGGCCCCCACCTGCCTCTGATCTGTCCTCATTAGTCTGCAGCGATTACTATGGTGCAATCATGATTGTAACACACTTAGGTCATCTACAAGTGTAAGGGGGCACTTTGGGGGAATGCATTCATCTATATCAGTGGTTCTCAACCTTAGCTACACATGGGAGTCATTCAGGGAGGCTTTAGAAATCCTAATGGTCAGGGCACATCTCAGACCAATTCAGGCAGAATCTTTCTAAACGCTCCCCAGGTAATGACAACCAACGATCTACATGAGGTTCTCAAACTTGAGCGTGCATCAGAACCACGTGTAGAACTTGCTAAAAACTCGGATTGCGGGTCTCCCCACCCCTAACCGGAGTTTCTGTTTCCGTAGGTCTGGGTTCGGGCTGAGCAACCAGTACATGTAACTAGTTTCCCAGACGACGCTGATGCTGCTGGTCTGGGCCCACGTGTCGAAAACCTACAAGTTCAATACTCTGAAGAAGCTTATGTTCATTTGTTCTGGGTTATCCCAGAAATGAAAGCTTTCGCACCAAAATATCATGAGTCCCAAAGAACTCATCGGAGAACCCCAATTGGAGAAATGCCCATATAGCGGACCCAGAATTAGATTTGGGGCTCAAAGCCCACCTCTTCTTCTGTACTACCTTCTCGGCTGAATCATTTGCCTTTCTGAGTCTGTCTATGACTTGGTGAGAGGGGCACGGTGACCATCTCAGAGAGTGGCCTAGAGGTTCAGCACCGCTAATCATTAGGGAATGCGCATCGAAACCCCAGTGAGATGCCACCTCGTGCCCATTAGGAGGCATACTAAAAATGAGACAAAACCAAAAAACAGAAAATAACAACTGTGGGCAAGGATGTGGAGAAATGGGAATCCATGTGCTCTGTGGGCGGGAATGTACAATGGTACAGCTACTATGGAAAACAGTATGGTAGTTCCTCGAGTGATTAAAACTAGAATTACCATACGATCTAGCAATTTTACTTCTGGATGTACACCCAAAAAGGGTTGAAAGCAGGATCTCACGGAGGTATTTGTACACCTGCATTCATAGCACTGTTATTCACAGTTGCCTAAAGGTAGAGGCACCTGAGTGCCCATCAGTGGATGAATGGATAAGCCAAATGTGGTCTATCCATATCATGGAATATTATTCAGCCTTAAAAGGGAAGGAAATTCTGACACATGTTACAGTGTGAATGAAGCTCAAAGACATTAAGTTCAGGGAAATAAACCAGACACATGAGACAAATACTGTATGATTCCAGTTATATGAGGTGCCTAAGGAAGTCAAATTCATAGACTGAAAGTAGAATGATGGTTGCCAGGGGCTGGGAAAGGGGGTGCTTGGAGGGTTGGGTGAGAGGTGGTGCACAGGAATCAGGCTTTGTTAGGCGCGGGGGAGGGGAACACTTGGGTTTTGGTCCCAGCTCCGTGACTTGATGGCTGTGTGACCTTGGTCAAGGTGCTTATCTGCACTGTAAGGATGAGAAAAGGGCTAATAACAGCTGGCAGGCTTGTTTTGGGGCTCACGTGTATATCGAAGCACTTTTTAACCTGCAGAGCACTAAATGGCTTCTTTTGTAAATTAAACCATATTTCAAAGGCGGTAGGGACACTTGCGAAACAGTTTCTGAAAGCCACACACGTCCGTCTCTTTTGTCCACGTCTGGGGTGGGCTTTCCTAAAGGGGACCCTTCCTAGCAGTTTGTTGAGAAGTCTCTTGTGTTTGCAAAAGCTGAAAAAAACGATCTGAATCCCAAAGATGGAGGCTGGTGGGTGGTCCGTACAAGGGCACATATTCAATCTCCCGGCATTTCCTGTCAGGGAAACCATTGGAACCAGTTCCCCTGCATTATCTGCCCATACGCAACCAATGCTCAGTGCCATGAATGAATGCTAGAATGAATGAAACAGATAAAGGGTTTTAAAGCCATCCCGGCATAGCGCAGTTAACGCAGAGCTCAAAAACTTGCTGACGCTTCAACATCTGTAACATAGCAAAGGGGAGCGTGTTTTATGAGGAAACCAAGAAGGATCTCGGCAAACCAAGTAATTGAGTAACATGACAGCAGATGAATTTCATTTAAGGGAACAATTTTAAGTGTTCGCACAAGTTGATGGATTTTGAATTAGTTGTAACCTTTGGAAAAAAAAAAAAAGGTCTCAGTGTCGCTTTAGACAACTCAATGAAGGGGTCCGAACCCAGTGGCAGACTTCACAATGAAGACGTTCAGTCTGACTGGGGAGGGGGAAAGGGAGATGGAAATTATTTTAATGTCTGCAGGAGAAGACCACCGAGAGAGGGGCCAGGATCGTCTGCCTCCAACGAGACCTGGCCCCCAAGCCAGGAGGGAATAGAGTGAACAGTGGAGGTCCAATAGCTTTCTCTCTCTTTTTTTTTTTTGGAAAACTGAAAGATAGCAGCTGGGAACAGAATGAGGGGAGTTCAAATTAGGAGCTCGCATTTATCTTACTCCATTTGGCAGAAGCCAACAGTCAGTCAGAATGAAAAGCCCAAAATTTAAGGCAGAAAGAAGGAAATTGCTTTTTCTGGGCCACGTCTAATTAACCCTTGGAGCCACACAGCAATTCTGTTTTTATGGTGACTTCTCGCTTAGGAAGACTCAAAAATAAAGATTAAATATGGGGTGTTCGTGAGTGGTTATTCTCACCAGGATGTAACTTGCAGGGGTCATCAATCCTCGTGCCCCAAGGAGCAACTGGGGCCAACCGAACATCTCGGTTCCTGTCGTGTCCTACATGTAGGATGAGACGCACTAAGAGAAGGAGTTTGTCTTCGGGAGTTTCTGCCTATCGTTAGAGTGGAAAAGCGGACGTGAAATATCAGCTGTATCCTTATTGCCAACCGTTCTTCAAGGCAAGTGAGAGTTTCCTTTGTCTGATGTATCCTGGCGTTGACCCTGACCCGCTCCCCCCCACCCGCCACCACCCAAACAAGACTTTGTAAATAGACATACGCTTTCTGGAGGTCATCTCTCTCTCTCATTCTCCTGAGGTTCGGGGAAGGATTTCTTATATTGTCGGAAAAGCTATTTGAAGAAAAAAAAGAAAGAAAGAGAAAGAAGTGAAAAGAAAGAAATCCTTAGCCCACAGGTGATCAATTACTCTGGGCAAAACCCATTTGAACGTCGTTTCAAATAACCTGCAGGGCTGGTTTGAATGCTTAAGCAGGAATGACAGCCCAGCTTCCAGGTGAAGGATCTGCTTTGGCTCCTAGTATAAATAGCTGCATTAACACCACAGGCAGAGAACAACGCAATCTCCACCTTGAATATGCTAAGTGTCCTCATTATTCAAAAGGCACGAAACTGGCCAGGTGCTCTGTTTAAACGAATAGACACTGTTGAAGCCAGCTGCACGAGTCAACGACAGGCACTCCTCAGTTGAACCAGAGTGGTTTTACAGGATGTCTAATTTCTGGAGGTGAGAAAGCCAGGAACCGCGTATGAGGCCTATGTGACAAAGTAATGTCTGAGGCCTCCTCGACGTGTAGGATTGCCGGATGTTTGGAACCTTCAGGGTGTGCACAGACCACGCCTCAGAGAGCGGCCTCTGCTGGTGAGGTGTGGTATTGCAGCCCAGCTGAAGTAGACCGTGATCCCAGCCAGCATGTTCCGAAAGTGCTTCTTAGAATAGCAAATGTTTCTGCGAGAATCCGTGGTTGGGGGTGAAGAGAGAAGTACAGGCTCAAATGGCAATTATGTAACAATTCTCAAATGAAAGCTATGCTAAGGTCTGTGGAGCTCTGAAAAGATAGCTAACCATAAATAGCACTTCATGGCTCAACTACCAACTCGCCTGCACACCAGAGGGAGAAGCTGGCGCAAACCCTTTCTTTACAAAACGTCTTCGATTCAGTATTTTGAGATATGCACCTAACTTTGTCACGGAAGCCAATGGAAAAGTGATTTATTTAGTTATCTCTTCACCGCCAATTAAAAAAAAAAAAAGTTTCCTATGCATGTGACAGTCACACTCGGGGCATCCTGAGTTTTGGGGTACATATAGTTGGTCCCCAGAGAGCAAAGGCTTATTTGCCGAGATAATTTAAAGCCCCGAGTCAGAAGGCTGAGGTGTCATGCATAGAAACAGCGCATCCGAGTCAGAAGGGCCCCAGGAGGCCCTCTGACCAGTTCCCCCAGTCTATAGATGGAGCAACGGAAGCCCAAACAGAGGTGCTTACGTTCCGAGGGCTATTTGGCAAAAGGCTGATCCATTCATGAACAGAATCAAGGCTTACCGCTACCTGCTCAGGGCTCCTTAACATTCGATAGCCCGGATCCTGGATTTTGCAGCGAAGTTCCCATTTACATAGGCTGTTCCCCTCATCCCTCCAGAATACGATTTTATACTGGGAATTCCAACAATTCTTCACCAAACTCTATGTCTCAGCCTGTCTCTCCCCTCAGGAAACGGTCCTGACTTTTGATCCGGGGGTTACGGTCACGGTCACAGCACACCCCTCTACTTGTATTAACCGGATGACCGTCTCTATGGTAAGGTACGCCTGGAAGGTTAACCACACAAGGGCATGAGAACGAGGAGCCCAGCCGAGGCCACCCCGAACCCCCTTCCTACAGGGGCAGCAGCGCCTGCCGCCCAGCCCCCAGTGCCTCTTGCAGGCGAGGAGAACCTCTGTGCCCTTCAAGAGACAATTAGAGTCATCTTAAAGAAAGCTGAATTAGAGAGAATGAGCCTCCATGGATTCAAGAGCTTCTTCCCTCCCAACGTCCCTTATGTTCCTCATAATGGATCCTTTCTTTAAACATTACACCCCTCAATTAGCTCATAATTGCTGTCCGTGCCATATGAATTATGCATCGTGCAATGCAAATCCAGGTTCCCTGGCACTGGACAAATCACAAGCTGTTGAAGAAGCTGGAGTAATTACCAAAACAATCCCAGGAGACCTGGACAAAATGAACATTATCTGGTCGCCAGGCCGTTCTTCCGCCCCTGCCTTTCCCACCTGCAGTCCCGACCCACCCCCTCCCCACTCGGCTTTAGTACGTAGCTGCTGGGGGTCTGAGCGTGCAACATGTGCCAAGGATGTGCTAACACGCCTGAACATTTTTATTCCTTGCAATCCCGTGAGGCGGAGGCTCCAATTTTCTATATCATACAACTTAGCTTAAAATACCCTCTCCTTCTGGACTTTCTGGGTTTCACAGGCTGGGGCGTGGGTGAGGTTCCCCTTTGTGACATACGTCGAAAAGAGAGCTCATTTAAGTAAGTGACCGGTGTCATGACAAAGGATGGCTTAAAGCTATGAAAAAGGACAAAGAAGGCTCTTTGGAAGCACTCATCACTACCCGTCAAATTACATTTATTGAGACTACTTTCTAAGAACCTCTAAGGAAGGGTTAATATATATATATATATATATATATATATATATATATATATACATACATATTTCATGTATATATGAAAGCATTAAAATTGAACTTCCTCCCATACATTCATAACTTTGGAGGGTAACACATCACTGCCATTATACCTGTATCCAGGCCGTCTCCACAAGATCTGTCCAGCTTTTGATTTCCAAAGCATCTGCAATAAATCAAATTATTCTGTGGAAGTTCCTTCAGCTTAAGGAGGTGAGTGTTTGTCTTCAGTTTCGAGACATTTGCTAGATAAATGCTTGGCCCTCTCTTCTTAGCCCCGCCTGCCTTGCGCGGAAGCAATGCGGAACTGAAGGCTGCTTCGAGCTTTTGATGTTCACTCATCTTCACGATCACCGGTTCCTTCTTTCCACGTTTATTTCGGGCCTGTTACTCACCAGCATAGGCACTGTGAGCTAGGCACTGGTGTTGCCGGAGATCGGTCAGACGCGATTTCTACTTTTCAGTAACTCGTGCCCTGCCAGAGGCCCGCCAGAGTCTGAAATGGTTGCATGGGCTCAGGGCTCAACCCTGTGAAGGGCAAAAGACTTGGAGGCAGACAGGCCGGCAGCACCACTCGCTAATTTCAGGATCATCATCCTGCTCAGTTTCCTCATCTGCAAAATGGGAGTAAGGAAGAGAATTAACCTGTAGTGTTATAATACTCTTTAAGTAGTGCTTTGGAACCCACTTACACTTTTCAACGGGCATGCTCTTAGAGTTTTTACTTAAAAAACAAAAAAACAAACAAAAAAAAAAAACAAGCAGACACCGTTTTGAAATTAATGCTGACATAGAATGGGTTGCTGGAGGGACACCCAGAGAGACTCCTTTTTCATCTAGCTCTCTGTCCAAGGACAATTCACCTATCTTGTCTGGTGGCTACTTTCTTCATCGGACAAAAGAGGAGGTTGAACAAATGGCCTTTAAGGTAGCTTTGATGTTTAAAAGTCAATGATTTTATTTATAGGTAACAAATCACAAACCCCTCTGGGGGTCCTCCCTTCCACGGGAAATATGATTGGGGTCAAGCCCGACGGGGTGGCTGGAGGGTGGGTCGTGGTGGCTGTGACGGGTGGGCGTTACCTAGCGGTTTGTGAGTGATGTAGCCCGAGAGTGGTGGCAGGGAGCCAAGGTCGGGAGGTGAGAGACACCAGACAGGCATCAAACCCGAATAGTGAGATAGTTTCAATAGAAAAGCGACATCAAAGTTGAAAGCAGAGGAGCTCAAGGGATTGATGCCGGGCCCAGGCAGAGGAGGCCTACTTCCTGGCACAGAAATGCGTTCATTCAGTCCACTCACCTAACAAATGTTTCTTTAGCTCCTACTGTTTGCCAGTTGTGCTGGGTGTAAGTAAGAAAAGCCCGGGCCCCTACCCTCGTGAGGTTTGCAGTCTCGTGAGAGGAGCAGACATTGAGAAAAGAACCGCTTGAATATGTCATTAGCAGCCCTGACGGCTGCTCTCATTTTTCTCATTTTATGAGAGTGGCATAGGTGCTCATGGAAGCAGAAAAAGCAGACCGGATCAGCCTGCAGTCAGGGAAGCCCTCCTGGAGGAAGTGTCATTTAGCGCTATAGAGGGCACAGAGGAGCTAACTAGATGAAATTGAGGGAACACTTTCCATAAATGGCAGACACTGTGGACATGCCATGGTGCTCCTCACTTAAAGGGGGCATAGGAAGGATTCCTTAAAGGGCTGGTCAAAACATCTATCAATTGGTTTAAATATAAAAATAGAGAAAGCATCAAAATATTTCTAGTATCTAAGCTTCAAAAACCACTGCAGCAGTATCTGGTGCTTTTGGAAGAGCTCAGATTTGAGTTCAGGTTCCTGCTTTTCACGAGTGAACTCTCCTGGAGCTTTAAGAGCTGTGGGTGTTTTGTTCTTCCAGACAGACCCTGAGCCTGGGCCCTGGTTAGCCCGAAATGGACTCTCTTCTCCCACTCCCACTCCCTGCCCATGATCCTTCCTGAGATAGAGCTACCGACCCACAGAGAAAAGACTAGAAGACAGGAAATGAAGAAAATGAGGCTTCACAAATTTTACAATTATTGTAGCGCTTCTAAAGTGTGTTCAATAGCAATGTAGTTTCACCAAATGTTAGTAAATGTTATGTGGGGAGAAAAAAGGGTCCAGAATCCTGTACATCCAGGAAATAGATTAAATAGTTGTGCAAACCTTTATTTCAGGACTTATCAGAGTCCTCAAGATTATAATATACATTATAAATCTTTAATTGGGGCTAAAGTTGGGAATATTTTCCTAACATAGTTGACGATAAAACATGCTTTTCCCGGAATATTTTTGGGGCTGTATTGTGCTTCACAATGCATCTTGGTAAATGCTGTTTAAATAAGTATCTCAAATTTAGGGTTTAAGGGTGAAATAGATTGCAGAGACCACTTCATCCAAATCTCCCACTTAGCGCAGGAATTTGGGTAAAAGTCGCTGATCTAAATCCACTCCTTTAACATTATAATATGCATTTCTCTTATACTATGGACATGCATCCTGTTAAGTTGTAGGAGGAAAAAAAATGCCATAAAAGAGCAAGGAAATCCCTGCGTGGCACCAAGTAACTTTGGGACGGTCACTGCCTGGACTTCAACTTCATTATGTACTGAATGAAAATGATGCACCCTTGCACTGTTGAAGAGTCAGTGTGGTAGGCAAAGCACCTGGCACAGAGGAGGAGCTCAGGTATTAGCCCTCCCTCGCCCCACCCCGAGAGAGAAGCATCCCGCTTTATTGCAAATAATCTATATACGATATGCAGACATTCAAGACATTTTTCATCACGTTGGGTTTTATCCCGGTCCCTAAGGGAACACGCTAACGTAGAGTAAAATGCTCTGTTCAGTTCTGCTGGCTTAGACGATTCCTTGTCCTCCAAGGAAGGGCCTCCCCTTCACAACTTCGTGTTAAACTTCACTAAAGACAAATACTCTGTGGAGTTTATCAACCTTTATAGGAACCAATGCTTCAGAATGAGAACAACTTCAAAGTTTGGCTCCCTTACATTCTGGGAAGTTAGAAATAGAGCCACAAGAGGAAGGTGACTGGCCCGAGGTCACTGCATGATCTAGAAGCAATCCCAGCTCCGGTTAAGCTAATGATGTCTCGCCCGGGGCCTTTTCTCCAAATCAGCAACTCTTCACTTATTTAGTTGGAAAGTGAAGACCCAGAATGCCGAACTGTTTGCTCTGGGGTTCTCTTTACCTCTGTAAAGCCGGAAAACTCCGAGGAATTTTTGTTTCCTGAGGTGGGAAGATGCGGTTGTTGAAAAGAGAGAGAGAGAAAAAAAAAAAAAAAAAAAAAGAAAAGCTTCAGCTCTTTCTTAGCATTTGATGCTTCGTGCCAAACAGAGGATTCAGCAGGTTTTAGCAGGGCTGGAGCTCGAGTCCAAGCTGGGCCCACAGCCCTCTCTCCTCAACCAGTTGGGAGGGAAGAGAAAACGCTCAACCCCAAGAGAGAGCCTCCTTCCTGAGGCGCGCACCGTGGAGCAGGTGTGGGACCGCAGCCCCGACAGTTAGGCAAATCAGTTGTGCCGGTTTTAAAAACAAAAACAAAGGTAAACTGAATATCGCTGAACATAGCCTTTGACGCAACATGAGTGTAAACAGCGAGAGTATTGACTCGCGCTCTCTGCTTTCTTTCTGGTACTCATCCAGGTGGTGGCTTGGGTGGCGCTACGGGTGGAACAGTGACAGGTGTGGAGCTTGGGGGTCGGGTTCTACTTCTGCTCCTTCCACTCACTGACTGGTGACCCTGGACAAGGCACGCTCACTCCTTCCTGCCTGGTCCGTTGTCTGTCCTCTGGAGATAACTGCTTACAATCCTTTCTGTAAGAATTAAATGAAAGACTGAAATCAGACACCCGAGACCCTATTGCTACAAGCAAGTAGCACGCTCAGTGCTGCAGGAGGAGTAAGATCCCCCTTTGCTCTCCCAGGTCCCCCCCTACAGGGGCCCCTTCAGCCCAGCTTTTGTGACAGGCACCCTTAGAAAGAGTCCCCACAAAGTGCTCACCACGCAGCAAGGAAACGCATGGCAGGCCTTTGCCATTCGCCAGGATGTTGTATTTCCTTATTCTCGGCTCACATCAGAGACCTGGGTTTGGGCTCCTGTGCCCCTGAGCTGATGAAGGGATTCTGTGGGTGATAGTCTGGTCCTGCCAGAGCAAAACAGGAGAATCTGCCAGGGGAGGAGGAAGCACAGCAGACAGATCCCTGAAACCGATTTTAAAAGGAAGGCCCGCTGGCAGTTCATGCTAACAGGTATGTCCCCTGGTTGGTCCGCGGTGGGTCCAATCTCCCAAGGTGGCTTGAGCTTTTGGGCAGCGCCCAAACAGACCAGGGCAGGGGGTGCCCAGCAAAGGGGAAAAAGGCCTCCGGAGATCCAAAATCAGACTAATCTTGACGTGTTTGTTCTAGCTGGATCCCAGCCCATTAAAGGATCATGGGGAGGCCCTGGCTCCCTCCCTGGAAAGAGGACCGGAAGGTGCCAGAGAAGGTAACCGGGCTGAGTGTTGTCTGAGAGATCAAGTGGTTCTGGAATCACCCAGAGCATGCTCCTAGAAGGTTTTCTTCCCACGTGGAAAGTAAAGTCCTAAATCCAAGGGAGACCCTGGCCCAGACAGCAGAGTGGACTTGAGGTGGGCCGGGGACGTCACCCGGCCATCTCTGATGTTACAGAGGAACAGGAAACTGAGGCAGGGGAAATGTGCAGGAGGAGGAAAATTTGTAGTGAGCCAGCGGCTGGTTCTGAAAGCTAAGTTCCCGGCCCTGAGGGCCACCTGGGAAAGCCAAGCTCCCGACCCTGGGGAAGCTCTCTCAGTCCGGATGGCAAGCGTCACCACACGGGTGGTGTTCAGAGCATGAGGCATACAGGAGGCATACATCGCCCTCCTCGGCAAGCGGGTTCCAAAGCTCGTTTGTAAAGCCCAAGGCTCGAAGAGGAAGCCCTGCCCTCGAGTTTCTCTCCGGGAACAGCCCCTGCCCAGCCACTCCCGACCAGATCCTCCTGGCTCCCCGGAGCCGTGAGCATCATCCCACCCATGATGAAGACATGTGAGTTCCCCTAAAACTTGTACATAAGTTTGCTTCTCTTGACTGGAACAATGACAGGAGCTACTACCTGTCCAAATGTCTCCCAGGGAGTGTGTTGGCAAAGTGGCCCTGAGGCGGGAGGGGGGTGGGGTGGGACACAGGGTGTGGAATTGGCAGTGGAGGTGGGAGGATATATTTAACCAGAGAAATGCACCCGTTCATCTTTGCAGGCATTTACTGAGCGCCTACTATGTGCCAGCCCCGGATGCTCGCCATCCCAGCCATCTAATCAGTGCTATGCGCGGGTACGGCCGTCTTTCTGAATGTCAGCCACCCAATCCTCGGCTTTGTGCTAGGTCTCTTTCTTCTTCACTCTCTTTCTTTCTTTCTTAAGCCACCAACAAAACTCTGACCTCTCCCCGAACACACAATGCAGGCAGTCACTCATGCATTAACAACCACCGGGCCCCAAAGGTCGTTTCTATGACAACCCCGGGGTCCTTAATGACCCTGGCAGGCCAATGATTTTGTTTTGTTTGAGAGTGAAGGAATAATAAGTCAGGCCGGCTCGCTCGGGCGCTCGCCCCCTCCCCCGCGCCCCCTCCGCCAGCCGCGCTGATATACTGTTCATTATCTTGCTGCTACATCAGCCCCAGAGACAGGGCGGCAGCCAGCAATGAAAGACAGGAGCCCGGCTGCAGACAAAGAGCCGTAAAGGACCAGAGTGTGCCCTGCGTATGGGGCCGCCCGGGCTTCATTAATTCCATCGCTGGCCAGGGAGTGGGAACAAGGGCCCTGGGGTCCCCGGCTCCCGGAGTCTGAGCCACAGTGCAGAGCCCAGTAGGGAGGTGTCTCTGTCCAGGAGGTGCACCGGCTGGCGGCAGGCAGTGCCACTCCCAGTGGCGAGACCTATCATTTTAATGATGTGATGAACAAGGCAATTAACGCGCAGCCCCACCAGCTTCCATGTGATCCCCAGTAACTTTGGAGGCTGGGCCCCGGCGCCCAGACAAAGGAGGGCCGCGTGGCCTCCCAGCTGATTCCTCCTGTCCACCGACTCCGGCTGGGGCCTTGCCTCTCTAGCTTCTCCTGAGGGCTTCTCTGGCTCTGCCCTGAGAAACTTCCTGGGGAGGAAGCTTTCATTGTCTTCTCATCTTGGGGCACACCGGCCTCCAGCTTGTCACATTAATTTTCAAATGTGATGTTTGGCAGCATGGGATTTTGCTAGCAGACGCTTGGAATTATTTTTGTTGTGTGTGCACGGCTGAAATCCCCCAGAATAAGTCATTATCCTGTAAGAAAAAAAAAAAAAAAATCGGCTCCTAGTGGCTGCCTGGTGGCCCAATCAGCTGACTCATTTTCCACGCTTTCCCTCAAGTAATTAGCGTTTTCATTTTTCCCAACCTGCCTATTAGATAAACTCCGGGATCTCATTCTGTTGAAGCACATTTTTGTGAGTTGACTTGCCCCAGCTTCTCCCCCAAGAAACAAAAGGAGGGGTCCTGGAGAAAGGCACAACAATGTGCGGTTTAGGTCCACGTTCTCCCCAGACTGCTTCTTAATCAAAGAGGTGGCCAAGAAGGGCAGCGTGTCGTTGTTGGGGGGGGGGCCGCCGCGCCCTGAGAGTGAACTCCAGCCTCTAATGTTGGTCTCCCACTTGATGCGCACCAAGTTCCCTGATCATCCTGGGTCAACCCCAGGGCGGTTACTGAACCCCTCGCAGAGCTCACCAATCCACAGGTGCGGAAACAAGACACAGCTGGCTACAGGAAGAGCGCCTCCCGTCTCCTGGCCCTCTCTGGCCTCAGTTTCCCCTCTGTCGAAGGAGGCGCTTGTTCTAGATCAGGAATGGAAAATTCTAGGGCCTCACAGGCCAGCAGCCGGCGTCGATGATGAGAGAGGTGAGGCGCGGCTGGGCAGACTAGAGGGTGCACGTCCTGCAAACTCGGGCAGTGGTGCACAGCTCCAGAATCCACTGCCCTGTGGGAGTATAGACCCAGGATGGCCAGAGATCCCAAGGTTTCTCCAGAGAAGACAGGGCCTGGATTTTTTTTTTCCAATGTGAAATCTTCAGATTTTACAACGTGTTCAACTAAGTCTAATATTTGAGGACCTTGTGCCGATCAGAGAAAACACACGTGCATCTACTGTGTGGTCCCAGGGCTCTCGGTTTGCATCCGCTCTATACTTTTGCAGCTCCAAGTGTGGGCAGACAACCAGGCACATCAGCATTACCTAGAGGCTCACTGGAAATAAAGACTCTCAGTCCTCCCTCCAGAACCCTTGCCTCATAAGCCCGTGATCCACAGGCCCTCGAATGTTCGCGAAGCTACGGAGCGGGTCTGCCAGGTCTTTGCAATCTGCTCTCTGGCTTTTCTTACCTGGGACATTCTCCGGCACCTTCCCTGAGTTCAGGTTCGCTCTTTGTGCCTCCCATGCACACCTTTGTCACATCCCAGGAAGGAGAATCGCCCACTGAGGCCAACGTGTGTAGGCTCACCCGAGGGGCCCTGGACTCATCTGGTCCAAACCTTTCCCTAGGGCCATGGGGCGGGGGCTGGGGGTGGGGTGTGGAAGAGTTAAGCCATCCAGGGCAGATGGCTGTTTATTCTGTCCTCCGGGAGCTGGGGCCGTTCAGTCCCATACTAAAGGTGTACTTTCTCAGTCCTCCTTTGCTAGAATTTACATCTGTTGACACAACTGACCGCTATTCTTCCCTTAATTTCCCTTCTCAGAAGGTCTTGATCTGATGTCATCCTGGTTTGTATCCACTTCCTCAAGACTTCCCGGTCTACCCTTGTGTTTCTTTCCTTCTCTAGCACTCAAAATGCGGACCGTCCCCGGGTCTCTGCCATCTGCTACGGTCTCCATGACACTGTTCGTCTGAGCCCTCAGACCTCTGACTCTGCTTCTCAACTTTGATCTCTCTGAGGAGTAGTGGCATTTTTCCAACTGCCTGGTGGCACCAGGCTCAAATGACCTAGAAGGGAAGCACGATGTTTGCTCCAAAGCTCATCCTGCTCTTGGTTGCACAACTAATTTCAGTGGCTTCTTCGCTCAGGCTCTAATCTGGGGATCAGCTTGGCATAACCTAAAGAGCCCGGAGGCCTGTGCCCTGATGTAAACCATGCAGCTTAAATTTTCTCATCCCCAACATGAAGTGCTTCTAGGAGGTACGTGCTCTAGAAACTGACAGGTCAGCAAAATGATTTTATGAACGTACTTTGTTTGCAACTCACAGTTATCATTCATATGTTTCTCACCCTCCTTCCATCCATATCCAACAGCTGCATGATTCGGTGTATGCCACCTCCTGGATCTCGCTCACTCACCTCTCTCCACCGTCACCCCAGGCTGTGCCCTCATTCACTGTCACCTACAATGCTGCAGGAGTGTCTAGGTGTGAGCGTTTCGGAGACCTCCAGACTAGTCTGCCCAAGGCACAGTGCTGAGTGAAACTCCTCTCGTGTGGAATCGAGAATGCATCCTCCGTGCTTCCTACAGGAAGCCCACAGTCTTCATCCTGCCTTTCAGAGCCCTACGCAGCTCGACCCCGTGTGTCCCACACTCTTCGGTATGACACACGCCAGAGTCTCCAGACAAACGGAAGATGTGTGTTTTCCCACCGCTGGCTGAGCCCGTGATGCTTCCTGTAGCTGGAATGGTCTTTGACGATCAATTTCACCTAAATCTAAGTGCCTCCTAAGTGTTTGAAGCTCAGCTCAAGGTCACCTCCCCTGCGACTCAGCAATTCTCTCCTCTCCTCCCTAGTTCAATGCCACTGTGCTCTTGCCCCTTATAGAGGAACATGATGGGCATTATCTTAGTCAGCTCTGGCTGTCGGGGCATAAAACCATAGGCTGGTTGCCCCGTGACAACAGAAACTTATCTTCTCGTGGTTTGGCAGGAGCGAAGTCCAAGATCAAGGTTCTTTCTAGCTTGTAGATGGCTACCCTCTTGCTGTGTTCTTGTATGGTGTTTCCTCACTTCAGGCTTTTGGAAAGAGAGACAGAGAGATGGAGACAGGGTGGGGGTGCTCCCTGGTGTCTCTTTGTAGAAGGACACTAGTCCTGTAGGATCAGAGCCCCACCATTATGATTTAATTTAACCTTAATGACTTCCTTAGAGGCCCCATTTCCAAACACAGCCGCACGAGGGGTAGGGCTCCCCATACAAATTTTGCAAGGACACGGACCTTCAGTCCATGACAGGTACCTTGCCTCGGTTGTGTGTGCATCTCACTTCCTCTTCTAAGCCCCAAGGTTTCCAGAGACAGGCCTGTGTCTTGCGTGTTTAATGGTAGGTAATGATTCTATCAGTGTAATAGGTGCTCAGCAAACATGTGCTGGTTGAGCCTGCAAACAAGGTCTCCATCACCACCAAATCATTGGCCCAAAAGTCACCTGAATGGCCCTGGGGTTTTTTAATTCAGTGTCTTTGCCCACACGCTGCCCTCTACCTAGATCTTCCCCTTCCCTCCGCCTGCGATGCAGGAATTAGCTCATCCATCACTTTTTTAGAAACTCTGCCTGATTCCACCAAGTAGATCAAGGGTTTCTCCCCAGCCTGGTGACTATCTACCTTCCTATCTTTACGGCATAGTGATGCCCATTTTGTTCATATGCCTGTGTCCCCAGGTGAGGTTCTTGGGGCAACGACTGGAGCTCCTCGTTTTCACGTACCCAGGACCTGGCATATTGCTTGACAGCCAGTAATAGCACAGTTAAATGTTTGTTGAAAGAAGAAATGAATAAAAACAGGAACATTTGGAAAAGTTTTCCTGATCATTCCTATAAACTTCCTGAAATTGCCTTTTAAAAGCAAAACTACGATAACATCTCGGACAATCCCTTCACGTGACCGTTCACAGGATATTCTGATTTCAGATCCCAGGTCAATGAAAAAAACGTGATTAGTGTACAGAGAAGGTGAAAGAAGGGAAATTGGAGATCTGCGTTAAGTCCGAAAAGAAAACTCCTCGATGATTGTAGCGTCTTGCCATTCACGAGAAATATGTTAGAAAACCGTCACAAATAGTCAGTTTCACTTATCCCCGGACCGCACGCAGTTTCCATCCAGGAGAACACAGGTAAATGGATGGCCTGTAACAGGTCTGATAACAGTCACATCAGGTCTGTAACAATTCTGATAACAGTCACAATAAATGGTAATATAGCAGTGAGCCAAGCATTCTGCTAAGTATCAGAACATGTTCCCATTCAACGCGCCCTACAATCCTGAAAGGTCAGAATTATTATTATTCCCATTTTATAGTTAGAGAAACTGAGAATCAAAGAAATCAGGTAAGTTGCCCAAGGACATGAAGCTTGTGAATAGTTAGTGTAGTCAGTCATCCAGGTTGCCCACGATGTGGGACTTTCAGTGCTAAAATCAGAGAGGTCCCCACAAAGCAGGATGAGTTGGCCATCTTATGACTGATACGTATAGGGTTTGACACGGGCATCTGATGTCGGAACTTCAGCTGTTAAACGCTTCTCAATACCTGCTTGGCAAAGTTTCCGGCTATCTTATTTATGAGCTAAGATAAAATTTTCGAAATGGTGAGTTCAAAAGTACTATTAGGCATCATACGGTGTAGGAGTTTATCTTCCAAGATGGGCAGCTCCCTGAGGACAGGAGCTCCCACTTATGTCTCTCCCGTCATCTCACGATCCCAGCATTAGACTTTGCGCACGGTATATGCTCAGGAAGGGCTTCTTCAGTGTGAAGTTCTTCTCCGGTCACCAGGAGTGGCAAAATGCAGCCCATCCTTAGCTGGTCACTGGGGTCCTTGAGTGCCATACCCATTTCAGTTCTCCCTCTTCTTCCCTCCCCCTGCACGCACCCAAATGGTTGCCTTTCCCCCCATGATGCGTCCAGGTTTCTCAGCTTGTCCGCCGCACTAGAGAATGTGTGCCCCAGAGCATGTTCGGTGGCTTGCTTTGCCTTTCCTTCCTTAACACTGCCCTGTCATGCTCTTGGAAGTCGTAGGTCCCCTGTTTGCCTTCCTGGGATTCCTGTCCTGGGGAATTACTTACTTGGTACACCCATGCTGGGAGTCAGACATCCAACTGAAATTGCCAATAAGCCTGCAGTCTGTTGCACTGTCTTTGCATTTCCCCTAATTTAGGACTTTGTGAAGGATCAATCGATGTGGCAGAGATCCCCGGTTGTCACCCAGTATCCATTTTCCTTTCTCCCCTGGGAATAAAACATTCACCACGGTGCGTGGCTGCCCTCATCAAGGCCAGTCTCTCTTGCATGGCCATGTGACTAAGTCCGGGCCACTGGGGTGTGAGTGGCAGTGTCCCATAATATCTCCCAAGACCTTTGCTGATGAGAGCTGGTATTCTCCATCATTTTCTCTCTCCTGGAACATCAATTCCACCTTAGATTATGAGGGCGGAGACCACACTATGAGGATGGCAAGGTGGTGATCTAGAAGTTTCCTGGGCGCCTGATCCCATGGGGCCCTGTGTTGGCCCTTGATCTGCCTACCCAGATTTCTATATTAAAAATAAACAAGTTTCTATCTTATTGAAGCCACTGCTATTATTTTGCTTTTTGTTTAGTTACAGTTTTAACCCCAAGTAAAATAGTTGCAATGATTCAAGTCGCTGCCTGACATGAAGGATGTGTCACCTTATGCTCAATTACACCTGCAAAACAGAGCCACCACTCAGCTTTGGTGTTCACGCCGTGGAGATGGAAAAACAAAAGCCCTCAGGGGGCCATGGGATCGTCTGTGTACCCCTCGCTGTCCTGTGGTTCCTGTTGCTCTGTGTTGGAATGGCCATGCCCAGGGTTTTATTCTGGCTTCAGCCGACTCTGCCAAATTTCTGAGGAGCGACTTCTCTCTCTGTGCACCTGTGTGCCCTCCGTTGCACTTCTGGTCTACATCACAGCCAAAGAAAAGATTTTTGTAGGTCCTGATTCTCGATGTTTTTAAATGAAGAAACTTCCAGAATAAATATAACGTGAAAAGAGCTCCCCAAGGTGCTACGGTTAAAAAACAAAACAAAACAAAACAAAAAACTGCACAGCTGCCCCCCTCCCCCAACCGATAATGGACTAGAGGCTTCCGTGCCAAGTCCACCCGAGTGACCAAAGCTCTCGACGATGGCCTGGCCTAAGGTAGCATAGGGTACTCAGCAAAGTTAGCTGACTCTGAGTCATGGCTTGGAGCCCAAGTATGAGGTCCTCTCTCATTTCAGCTCTCTTGGGCACATGCTGTCTCTTACCCTTTATAATATAAAGCTTATATTAGCTTTAACCAGCAGTTTGTTATGTAAAATGTTCCACATGACAGCTCAGCTTTGCCCTAATTCCCCCATTTCCTGCAACCTCTCAAAGATCTTTCTTAATGTCCTTGCTCTGTAATCCATTAATTTCTATTTTATGAGTAGAGACTTCCCTTGATATTTCTTGGCTACTACCTGTTTTTTTCTTCTTCTCAGTCTTTTTTCCCCCTCCTCTTGACATCCTTTCTCATCAGGCGCTTCTCCACATTGGATACAAATCTCCCCTCTTTTAGGTCAGGCCTATTGCCCAGTATTTCATCCTGCATACAAAGAGAAAATAAACGGTCAAGACAGTCTTCTCAGAAACAAAAGCATAAAAGGTTTTCTTTGTGCAGTTCAGGGGTAAGACCTATCTCAAAATGCCCATTTCACCCTCTTGGATCTTTCCTTTCCTTTTCTTCTCTGAGCTCCGTTACCTCTGTGCTCCTCTCTTCCAGCACTGACGACACATATCTAATATAATAAGGCACTCGCTTCCCCTCCACTGCCACACTATGAGATCCCTGAAACCAGGGATCATATCTTTTACTTTTTTTGCATGGGGCCAAACAGCCGCATGCACATAGAAAGTTCTGCACAAATGTTAAAAGATTGGATGCTGTAAATCCCTCAGCTGTCTTTGTTTTAAATCATTTTCTGATCACACATTAAGGAGTTGCTGGACATCCTCAAAATTACCTGATGCATGGGGCTTCATCAAAAGTTAAAAGTTCTGCTTTTTGAAAGGTACTGTTAAGAACGTGAAGGAATAAGCCGCAGACCAACAGAATGTAAAGGTCTTGTATCTGAATATTTAAATAATTTCAAAAATCAGTAATAGCCAAGTAACCCAATAAATAAGTGGCAGAATATTTGAATACATTAAGAAGATATATGGAGAGAAAATAAGCACATGAAAAGGTGCTCTTCCTCATTAACATTGGGGAAGTGCTCATTAAAACCATAATGAGATACCATTCTCTCTTAAAGTGGCTGAAACTGGGGCGCCTGGGTGGTTCAGTCGGTTGAGCGTCCGACTTCAGCTCAGGTCACGATCTCGTGGTCTGCGAGTTCAAGCCCCGCGTCGGGCTCTGGGCTGATGGCTCAGAGCCTGGAGCTTGCTTCCGATTCTGTGTTTCCCTCTCTCTCTGCCCCTCCCCCGTTCATGCTGTGTCTCTCTCTCCGTCTCAAAAATAAATAAACGTTAAAAAAAAATTAAAAAAAAATAATAAAATGGCTGAAACTAAAAAGATTGATCATTCCAAGTGTTGATGATAAGAAGGAACCAGAATATACACATTGCTGGTGGCCGTGTAAAATGGCACAACCACTTTGGAAAATAGTTTGAAGGTGTCTTAAAAAGTTAAACATGCACCCACCATAGCCCCAGCCATTCAATCCTCAGTATTTACCCAAAGACACACAAAGACCTATGAATGAATCTTCAGGGCAGCTTGCTTTGCAGTAGACCAACACCGGAAACAACTCAGATGTTGGTTAACAGATCAATGGACAAAAAAACTGTGGTATGCCCATGCAGGGAATACAACTCAGCGATAAAAAGGAACGGATGTTTGATACAGAGTACAACATGGACAAATCGTAACACAATTTTGCAGGGTGAAAGAAGCCAGACAAAAAGTGTGTACTCTATGATTCAATTTATGTAAAATCCTAGGAGATACAAACTAATCTATAGCCACAGAAAACACATGAGTGATTGTTTAGGACTGGGGCAAGAGGGTCAGGGAGGGGCTGCAATGAAGCAAGAGGAAACTTTGAAGGGATGACTGGACATGCTCACCCTCTTGATGGTTTTATAGGTGTACGTATTTTTCCAAATGTATCCAACGGATACTTTAAATATGTGCAGTTTCTCACCGCAAAAAAGAATGGTAACTATGTGACAGGACGGAGGTGGTAGCTGAGAGGACCGTGGTCATCATTTTGCAGTGTATAAATGTATCAAATCAATACGCTGTACACTTTAAACTTACCCAATGTTACGTGTCAATTATTTCCACGATAAAGCCGGAAATAAAGAAGTGCGGTTTATTATATTGTTTATACACAGTTGTGTATGATAATTATTGTCTGTGTATTTGTGTATTGCTTGTTGTTTATTGCATATTTATACCTCAAAAAGCCAGATAGGCAGAGATAGATGAAAGATAGATAGATAGGCAAATAGACAGATGCCTTTGATTACTACCCACCGTTCTTTCAATCGCTTTTGTTTTCCTCAAAAACTAGTCTATCCACTTGTTTCCACATAAAATAAAGGTACCACTCACAGAGCTTGAGTCAAGGGACAGATGTGGCCTTTTGTGAAACTGGATGAAAGTTTTCTTGACTTTGCTATTAAAAAGAGTATGTCTGGGAAGATGTGAGACTGTCGTATCATTGACACCTATTTCTCACTTTTTTCCTCGAGTACCTTGTCGTCAGCCTCAGTTAGGAGCGGTGAAGTGGGAGGAACTTACAACCCTGGCTCATTTTGAGACTCTAGGCATTAGTACTAAATGCATGAATGATTCTGCTAAACAGGGCTGGCTCTGAAGTCCCAGCCTGGGCCAACGGAAACTACCCAGAGGAAGGAGAGTTCCCTCTATGACTTGTTGGCCCCCCCTTTTCAGTGCCAGGACACAGAGATGAATTTGCCCCAGCTCACCCCTTTCGTGCCGGGGGTGGCTGCGGGGGTCAGCCCTTCACTCTGGGCTGAGTCCTGCCAGAGAGGCATGAACAAGTGCACAGGGAGCCCAGGACAGCAGTGGTGGTTTCCCCCTCAGACGCCAGTGAAGACAGCTTCTGCAGCGAGCACTGAGGGTGAGTAGAGCTGACCCAAGAGAGGGGCATGTGCATTTCAGCTAGAGCAAACAGCATGGAGATAGCAAACAGTGCAGTGATGAACCCCGGTGAGCAGTTGGTGGGGGGGTGGCTATAAAGAGAATGGATGGACTATGGAGATCGGCTCCGGGCTAATGAGGGGAGGTCCCTCAGCTGCTAAGCGGGAGGAGCCCTTCCCACCGGGCCACACTGCCACGACCCGCTCAAGGCGACCTAGGGGCTGCTTCTCTCCTTACTGGGATTGCCCAACCAGGGGACTGTGCCAACAAGCAGTGACGGCAGCCTCAGAAGGCAGAAGGAACTCTACCTGGAAGGAGGAGAGTTTGCAAAGGAAACATGGGAGCAAGTGTGAAAACCTGAAGCCCCTCATCGGGCTCTCAGATCCCGTGCCTCCCTCTCTCTGCCCCTCCCCTGCTCACGTTCTGTGTCTCTCTGTCTCAAAAAGAAAGAAACATAAAAAATGAAGAGTTTTTCAGCCTCAAATGGGCTGAGGTAAGAAACCCTGACACACAGTAAGGCCCTATTAACCAGAAGGTGAGAAACAGCTGTTGTAAAGCCCATGCTGCCACCCCAGAGAACACAGGAGATGGTTCTTCCTTCAGGGGGCCTTGGACACATAATTATTGTGGAAGGAAAAAAAAAAAGCCAGAAGATAAGAGCGCTGAGGATTTAGTAGAAGTGACAGCTGAGACTAGAAAAAGTAATGATTATTTGTAAACACGACTGAGAAGGAATTAATTGTGGCCAGTGTCTAAAGATGGAATGTATCTGCTAGAAATAACTGATACGTGCATGGTGATTCATAGTTTTTATGAAGTGCTTTCTTAAATCTTATCAAAAATATTGTAAGTACTTTTTAACCAAAATAGCAACGTCAACAACAAAACCCACGGGCTCTGGCATGTAAAAGTTTAGTTAAATTTAGCCGGGACGTAGACAAATGAGGTGCTGCTATATATATTTTGGAGATTTCTACATTGTCAGATGACAGAAATGACTATGTAAAAAATCCTTTTGTTTACTTGAAAAACTTTTATGCCTTTATTACTTTCTTCCGCAAGTAGCCCAAGATCTTGATGGGGATGTTATATAATACAGGGAAAGGAAAAGAAGAAAATTGACCCATAATCCTGACACCTAGAGATAAATATTGCTAACACCTTAGTGACTATAATCTATATCTTTATCATAAACCACTACCGGATTATGCACGCTATATCGTGATTATTTATTCATTCGTTTAAAAATATTTGTTTACTGTTTACTTATTTTCGAGAGAGAGAGAGAAAGAGCAAGTGGGGGAGGGGGCAGAGGGAGAGGGAGACACAGAATCTGAGCTGTCCGCCCAGAGCCCCACGTGGGGCTCAAACTCACGAACTGTGAGATCATGACCTGAGCCAAAGTCAGAGGCTTCCCCAACTGAGCCATCCACGTGCCCCTGTATCATGATTATATTGGGGCACCTGGGTGGCTCAGTTGGTTAAAGCATTGGACTTCGGCTCAGGTCATGATCTCGTGGTTTGTGGGTTCAAGCCCCCTGTCGGGCTTTGTGCTGACAGCTCGGAGTCTGGAGCCTGCTTCAGATTCTGCGTCTCCCTCTCTCTCTCTGCCCCTCCCTTGCTTGTGCTCTGTCTCTCTCCCTCTCTCACTCAAAAATAAATATTAAAAAATTTTATAAAAAATTAAAAAATATAAATTGTATTATGGTCTCCCTCCCACCTAAGTATTCTTGTAACAACGCCAGTTTTGATGGCTGGGAAGCTGTGCTGTATTTTGCAAGCACTTTTATTATAGACAATGCTATAGTGAACATCATGCGTCACCTTTAGATAATGTAAATGTGAGAAACTCCCTGAGGTTTGAGGAAGGTTTTCTTCCTGTCCTTTAGAAAAACATTTCAAGCAAATATGACTGCATCCCAAGTAAGTTCCTGCATTCTGTGTGTACCCGGTCCTTAGGCTAGCCTGATGTGATGGTTAATTTAGTATGTCAACTTGGCTAGCCACGTGTGGTCAGACATTCTAGAAGCTTCTGTGACAGTGTTTTTGGATGCATTGTGCATTTAAATTGCCAGACTTTGAGTAAAGCAGCTTGCTCTGCGTAAGGAGGGTGAGTGGGCCTCAATCAACCAGTTGAAGGCCTGGATGGAATCAAAGAATTAAGTCCTCCGTGCAAGAAGGAATTCTGCCAGCAGACCGCCTTTGGACTTCACCTGCGGCATTAGTTCTCCTGGTGCTTCAACACACTGCCTTCGGATGCGAACTACAATTCTTTACTGGGTTCCCAGGCCTCCTCAGTCAGATTTTGGACTTCCCAAACCCTCACAATCACATGTGACAATTCCTTAAATAGATAGATAGATAGATAGATAGATAGATAATCTCTTGTTGGTTCTGTTTCTCCGGAGATCCCTGCCTACCACACTAGGTAAAGGCCCCTCCTCTGAGTCTTGGCTCCCTCAATTGCATCTACAAGGATGAATCATAGCTGACTTTAGAAGGAGTAGATACATTGTGACAACAGTTTCAAAAGGACAGCCCTTCTTTGTCAACATCAGGAATAGAATACTGGTATCAAGGGGCGCCTGGGGGGCTCCGTCGGTTAAGCGTCCAACTTAGGCTCAGGTCATGATCTCACGGTCCATGAGTTCGAGCCCCGCATCGGGCTCTGTGCTGACAGTGCGAGTCTGGAGCCTGCTTCAGATTCTGTGTCTCCCTCTCCCTCTGCCCCGCCCCCTGCTTGCACTCTGTCTCTCTCTCTCTCTCAAAAATAAATAAACATTAAAAAAAATTAAAAAAAAAAAAGAATATTGGTAACAATACACAGTCATGGTGGGGGCCTCTGGCCACCCACGTGCCAGTGATCACGTTACGCACTGATACCTCTGATAGCATCTTATAGCATCTTCTAGATCCTCCCCTTTTCCAGCTAAGTAGACAAGATCAAGAGGTTGTTGCAAGAGAGACCCTGGGTACCATTCCAGCTGGTCAAACTCCTCGCCTAATGGTCTACCTGCCACACCGGACTTGGCGGTATGTTGGAGGTTATTTCCTCCCGAAACAGAAGAGAGTCTGGGGTCTTGAGGGGCCAGGAACCCAACTGCACGAGAACGATGCAGACAAGTTGTAGGGATGGGAGACATCTGGGTTGAGAAAAGAGCAAAGGAGGACCATGGTTGGTGTCATCACTAATCAGCTCATTATGGAGGAGGGATTTGGTTTACATGTTGCGGAGGCAGAACGGGAATCCGTGTGGGTGGAAGCCACAGGGAGGCAGATTTCAGATCATCGTAAGCTGTCTGGGACAGGTAATGAGCTTCCTTGGAGCAGAGGAATGTAAGAGAGGCTACGGAAAAGAAATTCAGCCTGCGTTGGACAGGATGGTCTTTTACATCCTTTCCAGCCCTGGATTCTGTGACAGCTAACCAAGCACACATAGCCTGGGTGCCCATCCCCTCCCTGCCCAAGCGGGATCATAGATAACAAAGCAGCCATCGCAGAAGAGGCACGAAGTCACCTAAGACATGTTTCTAAGGCTGGCACAGCCGGTCACCCGGGTTCCCGTTTCCACCAGCCTGCTAGGACACGGGCCTTTGACTCGCTCAGGGTACTGACGATGGCTTCTGTAAACAAGGCTCTGCTCGGCTTGCGACCCAAATGGTCTGTGCCTCACCGCACAGGGACCCCGTGTCTGTACGTCCGGGGTCTGCACATGTTTACAGTGCTGCCGCGCTCCGGCCAAGTGGCCAAATAATTGATGACAGGGCTGTGAATGGCAGGGATTGAGCTGAGAAAATCCGCTGAAACTGGTTCCAGTTCATCCCAGCCTAATTCCCTCGGCCCAGCAGGTCCTGAGAAGATTCTTCTCCACCAGGTCGGGCATGGAGGGGCTCTGAGACAGATTGTATCTGGCTGACCCGAGAGAACCTGGCCCTGGTTCCCACTTCTCAGAAACTGGGGGCTTCTGAGAAGTCACTCCCAATCACTGAGTCACTGCTGCCTGCCGCAGGACCCCCCCCCCCCCCCACCTTCCGGGGAATGTTAGTAGCAAGAGTGGTTAGAAGGAGCGTAGATTTCTTTCTTCCAAATGCTTCGGGACACCTGGCGATCTGAGGTTTCAGGAGGGCAGAGAGGCCTGGTGTCGAAACCGTGTGTGTGAGAACGGCTTGGACTTGTCTGGGGTCAGCTCGGGCTGTGTCAATGTTCCGCGGCTGCCAAAAGAGCTCCCGCTTCTCTGGGGCATTGGCGGTGCTGGGAGTGGGGACAGTGACAGCCGGCCGCTGCTCCGGCTCTGATCAGCTCATGTCAGCTCCGTGTTTCCCCCTGGGCGTGTGGAGCAGGAGAAGGACAGAGCCGGCCCAGTTTGGCAAAGCTGCAGGAGGCAGAGGTCTGGGTAAGACAAGGGGGACCTTTAACCCAAAGAAGCAAAGACAGGGGAGAACAGGAGAGTACTTCTCACACCTCTGCACAGCTGTTGGGAGGAAAGGAGGTTGTATTCATCCCAGGCGGCCCGAGGGCCAGGTGGAAGTTAGAGGAGAGGGTGTGACGTGTGTTAGCCCCTCCATAATTCTAAATGTGACACGGGCTGCTTCAGGGAGCAGTGAGTTCCGCATCCCCTGAGGTGCGCAAAGTGCAGCCAGAAAGCAAGGTCACATGTTGGATTGGTGATAGTGGGAAGATATTGCCAGCATCACAGGGAATCCCGTCCAGACCCAAGGGTCTCTATCGTAAATACGTCTCTGAGTCTCTATCAGTTACCTACTGTCATAAAAATGTAAAGTGACAAACAGAAAGTCGCAGCAGCAGACAACTGAGCACTTATGTAGCTCCTGCGTCTGCAGGTTGGCTGGGAGCAGCTGAGCCGGGCTGGGTTGGTTGGGAGTAGCTCTGTGTCACGTGATTCTCCTCCTCCTCGGACCAGGGAGCCAGCCTGGGCTTCTCCATCTCACGGTGATGGCAGGAGGGCAAAAACATGCAAGCAGAAGACTATAAGGCCTCCAGAGTCCTCGGTCCGGGTTCCATCACCCCTGCCTCATCCCACTGCCCCGGGCAAGTCACACGGGGGAAGAGGTAAGGAAGTATGTAGTATCCATGGGTACAGGGCGGGGCGAGGCCTCGGGCCAATAGTGCAGCCCCACTACAGTGGTCACTATGTCAGTTTTGACAGACACACACAAAGTAGGTGTGCAAACATTGAGTGAACATGTGACAAGTTTCCTAGCAAACCGAGTCGTTCCCGAGGCAGGTTCATGAGGAGATCGGAGCTCTCTGTAGAATGCGTAAGTTCCTGGCCATACAAAGCCTTGGTGGGCATATACAAGCCTTCGGATTCTATGCTGTGCCTAAAAATCTATAACTTACAACGGGAAGGGGCCCCAGGCATCATCTAGCCCAAATATCTCACTTCACAGACTGGCAATCCAAGATCCAGAGAGGGGAAGAATCCTGCCCAAGCCCGTCCAGTTGAGATCTAGCTGTTGCTGTGGTGTTCCTTCTCCCCTGCACGGCCAGGGTCAGCGGGACTTGCTAGTTTCTGGGGTGACACTGCAGGGACCAAGTGTGGATGCAAATGAGACATAAAATGCAGTTCAGAACCCCCACCTATGATCGTTGTAAGATTTCGGTCAGATGACAGGTCTGTAATGCCTGGCACATGGCAGGTGTGTAATACCCGATGATCATTGCCAATATTACTCCATAAAGTATTTGGGTGCTCAGGGCAGGAAAAGAGGCTTGACGGGGGAAGCAGGAACAAGGGCTGGCTTTCAGAAGGCTTTCGTAGGAGCTGGGACTGCAGGGTATGGCTTGTGGGTAGCCTGCGGGGGCACACAGTTCTCTGTGCCCTTGTTCACACTGGCTTTAGTTGGGCACACTGGCAAGAGCCGATGGGGTCTTGGAGAAAAGGAGGCAGAGTCTGCCCAAGTGGAAAGATTGCTGAGTGCATGAGATGTCTCATGTCCTCAGTGTTATGCAAGTTGTGGTGGGGGCAGAGATGTGGACAATGCCCTTGAGACCCACACAGTCTGACAGGGCAGAGATAACTGCCAGCAATGACGGCAAACCAGTGGCCACATGGCTGTGAGGACACTGGGAATGGACCCACTGATTCTATTTCAGTGTTTCATGAGTTCGGTCAAAACAGGGGCTGTCTTTCCCCGGTCCCTAGAAGAGTGTCTGGCATACAGAGGGTGCTAAATAAGTGTTGGTGGAATGAACGAGTGTCAGATGAGTCTGAGAGGTTTTTAAAGTCTTCCTGGAGCAGATGTAACCTGGACCGGGTGCTAAAGACTAGGTGGGATTGGGAGCCACGGTGGGCAGTTATTCTGGATATGGATTTGCCTTCCATGCACACAATATTCCTGCCAAGATTCCCATGCAGAATGCCTTATCCACGGCAGGGCCCTCCACACGTCTGCCTCTGATCGACTTACTTCACAGCCAAGTGAAGTGCCCTAGTGAGCCTGTGCTCATGAAATTCACCGGTCTTGCCATGTTCCTCATCTACATGAAACAGCTGGCTTGATAGAATGGCAGAACAGTTAAGAAACAAAACCTTGCAGGGCTGCGGTAATGTCCTCTGTGGTGCTGCATCTACTGTAAATCAGCATCCAATACGTGGTGCCACCTCTCTCCTTGCCAGGCTTCACAAGCCCAGGAATCAAGGAAGGGAAAAAGGAATGGCCCGCTCACTACTACCCCTAGCAAGTTTTTAGCAGAATTTTTGCTTCCTTGTCTCATGACTTTATGTGCTGTTGGCTTAAAGGTCTTGGTTCCAAAGGAGGAATGCTTCCACCAGGAGACGCGACAATGATTCCATTGAACTAGAAATTAAAGATTGTCATCCCGTCCATTTGGGGCTTCTCGTGCCTCTGAATCAACAGGCAAAGAAGCTACCGTGCTGGGTGGGGTGATGCGTCCTGACTACCAAGGAGAAATTGAGTTGCTACAAAACAATTGAAGTAAAGGGAAGTAGCTCTAAAATACAGGGCATCCCTTAGTACTGTCAGGCTCTGTGATCAATATCAATGGAAAAACACAACATCCAATTCAAGCAGAGCTGCTAACGGCCTAGATCCTTGAGGAATGAAGATTTGAGCCACTCCACCAGGCAAGAGCCATGATCAGCTGAGGCATTTGCTAGGGATAAGGGAAGGTGGGGTGATAATGGAAAAAAAATAGTTATAAATATCAGCCATGACCACATGACTGGTGGCAAGAATGGAGACTGTGTGTGAGTGTTGTGTTTCTTCCTTGTTTTGTTATGAATGTGTGTGTGTGTGTGTGTGTGTGTGTGTGTGTATACATACAGGTATGCCAAATATTTTATTTTCTTTTATCTCCTATGCCCTCATCATCTAATATAAGATGTATTTGTAATAGTTAAGTATATATCACAGTATTTAACTTGCCAGATATCAAAAGGGAAGAGTGAATATCACCAAAATACGTTGCATCTTCTTGTATGAAAAGGGTTAACATGTTTCTGGTGTGTGCAAGACAGGTGCATCATTGTCGGTGGAAGTATGGCTTTGTGATTATCTTTACTTGACAATTACGTATGGTTTCAGGGAATATATATTGGTGCCAAGTTGACAAGGGGTGGACTGTGATGGTCAGATTTATGTGTCAACTTGGCTAGCTTACAGCCCCTAATTATTCAATCAAGCATTAATCTAGGTGTTGTCATGAAGGTATTTTATAGATGTGATTAAGGTCCCTACTGAGTTGACTTTAATTGAGGGAGATTATCCTAGATAGTCTGGATGGGCCTGATTCAATCAGTTGAAAGGCTTTAAGGACAGAGCTGAGGCTTCCTAGAATAAGACGAAATTCTACTTGTGGACTACAGCTCCAGCTTGTGCCTTGCAAATTGTAGCCTGTTCCTCCTGACAGCCTTCCCTACAGATATTTGACTTGTCTAAGCCAACCCTCACAACCCGCACAACCCTGACAATTCCATAAGCCACCAGTTGTGTTTCTCTGGTTGGACTCTGATACAAAATATGTGGAGGTCAACCCAGTGGAAAGGGCTAGGGAGAAGGGCATGACATGTTAGGGGGTGGGTCACAGAGACTGATTACTGCAGGGAATAAAAGGCACTTGGTCTAGTTAAGCCAAGACAGTAAGTAAGAGCTGGATTAAGTAGCATGATGTGTGGAGGCTAAAATGTCAGGCTGAGGAGTCAGAATTCAATGTTGTAAATGATGGAAGCCATCAAAGGCTTCCATGTTGGATACAGACTGATAAAAGTCTAGGCCTCTAAAAGATCCATCTGGCTGTCTTATAAGAATGGACTGGAGCTAGGAGAAAGTGAAAGCAGTGAGGGTCCCTTTGATCGGTTCTGTTTTTGGAGAGCTGAGGGCCTGTATGCAAGAGTTTAACTGGGAACCATTAATTTAACAGGAGGCCATTTTGTGCATTTCCGATGGAGGCGGGGGTGGAGGCAAAGATGTAGGAATGGTGGTGGCATATCGGCTGAGAGACAGGGAGAGTGGGGAAATTAAAACCTCACATGGTAGATGGGGTCATTTTCTCAATTCTTTATAGCCTCCCCGCATTAGAATTACACATCTGTGGCCATGGCCGAGACGTTTTAGCAGTTGATGCTCAAGATTCTACTATAGATGATATATGTCCCCGATGCACTGATGGTCGGGTGACTTTCTTTGGCCAGTGGAATGTATGCAGAAGTTGCAATACATGAGTTCTGAACCGAGGCTTCCAAAGGCATCACAGTTCCACTCTTGTGCTTCTGTGATTCTATGAGAAGAATTTTCCAAAGAAAGTAGCTGCTATCCCCTCAGCCTGAGCTCGAGTTTGAACATGTGTTGGGGCCATTCAGAGCCCAACCCTCAGTCTGGACCAGCGGAGGACCAAAGTAGGCCCGTGCAGCCAGGGCCGGCCTAGACCAGCCAATTCTCCGTTCATCTGGAGACCGTGGAGCCCGAGAACAAATCCTTACTACTGTAAGTCCTTGAGCTCTGGGGTAGTTTGCTACCTAGCACGAATGTAGCAATCACGATCCTTCATACGAAGAGAATGTGGCTGCTTCATTTCAGTGGCTAAACACATACTGGCTCCAGAGGAAGAATCTGTTTAGCTGTGGGCCAGAGCTGGAGGTAAAATCTGAGACGCTGCAGAGGAGTGGAGAGTACATTGTACTGACCCAAGTTCTAGACGCGTATCTGCCACTAATTCTCTGAATGACCTTTGGCTGATCACGTCCCCTGACCCAGCCTCCATTTCATAGTCTATGCAACATAGTGGCTCACTAAATGCCCACCGGTTTAACTCTGCCCGGTTCCAATATCAGACTTGCTAGTATGTTGATCGATGACACTACTAGCCGGTAAAACTGTTAGGCCTTGCTTCAAACCCTTAAAACTTTGGTAGTGGCTGGCTAGAACTGCCTTGAGAAAGGGACTGAGGTTGCATCCAAGCTCAGCAAGAACGAGCTCCACGGGTGGCCCCCTGGGAAGTTAGGAAATGGTGGGGTGGTGATTTGCACTCCTAAGGTAACCACTTCCCCCTGGGAAAGGTGCACATGAGGGTCCGTGACAGCGATGCTTTGGGGCTACCTGTTCAGCAGGAAAGCCTGTGGAGCCGAAGCAGGGGCTGTTGGGTGTTCCTGGCTCTGAGAACCTTCTGCCAGGTTCCCTGTGCCCGGTGCTTGGGAGCAGATCTTCTGACATCTTTGAAGCAATCAAATGAGCAATAAAATTGTTGCTTCCCTGAGCTTCTTAGAAGCTACATAGGAAGCAGGCGGTGTGTGCTGCTAACTTCAAATTCCCCGTGGCTGCCTCTGGAAGCTCTCGCGATGCTAGTAACCACCGTGCTTTCCCGAGCTCTGCAGTCCTGATGGAGCATGGGTGTGCACACAGCATCCTCTCAGGGGGCTCGAGAGAGGAGCACAGCTCTGCCCTAGGATGCACGGGGCCCAGCTCTGTCCACAGTTCCCTGTGTCGTCTTTCGAGAACTGCGGGGCTTCCTGTCAGCTTCCTCATGTCTAAATTGTAATCCTGCAGCACAGGTAAGAACCAGGAAGGTGGACTTGGGCTTCAGGGTCCCTTATAGCTTCTACATGCTCTGTTTCTACTAAAAGGGAACTTGGAGGGGCGCCTGGGTGGCTCAGTCGGTTAAGCGTCCGACCTAGGCTCGGGTCATGACCTCACAGTTCATGAGTTCGAGCCCCGCATCGGGCTCTGTGCTGACCGCTCAGAGCCTGGAGCTTGTTCCAGATTCTGCGTCTCCCTGTCTCTCTGCCCGATTCCTGCTTGTGCTCTGTCTCTCTGTCTCTCGAAAAAATAAATACATGTTTAAAAAAACTTAACATAAAAGAAGCTTGGATAGGAGACGTTTTACAAGAGACCGAGGGTTTGAGTTCACAGTCTTTGAGTCATAAGTGACAGAAAACCTAGGCCAAACTGGTTTAAGGAGATACATTTGACTGATATAACCACAAAGCACAGGGATAGTGTTTGGTTGCAGGCGTGGCTGGGCCCAGGGTTTGAAAATCACCATACGATACTAACACATTCAGCACTCCCTCCAGGCCTTGACTGTTTTCCTCAGTCCTGGCTCTGCCCTCGGGCAGGATTTCTCCAAGCGGTGGCTCTCAGCAGCTCCAGATTCTCCCACCTCCTAAAAACAAAAGACCAGCAGAAGACGGGCTTCATTTCTCTCCTTTTTTTCTAGCGAAATTTCCGGGATTGCATTTCACCGGATGGCTTAGGCTCTGCCTCCATCCTGAACCAGTCATGGGACCAGGAGTGGGGGGCCCAGGGTTGACCCCACTTTCAAATACATGGACAGAGAATGGGAAAATGTTTCGAAAAGAAGGAGGGATGGATGCTGGGAAGACAAAACAACAGACACGCACACCCTGAGACAAGGTTTCTGTGTTTATTCGCTGACAGCTGACCCAGCCAGGAGACATTCCTGAGGCTGGGAAAACGAACAAACGAAAAAAAACCCACCTGGTCACTCATTAGCTGGTGCAAAAACACCTGCCAGTATGTATGTGGGTATCTCTCATGTGCTCGGCACCGCGCTAGTGATTTTTAGGAGGTAAAAAAGTGGCCTATTAAAAGACCCCCAATCATTGGGGGCATTCAAAGTCATTGGGGAGAGAAAGATGAACACAGACAGTGAATGAGGGAGACGGGCTGAAGTGGCTGATTCATAGCAGTGCTCTGGGAAGCAAGAGAGTGCAGGGATCACAGGGACCAGAACAGTGAGGACCCGGGCCTTGATGGGGAGACTACCTCTGGACGAATGCCAGGCGTAAGGTGGACATTACAGGTATGGGGTGGATGCTGGAGGTGTCAGGATGATTCAAGGGCTCCACGGATACAGAGTAGAGCTGGCTGAACAGGCAGGAAAGAACGGGACCAGACTCTGAGGAGTCAGACGCCACGTGAGGGATTAGATTTACACAAGGGGCGGCAGGGAGCCATAGAAGGCTTTAGAGCAAGGGCAGGGCTGGACACAGAGTTTGCTCTTCCTGCCAGCCCCACAGGTCTGCCTGGCACAGCACCAGCCCCATCCCAGAGGACTCCAGAACGCCCACGTTAAAATCGCACACGTTAAACTGTCAAATAAAAGGGAAAGGGCAACACGGCATACAGTGTATGATCCCAGTTTGGTGGATAAAATATATAGGCATATGCTGCCGCCCACCACGTAGTGAGCTCTTGTATTCACTGAGTGTTCCCTGGAATGTGCCGCAGAGCACTCGCGGTGAATTAGTCCTCGCCCTGTGACGTGGGTATCATCTTCCCCTTCCACAGCTCGAGAACTAAGTTTTACGCGGAGTGGGTGAGCGGCAGAGGTGGGGTGTGACACTGGGGATGTCTAAATCCACCTTAGCCCCTGTGTTGAAATGTTAACGGTGATTATGGCTCTGTGGGTGGATTACAAGGGATTTTCATTTTCTTTTCTATACTTTTCTATAGTTTGCCAATTGTCTACAGTGAATATTTATATTACTTTGGCAGGAGAAAACAAATACATACTTTAAAAAAAAAATTCCTCCAGGTGTGCCTGGGTGGCTCAGTCGGTTAAGCATCCGACTTCAGCTCGGGTCATGATCTCGCGGTTCGTGGGTTCGAGCCCCGCGTCGGGCTCTGTGCTGACAGCTCGGAGCCTGGAGCCTGCTTCCCATTCTGTGTCTCCCTCTCTCTGCCCCTCCCCTGAGCATGCTCTGTCTCTGTCTCTGTCTTTCTCTCTCAAAAATAAACATTAGGTGCGCCTGGGTGGCGCAGTCGGTTAAGCGTCCGACTTCAGCCAGGTCACGATCTCGCGGTCCGTGGATTCGTGCCCCGCGTCAGGCTCTGGGCTGATGGCTCAGAGCCTGGAGCCTGTTTCAGATTCTGTGTCTCCCAATCTCTCTGCCCCTCCCCCGTTCATGCTCTGTCTCTCTCTGTCCCAAAAATAAATAAAAAAAACGTTGAAAAAAAAATTAAAAAAAAAATAAATAAATAAACATTAAAAAAAAATAAAAAATAAAATCCTCTGGTCCTCATGCTAGGGACCCGAGCCCTTCTGAGAATTACTCCCCAAACTACCACTGAATTTCCCCAGCACTTCAGGGGAAACAACCTGCTCACAAACCAGCAGAGAGAAGCTTTGCTCTCAGACTCTAGGTCCCCCATATTGTTACAGTGCCCATTTCATTTTTTTTTTACCATTTCCTCTCATTCATAAATTAATTTTAATTACACAAAGGATATAAGGATACTCATTTGTGCCCTGTAGAAAATTAAAATACTACAGGTAAGACTCAAATTCCATGCGCTCATCACCTCTCCTGTCCAATGACCTCCCATGAGAGGTCATGGAGTGTAGTTATTTTTCTAGACATTTCCCTCTGTATTTACACATGTAAATATGTATCCAGGAAAATAAAATGCTTTTATTGCGTGTGTATTTAACACTACTGCATTCTGTTTTGCATACTATTCTGCAACTTGCTTTTAAAAAAAATTTTAATGCTTATTTATTTTGGAGAGAGAGAGAGGCAGACTGCAAGTGGGGGAAGGGCAGAGAGAGAGGGAGGGACAGAATCAGGAGGAGGCTCCAGGCTCTGAGCTGTCAGCACAGAACCTGACACGGGCTCGATCCCACGAACTGTGAGATCATGACCTGAGCCGAAGTCAGACGCTTAACCAACTGAGCCACCCAGGTACCCCTGCAACTTGCTTTTTAAAAAAGAAAATGTTTACTTATTTCTTTTGAGAGAGACAGGGAAAGAGCACACATGAGCCAGGGAGGTGCAGAGAGAGGGGGAGAGAGAGAATCCCAAGCAGGCTCCGCAAGGTCAACACGGAGCCCGATGTGGGGCTTGATCTCACAAACCGTGAGATCATGATCTGAGCCGAAATCAAGAATCAAACGCTTAACCGACTGAGCCACCCAGACGCCCCGCGACTTGCCTTTTTCATTCACCAGGATGCCGCAGCTGTCCTCTGGAATTGGGAAGAACCAAAAATGTCATCCAAGCAATGCGCGCAGCTCATTCCCAGAAGGAAGAGGCTTTGTGCCTTGGACTGTCGTGCCAAGGCTGAGTGTCTCGCTGCCTGTAAGGTCAGAACGCTGTCCACGAAGGGCCACCAGGTGGCCGTTATCATTACCGGCCACCATCATCATTGGGACATCGTCAGCAACTCCAGAAGGGAGTCATGGCACCTGCATGAATACCACAGGGGCCCTTAGTTCTCCTCCCTGACGGGGGGCCGGTTTCAAGGATCAGGCCTAGAAGCAGAGCGAGGAGCTGGAGGGGAAGGCCTTGCTTCACCCAGGAAGCCAGGAGACAGTGGGGCAGGGGAGGGGCAGCCAGCAGGTGCGGTCTTCCCCAAAGGCCAGCGCTGGCAAGGGACAGTCCACCGCAGAGGCAACAAGAAACCAATGAAGGCGACGAGCTGAACCCACATCCACTCGTCCTTTGCTTACATAGCAGGAGGGTCTGACGTGCAGAAGGGGGTCCGAAGGGAAAGACGGTGGACTTCTTGGGACCCCTGGGGACCCCTGCTGGTTTCATCCGGTGGAGAAAAGGTGCAGACACCTTGTCTTGTATTCTCCATGTCATGGTCGCATCCAATCCCTTTCCACATCCCTGGGAAAGTCTGGAGAGCTCGTGAAGCTCCCCCGACAGGCACCGCATTCCGGGAGGCCCCCACTATGCACGCACGACCGCGAGAGAGAATGCCCCCTAGAGCTGCGCCGCCAGCCTCCCCGCCACACCCTAGTTCTTCTGACCACCTCCAGGAAGCGACCGTCGGGAAGTGTGGACCAGTGGAGAGAAGCCCCACTGAGGGTTCAGACACACCCAAGTCCACGACCCCAGGAGCCCCCCACTGCTGTCTCGGGCCTGGCCGGCCCTCCTCTCCTCCACTCGGCAGCCCCAGACGGGAGGCGTGCTTTGGGACAACAAGTGGCAGATGACAGAAGCTTTTCAAAGGGAGGAAACCCCTCTCTTCAGAGCAGGCTTCTTTCCTGCTATGCCAGTCCCCTCCCCATCAGGGCCCGAGTGAGGTTATTTGCGGTTGTGCCACAGGCCTGGAGGGATCGCTTCCTGTGACTTTGTTTGTCTGTGTGGCTGGTGCCCGTACTGAGCAGTGGGGCCTCAGGAGCGCTTCCCGGAGCCCCTGGCTGGGCCGCGCTCTCGCTGGAGGTGAGACGTCACTCAAATGCACACACATGCCCCTGTGTGGCCGCGGAGAAGTTCCCAGAATAATTACTTATACCCAGTCACTTCGCCCAGATGTTTATACAGCTGGGGAAGATGACAGTGTTGGGGAATAAGGTCAGAAACCACAGTTATCGTGAGACTCCTGTTGGGAAATAGACGGGAAGGTCCTCTGATTGAACCGAGTGCTGGGAACACGGGGTGTGTTAAGCTACTTCACCGGTCTGCTGGGAGACACCACGGTCCTGGGGCACACCTTGCCTGAAACCCTTTTCTGACTCTGCCACCCCGGATGGGCCCCCATTTGGGTTCCCACAAGGTCCCGCTGCCATTTCTGCCTCCCTCCATTGCGCTTTCGTTCTGGAAAGTTCTTCACCAGGGCCACAGCTCTTTCAGGACCCGTGTGTAGCCCCGTGTCTGATTCATCTCCCCACTGTGGGTGCCAAGCACATGGCCTAAAGCAAAGTCAACTGTCAGTAGTTTGTTGAATAAAAAATAATAGTAATTGGAAGAAAGGAGCCCCAAGTGAAAGCCCTGAGTAGAATGTCTGCCGTCTGGGCAGCCCTCCCACTGTTGTCTGTGTAGCATCGGCAGGGCAACAGGACGCCAGAGGGAGGCTGTCAGAGCCCCCCGCTTGGTCTCTGGCTTCTTCTGAGGTAGTTCAGTGCCTCCACTATTGGCCCCATCCCACAGCCACTATCCTTGTCCCATCTGTGTCCAAGCAGATATGAAACACCAACACTTCCTCAACCTCAAAATAAACACGCCGTCCCACAAGGCCTGTGCGTGTGGCCTAGCGTCTGTGTGCGGGGTGAGCCGACGACCCTGGACACAGCACCCCTGGCTGCCCTTCTGGACTGAGGCTCCTCTGTTCGGCTTCACAGGCTCCATATCCCCCTTCCCTCGGATCCCCAGGAGAAATATCCCCATAGCCCTCTCCCTTCAAACTCGAAAGTTCAGAGCTGGAAAATTCCACCATCATGCTTTGACACGGAAGAATTAAAAAAAAAAACAAAAACAGAAAAGGAATCCCCTGGTGACCAAGTTTCCCCAGCTTTGAGAACCACCAGGCTGCGTCCTCGTAGGAGAGCACAGAGAAAAGGGAAGAGGTCTGTCCCCAGGCAGACCTGTACCCAGGCAGGTCTGTACCCAGAACCAGCAAAAAGGAGACACCGAGAATGGTTCCCAGGCCCACCTGTTCAGCAGGACCTTTTCAATCACCCTCTTCACTCTCCGGGACATCCGAGCCAAGCCATCGTGTACAAGTTGAACTTTGGGTGGTGGTCCATGGGGTAAGAGCCCAGCCTGGTCTCACCTTCTTGGGCTAGAGATTCCAAGCTCAAGGTGTCATATAACAGGGTCCCATCAGATGGGTACCCATGGTCAGTATAATTAGTGGAGCTTTCTAGGCCTATTGCTCTAAAAACTGTTTGTTACGATAACGGGCCTTGAGCTTGAATGAGCGTGATTCTCCCTGAAGAAGAGAGAAGTAACTGGGTCCATGTGGCGAATGACGGTTAGCTCAGGAAAAGGGGAACCGCCCATCTCCTATCCTGGGCTCCCGGGGGGTCCGTCAGCCACCCTGCTACTGGGCCTCAGATGGAGCAAGGCTCTCCCTGCACGGGAGGCTGCGAGCCTCCAATTCTAGCTGAGGGCAGGCATCCCCCTTGGCTGCCTACGCAGGCTCCAGCAAGGTGGGTGAGGCTGGGGCCGTGCCCCGACCCTCTTCTGTGCCCTCTGTGCCAACAGGTGGTGGCAGGAAGCAGGGAGTGAGCATGTGTGTTTAACTGGAACACTTGGGTGGGGCTGTTTCTTGTTTGGCTCAGCCCAAAGAGAAAGGACCAGATAGAAGCGTGTAACCACATTTATGACTCAGTGACAACACAACACTCGTCAAGAGCTGCGGGGTTACGGTGCTGAATATGAGCTACGCGGAGAGCCGGGCCAGGCCAGACAGCAGAACCTCGGAGGGCCCAGGGCACATGGAGCTGGCAGGGCAGGGAGGGCAGAGGCAGAGGAAGGAGGGAGAAAGGCCTGACTTCCGTGGGACTCTGTGGGCACCGTGAAGAGTACGGGCACTGACCCCAGGGCCCTTCCCCCTGCAGGGGGAGAAAGGTCCCATGGGTGAACACCGCGGCCAGGACACCAGGCTGCAGTAGGGAGCAAACAGGACAGGGCATCTAGAGACTCTAGTCTCTGCTCTTTGGCTAATTCATCCTGGGATCTTGGGCAAGCCTCCTGCCTTCTCTCAGCCCCAGCTTCCCCATCTATTACATGCTTGTAGTGATCTATAGGAGAGCTTCTGGCGGCCTCGGGTGTTGTCCCAAAAAGGAAGGAAGCGGAGGGGGAGGTGAGTTACCGGGGGGGGGGGAACAGAGAACCCTACACCACGGCCCCTCGTCTCCTCTTCTGACCACACCAGCAGCTCAGCAGCTGCCCCCGCATGGGTCCCATCACCCAGAGTCCCAGCAGAGCCCTGAGCTCACAGAGCTGTGAACGCTGGAGATGGACGGTCAGGCAGAAGAGCAAGGAGCAGGCCGGCACACAGATGGCCTCACACAGACGAGCGGCTCAGGCAAAGCAGCCGTTCCCCCGCTCTCGCCCCAAGCTCCCCCTGAAAAGCCCAGATCCCGGCAGATGACCTAGGGAATGGGGTTCTCTGCCCGTTCTTGGCTAACCCAAGTATGGCAGCCCTCTTCTAGAGAGCTTCCTTAATTCAGGGCCCCTGTATCCTGCGCAGCCTGCAGAGCCATGCGGACCAGAGCCGGGTCCTTCTGGGGGATCTCAGCTTCAGCCCCCTGCGCCCCAACATTCAGGGCCTCGTGGGGCCAGAGGATGCAGGCCTACTGAAGGCAGAAATAAGGATCAAAACACAGCAAAGAGAAACCCACATCTGCCCCCTTTGAGCAAGAAGTTCAGCCTTCTGTATAGGGCCTGTACCTGGCCACGTTCCTGGTTAGGGATGAAGGCGTGGCATGGGAATGCATCCATGGGGAGGTCTTTGGCACGTGGCCCTGGTGATTCAGATCTCCTCTCACATGGATCAGAATTCACTCCTTTCCTCAAAGGTTTAAGTCCTACTCACCCTTTAGGTCAATGTTGTACCTCCTCCAGGAAGCCTTCCCAGCCTACACTTACGGCTCACGGGATGGTCTCTCACACTTACCATACTTTTGTTACAAAACCTTGTATGTAATTTTTCCCCCATCATCCCATGCCTGTTATATTTTTCTCTGCACCCAACATAGGATATATCCTCACCCTAACACTATTCATAGTCCACCATTGATGTTGGTTGGATTTCACCAACATTCAAGAAGTATCCACTGCTTTCTTCATGGTAGCCAAGGGCTCATGACTGACCACCTGCAGTCCAAAGTCTTCATTTTACAGATGGAGAAACTGAGGCCCAAAGAGAGGATGGGCTCTACCGCGGGTCAAATAGTGAGCCGGTGGTGGGGCTGGGCCTAGAGCCCACAGCACTCCAACTTTTGTCTCACTGCCAATTCTGAGTCTTTTCTGGAACCTCCTTGACAGATGGTCTCCCTCTGCATGGATGCCTCTAGTTCCTGGGAGCTCAGCCTTGCGGAAGGCAGCTTAGGCAGTGCTGGGCAGCCAACAGAACCCTGTTTCTTCTGCCAAGCAAAAATTTGCTTCCTTGCAACCTCCCCTCCCTGATCCATCTCTGTCACTCAGTCCTTTGTTTGGTCCCTCATTCGCTCATTCAACCGCCATTGGGCACCTGCCTTGTGCCAGCTGAATGAAAGAAGCATGTCTTGCCTACTAGAGCAGGGACAGCTGCATAGAGTATTAAACGCTTGGTGTGAACCTGAGCTCCAGGAGGGCAGGGACCACTTCTGGGTTCTCTCACCGTGTCTTCAGGGACAACCACAGGGCATAGCACTGCAGAGGTGCTCGTAAGTCTCCCTGGACACAAAAGAAATAGTGAACGACATGGATGTGAAACAGGAAAAGGCTTGTTCAGGTAGGGTAAAAACCGAGAGACAGCAGCTGGTTCTGCGTGGGTTGGAGGAGGGAACAGTCAAGGTGGACTTTGAATTAGGTGGGGAAAGGTGGGTTTCAGCAGACAGGGCAGGTGGGGAGGGCCCAGCAGAAGCAGAGATGCTACCACAAAGAACAGGGTGTACCTGGCACTCCTAAAACCTTCCATCCGGAACCATCATAAGGCAGGAATGGGGACTAGGAAGAAATGAGACAGGTAGGGACAGCTGGGCCATGAAGGGCCTTGAATTCTAAGCTAAGATACCTGGACCTGGCCCAACGGCAAAAGGAAGGCAGCAGCGTTTTTCAAAGTGAGTGACAGGATCTGAGCAGTGCTTTGGAAAAATCACTATGGTGACCGGGTATGGAACGCATCCGCCAGCTCACGTGGGGACCCGTCGGGAAGCCGGTGCAATTGTCCAGGTGAGAGATGATTACAGGGCAGCCAAAAGACCAATCATTTCCCAGTTGAATGGTAATTGGGCATTCCAAACGCAATCCCCAGGTTGTCAGTGTCCCCAGCTGTAATCTCCTCCCTGCGCTCTGGCTGGCCCTGCGTGAGCAGCTCAAGCAGCTTATAGTTAATCCTCCGGGCTTGGGCACCTCCTCCCCACACTGCCATGGCCAGCCCCTTGGTGGGCAGGGCTGTGTCTCTGCATAAGGACTCTGATGGGCCACCATCAGGCCCCCGAGCTTTCCAGGCTCTGTCCAGCGAGCCCCGGGCTGGCAATACCAAGATGGCTTCCGTGGGTCTTGGGCCCAAACTGATTAATCATCACTTTATTCCAGCTCTCGGCTCTTGCTGCAATTGGCATATTTATTTCTAATCAGCTCTTAAAAATGGCATCATTCAAAGGTGCTTAGCCACATTACTTAATTCTCAGTCTGTATTACTATTGATTTCAAATATTCTCCTCAAGATATGGCTCATCATTCAATGCAGAAGTCTGTTTATATAATAATCTTATCTGGTTACTAAAATCTGTGAAATCTCTTCAATTGCCTCTAATGCAAGATCGGAGGCTGGTTGCTAAATGAGTCAATTTTACTTTAATTTGGTTTATTTACAGTACATGTTTTAATGCTCTGCTTTCCCATCTTTTGCAGCAACACTGAAAATAAAGGCAAATGTAGGCAGAGAGAGGGTCCTGTGCTTTTCTCAGTCTGCAGGAGTCGAGGCAGCCTGCCTGAGCTCCCAGAGTAGAGCTTTCTACCTCGGCCAGCCCGCGGAAGGACCCGCAGGGGCCCGCAAATGCCGACAGCAACCGCGCGGGGCCATTAAAAGAGCACCAGAAGGAGATCCCAGATTTGGTTCCAGTCCCTGCTCTGCCATTCCATAAAGATGATCAGGTTGCCTGACATCATGGAGACTCAGTCTCCCCATCTGCGAAACGGGGATGATATAACATCTTCCAAGCGCAGGTCTCGGGAGATGCGCAGCGACTAGGAGGTTAAAGTGCACGTGGTGGGGGCTCCACGCTCCTCCTGCACCAGTCTCCCGTCCCGTGAATCACTTTCCTCTGCATGCCGGCTTGCTCCTGGGCCAAAGGGGTAGCCCGACCCTCTCCATCACAGCACATCCCCCGGTACTTTTTGCTTCGGACCCGCTGCTGAGTGGCCACCTCTGTCTGTGTCTCTTTGATGCAATGGCAAAGGAGAGAATGCATTCGAGCCAGCTCTGTGTGTGCGAGCCAGGCCCTGGAGCCACGTCTTGCTGGCGCCCCTGATCCCTGGTCCGGTCACCTGTGGCCAGGGAGCAGAGGCCAGGGTCAGTGCTCGAGAACCCGAGAACCCAGCCGTGCCTCCTCTACAGAGCTGGAACATGCCAGATGCTGGGCGAGGCTCTGGCTGTGCAACACGGGGCCCTGGCTTTGGGCTACCCCCCAGCTGGCTAGAGACGCGCGCAAAAGCAAGAGGAGACGCTCTTGGGCTGCGGGAGGAGGGGCCGAATGTTCGACGAACCCCACCCTCTTTTATTAGTAAGTGTTGTGCCCGCTGAGGATGCCACAGGGATGGCAGCGCACTGCTGTCTCTGGGCCTCTCCTTGGCCCAGGCGGAGCTGAGGAACCCCCTGCCTGCAGCAGGCGGGTTCCATTTGCCCCTTGATGCTGTTGCTCTCTCTCGGTCAGGTGTGAAAGCGGCCATTTCATGCTCGTCTTCCCCAATTAACAACAGCTGGTCCCCTATAAAACCGACCGGTGAGATGGTTTGTTATTGGAAGACAAGGCGACATCATTAGGCATTAATGGCTCAGCCTCCTCGCCTGGCCTGAGTTCGCGGGGTTAATGCGGCGAGATGTCGGGCCTCGCCCTGCAGAGCTGCTGGCCTCCTCTGCTGTTTCCAGGCCGTTTCTCCAACCTCCACCCTCTGGATCAAGAACCGGGGGGCGGAAGGAAGTCAGAAGAAGGTCCTGATTTCCTGCAAGGGAAACTGCAGGAGGCAGAGGATCCGCCGCTTAGAGGAGAGAGAGTTCGATTGAAAGAACAGAGTTTAACTGAAAGAACAACTTTGAATCCGGAAAGTTTTTTTAAAAATTCCTGCTTGTGCCTGGGTTAATCATTCTGTTTCCCTCAGCGCTTAGATACGCCCTCCTTTTGTCTCCCCCTCTCTGTTTATCCTTACATCACGGCTGCTAGCTCATGTGAGACCCCTCATGCTCCTGGTTTGAAGGTTAAGAAGAGGCTCATGGGCTATATTCAGACAAGAGCGCTTTCCCTGGCAATTTAACCGCGTGACTGCGAGAGACGGTCGGGGGCAGGCTGAGACCCACAAGTCACACTGACTGGATTTGGTGCCGAGAACAACTTTGCCTTCTAAGGTGACCGTTTCATCGTGGGCTTGTATATTTCCTTGGGTCCTCAAACCAAAGCCTGAGTCTGCATGGCCCCCTTGATCTTGGCAACAAAAGTGACCAACACTGTTCCACAAGGAAGTCTCCCTTTCATTAGGCAAATCACGAATCTCCATGCTACTCATTAATTCATTCATTCGCTTGGCAAACATGAAGTGACCACCTATTTTTATTTCTATCTATCTATCTGCCTGTCTATCTACATATCTATCTGTCAGGCTCTACAGACAAACACATCTGCCACTCCCAACAAATCGGTTAGAACAGATGCATTCAAGGATTTTGTTAAAAGGAAAATTTTCTATTTATCCTTCGCTCCTTCCTTCCTTCTCTCCTTCCTTACTCTGTCCTTCTACGAAAACTTTCTTAAGCATTTATACTCGATATAGACGTGATTAAGATCGAGGTTCTATGCTAAAGGAACAAGAAACTTACCATCTGCACAGAGTGACAAAATGGCACCCCCACCGAGCGGAGAATCAAAGCCCCGTTGAGGAGTCCTTGGGGCTGCCGGAAGCCAGCTCTTCTGGCATGAGCTTTGGACAGAGACTTGAGGGGGAGCCAGCAATGGCGGGACAGAGTCCCTGGGCTGAGTTCACACTCTCATTCCTTCTGTGCTTACCTCCCTGTCGTCTTCCCTTGATGTTCAGGTGAGTAGATCCTATCTCAACCCTGCTAAGGGAAACCAGCAAGGAGACGTGGAGTCCATCCCTGGCCAGAGCTTCGTTGGGAGAAAAGTACTCCTAGGGCCAGCCTAGAGTGGCAAAACCCTTTGCACCCACGCCACCCCGGGGGAACCAAACCAGGACTGCTTAATCTGGCCCCTCCAAAGTGCCTGAGTGAACTCTCAGCCCATTACTTTCTGTGTTAATAAGGGAAGACACTCCCTGCTCATACACCCTGGGTGGGAGTAGATTAAAAGAACTCACTGTCTGTCCCACTCATGAGGCACTTAATCAAAGAGTGCCATGAGCATTCCCTTTTCCTCCTTCTCCTGTTCTCTAACTTTTCCTGGGGATAAGGCTTAACCTCCACCACAGGTTCCCAGAGGGAAGAAATAGAAACCTATCTACATTACCTTATTGTTTTGAAACCAGAATTATGGCGTCAATTCTGCCACAGGATCGTCACACCCATTCTGAGAATAGGAAGTGATCTAGAAAATGCAGTAGCATAAACACCAAAAATATTGCTATTTAAGGAAGTCAAGTGGGGCGCCCGGTAGCCCATTCGGTTACGTGTCCGACTTCGGCTCAGGTCATGATTTCACGGGCCATGAGTTCTAGGCTTGCATGGGGCTCTGTGCTGACAGCTCAGAGCCTGGAGCCTGCTTCAGATTCCGTGTCTTCCTTTCTCTCTGCTCCTCCCCCATTTGCACACTTTTTCTCTCAAAGATAAATAAACAGTAAAAAAAAGAAAGACAGTTAAGTGACTTAATAGAGACTTTGGGTAGCTTCCCAGCTTTACCACTTGCATACCTACTGTGTGACCACGGGCAAGTGTCTCACCTCTGTGGGCCTCAGTCTCCTGTTTGAAGGCAGACTGTTCTGGAGAACCGATGGTGGTCGCCACAATCACGATTCACTGCTTCTCTCTACCTCTAGTATCTCACGCATGAGCCCACGCCCAGCATACAGCTGGGTGCTCAGAAGCCCCTCGGCAAGGAAGCTTTGAATGAATGAAAAGAACATTTTCTAAGCAGGAGACATGCTCCAAGAGATCCGCCCCCCCAGGCTCTTTGCAGTAGGACTTTTGGAAAAACCTCTCTAGATGCCGCTTCATCTGGACGCCGAATTCCTGCAAACCAGCTGACCTGTATTCACAGTATCCACGTTTGTTTTGGAGAAAATCCAAATGTCCACTTAACCGGGCGGGAGGCCAGCATAATCTTCCTATGTTGTTTGTAACCATGAGATTAATGGTGGGCCTTGCTCTGAACCTTCTGGTGACATCACTCACCTGGGGGTGTCTCTTTGGTATGGATAACAGTAATGGGTTGGTCTTCTCTGTGGCTGTGCTCTGGTTTAGGAGGCTTGCCTTCTGTGGGAAGGCTGCGTGGGGGACGCAGCTACTTGGCTTTGGAGACAGACACTGGTGAGCGCTGAGATAAGTCCCAAGCCCTGCTCTGTGTATCCTGTGCCAACTGAGTGATCTTGGGCAAGTTGCCTAAGCCCTCTGACCCTCGGTTTCCTCACACATGAGGGTCATATCACTTACTTCCTGCAGTTATGGCAAAGATTAAACGAAAAAAATGCTTCATAAATGCCTGCACTCTACCCATTGATACACCCACTCACGTAATTTATTTTCCAATGGACGGTGGTTGAGCAGCTCATCTGATGTTAACATAGAGCACGAGTTACAACCCAACAACAACAACAAAACAAAACCCATTAGAAAGCACGCAAAGGACTTGAACTGATGTTTCTCCCGAGAAGATAGACATATGGACGGCAAACACATACAAAGATGCTCAACGTCACTCACCATTATCACCAACCACCTTTTGGGATGTCTATAGCAACAACAACAACCAAAAAAAAAAAAAAAAAACAAAAAACAACAACACACACCAAAAATAGAAAATAACAAGCGTCGGTGAGGGTGTGGAGAAATTGGAAGCCTTGTGGACTGCTCTTGGGAATGGAAAATTGCACAGCCGCCATGAAAGACGGCATGGTGGTTCCTCAAAAATATCTAACAGGATCACTGTATGTCCAGCAAGTCTGCTTCTAAGTACACACCCCAAATAAGTGGAAACAGGGACTCAAACAGCTATTTGCATACCCGTGCTCATAGAACATTATTTAAAAAAGAGCTAAGAGGTAGAGACAACTCAAGCATTCATTGATGGATGAACAGATCAACAAAATGTGGTACCTACATATGCCGGAAGATCATTTAGTCTTAAAAAGCAAGGAAATTCTGGGGCATCTGGGTGGCTCGGTCATTTAAGCATCTGACTCTTGATTTCAGCTCAGGTCACGATCCCAGGGTCGTGGGATTGAGCCCTGTATCGGGCTCTGCACTGGGCACAGAGCCTGCTTGAGATTCTCTCTCTCCCTCCCTCTGCCCCTCTCCCCCACTCTCTCTTTCAAAAAAAAAATTAAAAAGCAAGGGTATTCTGACATGTGCTACCACATGGATAAACCTTGAAGACATTACGCTAAGTGAAATCAACAGGGACAAAAGGACAAGTACCATTTGATTCCACTTATGGGAGGTACCTAACGTCGTCCAACTTGTAAAGACAGAAAGCAGGTCGGTGGTTGCCCAAGGCCAGGGGGAGGAGGGAGTGGAGACAGTGTTAAATGGGGACAGAGTTTCGGTTTGGGAAGATGAAGAAGTTCTGGAGATGGGTGGTGGTGATGCTTGCAAAACAATGTGGATGTACTGAACGCCATGGAACTCTGCACCTGAAAATGGTCACCGTGGTAGGTTTCACGTTATACATATTTTGACACAATAAAGCATTCTAAAAAACAATAATAAAATAAGACACGGGTGATATTATTTGCAGCAGAGAAATCAAGTTCCTGGGGGTTTCGATTTCCAGAGGGACAACACCACTTCCTGAATGCATTTGTTATGATGATGGTGATGATGGTTAATGGTGATAATTGTGGTCATAACAGTCTTACGGTTTTTCTAATCATCAGAGGAAACACCCTGTTTTGTTTTGTTTTTTGTTTTTTGTTTGTTTTTTTTTTTTTTTTTTTTTACAGATGAGTAAATCGAGGCTCAGAAGGGACTCACTCTTAGGCCAGGAACCCGGATCACCCAGCGGTTTGTGGGGCAGAGCCGTAAGGGCAGTTGAAGGTACGTGGGCACATCACAGTGTATTTGGGCACAACACAGGCATGTCCACCCGAGGCACGTCTCCATAAGCCTCTCCAACTAAGGCCTGAAGCTCAGGCAACCAATCCCTAGTCGGGTCGAGAAAGTCTAACCAGAAGCAGCTGACCTCTGCCAGCTGGACACAGGCCATAGAGGAGTTTGGAGGGGGTGAGTTTCCCCAAGGGGGTCACCGGTTCCTTACCGAAGATCATTCCTGACTGAACAGGGGATTCTGGGAAGTAGCAGCCTGGACACCTGCAGACCCAGGGACTGATCTCCATCCATTACTTCCTGTGTGATCTGGGGTAAAGCACTTACCTCTCTGGGCTTCCGGTTTCTCTGTGCATCTTATACTTCTCAGGAGGTGGGTCCCAAAGACTGGGAGTGGATGGAAAGGTCTGTGTGAGGGCTGGGTGCCCCCTCACCAACCAAAGAGCCTTTAGGCTGGGGCAGTTTCCAAAGCATAGTCAAAGATTCATGTTCGACCAGCACGTATGGAACGTTTATGTGCCTAGCTTTCTGCCACGTGTGTTTACAGATGGTTGTTCTATTTCTCACACAGCCTTGCAAGCTGGGCGTTGTTATCTCTGCTTTCCAGGGGAGCGTCTGAGGGGTTAAGACATGCGTTCAGGTCACGCAGGTACCGAGCGACAGAGCCATGATGCCAGCACAGACGTGCCTCCCTCAGAGCCGCTGACTCAGGCTTCTTCTCTTGAGACTGTGCTTCAGGCCGGTAGAGGATGCGGGGGGCTGCAGGCAACGGTGGAGAAGACACGGCCTCTGCATCTGAGGAAGTGAGTCGCATCAGGAGACGATTCCAATGTAAAGTGATGAGGGCTGAGCTAAGGAGCATTACAGGGGCACAGAGCGGGGGGGGGGGGGGGTGGCCCACATTTACAGGCCCTGGGAGGGATTTCTGGAAAACTTGTACCTGAGCTGGGCTGTGACAAGTGCTGGCCAGATGAGGAAGGGGAGAGAGGCATTCCAGGCAGAAGGACCAGCATGCTGTGTTTGGGGAAGCGATTTCTAGTCCCGCCAGGGACTGAAGGTGTGTTGGAAGATAGAGCCAAAGCAATGGGCAGGGCCTCGGTCACGGCCCCGGGGGCTTCGGGTGTACCCTGTGGGTAGTCACGGAAAGGTTAAAAGCCGGGAAACTGGGTCGGGTTTGCACGCACACACACGTACACACTCAGACTGAGAGACAGAAGCCTTCAGCTGCAGCACCAGGAACGGGTGGAGTGGGGGTGGGGGGCAGCCACGTAGACGTCAAGTCTGAGAGACTTATTCGGAAGCTGCTGAAGACTTGGCCAAAGCTCAGAGAGCCCCTGACTCTGCCTGCCGCAGACTGTAGCCCCAGTAAGTGCAGGGCTGGCCAGCAAGGAAGGTGGTCTAGAAGGTGGGTCTCCAGGCAGGTTGCCTCCTCGCAGCCCTGGTAGCAAGAGGGCAGCCAGCACCTTCCAGGGCTGCACCTTCCTGTCTTTCCTTGGCCGTCAATCAACTAAGGATGACAGTCACGGGACCTTGGTGGCGGCGGGGATCCGGGGAGAAGTAAGCCACACAAAGGTGGGATGCGGTGCCTGGTGTCCCCGTTGTGACTCAGTAACTGTTACGACCTGCAGGTGAGCGGCTGGGACCGCTTCCCACCCCCGGGGAAGGTTCCACGCTCACTCCCTGTGCACCCCCTCCCCACCCAAGCCTCCAAGGGGGTGGGGGGTGGGCAGTGAGTAGCAAATGGCCTGGATGAAATGCGTTCTCCTGGCAATTGCCTTCATTGCCGGCCATAAAAATACATCTATATTTAAATATGCCGGGATAATTCTTAAGTTTTATTAGTACTTAAATATTTTGGCATGTTTATTTCTCCTGGAACAATTATGGAGGTTTCATTGTTTTACTCACAAAAAAAGAAACTAAATCTCCTTTTACAATACCCGCCCCCCTGACAGGTTGAATATGGCACTCTCTCGAGTGTGTGTGTCCTATTATTGCCTAGAAGGCTCACAGGACGCAGAGGCAGAACCAGTCGTGTCAGACCCCCTGTACTATGTGGCCCTGGATGGCTCCTGTTTGCTCCTCGGACCTGCTCTCTGCCTTCCCCGCTGCGGCCTGCCCCGGTGGACCACGTGCTCCCCGGCTGCCCACTGAGCTCGGCCGGCAGGCGGCTCAAGCAGGAGACCCCGGGGAGGGACAAAAGAGCGGTTGGAGTGCTGGGCCTCTGGCTTCTTCCAGCTTCCAGTTCTTGTGCAGTCAGCAGCCTTTACCCCCAGCCCTGGTTGTCTCTGTTCTCATAACCACCCCTCCCCCTGCACCTGCGGACCTGTTGCGGTAAGGGCTCCCGGCTCCCACTAGCCTTTGCATGCTGCACTGTGTCCAAGGTTTCCTCTGCTTTGGTGCCACTTTTGTAAACAGTCTCTTAATCCCTCCTCAGTGACCCACCTGAGTGAGCCAGCTGTATGGGGACCCTGAGAGACACAAAGCCCTAAGTAGGCCTTTGCCACTGGATCTATATAGCATGTGACACTTTGGTGAATGCTCATAACAACCCTGTAACTGGAGAGGGCAGGACCGTTGTCCCTCTTTTCACTGATGAAGACACCAAGGGCCAGAGAGGTTGCCTGCCCTTCCTAAAGTCACACAGCCAGTAAGAGAAGGAAGCAGGACTGAAAGTCAAGGCCCCTGAGCACAGGTTCCAGATTCCTCTACCTCTTCACAGCTGGCAGTGATAGACATTTTGATAAAGTAAAGGAAAAGCATATAAGCCAACCCTCCTTCCAACCTGGAGAAGATCCCACTCACACCTCCTGTCCAAACTGTGGGTCTCCTTCCCCGGGGCAGGTGGGTACGGCAAGCGGACGGTACAGCTCAGTGACAGGAAAGACTGAGGACGGGCCCAGCCCCATTTTAGCTGTGTGACCTTGCACGAGTTACTTAAACTCTCTGGGCTTCTGTTTTTCATGTGTTTCATGGAGACGATACTTGCCGAGCAAGTCTTAGAGCCCGAGAAACCACTTCGACCTTAATGTGACAATAAAGCAGGGTTACTGAGCACACGCCATGCAGCCGGGGCTGTTATCGTAAGCACTTTATGTGCGACGTCCAGTGGAGGCAACTACCGTCATTATCCCATGTAGCGGGTGGGACATTTCCCCCCATCCCGTTGCTGATGTGTGAACACAGGCCATCGGGCCCCGAGCCGACCCTCAAATCCTCATCGAGGAGGAGCTGGAGGGGGCCTTAGAGTACATCCAGCCCAGGTGACTTTACAGGCAAGCAAGTGAGTCCAAACAGAGTAAACACCCTGGCCAGTGTCGCGCAGTAATGGGCAGCCAGGACTTCAGCCTCCAAATCTGTGGTTTGTTTCCCATGGAGTTACCGAAACGCAACCAACTACAAATCAGCATCTGCGATCCACTTCTCCTAGCGGTGGCTCTCTCCTTCACTCCCCTTCTGTGTAAACCTAAGGACCACTGACCCCTGTGCAGCTCCAGGGGCCCCAGGCGCCCCCGCGTGTCAGCAGAGATGCAGGTGTCTGCCCTTCAAGGGCAGGGCTGGGCCCAGGTGGAGCGCCTTTCTCATGAACAGCTGGGCTGCACCACCCGGAGGTCCAGTTTGCAGGAGAACCAGCCCCTCACCCACCGCCGTGTGAACACTGACCCCAGGCCTATCGAGGGTGGGAGAAGCCTGCCCTAGCGGAGGAAAGGGAGGGATCAAAGCCAGGCTTTGAGGCTGAATGGTGTGTTGGTTAAGTTACACGTGCCACAGACATTCCAGGCTTCAGTGCCCAACTCTGCCAAGACCTAACTGTGTGGCTTTGGGTGACCTGCTTCTCTCCTGCAAGCCTCAGTTTCCGCATCCATAAAATGGGGCAACCGTAACAGCACATGACTTACCGGCAGGTGCAGTACTAACAAGTCTTACGAGGAGTACACAGGGTGCTGACCAATCAGAAGCAACACCAGCCATAAACACCAGTGCGGCTATTCTGAAGCCGGCTGACTTACCGTCAAGAGTCAGAGAGAAAGGCTTGCAATGGCTCATTCGGCAGATGTTCCATGAACAGAAGCCATTGTTTTATTTGTAAATTTCAAGAGCTCTGGCTTCCTCTGGGTTGTGACATTTTCGACATTTCAATCCTTTACAGCACGTGGCGGAAATTTCATTACCGCAACTTTAGGTGCAAGAAAATGCCAACCACTATGTGGAGGGGTTTAATTCAATCCTTCAAACACGGACTGAGCAGTCCGTCCGCACAGCTCTGTGGGGGAGGCAGAGGAGAATGGAGCAGCCTCTGTTCTCCGGAGACCCCGCTTCAGAGGAGAAGCCACACAAACAAGCCAGGGTAAGTGACCCAGGAAGAAAGAAACGCTTGGTGCAGGAACAGACGGCTGTGCAGAACAGTGGACCAAAACCCCGGCTCTGAGCGCGGGCACTTTTCCCACTTTCTGGCTGTGTGACCTTGGGCAAGTCAGTTAACGCACCTCCTATCCAGCCCCCTCCCCCACCGCCCCAGTTCCTCACCTGTTAATGGAGATATGAATCTTTATCCCCAGGGGTTGCTATGGGGACTAACCGGGGTCCTGCTCTGTTGAAGCAGCCAGCACAGGGCTCGACACCATAGTCTCCTCTCCTCTCAACACCCAGCTGACCAGGGGTTACGGGGGAAGAAAACCTCACTCTGGTTCGGGTATCTGGAAAAGCTTTGTAGCCGAGGTGGTGTGGAGCTGTCTTGAAGGGTGGGAGGGGCCTTGAGAGGTGGAGAAGGCCAAAGGAACGGCCCACGGGGAGGCACAGACGTGGGAGGAAGGGCACCTTGGCCCCAGAAAGAAACCGCAGGCAGCCGGGAAGAGCAAAGGTCTCTTAACAAGGGAGTGGAATCTTGAAGAAGCGGACAGGGAGAGTCAGTGCTCCATGGGTCGTCACTGATTGTTCTTATGAAGCCATCATAATGTCGAGTGGGAATCATAGTTTCCCTCTAAAGAATGTCGTATGATCTGAGTCAGGAAGCAAACCCCAACAGGAGCTACCTTGTGGGTAGAAGGGGGGTGGAGGGGCTGGAGGGCTGGGGGTCTGGGATGGGAAAGGTAGGCCCCAGGGCAGGCTTACTGCAGGGGGGGAGGTGGAGTGGCCAGTCATCCACTCCAGGCAGAGCACTTGGGTGGGGGAACCTGGATCCTGCTCAGTCTGGACTCCTGGGCCCCCTTCCCTTAGCCTAGGATTTGCCAGAAAGAAGGCGAGGCTGTGGGTGGTGATGGAGGAAGGATACCAGGAACCAAGAGGCTTGGGGAGGGAGAGGGAAACCACTTTGTTCTTGCTCAGATGGTGCAGCAGAGGCCCAGAGCGCTCCAGACCTCGTGTGTGAGTCTGGCCCCAGGCCTGGCCTGGTGGGCTGGAGACAAGTCACAGCTATCTAGGCCTTGGTTCCTACTCCTAGAAATTCGGCTGTGCCCTCACTCCCAGCTCTCTGTCAGCCCCACTGCGGGAAGCCTGGAAAGGAAGCCCGTGGTGACGCTTCCTTGGCCAAAGGAGACCCCCAACTCCCATCATCCGGCCATTTTAGACAGAGCTGGGGGAAGAGAAGGAGAGAGTGAGTACCTCAAGTCTTCAGAGGGGAGAGCCATTCTGGTCTTGGTGTGTCTCAGGTTCCTCCATAAGAACGGGGCTGAGTTGAATGCTAGAGAGTCTATTCTGAATGCCCAGGACCACTGTTCCTGGAGAAAAGCACATTCTCCCCTACCCCAGCGCACCGGCTTCTCAGCTTAGCAGTGAGGACAGCGGCCCCACGCACTGCGGGAACTCTCAGTGAGTGTGGTTGTGAAATGGAAGCCCAGCATGGACACCAGGAAAGAAGTTGGCTATAGTCCTCTCCCAGGCCACCCATTTTACAGACGGTGAGACTGAGGCCACCCAGAACAGTACAGGCACAGCCCAATGGAGCTGAACCCAGATTACAGCTAAGATCCGTGGCCGCTCCCTCCCAGAGCTCTCTACTCTCTACAGGTTTGCCATCTGGGTCCCAGAGCTCAGATATAGATTTCAAGGAACTCCCCGCTCGCATCTGATGCAAAATGTCAGGGGTCTGCGTCTTTTTTCCCAGAGAGAGGACCCACAGGGTTGATTAGGTTTCTTGATGGTTTGTATCCTCGTCTCCCAAAATGCCTTAAGAAAAGCAAGTCACAGCAGGCACGACTTGCCGTGTCCTGCCATCCTGCACCCCGGCCTACAGGCACGGAGCCCGCAGCCCTCCCTTGCAGTCGAGAAGCAGATCCTATTTTCAGTCTGGAAGTCTGCTGTCTTTATAGTGACAGCAGGTTCCCCTCCGTGTCTCTGACACGTTTTCCCAGGCCCCGAGCAGGGGTGCTAACTCATGCTTGCTCACATCTCCTCCTCCAGTTCATCCCACACAAGGGCCCCGCTCCCTCAGAGCCCCAGGAACCCGCAGTGGAGCTGTTAGAGGAAGCAGCTAGGACGTCATCACCACATCTGCCTTCCTTCTGGTTTTTCCTGGAATGCTAGGAAAGCGTTGGGATCCTCTGGGGTGGCCTTCACGATTCACAGAGGGGAAGACGAGGCCCGAAAAGGGAAGGACCATTCTCTCCCTGCTCTAAAGGTGGAGTATGAGGAAAATCACGTGGCCTGCTGGATCCAGGAGAGGTCTTCCTCCACCGGAGGCCCACGCCATTCAACCGTGAGGTTGAGCATTTTGGAGGGGGAGGCACCATGCTGTAAGGGGTCGCTGGCCTGAGCTGCTCCGGTGGGCTGCAGGCCCACTATCCCAGGCGTAACCCACCCAGAGAACCATGTGAACCACGTACACATGGTCTTGGTAAACCAGGGCCTCATAAGGAACACAAAAGGACCCAGTTCACTCACTGATTCATTCCTTCAATCAGTATTTATTAAGTTCTTATATGAGGTTCTGCACCAGGGGCCGATGAAAACAACAGTGACCAAGGTAGACCCTGGCGTCTTGAGACTTGTACTCTCACAGAGTAACAGCACCAGGGAGCTTTCACTGGGGGGTGGGGGGAGAACGAGGCTCGGCTCCTTACAGAGCTTACGGCAGCATAATTACACTCAGCAAGCCAGAGATGATGTGCAGCGGGGCCAGCTATTAACTTCCGGTTTCTTCTCCTTGCTCGCTTACTGGGGAAACCCTCGGACCAATGTAGCTGACAGAAGCCTCCCTCCCTCCCTCCCTCCTTCCCCTCCTTCCCTCTTTCCTTCGCTGCTTAATATGCACCATATGCTGGAGAAGATGCTGGGAATGCAAAAGGAGTTTCTAGGAAGGAAGCAGACCGGAAATCAGATCATTATAATGCAATGTGACACTGCTTTTGTGATGGGCAAGCCCGGGGTATTATGGGAGCTCCAAAGGGGGGCCCCAGCTCTCACTGGAACCTGTCGGTGAGCTTCTGTGGGAAAGAGGTGCGGGAGCACCTTCTTTCACGTTGCTGAGCACCTGCTGTGTTCTGAATGCTGTGCTGGGGGCCAGGCGTGGCGTGGCATTCACCTTTCCATCCGGCACTTGCCCTGATTGCCTGGTCCCGGTTGGATATCTCCACTTGCATCAAGCAGGTCCTGGACCCTCTTCTCTGCACCCCTTACCTCGCTTGCTTTTCTGGGCTGGGCTGTTTCATCCCCCTGCACGGGGAAGAACGCTCATTTTCTGCTTAGAACGGCTTAGAATTCCTCTCACGTTTCTGGGGTCCTGCTACCTCCTAGGGCACAGAACCCAGGAGACCATCCACCCGCCTCTGTGCATGCCCTGCAGAGGGCCTGTCCCCTGTGACCCATTGCACAAGGAACCCACTCGCTCCCTCTCAGAACCACATCAGTGTCCTGCCGTACTGCAAGGGTGGATGAGGACTGAGAAGGAGCAGGCAGAGTAACGTCTAGGTCAGATCCGAAGGAAGTACTTCCTCCACTGTCCAGAGGTGTGCCTCCCACAACCGTCCTCTGTCACCCTGTCATTAAAGTCCTGAGCTGGTGGTGCTGGGGTCTTAAATCATGTCGGTTCTATATGCATTAGTGCAATCCACAATGAAATTAGTCGACCCTGTTAATTAAATACAGTTCAGGCATGGGGTGGCTTAAATGATATAAGCAATATGGTCATTCACTTAATGATAGATATTTGATATTAAAAAAAAAATAAGACTTCGTTATTCCAAACCAAATTTCAATGAAAAATGACCAATTTCCCTCTTATTAGTTTCCAAGCTGTTCAAATAGAGTAACACGATCAAAATGAAAACGGGTTCTATGCCCCCAAAGGCAGTGTCTGGTGGTCAAGATATAAATATTTTTCACTGTGGGTTTGCTGCGTGACCCCGGGCAAGTCGCTGCACCTCTCTGCTTTCGCCTCCTCATCTATAAAATGGGGTATTCCCTGCATTGTAAGGAAGGGCAAATGAAGTAACAAAGTAAGGGTGGCTTTTACGTGGTATTGTTTGATCACTTGCTTGGTTGTTTTTTTTCTTTATTTGTAGCCCTCTTTGAACCACCCAGTATTGGAAACTGGGATAAAAAGCGAATGCTACACGGATATGAGGGGTCATTTCTCACGGCCTTAATCTCACAGGGAGACCCAGTTTCCAACAGCTGAGAAATGGTGTCCCCCTTGGGGGGCCCACGGGGAGGCAGAGGAAGTTCCTATACGTCAGGCTCAAGATTTCTACACTTCTACATCCAAGGCTGAACGCAATTTTCAAGGGGCTGGGAGTTTGTTCCCGAGTTTGGGATGAAAGAGACAATAGACAGGTTTACCTTCAAAAGCCAACCCTGGTTTCTGTGGCTTCCTCACTGCATCCGCAGCCGTCGCTTTGAATTATACATGAGGCGCTTGCAGGGGCTGTGATGACTTTTCAAATATTTCTCTAATTGATGAGCGAGGCTTTGATAAATGGCTGTAGAATCAGGAACATCTGATCACAAGGAGCTCTGTCTTGTTCCTCCTTGACGGATGTTTATTTGACTTCAAAGGGGGCAGGGTCCGAAGGCCCTAATTCTGCTTCCTGGAACTTTTACTGTATTGAGGGAAATAAGGTAAAACACAAAGTCTGTGGTTTTGTTTTTAAACACCAACGAGGAGAGCTCTCCAAGGTCCCAAGTCTTGTGCCTGCCATCATTCAGACAGGGAACTTGGGGTGGGCCACCAAAGACCCTATCCGATCAGCCTGGGTTCTTGCTTTCCCACAATGTCCTCCTCGCAGATGTCAAAGGGGGGACAGACCAAATATCTAAGAAATAGATGCGCAAGCACCAGCTATGGGCCGAAGCAGGGGCCTGCTAGATAGTGGACTTTTACTGCTGGATGGTGGTGGGCCCAAGGACCCCAGGGGAGGGCAGCAGAGTGCAGGGGTGGGGACAAGAAGGGCAACAACGCAGGGGACCTTGAACAGGGGGACTTTTTGCTAATGGAATGGAAACATTTCAATGCTTTTAAAACTGGTGCGCCTAACCCAGTCTGTTCTGGAACACCTCCCTAGCTCCCCCTCCCCAGAACGGTACAGACCAGTCTCAGCATGGAATTTAACGCCCTTCTCCAACTCATTCCACCCCAGATCTCCCACCTCATCCCCCTCCGTCCCTCCGCATTTCCCTCTTTCTGAGTTCCAGCCACCTTGGTCTCCCATCCCATGCACAACCATGCCCTATCATTCCATATTATCACAACATTGTCATAAATGTCCGATCCAGCATTTAATGTACCCCAGTGTGATCTTTCTAACCTGTGCACACATTTACCTGTTTATGACATTGGTCTAATAGATGAGCCTTACTTGGCTCTCATTGCTGCTAGTCATTGAAGGACCAGCAGACTGCTGCCTTCCCACCCCTCTTCCTCCTCCAGTGATTTCTGCAGTCATTAGAAGGCAGCTATTGTGTGCTCACCCGAAACCCTTATCAGAGGCTCATCTGCTTTCCCCTGGCTTCCAGCTTCCTGTTTCCACACTGAAGGACCTCATATCTTCTCTCCACTGAGCTCCTCTGGTGAGTGTGGGAGAAGGAAACATGCACGTAGTGGGTCTTGTCCATTCAGGCTTCTATAACAAAAACACTATGGACTGGAGGGCTTAAACTGTGAGAAAATATTTCTCACAGCTTTGGAGACCAGGAAGTCCAAAATCAAGGCATTGGAAAATTAGGTGTCTGGTGAGGGCCTGCTTCCTTGTTCGTGTACGACCATCTTCTCCGTGTCTTCTCATGGTGGAAGGGGCAAGGGAGTTCTCTGGAGTCTCTCTTATATGGGCACAAATCCCATTCATCTGGACTCTGCCCTCATAATCACCTCTTAAAACCCCCCTCCTCCAAATACCATCACATTGGGGATTAGGTTCCAAGATACAAATGAGGCGGGGGGGGGGGGCACACATATTCATTCTGTAGCACAGAACTCACCTTGTACATCCCTTTGGGGTCAACTACCTGCAGAGAGCACATCTTCTCCAAGCCACATGTTTTACAGAGGCTGGCTTGTGAAAGGAAGCCTGTGGTTTTCAGGACTAGCATGATAAGATGGATGAGTACAATTTCAGGTGTGTTAGTAAGCCTCCTCTCTCGTTCTAAGCAATGTTCTTCAAGATGCTTTACCAGGATCAAAGGCGACTGTCTGATTCCCTGGGCAGGGATAAATAAGAGAGGTGTTACTTTTAAGTTCCCTCAAAACTCAAAAGCCACAGACCCCACAGGCACTAAGAAGGTAAAAAGTAAATATCATAAATGATTCTATGCACACAATTTCAACAACTTAAATGAAATGGGTCAATTTTTTTGAAGCAATAAATTAAAAAAAACTCACCTAGGAAGAAATAGATCACCTGAATAGTCCTATATTTATTTAACAAATAGATTTGTGGTTAAAAAATCTGCCATAAAAGAAAACTCCGGGGGTGCCTGGGTGGCTCAGTTGGTTGAGCCTCCAACTCTTGATTTTGGCTTAGATCATGATCTCACCCTTCATGCGTTCAAGCCCCACCTTGGGCTCTGTGCTGACAGCATGGAGCCTGATTGGGATTCTCTCTCTCCCTCTCTCTCTCTGCCCCTTCCCTGCTCTCTCTCAAAACTAAACAAATAAACATTAAAAAAAAGAAAACTCCAGGCCAAGATGGTTTCACTGCCATATTCTGCCAAATATTTAAAGAAGAAATAACACCAATTCTATATAATCATTTCCAGAAAATATAAAGGAAATACTTTGCAATTAATTGTATAAAGTTGCCATTACTCTGAAATCAAAACTATACTAAGACAAGACAAGAAGAGAAAACTATATAGATCAATATCCCTCATGAATATGCAAACATACTCCACAAGATATTAGTAAATCAAATCCAGCAATATAAAAAAGGAATAATGTGCCACAACCAAATGAGGTTTATTTCAGAAATGCAAGACTGTTGCGATACTTGAAAATTAGTCAACATAAGTTATATTAATAGATTAAGGAATAAAATCATGTAAACATATCAATTGATATAGAAAAAAGTAACAAAATTCAACATACATTTCTCATAAAAACTTGAAGCAAACTATGATGGGAAGAGAATTTCTTTCATTTGATTAAGGGTATCTACAAAAAATCCAGAGCTAATATCAAGTGCAGCAATGAAGGACTGAAGGCTTCCCCATAAGAAAGAGAAAAGGGAAAAGTTGTCCACTCTCAACATTGCTATTCTAAGTCCCAGTGCAATAAGACAAGAAAAAGGAATCAAAGTATAGAAATTGTAAAGGAAGAAATAGAACCGTCCCTATTCACAGAGAACATGACTATCGAAAAGCCCAAAGAACTGGCACACACAAAAAAAACCCTCCGTATTGAGTGTGGTGAGGTTGTGGGATATAAGTTTAAGATGAAAAAAAAAAAATGAACCATATGTTTATATGCTAGCAATAAATAACTGGAAACTAGAATTTCAAAAACCAATACCACTCACAAAAAGTTCCCCAAATGAAATACTTAGCTATAAATTTAAGAAAACATGTGCAGGACCCCCATGATAAAAACTACAGGACACTGATGAAAGCAATAACACCTAAATAAATGGAGAGACATATTGTGTTCCAGGATGCGAAGACTGATACAGTCAAGATGCCAATTCCTTCCAGTTTGTTCTATAGATTTAGTGCACTTGCAATCCAGATCTCTACAGAATTCTTTGTACATATAGACAAATTGATTCTAAAATTTATAAGAAAAGGAAGCAGAGCTAGTATAACCATAATAATTTTGAAAAAAAAATGACGAATAGGTTTGGAGAATTGACACTATCCAATTTTAAGGCTTATTCCAAAGCTCCAGAAGTTAAGACTGCAGGGCATTGGTGAAGGTGTGGACACACAGATCAATAGAACAGAATAAAAAGACCCAGAAATATACACAAATATGAACAATTGATTTTTGATAAATTCAATGGAGATACAACTACCTTTTCAACAAATGGCATCGGGACAGTTGGACATCCATTGCAAAAACAAAAACAACACAACCAAGACCCAAAACCTCATATATTCCTTACATAAAATGGATCGGAGATCTAAATGTAAAATGATAAAACTTTTAGAGGGAACATAAGAGAAAATCGTCATGACCTTGAGTTGGGCAAAGAGTTCTTAGATATGACACCAAAAGCCTAACTCATAAAAGAAACAAATTGATAAATTGGCCTCCATCAAAATTAAAAACTACAGCCTGGGAAAAGAAAACTGTAAATCACATATCCAACAAAGGACTTGTGTCCAGAATATACAAAAAACTCTCAAAACTCAACTGAGGGAACAAACAACCCCATGCAAAATTGAGCAAGCAATTTAGACAAACACTTCCCCAAACAACATACACAGATGGCCAGTCAATTCAAGAAATTCAACATAAAACAGAGGCGCCTGGGTGGCTCAGTTGGTTAAGCATCCGACTCTTGGTTTAGGGCTCAGGTCATGATCTCATGGTTTGTGAGATCAAGCCCTGCATCGGTCTCTGCAGTCACTCTCTCTCTCTCTCTCTCTCTCTCTCTGCCCCTCCCCACTCGCTCTCTCTCTCTTTCTCAAAATAAAAGGAAATTCAACATAAAACAAAAACACAAGATACCGTTAGAATCTATTAGAATGGCAAAGACCAAAACCAAAACCAAAACAAACAAACAGACAAATGAAAACCCCACAAAAGCTGGTGAGTATGCAGAGCCAATGGGGACTCTTACCCGTTGCTCAGAGAATGCAAAAAGGAATAGCCACTCTGGAAACAGCCTGGCAGTCTGTTAGGATGCTAAACACACACCTACCACGCATCCCCGGCAGCCCCACTCCTGGGCATTTACCCAAGAGAAATAAAAACTTGTGTGCAGGCAAACAGTGCTCTATTTATAATTGCCAGAGCTGGAAACAAAACTGAATGTCCTTCGGTGGGTGAATGGATAAACAAACTGTGGTCCACTCAAGCCCCGGAATACTACTCAGCAATTAAAAAGGGGCTATTGCCAAACGTCCCAACACGGGTGCATCTCAAAGGCACAGTGTTGAGTGAGAGAGCCACCTCAGCGGTTATGTACCGTGTGGCTGCACTTACGTGACGTTCTGGAAAGGCAACCCGTAGGGATGGAGATCAGATCTGTGGTTGCGTGGGCTGCGGGTGGGAGGAGGGATTGAGGAAAAGGAGCAACGAGGGGGATTTGGGGGGAGGTGATGGAACTGCCCTGGGTCTTGACTGTGACGGTGGTTACACAGATCTGTACTCTTCTAACTGTACACACACACGTTTGGACATGCGTGTGTGCATGCACACACCTACCCTTGGCACGGACCCAAGCACTGCCAAGCACCCCGCCCCAGGCAAGTCCCCCGGTAGGAAGGTGCCACACTGGACTGTGCCACAAGGGAAAGACATTTTGTGCTGAAGGAGAAAAGACATCTGTCCCCTTCACTGCATCGCACTTCCACGGAAATGTTGCAAAGTGCACCTGACTCATGGAAATTTTTGTCGAAACAGCTCATGTGGTTTTATGAACCCCTGCCCCCATTTCCCTCACCGCTGCCTCAAGACCCAGCGGTGTCTTTCGAGCTGGAAAACAAACTTGAGTGGGAGATCCCATTCTGTACTCAGACTTAGCCCTCCCTCCAACCCCTGAGCACCCTCCCCCCCCTTAGGGTTGAGACCCATCCCTTAGGATGAGGGGGCTCCCAAGAGACACAGGACCCCCCAAAGATATGCATTCTGCGGCCTGGGTGTATGTTATGTCGCATGGCAAAAGAGGCTTCGCAGATGTAATTAAGGTTACGGGGCTTCAAATAGGGGGGGATATCTGAGTTACTTGGTGAGCCCGACCTAATCACCTTCAAAGCCGAGAACTTTTGCAAGTGCAGACAGAATCGAGGCAGAGGAAGAAGAAGTCAAGGAGATGTACGCATGCGAAGGACACTCTGCCTTTGCCAGCTTTGAAGGTGAAGGGCCGACGTGACAAGGAATTGCAGGTGGTCGTAACCGGCTGAGGAAGGAAATGGGCGCTCAGCCCTGCATTCTGCCAGCCACCTGGATGAGCCTGGAGCAGATAGATCCCCCCCGGTGCCTCTAGAGAAGAGCCAGGCCAGCAGCATCTTGACCGAGGCCTGGCGGGATGTGGAGCAGAGAAGCCAGCCCAGACCACCTAGACTTCTGACCGACAGAACTGTGAGCCAATCAGCTTGGGTCCTGACCCCCTAAGCTTGTGGTAATTCTCACGACAGCAGGAGGAAACTGATGCAGTCACCATGCCCATAAACCCCTGGCGGGCCCGGCTCAGGCCCGCCGAGCTCCGGCCCCAGCGTCGGCCCCAGCCTCTGAGATGTCCACCGTCTCTCCCACTATGCTCTGTCTTCTCCTCCCGGGCAGCCCCTGTCCCCAGCACACGAGGGCTGGCTGACAGGCGCCTCACTGAAGCCACCGCGAAGGGACCCTCCCAGAGCCCGAGAATTATTTCATTTGGACAAATGTGTTCTAGCTCCTCCCTCACAAGCCCCCACAGACACAGCGTGATTCACAGCTTAAATTTAGGCAGGGATGCGAGCTCCTTGTCAGTCTCCTTTAAGTCCTCTCTGGAATGCGAGCAGAATATAAATGGTGGCCAAGGAGAAATGGGGCAGGCCTAGCCTACTTCCTCTGGGACCAGGAGCCAGCCCCTTCCCTTCCCTGCTTCAGTTTCCTCTGCTGGGACATGAGGGGGTGGGCCAGATGGGCCCCAAGTTTCTTCCAGCCTAGCGACCTAGAAATAGAAGATGCCCCCGCCCCCTCCGTCACTACCACCAGGCTGTGTTGGCTCCTGAAAAGGAAACCCTGGCTCTGCCAGGAAGTGGCAGCGGGCCCAGTCCAGCGGGGACCCTTCCGGAACAGAAGCCAGGAATGGAATATCCCAGGACATTTTTGGTATTTATTTAGTGTTAAGGATTGAATCGTGTCCCCGCCCCGCCCCCCTCCCCCCCACCGCCGTCAAAAAATATGCTGGAGTCCTAACCCCCACTTATCTGTGAATGTGACCTTCTTTGGAAATAGGGACTTTGCAGATGTGATCATCTAAGATAAGGAAATTAGGGTGGGCCAAAAGTCTGGCATGCCTGGTGTCCTTGTAAGAAAGGAGAAGCCTTGGGGTGCCTGGGTGGCTCAGTCGGTTAAGCCTCCAAATCTTCATTTCAGCGCAAGTCATGATCCCATGGTTCATGAGTTCGAGCCACCATGATCTCATGGTTCGTGAGTTTGAGCCACCATGATCCCATGGTTCATGAGCTGGGATTCTCTCTCCCTCTCTGTCTGCCCCTCCCTGGCTTGCTCTCTATCTCTCTCTCAAAATAAATACGATCTCACGGTTCATGAGTTCGAGCCACCATGATCTCATGGTTCGTGAGTTTGAGCCACCATGATCCCATGGTTCATGAGCTGGGATTCTCTCTCCCTCTCTGTCTGCCCCTCCCTGGCTTGCTCTCTATCTCTCTCTCAAAATAAATACGATCTCACGGTTCATGAGTTCGAGCCACCATGATCTCATGGTTCGTGAGTTTGAGCCACCATGATCCCATGGTTCATGAGCTGGGATTCTCTCTCCCTCTCTGTCTGCCCCTCCCTGGCTTGCTCTCTATCTCTCTCTCAAAATAAATACGATCTCATGGTTCATGAGTTCGAGCCACCATGATCTCATGGTTCGTGAGTTTGAGCCACCATGATCCCGTGGTTCATGAGTTTGAGCCACCATGATCTCATGGTTCATGAGCTGGGATTCTCGCTCCCTCTCTGTCTGCCCCTCCCTGGCTTGCTCTCTATCTCTCTCTCAAAATAAATACAAATAAACTTGAAAAAAAATATTTATCGAGCACCTGCCATGTGTCAGGCACTGGCCTAGGCTCTGGGGATGTAGCAGTAACCCAGAGAGAAGTTTCTAGTACTGGGAAGTTTTCACTGGATTATTGCTCTGAGGGAATAAGGAGTTTGTCAAAAAGTGTAAATAGTGCCCATTGACTTCCTTATTTATTTGGAATAGGATATGCTACTTTTTTTTTTTTTTTTTTTGTCGTTTTCCAGACAGAATCATAGAATTTTAGAGCTGGAAGGGACTGACAATTTCTCTCAGAAATGATTCATGAGTCCCCGCTGCAGGAACTTAAGTTTAGAGGAAGGAAGTGCCTGGTCCAAAGTGACCCCTCAAGTCAGTGTGGGGGGTGATCAGGGCTCCAGTGGGTTTAGACGTTGGGTAATGGGATGAGGTCCACGTTGATCATGGTTGGTGGGGCTCTGGGAATGAGGTTTTCTGTGACCCAACATTGGGGACTCCAATGATGCTGTCACTTGGGGGGCTTGCCAAGACAACAAGGAGGCTCTTGCCTGGTACACGGCACCCACCACTCCGTCCCAGGGGCCTCACCGTTTGGCAGTGTTGTGGGAATGCGTTAGGGCGACACTTTGGTCAGGTTCCTAAGAGCCGGTCCAAGTGGATGAGCTGAAGTCGGGTCCTGGTGTGCACTCGATATTTCTCCTGCTGGACACCACAGCCCTACTGTGCCAAGGCCTCTCCGTCACAGGGAAGGAGTTTGAGGAAGGTGGGGATGTGGGGGTCAGCTTCACGCCCCTAGTTGAGGCCCGTCCCAGCTACCAGGCTGAGGAACCAGCAGGGGAAAGCGGGTAGGGACTGGCCGCCACGCCTGGCCTTTGGATCCGCACGGACCAAGCTCCAGTTCCTGTCTGGCCCCATCGTCTTGCCAAGGGCATGACCTTGGGCAAGTTAAGTCGCATCTCTGGGCTTCAGTTTTCTTCATCTGCAAAATGGATGGATACGCATAAGGCCAGTGCTTTCCACAAAAAGCTGCTTGGAGGATGAAGTGGTTTGGGCAACGTAACAAGGCAGCTGCCGAGGCAGAGAGTGTGGAGCGGGGATGGGGGAGGAGCCCCATAGAGTGGCCCACAGGGAGAAGGGGGAAGGGAGGGGACAGTGCTCAGCCTAACGCCGAAGAGTGTGCCGTCAGCCCTTTCCCTCCCTGTGCACAGCGCCACGCAGGGCCTGGACGGGACAGGAAGGAAGACAAGATGTGGACCCAGACGACCACAGCTTTCCATGCTACTTTGCCTCTGTCTCGAACCCCGGCCCGTACTTGAGCGTCACTCTGGTCTCATCTCTCCCTCGGCCGGACACGCACTTTTGTCCTCCTGGGAGATTACAGGCGGAATCCGCGTCTACAGTATCATCCACGTTTAGAAGAACAAGCCAAGGGGGACAGTGTCCACGGTTTCCCACGGCCGTAAATGGCACCATGTCCATTCGGCCTGCATGGTTCCCGGTACCCCACCCCTCCCAGTAAAATCTATCACCAGCTCCTGTTGATTTGACCTCACAAGCACCTCTTGAATGCCTCAGTTTCTCTCCGACTCCCTCATCACTGTTGACCAATGACCGCCACCTCCTGTCTGCCTGGGCGATGCAGAGGCCTCCCGTCTGCCTGTCTCGAACGCCCACCCCTCATCCCCCAAAGCTGTCAAAGAGGCCTTCCTAACACAAACGTAAGGATGTCCCTCCCTACTCCATACTATCTGATGGCTTCCATTCATCTCATGAGGAAAAGGAAGTGCCCAACCTGGCCTACAGTGCCCACAGTGCTGCACCTGCCTTCCCATGCCCAGCATGCCTCACTCTTTCCTTCTCATGGAGCTTCAGGGGCCTTACTCTACCTTCAATCCATCAATTGTGCCATGTTCCTCCCTGCCACAGGGCTTTTGCACAAGCTGTGTCCTCTGTCAAGAAAGATCTTACTCCCCTTCTCCCCTTTCCCCTATTTACCTTCTACCCATCCTTCAGATTTTAGGCCAGAGGTCACTTTCTCATAGACTTCTCTTCTCCAGATTAGTTCAGCTTTACCTGTATCTTCCTTTCTAGCGTTTTCTCATCGTGTAATTATATATTCATGCGTGCAGTTCCTGTGTGCTTCCCTATGTGGGAAGTGTCTTCTTTGGAAGGGATGCGTCTTCCCTGTTCACCATTTAGCCCAGCCCTTGGCACTCTCTGGAACATATAAGCTCAATGAAGATGCCATCGAATGAATTGATGACACCTCGGAGCTGGTGGCTTTTCCTGTGTTCTACTTGTGTCCCTGTGTATCTTCCGGCTACCTCTCGTCACCTCCAGCCATTTTCAAGAACTGTACATGGACTCCTACGTACTCACATCCCTCAGGAGGTGCCATGGCTCACAGTGCGTTTGATTGACCTTTTTCACTTTTTATCAGAGTCTCATATGATGGAGCTGCCCAGTGTAGGGGAGAGGAACCCACAGAAGAGGAAGCTGGAAATCTGTGTGGGGCCTTAAATGCTATATCCTAGAGCTTGAGGAATCTTGGGCGGTATTTAGTAGAATAATGTGACGTGAAGTCTCCCAAGATGCATCCCGAGCTTTACTCCCGGAGTTCAGAGCTCCTGTACCAGCAGAGTCCCTGCACACCTGGGGTGGCTGAGGCGGGGGCCTGGGCTGGGGACAGGTTAGCTGGGAAGGGCCCACCATCACGTAAGTGGCAGAGCTGGGACCCAATTCTCCGTGTTTAAAGTCAGATGCCTCTTTTGGGGCGCCAGGGTGGCTCCGTCGGTTGAGCGTCCTACCTCGGCTCAGGTCATGATCTCACGGTCCATGAGTTCGAGCCCCGCGTCGGGCTCCGTGCTGACAGCTCAGAGCCTGGAGCCTGCCTTGGATTCTGTGTCTCCCTCTCTCTCTGACTCTCCCCTGCTCACATTCTGTGACTCCCTCTCTCAAAAATAAATAAACATTAAAAATTAAAAAAAAAAAGAAAGTCAGATGCGTCTTTCAATTATGGGCTAACCTCCTTCCCCCGGGGAATTCTTACACTGCTTCTCTCTTTATGGCACTGAACAGAAGAGGGAATGAGGACGACACCATCATCACTGGAAGGATAGGGAGGAAGGCTCAGGGAGCTTCCAAATGGAGCTGGAGGAAGAACACTCCTGGGCAAGGTGGAGGTGGAGGCAGGAGGAGGGGTGGGAGAGACAGAATGGCCCAGGCACAGCACCACACTCACTCTTCTATAAATATGCTCCTTCTAGAACCCTGCAGGGCAGGGCACAGCCTTCTTGCTGTCTACAGTCTCCCTTAGCTGGGCCCGGAAGAGGACTCAGCTTCCAGTGGGCTCTTGGAGAACCTTTTTCGCAGAGCCAGCATGGCTGTGACATTGAACAATGCCTCTGAGTCCCGGGGCTTCAGTTCTCCCATGTCTAAGACAAGAAAGTGGCTGGGGCGTCTGGGTGGCAGAGTCTGTTAAGCATCCGACTTCAGCTCAGGTCCCGATCTCCTGGTTTGTGAGTTCGAGCCCCGCGTCAGGCTCTGTGCTGACAGCTCAGAGCCTGGAGCCTGCTTCAGATTCTGTGTGTCCCTCTCTCTTCCTCTCCCTGTTCACTCGCCCATGTTCTCTCTCTCTCTCTCTCTCTCTCTGTCAAAAAGAAATAAACATTAAAAAAAATTTTTTTTAAATAAGGTGGGACCCAACAGCTACTCTGAATTCCATCCAGAGCAGAAGTTGCAGGGGTGAAGAGGGGCTCTCAGGATCCTGCCCTTGCTCCATTGTTCACATGACAGAAAGTCACATCTTTCTCTGCAGCGGTGCCTGGAGCAGGGGAACACTCAAGGATACTAGCGTCAAGACCTGAGTTTCAAGCGCCCCTTTCAAGTCGCATGACCCCGAGCAAGTAGCCTAACCCCTCTCTACCGCAGTTTCTGTCTCTGAAATGGGGGGAAGGGCGTCTTCATTGTCAGGTTATTTGAGAGTCAGCAAAGTCACGCATGTCCCATCATGCACCAGAGCCAGAGAGGGCATACAAAGGGTGCTTCCTTTTCCGGGTGGGAAGGGTTGCCCGTTCCACGGACTTCCTGCGTCTGTGGGGTTTGGGGCTTCCCTGGGGGCCACCTTCCATCTCACCCATCTAGCACACAGAACCCCAGCGAAGAAATACCAGGTGCGGGCACGGCCCACAGTGAGGAGGGAGAATCACTTAGCATCAGGCAGCTAGTGAGGACCACACGGGCTTCAAACTCAGGCTCTCTGACTCAACGTCCACGGCTCCGCGGGCCCAGAGGGATTACACCAGCTGAAGGATGAAAACTCTTTTGAACCCCACCTAGAGGGCATGTGGGCCCAGCTCCAAAGGGGAGGACTGAGAGAACATGTTCCGAGTGCTTGCCAACAGGCCTGGAAGTGAAAGCTTGACCCAGGAATTAATGTCTAGAAAATTAGTTGGAGCTTTTCCCTGGCCAGTGTGTGGCTCTTTGCCCGACACAGTCCGGGAAGGAAGTATTCTGAGATTTCCAACAGACCGGTCCCAAAGTGACAAGAGTGACCCCTGGGCTAGTGACCAGCTTCACTGACCCCTGTTTGTACCATCTGCTGAATGGACATAAGCCTGGTTGTGGTGACCTTCCAGGGCCGTGGCGAGCGTCCCGCAGAGTCAGGCCATGGAGCAGGTAGAGTGAGACAATGTGGAGGAAGCACTCAGGTCCCGAGGGACCGGGCTGGATATGAGTCCCAGGGCTGCACCGCCTCCCCAACCAGCTGCACAACACCCGACAACGTCCAGAATCTCCTGACGCTTCAGTTTCTGTAGTTTCCAGAGAGTGAAAAGGGGCTGACCCTATCCACCGAAGAGAGGAGTCCTGAGATTAAATCCAGCCCCACAAGTGAGTGCTTCACTCTGTGGCCAGTCAGAGGTGCTGGAAAATGTTACCTGGACAAATGGGTGGGCGTCAGGAGGCAGGCACTTCAGCGCCACCCCCCCCCCCACACACACACACACACATGCCTGAGGGCAGCAGGGTGAGGGCATAACAAAGAGTCTGTGTTTCTCTTCTCTCGGGACCTGTGTCTTTTACCAAAATGGCTGCCAGGAGCATTACACAGGGAACATGGCTGCTTTTGTGAAATCAGACCCTCTCTCTGTCCCTTGGGCCAGGCATGACTTAATGAAATCCTGTTTACCTCTGGCTGGAGCTGCAGTTTTCAAGATTTCCTTGAAAACACATCCCAGATGGCCCCGGGCGGCTCACTTCCTGTCCGCCAGGAACACAGCGTGCGTCCCTCTTGGGCCGCCCGTTCCACTGCAGGGAGATGGCTTAATTGACCACGATGAGCTCAGGGCCCCGGGGATCTTCTCCTCGTCTCTCTGCCTCCTTGGCGATGCCCTCCTCCGCTGGGCCTGCAGAGCCCAGGGTGGGTCGTGGGGGCCAGAGAGAGGCCGGCTGAGTGGCTGTGTTTCACGCAGGGGAGGCCCTTCCCCAGACCCGCGGCCCAGCAGGAGCAGATGCTCCATGTGCATGGCAGGCCCGGCACGTGTCCCGGTCAGATGCCAGCGGGCTGCCCTCCAGGCCTCTGCCCTGCCACATGGGATTCCTGTGAAGTCAGCCTTGTCCCCAGACAGACGCCCTGGGCCTGCACCCATCCGTCTGCCCCGTGTCCTTCACACGCCTCACCTTGTGCCCCCAGGGCAGCCAGCCCCGGTGCAGAGGCAGGATTTCTTGGTAGCGACCCTCTGATTTTACAAGTGGGCAACGTGAAACACAGGGACGACGCACATGACTTGGGCTCGTGATGCTATGGCCGGAGAGAGGAGAGCGAGAACACAAAAACAGTCTTTCGGGACGCGAACGTCAGAGGTCTGTGCTCCAGCATGAATCCTTTCTAGGGAATCAAAAGAAGAGAGCGATCCCCGATTTTAGAGGTGGGGACGTTGAGGCCTAGCCGTGGGAAGAGAGCCGCTTGAGACTGTCAGGGGCAGAATGAGGTCAGAGCAAAGGCGTTTGGGGGGTTCACACTGCATGTTCCTGTTTGTCATGTGCCTAGGGCGGAGCCCAGGCAAACGGAGCCGTGGACGAAGCGGAGAACTCGGTGGCGGGCGTCAGGCGGGCCTTCCTGCACCGCTCAACTGAGTCTCAGAGGTAGAGTGTCCACGCTCCCCTCCCCCTCCCTCGCCGGGGTCACACCGAGAGGGCCCGGGAGAGTGAGGTCAGGCAAGAAGGGCTGGGGCCTCGGCGTCCAGCGCCCAGCTTTCGCCTGCACGGTGCAACGAGGCCTCTGCCAAGAGACCTCCAGCTGCATGCAAAGTCCTGGCCTGGGCCCAGAGCTGCCTTAAGGAGAAGTAATCTGGGCCCTGGCTGGGGGAATTCTCAAGGCCCTGAGACCACCTGCTGCAAGTCTGCTCTCTGCTCTTGTGTGTGCCAAGGAAAGCAGAGGATGCATGGGAGAGAAGAGGTGCCTCCCAGGGAGATGGTCCCTGGAAGGGGTTCCCTTCAATATTTTCAGGTTCACCCTTTATTTCATGACTGGGACTTAAGACTCCAAGGTGGGCACTCTCCCCTCCTCTCTGCTAGTAGGACCTTGATTTTGTTCAAGGGCAGTGATGTGTCCAACTCAACATCCACTCCCTATCTTCTTCTGTGTCAGGTAACAGTGGGTTGCCATGTGACCAAGTGCTGCCTAATGAGTGGGAAATCTCTGGAAAAGCTTTTCCTTTCATGATAAGAATAGGGAGAATTCTTATCCTTATTCTTATGTCCTGTCAGTGGCAGGTCACACTGACTCTCTTCTTCCGGTCCGGACTGCAGATGAGATGCCCGGAGTTGCAGCAGCCATCCTGTGATCAAGAGGCAACAAGTGTTGAGGACCAACCCAGAGACCCACAGAGACGTCAGCCCTGGTTTTGGAGCACCAAAACACTGGAGCTCATTTTTTCTCCAGATGTCTTATCATACGAGAAAAGAGAAATCCTCTTTGTGGAAGTGACTGCAAGTTAGGTTTTTTATTTCTTAGAAACTAAAGCATCCCTAACTAATTCATACCCAGAGGAGCCAAGTGAATTGGAAGGAGAGGAAAGAGTTTAAGACCTACCGCAGGGGCGGAAGACGAGGGCCCGCATCCTGGCATTACCCTTAACTAGCTTTATGGCCCTACAGAAGGTGCTGCATGGCCCTTCAAGAGTCCCTGTTTGCAATGTCCTGCTCTGACTTCTCCCCTGGGTCTTCTCCTCCTCCTCCTCCTCCCTCAAAGCCACCTGAGATATCATCTCTGCTCTGTGGATTTCCTTGACCATGCCCTACGTGCCACCTTAGGGTATCATTGTTGCCTGGGTATCATGCTAGCTCGTTACAAGTACCTTGTTTATAGCACTATTGGGGTTTGAGGATGCTAATTCATCATAAACGTCTTTCCTCCTAGTTTTGCCCGGTTGAGAAGTGGATGCCGTAGCCTAATGGCCACCACATCCCAGTGTTAGCATGGCAGAGCCAGTGGAACCACAGTGCTGGGCAGCCTGACACCCTTGGTGAGCCAACAGTGAGCCAACAGCTCATCATTTACCTTCCATTCCCTGGTTCCAGCCCGGGTTTATTCAAACCCCACCACACGTCACACCTTGCTGGCTCCTGGGAGTACGGGTGATACTTCCAGCCCCTCGCGAAACTTGGAATCCTGCAGGAATGACAGTTTAAACAGATAATTACGAGCAAGTTTTAAAGATGAAAAGTGTATCCAAAAGAGATCTTCCTCGTACTGTAAGAATATACAATATGGACCTAACCCAGCCAAGGGAATTCTTTTGTTTTCTTCACTGTGTTGACTAAGAGCCAATGATGTACAGGTTCTGTTCTGGCCCTAAGAATGCAGCAAGGGACACGGCCCTGCCTTCGAGGGCGGCAGAAAGCTGGGACCGAAACCACACGTGCTATTTGCTAGTGAACAGAAGGCAGCGTGCAGGGACAGAAGACGTGGGGAGAGCTACCTTAGACAGGGTAGGAGGAGGACGCACAGCTTCCCTGAGGAAGAAACTTCAAGCTAAGATCTGGAGGATGCACGGGGAACCGCAAAGCGAGAAGCAGGGGAACGTACGCGGGGCTGAGGTGTAGCCGGCGTGCAGGGGTGCAAGAACATTTGCCTCCAAGGGGTCCCCAACAAAACCAGGTCACTGCTGACAAAATCCAAAGGCAAAGAAATGAGTGGAGGTGAAGCCAGAAAGACATTCATTTCAGTGAGGCCAACACCGGGAAGACAGCGGACTAACGTCTCAAAGACTGTCTCCAAAGTGCCAAAAATACTTCCAGGTTTATACGGAAAATGTGGAGCAAAGCGGGGGTGGGTGTGTGCAGGTGGGCAGTGAAGGTCAAATCCATCAGGGTCATGGAGACAATGACAGGCGAGATGTTGCTAGCTCAGGGAGTTCTTTATTGTTTGTGGGGTTAGTTTCCGTTCCCATCAAGGGATGTTTTGCCCTCCAGGCAAAGCCTGAGCTAAGAGATAAGCCAGGAAGAACCCGGTTAGAAAGTTTCAGGTCAAACTGGACGCAGCCAAAGTCCTCTTCCAGAAGCAGTGGTCAAGGGAAGGGGCTTGCCTTGGCTGGGTTGGTCCCTCCCTGGAGCTCAGATGAGGGGAGAGAGTCCCTTGCAGGGCTCGAGCAGTCCGTGGACACAGAACACTGTAGCAAGTGCAGAGTATCCGGAGTGGCATGTGAGGAGCTCTGCGTGTGGGTGAACATGTTAAGCAGGGGTGGGTGCCATGACTTGCATTTTAAACAGTTAATTCCGTGGGCGCAAATCCCTATGGCTACTGAAATCACCCCCAGTGCTGTATGACTTGGCTCAGAGAGACAGAAAGGTCAAGGTCTTCAGATCGCGTCACAGCTACTCATTCACTGCCCATCTGCCTTGCCCGCAAGACCAGGCCTCATGCTCCTTCTGCTCCCCAGGCCTGTGGCTCACTCCCAGGGTCTCCCTGGACAAGATAAATCACACTCACAGGACTTCTGTTTCTTCTTTTCGTTCATTCATTCATTCATGCATTCAATATCGATTGATTGCTTACTATGTGCCTGGTGTATAAGATACAGCAGTGAACAAAAGAAACAAAAATTCCTGACCTCGTGGAGTTTAAATTCTAGTTGGGAGCAGGAGAGAGAAGGGGGTGGAAGTAAGAGCAATAAATCCAGTCAGTTGGTGATAATGCAGACAAAAAGTGAAGCAGGAGAGAAAGCCAGAGAGAACCATCAGTGGGAACGGAAGGAAGGTGCTGCCATTTAAAACAGGCTGGTCTGGGACACCCTGGGAAGGCGGTAACGGGAGCGAGATGTGCATGAGGCAAGGGAGCAAGGCTCGGGGTTGGCTGAGGTGGAGGGGAAATCGACACGTCCCATCGGTACAAATGCCACTCGGAAGACAGGCACCATAGGAGGTTTGCAAGGATGAAGTGAGAGACTGAATCTGGAAAGGCGTGACTCATGATAGGTGTTCAATAACTGTCACTTTTCCTTTCACTTTTCTTTTCAAATTTCTTAGCAAAATGAAGCTTTATTTTAGGTAGAGTCCTTTTTGAGAAATACAGGCTGTTTTCCAAGGCGGTTAACGAAATGTAATCAATCACATGGTGTCTAATGACAAATAGAAAAGGAAACCGAGAAAGCACATAGATTGGAAAGGCTGACGGGACATGTCACCCCTGAAAGGAAGCTAAACAGTCATCTTCTCCAATGGTTTTTGTCCTCGGAAAGGAAACTGGGGTCCGGGGAAGGGAAGAGACTTGACAAAGGTCAGCCCAAGAATAAGCAGTAAGTCAACTTCCCATCACTCAGAAATGAACAGGTGCTCTGATAGCAAAGGTGACAAAGGTCCTGGGGCCAAAGGGCGGGAAGGGTGCCAGGCAGTTGTGTCTCGAATGATACAGACCTTGGTTTGAATCTTGGGGATATCAAGTGTTTGTGAGGATATGGAGAAACCGGGACTATCAGATACTCCTGGTGGGAATAAAAATGGGACAGCCAGTACAGAAAAACATCTGGGAGTTTCTCATCAAGCCAACCATACACCTAACCAAACCTGAGTATTTCCACCCTTAGGGATTTCCCTAAGAGAAATAAAAAAGTGTCCACACAACTTCTTGAACGAGGGTGTTCTAATCCACTTTATTCACAGTAGCCTCAAACTGGAAAAGCCCAGATGTCTATCAGTCTAAACAAACAGACATTTGTAGTGTAGCCATACAATGGAATAATACTCAACCATGAAAAGGGACGATCCACGAGTACATTCAAAATATGGATGAAGCCTCACCACCCAAAAATACTTTGCACAGAAGAAACTAAAAGTAACAGATGAAAGCAACCAAACTGGGGAAGTAAAGATGATCCAAGAACTCTAATAGATACTCAACACGTTCACTAGATGCCTAGGACCTTTGAACAGCCTTGTGCTTCTTTTGTTTCTTTTTATTTAAAATTTTTTTTAATGTTTATTTATTTTTGAGAGAGAAAGAGAGAGAGAGACAAAGCATGAGCGGGGGAAGAGCAGAGAGAGAGGGAGACACAGAATCCGAAGCAGGTTCCAGGCTCTGAGCTGTCAGCACAGAGCCCGATGTGGGGCTCGAACCTACAAACTGTGAGATCACGACCTGAGCTGAAGTCAGATGCTTAACCAACTGAGCCACCCAGGCACCCCACGAACATCCTTGTGTTTCTTGAATATATTGTTTTATGAGCTTTGTCCTCCCCAGGGAGAAGTCAGAACACTTACCTACCCAGCGTCCTCTGCAGCTGACACACGCATGTGACACCCCCTCCCCCAATCAGATGTACCTGCTGGAGAGCTGGATTCAGAGCTGAGAAACTGGAGGACTGAACACAGAATCTGTGTTTGCTGGTGAGGGTGGGAGCTAAGAGCTCTTAGAAGGTTCTAGTAGCAACAGTGACTGCAACAGTTGCACTTGGGTACAGAAGGGCTATGGAGCTGAGAGTAACTGTGATTGCAACAGATGTGAAATCCTGTTATATCTGGTATGCAGAAGATAGGGCCTTTGGTGGCATGACAGATGACCCCTGTCACCCTTCAGACCCTTTCTGGAGCAAGCTTTCAGGCTGCATTTATGGAAGCTTACCCTCAAGAGAGGTCTCAAGTCCTTGCAATAAGTTCATTGGCTCCCCAATAGGTTTACCATGGCCCAAAGTAAACTCTTCTTTGCAGAAAACTTCCCCCACTGGTTTCCCCCACGATCCGCTGTACCTGCATTGTTCCTCATCCCATTTGATGGCCGCTCTGCTCTTCGACTTGTTCAAGTCAAAAGTCTCACTCCTTTATTCCCTCTCATATATAGCAGCCAATCTAGCAGTGGGGCGCCTGGGTGGCTCTGTCGGTTAAGTGTCCAATCTAGGCTCAGGTCATGATCTCACCATGTCGGGCTCTGTGCTGACCGCTCAGAGCCTGGAGCCTGCTTCAGATTCTGTGTCTCCCTCTCCCTCTGCCGCTCTTCTTCTTCTTGTGCTCTGTCTCTGTCTCTCTCGAAAATAAATAAATATTTTAGAAAATAAATAAATAAAATAAAGTAAAATAAAATAAAATTTACACACGGGCAGTGGATGTGTGTAAATGTGGGTGTCCGGGGGGACTTGTCCCAGGAATGCAAGAGACATCTATTCATGCGATGCAGCATATTGATGACAAAAAAGGGAAAAAAAAATCATTTCAGTCAGTGCTGCAATGTAAAGCTTAATACTAATTTATGATTAAAAAATCCTTTTACAAAACAATGAATTAAGTTGACAAAGGCTACATATTGACCCCGTATAGAGAAAACATCACACTCATGGGAAATTTCTTTTCGGGTCGGGAATATGACGAGTAGAGCTGCTGTTACTGCTGTACCAAATCATTCTAGATTTTCTTCTCTACACAGAAATAAAAATAGAATAGTGATAATCAGAATGAAAACGGAGAGATTTTTTTTTCCCCATCATTTACAGATGAGATGATCATTTATATACAAAACCTAAATCAACCAGCAAACTAAGAACTAAAGGGAAAAAAAGTCAACATCTTCCCCACATGCAAGATGAGTATGTGAAATATAATAACGTTCTTCCTCCATTAGAAACAAGAAAATGTAATAGAAAGTAAGATATCATTTACAATAGCAACAAGAACTACAAAGTAGCAATTAACTTACTAAAGAATGTACAAGACATTGGTGGAGAAAATTCAAGCCCAAGGAAATGAAATATAGTCCATGTTCATGAAGGGGGCAACAGCATCATAAAGATGTCAATTCTCCCTCCAACTAACCTGTACATTCAGAATAATTTTGATCAGAACCCCGACAAGATTTTTAGGGACAACTTAACAAACTCATTCCAAAAATCATATAAGACAATGAATTTTAACAAATACTTAATATTGACAGAGACCACAGTTGGGAGCTTGGCCTACCAGACACCTAGACTTATTACAAAGTCGTAATTATTATGCTACTTGCAAGTTAACAAGTTAACCTACCACAATTTCCTGGTTGTTGGCAGAGTGTATGAGGTCCCTGGATCAAAGACAAAGGACACTTTGTTGCTCACACCAATAGGAGTAGCCAGAGCATCAGCATTTGCCCCAATTCCTACAGGAAGAGGTCTAGGTGACACCTGTACCCCCTGTGGATGAGGTCATAGGAGAGGAACTTCTCGCTTAAGGGACCCAAATCTTCATAACGATCGATAAGCCTACCTGGGCTCTGCCCCGCTGAAGATGCTATCTTTATTACACTGGACAGTAAACAGATCTAGTCCTTGCTCTGCATTGGAGACACTGTCTCTATGTCTAAGGTTGTTTGCTATTTTAACCTCCTCAAAAAGATAATTGCAAACAAAATCTGTCACAACCTGTGATCACAAGATGTGCAGAAATGCAAGAACCACGTGAAGAATTTGTCTCTCAACGGGTATGTGGTTGAATCAGCATCACAAATCACTGGGGAAAAGGATGAATTATTTAGCAAATTATGTTAGGAATGGAACTTCCTGTGCAGGAAAAAAAAAAAAAGCAAATCTTTACCTTATTATCTGTATAAAAATAAACTCCAATGCTTTAGAGACCTACATGGGAAAGTAAGACTAAAAACTAATAGAAAAAGAAGTGTAGTGTTTTGTTTTGTTTACTTTGGAGCCACGAATTATTTCTAAAATAAGAGCCCAAAAGCACAAACCATAAGAGGAAAAGCAAGTGGATTTATATCAGAATTGTGTTCATCAAAATGCAGCATTGAAAACCTTAACAGACACATGACAATTTGGGAGGGAGACTTGGGCAAAGTCTAAATAAAACGAACAAATAATTAATAAGGAGACTGTTCCAGTAATTTCTATAAATTAGCAAGGAAAATAAATAGAAAAATGAGCAACGATATGAATAGGCAATTCACAGGACAGACCCAAATGGCTAATAAATTTCCCAAGAGGGGCTCACACCGTCAAGAAAGCACAGAGGGGCACCTGGGTGGCTCAGTCAGTTAAGTGCCCCACTCTTGACTTTGGCTCAGGTATTGATCTCACAGTTGTGAGACTGAGCCCCGTGTCAATGCTTAAGATTCTCTCTATACCTTGCCTTCTGCCCCTCCCTGGTTCAGGCCCTATGCACAGGAACACTCTCTCAAAAAAAGAAAAAGAAGAAAGAAAGAAAGAAAGAAAGAAAGAAAGAAAGAAAGAAGAAAGAAAGAAAGAAAGAAAGAAAGAAAGAAAGAACACAAATGAGGTTCCCCTTTCTCCTCCACCTGATTGGCAAACATTAGGAAGCTGGAAGATATTAACTCTTGGGGCAGATGTGGGGGAAAATGGGCACCCTCACGCAGGGCCATAGGAATTACGTTGCAGTTGTTCGAGACAGTCATACAGACGCACTTAGTGAAAGGGAGGTATTTGTACCCTGTGGCCCTACAGTCCCGCTCCTGGGTATAACCCTCAGAGAAAATCTCATGCCTGGGCACAAAGAAACAAGTTCTGTGATTTGCATGTCCCCCCGTCTCTGCTGGGCTTTGCCTCACTCATCCCAGAAGATGCCACTCAAGCTGGATTCCCCAAATGTCTTTTCCACTCTCATGATTGATTCTGTGCCCTTCCTCCGTGTTGCCATCCCATTCTTGGCTGTGTTCCGTCTACACAGAGATCACACCATATATCTGCAGTTGCTTTAGATGCCACCTGAGCCTTCCATTAGGCTGGGAGTGTCTTTACGGCACTGACTGTATTTTATTCATCCTGTGTCTACCTCACCTAGCACTCTTCCTGGCACAGAGCAAGCACTCAGCTACGTGGAATGAATACATGCATAAAATGCAGGGCCTAGATCTGGCGCCCGGTGTTTGTAAGGCAGAACTTCTTCCTGGCGCTCAGATGGCACTCTCACTCCAGTTATCTCCGCCGGTCTGATAAGGGCACGGAGGACGGTTTGCATCGGGGGGTCCCCGTAGATCAACGAGAATTCCATGCATCTCCTCCTGGCGTATCCTTTTGGGGTGAGTCTGCTAATGGCCTGTGTCGTTTTGAAGGAGACGTCTGCCAGGCCAGGCTGTGATGTGCACTCAGCACAGCTGGTGTTTGTCAGCCACAGGCCTCAGCGTCTCGCTAAACTTCCAGCCCTCTAGTTTCGCCTCGTGTTCAAGAATGTGAGGCCTGGCTCCCTCTTGGCTCCAAAAATGCCTCAGGCTGGGTCCTGTGAAATCCTAACCTTTTCCTCCTGCCTCTATTCCCTCGGCATTACCACCTTCATCGTGAAATAATGTATGCAAGTGGAAAGGGGGGGGAAATAATCCAGCACAGAAATACCATATGCAGAACAACATCACAAAATCTCTGTAATGTCCCGAATGCTATGCTTAGGCCATTTGGAAGATACATTAGCTAGATAAGTATTAACAGACGGGCCTATCACAGAAACGTTACCCAAACTACCACCTTTTATTAAGCCCCTAGGAGAACTTAAAACCAGTCCATTACTCTAATGTCTGGGATGGGCCTGGGTTTGTTGTGTCGTCCCCCCCCCCCCCACCAAGGCAAGCTTAAGTATCCTAGAAAAGGGACACAGATCAACCACGGGTACAACCAAGCACCATCGGCTTCAGGTCAGAAGCTGGGGTGGAGGGAAGCTTGACTGCCAGCCAGTATTCAGTTGGGCCAATGTCAGTCATCGGTCACCTCCGAGCTTCTAGACAGCCTAAAGGGGGAGACAAGAGTGTGATACCGCTCTGTTGATTTCTTGCCCACCTCTTCAGTCTCTTCAGAAAGCAGGGCACCCAGGAGACACTCAGACTTGAGTTTTACCCCTGAGCCTAACTTCTGTGTGACCTCAGACAGTTACTTAAGCCCTCTGGGCCTCAGACTGCTGCTCCTCTGCATAAAAGGCAGAGGAGCTGGGTGTTCTGGAGAGGCCCTCCAGTCCAAGGAGTGCGGGCTCCGGGAAGGCAGACTGCCGGAGACATGGCTCTTTCAGTCTGAAGGAGATTTGAAGACTGTTTCCTCATGAGTGAAATGGGGCCCCCAGAACCAGCTTCCTGAGTTGTGTAAGAACTGAGTAAGGACTATAGAAGATAAATGGAAAGCACTCACAATGGTTCCCAGAGCATAATAAGTGCTCAATAAATATTAGCGGTTATCATTGTCACGACTGAGGTTCTTTGGTAGGCAGTCTCCGTCCTGGTTCCCCATGATCCTCCCCTCCTGGTATTCATGACCTTGTGAAATGCCTTCCCCTTGAGTGTGGAATTTCTGCGTTTTCTCTTCATGAACAGAATACGGTAGAATAAAAAAAGATGTCACATCCAAGACTAGATTCCAAAAACAGTACGCTTTCCATCTTGTTTATCCTCTCTTGTTTTCTCACTTGCTTCCTCTGAAGGAAGCCGGCCGCCATGTTGTGGACCCCCAACAGTGAGGCCCATGGAGCAAGAAACTGAGGGCAGCCTCCCGCCAACAGCCAGTGAGGGACTGAACCCTCCAGTCCAACAACCCCCAAGGAAACACACCTTTCCGACAACGACCCGAGTGTGCTTGGAAAACGGGCCTCTTCAGTCAAAATGACGGCGGGCATGGCCTCCACCTTGAGTATAATATGGGAGAAGATCAGCCAGAGGACCCAGCCCAGCCAGATCTGGATTCCTGACCTACAGAAACTGGCAAAAACTGGGAAATAATACATATTTACTGTTTTAAGCCACCGAAGTTTGGGGCGATTGTTAAACAGAGATGGGTAACTAACGCAGACTTCTCCTAGGTGCTATACACAGTCGTTCTGAGACAATTCGAAAACTCAGCTTATTTCCTGTCCTAGGGACAGCTGGAGAAAACTGCAATCTACCATTAAGGGAGCATTTACAGAGCTCCTGCCACATGCAGAGTACTGGCAGGTTGTCCAGGTGAGGGGCCAAGAAGGCAAGGATACCTTTTCACACTTGCAGCTGAATGGTCGAAACACTGTTGAACTCTATAACGTCCACCGTATGTATAGTGTGGACAGACCGTGTAACTCTGTAACATCTGTCCTATCTGTAGGGTGGAAACACTATATAAGTCGCTTTCACATGAGTAGCTTGAAATTGGCTATGGTTAGAGTATGACACCATGGAAATCAGCAAATGCTACAAATCAAGGCCTTGGGGTTTGTTGGGAGCAATGTTAAACATTTACCAGCACACTGCTGAAGTTAACCCTTAGAGGTCATCATTCTAAGAATTCCAGGGAAACTCAAAAGGGAAAAAGATCTTGGGGCGCCTGGGTGGCTCAGTCAGTTAAGCATCTGACTTCAGCTCGGGTCAGGATCTCGCAGTTCATGAGTTTGAGCCCCGCGTCGGGCTCCGTGCTGACAGCTCAGAGCCTGGAGCCTGCTTGGGATTCTGTGTCTCCCTCTCCCTCTGCCCCTCCCCTGCTTGTGCCCTCTCTCTCTCAAAAATAAATAAGCATTTAAAAATTTTTAAAAAGAAAAAGATCTCTCCTACTTGGACAGGACAGAAGACTCCGGACATGGGCTTCAGGCAACAAGAGCTTTCAAAGTCCCTTCTAGCTCTGTATTCCACAGTGGTGTAGGTATCTCAGAACTCAAACGCAACCAAAAACCCTGTCTCTGGAGTCACACAGATCTGGTTTCAAGTTCTGGCTCTGGCTCTCCCTAGCTTATTGCCCCCGGGTTTCTCACCTCTACTGGTTTCCTCATCCGCAAAGCCAGGCTGTTACCCACCTTCCGGGGTTGCCAAAGACAAACGCATGTGCAGGTACCCAGCACCACGCCTGGCATAGAGTAAGCATTCAACAGACACTTAGGAACTTGCCTCCATCTCCTCCCACAGCAAGAGAGAGCTAGGTTCGGGGTCCCGGAAGGGAAGAGGGTGCGATGCCAGCCGCCAAACATCTACATCGACACCTGGCCCTGTCCTTCCCGAGCTAGCCCGTTTCCTCTCTCCTGATGTCAGGAGGCCCTGTGAGATGAGACTACGGGAGTATTTGCTGAGCTCCGAGGCCACTGCACATGTGACATACCACCAGCCTCACCTTCACGGTCCCCCTCACCACCAAGGGTGACACGAGCAGCCTCAGTTTTGAGGGCACCGGACCCCCAATCTTTGTCGAGTAAAGAGGACAAAAGCAAGGGCTCATACGCTAAGCTCATGGCTGAATCCCCAGGGCGTGTCCCAGTGTCTGAAACGCATTCGATGCTCCCAAAGTCGTTCCTGGATGAATGAAGGTATTGAGGACGGTGCGAGCTGGAGGAGACCTTAGGCAACACGATAGCTCAGCAACTCACGTGTCTCCATCTTATGGATGAGAATGCCGAGTCTGCCATCATTCAGGAGGGGGGTGTGCTTCGCTCGAGACCAAGGCAGTCCCCCCAGAACCACCCAAGGGGAAGCCTGCTGGCTCTGGGGTGTCTCTTACCCCTCAGATTCTAGACAAATTTCGGAAGGCTTCAGAATGATGAAGCATGTTTCAAACTCGGCAGGAAACAGACATCACGCTGGTTTAAAAAAAAATTTTTTTTTTTTAATTTTAGTTTTCCTTTTTAACACTGAGAAAGCACCAGGGCAGCTGCAGGAATGACCCCTTACCAAAAAAAGTTGGGGGCACATGAGGGAGTGGGATGAGGAATCTGACAAAGTGGAAAACCTGCTGGTCCTTGTTAAAAAGAACAGAACGGCATTCTCCCCTCCCCCAGGGCTCTGTGGGTTTGACCCTCCTCCTCCAGAACCCCTGGTTTTATTTTATAATCTAACTCGGCTGCAAACTCCCAAGCTATGCGGCTGACTTTTTACAGCCACGACTGGGAATGACTTCATCTCAGTGAATTTATGGGTCACAGCAGAGGATGGAACAGGGGAACTTTAAGGGGGAAATCGCAGCCAATCTTGCCCCCCACCCCATCGTGATGATTTTCCCAGCTGTGGCCTTGACAGCCAGTTCTTGCCCCGCTGGGGTGTGAGTGCGCGAGGTGAGCTGAGGATGTCCAGGAAAGTAGGGGGGCGAGCATGCAGCCACGTGAGGCTCCTTCTGACTCGGTTAGGGTGACAGTTTTGAAGACAGCGGTTGCTTTAGACGTGACTTAGCCGCCAGCGCCCCTCGTCCGGGAAGCCCAGCCCTGTGGCTCCCCCCATGGCACTGACTTTGCCGTCCTCTAAATGTGACACCGATGCCTCAGGCGGGCAACATTCCAGGTGCCAGCCTGCCTCCCGATCTTTGTTACAGCTACCTTCCTAAAACGGGAGTCCTAGAGCAGGCCCTTGGGGCCCTGCCTCTGTGACTTCGTGTGCCCGGAGCACCCTCTCCCCTCCCAACCTCCCGTGAGAGCATGGCTCCGCACCCGTTCCACCTCAGTGCTCTCCGTCTCTGCATGGAGTGCTGGCACACGCCTGCCGCTCGGAAAGCCTCTCACAGGCACCAGCAGGTCAACAGCCAATTCTAAAATCCAAGGCTTGACAAAGCAAAAGCACCCCCCCCCCTACACAGCCAACGAGGGCCCTGGCAGGGCAAGGACCAGGGTGGGCAGGTGCCTGGGGCACCCACTCTAAGGAAGCACTCGCCCTTGGGGCAGAGCTAGGGCAGGATGGTGCCTAGAATGAGTGCCTTCTTCAATGTTGCACTTCCTTCCCTGGAAGCAGGGGTGTTGTCCAAAACAAATTGTGAACTTTATGCCCTCCTGTAGGAGAATTTGGACTCTCGCAGAGGTGGTGTGGGGCTCAGAAAGATCCCATTCGAAGTTCTGCCTGTTGGGTCTGGGATGTGGGCACAATGTTAATCCTTCTGCGTCAGTTCTGTCTTCCCTCCAGTGGCCTGTGAGCCCGCCCTGCCCTTCCCAGCCGGGTCAGTCAGCGAACATTCCCGGCATGGGGTCTGGCAGGTGGAGGCAGGACCCTGGAAAGGTTTTAAGGTTGCGTGTGACCCTTGATTCATTCTAATGACTTACTCTGAGCCAAGCCCTGTGACCACTGGGAGCCCAAAGATTAGTAAGCCTGAGGCTGCAGCCCAGAGGCATTCACGGACAAGGGGACAAGGCAGACAGGCAGACCTGACCCGACACGATGGGAGCTTTAATATGTGCGCACAGTCAGAAGAGAGAGTACTGGAGTCCAGCTGGAAAAGCAGGAGGGTGTGATCAGGGCCATTCCGCTGCTGGAGTGACCACTGAACTTCAAGGAAGATGTTTCCAAATGGACAAGGAGAAAAAAAAGTATCCCTGGTACAGAACCGACTTGCACAAAAGAATGGAGACATGACAAATCCTGGGGACTCTGAGGCATCGGGATGAAGTAGGTTTCGCTGAAAGGTGGGTTATCTGGGGGAAAAGGGAGAAGATAAGTGTCCAGACAGATGAAGGAGTAGCTGACAAGTTAGGGAAAGAATTGTACAACTCCCTGCTTTAAGTCTGGGTGGCTCAGACTAAGCGTCTGACTTTGGCTCAGGTCATGATCTCACTACTTGTGAGTTCGGGCCCCACGTTGGGCTCTGTGCTGACTGCTCAGAGCCTGGAGCCTGCTTCGGATTCTGTGTCTCCCTCTCCCTCTGTCCCTCCTCTGCTTAAATTTACACATGGGCAGTGGGTGTGTGTAAATGTGGGTGTCTGGGGCGCCTGGGTGGCTCAGTCGGTTAAGCGTCCAACTTCAGCTCAGGTCAAGGTCTCGGGGTCCGTGAGTTCGAGCCTCGCGTCGGGCTCTGTGCTGACAGCTCGGACCTGGAGCCTGCTTCGGATTCTGTGTCTCCCTCTCTCTCTGCCCTCCCCTGCTCACGCTGTGTCTCTATCTCCTTCAAAACTAAATAAACATTAAAAAAACAAAATAAAATAAATGTGAGAGTTTGAGCACACGGTGGGAGTTTGTTTGGGGCAGTAAAGAAAGTCTGACTGTGTGAAAAACTGGACAGCATACAATGTGAAGAAAGGGCTGGGGGTTGCATGTGGGAGCGCTGGGGTTCTCTGGCCTTGTGGGGCTTGGGTGGAAGCTTGTTCCGCGGGACCAATGAGACCAAAGACCTCAGGCTCAGCCTCAAGGGAATCAGGGTGAGACTTTCCCCAGGGCCCTGTCCCCGGGGCCAACTCGTGGCGGAGCTGGGGCTCTCTCTCAGGGGTGGGATTGGGCCCCTGGAGATTCAGGTCCTGAGCTCCATTCCTATGCCTCTGGGGGCTCAGTGAGCCTCAAAGGGGAGGCTCTGGTCACATGACCACACTTCCCCTCACTCGTCACCTGCTTCCTGCCACTTGGACCTGCTGATCAGCGCTGCCCGCAAGGAATCTCTGGCCCCCTGGCAGCCCCTCCGAGGGCCTGGAAACTGCTCTCCAATTCCCCTGCCTGTTTGTCCGGGGATCCTGCCTCTCACTCTCAAAGCGCCTGGCATGCCTTCTCCGCCTTTCTCATCCCTTTGGAAAAAATCATTGTAAGAAAACCACGCTGCTCTCTTTGCTCAGCCCCATCGAGATCGGAGCACTCGCCGCCCCTGGAGTATTTGATCAGTCTTCCTCGCCTTCTTGCCTACTGTCAGGGAAATTGGAATCAGACTCCAACCTGTAACGAGATTAATGTTCTAAAGACGAGCGTGTACCTCAGAGTGGAAGTGGGGCTGCTGCTCTTTGATAATCTATTCAACTCATTTGGTCTCATCGTTAATAGACAGCTGTGTATTCTGTGATGATTACAATATACATTAATCAAAGACACGTTAGGCCGAGAGTTGAAAATAACGCTTCCCTTTCTTCCCTTTTGCAGGAAAAAAAAAAAAAAGAGAGAGAGAGAGAAAGAAAAAAAAATGTTCCTCTATTCAACAACAAGGAGAAAGGTACTTAGATCTGCAGAAAACAAGCAATGAGCCTCTTTTTGAGAGTCGGTTCTGAAAACACTGAGAAATCATCATGAAAATGTGTCTGTGGTTACATAAGAACAGGCTGGAGATCAGGGGTGACCCGGGTTCAGAGGAGAGTGTCCATAACTCGCGTCAGATTGTCCAAAGAGGCCCAGAGCCCCAGAAACCTGTCAGAAATGCCTGAATCGATGGTCTTCAAGATTCCTCTCAGCGTTAACAAGGTCTGATCTTACCTTTAACCAACACTGGAAGGTCTCCAGCCACACATCCTACAAAGGCCAGCTGGACAGCACGCCATTTCGCATTCAAACGCGACGCAGCCCTGTAGGGATTCTTTGGACTCCCCACCCAGGCCTGCGGCCCGTGCGACGACAGCCTGTGTGAACTGGGAGGGAAGGAGCCAGGGCAGTGAGAAGCCCTAGAGAAGCCCTCTAGGGCCAGGGCCCCCAGGACTTGATTAGGGTGCTAGCTCAGCCTCTGGGGCACAGAGCCCCTCCACCTTTCTGAGCATCCACCTTGTCATGTCAGCAGTGGCAGTAACGGTGTTTACTAATCAAGCACGTGGCGAGGATTAAAGTCAGCGGCGGGTATGAAACACTCCGCAGCGTGGAACGTGCCCTGGAAACACACGGTATTATTCCGACAGGGCAGCTGGCACCGAGGGGGCGCAGGGTGGGTCCCAGGTCTGAGCACAGCACGCCGTCGGAAGAACGGGCTTTGGCTATAGGCACTGCCACTTGCTCACGTCACGACCTTAAGCCAGGAACTTTTTAGTTCCTCAGCGGTTTCCTATTTAGACCGCGACAATAACAGTACCTAGCGCTCGAGGCCATCATGGCCATTAAAGGAGTTAATATGTGCAAACCAATTAGATCAAGTCAGGACTGAGATCAGTGGGTAAGTGTTTGCTATCACCAATGTTTAAAATCATCAGTGGAACTCTTTTTTTTTAAAGCACGCACACAGAAAGCTGTGGTCATAAAGTCCTTTCATTACAGCAGGAACCATATCTGTCTGGTCCAATCCTCTGTCCCCGGCACTTAGCGTGATGTTAGAACATAGGTACTAGATAAAAACCATTTAATAAATGAGGATCAGATGCGGCTCAGAATTTCACGGCAACCAGGACAGGAAGGCGAACGTCTTGAGTCGTATAATTCTCACTTACTGAGAAAAGGAAAGACACACACCTCGTCGTTAGTGGATGCAAACTCTTTCCTAGCACCAGTTTTTAAAAAGAATGTATTGTGTGGGTATTGGATTGAATCTCGTGGGTCATACCTTCAATAACAACGAACAGGAGGATGGAGAAATGCCCTTCATCTGACCTTGGCTGGCAGCTGGATCATAATATTAAAGTATATGTTTCTGCAAGACCTACATAAATAAGGTCAGGAGTGGTGGCTTCCTTGGCCATCTTCTTAACATAAGAGCCAAACGGAAGCATTCTTAGGGTCTCAAGCATATTACAGTCTGCAAAGAAGCTAATAAAAGTCTAAAGACCCTCTCCCAAGCAAAATAGATCCATTCCTAGTATTTGGCACACAGCTATGGGGCGGTTCACAGATCCTCTAAATCTCCGGTATTAATCTATTAACCCTTTGGCGTCTAGGAACCGCAGGCTAAGAACCACTTAGAAGATGATTGGAGAGCCTGCCCTAGAGACACCACGTGTGAGAACAGCCTTTCAACCGTGCGGCATTACGGAAGTGCAGGCCATTGTTCCCCATTGTTCCAGCCGGGCGCCATGCCAGGCATGGCCGCAGGCTCAGCTCTTTGGCAAGAGCCTGCGGTATCATAGCTCCTATTGTTGATTGAAGGACGATTCAGAGAGTTTAGATCTAAATGGGGAAGTCATTTAGACCACGCCTTTCTACCATCTTCTCGCGGAGTCGGGTCACAGGCATAGCCACCTGATGTCACCAGCATCCTAAGGGAGCAGTATTTGCAAGTTGTTGAAACCAGGAGGCAGGGCAAAGCCTCTTGCAGAGCAGGGGTACCGTGTCGTTGTGGGTCTTGGCCACAGACAGCCAGGCGCGGCCAGGGCTCTTCCAGCAGCAGTGGCTTCTAGTATCTGAGCCAGAGAAGGGGTCGGAGCTGTTTCTAGATCCCTGGGGAGACTTTCCTGATGAGAGAATTGCTACCTCTCCCTGTGGATGTGGGGCCTGCTGTTATCAAAAATGAAGACCAGTTTGGAGGTGGTACGAATTTCCTGCCACTCTTTCTGGCCAAAATGACACAGGACAAGAATATTGCTCCCTATCCTTTCTGGAACACTGAGGGATACTGGCAACAAGCGAAGACGTGCCCGCCTGAAGATGTGGAATGCCTTTCTGGGCTCCTCACCCTTCTCCCCAGTGCGTGCACACGCGCACGCACACACACACACACACACACACTCACACTCTTCCTATGCTCCATCAACAAACTCCCCCGTGCTGCCACCTCCTTCCTTTGAGTGTGATGCAACTTCCTCTTGTGCTTCTGTGCCCTCCCCTTTCTCAAATGGATGGCATCCTTTACAGCCTCGAGGACCCCTCTCAGGTCTGACCAGCCCTGGGAAGCCTGCTGGGGACATCCTGCCAGGAGCCTCACAGCACGTCCTGCATCCACTCACCAAGGAGATCACAGTGCCCCGTAGAATTGTTCCTTCTCTGTGCCATGGAGGCAAACGGTGGCCCCTGTGAGGAGCAGTCCCGAGTATATACGTGCACACATGTATGGTGTTCAGGGGTAAGTCTCCCACAGACGCCAGCGGTGACGCTGATTGTCATCAGAGTTGATTCAAGTCCTCCCAAGCACACTGTCATCCACCTCAGTTCTTGAGAATGACATTGTGTGATACCGAAGCCAAGCCTCCTAAGGGGACGGACTTGTCCAAGGTCACAGGGAGAAGAGTTTGCCGGCCCAAGGGTCCCAATCCAGCTGTTTGCATGACTGTTCCAGCACCTAGTCCTAGACACGGGGGACTCTGAGGAAGGACTGAATGGAAAGAGGCAGGTTCCCAAGCAGAGTGTTTGCATTTTCCAACTGCCTGCATTTCACCGGAGGGAGATTTTGTGACAGCCTCTTTAACACCCTTCCTCCCCCAAACAGATTACAAACAGTGTTGCTGCGGCGAATCTCCAATGAGCACATAACGATCAGCCCTACCACGAAGGTGTGACCGGGCCCACCAGCGGGTGACAATGCTACGAGATTAATCCCCCAGGAGGAGACGTCACCGTCCAGCATGAGGGAGTAAAGGCAGTAGAGCCGGTTGAAGGACTCTGGGAATGTCCTCCAGAAAAGGATCATTGCAGAACTTGTTTGGATGCCGTTGCCGCCTTACAGAATGAGTGGGCACCGTGAGTGGAGGACCACTCAGATTTCGGTGCGGTACGTGAATCCTGGCCTCATTTCTAAAAGCCGGAGTGCCCTGATAGGGCCACCTATGGGGTCTTAGCTCTGTTGAGAGGCTGTCGAGTTTACGAACCTGAGCTTGATGTTGGCATCCGTGTCTTGAGGAACGGGAGCTCAGCTTTGGGTTGGAGGGTCAGTGTTTATCCATCAACCTCTACTGGGTTTAAGGTGAAATTCTTTATGGTATGCCACCGTGGCTGATACTTCACGGGGCTCAGGCTGGATCGGGGCACCGGGTGAGCCCCTAATGCTTTGGCCCAGGCCTCCATCTAAGACCGTGTTGGGCTGGTACTCAAAGTTATATGAGAGCCCCTCGCAGGTGTAAGGGGACTTCAGGCTGATAAACCATTTCCACATCCGTGTTCTCCTCGATTTTTAAGGCAACCTTGAGGGCTGATCAGGGCATGGGTTTTACACACTGACAGGATAAGGAAGTGAAGGTCCAGAAAGGGTCAATGACTTGCCGAAGATCACAAGTAACCAGAACAACTAATGTAGCTTCCATATCCAAGGCTTTCTGTGCAGATTGTCCTTCCCCCAAAGGTCTGTCCAGTGACAGATGACATCATCGGGAGGAAGCGGGAGATGAAGGACAGTCACGGGGGATGTCTAGAGGGACAAAGGGTGAGTGTTTCCAGCCCAAGTTGATGCTCGCACCCCCCAGTGGCGAGGGTGGGTGATGTAGGCTGTGTGCAGGTGAGCACCCCCCAGATCTTCTAGCAAGAGTAAGGGGCTGGTGCCTTCTCCCCTTGCCCAGACTCCCTACCCAGCCTAGAGTATGGATTGGGCTCGGGGTCCTGACTGCTTTCTGCCCCCTCGGGAGAGAAATGTTTGCAAACCTCTTGCAGAGGTCAGAGTTGCCAATGGCCTCATGCTGCAATTCTATACACGCACATTATGCTTCGTGGTTTTCCAAACGTGCCCATGCACTTTTTCTGGAACTGCACAATTGCTTTGTGAAGACAACAAGGCAGAGGTTCTAATGCCCACTGGGGCAAGTGCCCTGGCCAAAGTCTCAAAGCCGGTCACAGCTAGCTGGGGCTCAAGTGGCCATGTCCTATCCTCCACCCATGGCCGGTTATCGTTTGGATTCGGCCAGCTGCCCCCCATGACTGGCCCTCTCTCTAGCAAGCATTGACTTCCCAACATAACAAACCACCATTGACCACCAGGGGGGAAAACAGAAGCTGGTAATGAGGTTTTCCCCACTGCTGATATGATATATGCCTAATTCCCGAATCTTCACGCTAATTCCCCTTCCGCAGGGGGTGCTGGATGGGCTGGACACACGCAAGACAGCAGAGGGCCAGCAGCAGGGCTGGGGGGATGCCTCCTTAATCCGAGCAGGCACACATCTCCTCCGCCCGGCAGTCTTCCGTGTTGCTCTCTGCTAACACCCTGCCTGGAACGCGCTGCTCATGCCAGAGCCAACATGAGGCACGCAGCTTCCGTCCCCTGGAACCCAGGTTGGGCACATCTGCAGCACATCCCCCTGCGTCACCACAGGCTGCAAAGCGGGAACAGAGAAAGAGGACTTCAAGGCACTGCCGTGGGCTGTAGCCCATCCTCAGAGCAGCCCTCTCCACTCACGGCCCTTCCCTCTCCCTCGGCACCCCTGAGAAGGTCTCTGGAGAAAGTGGGTGCAGAAACCCCCTCTCCAGCAGCTGAGACCCCGAGGATACAATGAAACAGTGACGGTGCAGACCAGCCTTCTGGAGGGTGGGAACCTTCCTGGGGCGGTGGCGAGTCCCCTCGGCTGAGTCTAGAGGGGGACGGTGTAGACAGTTGGAGTAACGTTGGTAATTGCCCCTGGCAGGTATAGCCTATTGACTGGTCTTTCTTGTTTACCACGTTTGGGTTTGGAAAAATCTCAGCCCGATGTTCAGAAAACGGTTTTCTTCATTCTTTATAAAGTAAAACAACGTACTGCGGTCAGATGTGAATGTGTACGTGCTCAAAAAGCTTATGCTGTTGGTTACATTCATGTGTAAAGGATGCCATGTCCTCTGCGATTACACTAAGGACCGTAAGGAAAGCCCAAAGCGGTGGAGGAGAGAAGACGAGGCGATCTCGCCACCCAAAACTTTGTTTTTCCTTCTTACCGTTCACTCCTCCTCCTCTGCCTTCCTCTCTCTCGACCCCCGTGTATTTTCTGGGGCTCTCTTTTCAAGCTGCATTACATTGGAATCTTTTCAAGAAACAGACTGCTTGAGTTTCAGTCTCAGCTCAGCCATCAGGGAGCCGGGTGATCCTGGGCAAGTCACGTGACCATTATCAGCCTCTCCTTCATCTCCGAGGGGCAAGCAAAACGCTTTCTGTAGCACCGGCTTTCTGGGTCATGCAGAAGGGAATATACCTGGAACGTCTACCCAGTAGGGGATCCATGCGTTGACTCAGAGATTCAACAATTATTAAGCACTTGTTTGTGCTGGGTATTATTCTAAGATCAAAGGGACAGCCCCCAAGCCATTGTAGTCATGAGAAAAACTGCCCATTGCTTTTCCAGAAATGAGGGCTTGCTGGGAAATCCTTCCCCTGCCTAAGACCCTGAAGTGGCTCTCCATTGCCCGTGAGGTCAAGTCCCTGAGGGCTGGAGGAGTAGGCAGGGGCCATCCTCCAGGAGGTCACCCGCTTCCTCTTCCTGTCCCCCTGCGCACCAGGCTTCCTTGCACTTTTTACCTTCGGGCTCTTTGTTCAGGCCATTCCCTCTGCTCAGCTCTCTCCACCCTCATCTGACACCTGTCATCCTCAAATTATAGCAAATGCGTCAGCATAGATATCAGCCACTCAGACAGGCTTTTCCCCTCTCCTGGGGGGAAGCACCTGATTGCAGCTTCTCGTATACAAGGAGGGCAAAAGGCTTGTCTGCCTTGCCTGCCTCTGTTTACCCGTTGTGCCTGGCACATAGTGGGTCCTTGACGCAACCTTTTGTGGAACGACATCCGCAAGTTGACGTGGAGGTGCCCTGGTGTATCTTGTAGGTCTCTATTTTGGAGAAAGACTTTCAGTGTAAGCCCCAGGATAGGAAGGACCGTGTGACTAGGAACCCAGGCTAGGGGAGAAACTCACCTCCTCGGCTTAGAGTAGGGCTTACACCACCTGCCTGAACACAATCCTTGAACTCGGGCTGAACCCCGCTCAGGAGCATCATCCTGGGAAAAGAAACTGCATTTGCATTGATTCTCTGCACAGCCTTTCTCTTTAGGGCCATACATTGTTCCTCCTGACACGGGGCCCAGGGAGCAGAGGCACCTCCCGCCCCCCCCCCCCCACCGCCTCCCTTGCTCTCTATGTAAATACAGGCTCCTTGAAGGATATTTATTGGCCTGCAGAAAAGATGCGGGGGAATTTTGCTCTCTAGGTGAGTGATAAAAAAGGGCAGCGAGCGGATATGTTCAGCAGCTATTTACCACAAATCTCTTATTTATGGCCCCATAACCTTCTGATGGCCTGGGACTCTCCCCCACCTGGTTTTCTTCCCAGACAGAGAAAGTGCTGAGCTGAGGTCTCTTTGTCCAAGGTTCCTCTCTGCTTCTAGTTTCAAGAGCTGGAACCGGCCCAACTGATCTCCCTGTGACTGTGTGGAGGGCGGTGAGGTCTGCAGGATGAATCCCTTGTTACAAAGCATGCTGGGCTTATTATGGCTTTGCCTGTGGCGACTGGGGTTCAGCCCATAGTTCGGCTCTATTTGCATGCATTGCGAATCTATTGTGCCCAGCACTGTGGATGATGCCAGGAATGGAAAGGAAAGGAAAGCTCTGTGTCCCTCCCTTGGACCTCTTTCTCTAGTCTTGTAACAGACGTGAGGCAGCTCCCCCCAGGCACTGTGTCCAATGCATATATTATATATTATATATTATATATTGCATATATTAGAGTCAGGTGATCCTCTTATCAGTCCTATGAGCTAGCAACATGTCCCCAAACCAAACTCAACATAGCTTCCCAAGGCCACTCCTTCTCCATCCCTCAGTGGAATTACACTGTCACCCAGACCCCAAACCAGGTGTCCTTCCAGAATCCCTCCACAATGGGCCGCCAAGCTCTGGTGATGGTGCCCTTCCACTTGCCCTGTCATCCCTGTGGGGCTGGCCCTGCGGGAACAGTGGTTTGTTCCTCCCTTTGGGTCCCTGAGTGGTCTTTCCAAGGGGCACACTGACCAGGTCACTCCCCTGCTAAAATTCCTAAATGAGTCCTTGTGACCCCAGGACAATATACAAACTCTTGAGGAGATCAGAGTAAGTTTCTGATGAACAGGCCCATCTTTGATGTCTCCTTTCGCCAATTCCTGAGCTCCGGGCCCACTAGATAAGTTATGGTTCTCTGTCCCCTGCCTCACCACTTCTGTCCTCTTCAGGTGTGCTGTGCTGGGCCCTCCCCTAAATGCCTCCCCCCTCTCCTCCCCGTAGCCCAGCTTCCTTCTACTCAGACTTGAGGATGCATTTCCAATGTCACATCCTCAAAAGCCTTCCCAGACCACCTTCCTGCAGAGTCAAGTGTCATGTGAGCTTTGCAGGGCTGCACTGCGGTTCCAAAGTTTCACAACCAAGGGCTTTAGAAGGACACAACTGTGGAGCACCCGGGTGGCTCAGTCAGTTGAGCATCCGACTTCGGCTCAGGTCATGATCTCATGGCATGTGGGTTTGAGCCCTGCATTGGGTTCTGTGCTGACAGCTCAGAGCCTGGAGCCTGCTTCAGAATCTCTGTCTCCCTCTCTCTCTGTTCCTCCCCTGCTTGCAATCTCTCTCTCTCTCAAAAATAAATAAACATTATTTAAAAAAAAAGAAAGAAAGAAAGAAAGAAATATACTCTTTCCCAAGTTCTGGAAGCCAGAAGTCCCAAATCCAGGTGAGGACAAGGTTGGGTCCTCCTGGAGGCTCTGTGGGAGAATCAGTCCCAGTCCTCCCTCCTAGTTCCTGGTGGCCTCGGGCAATCTATGGCGTTCCCTGCCCACATATCCTCCCAAACCTGAGTGAGATGCCTTCTGGGTCTCCACCTCACTTCTACCAGAGTCTGTGGCCTAGTTTCCCGGGTAGATGTGCACACTCCTGTAGGCACAGACTTTCATCTCTGTATCCCCAGCATCTGGCTCTAGGCCTGGCCCATGGACACACATAAATAATGAGGGTAAGTAGCTAAATTGAGTATGATCTCCCCATTGTACTGATGAGAGGAACAGAGGCTCCTAAGGGGAACAGGATGGGCTTGGGGCCATGGAACAAATTACAGCAGAACAGAGACTATGTCCCCAGCACCTTGGTCTGGGGCCCTTCCCTTGGCACCAATCACGCTGTCCCAGCTGGGACCAGAACCACCCCCAGAAAAATCTCTCCTCCCCATTGCCTGGGATACAAAAAGGATCTCCATGTTTCCATTCTGTCAATAAGCTTCCTCTGAGCTCCCTACTCCTTTGAACCTCCCCTCTCCCCCGCTCCTCCCAGGTCAGAAACACAGGTGTTATTTGACCTTGCCTATGTGTGAAGGAAAGTGACTCCCCAGATGGTGGATTTCTCAGAGGTCTTATGGCCCCCGGTGCTCCAGAGTCCCGGGAGAACATTTTCTAGGGTCCAGGCTGTGCCGAGGCCAGTGAGCTGGACAGCCAGCATCACATGAAGCTTGACTATCCACTGGATGTCATTCCTGGAGGGATAGGAAACCCCACAGGGGCTGACCATGCACCTCTAGACTCCAGAGAGAGGAGTGTTCACCACTGCACATGAACTTGGAGGGAGGGGAGGATAGCTGCATTTCACGATGAGGAGTCTGGGGTGCAGGAATGCAAGGAAGAATAAGGCAGAGGCAGGTTCGACCCCAAGGGGACCCACTCAAGGGGCCCTGTCGGACAACCCCCACCCTGCCCCTCTGCTACCTTCTCCCCACCCAGGAGCTCCACCGTTGAGAAAGAAGCAGGTCTGTTCCAGAGGCACCTGGCTAGGCTGTTGGCTCAGACTTCACCCCCAAAGAGAAGAGAGATGCCCCCTCGGTGCACACGTTCTAGCTTTCCTTCCTGACTTATTACGGTCCAAGAGGTCTCACGTTTTCTCTGTGGGCATTCTGGAAGTTACCCATGGGACAGCGAGAGCCTGTCCTTCCCCAGCTCCCCTGACCCCCCCCCCCCAACCCGACCACAGGGTGTTCTCCAGCTTTCTGGAAACATTCTCCACCAAGGGCCTCCTTTCTGCTTGATCTTGTTGAAGGTAGGTCAGAAGAGGAGCCTCGGAGAGGTGCCCAGAGCAGCCTCATTCTATCTCTGGCCGGCTGCGTGCCCCTGGGGAGACCACTCAACCTCCTTCACAGTTCCCTTAATGAGTGCAACCAGGATAATAGTACCTACTTCCCAAGTGCATTATGAAAAGTAAATGGAATAATGTGTGTAAATGCACAGGTCCCACTGTGTGCCCAGTAACAAAAGGAGTTGACTGGTCAAAGCTCTCAGCACGCATTGTCTCAGGCAGTCTTCCAGAGACTCTCTGATGGTGCTTTCCCATTTTACAGGGGATGAAACAGAGGCACAGCGAGGTTCAGGATTCGCCCAAGAGTGCACAGCCCTTAAACAGAAAGGCAGGAAGCATAATGCATCCTGCCTCCCTGCCTACCATGAGTTCCTTTCTTTTCGTTTAACCAGGTGCTTAGCCCTGTCCTAGTTGAGCACAAACCATTTATCAGGTGCCCAGTTTGGGTCATGCACAGAGGATGCAAAGATGAATAGGACATAGCTGAGTTTTCCCTTCACGGTCTGCGGGATGAGCACGGATGGGTAATTACATGTGGTACGTGTGTGTGTATCTGTGTGTGTGTGAGAGAGAGAGAGAGAAGTGTGCACAGAATAGGGAGAGCTATCTCACCATTGGGAGTCTGTAGCAGGGGTGAGGAAGAACTGAGAGAAGGTTTCCTGCAGCAGATAATGTCTGATCTGAGAGGGAAAGAATTAGATCAGATTAAGGAAAGGTGAGCCAATGAACAGGCTTAAGGGAGAAAGTTAGGATATTCCAGGCAGAGGACCCTGAGAAAGCAAAGGAGCTGAGCCATTAAACTGCCTGCTGAGTGCACAGAATGACAAGGTGTGCCCAGAATACTGAGGGCCAGGCAGAGAGTGAGGGTGGTGTGGACAGGAAGGCAGGCCCCAGGCCACGGAGGGCTGCGGGACAGGTCTGGGAGTGTGAACCTTATGCTGTGGGCAAGAGGGAACCTCAGAAAGGTTTTAAGCAGGGAAGCATGTGGTCAAATTTGCATTTCTGAAGCCTTGTTCTGACATCTTTGTGCAGATCAGGGAGCAGGCTGGGTCAGAAAGACCGTTTAGGAGGGGAGAGGTAGTGAGGGCTTGAAGGGGGAATGTGGGAGCAGAGACAGAAATGGAGGAACAATCTTGGGAATTAGGTAGGAGGTAAAAACGGCAGCAATTTCTGGCTTGCTTAGATGAGGGAAGGGTGGGGAGGAGTTAAGTCTATGAAGGCATCCAGGTTCCTCGCTGGGGAACCTGGCAGAACATTCATGAGCTGACCCAGGGAGAGTTGCTGATCTGGGCGATGAGAAGAAGTGTTTCAGACCGACTGATGCCGGAGGCCTGAGGGCCACCCAAAGTTGGGGATGTCCAGGAGGCTGGCTCTGTGGCCAACTTCCCAGGGGAAAGGAGCAGGTTGTAGGTGTGCACCAGGGGCTCATCAGCTTATAGATGGAGGTTGACATCCTGGGCGTGTTGTACAGCAGCTAGACAAGCTGAAGGAAAGGCCCTGGAGGACCCTGGAGGACTGCTAACTTCTAAGATGAAGGCCATGGAAAGAGAAGCAGGCAGGGGTCTAGACTAGTCAAGAGAGCTGAGGGAGAAGCGTTTCAGGAGGGGACAATGGTCAACAGGTCAAATTCTGCAGACACCCTGCGAGGTGAGGGCTGAGGAGTGTCCACTAAACTTGGTGTTTTGGGGTCTCTGGACTGTGGCTGAGAATGGAATTACTGGGAGTAACTCCATTGGGAGTGGATGTCAGAGGAGGGGAGAAGGCGGGTACAGGAATCGCAAGTTCTTTCTCACCACGGAGGGGAGAGAGAGAAAAGAGAATACCATCTGAGGAGGGACATGAGGTCAAGGAGGGGTTGTTTGTCTAAGGATGGAACAGACCTAAGCATGTTCAATGGAAGACACACACATAAGAGATGTAAGATGGGCAAGAAATAGTCAACAAGACAAAGCCTGGAGGAAACACGAGGGGCCGGACCCCATGGGGAATACAAAAACATGGCGTCTCCCCTCTCAGAGCACCACCTTGGAGATGCCTGCCTGGCTGTTCTTATCAAACTGGATCCCCTGTCACTCCCTCCTGGCTTTAATTTCATGCGATCACGTCTGCCATTTGCCATTACATTTATGTTCATTCGATCATGGCTTTCCCCCACCCCGACGTGAGCGCCAGGAGAACAAGGATAGTGTCTGTCTTGTTCAGAGCTGTACCCCCAGCACATGGAACCGTCCCTGGCACATAGTAGGTGCTCAGCTAATGTCTGCTGTTGAATGGATGTACTGATGCAGTGGAGAAGACGTCCCCACACACAACTGACTTTGGATCTAGAAATGGGTCCAGAGTTTGACACTTGGAAAGAGGGTGAAGAAGGCCAGACTGGGCATAGAGGAATGGCAAAGGCAAAAAGCCACAGAGGAAGTGGTGAGAGTGCCCTATTTGGGGAAAGTCAGGAGGCCCAGTCTTAATTTCCTCTTTCTCCCTTCAAATTTGTGAAGCACAAACCACCTGCCAGCAACTAGGGATGTAAGGAAAAGTGACCCAGACTCTCCCTCCATAAGGAGCTTACAATCCAGTGGGGAACAGGACAGGGGGACCATCGAAGCCAGATATGATGTATATTTTTGGGTCATGCAGTTGGCTAAAAAACACTGAGCAAAGCCAAGCTTAAGAGACCTTGAATGCTAGGCTAAGGACTTTGAGTTTTCTCTTGTAGACAATGGGGAGCCACTGAGGGTAGCAGGGTGGGCCCTGTATGGAAGAGGGTTAAGGACAGGGGAAAGGGAGGCTCGAGGAAATGGCCCCTGTAAGCGGCGTGTTGGAGCAAGTTCCTACCAGACCTCCCAGAGCTGGATACACCACCCATCCCACCCCAACCCCTCCTCCAGCGATGTCACCACCGACTGCTTGAAAACAGCCATTGTGGGAGGACTGACACCGTGCAGATTGGCAAAGGCTGCAAATCAGAGTTCTTCTGTCTCAGAGTCCCGTTTCTCCACACGCCCCTGGTTAGTCCCGGGGCTCATGATGAAAGGTGGACACCTAGCAGAATACCAGAACTGAGGAGGAGCTGGGGTGCTCCCTTCAGGCCTCCAGGATCAACTCTTCATCCACTTTTATAGCCACTCTGGTCTTTTTTCTTCAGAAACATCCTACATTTTGTCTCCCCAGTTTGGCCCACCCTGTCTGGTCCTGTCCTCTGGGGGTTGTGCAGGGGGCGGGGGGGGGGGTGGGGACTGACAAAATCAAGACAAACGGAGCTGGTGAAAGGACCCCAGCAAGCCCTGAGTTGGGCTCTGTTTTCTGTTGTTTTGTATTGTTTTTACAGCTTACAGATCTCTGGAAACTGGGGGCGAGCCACTGAGCAGCCAGGGAACAAAATGTTTCATCTTTGTGTGGTGTTTGCGGCCAAATCGCCTGCCCCAGAAGCAAGAGAACTGGGAGGGATAAAACCCCTGAGCCAGATGGCCTCGCTCAGCCTCCTCACGCTCCTGCCCTCCTGCCTCTGAGGAAGGCGAAAGCCCTCGGCCTAAGCACGGAAGCCTATAAACCTGGCACCGCACGTGGGGACGTGTGTCACCGGGAAAATGGGCTCAGAGAGATTATCCTGCGGAGCCCTCCTCCTACGTCTACCCTGGGGGCGCAGCTGCTTTGTTTCCAGGTAAAACACAACTGCGTCTCTCCAGGGCAGCAGGAAGAGGGGACAGATTTGCAGGGATTCCGTAAAGCTATCGACTTGCCATGTGAGTTATGGCTTGAGTGCAAACAGGCCTGGTGTTTGAATTATCTCAATTTTGAGGAAAAGTTGACCACGAGCAGTCGATTCTGCGGCATTCATGCGTCACGATGCCTTAGACAAAAATCGCCTGTTATTGCATAAGCCGGTGCATGTGCACACACGTGCACACACACGTACACACAATCGATCAATAACAGAACCCTGTCCAGGTATCTACGTCAACTATAGTACTTCCTGCTTGCACATACCTCCTCCCATGTCCCCGTCCCATCCACACCACATGGGAGGATCTCTCGTATCCTGTGCACTCTAGAAATCAATCAACAGACATTTGCATTTCTGTTTCCCCACCCTCACTGGTGTCCCTCCCCACCTTTTATTCTCTTTTGCTCCCAGTGCCTCCCTTCTGGTCTTCCCCACCTCATTTCTTTGCTTCGAATCCTTCCTCCTGTCCCGAGTCTGCCTGCCCCCTCGTCCCCACTGCCCCTACTTCATTCATTTCCTTTCCTTCCCCTCTCTGTTCTGACTCTTTTTTCTTCTCTCCCCTCTCTTTTCTCTTCTTTCCCCTTCTCTCTCATTCAGCAGTCCCTTGCTCTCAAGGTCAACAGGCACCTCTGCGGAGATCTTGGCTCAAAAGAGCTCACTTGGCTTTAATTAGGATCCTTTCAGAAACCCTGACCCCAGAGAAAGCCCTGCACTCAAGCTGCCCATTTCCTTTGCTCTGTCTTATCACCCCTCTCCTCTGTGCCTTGAAGAGCAAAATCCAATAAAAGAGATTGAGAATAGACATATGGGAGAGGAAAGGACTGAAGCCATATCCTGTCTCCTCTTCTTCAGTCGTGCAGATGAGCACACGGAGACTCTGAGGGGGACCGGCATACTCCAAGGTCACGTAGCCAGTCAGCGCCGGCTCCTCAAGCCCTCCGCCTAGCCGCCTGCTGGCCCTGGCCACAGAGGGAGTCTGTAAGGCATTGAAGGAATGCCCCCCAGGACCAGCCTCTGCTCAGCAACAAGGCTGACATTTTCCCAGATGTGCCCCAAGGCATCTTGGGAAGAAGCTACAAAGTTAAAAACAAACGGTGAACTTAGTAATTGTTCACACTCCTATTTTCTTAACAAACCGACTGGCTCTTGTTAAGGGAGCCTTCTGAATATAGACAGAGAACCTTGTTGTCACCCGTTAAGTATGGCTGATTTCACACGCTGATCTGTAGCTGTCCATCCAGCTGTTCTCCACTGGAAAGGAGTAAATGATTGTATCCCGGCCTGTCTCTTAGCACACAAGCATTTTTTTTTTCAACGTTTTTTATTTATTTTTGGGACAGAGAGAGACAGAGCATGAACGGGGGAGGGGCAGAGAGAGAGGGAGACACAGAATCGGAAACAGGCTCCAGGCTCTGAGCCGTCAGCCCAGAGCCTGACGCAGGGCTCGAACTCACGGACCGCGAGATCGTGACCTGGCTGAAGTCGGACGCTTAACCGACTGCGCCACCCAGGCGCCCCGCACACAAGCATTTTTTGCAGGAAATCTTAGGCAACCTGCTGGAATTTGTCTAGCATTGCTAATCGCACATATTTGGTTTCTTCAGCAGACTTTTAATTTACCTAAAGCAGAGACCTGGCTATTTCAGATAATGCCATCGGCTGGATGCAGACGCGGCCTTTTGTCTTGCCTGCATCCTGCCGCATCTCCAGTCCTCAGTTTCCCCAACCGCGCCACAATAATGGACTAGAGTCTCCAAGGGCACTGCTAGTGCTAAGCTTTGTTGTTGTTCAGACTTGCTCTACACTTGCCAAGACCTTAATTGCATAAAAACGCTGAGCAAAGTCTGGTATTTGTTAGGGCCTTTGCTTACAGAGCCATCTTCCAAATCAAGGACCTTCCCTATGCTTCTTAATAAGCCTATACCTTAAAGAAAACTGAAAATTAAAATATTGAACCTCTGGGTGCACTCTGCCGCCCGTAATGAAATGTGCATGGAGGACACGCATCCGGTTCAAGGACTTTATACAAAGTTATAATAACTTAACAGTAATAAGCTAATAGTCAAATGGAATTAATAATAGGAATGTGGCCATTTAAGCAGTAAGATGGCCCCATGTCGTGGAATTTTTGCAGCTATACCCTCTTGAGTTTCTATAAGCTAATAGCAATTAGCTCCTGAGTTAATGGCAGCTGTGGTCATAATGAGATTGGAATTGATCATTTAGAAGCGGGCTCCCATAAGCTGGTCTTATGAGGCATTTCAACTGTAAAGCACTGCCTTGACCCCTTCTTCTCGTACCTTTCATCATGACCCCCCCTCTTCTTTAGGGCTTTCTGGACCCAGTGCACTCCTTTCCTCACGCAGCACACAGCTCTCCAGGGCTCCACGAGTGAAGCCTCAACATGGATTGTGCATCCCACAGACCGACTCTGCACGTTGCAAAAGCACAGACTCCACTCAGATCCTGATGCACAAACCCTTCTCCCAGCAGGTTCAGTCCATCTTCGCCTCAGACTCCATTCCTGTCTCCCCCACTTCTCTAATCTGGCCAATGGACTAACTTCTCTTGAGCCTCGGTTTCCTCCACTGTTAAAGGGGGAGCATATATCTACCTCATGGGGTCACAGCAATGATATAATAAGGAAATCTGTATAAGAGGCTTTTCATGAAGAGATGCTCAGTAAATGCGTTCTTTTCTATATTTGTTAGCTTTGGCTGTGTAACAACCATCCCCAAAATTAATGGCTTAAAACACCAATTATATTTAGCTCATGATTGTGTGGGTATTCTGTGTGTTTTTTTCTGGTTCGGGCTGGTTTAGCTGATTTCTGCTGGGCTCATGCTTCTGTGGTCAGTCAATGGACTGGCTGGTAGCTGGATGGTCTAGGGATGCCTCACAGACATGCTAATCAATGGTTGGCAAGCTGTCAGCACAAGCCATAGGGGTAATTGGACCACATGAATCTCATCTTCCAACAAAGACTGGCCTGGGTTTCTTCATATGGTTGTTTCAAGGATCCAAACACAGAAAGAGAAGGCAAGTTCCAATGTGCACGCGCTTTACAAGTCTCTGCTTATGTTACAGTTACTATTATCCTGCTGGCCAAAGAAGTCACATGACCAGCCCGAGAGACGCTCCACTTCTGGATGCAAAGTCACATTGCAGAAGTCTTTCCAGAGATGGAAAGAATCTGTGGACATCTTTCCAACGTGTCACACCCTATTTTCCTTTCACTAGTTTTATTCATCTACATGCTGTGTCTACACCTACAGGGTAGGTGTTTAAAAAGTAGTTATTGAGTAGAAACTCATCCTCTGAAAGTAAACTGAGGCTCCAAAACATGACATGATTTGCCCAAGATATCACTGCAGTTTGGTAGTAGGACTTGGATGATCTTCCTTCTGACATATCTTCACAAGGTCAGAAGTAGCCTAACCCTACGTCACACGCCTACATCATTCACGTCACTTCACCTCATCACAGAGGCATTTTGTCATCTCACATCATCACGGAAAGAAGAGGGTTGAAGATGGTACAATAAGATATCTTGAGAGAGAGAGAGACCACATCCACGTGACTTCTATTATACTAACTGTTACTATTGTTCTACTTTATTATCAGTAATTATTGCTAATCTCTTACCGTGCCTAACTCATAAGTTAAACTTTACCATAGGAGTGTATCTATAGGGAAAAAATATAGTATATACAGGGTTCAGCACTCTCTGTGATTTCAGGCATCTGCCGGGGCTCTCACAACCTACCCCCCTTGGATAATGGGGCACTACAGTATATTCACAGTCACGGGGCTGGTATCAGTGGCTCTCCCACTCTGTGGTCTGAGGTGATTTGGAAGGTTCTGTGGTCCAGAAACTGTTCTCTACATAAGGCCTATCTAAAGAGAGAAGGGAGAGGAGAAGCAGGGGCAGTGAAGCTCCCTGTGTCCCTCTGTCTTTGGATGCTGCTGAAAACTCAGTACCTGAGTCAACATGTAGATATTCCGTGAGCCAGCACTGAAGAGTCCGGACAGAAGGTGATTAAATTACTTAGGAATCAATTCCAAAGTTGTTTTCTTTTCTTATTTAAAGAACACAATCTATTTTCTCCTGAGGATAAAAATCAATACTTGAGTTAAAATCGGGCCTCACACCATCCCCATCAGAGATCCCAAACAAATTCTATGACCAGGGGGACTGTGGGGAAATGGAGGCGAAGGCTAACTCTACCTTTTCCCCATTTTAAGTCAGTGAAGGCTGCAGAAGGCAGTTGGAAGAGTCAAGCTCCCTTGTCTCTGAGTTTCTTTGCAGGTATTTTCTCTCGTGCCCCCTATATCATAGGATGTTTGATCTGGGGGAGACTCCGGACCCATCTGTCTTGATGATGCACCATCTCCCGCCAGGTCTGGTGTGGTCTCAGTCATGGCGCAGCAACAACCCCCAGCGCTCAGTGGCCTACAGCAACAAAAGAGTATTTCTTATGCCCATTACACGTCCTTCGAGGGCAACCGCAGTCATGTTCTATGCCATCTTCCTTCCAGTAGCAGGCTCCAAGAGCACTCTATCTGGAGCATCGTTAACCTCATGTCTGAGGGAAGACAGGAGAACTCAATAGCTCTTAACACTTCTGTTCAGAAGAGGTGCACTTCACTTCTGCTCACATTCCATTGGCTAAATCAAATCAAATGGCCAAGTCTAATGGGTAAGAAGGAATAATCTTCCCTGGGAAAGACCAGCGAACATTTTAAACAGTAATATAATCTAACACATATGGCCCTCTGCATGGGTCTGCTTGGTGTTGGTGTTCAGACAAGGGTATGGGTTTTCCAGGGCTGGGCTGGTGTGGAAGGAGAATGAGACCCTGGAGTACAGTCGGGGAGGTGGGAGGCCCACTGGCTTTTGCTCTGTCTACTTCAGTCTCCAGCAGAGGAAATTTTAACAGACACTTCCACAAACTCCACAAATTTCCAGACATTTCTTCTTGAAGCAGCCCCAGGAACTGCTGGAGGAAAGCCAGCTGCCTGGGCTGTCTGGCCCCATTTTGAAGAATGAAATGTCCCCTTCCCCCGAAGGTCACACAGGGCAGGAGGCTGAGTGCTGTGCAGAAAAGGTGGGATTGGGTCAAGTTCCGGGAAGGGGCATGGGTCATCCCAGAACCCCGTGTGACTCTGACCCTGAGCCCCAGAGAGCTTCCAACTGGAGGGCAGTTACTAGACTATCCTTACCTTCCTTACCTTATCAGCCACGTGGCCTTTGGCCACCAGTTACCTTCTCTGTGCTTCACTAGTTTCATCAATTAGAAGAGAATAATAGCACAGACGTGCCTTCATGTGCTAAGAGGTGGGGCATTTCTACGAGAAAGAGCAAATAGCAGCTTGTTTTATGCTCCCTCGAAGTGCGGTGGAACAAGGCATCCCGTGTCTGCCATCACCACCCGCCTCATGAGGACTCAGAGAGGGGAAGACTTCACTTCCAAGATCTCTAAAGGGTAGTCGTGGGGCAGAGAGAACAGGAGCACCCCCAGGGAGGCGGAGATTCTAGGTAGTGCGAGGAGCACTTTCCAACCAGGTCAGAGCCATGGGGAGATGGAATGGGCAGACAGGGAAGCTAACAATTCCCAATCACAGGAAGTGTACAACTGGGGCTCCATGTCTACCTCCCAAGGATGCTCTAAGTGATGGTGTGCACCTGACGGGTGTTGAGACAGAATGCCCGAGATCATAGACTCTCAGAATTGAATGATATCTATCAAACTTGGGGGGCATCGTAATGTGACTTCATGGATGGAACCATAGGGATGTGGATGGAAACACACAGGGTCTTTACCCTGTAGTGCTAGGTGTAGCACATGCTCTTGCCTGACCTCACCTTGGCCGTCTTGAGGCTCCTTCCACTCTGACAATTCCAGAAGGCTTAGACTGTGATTCATGCCCCCAGCCCCCTTAGCATTTCTTATACATCTTGTGGAAACAAGGCAATGCCCTCTGGCTGGCCACCTTCTGCCCACAGGGACAAAGACATCCCTCTTGAGCAACTCCTGGGGCACAGCAAGAGATCCTCAGGAAGAGCTGTGGCCCCTGATGGCTGGGGAGTAATGGTCTACAGTGCTCAAGGCACTGGACTTCCCTCAAGGGGAAGGACAGTGGCAGCAGAGGGAAGGATGGAGGGACAGTGTTAATGAATGGACTGTATCACCGGCCCTGGACATGCTTGGCTCATAGTTGGAGTTGCGGTTTCTATGATGATGACTCTCTTGGACTTGGGGCAATGTGGCTCTCACCTCCCTCCCTTCCTACATCATCATCATCTTCTCTCTTGCCATCGAAAATGGCTTCAGTATTCTCCATGGGCTATCAAGTTCACTTGCTCCTGAGGTTCTCCTGATGGTCATGGGAGGCAGCTGGAGTCAGGAGCATGATCCTCTTCCGGTCAAGAAGGTAGCTGTGGATCAGGAGTGTGAGCTGGAGATTTGCCTGCCCAGACCCTGGCCTGGCACCAAACCTCGAGCATGTTGCAGCCTGGGAAGCTGGCCACCACCTTGGGAAGCATCCTCTCGAATGCCTGGGTGGCCCTTCCCTCCCTGCTGGAGGTGGCGGCTTTCAAGGCCAAAGGGGCTGGGTGCTGCCTTGCTGTGTGACCGTGGGCGGGGCCCTCAGGTCACTGCCTGCTGCTGTCAGATGGTGCCGCCTGCTGCGTCCCAGATGGGGAGGAGAGGACTGGCTACACAGTGCCAAACACACCCAAACACGCTGTTGTTGTCATTGTGGTGCGTGTTCATCATGCCCTGCATCCCATATCTCAAGACTCGGTGTCCAGAACATCCACCTTGGCTACCCTACTGGAGACCCAGCCCAGGCCTGGATCTACACTTTGGCCCAGCTTCTGGTGTCCATGGGCTATATGGTGGTGTCCCTCCACGGGTGGCCCTTTACCCCAGGCCCCGTCTCCGGACTGTGCTGAACACTCCTACACTGGCCCAGGTAGTGCAGACAACCGGGTCCTGGGGTGGACAGCCACCACAGGTTCTCTGCTGGTGCCACAGTCACCCCTGAAAAGAGGAGCATTTTCTCTCCATTTCACAGATGAAGAAACTGAGACTCAGAAAAGTAACTTGCTCAGGGTCACCTAGAGGTCAGTAACCAATGTCCCTCCTAGTGGTGAGGGGTTCCGGTCTCCTAGCCCAGCAGGCATCCAGCCTGCTCCTGTACAGCACATAGAGGGGAAAACTGTAGACACTCAGATGCCTGGACCCCAGTACAGACCTACCCACCAGGTGGCTCCGAGGGGCAGTCCTGCCACCTGCTCTGAACAGTTCCCCAAGCCATCCCAGTGCAACTGAGATATGGGAATGACCACACCACACGCCTCCCTGCCTGTCCGGCCTGGCCTGGTCCACCGGGGATGGACCCACAGTAACAAACACGCCCCTTTCCAAGTGCAGGGACAGAGAGCAAGTCCCGAGCAACGTGGCCCCTTCTGAGAATGCTTCTTTTGTGCTGAGGAAGATGGAGAAAAGCAAGGCTCTGCTACACTCTAGCATCTCATCTGCTGTGTGAACTTCAGCACGTTGCTTCCCCTCTCTGGGCCTTCGTTTCCCCACCTATGAAATTAGGGTTAGAGTTTCCCTAAGCTTGAAATATCTGCATACATTCCCCATGACCCCAGGCCCAAAAGGACTCAGAAGCCAGTGAGTAGAGACACTGAGGATAAATTAATGTCACCCCTTTGGTATGTCCACTTGCTCTGAGCCACCCCCTCTGTAATATTGGCATCTCTCTTCAACTACCCTCGGGCATTGTGTTAAGTGCTTTACATATCTGGCTGCATTTACTTTTCAACCACTGTGTGGGGGAAAGTATTACTCCCCCAGATGACAGCTGAGGAAACAGGCTTAGCAAGGAAGAGTAACCTGCCCAAGGTCACACTGCTGGGAAACGGCAGAGCTAGGTAGGGCAGTGACGGGCTCTATGTCCTGCAAGCCGGCGCTGCGGCTTTGTTGCCCCAGCTAATTGTTGACAGTTCCTCCCTGAGGATGCATGTAGCTGAGCTGCCTCTCTCTTCCTTTCTTCTGGGCCTGCCATGAATCAGGAGAGACAGAGGAACAAAATAAACAGAGACGGATGGGAGCAGAGGGTTTCCAGTGGAATCATTTTGCAAAGCTGCCTTTTTCTGCAAGCTGCCCCTCTTAGGAGCTTCAAAGAGAAACCTGCTTCCAAGCAGGATCATTTGCCTGAGCCAAAAGCCATTTATCTGGAATATTAATATGCCAGCAGCTGCCTGTGACCGTGCCTGCCGCTGATCACACACTCCCAGCGATGATCCCTCCTGGGAATGCTCCGGGAGGCTCCAGGAAGCTAATGGGCCCCCTGTGGCACATTCTAGTTACCTTTTGTTTGGCTTTCCCAGAGCTTCCTGCAGACTGCCAGCCAAGCGTGCCTCAGACCTTAGATAGGGGCCTCTGGGGTAGGAGGGAGCAACTGACAGCCCAGCCATGTCCACCCACCACAGGGGACTGACCCTCCTTACTCAGGCCATGATGCTTGGAAGAGAAAACGACGAAGACCTTCAAGATCTAACCCACACACCACATCGAGCAGCAGAATCACGCTGGGGACTCAGCCACATCTTGATAAAGGGCATCGAATTTAGGGGAGGAGACCCAGGTTCCAGAAGTAGCTCAGCCACAATGCTGTACAACCTGGAGACAACGCAGGCCCCCTTAGACCTCAATCTTCTCTCTGTAGATCAGTCTGGTTGGGCTTGATGCTCTTCAAGCGTCCTCCAGATGGGACACACAACAGTAATACAGTAGGAACACCGGACAGAGAGTCTGAGGCCTTGGTTCAAGTACTGACTCCGCCATAAGACAATCTTTGTCAATTTGCTGAGGGTCTTATGTCAGCAGATTTGTTGGGACACAAACTGAAATTAGATCATTGCTACAAGCGCCTTGTCTGTGGATCCAAAGGGCATTTGCTGAATTTGAGATTTCATTCGCTACCTGAGGCCAATGCAGAAAATCCAGCTAGAGATGGTCCTACTTCCTCTAAGCTCCTCCTCTCACAAGGCTGGTGGTTCACAATTAATCACCATAAACCGTACTAAAAAAGATGTTTCTTGGAATGTCGCAGGGCAGAACATCCTCTTGCTCAGGAATGTCTTGTGTGCTTTAAGGTCAGAGATCACATGTCACAATGTTATGACACCAACATGCCCTCTGCTGCCCAACCTTAGCCCAATCCCATCACATCGTAGGTCTCAATACCTGTTACCCTACTCTACCCATACAGTGGAAATTTAGAGAACAACTCGATAATGACAATAATAACTACTTACTGGTAATTAACACCTCACAGTTACTGTTCCAGGTGCCTCATATATTTTAATTCACTTAGTGTTTGGGATAACCTCATGAGATGGGTACTAACTCATGGAGAGAGTTTTAAAAACTCGCCCAAGATCACCAAGGTGTTAAGCAGAAGAGCTGAAATGTGGCTTGAGTTTGTTTCCTAACCACCCGGTTCTCAAACTTAACCGTCCATCAGAACCACCTGTTGGATGGTTGAAACACAGAGTGCTAGACCCTAGCCCTGGGGTATCTGATTCACTGGGAGTGAGTGGGGCCTGAGAATTTGCGTTTCCCAAAAGTTCCCAGGTGATACCAGTCTGGGGACATGCTCTGAGAGCTGCTGCTCTAGGCCCTATTTCCTCAGAGTTCAAGGGAAAATGAACTCCTTATGAAACCCAAGGTCCCTTCAGAATCCTGGATCCCAGTCAGTCCCATAGGGTGATCCACAGGAAGTACTCCCACAGATTGCTGATTGGCATTATATGATAAAAGGGGGATGAGGTCCACAGTCAAGTGTGTCTGAGAAATTTGAGTTTGTTGGATTTAAACGGGTTTCTTTACTGGTTTTCTGCTTTGTGTTTGTTTATGCAATGTTCAAATGTACTCTATGACATGATCTGGCAAGTGTTCTAAGTATCTTTTTTTTTTTCACAAGTATCTTTATTTCACAAAGTAACTCATGGAAAAAATGCTCCCTAGAACACCCTCAGAGAAACAATGGCCCAGGTCAGGGCTCTCTATCCCATTGTGGGAAGGCCATAGAGGCTTTCTGTGGGTGGCCTAGAGTCCAAACTCACTCTTTTGGGTTTACTAAGACAGCCTCTCATGATAGACTACAAGACGTGTGTCAGAACCCATATGGGTTGCACAAAACAAAGATTCTATCCATCTTCTCCAGCCCAATGGATCACAAATCACACCTTCTGCCACTCCCTGAAGCAAATGCTGTAATAGCAAAAGAATTCAGGCAAGATATTAGGTATATTTAGGTATAACCCCATCCCAACTTCCAACTATGCCAGTACATATGTCTTGAGGACCCTCAGTGGGCACACCAGTACCTTCTCTATGAAAGGGGAAGGCCAGTGTTTAATCAAGCCACCAAGGAGAAAAGATGAGTTCTAACTCACAAGTCTCCAACCCGCATTTGTGCTGCTCCAGACACTGGGGTAACAAGGGAGAGTGAAGTATTATCACTGACTTCAAGGTGCTCACGGTGCAGTGGAGGAGGCCACTCCAGGCCCAAATAACCTATGTCAAGGTAGGATGTTATTAGAGACAATGAACATTTGCGGGACAGGGGAGTCACCTCTCTCCAGGGTCAAGGAATTGTCAAGAGATAGATGGTATTCTGGGAAGGAAATGGCTTCTCTCCACATCTAATCCAACCACAGTTCCTTTTCCAGAGGTCACGAGTGCTGGAGTCAGTGAGAAGCAGGATCTGCCAATTGTGAGCAAACCCCCCAGTCTGACAGAGAATGCAGAATTTCATTTCCTTTCTGATCCTGGCAATAGTTGGGGTCTCAGCAGCTGAGGGCACCAAGGACATCAGAACAATAAAGAATTCTGGAGAGACCTCAGCCTGTGGAGAAACCAGGAGAAGAACCTCATACATAGGCCAGGTGTATTCCTGAGACAATCACTTGGTGTTCCTGGCCACATGATCAGGTTGGCTGAACAGGTAGGTTGGGTCCTCACCATCCTTGTAGCCAAGGAGGTAATGAGAAGATGAAGATGTTTCATCTGGGTGTCTCAACATGGGGTCTGACAATGTGACAGCTGTAGTCATCTGAAGATCTGACTGGAACCAATTGGAGACCTGCTTCCAAGATGACTCACTCCCATGGCTGATGGTAGGAGGCCTCCACTTCTAACCACACAGATGTCTCCATAGAGCTGCTCGAGTGCTCTGAATATGGTAACTTGCTTCTTACATAGCTAGTTATCCAAAAAAGACAGCAAGAAGGAAGCCACAGTGCTTTTTATGGCCTAGTCTCAGAAGCCACATGCTGTTGCTTCTACATTCTACTTGTTGGAAGCACATCCAGCCACACACAGGGGAGAGAATGAAGCACTACCTCATGAAGAAAGGAGTAGTGAAGAATTTTTGGACTTATTATAAAACCACCACACAATCCTAGGACAACAATAAAGGAAGGATTCAGACCATAAAATTGAATCAGAACAGAGACTGTGGAATACAGGAAAAAAGAAGAAGACAGAAAGAGAGGAACAGCAGTGAGTAATTAACCTATATATAGTTAAACTTAAATGGATAATTATAGAGTTCCTTGGAATGTGTAATGAAAGTGCTAAATAATGATCTTAAAATAGAAATGACACAATATTATAGGAAAACCTAATAACAGTCTGAAACTAATTATAATAAAATTATCTTGGGAAAAACTGGGATTTGGGTGGGGGGCAAAGGAAGAGAAGTAAAAATAAAAGGGTTCTAAAGGTCTCATCTAGAGGAAGAGTGGGGAATTTAAAAGGATTTTAAAGGCCATACAATTTTGAAGTGGGGGGGGGGGAGCAGTAGAAAAAATATTTGGCATTTTTTTTCCATAGGAGAGTGAAGCATTTATTTAATTATGAGTGTGGGGAAACAGAAGGAAGATATTAGTGTAATAAAAAAATTGAGTCAAAATTATGAATACAAAGAAGAAAGAAGAATAACAAAAACTGTCAAATAAAGCAGAGGAAAAGAAGAAACAAAATAAAATAAAGAGTAAGTATAAAGCCAACTGAAGAAATAAAACTGTGTAAAAGTGTTGCTACACTAAATGTAAATGGATTAAATTTTCCTATTAAAATATAGCGACTCTCCATTTGGTTTTAAAAAATTAACGGAAGGAAACAAAAAGGTTCTATGAAAAGACTATGACAGAAAGACTGAATAAAGGTAAAAATAAAGGAAAACAAGGAAAAGGTGGGGGGAGCCTCTATGACACATTTTGGACCTGAAATCCTGTCACTCCTTTTGTTAGTACTGCCCTTTCAGTGGTTTCTTGTCCCATTGCTGCCATTAGTATCAAAAGTGAACAAGCAACTGGGAAAGAATTCTAACTACTCAAATGAATGTTCATGGTTATTAAATACACTCCCAGAAATCATTACCACAGAAGAGGTGCAGAGAAGTGCTTATTTCATCTCTTTTAATCACAGCTTCAGAGAGCCTAGTGAATATTCTCTTTGAGCTTCACTGCTGTGTAACTTGCTAAGCTTGATGTATCTCTTCAACTGGGAGAGAGTCTGAACTAGGAGTCTCCTCTGGACACCAAACAGTTGCCATAAAATTCATCTTGTATTATCCCTTTTCTATAGCCCAGCGGTAGAGGGAGTGATGGTTGTTTTCAGGGACATGACATGCTGGCATTTGATATCACGACAGGGTACAGGTCATATTTCAAGCATTATCTTGAGAAATAAACTCCTGAAGTTGAGCATTGTCTCATTTCCAAGTTTTCTAGCTCAACAAAAAGAAGTGGAAGTTCAATATCACAGAGTATAGTTATTCATTCAGATATTAACTTTGCAACTGCACATTCTAAGCTCTATACCAGGCTCTATGGACACAGAAGTCAACAAAACAGAGAAAGCCACTTCCTTTGTGAAGCTTATGGTATAATGGAGGCAACAGATAACAAGTAATAATATAATAATGAAATACTGTTATTTGTCAGTGCTATAAAGAAAAGTAAAGCAGGGCAGCAGGCCAGGAACTGTGTGTTATTTTAACCCAACAGACCGTAGGCTCATTAAGGGTACAGTCGATGGTTGGTTCATCTCTGTGCCTTTAGGGCCTCCATCCAGACACGGATGGTATGTGATAATTGTGCAGAAACGCAAATGCAGATAAAGAGCAAAGATAGTTGTAGATGTGCACTTCTTCTTTATGTGGAAGATACCAGGTAATGGGAATCAATAAAGGTGTTGAACTGATGGGACCAAATTTGTCTTTTCAAGAGGTTTGATTCAACTTTGGTGTATAAGACGAGTGATAGAGGAATGGGGTGGGGGATGGGGGTGGAGATCCACAGCAGAAGTAGGGACACCAGCCTTCTTGAGCAGTTTTTTATAGAAAGTTACATCTCTGCTGTCTCTCATATGTGCATGTGTGTGTGTGTGTGTGTGTGTGTGTGTGTGTGTACATGGAGGGAGAGAAAGAGAGGGTATGTGTTAAAAAGTCCATGATCTTTGACATAATAAGTCACCTTCTTTAAATACATCCTGAAGAGAGGTTCCTGGGTGACTCAGTGGGTTAAGCACCTGACTCTTGATTTCAGCTCAGGTCACTTTCTCACAGTTGGTGGGTTCATGCCCTCCATCAGGCTCTGTGCAGACAGAGTGGATCCTGCTTGGGATTCTCTTTCTCTCTCCCTCTCTCTCTCTCTCTCTCTCTGCCCCTTGCTCTCTAGCTCTCTCTCTCTCTGTCACAAAAATAAATAGATACACATTATATAGATAGGTAGATACAGATACAGATATAGATATAGATACAGATATAGATATAGAGACATATACATGTACGTATATATCCGGAAGAAACAACTGGAAATTTGGGCAAACATGTAGGCAAAACGATATGTATTAAAATATTATTCATGGTAGCGAAGTTAGATACAAACTAAATTACCTCAACACAGAAAGCCTCACCCATGGGTTCGAATACATACACTAATAAGATGGTGATATCAAATACTCTTTAATAAAGTGCTTGCAGTCTATTACTGCTAATTATACAGCTCCATGCACTGACAAAAAACTGAAAAGAAAACCTTCCGATTGCTAGCGGTGGTTATCATGAGGTGATGTGATTATAATTCATGTTTTATTTTATCTTGCATCTTTTTATATTTTTCAAGTTCTCGGTGATGAGCTTGCATTGTTTTCTTTTGTAGTGAAGTAGCGGGGGTGGGAAAAAATTATTTTTAAAAGAGAAAAGGCTACATTTGATTTTTAGCACGACATTCTTTTTGAAAGAAATAGCATGACCCAGAGCTCCCAGATCTTGACATCAGGGAGAAGGCGACTTTCCTGAGCTACAGACCAAGGGGTCTGAAAATCTCTGTGGGCTACAGAGGTTCACAAATGTATTGAGGCGGGCATCCTGGCATGTCATGGCACCTCCCTCCCTCCTCGGGGCTGGGCTAGCCACCGGGCCTTCCAGGCAGGGAGCTGTCCACAGGCCCCTGGGCGGGCTAAGGGGGCGCGTGAGTGATGCTGGGAGCCAGGCGCCAATCTCTGAGTGCCCATTTCCACCTGTCTTCAGCCACCGCCCCCTTGGACTTCCTGTCCTTGTGCCTCACTCTCCTGATCTCCCTCCACCTCTTGCCCCGTCTCTCAGTCTCTGCCCCCCTCTAACTCTGCCTCTCCCCAGGCAGCCTCTGCCTCCCTACTCTCCACCCCCTCCTGCCGAGGGCTGCTGCTGAACTTGGCAGGGTGCTGAAGGTTCTGGGCTGGGGCCTGTCGAAGGCCCGGGAGCTGTTACTATTACTAGGAGCTGCTTCTGTCAAAAGAACGTTCTCACATGTCATGCATCAGAAGAGAGTGTCTTTGCTTCCTTCTGCCTGATCTCAACAAATTCCACATATAGTCCCCCGCACCGCTCCCCCCACCCGTTCCCAAGTGCAAGGAGCAAGGCAGGAGGCATTCTGAAAGCTGTCCTCGAACATGTAAAGTCACCGAGGGGGCAGAGTGGGGAAGTCACGCTCTAAATGCTGATGAGTGGAGAGGTCTGCCCTCACCCACTCCTCGCCCACCCCTGCAGAGACGTCTGCATGTCTGCACGGAGCATTCCAGGCTGAAAACATCTCGCCTCCGGCCAAGAACAGCCGGCCTTGGTCTGGAAGCTGAGACACCCGCTAAGCACTACGCAGAAGGCCTGAAACTGGGAAGAAAGCTGCCGGGGCACAGGGCACAGGGCTTGGAGGGAGAGGGACCGCACCTCCGGACTCGGCTGCCTCCTCTCCTGCTGGTATAAACCCAAAGCCACCTAACCACCTAGGACCCCCCAGGAACACGCCTACAGCTCCCCTGCTCCCCCCAGCAGCAGGCTGGCAGAGGCCAGGGTGAAGCCCCCAAGGCTGTAGTTGGCAACTCTGGAAAAGGAGAAAGTCGGTGAAGCAGGGGAGGGGCTGGTTCAGGGAGGCGGCCCAGCCAGGAGACCCAGGCCCGGGAATGATGCTCAGGGCTAACAGAGAGGCCAGGTGGAGTCCGTGCCAACACCAGGGATCTTCAGAGAATGGCTGCCCGGTGGAATGCAGTGTCACATTCTCTTTTGTGGGGCGTTATTTTGCTTTTTCTTTCCCACACCATCCCCCCAACCCTCCCTCTTGCCCAAGACTTGCTACGACCCTGGACAAAGAGCTCCCTTCCTCTGGACCCTTTAGTTTCCCCACCTGTAAGGTGACAGAGGGGTCGCTTTCTAGTCCCCACCGCAGGGGTGAGGGCACTTCCCTGCCCCAGCCCCCAGCCTTGTGCTGTACTTCCGCTCTACCGGGCTTCTGCACTTTTGTTGAGGAAACTCCACCGCCGGAGTATCCAACGCGAGGGTTCCTCAGCCTCCAAAGCTTCACCTCGCCTTTCTTCTGCTGGGTGTCCTTGTGTCTCGCCACAAGAGCGTCCTGGGGGCAAAGGACCCGCTCTCTGGAAATGGCTGTCATCTGCTTTAACCTTTGTTACTTCAGCTGTGAAAGGAAAGCGGCTGGGCTAAAGGATGGAAGCGGGACGAAGCTGAGGGCTTACCCCAAAGGCCGGAGGTCAGGGAATGGTGGTCCATTAGCATTAAAAAGCATGGAGGTCAGAGAGGGCTCAGTTTCCCCCCCAAACAAGAGAGTGGTCCTGAAGGTGGGTGGGGGCCACACAAAACACGCAACAGGTGACTCCTTTGGAGGGCTGAGAATCGAAATGAGATGGGCAAAACCAGCATTTAAGTTATTAAGTGGGTACTTTGAACACTTACTCCTCGGAGACCTGAGTGCAATAGATAGCAGACCCAGAGAAGTCATTTGTTGGAGGGACTGAATGAATGAAACAAGCAGTGAATCAGTGAATGCACAAGCAGTGGGAGGCATGGGGCTATTACCTCAGACCATCCAGGGCTCAGCACGAATTTTGAAGTGTTAGAACATCTGGACGTGGCCCAACGCAATTCCCCTTTCACAGACCAGCAGCCTGTGGCTACATGAAGTGAAACCCCTCGTCTGGGGGCTAAACACCTAACAGATACCAGCACTCAAATATGAGGCCAGTGGCTGCTCTCCTCCCTGCCGTCTTCTGAAGACAGCACGTCGACCAAACTCGTTGTGTTGAATTTTTCCACATCTGCCTTACAAGTGCCAGGACAAATGTCTGGGAGACAGTCGTATGCCCCAGGAAGTTAATAGCACCGTGGCATGGGATAGAGGGTTCTAGAAGTGTTCTCTGGTCACTTAGACTCACAGAACCCATCAACAAGGTCTTTGGAACCAGACCCCTCGGGTGAGTCTAGGCATTAGCCCTTAGAAACTGTGTGACTACGGAGAGGTTCAGAAACCCGAGTCTCCAATTTCTTATCCGAAAATGGAGAAAAATGGTTCACTGAGCTGTTGTGAAGATTAGCTAGTGGGATGTGAAACACCTAGAATAATCCCTGAGCTGGGGAAGTCCTCAATTAGTATTGGCCGCTGGTAGTGATCTTGCTCTAAACTCTCACAGTGGACTCTTGTGTGGAGCCCTCAATGTTAGTATGCTCAGAATCACCTGGGGAGCATGTTCAAATCAGCTCCCTAGGTCTCTGCAGGGAAAGATGGGGCCAAGCTTCTGGATTTTTAATAAACACCTGTGTCTAGGTGTCTAAACATCTCGTGTCTAACACAAATTTAATGTAGGCAGTTCTCTAATCACATCTGAAAAATTCAGGTCCACACTTAACACTTTGTATTGTTATGCGTGTTGCCTTTCTTGCAAGCCCGGCTGACAGGAGGGCAGGGGCCACGTGCCTGGCTAAATGGCTCCCACAGTACGTGATGCTGCTACATTATATGATCAGCAGTCAGTTGAAGGGCAAAATTTGATTCTAAGAGCTGTCACTAATTTCGGGGACCAGAGCTCCCGGACAAAGTTTTCAGCTTTCAGAATCAAGAAGGATAGGGGCACCTGGCTGGCTCAGTCAGAAAAGCATGCGAGTCTTGGGAAGCCTGGGTGGCTCCGTGGGTTGAGCGTCCAACTTCGGCTCAGGTCAAGATCTTGCAGTTCTTGAGTTCGAGCCCTGCGCTGGGCTCCGTGCTGATGGCTCGAGACTGGAGCCTGCTTCGGGTTCTGCGTGTGTGTGTCTCTCGCTCTGCCCCTCCCCTGTTCATGCTCTGTCTCTCTCTGTCTCTCAAAAAATGAACAAACGTTAAAAAAAAATTTTTTTTAAAAAGAGAAAGAAAACCACCATGTACCTTTTGATCTCGGGGTTGTGAGTTTGAGTCCCATAGTGGGTGTAGAGATTACTTAAATAAACAAAAACTAAAGAAAAAAGAAAAAAAAAAGAAAAAAAGAAGAGGCATATAAAATCCTGAGCTCTTTCTGCATCTTCTTCAAACTGGCTTTCATGACATTGTCAGTGTGCGATGACTGTTCTCTAGAAAAGATGCCACATAATTCATCTTACAGGTTCAGGGCTAGAAAAATGTCATTCCTCCTGACAAATGTATAGGCTTCCTTTTATCCTGTTGTAGCAGATTATTTTCCAGGCATGATCACAACAATACCCCTCATTCCACATGCTCTTCTGCAAGGTGACCTTGTCCTCCACCTCAGTCAGGAGTGGGCGTCTATTTCTCCAGCACCTCGAATGCCGGCAGACGCTCTAACTGCTTCGATCGAGAGAATCTGGTGGAATTGATGCTGTGCCAGTTCTGAGCCTGGACCTTAACTTGTCTTACAGAGTCTATTCCTATCTCTGAGAAACCAGTTGCCATGTAAAAAGTGCAAATATTGTAAGACCATCATGCGGTAAGAAATCCAAGCCCCGGGGAGAGGCCCTGGAGGATGAGGTGCTGCCCGGGGAGAGAAGCCAAGAGCAGGGATGCACCAGATATAAGACTATAGCAGCCATTCTCGGAAATCATTCCTGCACACCAGAGATAAACTGCCCAACCAGTTCTCTCCAAATCCCTAATCCATAAAATCTTGAGCAAAAGAAAATGATTATTTCAAGCCACTAACTTTTGAGACAGCTTGTTATGCAGCAATAGGTACTCAAAACACATACTATGAGAATATGTAAGCATCATGTTTTCCTTTTTTCCTTTGCTGCCAGGAAACTCAGAGCTAGACTTCTGACTTAAATGGAGTAACCTTCTTTAACTTATCCCTTCTCCCTTGCTTTATGTATATAACATTTGATCTTTTAATCCCATGTTAAGGAGATTAGATCTGTGTCTTTTATTACAAACTTTCCCACATTCTTTTGATAAAGAAAGAGGGGGACGTTGGGAATCTGATTTCTTCCTCTACCCTTTGTGTACAACTAAAACTTCCCATGTGTCAAAGTTCTACTTAACTTCCAGAGCTGGCTCTGGGTGTAGAACTAGTATCATTGCCCTATGGGTCACATGTTCTCCTCGATGACTCGATGTCTTGCTCTTCTCTGGTCCTGGTTTATGAGTACTTCTCACTCTCAATTCTCACTCAATGGATTTTCAACTTTCATCTTTACAAGTGATCTCTCAATGACCAAAAAAGCTTGAAATATCTAAAGAAATGGATTTCTATGGGAGGAAGTTCAAGTTGAACGTCAAGGAGATATCTTTGGTCAAGGTCATGGTTGTGGAGTAAATAACACGTGAGGACAGTCTCGTATGCAAACAAGTCTCTGGGTGTCCTTGGGAAACCCCCTGAAGCAGAACTGACGATAGTTCTCAGGTACTGAGTAGTCAGCATGGCCAGGTACTCTACGGTCTACAATCTTTGTGGGACATCTTCAGAGCCGTGAGTATTTTGGAAATCAAACCATTCTAGACTTTAGAAAGGTAATACGGTGCATACAGCATGTGGCTTGTGTTACCTAACACTCCTGGTGGATACTGAGGTATTACCCTATAATCAAACACATCAATATTTCTGCATCAAAACACATGGAGAGTCACAAAAACAGTTCTGAATAATTCTACGTGAGTTCAAGTCAGATTTTGTTGCCAAGTGAGTTCAAGTAAGATCAGATTTTACTGCCAAATGAGTTATGAAAAATGCTTTCAGTTTTCAGAACTTCTTAATCTGGAGTAGTGAATGGGGTTTGTCATCCCATACTAAATACCTTGTTTGTACCTATCTCACTATGTCATAAAATTGCCACGTGATTAATACTACCGTTGTTCCCGATGTATAGATAAGAAAACAGAGATTAAGTCACGTGGAAAGGTCACATGGCTCATCAGTGGTAAGTAAAGCTGAGTTTAAGCCCACATGTGTTTGACTTCCAAATCTGGATTCTTAACCATCATTCATCCTGTTTCTTCAGCTCTGTGCTCTGGGTCGTGTGAGAAGAAACCTTTCGACACAGCTCCCTGGGAAATGACTTGGTTAGGGTGAGAGATTGCTTGGGAAAAAGAAGGGAGGGAGGGATAACTTCTTTTACTTTTTATTTTTACTTTTTTTTGTACATTTATTTTTGAGAGAGAGAGCATGAGCGGGGAACGGGAGGAGAGAAGGAAAGACATAAGATCTGAAGCAGGCTCTGTGCTGACAGCAGAGAGCCCGATGAGGGGTTCGAACTCACAAGCTGTGAGACCACAATCTGAGCTGAAGTCAGACACTTAACCGACTGAGCCTCCAGGTGCACTGAGACATCTTCTTTTAGAAGTAAATAAAGTAGAACCCTTCTTCTCCAACCCTGGACCTTGAGAGAACAGCTGAGCACCCTAGACCAAAGTGGCTTAGAAAAAAGGAGAAACTTCCGGCAATGCCTCGATTTCCCCCCAGTTACTTTCACATGTGGACATTGGACTTTTATCCCACTGCTGCCACCACAAGTAAAGAAATGGATATTTTTAAATAAGCTTTGCTTAAAAAAGAAAAAAAGTCCCCAGCTTTTTTCAGAGCATGATGCTCAGAAAACACCCAGGTTTAAGGCCCATAAGGGGATGGGTTCTGATCTCAGTTACATATTATTTGCTGGCTGTAAAAATTGAAAATGTCTTCTCCTCTCTAAAGGGCCTGTTGAGAGAACCCTTATTTGCCTCTATCTCTTGATCCAGATAAAAGGCTGGGCTTGGGAGCAGCCTTCTAGGACCTCAGACAGCCCACAGACAAGAAAAGCTGTGCACACTGGCTGAGAGAGTGGGGCCCTCACACTTCCCTATGGTCATTCATCCAGAGCAATCTTCTGATAGAAGTCCCTCTCTGCACCTATCACGGCAGGTCCCACAACCACAAGACGAGTCTCACCTCCTCGTCTGGTGTCACACCTCTCCAGAGCTAACTTGAGCTGTAGGCACCTTTGGGCTTCAGGCTATCAAGCAATCTGTTCTAATGAGCTTTCACTCTCCAGACTGTTGAAAACAGAAACATCTCCATTCATCCTCGCATTCACTTTGAACCAACATTGGTTATTCATCGCGCACCAGACACCATCTTAAGCACAGGGAATTTATTTCATCATTTCTTCAAAGGGCATTTACTGAGGATCTGTTGTGTGTCAGGCGATGTACAAGACGCTCTTAATACAGCTATCAACGATACAGAAAACAGTCCCTGCCCTCACGGAGCTTAGATGTTTAGTATGCCAGGCATGGTCTCAGACAGCCCAGAGTTCATTGTGTTGTGAGGAAACTCTTCAAATTCCGTGTGATAGCTCATATACCTGACGTAGCACAGGACTCTACAGAAATGTGGGCACTCAGCCGGAACATGGGGACATGATATATGGGGACATAAACGTGGGGGACACTGTATCTTTCTGGGGGGAGACGATATAGACAGTAAAATCTGAAGGATGAGTAAGGATTACAGTCAAGAGCAGAGAAGAGTGTTTTGAGCAGAAGCAGCGTGTGCAAAGAGAAGAAAGTACATGTTTTCATCTGTTGATAGAAACAAGAAGCTACAGGGAACCAAGTAGAGCCCTCTGGGGTCAGGGCAGAGGGTTTGACGTAGACATTAATGGGGACGTGACTGGAGAATTATGAGGAGCACATCCAGCACAGCTCTCTCTTGTCAGCAGTGGAGAACTTGGAACAGGTTCCAAGCAGAGGCATGAGAGAAAGAAACCGAGTTGTCTGTTATGGTTACAAGGCTTCGCTAATGACGCATCTGGAAAATGACCTCACACTCGTGTGCAATGGGTAAGGGGGACTTACCTGGACTCCTAATGCCTTGGGGACCTTCTGCTGGAATCCGAGGCTCTGAAACAAAGGCTGCAGAGGTGGTGGCGGTGCCGGAAGGCATGGCGTGTACGTTCCTATAATCATTAAGACAAGTTCCCGGGCTGCTGGGTAGCTAACTCTAGTCAGTGTCAGGGTAATTAACCAAGCTGCCTGAACTTTATTCACAGCCTGACAAGGTGCACTCTTGGGACTTGTCACTGTGGTTAGTCGGGGGGCGGGGGACTTGACATAAGGCTGATTAGGGAGTGTTTTACACAGCAAGAAACTCTCTGATCTTCAGCTGAGTGGGGCTCCCCCTCCCATCTCATATCAGAGATGCCTGCGAGGCTAGAGAAAAAAGATCACCAGTCCAACCCCCTCGTTTTCAGATGAGAGAGCTGCCGTTCTGAGCATGGCCATGGTTTTCCCAAGGCCACGCGGTGAGTTTGTTCTGGAGATGGGATTACCACCCCACCCTCATGGCTCTGCTCAAGGTCTTTTCTCCATTACATCCTTTATTCTTTTAAAAGACTATTTCCTAAACCACTGCTTCTCAAACTTAATGCACATAGGAATCACCGGGGAGCTGTGACCATGTAGATTCTGATTCAGGAGGACTGGGTGGGGCCAAGGTTCCACGTCTCCAGCAAGCTCCCTGGTGATGTTGATGCTGTTTGTCTGTGGACCATATTATGAGCCCCAAGGAGTTCAGGGACTCTTTCCCAGAGACCACCCACAATCTCAGTGGAGCTCCAGTAGCCCTGAAACCCAAGACTCCTGACATCAGAGTGCCTCCAGCTGAAGGGCCCTTGGAGGTCACTTAGTCCAGTTCCTCTGCACACCCGATACCTCTTGTTCTGGCCACAGCTCTTCTGCATGTCAATGAACCAACTTAGTTCATTCCACTAAAGTAGCATTTCAAGGGTTGCAGGGAAGCCAGGGCAGGAAAAGGCCTCCCTGCTCAATGGTTCCACTCCCCACTCTCTGAAGACTGATGTGTTCAACAGCTTACTCATCCCAGCAAACGTGAACAAACAAACAAAACCTGCCTCCCATGTTCTCAAGGCTGTGTGACCTTCAAACCCCAGTGCCTGTGATAGCTGGAAACTCTTCTCTCCACTCCTTGTCTCCTTTCTGTAGAGGAGAATCTAATGGACACAGATCAAGTGCTTAAGTCTCTTTTTCACTCTGGGCCTCAAACCCCTGTAACAAAATGGCAAGACTTGACTAGGTGGTCTTGTGGGCACTCCCAAGTACTGACTCCCCATGATTCTAAGGCCCTTTGCAACCTTTAGAAAACACCTGTACCCTGATCGCTGGGGAAGACATTTACTCAAAGGGATTGCATTTGGGGCAATTGTCTCCAATTGGTGCAGTAGCAGCAAAACAGATCCAAGAAAATGAAAGTTTCATATTTTACTTATGTGACTAATTCTGTGATACCTTTCCCGAGTCATGACCATCCCACAAGAATACAAAGACATTTCATTCTCAAGACTCACTTCCCCGGGATTCTTTGTGGGCATTTGACTGAGGGCCAAAGGGTTGGGCTTTGATATTACCTCTGTGGGTAAGACCTCACTAGGTTACTGAGGACATGCTCACACAAGTCTCATGTCACAGCTGAGAAAAATAAAGTTCTTAGAGCTGGTATTCAATGATTCCAACTTTATTATTTCATTTTTGTCCCTAAGTCCTTTCTTAACTGGAGGAAGCTTGGAAGGAGGTCAACATATTGGTAGTCTTACCATCTCTCTGCACACCTAAGGCTCAGGCCATATCGGGTTCCCCAGACTACAGTTGCCAGGGGACGTTTGTATATGTTACACATGAAGTGTCATGGCGTTCCCCAACGGGGGATCATTTTTCGAGTTGCACGTCAGAAGAAAGGCTTCTTTATACCACAGAGACTTTACATGCCCCCTCCCAGAAACCCCTACCCTCAGAGTGACTGTCCTACAGAAAGAATACAGTTACTAGAAAAATGATGTGGCATTTCCAGCAGCCTGGGTCACCCAATCATGACCAAGACTTTCCACACATAAGGTTTTGAAGCCAGAAGAAGATGTTCCAGCTTAGACTGGGCTCTATGCAACCAAACGCCATGAGACGCCTGAGGACGCTGCAGACAGGGCTGGGAGATGCCTTCCAATGGCCACGTTATGGCTTCTTAAACTTTCCAGGATTCAGAATCGAGTGCCTAATGCAAGCTAAGGGCTTCCTAGGCAGACGCCCAGGCAAACATGGAGAAAGAGCTGCCCGTCGTTTCAGCAACTCCATGCCCATCCTAATCCAACTCAAATATCCACCTGCCTCAGTATTGCCACTTCTTGTATCCATGCCAGCCCTGAGGGACCCGACCTGACTTTCAGAGGCAGGTCAGCAGCTGTCCCCCAGGACCGTCCCGGGGCAGCGCTCACCTGACGTTCACACCGAAAGCCCTCGGTCTCCAGAACCAAGCAGGCATCGACTAGCAGGGAGAACGTGTGGCTGACTTGCGTGAAGGGAGCCATGCCGAGCAGGGTCTGCTTCTCACATGCTGTCCTAGCTTTTAAACAAACATCGCCCGCAGCTCTAGCCAGACACTTGCGTGCGAGCATCAGTTGATGGCCGGAAACAGTGCTCAGTGGGCTCACAAAAGGAGTGTGAAGGAGACCAGAGGTAGGTGTGCTGTGGCTGTGGCCGAGGCCTGGGTGCGACATGGTGACAAAGGGCTGGGGCTTCGATTTCTCTTTCTCTTCCCGGCCCAGATGAACGGTGGGGAATCTGGAGACCTGGCTCTGAGTCCCATGTCTGATGTTCTCTCTTGCCCAGAGACAAGTGTCCTGATGCTGCCGGGGCGCAGCTTCCTGTCCTTGAAGCAGAGGGAGAAAGCGGATCGCACGGTCTCTGCCTCTGGCCTGAGCGCGTCCTGCTCCTGTGTGAAGAAGGAGGGTACAAGACAAGATAAGAAGTCTCACTACAGCGGACTCCTCCTTCAGGGTCGGGGCTGGTCGGGGACCCCCGATACCCAACACCAGTGGTCTGCTTCCCCTCCCCTAGGCATGAAAGCTGGGGCTTTGTGGCAGGTAACACAACTTGCCTTGTGTTCTGCACTTGAGTGCTCTTGAGTTTCTGCTCCCCAGAAAGATCAGTTTCTTGCCAATGTCATCACTTCTAGCCAGCAGGGACCTATCAGTGGCTCCATCAGGCACTGGGGGCCCCAGCCCCCCTTGGCTTTAAGTCTGAGTCCTGGGAACACTGGGGAAACTTAATTCTCGAACACCTTCCACTCAAAGAGCCACTGTTCTGCAAGACCGATGCCGGCCCCTGCATTTCAACAGCTTTCGGGTGGGTTTCCCACCCCAGACGTCGATAGGGCCCAAAACGCCTGTGAATGTGTTGACCTGACTTCAACCGCAGGCTCAGTTTCAAAGGGTTGGCTGAAATCTTAGCCCGCCCTCATTCCATGTGTGGCTCTGCTCCTGGAAGCCTCAGGCTGGCTCTCGGTTACTGGGAAGGCTTTCCCTGAATGTGGGTTTTCACCCAGTGGCTCCCGATGAGCCATTTCTTGTGGCAGGATGCCCACCTCGTAGGGGAAGCAGACTCGGTTCTGGGAATTTCCTGCCTCAGCCCTCCTTTGTTCTATGCCACAGCTTGATACGAAGGGACACCGGACGTGCTGCCAGGAGACCCCGGGTGCAGCCCCACCTGCCCTGCTCACTCATCGTGCGGCCTCGGGCAAGTCATTTCTCCTCTGTGGGTCTCAGTTTCCCCTCTGGGCTAATAGCAGCGGGTCTGCCTCCCTCACGAGGAGGAATAAAAGCACTTTGTACATAGGAAGCACTGCAGTGCGATCAGGGAACCCACTCAACAAGGAGTATTTTGGACTTTTTGCTATTGCCCTTCCCGCGACTGAGAAATTAGCAGGCACAGATCGTGAAAAACCAGCCCCGTCTTTGTAATTACAAATGTGCACACATCCCACTGAGCATCATTTTCAAAAGGCATATTAAGCAGCAGAGACCGCAGGGGGGACCCGTGTAAACAGGCCTCCTCAGATCCTGGCAAAAAGGACTCGGAGAATGCGGTCGTCCCCACTAGTTACTGGCTGTTCCTGCCAGCCCACCCCACCCCCGCCCAGCAGCCCTGGCGGCTGAATGTTCATCTCTCCAGAACAGGGTTCCGGTTCACGGTGAGGGGGCAGGATCCTGGCACCCTGCCCCCAAGCCTGCAACAGCCCTTCAAGACCCAGATCCCCTCGGGTTTGAAGCTTTCTGCAAGCCCGCTCCCCAGAAAAATCTCCCAAAGGCATGGCCCGCATCTCCCTGCAGGACAGGTCACTCATCACTTTGAATTCGAAGGTTTCATGCCCGCGTGCCACTTCTTACACTAGACTGTGAGCTCTTGAGGGCAGGCTGTGTCTTCCTCATGCTTCTTCCTCGTGGGGCCCAGCATGCGGTTGGCATTTAGCACATTTTTGAATGCCGGGAGGGAGAGAGGAAGGACGGAGTTAAGGCTGCATTATGTCCTCCAGGAGTTATCTCGTGTGGCCCTCACACCAGCCCACTGGGATGCTGTCTCCACCTGACCAGTCAGCCACTGACGCTCCACGAGTGTATGTTACTGGCTGAAAACCACACTCCTCGCTGTGGTGTTGGGATTGGATGCCACGTCTGCTCACAGCCCTTGCTGTCCCTTGAATTCTCTCCTCCAGCTGTCCAGAGGCGTGAGCAGTAAGGAGCCTTAGCCACTGAAGAGGCAGCCAAGCATCAGCCAAACCCGGGGGTCCTGTGCTGACAAAGGGCAGAGTCTCCTATTGGCCTGACCACCTCTGTTTCTCAGCAAGGGTTTCAGGAGCTATCGCCATGCGCTCCCATGGACCACGGTGATGCAGGACAGAAGGCACATCCTGTGTCACCTGAGTTGCAGAAGCCTGTCCTCCCTCCCCTGGAGACATTCCATGTGACTAAGCTTCACAGGCCAGCTCTCCTGAATACGGGTGAGGACACTCACCCAAAGTGGGACCACAGCCTGGAACGTCCAGGAAGCAGCCCAGAGTCAAGGCACGGCACCACCGTCGTCTCCCGGCTGCAGAAGGAAGAAAGGGAGAATGTAATTCAGCTTGGGGGTGGTTAATGGAAGATTGCCCAGGTGATGGTGGGGGTGAGGGTTAATTCTGAAGCAGAAATAGATGCTATTTAGGAAGAGGAGGGCATTCGAGGCAGACAAGAGGTAAAAGACGGCATCAATCATTCACCGACTACAAATAGTTGAATCTGAGTGCAGCAGAAATGAAAGACAGCAGGGCTGGAGGCGAGGGGACAGGAACCAGCAGGGGAGCAGGCAGAGACCAGACTGTGGCCAGTGCTTGTGATTCAGGCTGAGGAGTCTGAGCTCGGTCCTGAAGGCAGGGAGGTGTAAAAAGAGTTTTGAGCAAGGAGTGGTGTGCTCAAAAGTGGGTTCTAGAAAGATCACTCTGTAAATGGGTAGGAAATGTTGATCCTTGTCGTCAGAGGAGTCCCTATCTGGGCTCTGGGAACTAGCTTTGCTTCTGTGGACAAAGGGTGTCCCTCTAATGAAGTGTTAATTGCACACTGATCAATCACACTCTGGGATGCTCTGGCCCCAAGACCCCAAGTTCAGCTCTGCTCGTATGAGTGTGGGTGTCTACCAGGAAGCAGGGCCAGTCTGTCTTCTCGGAAAGGAACCATAATTAAAATGCATCCCTGAGACATCAAGGGCCCCCTGAGCTCTGTTTATTGTTTTGTGCTGATGAAAATTCTCAAAAAGAGAAGCCAAGGCTTTCGGAGCGTCTGTTCCCGCCTGCCTGGAGTGCTGCGGGTCTGCGGGAAGTGGCTGACGAATGGGGATGTGCGGAGGTGACGATTTCAGAGGGGATGGAATATGAGCTAGCCTGAGGAAGCAGGCACATGGGGTCGAGGGCATTCGGAGCATGACTGCCTCACCCGGGCTCCCCAGAACTGTGGTTGCAGCCCACTGCAACTCCACCAAAATGGAGGACAGCACCTCCTGTGCACAGACACCTTTAGACAAACTGCTTGCAGACCCAGGGATCCCTGGAGCAGAGGAAAGGGCCAGTCTGTGGCCGGTGATATTTGGAAGGGAAGAGCTGAGCTTCTCACTGGGGGTAAAACTGGGCTTCCCTACATATATGTTATAATAAAACTCTGCCCCTGACATTCCTACTAGAGGAGCCCATGCATCAGGTCCCCCACCCCACGCCCCTTGCCCATTTCCTTCTGGGACAAAAAGTCCCAATAATTTAGGGTGCCATGTGTAGTAGGCAGCCTCTGAGATGACTTCTCAGATCCCTGCCTCATGGTATTTGCACGTACGTGCAGTCCCCTCCACGTGCTGGCAGAGGATTTGGCTGGGTGAGAATCTCATCCAATGGGAAGGACGGCAGGTCACTTTCAAGGCAGGTTATAAAAGACACTTGTGCCTTGTCATGCTCTCTCTTTCTTGGATCAATTGTTCTGGGGAAACAAGCCATCCCATCACGAGCAGCCCTGTGGAGAGTCCACATCGTAAGGAACTGAAGTCTGTGGCCAACAGCCACGTGACCCTCAGAAAGTTTGGGGCTAATTTGTTACACAGCAATAGGTAACTAATACACCTTGAAAGACATTTTAATGTCTCGTGCATGGGTTTAGAGAGAGACCTGGGTCTGAGTGCACACCAACCCTGGGACCTTGGTCCAGTTACGTAACCTCGGTATCTGATCTTCTCCCTAACGTGTGCTGATAACAGTGCTTGCCTCCAAGTATTGTGATGAGTAAGTCAGTTAATAGGAGGCATAGTATCGTTAGTCCAGGGCCTCCATACTGAATGTTCAGTGGCCAGGACCCCACACCATCACCGCTCTTTATCCAGCCTCTCCTCTCTGCCACCACAAGCTTGTTTGCTGATTCTCTGTGTGGCTGCTTCTGCCGGAGACTCTTTCCTCCCCCTCTCTCTGTCCCCTCACCCATCCTGGCTTACTTACTCACGTGTCTCCTTGGCTCCGTCCCCACGTCTTGTAGGCAGATGATCAGTCCTTCTTCTGGGCTCCCAGCATGTGTTGAAGATTGTCACGGTGTTCTTTATGACATTTATTATCGCTTTTCCAGGACTGCAAGACTCCTTGCGTCCTCGGGGACGTGTGCATAGTAGGCTTTCCGGAGAAGTGTGTTAAATGAATGGCGCTCTTTGCTTTTTGCAGGGGTGCCTAGGAGGGGAGAAGGCCCGCCTTGCAGCTGACACAAACATTGGCTTGCAGCCTCTGGTGGCTATAATTAGGGTTGTGCTTTTTACTCTTGTGTGATTCCTTTGACCCCACAGATGGCTCTTACTCTTTCATGCAGGTCCTTTTTGAATATTACCTTCTTTTTGCTTTCATTTTATCTCTTTTCATAATTTCATCTCCCCTTTAGCCTTATCTTTTAAATAGGAGACAGAAAGTGCCCATATCATTGAGACTATGTAAGCCCATCTTGATTGAAGGAGTTGACCCAACTTTGTTCCTTCCATCTGGGGTCCCAGCCTGGCCCTGATTAATCCGTTCACTCTTTAAGTCCAGCAAAGGTGGAGACTCTTTCTCCCAAACCCTAGTGTCACCTCTCCCATACTTGTCCCCGGGCAAAGAACCACCCAGCGGTGGCATGCATCACAGGGCTTCTTAACCCCAAGGCTCTGCTTCTAAGAGAGAAAGCCTGAGCCCCAAAGGGCATGGCCTCAAACATACCCCAGTCTCCTGGTCTATGAAGGACTCAAGCTCCACAGCAAGTAGGAATGCCAGCAGACACCGCCTCTAACTCACTGGGGACACAGGACACATCACGTGGCTTCTGTGACCCTCAGTTTCTTTGTACCATAGGGACACTGACACCACCTTCCCGGGATTTGCTCACCCAGTACTTCCTGGGTGCAGACCCTGAGCCATGTTCTGTGCTGGGTCCTGCTCACAGGGACCCCTCAATCTAGAGACGAGCAAGGTCTGTCGTCAGACCCCCTGCAAGAAGATAGCCATTGAATGCACTGAGAGGTTATAGAGGACACCGGAGTACAGGGAAAGGGGACAGTCCCCAAGGCCAGGAGGACTCAAGGCAGGGCGGTGGCTCCAGAACTGAAGGAAATCCTAAAGCACGAGGAGAGGAAGCCACGGAGACAAAAATGGAGGTGATCCAGCAGCGGGGCTGTGGAACAGCAGGGTAGGTTGGTGTGCAGACGTCTGTCTACAGACGGAAATGCCAGGACCGGGGCCTGTGACAACCAGGGTGCCGTTCCAAGTACGTGAAGCCTGGAGCAGGTACGAGGAGGGTAAGAGGAGCTGGGGGCCTGTCCGAACCAGAACAAGGAGGATAAAGAGCACACGTGGGAAAAGGCTTTGTGAGCCCTAAGGACCTTGCACAAAAATGAGGGCCGTCCTTTGTTCCAGGACACTTTCCTTTCCAGCCACCACAGCCCCTTCTCAACAAAAAAACATGCTGAAACCAGCGCCTTTTTTTTTTTTTAATAATCATCTTTTCTACAGACTTGCAGAGGACAATCAAGTGTGTGAATGTTCATGGCTTGTCGTATAATCAGATGATGGGTGATTTTCTTTCTAATTTCCCTTTCTTTACCTAGTGGTGTTTCTACTGATTTCATGTTTCGGGAACATAAACACCGCTTCTCCGTGTTTTTAGGAATCAATCAGGAGGCGCCCACTTAATTCCATTATCCAAGAAACAAAATCGCTTCTCCCTCCATACGGTCCTGCAATATAATCACCTGCATGGGAGATGAAAAAGAAAATTACTCTGTATTTCCTTTGCTTTTTTCCTAACTAGTGTGTTTGAGAAGATTACATACACTGCTTGATATTCAGAGCCCAGATCCTCAGACAGAGTCGGGGATTGAAATGGGAGAATGTTGGTTGGTTACAGAAGCAAATGTTTCATGGCATCCTTCAGCCCCTATGAATGTCTTTGTAGATAAAATAAAACACTTTGTTTTGACACTACCTTAAATATTTTCATTAAAGCAAGACTGAGCGCGCTGTGAGTAGTCCCTGCTTATGGCACCCGTGGAAATTTCTTGCTAGCATGGAAGCATTTATTTATTGCTAGTAGGGAGCCTAGGCCCCAGTGGTCCAATACTGCTGGCCTGAGTCCTTGGCTTTGCACGTGGTGTGACGTTGGACATAGACTCCCACATGGAATGGGTGGGGGACAGGGGGGCAGCTCCAGGGAAGTGGAAAGAGCACTGGACCTGGAAGTAAAGAGGCTGGATTAGAACCACAACTCTTCTGATCACAGGCTATGTGGCTTGAGGCAATCCACTTGATTTTCTTTTTTTAGCCTAAGTTTTTTCATTTTGTTAAATAGGGATAATAACACCCCCCGGGTCCCCGTTGAAAGTACAAGAATGAGATGGCACGTGCAAGGTGCTACGGTAGCACCCAACACGTAGGGCAGCTCCATACAGCTGCATGGTTTCCGCACTGCACCAGGATACCTGGCCGAGAGGCACACGCAGCTGACATTCTGCTTCAGCTTTTTTCAACTTGTTGGTCGGTCTTATGAGGCTGGTTAAAAAAATTCATCCCCCCCCCCTCCACCAAGAACGTTCAGATGATTCGTCCCCACCAGCTCCCCATCCCCCGGGAGCCTGTTTGCACTTTGCACAAAGGTGCACGGCTTGGGCGAAGGGTCTGCGAGAATGAGCAGGTGACTCTTCACACAACTCCGCTGGTTTCGGCTCCCCATCCTCCTGCCAGAGACCATCCGGCCTCGGCTACACATTAGTGCAAAAGCAGAGATCACGCCACGCCCTGAAGCAGCCCAGCTCGTTTGCAGATGTCTCTGTTACAAAGCATAACCTTAGAGTTTCAGTTTTGCAAATGAAGAGCTCTTGGAAATGGTTTCACAGCGAAGATGGTAGATGTTATAATGCGTGTATTTTACCACAACTTAAAAGAATAAAAATTTAAATTAAAAAAAGTTCTTAATGCTTATTTCTTTCTTTTTTTTTTTTCCGATGCAAAAGCAAAGAGCCTTTATTCAAGCTAGCTCGAGCTCAATCCCCTACCTGCACTGACGCAGCGGTGAGATGCCAGAGAGAGCCAATGCTTATTTTTTTTTGAGAGACAGACAGAGAGAGAGAGACAGAGTGTGAGTGGGGGAGGGGCAGAGAGAGACGGAGACACAGAACCCGAAGCAGCTCCAGGCGCTGAGCTGTCGGCACAGAGCCCGACGCGGGGCTCGAACCCACAAACCGTGAGATCATGACCTGCACCGAAGTCGGAAGCTTAACTGACTGAGCCACACAGCCGCCCCCTAAAAATTTTAACTAAAAAAAAAAAAAAAAAGTCAAATATTTGTTTAAAGAGTCCCGCTCCATTTGGTGCGGAGAGGCAACACATTGGTAGCTGGCGCAGCAGGGGAGTGGGGACCTGCCCTCTGACTGTCAGAACTGAGACCCGTGCATGAAAAAGTATTGTCTTATGTTTGAGCTGAAACCTCCCTTGATGTAACTTTTCTCCTGGGTGGTCTTTGGGGTCCTGAGGAACAAGTGAATTGGTAAATAGCGTGGGCTCATTGAGCTAATTCAGCGTATTGGTTAGGTCAGGTTAGGTCAGGTTAGGTTAGGGTGAGGTATGCCGCAGAAAAAAAATCTTTGTAGATCAACGCAGCAACAATGTATTTCTCTTGCACACTCGTTTGTGTGTGTGTGGAGTGAGATGGAGAGGTACCATTTGCAAGAGCCAGTTAACATCTATTTATTTTTGAGACAGAGAGAGAGCATGAACAGGGGAGGGTCAGAGAAAGAGGGAGACACAGAATCCGAAACAGGCTCCAGGCTCTGAGCTGTCAGCACAGAGCCCAACGCGGGGCTCGAACTCACAGACCGTGAGATCATGACCTGAGCCGAAGTCAGACGCTTAACCGCCTGAGCCACCCAGGCGCCCCTGGCAAGAGCCAGCTAATAATGGCCCTCATGGAGGCTTCACCTGTGGGCAACTCTTACCACCCGGCAGTGGGAGAGAAAGACTACAGTCCTCCACAGGCCTTTCCCGGCTGCAACCAGAAGGGACAGATTTCCCACCAGGGGACTTTCATAGGCCAGTCACATGACCCTGCCCACCTACAAGGGGTCCAGGAAACGTGGGTAGGCACTGCTCTCTCTGGGACTTTCGTAACTGTGGGTGATCTGGTTGGGATCACGAACAGGGTGGCCTCCTCCGGCCCTGGTGCTGGCTTGGGTCCTGCCCCCTATATGCTGGGTGACTACAGGCAGCCCCCTTCCCACGGCCAGGGCTCGGTTTGCCCATCAACAAGACAAAGTTATTAATTGCCTTGCTGGCTCCAGAGAGAGAAGAGGGCCCGGGTGTTTCACCGCTCACGGTGCTCTAACACGTGGCCCTGGGGCCTTGAGGCAGTTGAACGCACAGCTGTGAAAGACCCCAAAGAATTTGGGAACATGTGAAAAAGAGAAACCTGTCCAAGAAGCCAGAGCCCCTTTTCAAATGTTTGAAAATCCTAGATCCCTCCGCAGCAAATTATGAATGCGGGCTGGTGGGGCGGGGGTGGGGGTGGGGGGAGCATTTCCCGTCCTATTTCGCCGGGGGGCTGTGATACCTACAGAGTTGTCTGTCCGCTTTTAATAGCACCTGGGGTGGGAGGAAAGGCCTGGTCTGTGGCCACAGAGAGAACTTTTGTCTCCAGGGGTGTCTGACCTGCCTCCATCCTGAGGATTACCGTAACTTTTTAATTAAGGCGGAGTTTGTAGGGAATTTGGCTCTTTGATGTGGCAGCTGTAGCTGGAAAACAGGCCTACGTTTAAGACTTTACTGCCTGCCGATGGCTCAGCAGCCTGCCACCCACATATCAGAGCCCACACCCCATAAACAGCCAAGATCATGTTTCTTTAGAGCAGGGTGTGGGAGAGGGGCCTGGACCACCATGACGTGAAAGGACCACCTTTGCTAACAGTCTCATGGGGCCTGGACCACCCAAGGGACCCCCAAGGAGTGCAGTGGTGTTTAAAGATGGCAGAGCAGTGGATAAGGTGGTCTTGGGAGAACCACGGCAAGGTTTTTACGCTTGGCCTTGATGTTCTACCATACCCAGGCAGGAACAGAGCAAGAAGAAGCATGGAACCAGAAACATGCATCATGGCACCAGGGCATACATTTCTGCCTCTGATGGACAGGGGAAGGCAGGGGCCTGCCTCGGTTGTCGTGGTGTCCCGGAGTCCTACAGAGAGTAGGTCCTTATGTGTTAACAGAACTGAAAGCTCTATCTTTGGGGAAAGTGAGGGACAGAGTAAATGTTGAGCATGTCGCTCTATTGACATTGAACATGTATCCAACCCCTATTATGTACCAGGTATTTGTCATAGGTGCTGAAGACTCACCAGCAGACAGTAACCCTGCCCTCGTGGAGTTTATATTCTGGCAGATGTGAAGGTCCTGAAGGCCCTGGGATGCACCCAGGTCGCACTGTTCCCCGGTGGCAGTGCTGAGACAACGATGAGGGTTTCCTAACTCCCCTGAAAGCAATGCTTTCCAAACTTCCTCTTGAGGAACCCTTCCCAGGGTGCCTGGAGGCAGAACCCAGAGCAGCCAGATACAAGTGGGAAACTTCCATGATATCCCAATGCTTTACTTTAAAACTTCACACAAATGTTGGATTCTATGCCGTATCACATCTGCATTCGTTTTACCGTTAAGTAATGGTGTAAGTTACTATCTATCTACCCATCCATCTATCCGTCTGTATTTTAAACTTCAACCTCCTTGATCCTGAATCTCTGCCTTGATCTTCCAAATATATACCCTGTAAATCAGTGAGGAAACAAGACAATGAACTCAATACCGTCTATCACCGTGTACATAGAAGGATACACAAATGGCTCTTAACATAGGAAACTGTGCTTAACCTAATTCACAATAAAATAAATGCAAATTTCAGTGATGTTGGGATACTCGTTTTTAGCTATCAGACTGGCAAAAATCCAAACAATGGCTAATATACCGTATTGGCGTAAGTGTGTGGAAATAGGAGGGCTCGCTCGCTGCTGTTGGGGTGCAGAATGGCATAGGCCCTGTGGGGGGGGAGGCAATTTGGCAATATTGTGGAGAAAGCACATTCATGAACGAGGTTCTCTTATGAGGTCGGCCACTTGGTTTGAGTGTCAGTTATATATTCAGCTCTGGCTAAAAGCTATGGGAATAATGAGGTAGGTGCACAGAGCCTGTCCCCAAGGAGCTTGTGATCCTACTTAGAGGCATTGGGCAGAATAAAAACAACAACATTTTCACTCTTTGTATCGAGAACTTTGAAATGTAATAGGTCACTGAGCATCACAGCAAGCCTGCGAGGTAAGGATTTTTATTTCCGTTTTCCAGTTCAGAAAGCTGAAGCAGCACGTAATTTGCCCAAGGCCACAATAAAGTACCCTAGAGCTAGAAGGAGATGCTAGAATTCCCATGCACCATCCACCAGGGCCAAGCAGCCTGCCCACGGTGCTATGTGGCCGCTCACAGCACCAGCGTGTGACGAGTCCAGAGAAGTGATGGGAAGTGTGAGCCAGCGTCGGGGAAGGTCACAGAGGAGAGCCTGGAGGTTCAGAGATGACTACCCCACTCTTACCTGGGTCTGAGGCTCCCCTCTGTGAGTTGCCACCAGCATGACCCTGGATGAACTGCGAAACGTCTCTGAGCCCTAGAATTTTTCTCCGTAGAGTACAGGTGATAATAAGATTTTCGTGGGGATGAATTGAGAACATGCCTTTAAAGTACTTAGCCTATCACCTGGCACACAGTTGGCACTCAATAAATCGTGGAGATGGGGGAGGAGGAGTTAGTGGTGGTGATCATAGGCCTCATGGGCCCAGGTAAAGCTGACATCTGAAGGGTGGGTGGAATTCAAGTGCGTGTGCTCAGACCTTCTGGGAAGGTCATAGTAGTTGGTTCATAAGGCCAATGAATGGTGGTCTTTCCAACTTGGGAGGACCGAGGTAGTCGGGGCTGGTCTGGCCAGACCCCTGCTCTTCACAGAGGGAGGGTGGGAGTGTTTGCACCCAGCGCTGTTGTCCTCAGCTGCCCCAGGGTCCCTGGGTCTGGGGGAGGGGGGGAGGGTGGCCTGCAGGTGACCTCGAGGCTGAAGGGACAGCTTGGCATTTTGGAAAACAGACTCCCCTTTTCTCTCAGGTCTCCTGGAGTCCAACCGTTGAGCTATTTGGAGGGGAAATGGCATCACCGTTAGGAGAAAAGGGGAAATCTATTTCTTTGTGACTTCCCGCAGAGGGGTAAGTGCCAACCGGGATTCTGGTGGAGTCCCTGGACTCCTGCTAAAGTCTCTGAACCTCTATCTCAAGGTGAACTTTTCACTCCCAGAATGATCCCTGAAAGCCCTTTTCCCCTCCCTCTCTCGGCTGCCAAACTGACTCCCCAAGTCTACCCTCCGTGTAAAAACACAATAAAACCTTATACGATCAGAAAGGTATTCAAGGCTCATAATAAATAATTGCCCTGTGACCGGTGGATTGGATCCCCTCGTGCGCCCTCAATGGGCCTTTTTCTTTAACAGAACAAATAAAAGAAACAGATGCGGGGTCTCTTGTGCCAACGCCGCAGTGGCCTCTCAGGGGACCCGAGCAGGGTCACGGGATAGGCGGCATTCCCACACTTAACCAGTACACATGGGCAACAGGGGGCCAACACCCCCCTTCCCAGAATACCGCTCCGGGGACACCAAGATGTCTTTAGCCAAAGGCAACACTTTTCCTGGGAGTTCCCGGCCTGTCCTCCCCCATCGCTACTGATGGAAAGGCACCTTGGCGCGAGTGGAATCTCAGTATTCTGTCACTCGCTGACTTACTTGCCGCCTAGCTCCACTCCCTCCAGCTGGCACCACCGCTGTCCTTAGCTTTTACTCTGTCCGCTTCTCCCTCCTCTCCCGATCCCCAGCTCCCACGGCTCTCTCACCCGCAGCAGACTAGAAGCTCTTCCCGGGCGAGGCCCACACCTGGTTACGTTCAGCATCCTGGCATAGCGCCCAGAAACAGTAGGCACCCAGGAAATGTTTGTCAAATCACTATGTGAAATGGAAAACACGGCGCCTGTTGAAAAACAAAATAGGGAATCCGAGGCCTCCCTACCCGACACCTGTGTATTCTTTTCAAGATTGATCCCGGTGCGCTTTGTGGCTTTGGGTGTCTCTGCCTCCGATCCCCAAGTGTTCATGACGACGTCAGCCACGCCTGGCTCTCCTGAGCGAGTCCTGTGAGACAGAGCCCAAGGCGTTTCTTACAGTGCCGTCAACAGCCTGTGATTGCTGTGATGGGCATCTGTGGGGTCTGCCCACCCAGCACACAGTCCCCTTCTGCTCAGGATGCCTCCGTTTTCCTGACGTTAGCCTCCTGCTCCTCACAGGCAGGTCTGCAGGTTCCCAGCCTCTGGCCAGTGTGGGCCCAGCACCAGGACAACCAGTCCGGCCCTCCCGCTCAGGAATGTACATTCCCCTGCTAATGATGAAAGGGCGGGACCCTGCAGTGACACCTGCAGGAGACCACCCTTAGGTCCCGCATGCTCCTCGCCGGAGAGGTTCCCGTTCCTGCTCCTTCTGGGACCTGCTGCCTCTCGCTCTTCTGTCTGCTACCCTGTTGCCTTCCAAGTTCCTTTAACACTTAGGTCGGCTGGGCTGCTTTCTCTTGCTTAGAACCCGAGCACCTGAAATTAAGCTTTCTCAACCTCAACATAGGGACATTTGGGACTAGACAGCTCTTTGCTGGAGGCATCTCATTTGCGGCCAGTGTGGCAGATTACCAGTGAATGGTGGGCCATGTTGAAGCCCTGATACAGCCTACGCCTCCACACGAGGCTTCCCAACCTCAGGGCTATTGATATCGTTGACTGGATAATTCTTTGCTGTGGGGACTGTCCTGACCATTGTAGGATATTTACCAGCGTTCCTGGCCTCTACCCACCAGATAGCAGGTGCAGCCCCCCATTTATGACACATGTCTCCAAATGCAACAAAACTGTCCCTCGAAGGTAAAACCACCCCTATAAACTGATTTAGTGATGGAGACCCAGTGGCCACGGACAGATTGGTGGTTGAGCCTGTATTGTCCGGTGAGGCATAAAGTCAGAAGTCAGAGGGTCCGGGACCCATCATCCTGACCCCTCCTGCACTTTGCCCTGAGCTGTAAGAGCCTCCACCCCCACCCCACCCCATGCCATCTTCCTCCCAGGTCCCAACCCCGTGGGAAGAAGCTTGAAGAAATCCAAAGAGTTGAACCAACATGACGTTGGAAGACCTGTTCCCACCTCACAGCGCGTCTCTCCTCGTCAAAGAAGTTAAAACCTGCTGCTTGGCCAGCTGGGTAAACTTGACGATAAGCAACGAAAGTGAATAAATGTCCAGACCAGTGGAGTCTGTCTGAAGTATCGACATTTCACTTATCATATTGGGTGGCATTCTACAGACAACAGAGAAATTGTTCTTGCGGAGACAAACCTGTCTTTCTTCTATCAAGTGCTCTTTCTGCTATAATGACCGGCTTGGCTGGGGTGGGAGGTGAAACAAGGTGAAATTATAAACCTCTGAGATATGAAGGCTCAGAAGCTGCCCTTTCAGACAAAGCCAAGCTCCGACCCTTTCTCACACTTCAAATTGAAACCTCTTTGAGCTTTGATAAAACCCCAACGCACTGACATTTCGTTTCTCCCTTCTTGGTCAGATTTTGCTCACTTTGGGGCTCTCTCTGAGACCACTTAGGCCTAAGTCCACCAAGGACAGCCTGGCCAGTGCAGTTCCAAATAGATAATGCTGGCCTTTAACCTCTGTGCTTTGCCAGTGCTGGAGGAACAGCTTGGGTTGCAGGATGCGGGGGGCACTGTGTAGTGTACCCTGGGAGCCACAGGGCTGGAGACAGGACCAAGCTGTGCCACTAACAGATGAAGCTTAGGAACACCTTCTCCCTCCTTGGGGTCACTCGCCCCATTGACGAACTGGTATTGGAGTTGATCAGTGAGTCTTAAACTTGTGTTAATCTGAACCCACCCCAAAGAATATGCCTTTGGCCACACTCATACCGACACATAATTTCATAAAAGGCATGAAGGTTCTTTCTTTTTTTTTTTTTAAGAGAGACAGGGAGAGGGGCAGAGTGAGGGGGAGAGAGAACCTTAAGCAAGCTCCACACCAAGCGTGGAGGCTGACGAGGAGCTCGATCTCACGAACTGTGACATCATGACTGAGCTGAAATCAAGAGTCAGACGCTCAACCAACTGAACCACCCAGATGCCTGAGACGCATGAAGGTTCTTGAAACCCTCCATATCCATGGACTCCAACGCAAGGCCACAGGACCAGATGGCCTAAAGAGTCATCCTACTTCGTGGTAGCCCAAGTTCACAGTATAGTTGCATGCTATGACAGGACATGAATTCTAAACACATCCAGTTTAGAGCCCCAGCTCCTTCTCTCACTGGTCCCATGACATTCAGTGAGTTTTCTAACCTTTCCAAGCCTTGTTTTCTTTGTTTATGAAACAGTGAGCTAATATTCATGCAACGTTAGTTCTAGGCATTAAATAACATATTGTATGACATCTAGAAAATGCCTGATTCATTTTTGCTTTCCTACCCTCTCCTTCTTCCTCCCATGACCTCTTATGGGTGTTAAGTTCCTCTAAACCAGAAGCAGGAAAGCATTTAGGACATCAGATTATTTAGGTATCTGGGCAGGTCTGCGGGACGGGAGGATTACATGACAACGTGCCTGCAGAGAAAAGAGCACTAGAAATGGCCACCAAGAGATGAATTTACACTGCAAGAAACAATTCTTCACAAGCTGTGTGACTTTGGTTAATTAGCCTGACCTCTCTGGGCTCTCCATCTGCTAGCAAAGATGATGGCACCTCCTCAGAGAGTTCCACCTTGCGGCCAGGAACTGCAGTGAATACTAAGCATGTGGTCCATCGTGAACGGCAGCTCTTTGGGGAGAATGATAGGAAATAAGCTATTCAGAAGGCCTTTTTATTTTATTTTTCTTTTTTAAAAAAATATTTATTTATTTTGAGACAGAGATAGAGAGTGAGTGTGGCGGGGGAGCGGGAGGCAGAGAGAGAGGGAGACAGAGAATCCCAAGCAGGCTCTGCACGGTCAGCATGGAGCCTGATGTGGCACTCGAACCCGCGACCTGTGAGATCGGGGCCTGAGCCGAAAACGAGAGTCCACACTTAACTGACGGAGCCACCCAGGCGCCCCAGTGAAAGGCCTTTTTAAACCGCGAAACACGAGGCGGACATTTGAATCCCACCATTATCGGGGGGTCTCCAGAACTTGTCTTCCCCCCTGTGAAAACAGGAGGGGCTTTTCCAACCGGAAGGTCGAACACAGAGGCCTGAAAGTAATGACGAGTGACACTACATCAAGGGCCATCTCGGAAACAAAAGGTGAATGCTAGTTTTAAGCTTCCTTTCCGAGAAAAACAAGGAGGACAGAAGGCGAGGCAATTTCTTCTCCTGTGTGTTTCCCATGATGTACGTCTCTCCTCAGTGACGGTCCAATTTACCCATATCTCATTTAGCACTCGATTTATAGGATGCTGCAGCACAACAGCCCAAATGCTGGCTGAAATGGTAAATTTAGTAATAAAATATCTAAATGGTTTATAAATACGGTGTTAGGGAGGCTTCGGTAGGTAAGGAGGCACATGGCTAGTCTAACGAAATCCCTGTGCTTCAGAAACTCTCCCCCAGACACCGACATCCAACACGTAGACCTTTTTGTCTTTATTGAGCTGAGCTGCCAACTGCAACATGTGTAAATACAGATTTAACAGGCAAACGTGCAGCCAAGCCCAGGACTGTAAGTGTTGGAAAAGGCAAATCTGTTTGATGAGCAAATAATGCGTGATCAATAAAGACTTGTTGAAATGAACAGAGAGCAGCTGCTGGCTGAACATCTAGCCTGGAGTACAGAGTGTGTGGGCTGAACGAGGAAAACACCGGGCAGGTGGGGGGCGGGGAGGGTTGAGGGTCAGGCCCAAGCAGGGTGTTTTAGAGAGATGATGCTGGTATTCTTAACCAAGGCGGGCGATTTGGACGGAGAGTGCGGCAGGCTGTTCTCAAAGAAGGCCCTACCTGGGAGCATTGGGTATCTTATGACCAAAAAAGGAAAGAGAATCGCGGACTGATTAGAAACAAGACCACACTTGGCAAAAATTCACATCTTTATTCACAGTGACCCAAAGATGGAAGCAATGGACGCACAGATAAAAACAAGATGCAGTATATCCATACAGTGGAATATCATTCAGCCCTAAAAAGAAAAGAAATTCTGGCGGGTGCTGTAGCATGGTTGACCCTCAAAAACATTCACAGTGAAGGAAGCCAGTCACAAAAGGCCATGTATCACATGATACCACATATGAGAGGTGTCAAATCCGCAAGGTAGTCAAATCCATAGAGGCAGAAAGCAGAATGATGGCTACCAGGAGTGTAGGTAGGGGAAATGGGGAGTTACTGTTTAATGAGTACAGACTTTCAAGTTGGAAAAAAGAAACAGTCCTGGAGATGGATGGTGGAGATGTTTCCACAACACTGTGAATGTACTTAATGCTACTGACCACTTAAAAATGGTTCAGGGGCACCTGGGTGGCTCAGTCCGATCAGCACCCAACTTCGGCTCAGGTCATGATCTCACAGTTCGTGGGTTCGAGCCCCACGTCGGGCTCTGACAGTTCAGAGCCTGGAGACTGCTTGGGATCCCGTGTCTCCCTCCCTCTCCGCCCTTCCCCCACTCGTGCGCGCGCTCTCCCTCTCTCGCTGTCTCTCAGAAATGAACAAACATTAAAAAAACAGTTCAAATGATAAATTTTATGTTATGCGCACTCCACCACAATAAAAGTAAATTAATATCTTTTAGCGTTTGTCCTATTCCAACTTGGATTTTAGCTGCCAGTGTGTTGATCTCAGTAGATCATCATTAGATGATGAGTAACTTGATATCAAGAACTGGGTCTTATTTATCTATGAATCCTTCTCTGCATCTAATGTAATGGTTCTCAAAACATGGTCTGTCAGCCGCTGGGGTCTCCAAGACCCTTACAGGATGTTCACAAAAATCAAATGCTTTTCATGATGTTACGAAGCCATGATTTGCCATTTGCTATGAAAGAGTTATGACCTGCACTGATCCTACAAAAACCCATGGTAGGTAATATTGCTGGGGCCTTACCATAAGTCAGGCTGTGGCACCAAACCAGACTCATTTTATTCCGATGCACTTAGAACTAAAGGGAAAAAAAAAAGTTGTACTTAAGAACGTCCTTGGAGGTGTCTGTGTGGCTTAGACTCTTGATTTCGGCTCAGGTCATGATCTCAGGGTCATATATCAAGGTCACTGATACAGTTTCAGATTCCACATCACCACGAAATTGTAAGAGACTAGGACTTGTTGAGTTTTGGTGTAGTATAAAAGAAGAATATTTGCAATTATCTGAAGAGGCAATGCTCTTGTTTTTTTCCATCTACAAAGCTGAGTGAGACAGGACTCTCTTCATATACTCCAATCAAAATAATATATCACAGCAGACTGAGTGCAGGAACACCTATAGGAATCCATCTGTTTCCTATTAAGCCAGAAAGCAAAAGAGATTTGCCAGGGCGTCAATGACATTCTTCTCATTGTTTTCTGTTTTGGAAAATAGTTATTTTTAATAAAAAATACTTATGTAAACATGAAGCAGATTTCTGTTGCTATTGTTAAATGCATTGTTAAGTATTATTAACATTTTATGGTATTAATTTTTCATATTAACGGATGTAGCTCACAAAAGCAAAAGGCCTTCGGTCTCGGTCAATTTGGGGAATGAAAATGAATCCTATGATCAGAAAGTCTGAGATCCTCTGATCTAACACAAAGTCTTTAATACATGTCTTAATAAGTAAATGAATGAATGAACGTACAAATGGATGAATGAATGAATGAATGAATGAACGAAGATGTTGCTGGCAAAAACATACAGTTATGTGTGGTAAAAAAAAAAAAAAAAAAAAGACAGGTTGATGTGGAAGGCTTCCAGGGGGTCATCCAAGGTAGGAGAGTTATTGGTTCCTCATTTGAGGATTTCACAGATGGACAAAATTTTCAAGCTATTTTGGGAACTCACATAGAGTGGCCAACTTTATATTTGGTCAAGTAAGGACATTGAAAAACTAACTACAAGTCTACCTTTGCCACTATTTTGTCAAGACATTTTAACATAAAAAAGGACACAATCTTCGTATAAAGGACAGGCTCTAACTTGAAAAAAAAATAGCTTTTTTGGAAGCTTTCCTTCTGGTCCTCGTTTTTCCTGCTTTGCCATGAGCTAGTGGACCCTCTCCCCCACGCCAGCCTTCATGACCATCAACCCACAGAAGAGGCCGGCAAGCTTCTCTACAAAGGACCAGATAGTAAAGACTCTGGGCTTTGCAGGCCACGTTGTCTCTGCAGCGGCTCCTCAGCTCTGCCGACCTAGCCTGAAAGCGACACTGGGGCAGCGGGCGGGGGGGCGGTGCCTAAATGAATAAGCATGCCTGTGTGCCAATACAATGTTATTCACAAGACACCCGTGGAAGCCAGATGTGCTGACCCCTTATCTAGAGAGCTGGGTAGAGGTACGGGGGGATCCGGGGTCACCACGGGCTCTGGAATTGCAGACATGGGAAACATGACCATTTCTCTGACCAGTAGCCCAGGAAAATCTGCTCGAGAAGCTGGCTCTCCTGCAGAGATACATCAGGCCTGTCCTTTCAGGCACCTGAGGAGTACGGGAGTTGAGAAATCATCAGACCCCCCCCCCCCAGAAGGGCAGTATGGAAGCACAGTGACCAGACCCCAGCTCTCCTGGCATCAAAGGACAGTGGCCAGATAAAGAAATGGAAGAAGGGCAGATAAGAAACAAGCAAAAAACCCCAGAAGAATCTCATCTGTGACTTTCTTTCAGAACGAAAGCATGCATTTTTAGAAAGGGAGTCTCCACTGCCATCTCCCCCCCACCCCCAGGATGCCAAGATTTGCCAGGCAGGCCTCTGCCAGCACAGGCACATCCTCCCCCCAGCTGCCGATCTGCCCAGCAGATTAGGGACGCGCGCATATGGCGGCAAAGGCAGGGGAGAATGAGCCACATCGGTTCTGACATGTGAGGGAGCACCGGAGTTGCGACCATATGGCCTGAAAGAGTCTCTAGGCATTTCACGGGACATTTCATGCAAGTTGAGACTGAGGCATTCAGGAACCTGCATCCGGAGAGAGAAAAAGAGAAACTGCAGAAAATATCTTCCTTTAAAATATTCACAACAAGCGGGACAGAGAAGAGTTCATATCTGAAGAGTAAGGAACTCATTCGAATCCTTGAAGAAAAAAAGGTGAAAACCCCAAAAGAAAAGCAGAAAAGAACACGGACCCAACAGCTCGTAAAAGAACCACACGCGGTCACTACCCTAAAAATGACATGTGTCTTTACTGTTAATAAGCAAATGCAAATTACCATATGACACATCTTTACCCATGTTTTGAAAGAATACTACTTAATGCTGGTGTGAGTGCAGTGGGAGGGGGCACTCTGCATATTGCTGGTGGGCACGTGAATGGGTCCACACCAGCTGGAAATCAATCTGGTAACACATACGGAGAATTATACACATAGTCATAATCTTCAACTCAGTAATCCCACTTCTATGAATATGCGGAATAAACTAACACCATCACCTCCCTCTGACGGCACATCTACCTCTATTGATACAATCCGCGCTGCTAATCCACATCAGCTCTTTCTGAGAGTTTCACAAGGCAATCATGGCAAACTGCAAATTGAAACCTGAACGTGTCCTTTTCTCCCTCCACCAGTGATGCTGTAAACTCACATACCCCTCGCCTCCTTCCTACACGTGGCTAAGTTTTGGGGATCCCTGAGCAGAACTCAGCATCTATTCTTGGCTGTATCAGCTCATCACTCAATCATTTAGATTCTAGCCCTGTCATTCAAAACAGCTCCAGCTACTCCCAGCCTAGTGTCATCTGTGAATGACATCAGTCAACCTGCCTCCGGCACGGTCATCGTCCACATTCCCAGGACGCTGTTAAGGACAGAGCCCAATGACTGGCCAATGGACACCTTCTTCCACAGTATTGCTAGCCCATTAAAAAGCAGTCAGAGTTGTTCAACGTGATACTTATTTAACTTATTTGGACCCGTTCCTCCGTCTTGTCCACCCGGTGACTGTGAAAGGTGTTGTCAAATGTCTTGCAGAAGTCCCCCAGGACAACTAGAGAGGGCAGCGGGTGACAGTGTTTCTCTGGGAGAAAGAAAGTTTCTCCACTCTGCCTAGCAGTGAAGCATGGGCTTTCCTGTGTACCCCTGCCCAGAACCCCGCTTCCTCTCTCCCCAACTAGCATCTTCCAGGGCCTTGCTCATAGCAACCTTTGACCTAATTTTAAGTGCATGTTAGCTAATGTAACCTTGGCTACAAGGTAGAGACACCAGGTCGGAACTGACATTCAAGGTCAAGGATTAGAGTCCTGGCTTTACCATTTACTACCTGCATGACCTTAAACAGGTCCCTTAATCCTTCAAATCTTGAAATCCCTCACCTGTAAAGTGGACGTAACACACCCCGTTCCCCCACCCCTAGGGTGTTTGTAAAGCTCAGTGAGATGGGATGGCAACATGCCTTGTACACCCAAGAGCTGCGTAAGCAGGGCTAACTTGTTCCTGTTACCGTTACCGCCACTAATAAATCGTGTCCTTCCTATTTGGTGTAGTAGCGGGTAGTCTTTCTAGAGTGGTTACAAACATATGACGTGTGAAAAGATCTAGCCAGTGGTGCAGCAGCCTGGAACAAAAGGCACTTGTTCTTAGAATCCTTGAATTTGCCCCCCTTGAGAGCCAGCTGAGCCCCCAGTCCCTGGAGGTGAGAAAGCCTGCGTCCCAAGGGACAGGCATGTGTCGAGAAGCACACCGTGAGCAGATGGAAGATGGCGCCATGGCCTTCTCACATGGCCCCCCAAACTATTCTCCCCGTCACGTGCCTTCAAAATTACTCATTTCAGGGGCTCCTGGGTGGCTTAGCTGGTTAAGCATCGGACTGCAGCTCAGGTCCTGATCTCGTGGTCCGTGAGTTCGGGCCCCGCATCGGGCTCTGTGCTGATGGCTCAGAGCCTGGAGCCTGCTTTGGATTCTGTGTCTCCTCCTCTCTCTGCCCCTCCCCTGCTCATGCTCTCTTATCTCTCTCTTAAAAATAAACAATCACTAACAAATTTGATGAAAAATATATATTCAAATACAATCCAAGGGAACAGAGCCAGTCTTGAAGGGTCCACGCAAGGCTCATTAACATTCACTTGAGTGTCTTGTCATAGGCGGTTACCATCTTGAGGGGCAGTAGGTGCAGAAAGGGGTGGTAGGAAGCCCATATCACACCTGGTCTCCACTGAGCCTGCCCCCATGGTGACTCCGCCTGGGAGGCCTCCAGCCCACAGTCCTGCTTCCAGGTAAGGAAGCTTGGTCCTTAAGTCCTCTCTCTCTCTTACATCACAAGGCAGGGACTTTCAACTCTGGTTCCCTGGTGACTTCGAGAGCCCGGAACTGTGTCTGGCTCACAGTGGCACTCCGATAAATTCTGCAACTGAGTAAATGCGTTTGTTGAATGAACGGATGGGTCCGGGGGTGGGGGGCGGGGGGTGGGGGGAGGGTGAACTGACTTCCCCAAGAACCCCGGGTACCAGATGGCAAGAACTCTGAGATGGAACTGCCTCTTCCTCCCTCCCACATCCAGTACTCACTTTACAGAATCGCAGGATCCGAAAGACAAACAGACCTGCCCAGAGCACATTTTTCCCAACAGCCTTTGAAGTCCTTGCCTTTCCACGCTTACTTTTCTTGGCAGCCACACACGCCATTTTCAGTCACCCATCATTCAACAAAGATTTGAGGACTGCTTATTTTATAAAAAGCAGAAAGTTAAGTAATGCAACATCTCTGACCTCCTAATCCCTTCCCACCTCCGGTTCTGAGATGGAAATCCCACTGGGGTTTGGCAACCTGCCCGTAGCTCTACCAGGCTCGACACAGGAGTCCCAGCAGGCAGTGGCTGCTCTGTCCCTTCTCAGGCTCTCATTTTCCAGGGAGGATATTTTGACCAAGAAACTCTATCTGGCCCCAGGTGCCAAATCACACATAGGGACAAGGGTGAAACTGTGTCACAGCTGTTGGAATTCTGCAAGGAGAAGGTGCGCACAAATGCCAGGGTGGTGATGGCTCTGCAGGGGGTCAGCCCGTTATACAGGATTCCTTGGGACTTGGGGTTATATCAACATAGATCCACTGAACTCACCTCCTCCCTGTGACCTGGCTGGGAAGCCAAGGTTTAGCTATCAGCTTACTTTAGGTGGAAAGAACTTCAGGGGCGCCAGGGTGGCTCAGTCGATTAAGCGTCCAACTTCTGCCTAGGTCATGATCTCACGGTCCGTGGGTTCGAGCCCCGCATCGGGCTCTGTGCTGACAGCTCGGAGCCTGGAGCCTGCTTCCGATTCTGTGTCTCCCTCTCTCTCTGTCCCTCCCCCACCTGCTCTCTGTCTTTCTCTCAAAAATAAATAAACATTAAAAAAAATTAAAAAAAAAAGAGCTTCAGCAAGCCTTCTTGTCTCACAGAGAAGGAAACTGATGCTCAGCGGGATGAAACTGCACCCCCAGGGCACCTCTGGAACAGCAGAAGTAACAAAAACTTAGACCTTGGTCATTGATCCACTGCTGCCTCAAAGGCCACCCGGACACATAGACGCGCCCTATGTAGGAGTTCATCCGCTGCACAGTTTCACTGCAAGTTAAGCAAATAATTTCTCTCGTCTCTGTGTGGCTGAGAAATTGTGTTTTTCAGCAGGGAAAGGATTGAGTCCATTTGGGGACAACCTTAATATGGAATATTATGTAGCCAATAAAGCTCATATGTTCAGATCATATTTCAAGGCATGTGGCAATGTTCATGAGGTAACGTCAAGTGAAAGGAGCAGGAGACCTCTTCATACGCGCACAATGAACCCTAATACTGTGCCTATATGCAGTATGTCCTCTCTAATGGCAGTGATTTTCGGATGCACCACTGGCATAATAATATTTCCACAGAAAGGAAACGTTAAAGCAACTCTAAGAAGCATACTGGTTTCAGAAACATTAAAGATGAAAAGTGAGCGGAAATGTGACATAAATTTATCACACAAATGTCTGGTGTGTGTGCGCGTGCGTGCATGTGGGTGCGTGTGCGGAAACATTAGACCGACAAGAAGTACATTAAATATTTAATAGTGGTTATCTCCGAGGAAAGGCTTTTATTTTTATTTTATCCGTTCTTTTAAGGATTTTTTTTTTTAATTTTGTCTCTGGTGCGTACATCAGAATAACAAACTGCAGGTAGAACGTGAAAAGCAAAGGTAAGAAAAACGCACGCGACTTTTTGACTCACGCAGGACTGCGATTTCCATTTCCCAGTCTTGCTGCTTTTTTAACTCTTCTTTATTTTGTTATGTTTCTCCCCTCTGGTTCCTAAGCACAGTTTAACATTCCATCTTCCATGAACTATTAGAAGGTTGTCATAATGCTTTCTCCACTCTGCTGCCTTTTAGTGGTATGTCCTTGGTTTTCAGCCAACGTCTCTTAGGAAAGTCAGGTACAATTTCTTGGTGCAGGTGTCACAGGCACATTTAAGATGCCACCCTGCTCTGCAAGCAGAGGCCTATGTAAAAAGTACCCCTGGGAAAAATTGTTTTGACTCCAGTGCTAAGAGCATCTTAGCATGTTTGGGTTTTTTACTCTAAAAAAATCACAAATATTCTCTTTAGTATATATTATTTCCCCTTTTCTCTACCTGCTAAGGAACTCAGTCAATTTTGAAGCTCAAATATGATAACTCTGTTGGTCCCTGGGGTGGGGCTATTGGTGTGCTTCCCCCCCCCACCTTGGTTCTGATTCTTGAAATAAAATATTCGATTTTACTGATTTCCTGTGTTCTTTTGTAAGAAGTTGCAAATCATCGGTGGGAAAGGCATGGAGTAAGTAAATACATATACTCAGTGAGCTCTTTCCCTGACTTCACCGTTCACACCCGCCCTTCCCCACACCTGCTGTAGATCCATCCATCAACGATCCTGTCGGTTATGATTCTGAAACACGTTCGCCGTCTCCACAGTCACCCTCCTGGCCCGGGCCACTGGACACGGACCAGCCTCCTCGCCAGCCTTTCTGCCTCTTCCCCTTCCCTCCTCTGTTCCACTTACTTCCTCAGAGAGTTCCTTCCACCGCCACATCAAAGCAGGCCCGCTCCCCTCTATCCACCCCAGTGCCCTCTTTACCTCCTCCGTGGCACCTCCGATGCTTGAAATAACCTTCATTTCTTCCCCAGGCTGTTTTCCCCTCTCCTCTTGCCCGACCCTAAGGTGAAAGCCCCATCTTGTTCCCTACTGCCTCTTCAGTGCCCAGGACCGCCTGGCACATTGTGTGGAGAGTGAAAGCCTGACTCACCTCCAGCACCCATCTAGTACAGGGCGACAGCTCCCCATGCACGTGGTTGTGTCTTCCAACAATGAGCAAAGCGCCATCCTGCTGGCCTTCAGCTCTCGGCACAGGGCTCTCCGGACCTGTGTGTGGTGGGGGACGGTTGCCACAGTCCCATCTGCCTCCTGGGAGGTGGGAAGGAAGGGCTGAGAGGAATTAGACTATAGTGTGAGGACCCACCCAGGTCAATCGGCAGCAGGATCAGGGCCACTGCCCCAAGTCCAGAAAGTCCTATGGCTCCACAGATTGCCCCAAGGGTGACTCTCTGTCCCTTCAGGAGACTTCATTTGCCAGACATTCAAATGCCATATTAAAATTCTTCTCCCTGTGGGCGCCTGGGTGCTCAGTCAGTGGAGGGTCTGACTTTTGATTTCGGCTCAGGTCATGATCCCAGGGTTGTGAGACTGAATCCCATCTCAGACTCCACAGTGGGTATGGAGCCTGCTTAAGATACTCTCTCTCCCTCTGCCTCTCTCTCTCTCTCATAAATACATACATACATACATACATACATAAACAAATAAATAAAAATTTCTAAGATTAAATCAAATTTAAAAATAAAATAACAATTCTCCCTGAAGGGGCAAGGATCCCCAAAGAGAGCTCACACACTCTAAGAAACTTGCTCATGAAGATGACTTTTTTTCCTCTAATGTAATAAGAAACCATGTCCTTGGGGCATCTGGGTGGCTCAGTCAGTTGAGCATCCGATTGTTGGTTTTGGCTCAGGTCATGATCTCAAGGTTCATAGGATCGAGCCCCACGTCAGAGTCTGCACTGATGGTTCAGGAGCCTGCTTGGGATTCTCTGTCTCCTCTCTCTCTCTCTCTCTGCCCCTACCCTGCTCATGCTCTCTCTCTCTTTCTCTCTCTCTGCCTCAAAATAAATAAACATAAGAAGAAAGAAAGAAAGAAAGAAAGAAAGAAAGAAAGAAAGAGGAAGGAAGGAAGGAAGGAAGGAAGGAAAGTGGGAAGGAAGGAAGGAAGGAGGGAGGAGGGAGGGAAGGAGGGAGGGAAAGAAGGAAGGAAGGAAGGAAGGAAGGTGGGAAGGAAGGAAGGAAGGAAGGAGGGAGGGAGGGAAGGAAGGAAGGAAGGAAGGAAGGAAGGAAGGAAGGAAGGAAGGAACTGGGACCTTCTTTTCCCTGGAGGTGTCCTCCCTGTGAATTGGGCACATACGTCCAGCGGAGGCCAGAACTCTTGCCCTCACCTGCCCTTTTTGCTCAGAAGTCTTGCCGGCTCCGCACCCTGCAGGAAGCCCTCTCTGCTCTTCACTGGCTCGGCTCCAGGAAGTTCTCACTGGCCCCAGGAAGACATTCACTCCCCCACCTCCTTCAGAAGAGAGTCTACCCACGTATTCTAGGAACTGGTGACAACCCCCAATCCCTTTTGTTACCACCTTGTCTTAGGGTCACCAGTGCAAATCAAGGCCAAGGTAGAGCCCCGGGGAACCTGTGGTTTCCAAGCTCAATATGCAAATCCCTCTGGCTTCCCCCAGGTAAGCAACTTCACTGGAAGGTTATTGGGGCGCTGGTAAGCTTGGGGCGCAGGCCCTGAAAAAAATCCCCCAACCTTTGTGGCCCGGGAATATCGGTACTTGGAGAAGAGCCAGAGCATCTGGAAGGGGAAGAAAGTGCCACATAGTAGTCCCATGAGGGTGTAGCAGAGGTGGGGTAGAAAAAGAGGCAAGACTTCATCCTGATGACGCTTGCGGCTTGGAGAAACTGGGCCTCAGAGAATCTGGTTTGTGAATCCCAGGCAGCTTTAGTACCCGCTTAGACCCCGCTGTGCCTTCAGCCCCCAGAGCCTGCCCAGAACCCCTGGGAATCTGGGAAAAAATTCCAGGAGGTTAGACATAAATATACTTTGTTCCCACTTTCCAGCTAAGGAAGTTGAGGCGGAGGGGGTTATGCAGCAGCATGTAAGGCCAGCCCAAGTCCTCTGGCTTCCATCCGCCACATCCCACGGCTGTACCCAACGTAGATATAAGATTTCCATTTCCTTCCCTCTTCCTGCGGGCCCCAGCTGAAATCTATGTCATACACATGTATGAAATATTTAAGCCTCTCCTGAGGAGCCTGGTGTCACTTCTAAATCAATTTATTCTAATCTAATCTTCATCTGCCATGGTTTCCTGGGCCAGCGCCATCAAGGAAACCTCTTGGCAGGTGAGAGAAACTGAAAACACAGAACATTTGTTTTTAATGGTTCCTCCACAGCCGGCAGTTTCCAATATGGCAAAGTCCACGCAAACCATGAAATATGACTGGTCTCTGGAAATGACCCCCGATACACTCTGAGATCCGTGCAGATAGATGGGTGCTCGCCAAACTGCGCGCATAAAGTTGTCAGGAGCCCCCTAAAACTGTAACGCGCGCCGAGGCGAAGTCAGAAGGCCGGCGTGCCTGGCCAACAGCAGAGGGAAGGCCATGAGAGATCCTGGCAGGAGCGCAAGGCGCGGCCAGTCATCATGTTCCTAAGTGGACTTTTCATAGCTGCAGCCATAAAAGGCACAGTTTTCTCCATCGCTGCCTGGGATTTAATGGTATTCGCTTTTATTCCAGCTCCTTTTATTTTGATAGGAATGCTCCAAAATGCAGAAACTGGCCTCACCTTGCTTTTCCATCAGGCTCAGCTGTGGAACACCAGAAGGAAACCCCAGAAGAGGTTGGGACCCGGGTCCAGGAAGCCTCAGGGGGCCTCCAGGTGACTGAAAGGCCCAGAGGGTGATGTGCCAGGGAAGGGGACGATGGAAGCCTCTCTCACTGGACCCGGGATTCTCCAAACCTCCACCTAGAGGTTTCCTGCCATGCTGAACTATCCGCTTCCTGCCTTGTCGCCAGCCCGTCCCAGCCAGAATGCCCACCGGGCCCCCGTGTCCGGGCAAGCCATCCACAGCTTGGACCGGCAGCACATCCACAGCTCTGCCCCCGCAGGCCTTGACCGCAAACCTTGACAGCCTGGCAGGACTGGTATAAGCTGGGACTTCGCAGTCTCACTTTAGACCCAGAGTCAGCATCCCCCCCCACCCCCGCCCCAATAAGCAGTGGGGCTTCTCTATATTCTGTACCTCTGGGTTAGGGAGTGAGGTCCCACCTTGAGCCCAACCTGAATGAGTTGCTGTGTCTCTGCCATCCACTGTGGCGGGGTCAGGAGCTGTCCCAAACTTTCAGGAACCTGACGCCTCCCCTACCTGACTGGGAATTTAATGTTCGAGAACTCGGGCTCGACCAGAATGGAGTTCACTTCTCATCTCTGGCATCTCCTAGCTGTGTGATATCGGGACATCACTCCACTTCTCTGTGCCTCAGTTTGCCTATCTGGGAAATGGGTATAACGACCCTAATCCCCATCCGAGAAGTGAATGACATTGTTCACGCAGAGCATGCTATGCACCGTCTGGCGATAAACCTCCATTTATGGCAGCCGTTGTGGGTGTCTCTCAGTGGCACTAAACCTTCTTCTCTTCCCCCTTACAGAGACAAAGAGGGCATTCCTGTCCCCTGTGGTCGGTGACTCTTGGCCAGCTGGTAGTGAGCAGAAGTGACCCTTGTCACCTTTGGTATAGGACATGTGGGAACAGTCTTGCTTTGAGCACAGCCTCTGCCCTCCATTGGTGAGCACTGAAGCTACTGTCCTGAGTCCTCACTAGATGATGGCCCTTCACCAGCCTGGGTCTCTAAGAGAGTCTGTGGAGCATAGCCCTTTACCAGCCCCCGCTGGGCCTGACATGTGAGCCAGAAATAAATCTTGAGGCCACTGAGACCCGCTACCTCACTTTTAACTCCTGAAAAACACCCCATCCAACGCCCCCTTCCCCCAAGTGAGCACCAGGCGCATGGCGTTTGTTCTGCATTTTGGACGTGCAGTTTGGGCTTTGAGTGTCCTGCGCTTTCTCCTTTCTCATCTCCTGACAGTGAGCTGCGGCCCTCAGCTGCCCCCTGCTCCCTGCCGACCCACGCTGCTGAGAGCTGAGCCTTGGCCAGGACCAGGGCAGCAGCAGCAGGAGAAGCCAGGGAGGGAGAGGGTTGTCTGGAGCTCCAGATGGATCTTCCTCCTCCGGGCCTGAAGCACTGGGTTGGATTCCCAGCCCAGGACGGCAGAGGCGCCTGGCACAGGCTGGCAGCAGCCGCGGCTCCCTTGCCCGTTCCCTCAGTTCCGCAGCCGGAAACCCTTTCCAGGGAGATGCAGCGAAAGGTCGCTCTAACATCATGCTTCCTCTGAATCAGCCGGGCTTTCATTACTCTGATGGGACCTGGAAGCTAAAACAGGCAGAATTTTCCACAGGGTTGTGGCAAATCAGAGCTGGAGGAACCACCCACATCAACTGCATCGTGCGGAGTAGGCAACTGCGGACCAGAGAAAGGATGGGGCTCGCCCAGGGGTACGGCAAGGCAGGGACCGCCGTGAAACAGAATCTTGCTGTCAGTTTAGACACTGAACGCAAACAGGACAGGACTCTCATCCAAGGAGGCAGCCTCCACCCGATCGGGGATGTCCATTCTCTAAGATCACGGTTTCCTCTAAGACAGAGAATCCGGAGGGGCTACCTGTGGGGCTGTGCCTGCCTGGGCCCGCAGCTTTCCATGTGGGCGTGAGCTTTCCAAGTGCCCAGGAGGATACATGGCTGGTCCACTGCCCTCACCTCCCATCAGTCTCACCCAGGCGCTGAGCTCAGGGCAGCCATGAGACAACCCAAACATGAGAGTCTGAGGCCAGAAGGCAAGCTGAAGTCTGTGGCTGGATGAGCGCCACTGGGCCACTCTTCACAGCCCACTCTCCCAGAGGTCATCTGGCCCCGGCCAGATCCCCGCTGCCATGGGTGGCACACTACCTCCCACGCTGCTGTTCCCCTCTTGGATATGTCTCCATATCTGATGGGATGTCTCCCTCTGTTCCAGATCGACCCTGTGGGACCGTGCCGAACCTCTAGCCTATGACAGCCCTTCTAGAATGACAAGGCTCTTGTGAATCCTCTCTCTGGTGTGAACAGTCCGAGGCTATCATGGAACTGGGAGCCCTATCTCCTCTCCCTCAGCCCCGTGGCAGCTCAAAGTATGCTCCAGTAGCCTGGTGTCCCCAGTACCTGGGAGCTGGGTGCCAAGTATCAGTCCCACTCCAGACCTACTGAGTTAGAACTCACATTTTAACAAGATCTCCAGGTGCTTCCGGGGTTAGCTTCACTTTGGAAAGCTCTGGCTTACACACACCTCACACTGTCCATTGAGGACCCAGAATTCAAGTGCACAGGACAAGGCTCTCGTCTCTCTCCTTCCGAGGCTTCTTTACAGCTGCAGGACCCTAACAACACAAAGGATCCTGGGTCCACTTAGACCCCTGAGTCTCCTTCAAGAAACTGCTCCCAAGCTGCATCCTGGGTGGGAAGAAGTTGACGTATGTCAATTCAGGTGCGGAACCTTAACGTTTAGCCAAATAAAACATCATTCTTCTTTCAGCGGTGTCTGATCTACTCTTTAATCCATCCGTTTTTAAATCTGCCTGCATGTTAGGATCACCTGGTGGACTTTGTAAAAACTCTGATGCCAAGACCCCGTCCCAGAAGAAGTCAACAGACTCTCTGAAGAGCGCTGTGGGTGTCTGCTTCTGTTTATTATGCTCTCCATGCAATTCTAATTGCAATCGGGATAGAGAGCCAGTGGTTTAACACATCTATTAAAAAGTGGATTTTTTTTTCCTTCAGACTCCAGGGGTGTCAACTTCAGACTCCAGGGTACATTGGTGTGAGCAACTCCTCACAGTGACTCTGAGCTCATGGCGATGTATCTGTCAGCTACTGCCATAATATTGCTGTGTAACAAACAACCACCAAATCAGAGACAATGGCAATAAGAAGCACTCAAGTCGATGACACATCTGTGGGTCAGCTGGGACAGCTCTGTCTGTCTGTGTGTTGCCTAATCTAGGCTGTAGTGACATGGTGGCTCTCTTCAGACTGTAGAGCTGGGTTGGCCACACTTCTGTTTGCAAGTGTGTGGATCGGGTAAACAGCTTGTCCTGATCTTCCCACGACATTCTTGATCTTAGCACTGCAAGTCTTATGTCCCAGTGAACCTCACAGTCCAGGGAAAACGGGGATGGCTGCATACCCTACCTGCGGTCAACTTGGGTACCTCTGCTCCTTGTTCTCTCCTCCTCCTTAGACCAGCGGGGCAGCCAGGGCAGGTACCTTTCAGGACATGGGCAGAGACTCGAGAGACCTAGCAAAACAGAGACCCAGGCCCAGGCCGCCATGCTGTCACTTTCCATCGCACATCAGCTTTGTCAGCCATGTTGGCCAGAAGTCGCCGGTCCCAATTAAACTTCATCCTATTAGATTTAGCCTCACTGCAGGCTGTCACCATCTTTCAGGATCTTTATTCAGGCATCTGGTACATTGGCCAAAGCAAGCTGCACAGCTGAGCCCAAAGCTAAGGGGCATGAAAAAAGGCCCTTCCCCTGATGAGGCGGTAGCTGGCGTGTGGATTCAGAGAAGGGCGTGTAATTGGGCCAGTCATCCACCTCCTACAGGCAGCGAGATTCTGGCTCCCAAACACAGATGACCTCATTCCTTCCTGGCTACCGACTGTCCCCAGGGAACCAGGTTCCAGAGCCTGAGACCATCTCCACTCCAGTCCCCATCTAGCTCCTAAAGCACATGTCTGCTCAGGTGCCCCATTGTCTCTGTCACTCTGTGACTCCTTCCCCTCCTTCTCTTCCTCCTTCTTCATCAAACATCTTGAAAGATGGGGATCATCTCACATCAGCCTCGTCAGCCATCCTGACGAGAAATCTCTTGCGCCAATAAACTTAGTCTGGTCTCAGCCTGGCAGGATCTCTTGGATCCTGATTCCCCAACCAGTACGTTCCCCCCAGCCTTCAGCTCTGCATCCTGGGCCATATTTTTTGCACATCCATAACCCAGATGTCAGCAATCTCCTCCAGGCCCTCAAATCTAGGCACACTTGGCTGGAGCCCCTCAACCTCACAGGCTTTGAGCCCACAGATCCCTGCCCTTGACTTGTTCCCACTCCCAGTGGCCTCATACAAACATCTGCAAAACAGCCTGGTGCCCACGGTTCATACACAGCCAGCATGTCATAAGTCGGTGACTTTGATGAGGGCATCGTGGGGCAGGTGGCGCATATCACAGGCCAGGGCCCCTGTACGTGCTCTCCCTGCCGTCCCCTACCCTCTGCACAAAACTCCACCCTGCACTTCCTGTTCAGTCCTTCTACCTCCATGGGGGGGGGGGCGGTCTGTGGGGATCTTAGCTTTTGCCTCAAGAGGCACGTGAGGGAATGTTCCCCCCATCTCATTATATGTCAATTACTTCTGACTGGGTTTTAGGTCCCCAGGATCCTCTATCTTTCCCCAGCCACCAAGCAAGTGTCTGGGCTCTGATCCCACTTAAGTGCAGTAAAGCACAAAGAATGAGTATGCCTTCAAGGCAAGAAATCTGAAAGGTCTTCACTGCTCTCAAAATTATATGGGCTGACTCACCCCGCATCCCTAAACGTATCAGGCTCCGCAAAACAGGCAAAAAGGACTCCCGAACTCGCATCCTGACTTTGCACCCTACTGGAGATACTCTCCAACCTGGCTCCATGGCCTACCCACAGGTTGGCCCTCCAGTTAGCCAGGACAGGACCACAGTATCCAGGGGCCAGCTGGAGCACAGCACCTGCAAGTCAGTTTCAAATCCTGGCATTGACACTTACCCTCCTGGGGCCCCACTTTCCGCTGCACTGACTCCTGACGGGCAGGAATGTTATGGAAAGGGCATTAGACAAATAACATCGGGGAGGTTCCTCAAACCCAGGAAAGCTCTGCCTAATGTGTGGTGCTCTTCTCATTCGTGGAGCTCAGGAAATGCCGTTGATTTCAACGCACGCCTCAGTAAGTCCCTAATTAGGAAGGAGATCCACTGTCACAAAAACCACATGTCTCAGCCCCAAGCCAAATGGGATGGGTTTCTGGATGGGCCCCACTGGTGGAAGATGAGGGGTTGCTTCCCTCCCTGGCAGAGCTGACCAAGGAGGTCAGGCTTTGCCACCCGCTCTCCAGGCTATGAGTCTCAGAGCAGGAAAGGGTCTGGCTGCTACAGGTGATAAAAAACAAAAAAACAAAAAAACAAAAAAACAAAAACCAGAGAGCTGGAGCAGCTGGGCTCAGGTCAGGCACAAGGGGTGTCTCTGCCTGGGCTCAGCAGAGACAGCCAAATGCCCAGCCCAGCTGCCACGGCCCCGTGCTGGGCCCTACACTGGGGCCAGAGCCTCACCGCCAGGCTGGCAGGCTCCCCGCTGCAGCTGCGAGGCCGCTCTGACCTGAGGAGGTCTGCCTCCTCCAGCTTGCGTTTCCCTCCCCTCCCCCTGCTGCCTCGGCCTTGCCTCCGCCTGCCTGTGTCTCTCTCCCTCTCTGTCTCTCTCTCCCCTTCTCCCACTCCCTCTCTGTCTCTCTCTGTTGTTCCTTCTCTCCCTGTCTCTTTGTGTCCCACGTGCGTCTGTCTCGGCCTCAGCCTACAGCTCTCTTTTGTGTGTGTTTTTCTCTTCCTCTCTGTGTTTCCGGCCCTCTCTCCGCCTCTGAAGTGAAGGGTAGGGAAGAGGAGAAGAGGCAGGGCCCAAGAGGAATCCCAGACAAAACTGAGCAGGGATCGCATTCCATCCCATTCAGGGCTCAGAGGCGGGGAGTTGGGACACTGCGAGCAGGTTGAACTTGCAGCTGGGAGGACCACGGGTCCAGGGAGCTGCATGGTGCTTCCGGCATGAGGGAGGGCCAGCAGTCAGTTCTCACAGACACCACAAGGATCCCGGGCTCAGCAAATGTGTTTCAGGTCTTCCCTTAGATCCAGAGCTTGGACTGGGGCTGAGGACCAGGAGGAACAAGGCAGTGACCTTGCTGTGACAGAGCTCCATGGGCACGTGGGGAGAGGATTACATAGGCTGCTACACAATCCCAAGGATCCTGTAGGCAAGGGGCGCCCAAAGGAGAAGGCCAGGACAGTGGGCCCAGAAACCAGTGCTCACTGGAGAGGCTACTCGGAGTGAAGCCTAGAATGACTTACAGTTTTCTGGGCTCAGAGGAAGGGACCGTATTCTAGAGGGCGCATCTGGGGAGCAGCAGCCTTGCTCCAGCCTCAGTACAGGGGGACTGCAGGGACGTGGCAGGGTCCGGGCTAGGAAGAGGGTAAAGTCATGTCACACACTCAAGTTTCCCATGCCAAGAGGCAGTGGGCGACCCTTGAATGCCGTGAGCCACACGACTGCGGTGGGGAGGCCCTTGTCCTTCTGTGAGATTGGGAAAGCCATCCTTTCCTCTGCCTTGTCTTCTGTGGAGAAGGGGAAATGAGGGAGAGGCCATGTTGCATTGCTATTATCCAAGGTTGGGGGGTAGGGGGGGGTGCCTCTGCTTGGCTCTCAGTATTGGGAAAGGACGTCATGATTAGCCAGTTGCATTCATAAGGGAGGTGATGGTGGACCACACACTGGGGCTTAGCAGCTCAGCTGAGAGCAGAACCTTATTTTAATATGGCTTCTTCTGTAACTGGGCAAAGGAGGCTGCAGCTGTGAGGCCGAGGGACAGACTCTCAGTGAAGAATGAGATAAAAATGGTGCCTTTGGTCGTCTGGATTCACATCCACTTCAGGGTCATCAGCCTGCCCTGCCACACCTTTTCTTGCCCAGTCACACACCCAGTGTTTCTCTCCCTCCCTGGGCCCAAAGCTCTCTGAGACACGAAGAATGAATAAATAGCCAAAGCTGTCATTATACAAGTGGGGAAACTGAGGACAAGATGGAGGAAGGTGCTCACCAATGGTCACAGAATACGCTAGAGCTGAGTCGGGGCTCTCAGCTCTGAGACGTCTATGTGCAACCGTCCACTTCGGGGAGAAGACCGCTCCTGACTTCCTGGGCGGACTGGAGGTGTCTGGCCGGCAGGTGGATCCTGAGCAGGAGCTGGAGATCTGAATGTCATCCGTGCACGGGCAGGGGGAGGGGGCGGGCCTGGGAAACTCAATCGCAGAAGCAGAACAGTGTCCGAAGATCAGTCCTCATGCCTCTAGCAGGCCCCCTTCCCCGTCACTCTCATTGACACTTCGGTCTCTAAGGACAGTCACTATGCCTGCATCCCAGATGAGGAAACCGAGGCTCCAGGAGGGCAGAGGGCCTACTGAATGCTGAGACCCAAACCACAGCCTCCAAGCTGTAAGGCTTATGCCTCTTCTCCGTCGTGTCAGACACACGTAGATATTTGCCCTTGAACATTGCCACATGATGGGGGAATGGATAGTGGTTATGTATGTGTAGCATACAAATACACGTATATGCACACACACATGCACAGTTGCACGCCCACACATACACGCGTGCATGCACACTTGCACGCACGCACAGTTTTTCGAAATCTCCACTGGCTCTCCTTGCCCTGTGCTGTGTGGAAAATTAGTATATTGGTGCAGTCACTAATCCCTTTCATTTGGATCCAAGCAAATGACAGGATCAGTCTCCATCACTGCCATGGCTAAACCCCAGGGCTCTCCCTGGTGCCTTGAACAAGAGTCAAGATGACCCACTTTCTCCAGCTATTCCCTGTCTCCGGGCTGCTTCAGCTGGGAAACTGTCAGCCTGGTAAATATCATGAGCTTAGCAGGCTGGTTCCCGCTTCTAAGCCTGCCCCTTTTTGGCTGCCCAGCCTGGCTTATGGGACCGAGCCCCAGGATCCTGCCCCAAATGTCAGGGTTCAGCTGCCCATACACAGACAGAACCTGTCTGCCCAGCATGCCAGCATCCACAGAGACGCCCAAGTGCAAACCAAGGTCACTCCTTCCCTCAACAAGCATTTCCTGGGTTCCTGGTCCACATCAGGCACAAGGATGGGAGCTTAAAAAGACACAGACTCTGCCTTTGGGAAGATCCCAGCTTGGAAGGGAGCTGGTCATGAAAACAAACCCAGAAATAAACAGCAGAACAAGCCAAGTATTCTCTGAGCTCAGAGGAGAGAACAATTACTTCTGCTGGGAGGGTCAAGGAAGGCTCTTCGGTAGTCTCTGGAGTTGAGACTAGAATGCAAATTAGAATATGCCACATCTAGATGTGAGGGAAGGGCATTCCAGATGGAAGGGACAGCGTGGAGGCAGGAAAGAGCAAGGTCAATGTAAACAAGAGTGGCTAGAAGGGCAGCTGGAGCCAGATCCGGACTAACCACGGATCCCAGAGTAGGGAACATGTTTGTCCTCCAGGTAAGGGTCAGAGTCAGAGTTTCGAGAGGAGGCCTGCCAAGTTCCAGACAGCCTGTCCATAGTCCCTGCTCTCCCCTTAGACCATCGTACCAGCCATAACTGAGCCCTTTCTACCTCCCAAGGATCTCACTCCTCACCAGTGGGGGCCCTGTGTCTCTCCTCTGTCTTCCTGGCTTTTTCCTTCCCATGGAGTGCTTCTCCAGATGCCAAATACTTCTCAGTGCAGATGTTAGGAACGCCAGCCTCCCCTTGCGGGGCATCTGCTTGAGAAAGGAAAGAAAAAGGATGCCCGGAATCCCCAAAGCCCACTGCCCCAGTGGCACAAAGCCAGCCTTGAATGTATGCTTTCAGAGTTTTGCAGGGAAACAGATCCCAAGGCTGCCCTTTGACTTGGCCTCAGACCTCCAGAAGCCAAAGTTGGTGGAGACAGTTGTGCCTGCCGCTGCATTACTGGGACCTGCTGGGGCAAGGGCCGGCCACAGCTAAGACCCCTGGGTTACTCAGGGGATGCGTGGCCACATCAGAGCCTGGAGCCAAAGCGCTGTCTCTGAGCATGTGACACTAAGCGCTGCTCCTCTGTCCACGTTCTCTCACTAAGGTGGACAGGTGGACATGGAAGTATGTACGGGGACAGGCTGGGAAGGTAGCCCCAGGTAGGACCTCAGTCCCTCCCTGGCTCGATGATCCTCACACGGAGAGAGCCTTGCAGGTCTTCTGGGTCAGGGCCCTTGGCCACCAGTTAGGCAGGTGGCCACAGGCCCCCACCATCTCCCTGGTTCTGAGGCTACAGGAGCCAGGATGAACCACAAGAGCCCTGAGAGGGAATCGGCTACTTTCTTGCATCGGCTGGATCGGGGCACAATTTCTGTATCAGAAACCACACCCACTCAAAGGTGACTCTGATGAGCTCGGGGAAGCACAACCGGCATACAATTGGGCCTCAGAGCACTTCCGGCTCCCCCCAAAGCTGCCTCAGTGCCCTCTGCAGTGCTCTCTCACGTCTTTCTCTACCTCCAGCTCCAGGCAACCAGACTCTGCTCTCTGTTGCTTTGGATTAGACTTTTCCAGAGTTTCCTATAAATGGAATCGCACGATACGGTTTCTATCCTTCTGCCTCTGGCTTCTCGTGCTCCGGAGTCTGTGTTTGTGATGCGTCCTTGATGCCTGTACTCCTTTCCTGTCTCTTTCAGTGCTGAGCATTGAGTGTTCCATCCAACAGTCGTATCTGTTGATCCATTCACCTGTAAATACACACTTGGATTGTTTAGGGGTTTGGGGGCTTTTTTTTTAATAAGGTGGCGATACACATTCATGAACAAGACTTTTTGTGGACCCATTTTTATTTGTCTTGGGTGAACACTTAGGAGTGGCGTTTCTCCACAACACGGTCAACGGCTGTTTCGCGGTATAAGGAAACGCCAAGCTGTTTCCCAAAGTGGTTGTATCATCTTCAGTCCCCACCGGCAGCGCGGGGGGCTCCCATCCCTCCACGTTCCTCGCCAGCGCTTGTTGTGATCGGTCTTTTTCGTTTTAGCTGTTGGGTGCATTCCGCTGTGGTTTTAATTTGCACTTCCCCCATGACCAGCAGTAACGCGCTCTGCTTCTGGGCCTGAGCGCACCCTTCTCCAGCTCCACCCCCGGGAGGCGCACTTCACCTCTCTGGATTTTAATTTTCGTGTCTGGACAAGCGGAGCACCAGTCCCTGCCCTGTCCCCGTCCCCAGGCCTTTGCAAAGATGGCATCAGAGGACATGTGTGTATACAGAAGTACACGCAAGTATTTGCAAGGCAAATAAGTAAGTTGCACTTAGTTTGAAATTCTCACAGCCCTGAGTTCATCCGTCTTTCGTTTCACTTTCGTCATTTCGTTGCAGTAACCTCCTTACTAGTTTCCCTGACTGTGGTCTCCCCTGGTGTCGTCCTCACGGGGGCAGGTTCCTTGCCTCCATCCTGAGATCTTCCTTTTTTTTCTTTTTAATTTTTGTTAATGTTTAGTTATTTTTGAGAGAGAGAGAGAGAGAGAGAGAGGAAGGGGCAGAGAGAGACACACACACACAGAAACCAAAGCAGGCTCCAGGCTCCGAGCTGTCAGCACAGAGCCCGACACGGGGCTCGAACTCCCGAACCACGAGATCATGACCTGAGTCGAAGTCGATCGCTCAACCGACTGAGCCACTGAGGCACTCCATGAGATCTTCCCACTACTTCCAGCAGCCTCCCTGTCCTCTGTTTGCTCAGAGCCACAGTGGTCCAGAGCTAAGGGGATGCAGCCTGCAGGGGCCACCATAGAAATCCATCCCCTTCTAGGGAGCCGAGGGAGCTCTCCTGGAGCCCAAATGCCCCTTTCTTCAGAAGCTTTGTCATGAATAACTGCTTCTTGTCAGAGCCCAGACCCGGGACTAGTTGGCAAATGGTGCCGTTTGCTCCTGCCTCTTTCCCCGAGACACCTCCTGATTTGCAGCCTGCAAGATACTCTGTCTGCTAGGAGGAGGAGCACAGCAGCAATCTCCTTAGGCTGCTCGTGGCTGTCAGTCTCCTCGTAAATGGGAAAGCCGAGCACGGTGACATTTAGAGAGGACTCTGCTGTAAATCCCAGCCTGCGTTCCTATCCCCTTCGAGCTCCCGTGGTTATCCCAGGCCCGAGGCCACAGAATGCCCGAATGGAAAGCAAGATCGGCCGAAGCTCACACATCCAGCAAAGAGAAGAGGCATAACGAGGGACTCAGATCTTCCACCCTGTGGCTCAGTACCTTTTTCTGCACCTCATCGTGGCTCTCAAAAGATATACTAGTGCCACGCCTACTCTCTCCCCAAGACCCCTGTCTGTCCCCCGCCCCCAGACTGGAAAGGGATCCCCACCAACGGCTCCCCACGCGCCCCAGGCCCGCCCCACCAGGCAAGTGTCGATCAGTGTGCACCAGCAGATCGATGACACCACTCAGGACGCATCAAACAGAAAATGACTCAACACGGGGAGTCGGGTGCTTACAATGTCCCTGGCGGGACTGGAGGAGGAAGCTGCAAGGTCAGCTTTGGGAAATGAGTCCCAGAACGCCACAGCCAGACCACATACTGAAGGAGCTGGTGCCTCCACTCTGATAAGAAAGTTGAAGGCCCCAGCGGCAGTCTCAAAGAGCCATACTGTCTCCATGTGACCTGGGGATCAGGGAGCTGCCGTCTCAGGTGCCCGCTCCAAGGCCCCACTGCCTCAGAGCCCAAGCCTGGGGGAGCCTGGATGGAGGCACATGAGCCTGACTGTGACACTGGGCCCCCCCCCCCGGTGTTCTTGGTGGCTTTCCCTAAATAAAGTTAATCTCTTTTGCTATATTAATAAATATCTTTGATCTGTGCTCAAGCTGTGGTGTAAATCTTTATTTTATTTATCCTGAGCCTGTGTTTTGGGCTACAAGACTTGTAAAAAGAGGGGAGGTACATGGGAGAGCCTAGGACGGCGTGGGAAACCAAGATCCACACCCAAGCCCTTCCGAGAAGTGCAGCCCAGTGGTTGAGGGCACAGGCTCTGGAGAATTCCACCTGGGCATGCTTCCTGGCCACATCCTTGCACCCTTGTGGCAGTGGGTGAGTCACCGACATTTTCCTACATCTCAATTTCCACATCTATGTAATGAGATGACAACGATAGCACCCAGAAGGTACTTAGAACAATGGCTGGCACTGAGACAGCAATTGCTATGGACTGAACCATGTCTCCCCCCAAATTCATATGTTGAAGCACTAACCCCCAGTGTGACTATATTTGGACACAGAGCCTCAAGGAGGTAATTAGGAGAAAATACGATCGTAACAGTGGGCCCGGGACCCAACAAGATGAGTGTCCTTATAAGAGAAGACACCAGAGCTACCCCAGCCCTCCTCACACCCCCGCCCACCCACCACAACCACAGACTTGTAAGAAGAGGGGAGGTACATGGGAGAGCTTACGACAGAGTGGGAAACCTACGTCCACAGAAGCCTGTGAGGACACGGCAAGAAGGTGGCTGTCTGCAGGCCAGGAAAAAAAGCCCTCACCAGAAAAAGACCATGCTCGCAACTTGATCTTGGATTTCTGGCCTCCAGAACTGTGAGGAACAAAAAAAAAAAAAAGTTTCTGTTGTTTAAGCCTCCAGTCTGTGGTATTTTGTTATGGCAGCGCCAGCAGACTGAGGCAGCTGTTAATTAACGGGAGCTATCATTGCTATTCCTGATTCTCCGGAGCTGACTTAGTGCGGGTTATTTGAGGTCTCTAAACCTCAGTTACCTGCCCTTGATCAGGCTTTCTTGACCTTGGCACCATTGACGTTTAGGGCTGGATAATTCTGTTGGACACAGAATACCATTCTGTGCACGGTCGGATGTTTGGCCCCACCCTGGCCTCTACACTCTAGATACCAACAACATCCTTCCCGGGCCCCAGTTGTGACCATCAAAAAATGCCTCTATGCATTGGCCAATGTTCCCTAGGGGCCCAAATCACCCCTGGTTGAGAACCACTGCTCCACGAGATAGGACGATTGTATTCGTTTCCAGAACGGTCAGGTCGACTAAAGAAGGCAATTGTGGCAATTATACATCACCTAGAGGTTATCTGCGTCACCCCTTGAATAGTAAGTAAAATTGACTCAAACTTTACCTCATATCTTGTAGGAGGTTCAATGTCCTCCTCAAGATTTTTGGAAGTTCTTGGGAGTCCGCACTCACAGTCACCTCTTGCTCCAATTACCTGTGACTCATGTCCCTACTTTTGTCTTTGCCTTTGGAGTAGTCCCTCGATATGGAAGATCGACACTTTTCATTTATTTCCCCAAATGATCACTGAAAGAAGGCAGCTGAGCCTATCGGGGCTGCTCCTAAAAGTTCATGGTCACCACAGCCCAGTCTGACACATCACCTGGGTTTGGGTATGAGCCACACCCCGCTCAGCTCACGGTGGCACCTGCAGCTGCCCTGTGTTGGGAGTCTTTTCCCAGCCATCCCTTCCCAGGCTTCTCCAGGATTTCTGCATTTCGCTCTCTTTCTAGCTTCCCGGGGCCAAGTGCCAGTCTCTCCAAACAGAATCCCCCCTGCTCTTCATGGAGGGCAAAACCATCATGCCCACTACAAACATGGGGAAGTCCTGGCTAAAACATAACACAGGTAAATCTATAACCCCATCGGTGAACTGAAAATCAGGAAGGGAATATTCTCCCACTGCAGAAACATACAAAATTCAGAGCCAGGGCAGTGAGCAGGAGCTAATGCCAAGTGGCATAAGAGTATAAGAATGGGACAAAATGTTATGTTTTAGTACTCATGAAGAATGAGGAAGTGAGGCAACGGGCCCCATGCACAAAACAGGAGTGATCTTTCTGCTTAGAGCCAGGAACCTGAGAAAGCTGTCCCTTCAGTGAAATGAAAATGAGAACCACCACCCCTGCCCCTCACAAAAATGGGCCAACCTCCCTGGACCATGAGTGACAAAGGAGACACCCAAGAGAAGTCAGAACTCTAAATCTACTCCACGTGCCCTAGAGAGTCCTGAAGCCATACCTCTCACCAGCTACAAGACCCAAGGAAAATAATGACAATAAGCCTGCTAAGGTCCCGGAAAATTCTCAGATCAGTAGCAAAGGTGACCATGAAACCCAAACCTGCCAGAAGGGAAACGGCACCTTCTGGAGATGAACTTGGAGTAAAAACCACAAAGCAGGTGAGGAACATGAGCCCAAGATCTCCTACCAGATCCAACAAGAGTTCTATGAGAAGTCAGGAGGCTGGGAGGAGACCGGTGGTCCTCCAGAATTGAAGATACACATGAGTTCTTGTATCAAAAATGGAGCCTAAGCTCCAAGAGCATAAATATAAGCACATACTCACATTTGGAGTAGGGGATCAGCACATCAAGTGCTGATAAATCACATAATCATTGTGGAAGAATATTGTTTATAGTATAAAAGAACTAATAATAACATACCCAAACAAGACACAGGAGAAAGTGAGATGGGAAAAAAAAACTAATTTCCTTGTTTTTTTCCTTGAAAATCTCATGAGTTATAATTCAAGAAATAAGGTATAAAAGAATACTGTATATAGTTACAAAGCAACCACTAAAGGGACTAAAAGTACTCCATAAACCTTCCAAGTTATTGAGAGAAAACCTATACACAAAGCAAACCATGAAAATACAGGCAATGAAGTAAAAGGCTTTTAAAGGAAGCATTAAAATCAGAAAGCATAATATAAAATAATACGACAGAACTGAAACCAAACGTATCCTATCGTATCATTAAATATACTAATGGGATAAATTCATCTATTATTTATTTTTAAAACTCTCATTTTGGGATCAAAGAGTGAAACAAAAAACACAGGCTTATGGAAGATACCTCTGATTCCCCAACTCAAATTTTCTCAGGCTTACTCCTGAATTCAGCCATACCACGTAGACAGTTCTATGGCTGATTTCAAACTGGCAGAATCCGGATAAAGAGAGCACGTGAGAGCACATTTCCCTCTGCCCTCGGGCTCCTCCAGTGCAAGTGGGAGCTCCCCGGATCCTTACATATGAACTTTGAAAATGCAGGGAAATCAACACCTCCAGAGGAACATCCACCCAATGTTAAGTGAAGCCCATCCATGGGAAAATGTTCAGCCCCATTAAGTTGTCACAGAAGTACAAACTAAGCTCAAGATGTGACACCAACTTACCCTCATTCTGGGGGCAAAAATTAGAGTCCATTAGTGCAAAGGAATGGGAGGGATGTGGATCAACTAAACCTTTATATGTTACCAGTGAAAATCTAAGTTTGTATAGTCACATTACAAAACAAGTTGGCATTATCTTATAAAATTGAATATTCTCATAGCAAGTCCATGCATAGGCATGCTCCCAAGAGAAATGCTTAAAAATGTACCCTGAGGTATATTCATGAAAACACTCTTCATAACAGCAAAACCATGGAGACAATTAAAAGGTCCGTAGATAAAATAATGGCTAAATAAACTGTGGCATATTTACACCATGGAATATTATGTAGCAGTCAAAATAAATAAATCACAGCATATGCAACCATATTGCCATGTCTACAAAATATCATCTAGAGTGAGAAAAGAAGTACCAGAAGACGATAGGTTGTCTGATACCTTTCTTAATAAAGTTGTTAAGCAAATGCTAAACAATGCAATGTTAGAAGTGTAATGGTAGATCAACCAAACTATATTGAAAATAGTAGTGAGACGGCTAAAATCATATTTAAGGTGAAAGATTACTTTCCCCTAAGATCAGAAACAAGATAAGGACTCTGCTTTCAACACTTCAACTCAACATTGTACAGGTGGTTCCCGCTAGAGGAATTAAGCAAGAAAAAGAAATAAATGGCATTCGTTTTGGAAGGGAAGAAGTAAAATGGTCTATATTTGCAAATACCTTGATCTCGTATATATAAAATCCCAAAGAATTCACTCAAAACCTACTAGAATTAAGAGAGGAATTCATGAACATTGCAAAATACAAATCAATATAAAAATCACTCATATTCCTAGAAACTAGCAATAAACAAAACAAAAATGAAATTAGGAAAGCAATTCCATTTGTAATAGCACCAAAAAGAAGAAACCGTTTAAGAACAAATTAAACCGGGGCACCTGGGTGGCTCAGGTGGTTAAGTGTCCGACTTCAGCTCAGGTCACGATCTCATGGTCTGTGAGTTCCAGCCCCGCGTCGGGCTCTGTGCTGACAGCTCAGAGCCTGGAGCCTGCTTCGGATTCTGTGTCTCCCTCTCTCTCTCTGCTCCTCCCCCGTTCATGCTCTGTCTCTCTCTGTCTCAAAAATAAATAAACATTTAAAAAAAAAAAGAACAAATTAAACAAAAGAAGTGTAAGACTTATACACGCTTCAAAATATTGTTGAAAGAAAGTAAAGATCTAAATGAATGGAGAGACATCCTATGTTCAGGGATTGGAAGACTTAATATAGATAAGATAGCAATATTCCTCAAATCGATCTACTGAATCAACACAATGTTTATTAAAAAAACCCAACTTCATTTTTGGCAAGAGACTAAGAATAATTAAAGTAATCTTGATTAACTGTTTGTTTCTAGACTCTCAATTCTATTCCATTGATCAAGATTGCTTTGACTATTTTTTTTTAATTTTTTTAACGTTTATTTATTTTTGAGACAGAGAGAGACAGAGCATGAACGGGGGAGGGTCAGAGAGAGAGGGAGACACAGAATCTGAAACAGGCTCCAGGCTCGGAGCTGCCAGCACAGAGCCCGACGTGGGGCTCGAACTCACAGACTGCGAGATCATGATCTGAGCCAAAGCCAGACGCTTAACTGACTGAGCCACCCAGGCACCCCTGCTTTGACTATTCTTAATCCCTTGTATTTCCATGTGAATTTTAGGATCAGCTTTTCAACTGATTCTTAATAAGAGTGTCAAGACAATAAAGTAGAGAAAAAATAGTCTTTTCAACAAGTAGCCCTGAGACAACTAGATATTTACATGCAAAATAATGAAATTAAACCCTTTCCTCACACCATACAGAAACATTAACTCAAAATGGATCACAGATTTAGACGTAAGAGTTAAAATTATTAAACTCTTAGAAGAAAGCATAAGAGTAAGTCATGACCTTGGGTTAGGCAATGATTTCTCAAGTAGAATACTAAAAACACAATCAACAAAAGAAAAAAGTAGATAAATAGAACTTTACCAAAATTAAAAGCTGCTGTGTGTTGTGATGCAGATGATAGCATTAAGAAAGTAGAAAGACAACCCACAGAATAGGAGAAAATATTTTCAAATCCTATACTTGAGAAAGGACTTGTATCCAGACAGGTTGAATTCTTATAAGTCAATAATAAATAATAACAGTAATAATAAATTAAGTAACCCAACTAAAAAATGAGCAAAAGGTCTTAACAGAAGGAAGATAAGCATATGACAAAATGTTCAGTACCATCAGTCATTAAGAAAATGCAAATGAAAAGCATGGTAAAATACTTCGTATCTACTCAGATGGCTACAATAAAAAGACTTTTGCCCTGTTGGCAAAGATATGGAAAAATTAGAACCTTCATACGTTACCAGAGGGAATGTGAAACAGTGCTGCCACTATGGGACAGTTTGGAGTTCCTAAAATGTTGGATGTAGGGCTGCTCGATGAATCAACAATTCCTCGCTTAGATATACACCCAAGCAAAAAAACCTTGTATAGGAATGGCCATGACAGCATTATTCACAATAGCAAGAGAGTAGAAGCAACTCAAACTCCCATCAACTTATGAATTGACATTAAAATGTCATATATCCATACAGTGGAATATTATCTGGCCATAAAAAGAAAGAAAGTACGTATGACACATGCGATACTAGGGCTGATCCTTGAAAACATGCTAAGTCGCAGAAGCCAGTTATAAAAGGCCACCTTCTGTATGATCCCATTTACATGAAATGTTCAAAATAGGCAAATCCTTAGAGACGGAAGGAAATTAGTTGTTGCCAGAGCACAGAAGGAGGGGAGGGCCGGGGGCGGCTGCCGACGAGTATGAGTATTCTTTCTGGGTTGACAAAAATACTCCAAAATATTGGTTGTGATTGCACAATTCCTAATATATAAAAAGCATTGAACTGTGCACTTGAAATTGGTGAACTGTATAGTATGTGAATTACATCTTTAAAAAGCTGTTTTCAAAAACAAGTGAGGAAGCAAAAAAACCAGCAGCACAGGATTTACAATGATGCCTAATCGAAGTGAAAGGAAGTTAAGAGGATGAATGTGACGGCATCCTAAATGTGGATACGAGTTATTGTTATTTTTAATGTTTATTTATTTATTTTTGAGAGAGAGAGAGAGAGAGAGAAAGAGAGAGAAGGGTAGTGGCAAAGACAGGGAGAGAGAGGAATCCGAAGCAGGCTCTGCACTGTCAGTGCAAAGCCCGATGTAGGGCTCCAACTCATGAACCCGTGAAATCACAACCTGAGCTGACGTCAGGAGTAGGATGCTTAACTGAGTGAGCTGCCCAGATGCCCCTAGATATGAGTTTTCATTGTGTCACAGCCTAAAAGATCTTTATTATTAAAAGGAAACAAATACCTAACAGGTAAATACAGAAAAGAAGAGGGCCATGCATGGACCACTAAAAGTGTGTCATAAACCAAGGATGTGACTGATCCTCTTCTGAACATCTGTGGCCCAAGCAGAAACAGTTAAAATGAGTATCTAGGAAAGACCAATAATAGACAGACTGCCAATGATAATCCATGGGTACAATTAAAATAGAGTCCAGAAGAAACTTTACAGCCTTGAGTTATTTTACTAAGTAAGAACAAATGAAAATAACTCAATTTAAACGTTACACAAAGCACAAAATATTAGGCATTAAGGAAAGCAGAAGAAAGGAATTAGTAAGGATAAAAGCACAAATTAATCAATTATGAAATAAGAGACAGAGGGATTAGTGCATTCAAAAGCAGGTCCTTAGAAAAAAATCAGAACCTAGTTTTCTTGAAAAAGAAAAGCTCGCCAAAACTAATAAAGGAAGAAAGGGGTGAAATCACACACACACAAAGTGGAAATAAAAACGGAGACACAATCACAGATACAAAGAAAAGTAAACAAAACATAGAGATTAATAAGTCAATCTTGCAAATAAATTCGAAGAGCCGTGTTCACGAATAATTTGCTATAGAAAATATAATTTATGTAGTCATAGAGTCTATGATGAGAACAATTATCAGGGAATAAATTGGGCTAAATGTCAAAGAACTGTCACTTCATTCTTCACAGAACTAGAAGTTTCCCAAGAAAATTTTTTTCACTTTTTAACACAGTCTTAGTTTCTGTGTTATCCCTTATTTTTAGATTATATTTTTATGAGATCATTGTAGATTCACAAATTGTAAGAAATAATACAGGGGCGCCTGGGTGGCTCAGTCAGTTAAGCGTCCGACTTCAGCTCAGGTCACGATCTCACGGTCTGTGAGTTCGAGCCCCGAGTCGGGCTCTGGGCTGACGGCTCAGAGCCTGGAGCCTGTTTCAGATTCTGTGTCTCCCTCTCTCTCTGACCCTCCCCTGTTCATGCTCTGTCTCTCTCTCTCTCTCTGTCTCAAAAATAAATAATAAAACTTAAAAAAAATTTAAAAAAAGAAATAATACAGGAAGATGCCATATGCCCTTTGCCCCGTTTCCCCCAGTGGCAACATCTTACAAAATCATAGTATCATATCACAACCAGGATATTGACCTTGATACCATCCATACAGAGCATGCAATCAAGATATGTAACATTTCCATCACCAGAAAGATCCCTCATGTTGCCCTTTTGTGAACAGACCCCTAGTCCCTCCTTAACTCCTGACAACCACTAATCTCTTCTCCGTTTCTATAATTTTGTCATTTCAAGAATGTTACATAAATGGAATCATGCAGTATATAACTTTTTTTTTAAGTTTATTTCTTTATTTTCAGAGAGAGCGAGAGCGAGAGCAAGGGAGGGACAGAGAGAAAGAGAGAGGGAGAGAGAGAATCCCAAGCAGGCTCCACACTGTCAGCACAGAGCCTGATGTGGGGCTTGAACTCATGAACTGTGAGATTATGACTGAGCCAAAACGAGGAGTCTTAACTGACTGAGCTACCCAGCCAGGTACCACCTTATAACCTTTCATACTGTCTTTCTCTACTCAGGATAGTTCCCTGGAGATTCCTCCAAACTGTTGCATGTGTTAATTACTTGTTTCTTTATGTTTCCAATTGTACGGGTATACCAAACCTCTTTTAGCCATTCATCCATTAAAGAATTTCTGGATTACTTTCAGTATTTGGCAATTATGAATAAATCTGCTATGAACATGTGTGTGCCGATCTTGTGCGCACGTTTTTCTCTCTCTGGAATAAACGCTTGCGAGTACAATTGTTTCGTGTAGGGTCACTGGATGTTTAGTTTTATAAGAAATTGTCAAGATGCTTTCCAGAGTGGCTGTACCATTTTTGCCTTCCCAGCAGCAATGGATGAGTGATCCAGGTCCTCCTCATCCTCACAAGTATTTGGTGTCATTACCATGATTCATTGTAGTTTTCTGATAGGTGTGTAGCGATACCTCATTTGCATTCCCCAATGGCCAGTGACATTGAGTATCTTCCCCTATACTTCATTTGCGATCTGTCTTCCTCTTCAGTGAAATGTCTGTGCTTGTCTTTTACCCATTTTCTAATTGGATTCGGATTGTAAGAATTCTCCAAATATTCTAGAAATGAGGCCTCAGAGAAGTGATCTGAAGATCCTTTCTCCAGGTCTTTAGCTTTTCTTTTCACATACGTAATGGGGTCTTTCACAAAGCAAACATTTTCATTTTGACAAGGTTCAATTTACGGATTTTTCCTTTTACGACTCATGCCTTGGGTGTCAATTCTAGGACCTCTTTACCTAGCCCTAGATCCTGAAGATCTCCCTCATGTTTTTCTGTAAGTTTTTATAGTTTATCTTTTACATTTAAGTCCATATCTATTTGAGTTAAGTCTTGTGTAAGGTATGAGATTTGGGCTGAGATTCTTTTTTTTGCTGTTTTTGTTATTGAAATGACTATACTTCATTGAATTGCTTCTTCACCTTTGTTAATAATCAATTGTACATATTTGTGTGTCTATTTCTGGGTTTTCTATTCTACTCCATTAATCTATACGTCTATTCCTCCAACAATATCACACTGTCTTGATTACTGTAGTTATATGTTAGACCTTAATATCAGGTTGGTCCATGTGTTCCTGGAAGAAAACAGAACTGGAATCCTTCAAGGCCTGTCCTTTTCCTTTAAGTCTCTTGGAGACCAAAGCAAGACCCAAAAGCAGAGAGAGGCTACTGTTGCTGCAAGATTCATACTAAATATGATTTACATTGCTGACTTCAAACCCAGAGAAGCATCTTTCTTCTTCTATGTGGAAATATGTATTTATTTTTTATAAGTCATACCATTTTTTACATCAGGTCAACCAAGTTTCTTTTGCAATATTTTTGTAATGACTTACACTGGAAAAGTAAAGATTTGCAAATAACTTGTAGTAAAAAAAAAATGTCTTTCGTTTCTAATAAGATTCCATTCTTCTGGTCAGAGATCATATTCTATGACTTCAATGATTTTAAATGTGTTGAAATTTGCTTTATGTCCCAGGATACGGTGTATCTTTGTGAATTCCATGCATGCTTGAAAAAAAATGTGCTTTCTTCTGTTTTGGGGTGGAGCATTCTACATATGTCATTTAGATCCTATTGGTTATGTGGTTGACTTCCTATATATTCTTGCTTATTTGTTTTCTAGTAGTTCTAAAAGTTTCTGAGAGTAAGCTGTTGGAGTCCCAACTATAATTGTGGATTTGTCTATTTCTCATTTCAGCTCTTAGCTTCTCCTGTATTTAGAGGCTCACTTGTTTGGTGTATACACCTTGAGGATTGTTATACTATACTGGTGGACTGATCCTTTTATCATTATTTAATGTCTGTCTTCGTAATAATTTAAATTGCTCTAAAATCCACTTTATCTGATACTGATATAACCAAAACTGTTTTTTAAAAATAATGTTTGTATTATTTTTATGGCATAACTTTTTCTTTATTTTCAGCCTATTTGATCATGTTTTTTAACATTTTTTAAAATATTTATTTATTTTGAGAGAGAGAGAGAGCACGCATGAGATGGAGAGGGACAGAGAGAGAAGGAGAGAGAGAATCCCAAATAGGCTCTGCGTTGACAGACACGGGGCTCAATCTCCCAAACCCATGAGATCATGACCTGAGCCAAAATCAAGAGTTGGGTGCTTAACCGACTGAGCCACCCAGGCACCCGATCATGTTTTTTTAATCCACTCTGCCAATCTCTGTCTTTAATCAGTATATTTAGACCATTTATATTTAAGATAATTATTAATATAATAGAGTCCAAGTTGGCTATTTTATTAATTTGTTTTGTTTGTTTCCTCAGTTTCTCATGTCTCTGTTTTACTTTTATTACCTTCCTGTAGATTATTTTTAAAAATTTTAAATTCCATCTTGATCGATTTATAATTATTTTAGCATACGATTTTTAAAGTTATTTTAGTGGTTGTTCTAGGTATTGAAATATACATGCATAGCTTATCACATTCTATTTGTATTGACCTTATACTAGTTGGAATGAAATTTAGAAAACTTACTTCCATTTAGGTCCACTTACCTTCCCTACTTTTAAATATATTTTTGTAAGTATTTCCTCTGCATACATTGAGCATCACATCAGATGGCATCATAATTTTTGCTTCAAACATCAATATGATTTAAGAAACTCATGAGAAGTGGGATAATCTATTATATTTCCTCCTATTTTTACCGATTACAATGTTCTTTTTTCTTTTCTGAAGTTCCAAGACTTCTATTTTTACTTCCATTCTGTTTAGAAAAGTTCTTTTACCCATTCTTTAAGGGTAGGCTTGTTAGCAAAATTTCTCATAGCTTTCCTTCATCTGAGAATCTCTTTACTTCCCCCATTCATTACTAGAGGACACTTCCTCTGGATATACAAGCTACTGATGACAATTCTTTTCTTTTAGTACTTGAAAAATGTTGTACCTCCTAGCCTCCATGATTTCAGATGAGAAATTCTCTGTTGTTCAAATCCATGTGCCCCCATAGAATGTTTCTTTCTTTCTGGGGGCACCTGGGTGGCTCAGTTGGTTGAGCTTTAGACTTAGGCACAGGTCATGATCTCACAGCTCATAGGTTCAAGCCCCGCATCAGGCTCTGTGCTGACAGCTCAGAGCCTGGAGCCTGCTTCAGATTCTCTGTTTGCCTCTCTCTCTCTCTCTCTCTCTCTGCCCTTTCCCCACTCATGTGCACGCGCCCTCTCTCTCTCTCTCAAAAATAAACATTAAAAAAAGAAGAAGAATGTTTCTTTATGGATGTTTTTGAGCTTTTTTTCTTTGTCTTTAGTTTTCAGAAGTTTAGTTATGATGTAACTTGTTATGTACTTCTTCAGGCTTCTCCCGTTTGGGAATCACTCCGCTTCTTGAATCCAATGTTTATGTTTTTCACCAAATTTTGGAAGCTTTCAGCCTTTACTTCTTTGAATTTTTTCCAGGCCTTGTCTCTCTCTCACTCTCTCTCTTTTCTAAAACTCCAGTGATACAAACATTAGTTCTTCTGATATTGTCATCCAAGTTCCTGAGATTCTGTTACGTTTTTTTCCTATTTTCTCTCTATTGATCAGATTAGGTAAATTCTATTGAATTATTCTCAAGTTCTCTGATTCTATCCTCTGTGATTTCCATTCCACTATTGAGCCCACCCTGTGAGTTTTTATTTATTGTTGTATTTTTCATTTTTATAATTTCCATTTAGTTCTTTTATATAAGTTCTATTTTTTTTTTTTTGCTAAGATTTTCTAGTTTTTCATTTGCTTTAAGGGAATTCATAATTGTCTGTTTAAGCGTTTTTATGATGGCTGCTTCAAAATCCTTGTAGGATAATTCCTACATCTTGGCGTTGATTGCTTATTCATTCACAGAGTGTTTTTTCCGGTTATTGTAATATGAGTGATTTTTTTTATTGCATCCTGAACATTTTGGACGCTGTGTTATGAGTCTCTTTATCCTATTAATCTTTTTTCAGCAAGCATTTTCCCTGTTGGGGTGCAGCAGAGGGATGGGTGGGCATGTGTGTTCAGCTTCCTGCTGGGTCCTGTTGCCACCAAAGATCAGGAAAGGGACAGCTGACTCAGACCGGGTTGTTGTGGCAGGCTAGGGGAGGAAGCTTAGCTACCCTACCCGCAGGGCCCTGCTGATGCCATAACACCAGGGGAGGGGAGGGAGAAAATGGAGGTGTGAACTGGCCTGCCTACCACTTCCTCATTCCCCATCATGCTGCTGAGTAGAGGTAGAGGCTCAGCTCCTCACTAGACCTCACTGATACTCTCATGGTGAGGGATCAGAGCATTGAGTCCTTCCACCAGTCAGGATGTGGAGAATCAGCTCCCTGCTCATCCGGTCAACACCATCCCAGCAGGGGAATGGGAGGACCAGCTGAATCTGCTGGAGAGAAATGGAAGGTTACCTCTCTCTCTTGTTCCACCAGAGTGGGATCGGAATGCTGTCCACTTCAGTGAAGTCCTTTGGGTAGAGGTAACCATTTTCTTTGGAGGGTTTTTCTTTAGGTGCTTTTTGTTGTTTTGTTTTTGTCTACACCTATGGGTGGTTTAGGCTCCTGTGAAGGCTCCACAGGTGAAGGCTCCTGTGGCACTCTGACTGGGATATATAGGAGGCAACAAGGAAACCCAAGGAACCCTCTGCCATATTGTTCCTCAAGTCCCATGGATCCTTCCCTCTTCCACCAGCCAGAGTAATTCCATGCTTGTTTCTTGTGTTATGGGAATGACATTTTAATTTTAAGAGGAAGGATCTGGGAGGAATGAGACTAGTTTATCTTGGCAGAACTGAGACTCAGGAATTTTTTTTAATAGGCACTTTTTTTTTTTTTGAGGAATCCTATACTTATGGACAAAGGTACAAATGCTAACTGTCCAACGTGATGATTTTGTACCCTGAATACATCTGGGTAACTAGCACCCAGTTGAAAAAAACATACAAGAACACAACCCCAGAAGTTCATTTGGAGCCCCTTTTATATTTTTAAGATTTTATTTTTAAGTAATTTCTATACCCAATGTGGGGCTTGAACTCACAACCCCAAAATCAAGAGTCATTTTGCACCCCTTTTAATCACTATACTCCCCAGGGGTAAACCCTCTTTCTTTCTCACGTGAAAGATTAGTTTTATTTGAGACACCCCCCCCCCCCCACCTTTCTTCCAATAAGCAATAGAATAGTGACTACTTACTTTAGTCCAAGGTGAAGGCTAGATTTCAGCTCCGGTCTGGTTCCATCTGCCTCTACTTTGCCCTTGTTTCTTGGGAATAGTTCCCTGTATGAGAGGTTTCTCTCCCTGATGCCAAATATGTGGTGTCTTTTCCAACACCAATGATCTGATTCTGAGTAGCCAATGATTTAATCCAATTCTGACACTAACTATCTGGAGTTGGTGCAGATCCCAGAGCATAAGGGCTCAGCCCCCACAAAATGCCCTCACTTCAGATGCCAGTAGCAACTCCCAGTACTTCTGACCAAATGTTTCTACATCTGGGGACTCCCACAGGCCCCCTCTTTAAGTTGAGTAATTTGCTAGAATGACTCAGAGAACCCAGGAAAACACTTTACCTCCATTTTCCTATTTATGATAAAGGATACATCTCAGGAATGGCCAAATGGAAGAGAGGCACAGGGCAAAGTGTGGGGTGAGGGCAGTGCTGTGGAGCACTGAAGACCTCAATATGTTCATCCACCCGGATTGAGGTCTGGTGGGGGGGAAGAGGGTGGAGCTGACAGTTCTAGTCCTCCAATCAAGACACGATCTTTCTTGACCAGCCCACATTCTGAAGCTTTTCAGGGACCCACAGCCCCCAGTCATGTCATTAGGATACAAAAGCCATTATTATCTCTCAGGAAGTTCCAAGGGTTTTTAAACCTCTGTGCCAGGAACTGGGGACAAAGATCAAATACATATATATTTTTTATTATACCACACCATGATTCTCAGCCAGGAACTATCTGATGGGCCTCAAACTCTCATCTTTGTGTTGCAAGACTGACAAAAGTTCTGTTGCTTTCTAGAACCTTTCCACCTAGGTTCTAAGCTGTCTTCTCCATTAAATTCCAGAGTTTAGTAAGTTGCTTGAAGTAAAAATGAGCCAGATGCCTGAGCCTCCTCCAAAGTCTCTGCCCAAAGATCTCCTGCTGTCTTTGCTTTCAGCAGCGTCCTGCTACCTGTAGAAAGCCCAGATTACCAGCCTTCAGTCCATATCCAGGATCAACAAATGCCCCTGCTGTAGAAAGAGCTGAAAAGAGCTCACTTTTGCAAAATTATCCCTTCTCTGGGTTTTGTTGTCTCTGTGTCCTCTCATACCTTCAAATAAATGATTTCTCTATTTTTCATCCATTTGTGTTGTTCTCGATGTAACTGTGGCTTGCCACGGGCTATTCCGTCTTGCCTGGAAGATGATCTCACTGCTACTTCAACTGCTTCAAAATTCATCACCCATTAGAATAATATGTAATCAAAGCGGCACAAAAATAAATAAATAAATAAATAAAAATACCAGATCAAACCTATTTATGAATTATGTTGTAAAATTACTAATATCTTTTTCAAATAAGATCTAGCAGCACACTAAAAGTATAAGACAACATGGCAAAACAATAATTATGGCAGGAATGCCAGGATTGTTCAAATTTGCCGTAATAACAAATAACTTAAGGGGGAGAAAAAACATGTTTATGTTTACATATGGAACAATAAGGACTATTACAAAGGCAGCATCCAAGTGTTTAAAACAAGTCTTGAGGGGCGCCTGGGTGGCTCAGTGGGTTAAGCGTCCGACTTCGGCTCAGGTCATGATCTCGCGATATGTGGGTTCAGGCCCTGCGTTGGGCTCTGTGCTGACTGCTCAGAGGAGCCTGGAGCCTGTTTCGGATTCTGTGTCTCCCTCTCTCTCTGACCCTCCCCCGTTCATGCTCTGTCTCTCTCTGTCTCAAAAATAAATAAACGTTAAAAATAAATAAATAAATAAATAAAACAAGTCTTGATAAAATAAGAATATTTTGACGCTTCTTCTATGTAAGAGCCAAAATTCAGTCCCATACTAAATGTGGAAAATTGTAGAGAAGGTAAAGATTCCCAGGGTGATGATATTACTTAATCTTCCTCCGGAAGGAATTTTGTGTTGCAACTTTATTATAGAAGTATATAGGATATAAGAATTGGACAGAAGAGGTAAACAACTTCACCTTCTCGACAATTTCATTTTTAACCTGGAGATCTCCAAACGAACTGAAAAGCTATGAGAATGAGAGAATCTGGAAAATGGCTGGTTACAAAGTTGATATGCCAAATTAGCAGCCATCATATATACAACCAACAAACACTTAGAAAATGTAATGAAACACAGATCCCATTCACAAAACAGTAAAAATTAACATGTGAAGGAATAAACATAACAAGCAATGTTGAAGATCCGTATAGAGTTAGCTTTTAAAATAGCACTGGGTGTTGTGTGGAAGCCAATTTGATGATAAATTTCATATTAAAATAAATAAATAAATAAATAAATAAATAAATAAATAAACAAACAAACATTAAAAATAATAAAATAGCAAAAAAAAATGAAAGAAGATGTGATAAATGGAAATATTATACACATTTAATCATGAATGCAGTATTCTAAACAGGTCAGTCTTCCTTTAGTCTATAAATTTAAACACAAACCCAACAAGAATGACCATGTTTTTTTTTCCCAAAAGACAATGTGACTTTTACTTTACATATTTTTATTTTTGATACAATTACAAATTTTCAAAGAGTTAAAAGTACCCTACAGAGAACTCTTATCTTAACCTTTTTAAAATAAATCGCCAATATAAACTGCCAAAATAATTTGCCAATGCTTTGCAAATATAAATTGTCTATTGCCCTGGAATACTTCAGTGTGTTTTGAATGTATTCTCAGAATAACCACTATAGTGCGGCTTTAATCAGGAAATTAACGTTTTACATTGTCACCACCTAATCCTCAGGTCATATTCAGGCTTACCACTTGTCCCAAAAATATCCTTTGTAGTCAAAGTAATTGTCATGTTTTGTTAGTCTCTTTCATTATGGGACCGTTTCTTGTTTTTCCCTTAACTCATACGACCTTGAACTCTAAAAGATTATAGGCCTTTTTTTTTTTTTTTAGAGTATCTCTCACTTTTGGTTTGCCTGCTGTTTCCTCATAATTAAATTTAGATTAGGCATCTTTCTTCTGAATATTCCAGAAGCAGTGTCGTTGGCTTGTTGCATCTTATCACATGGCACATAATTTCAATTTGTCCCCGTGGCTGGTGATACTCATTTCGATCATTTGATTAAGGTGGTGTCCCCAGGCTCCCCTAGAGTAAAACTACTTCTTTTCTCTTGGTAATTAACACATATTTTGAGGGGAGGTACTTTGAAACTATATAAATATTCCATTCTTCATGAAAGTTTACATTCATTCAGTAATTTATTTATATCTGTATGGATTCATGGATTCCCATTTTATTCAATGGGTTACAATGTGTAACTACCATTTATTTTGGCCTTTGGGGTTCCCTTCAAGCTGGCTTTCTTGTCCTTTAGAATGATGGGCTTCCCCTTCATTCTTTGAATCCTTTCTTACCCTGGTCCTAGAATCAGCTATGTCTGTAAGGACCCCAAATTCCTTTAGTGGAGAATCGAATCATGTGGTAGGCAGAATATTGATGACCAAAGGTATCCTTGTCCTAATGACCAGGACCTATAAATATGCCATCTTACACTGTAAAGGGACTTTGCAGATGTGATTAAGGATAATGAGATGGGGGAGGATATTTTAGACCAGGCAGGCCCTAAATGTAATCACAAGAATCATTTATTTTTATTTTTTTAATTCTTTTTAATGTTTATTTATTTTTGAGAGAGAGACAGAGTGCAAGTGGGGGAAAGGCAGAGAGAGAGGGAGACACAGAATCCGAAGCAGGCTCCAGGCTCTGAGCTGTCAACACAGAGCCTGACGTGGGGCTTGAACCCACGAACTATAAGATCATGACCTGAGCCGAAGTCGGACGCTTAACCGACTGAGCCACCCAGGCGCCCCGTCACAAGAATCCTTCTAAACAAAAGAGGGAGATTAAGAGTCAGAGAAATAGAAGTGAGGAGGAAAGCAGAGGTCAGGGTGATGAGGTTGTTGGCACTGATGGAAGGAGCCCTGAGCCAAGGAACCCGGGCAGCCTCTGAGAGCTGGAAATGGATTCCTCACTAGAGCGTCCAGAATGGCCTGATGTCCTCTAGCCCTGCCAACATCTTCGTTTTGAGTCCTGGGAGACCCATGTCAGACCCAACTTCCATAATTGTAAGCTAACGGATGTACTGTTTAAAACTACAAAGTGTGTGGTAATTTGTTACAGCAACAACACAAAACTAATACAAATGGGTGTGCTCATTGTTATTGGAGTATCGCTGCTCCCAGGCCCTTTCAGGGACCAGAGCTAGAATATGGATACTACATATGCATGTACATTTATGTTTATAGGTACAGATCTAGAAAACCATGAGTTCACAACAATCCCTTTAATCCCAGTCCAACACCACAGGATGCTTTCTGGTTTTCCCCTTTCTTATGTTTGCAATTCCCTTCTCCAACAGTCAGAAACCTGGCTTTCAGGATCCTTATGATATTTGCTTCTTTGACAGATCCTGCTGTATGTAACCGATCTCTTACTTTAGCCACCGCCTCCTCCCTGCATGGACACCGTCCTCACCCAGCTTGGGCTCTGATTCCCCATGACAGGCCATCCCCCTACAAGCATGTCCTCACATCTCTTGAGCCAGACAATATGATTAAAAATTACATGTGGAAAAACAAACTTGCAGGAAAATGCACAAAAATATGAAAAATCAGAATGTTAAGAAGGAATCCAATTGTCCCATAAATCTAGAATAATTAACTATTAGATATTGGCACATAAAGAGACAGATCAATGAAAAAAAATTAAAATTCTGATTTTTAGAAAGCCCCAAATAGTAATTTAGCATGTATAGTAAATATGACATTCTAAATCAGTGGGAAAATGGAAGTAATTTGATAAATAATGTTAGGACAATTGACTAAATGTAAGAAAACCTAAAGTTTCTGGATCCCTACTTTATTTCTTTCTTTTTTCATGCTTATTGATTTATTTTGAAAGAAAGAGAGTGTACATGCACAAGCAGGGGAGGAGCAGAGAGAGCGGGAGAGAGACTTCCAAGCAGGCTCTATGCTATCAGTGCAGAGCTCAATGCAGGGCCTGATCTCACGAAATGTGAGATCATGACCTGGTCCAAAATCAGGAGTCAGACACTTAACCCACTAAGCCATCCATGCGCCCCTCCTCCCCCACCTAATTTACTTCTTAACCCAAAGCAAATTCTAAATAGATTAAACTAAAAAATAAAACCATGAAAACTGTGTGTAAAAGTTATATTATATACAAAACATAAGTGATATAGATATAAATACATTGTAAAAAGACAGAGATATATCTAGCTAGCTTTAGATTTATAGAACATATGGAATAGAACAAATATTCCTATGGGGCGCCTGGGTGGCTCAGTCGGTTGAGCGGTGAACTTCGGCTCAGGTCATGATCTCACGGTCTATGGGTTTGAGCCCCATGTCCGGCTCTGTGTTGACAGCCCAGAGCCTGGAGCCTATTTCAGATTCTGTGTCTCCCTCTCTCTCTCTGCTACTCCCCTGTTTGCACTCTGTCTCACTCTGTCTCTCAAAAATGAATAAACGTTAAAAAAATTTTTTTAAAAGAACTAATATTCCTAATAAATAAAGAACACTTGTAAATTAATAAGACACACACTACCAATGGTAGGCTTATCACTGTATGAGAATATTATGCAAAACCAATAAAATTTAAAATCATGAATAAGATTTGTCATCTATCAGCATCGAAAAAAATAAAAATGTTCCGTAATACACAAACTACGTTGGCGAGGGTGAGAGTATAAATTGGTGAGAGGGTAATTTGACAATCTCAAATTGTTCAAATTAAATATATACATATATATCACTTTAGCATTGCTACTTCTAGGAATTTAACCTACGGATATACATTGTACAAAGCTGAATATATAAGGATGTTCATTGCACTATTGTTTAAAGAAAAAAGGAATACTATCAACAATCCAAATATTCCCCCCAAATTTGACTATGAAATATATTGTGGTACAACCATAAAATTGAATACTATGTATACAGTCATGCCATCCAAAAGTATAGGCCCAGCGCCTTGAGCCTGAGAAGTCTTCCAAAGGCATGAGAAAACATTTGAGACCTGTAGAAAAAGCTTTTTAACTATTAAAAAAAAAAACCCTGCAAACTCAAAATTAAAGAAGGCTTAATTGCTTATGAAATATAACATACAAAGCAAGTATAACTCAACTCACATATGAACGTAACGATGTTTAAATCAAAGAATAAAATAAATTATTCATCTATTGATTGATTTCTTGCTCCTCAGAGGCAGAGACTTGAGTTTACCACACTTCTCAGTGCAGGGCAGAGTCTCCCCATTGGCCTGGCCCTTCTCTTGTTTTGTTTTTCCATCCGTGGTTTCCTTCCTATTCCCTTCCCACAGTCGGAATGCTTCCAATATGTTTAATGTATTCCTATCACTCAGGTTGTGATTTGTGACTGCATGTACTTTACATAAAAGTTAGCATGCTAGATATCTCATTCCTGTTTAATTTTTATTCACTCGATACTATCTTCTAAAGCTCTATCCATGTTGCTATAGAGCTATACATTTGGTTCATTGTTTCCAACTACTGCATAGCATTTCCTGGTAAATTTATTCATTGCCCTGGTGGTAGAACCCTAAATAGCCCCCCACCACCCCACTCTCACAAGCAAGCAGTAATGAACTTCTGGGACCAGAAGGAGAGCTTCAGAAGATTTGAGATCATGAAGTATCTGAACATTGAATTTCCCTATTACCAGGGAAATTATTGCTCTCAGTTCACATTTCTCGGAACAGTGGATAAGAGGTCTCCACTGGAGACCTCTTTGGTCAAACTTGATGTTAGCCAACTTTTGACTCTTTGACTAGCTTAAGTGGGAAAATCATACCTTGATAAAATGTGCATTGCACTGTTAGGGGTGATGTGCACTTTCCTTGTCCCCTGGGTTTCTCCTTTTGTGAATTGCCTATTCATAGTCTTTGTCCATTTTTTCCTCTTGGATTTCCTGTCTTTTTCTCTGTGACATGCAAGGACTTCCTCTTACATCCTTAATATTGACTTCTTGTCAGGTGTTTTGTCTATGGTGACCTTTATTGAATAGAAATCCTTAATTTTGATCTTGCCAGACCCATGCATTGTCCCCCTAGTTGTTGTGCTTTCCTGGTCTTATTCAAGACATCCTCCCCATCTCAAAATATATAAAGATATTTGCCTGTATTTTCATCCATATGCTTATATTTTATTTTTCATATTAAGGTCTTTAATCCATTTTGAGCTCACCTTTGTTTAGGTCATGAGACAGAAGTTCAGTTTTATTTTCCTATACATAATCAATAATTTTTCCCACAATCACCCATTAGACAAAAATCTCCCACTTGGTTCATAGGTGCCTTTATCAAATAACATTTCCATATGCACAAGTCTGTTACTAAACTCTTGGTTCTGTTCTATTGCTGTGTTCTTATTCACTAACACATCTTCTTTCCTATTACTACAGCATTGTGATATGCCTGCCCAATCTAAGGTAGAGTAAATTCCTCCTCTTTGTTTCGAGTATTCAAAATTGACTTAGTTCTTTGTATACCTCTACTCTTACATATGAGTTTTTAAATAAGGTTATCAATTCCACAAATTTTGGGGATGAGTATTTTTTATTAGAAGTTGCACTGCAGGGGTACCTGGGTGGCTCAGTTGGTTGAGCAACCGACTTCAGCTTAGGTCACGATCTCACCGCTTGTGGGTTCGAGCCCCATGTCAGGCTCTGTGCTGACAGGTCAGAGCCTGGAGCCTTCTTTGGATTCTGTGTCCTCCTCTCTCTGCCCGTCCCCTGCTTGTCCTCTGTCTCTCTTTCAAAAATGAATAAACATTTAAAAAAATGTTTTTAAAGAAGTTGCACTGCATGTATAGAATTATTTAAACCATTGACATAGTGGGGCGCCTGGGTGGCTCAGTCGGTTAAGCGTCCGACTTCGGTTCAGGTCATGATCTCGCGGTCCGTGAGTTCGAGCCCCGCGTCGGGCTCTGTGCTGACAGCTCAGAGCCTGGAGCCTGTTTCAGATTCAGTGTCTCCCTCTCTCTCTGACTCTCCCCTGTTCATGCTCTCTCTCTGTCTCAAAAATAAATAAATGTTAAAAAAAAAAATTAAACCATTGACATAGTTATAAAGCTGTCCAATCCATAAATAAGGTTTAAAGATATAATTGTGTATGTTTTCACTTAAACGCTCTAAAAGAGTTTTACACTTTTTCTCCAGAAAGCCTTTGTACAATATTTTTAGGTCAGATTCTAGATAGCTTATAGTTTTTATTGTTGTTGTGAAAATTATAATATTTTATATCATATTTTCCTATTGGTTATTGCTAATGATTATAAAAGAACATTGTTTATTTACTAAGTTGTACTGTTTACTTTTGTAAGCACATGTATAAATTATGTTTGAAAGTATATCCAAGATGTTTATGGGACTGGTTGCCCTGTGGGGTAGAAGGACTTGGGGATCAGGTGCAAAAGGGAGACAGACCACTTTAAACTGCATATACTTTGAGACCATTTGAATTACTCTATCGATGAAAAATTACAATATATGTTAACATATTAGTATACATATAAGTACACAGTTAACGTCTGCATACCATATCTATCTCTCTTTATATGATATTTCTATGTCTAGAGAGAGAGACAGAGAAAGAGACAGACAGAAGAGATCCAGAATGGGCAAGTGTGAAAGTCTGTGTACCCCATATGATTCCCTCTTGATGGAGAATGCTTCTCCAGCCACACTGAAATGACAGTGATTGTCAGCAGTCACTGTCTGCTGTATGCTACTTGCTTGAGTTCTGGAATCCTGAATCTTGTTCTAACTTGAGCAATCCTTCCTGCTACCTAGTTCATTTTTTTCAAACATGCCCACTTCTGGCAATACGGTATCATTAATGGTAGTCATCGTGTGTTCTAAAATGAGCGACTCTGCAATTCTGTCGTCCCCTCCGAGTGGGATGGATGTCTGGGGCAGCGAGCCACTGTCATCATCATAGGAATGGATCTACAGGTGACTGAGTGTCCACAACCGTTTTTGTCTTGCCTTTTACAGCCTCAGATATCCAGGAAACCACCTCACATGCGAATTCTCTACATCGAGAAGGGAGAAGGGCGGTGGGACTGCACACGGGGTTGAATCCTGGGTCCACCGCTTACCATCTGTGTGGTGTCAGGCAAGCCCCTTAACCTCGCTGTGCCACAGCACCCTCATCTTTGAAGAGAAGACCGCAACAGCACCTACATCATAGAGCTGCTGTGAGGACTCAATGAAATAACATGCGCAAGCTCTTTCTGAAAAGCACCTAGAACACAGTGAGTGCCCAATAAATAACAACCATGGTGACCAATATCAGTTCCTTGGACAGGATTGGGATAATAACAGACACTCGTCACATTTGGCAAAGGCGGGACATCGGCCCCAGGTCCACCCCACCATAGCTCTGTGCTTTTCCTGTTGCTAAGTACCATAGCGTTGTGCTTTCTTGTTTCCAAGTACCATATTTAGCCGGAATGCCCTGCCGTGTCATGTTGGTTTAAGCTCTGACACTGTGTATGATCTTGGATAAGCTGCTTTCCTCCCCTGGGCTTCAGTTTCTCCATCTACAAGATGAACAGTTGGGGCTAGATTATCTCTAAGGGTCCTGCTAGTTTTGACCTTAGAGATGTACAACCTAAAAGAAATAAAAACTGATCTCTGCTACATCTGTAAAGAAGATGCTTCCATACCCGAGCCTCATGACAGACTGGATGGCTCTAACACATGGATTTTGTAGGGCTTAGAAGACTCTTCTGGAAAGGTTAACGTCGAATGCAATAGCGAAAGTTGCAGAGCGTGGGATAGCCTGGTGCTTCTCAAATGTAATGTGCACAGGAATCACCTGCGTGCCTCACTAAAATGCAGATTTTCATTCAGCCGGTCTGGGGTAGGACCTGAGAGACAACGTTTAAAATAAGCTCCCAGGTTTGTCGATGCCATTGGTCGGCAAACCACACTCAGAGAAACGAGGGGTTTAACGTGTGCTATTCCAGTGCTCCAAAGGGCATTGCAGACCAGAGAAAGAAGACGTAGTATGGAAAGGCAGTCACGCCTGCACCTGCAAAGGCAGTCTCACTTCCCACCCCTTGGTGAGTGCTGTCCCTGAGCACCGTTATGAGTGTCCATTATGTCCAATCACCTGTGTTCTTAAAGTTCCCAGCCAAGTCATGGCTTTCCATAGATGAGGCATGCTGCTATCTGGGGGCAGCACCGTCCAAAAGAACTTTCTGCAATGATGGAATTACTTGGTATATGCACCTTCCAGCATGGTAGCCGCTAGCTACCTATGGCTGCTGAGCACTTGAAATGTGCCTGATGAGACCTAGGAACTGAATTTTTAATTTTATTTCATTTTAGTTAATATAAACGTAACGAGCCACATCTGGCTAGTGGCTACTCTGTTGGAAAGCACAGCTTCAGAGGGCATTTCCATACTGTGGTTCCCGAAAAGGAAAATGGGCTTTAAATCTCACAGTCATATGGCAACCCTTCCAATTACTATCTGAATGGCCTCTGGCAAATCAACAAATTCTTGGCATTTCCTTGGTGGTAAAATAGGGGTGAGCACATCTAATTAGGAAGATTGACATAAAGACTTGATTTCACATATAGAAAATTCCTGGGATCCCGCATGCTTCATAACGGGTGGCCCCAAAATAATAGCTCTTTTTATATGCATCTTGTCACCTCCGAAGAGTGTCAGATCCCCCAACCCAAGTCTGGGACCCCACTCTCAATCTTCTGTGGGCTCCCTCTTAGTGTTTAGAGCTGTGCTGGCCTCACTCATCAGAAGGGTTCGATGAGAAAAAACACAGTGGCTCGCCCAAATCGTGGGCTATTGGTGACTCAAGTCAGAGAGGGGCAGCTGGCTACTTAAGGTCACACAGCCAGTGAGTGTCATGAACACTAGTCCTCCAAGTCCTAGCTACTGTCTCTCTTTTGTAATAGATTTATATCGAAAATCAAAATGTTACTATTTATTAAACACTGGCTCTGTGGCAGGCACTGAACCAGATCCTTTAGCTGAGCTAGCATTCACCTTCGCTATGGCCCCAAAGACAAGGTGGATTGGAATTTTTATTTTTCTAGAAGAAGAAACTAAGGCCCAGAGGGGTGAGTAATTTGGCTTAGAACACACAGCTGTTTAGTGGCAGACTGGGGATTTGAACCAGCTCCCTCCATTCCCAAAGCCCCTCCTCTTTTCCACATCGCTTCCTTTTCATGAAGTGTCTTCTGGGTCATTTCTTCCCTCCCCGGATGCTCTCCTCCGACTCTTACCCTGGACACTCACGCAGCCAGCACCCATTAGGCTGACCAACCCTCTTCCGAATGACCCAAAGGGACCATCCATGCGAGATCTGGGAGAAACGCGACTGAAGCAGAGGGAAGACACAAAGACTTGGACAGGGACACACTGAGTGTTTCAGAACAGACACAGCAGCGTGGCGGGCGTGCGGTGGGAAGGCGGGGGTGGGATATGGAGGTAAGCCTCATGGTGAGGAGTCTGGACTTCCTCCCGAGTCCAGAGGAAAGCCACTGGAGGGTTTTAACAGGGAACGACATAATCTGACTTTCACGTTGCAAAGGCCACGGTGGCCTGACGTGGGAGGGTTGTAAGGTGGGGGAAACCAGGGCCAGGGACACCAGTGAGGAAGCTCTTGAAATGAGCCAGCTGAGAGGTAGCACCAGGGCGGAGGGGAGAAGAGGATGAAAGGCAGATACGTGCATGGACAAGACCTGTCAGCCTTACATTTGGTTGGGTTGATATGAAGACAGACAGAAAGCTCCTGGGATTCTCGGACCGAGCAACTGGGTGAATGTGCCGTCATATGCTGCGTGATCACATTAAGGGTTCAAGTAATAGCCTTGTCACCCACTCACTGTGTGAGCCCGCCAACAGGACGAAAAGATGTCCAAGGGTCTTCGTGGCCCTGGCAGTCCTTCCACGGTCCCCAGCCTGATCTGAATATGCAAATGAAGCAGCTACTGTCTTCCTACCACGAGGTATCTTTTATGCTAACTCAACTCCAGTGGGTGTTCCCCTAATACCTGCAGATCACCAGCCTACCCATAACAGCTACATTCAGTGTAAATTGGGATTTGTGCCCCAAATCCCACGTAAAGGGCTTAGTGGGGTCTGGACGTGGCAGCTGAGCCTAGGGTGGCAGACAGGGGCTGAGTCTAAGAGGTTCCTTGGACTCCTGGACCGCAGAGCCCATGATCCAGGGCAGGCCTAGGAACAGATATCCCTCATAAACCCTGAAACTCCGGAGTCTTCAAGATCAGTGCCGTCCACACAACAGACAAGACAGAGAGCCACAAACCGAAGTCTTGCTCTACGTAGGCAGGCCTTGGCACGGGGGCTATATGCACAGAGAACACTTGACTCCCTGTGCGCTTGCTGTCTTCTCTGCCGGGGACACTCTCCCCTGGGGTGTTTGAACCCCTAGTTCCAGGAGTCTCTTAATTCTAAGGTCAACCTTTACATCTCAGAGTGCCCTTCCTGATGTGGTTCCCATTTTATCAGTCTGTTGTGCTGTCTTCATAACAGGTTCCACAAACCAAATTGCCACAGCTATTTAGCTGTTTAGTTGGCATTTGGTCGACTGCCCCGATGAACGGGTGAGCCCCAGGAAAACACGGGCCATGCCTGCTAGGCAATTATCGAATCCCCAAAACCGGGGACACTGCCTGCCATCGGGGGGACACTCTGTCCATTCTTGTTGAATTAATTTCCTCAGTGGTCATTTACTGAGCACCCGCTAGACACAACGCACAAGCCTAGAGCTGGATGGGGATTTAGGGTTCACAAGAGTCCACCGCTCCCCTTCGGGAATCACAGTCCAGGGGCATACTACTGAATGAAAGAAGGCAGGCACAAAAGATTACAGAGTGTGCATGATCCCACCCCTGTAAAACACAAAAAGAGGCAGCCCTGATCCATGCTATTAGAAGTCAAGACAGTAGTGGGGCGCCTGGGTGGCTCAGTCGGTTAAGCGTCTGACTTCGGCTCAGATCATGATCTCGCAGTCGGTGAGTTCGAGCCCCATGTCGGGCTCTGTGCTGACAGCTCGGAGCCTGGAGCCTGCTTCGGATTCTGTGTCTCCCTCTCTCTCTGCCCCTCCTCCATTCACACTCTGTCTCTCTCTCTCAAAAATAAACATTAAAAAAATTTAAAAAAAAAAACACCAAGTCAAGACAGTAGTTACCCTAGTGAAGGAGAGTGGCTGAGGGGGCCCGGGAGTCTTTAGTTTCTTAACCTGAGGGGTGGTAACATGGAGAAAATCCATTGAACTGTATCCTTATGCTATATAGGGGTGTATATACATACATCAGCACATGCTGCAAAGAAATTGTGATATCTTCGAGGAAATCCAAACCCATCAATATGGCATTTGAGACCTTCTCCAAACTGACTTCTCCTTTTAAGCTGAGGGCCTCCCAGAGGCCATGACCAGCCCCTGTTGCACAGGGGCTAAGATTTCCTGGCTAAGGGGTCTGTCTCCGCCATTTGACTGGAGCCCAGTGAAGGCACGGGTCCCCTCTTCTCCATGGACATGCTCAGAGCCTAACCCCAAGCAGGTGCTGGACCACGTCTGCCGCAAACATGTGTTGCTAATGTGATCCCTCCTCCAGGACGTGGGAAAAGCAGAACCTGGGAGTCCGGGGCCACCCCGCTCCCCCAGCCCCAGCTGGGGGGTCACAGGGCATCTGGCCTGCTCAGACTGCAGGGCAGGGGCCTGAAGGAAATCACAGCTGGAAAAGCACCTCGTGAGCCCACTGTAACTGCCGACCCGTGTGCGGGACTGTTGCTATTGTTACTGTTACAGCTAATGATAATAATAATAATACTTATTATTATTATTATTATTATAAATGAAAGCAGCATATTTTGTTCCCTGAACTGTGAGAGACCCATTTAGAACCCGGGGGGGAATAGCATACAGACAACTTCCAATTTTTTCCAATTTGGCTTTAGAAAAATTCAGCATGAAGAGATAGATTGGTCTGGGTGGTGATGCAGACATCACACACACACACACACACACGCACACACACACACCCCAGAGTGGGGGCGGGGGAGAGGCCAGGAGCCCTGCTCGGCTTTCAATCATCTGGCTGCAGCGAGCCGGGAAGCCTGGGCCTGATTTCCAAGCCCGGCGGAACGTGCACACTCATTAGCGCAGGCCTCCAAGTCTGGCTCTCAGGTTCAGAGCGGGCTATTGTTCTCAGCTCTCTGTGGAGGATGGAGGGAAGGCTTGTCATTACCCAGCTCAGAAATTGGCCCTGAGTTGCCTCTGATGGGTGGACAAGAAGCTCTCAGTTGCTAAGGTACTAGGGCAACTCATGGCTGTTTGGGGGCCATTTATTTTAGTGACAGGAGGGGGCAGGTCTCGGTCTGCCCTGAGCGAGATGCCTGGAAGTTGCTTGTCTTAGAAGACAGATCCCAGGATCTGCTTTCCCTCCTTCATAAGCCAGGGGTGGCTCTGAGTGTGGAGGAAGGTTGGGGGATGGGAGGAGAGAGGGACAAAGGGGGAGGCCCAGGATCACCCCCAGAGCCCAGCACAGGCCCAGAGGCTCAGAGTCCAGCTGTTTACTTAGGGTGCCAGGCCCCCAGAGACAGCCTCGGCCTGATCAGAACACAAGCAGCATAGAGCCAGGCCCCAGGCCACCCCGGTCTGCTCAGGACGGAGGAGGTATTGGGGGTGGGAGAGAAGGGGGGAGGGAAGAGGAGAGGAAGAAAGGAGGGTGGGAAGAGGGAGAGATGAAAGGAAGGAAGGAGGCAGGGAAGGAGGAAGAAAGGAAGGAAGAGAGGGAGGGAAAGAAGGGGAACAGGGAGAAAGGACAGAGGGATGGGGGAGGAAAAGGCTGGACTTCTAGTCACATGGACTGAAGAACCTGAGACTGCTCCCATACTCCCGCTGACCTTCATGTTTCTTCATCTTTAAAATGAGAGGGGGCAGGGGACAGATAGCACCTACCGAGCACTTCCTAACTGCCAGATTACAGGTGTTACCTCATTGGCTCCTGTAAACTGGATGCCACCGCCATCCCCATTGACAGGTGGGGAAACTAAGGCACAGCCAGATGAGGTGAGGGCTCAGCTAGGGGGCATGGCAGCTGGGAACTGGCAGCGCTGGGACTTGTACTCAGACACATGGGTCCCGGAGCCCCCATCTGAGCCGCCAGCCTGCTCTGTCAGCACAGGTGGGGAGCACTCCCCCCTCACCCAAGTCTCGTTCATGGTGGTTCAGCCACAGGACATGGGACCAGGAAGGAGCTTCTACGAGCAGAGGAGTAAGGATATACACTGGGGCCTTCCACGGCCCCATGCCTCCGCACACGCCATGCCCTCTGCCTGGCCTATCTTCCTCTGGCCCCCACCCCGCCTTCCCCTCCTGCAGGACTCAGCTCACTTGAGGCCTTCTCACAGACTCCCTGAAAGCCAGCCTCAGCCTTCTGTGCCCACACAGCTCTTCTGTGCCCTCCGACAGGGCTCTCGCACTGCAGGGCAGTCACGGGTGCACCTGTTCCAAGCACAGCTTATTTAGATGGAGGAACGGTGGATCCTGTCTTGACCTCTTTAATATCCTCAGAACCTAGCACGGGAGTGAATTAACGAATACGCACCCAAGGTCACAGGACGAGGATCAGAATCCCAGGCCTTCAAATGGCCCAGTGTCCATCAAACTGCTCCTCCCTGGCTTTCTTGGAATCACAGAAGCAACATCAGATTCTAGAACTGGGGAAGCAATGGGTCATCATGATCAACGCCCCAGGTTTGCAGATGGGGACACCGAGGTCCAGACAGGGCATGCCCAAGCCCTCCTGACTCCCTGCCCAGCGTTCTGCAACCATGTGGAGCCAGACCCCGCTGCTGCCTGCGGGGGACTAAGGAAATGCCTCTGTGTGGCTGCAGCTGCACAGTTTTATAGAGGATGTGGCTGAGGAGGCGGCTGCTATGGCCCCCAGTCGGGAAGCTCTTTGTTCATGGTTAGCTTCATACCAGAGTGTGCTGTCAAAGGATTTGACCTGGACCGAACCAGGGACCAATGACATCTTCCCAGGGTGCCCCTCCCCCCACCCCCCAGCAGAGCTGGCTCAGGGCAGCTCCGCGGGCGGGGTCAGCAGTGCATGGGCACACGATGCAATGACGCTCCGGAGGCTCTCCTCCAACCCACCCGGTAACGCCAGGAGGGAGGCACTGCTACCTGTTTTAACAGTGAGAACACATGAAGTTCAGAGAAGGTAAGTAAACCACCTGAGGTTCCACGGCAGGTCACTGGATAAGCAGGGAAACCAGGCCTGTCAAGGGCAAACCCGTACTCTTCCCACTTGACAGAAATGCCCACACTTTGCAAGGGAGACTTTGGTCACTTTGTCCGAGCAGCACAGATCATACTACCAGGGAATCCCGAGCTTCCCGGTACCCAGATCAGGGTCCTCACCCATTTCACAGGTGAAGAAACTGAGGCGCAACAGAAAAAGTGACAACTGCTGGAGCCAGCAGTCACGGCTGGGGCCCTGACATGCCTTCCAGTGTGTCCCCACCTCCTCCCAACTTCACCCGCCCGAGGCAGCACCAGTAACAGGCACCTCCAAGTCCATGTGGTATCAGAAGAGGGCCAAGCCATCCCCTGGAACCTGTCCTCTTAAGTCTTCACCTTCCGCTGTGGCAGACAAGTTCTGATGGGTCTCTACCTCTGTCCCCTCCCTCGTCCTCCCGCTACCGGAAAACAGAGCTCAGAACTCAGGCATAACCAATAACCGTGGCCTGTGTTCGTGTAGTCCTTCACACGCGCAAACCGCTCGCACACGCGTTCTCATCTCACCCTCAAAGAACCAAGCGATGGGAGAAGCAACAGCCCCATTTCACGGATGAGAGTGCCGAGACCAGCAAAGTTAAGTGATGGTTACAAGCGTAATGGCAAGCTGAGCCAGGCTCCTCCGAGCCCATTCGTGTCTTCCTCTCCTTTCAATCAACTGCTCCGCACAATGCTCCCCAGCAGCACCTCCCAGCATGTGGGCCTTGAAAACATGCAGTCCTCCAGTGCTAGGTGAAGAGGAAAGCAGATTCTGTGGACTGACTGTTTTAGGGAAACCGAATTTGAATAAAGCTAAACAGGTGCCTGCAGGACTTTTCAGAGCCTTTAAAGTGTAAATGTGCGTCACAGCTCTCCAAAAGAAGGATAATAGGAAAGAAAGAAAGAAAGAAAGAAAGAAAGAAAGAAAGAAAGAAAGAAAGAAGAGAGGAAGGAAGAAGAGAGGGAGGGAGGAAGGAAGGAGAGAGAGAGGGAAAGGAAAGGAAAGGAGAGGAAAGGAAAGGAAAGGAAAGGAAAGGAAAGGAAAGGAAAGGTGCAATATTTTCCAAACATGCAGTTTTTCCAGAGGATTTCAAAAGAACAATGTCTGTGAAATAGCCTTCAGAAAACACTGTGCTATGAGTCCTTTGAGAAGGAAGAAAGCAGGAATGGCTATGTGGGAAGGTGGCCTTTACATCAGTACTAAATTGATGGCATTGGGACAGGTGAGTAAAAGGAGGACATACATTACCAAATGGCAGTTCAGTGTTTGCAAAAACGTGGCATTAGAAATGCACAGGCTGTGTTCGGGGAGTAAGGATTCCCCGGAACATATCCTCCTCCGAGCTGGCATCCCCAGAGCAGCCCCATTTGTTATTTGGTTTGCATGTCTGGCTTTCCAGAAAGATTTTATTTGACCAAAGCCTTCTGCTGCAGAAGGGACATCTGTTGTTTTCCCTGCCCCAAATCCATTCTTCCTGCTTCTGGTAACAGAACCCCAACTTTCTTGGGGAACACACCCTCTTCTGCTCCCAGTGCATGTGCTTCCAGCCCATTCTAAGCCCCGAGCTCTGGCCCTGCCAGTCGCTGCATCACACTTCCAACACCATCCTACACCCGCCTCTGTGATTGGCAGATCACTCGGCGGTCCAATGAGATTCAAGCCAGGACCTCCGCGGGACCAGGAGACTTCCTAAACCAGGAGAATGCAAGCCCAGGGCTGCTGGAGGCTACGAGAAGACATAAATCAGCCCACAACGCAGAAGGGTCCATGTCTCACTCCCACACATCTGGAATAACCACAATCTTCCTCCTCTCCCTGTGGAAATCCTGCCCATCCTTCAAATCCCCGCTGAGCCTCTACCTCCTCCAAGAAGCACTGTCTGATTGCCTCAATGGCCACAAAGTGGGAACTACAGAGGAAAACAGAGGGAGGGAAAAGTGCACCAAAGACTAAGAAATGGCCTGGGAACCTGAAATCCGAGCCCGGCTAATGCAGCCTGATTGTTCTTAGTACCTTCTCCCCGTGGGGCTGAAGAGGGAGGAACAGGTTCTGAGCACTCTTCATTGGATCATTTGCAGACTGCCTCCCAGACACCCCAGAGTGCTGCTTGAGCTGGGGACTGCTGTGCTCTGGTGTGCACTGCCAGAGTGACGGGGAAGGCCCTCTGTCACCTGCACCGTCAAAACCCAAGCACTCATCAATCCTGGATGTGGTTCCTGCCGTCGCCACCCAGCCGATAGCTAATTCCCCAGGGCACCAGCCTGCATTCTTGCCTCTGCCTGCTTTTCCAATGGTTGGGGGAGAGGTGAATGACCTATGGGGGCCAGATATGACACACCTGGCTTGCTATTCTCCCCCAGGTTTCAGGGTGGAGGGACTCCACAGCCACCCAACTGGCATTCCCACTGGGACCCCTACCTCCCATCCGGGCTCACACTGCCTTGCTTCTGGGCAAGAGGGAAAACACCATTCCAGCCATAGCATTTGTTGCTTTCTTTCCCCTCCATCCAGATACAATGTGTCCAGTCCGGCTCTGGTTCCAAAGCCTTCCAGGCTCCCGGATGTCTGTATTTGCATGGAATCTGATCTTCTCCACCTCCCTCCCCCCAGCCCAGCCCAGCTTTCTCTGCAAACCCCCAACCTAGGTAAATAGCGAATAACCCTCATTAACATTTCATAGATGTTGTATTATGCTCTTTTCCCTTGTATAAAACATGATACAAAAGAGGGCCTAAAAAGAAACAAAATGCCCTTCTTGTGTGTTATTTACAGCAGACCTCTTCTAATCTAATCATCTCTCCTTCTCCCTACCGCCCCCCCCCCACTGCCCCCGCCCAGTGCACCCGCAACTTTGCAGGCCTTTTATTAAAATGAACACGTTGTTCCTACAGCCTGGCTCCCTCCCTTGCAGGCCTGGGCATAAATAATTTATCTGAAAGCTGATTTGGTTGGCTACGCTTCCATAATTGAAGACCGTCCCCCACAGTTTATTGGTGAGCGCCGGGGCCCAGCCACTCAGCACCCTGACCCCAGATGGAGCGATTCAAAAGCCCACCGCGGCCCCTTCAAAGCCCGGGGAGGCCTTGTTCATTGATGTTCGCTCCCGCCCCGCCTCCCTCTGCAGCCCTCAATCTGTCAGGAGGCCGAGTTGCCAGGCTCTTCCCCAGCGAGCATCCTCAGCTGGCCGCAGACCATCCCTCCTGTGTTCCTCCACCGCCCGTGACGCAGCCTTGCGTGTGCACCCCGCTGCCTGGCCGGCACCCTCTGTGGCCAGCATATGCCCCGGGATGTCTCCCCAGGGCCACCAGTGAGCTTTGGGGCACTGGTCTGGCTTGGAGACCCTATTTTAAACATGAAGGAGAGGCTGGAGTAAAGCAGTCTAGACCCTGAACTCATGGCCTCGAGTCTAAGTGGGCCCTCCCACAATCCTCCCCCCAGCCCCTTGCCCGTGTCTTCTTCTCTCTCTCCTCGAATTCCTGTCAAGTATAAAGATACACATAGCATGGCAGTTAAAGGTTAGCCTCAGAGATCCAAATCCCTGCTGTGCCACTAAACTGCCACATGTCCTTAGGCAATTACCTACCCTCTCTGTGCCTCAGTCTCCTCATCTGCAAATTGATGAGAGGAAATAGTAATGCCTCCTAGTGCTGGGGGTAGTTTGAGTTAATATATACAAGGGACTTAGAACAGTGTTAGTCCAGTAGAGAAAGTGCTATACAGATGCTCACTATCAACATTCTGCTAAAGATAAAACCTTGACCTCACCTCTCCTTCCAGCTATCATCCCAATTTCCCTGCTATCCATTTAGAGCAAAACTCCTACAAAGAGGCATCTCTCTGCCATGTTTCCAATTGCTCTCCCCTTATTCTGTCCTGAAGCCACTGCAGTCGGGTATTCTGCCCCCCTCACTTCCATGGCTCCACGAGTTGTCACTGCCACTGGTGACCTGTGCCCACTCTTGAGTCCTCTCTGTAAATCGTACGCAGTCATCTGACGCGGAGAGTCGGCCTCCTGTTCAAACATGCTGTCCCCTCGGTCAGGCTGGCCGCTCGTTCCTGCTTCTCCTCCTGCTCCTGTCTGGCTTCTGGTTCTCCAACTCTTCTGCTGCATCATGCCCGCCTCCCCCCCCCCCACCCCCCGCCCCGACCTCCAGATGTCCGATGCCTCAAGGGCTCGATGCTGTGATTTCTTCACTGCCTGGGTCAGCGTTGTCCGGTGGCCATATAACGTGAGCCGCAGCCACGATTTTAAGTTGTACAGTGGCTGCACTAAAGAAACGGGTGAAATGACTTAAAATAGTAGCTTTCATCTGATTCCACAGAGCCCGAATATTGTCATGACCACACGCAAGCAATATGGAAATTATCAGTGGGGTACTTGGCATTTTGTGTTCTAGGTCTCCAAACTCCGGTGCGTATGTGACCCTGTGGCACATCTCCATCGGGACAAGGCACCCTTTAGGCACCCAGTAGCCAGCTGTGGCTCATGGCCACCACACTGGACAGCACAGCCCTAGAGGACCTGCTCCGTTCACATAGCACAAATGCCATAGGTGTTACCAAGACTCAGACATTTTTTTTCACCAACCCAGGCCTCTCCCTCAAACTCCAGGTTCTTGGGTGCAATTGGGCTTCAAAAGACACTCCACGCGTAACAGGTCCAAAGGAACTCCTCAGAAGACTCCAGAACCACCCTGATTACTCTGGTTCTTTCAAAGCCCACGCCCTGTGGGCTCCACCTGGATCCTGTGGGATCCGAGCCCCGGAGGCTTCCTCCATCCAGCACTGTGCCCACCATCCCTTGCCTCTCCCGGGGTTACTGCGACAGCTTCCTGCCTCGTGTCTCTGTGCCCGCCTTCAGCCTTCAGTCCACTCCCCACCCTGAGCCAGAGGATCATTTTAGAGCAGAAGTCAGAAGCCACCATACTTCCGCCCAGACCCCCAGTGGCCTCCCCAGCTCCCTGAAACCTAGGGCTGAAGCCCTGCCTCTTCCTTCCACCTGGTTCACTCCCTGTCCTGTTCCCAAGACACAGACGTGCCGGAAGCCTTCCCAAGCCGAGGCTGGCGCGCCGGTCCCCCCATCTGCCTAGAGCGCTCTTTCTCAGACATTTGCAGCGTCCTGCCTTGGTTGCTCTTCAAATACCGTCTTCTCCCAGTGTCCTTGTCAGTCATGCTGGATGAAGCAGCAAACCAGGCTCCCACAGGATACCCTCTACTCCCCTTGTCTGCTTGCTTTCCCTCCACGGCATTTAGAGCCAGCTCACACGCCATGGGCTTTGTCGGCTGTCTCTCTCTCCCCTGTTCAAATAGAAGCCCAATGGAGGCAGGTCTGTTTTGTCGCTGTTGTTCGCCCTTGCATGGGACAGTTACCGGCACGTGAATTTTTTGCTGGATAACAAATGAGTGAATGCTTGACAACAGCAAGGGAGGAGGGAAGAGGGAGTCGAAGGCCTTCTTGCCGCTGGAAGTGAGATCACAAGCTATCTCTGCTCCACGTGCAGGGTGCAAGTTCCCCCAAATGCCTGGGGGGTGCAATCAGCATCTTCAGGAAGGTAGCTCACGAGTCCACCGCGAGGAGTCAGTCCCTGCCCTGCTGGGCCCACCCCGCTGGCACAGCAACGGTCACGACTGTAACCACCAGCACCGACATGCGTACTGAGGACTACACGCGTCACATGCCTTATCTCATTTGAATCCTTACGATAAACCTCAATCGTGCCCCAGTAGCTGGGAGGAGTCTGAGCCACCCCCAGTGCCATCCTCCCCCAGAGAGGGGTCTGGAGTCCTCCTGTGTCCCTGACAGTGAAGCCTCCTGCCCAGCCTTTGTCCTGTTCCTTGCTCTGCAGCCACATAGAGAGCACAAGAAATGCGAGGTCTCTTTGCCTTTCCCCAGCCCCACCCCGAACCCCATCCAGCCTACCTGGGACCCCACTTAGTCCCTGCCACTTCATGCCCTCCCCTGGACAGTTGACCCTCTTCTTGGCCCTCTACCTTCTTCTGGGGATACGGTTTGTACTTCAACCAAGCCCCACCCCTGCCCACTTTCATTTTCGAATCAGGACCTGGTTTCCGGTCTCACGATGGCCTTCGTCACACCCCGAGGTGTTCCACGTACATCTCCTGGCAAGGAAGCACTCTTTGTCCCAGCTGCTGGGAATGCAGCCCTCCGCTGTCAGTCCTCCCAGGGCTGCCTTCAGAGAGCCACCTCACCCAAGGTCACACCCTTCTCAGATGGCTTGTACCCAGCGACTGACAGAGGTAAGGGGTAGAGGGCTGCCTGGTTGAGCCCACGCAGGTGACTCTGGTGGGCATCTGACCTTAACACTCTGTGGTGTCAGCCAAGACTGTCACCCTGCATCGATTTCTCTGCCATGGCCTGTTCCCTTTCCTCCCTCTCATGGGCACCTGTCATAAGCACACCATTGTATGCATCCCGCATGATAAGCCGCTTCTCGGAGACTGCTTCCTATGGAACCCAACCTGCATTGCCCATCCCCAAACAGATCAACCCACAAATTCTCCTGGACAAAGTGATGGGGCGTCTCTCCCGGGCCCCAGGGTACAGCCCAGCCAGATCCTGCAACCCACATAGCTGATTCCTGGCTGCAGCCCCTCCTTCCTTCCAGAAGCCTGCACAGGCTGAAGGCTTCAGAAGCATAATTACTAAAGACAAAATCCACCATCTTGGCTTCATCATTACTGTCTCAAATTCAGGGCCCACGATGCCCAAGGCCCAGGGACACTGGGGGCCTAAAGATAAGAGGTGCCCATCACTCTGCCCCAGGGACAACTGGCCCGAGCCATGGGCAGCCCCTCTTCCTCCAGCAAAGGTCCTTGCTCCCTCTTGCCTTAACAAGAGGTATCACTTGACCCATGGACTTCATAACATGGCCAACCAGTACCTAGAGTCCACAGTGAATTTATGTTTCTGATGAGTGCCCCTCCTGCTGGCTGAGAGGCTTATGCTGAGATCGCCAGGAAAAGGGTCTGCTAAAACCAATCCCAGTGAGTACTTGCATCTGGAGGTCTGTCCAGTCTTCTAGATTTCCTCCAGAGACAGCACAATCCCATGTTGAAGAAAGAAATAAAGACGGGAAAAGGTAGACAGGGCCTTCCCTAGACAGAGGGTGACTCTTGCAGCCCAGAACTCTACAGAATAGGGCTTCCACTGAGACCAAAGGGCCACAGTCTCAGAGCAATGGGCAGCTGGGCCAGGGAGGGCTCGGTGAGCCAGCTCACAGATAGATATTCACTGGGCATCTACCTTGGGCCAGGGCTGCTCATGGCCATGGCAGAGCTGCTGGGGGGAGGAGAGAACCAGGTACTATGGTAAAGGGCAGGGCAGGGGGCCAGGATTCTGGGAACTCTGGCCAGCCCCAGAGCAGAGTTGAGCACAGATGTATAAAAAACATGGACAGGGAGAGCTGGGGCCAGGTCAGGAATGAAGCGGGCTGCTGCCCTTGAGAACTCAGTCCCCTAGTGATGGTCCAGGGACACGAGGTCCCTGTCACTCTGCCCCAGGAACAACTGATAGGAGCTCTGGGCAGGATAGATACTCTGGACTTTGGATATTGAGTCGGGTATGACAGAGTCTCCAGGAACACAACCACATCCTTGGACCCTCATCTTAGGGCATCACTGTTTAGCCTTTGCCTCTCATCCACCCTCTGCACATAAAGACCAGTTTTTTTAAATGAAAGCATCCCAGTAGGCTATACTGGACCAAACAATTAGCTTGATTCATGCACCAGAAACCAGTCAAGCAAAGACATGACTCCCCCTTTGGAGCCCTAGCAACTAGAAGGGTTTTCTTGCACTTGAACAAGCATAGCTACACTTACACTCACCTGCTTATTCTGGAGTTCTCCTGGGATGCAAATTTGGACTAGTGGGCACCAGTACATCCTGTGCACAAATGCTGAAATATCACTATTTCAAACAGCTTAATGATCATTGTACATGTGCCCTGAGCAAGGCTGCATGAATAACTAAAATGTCAAATGTCTTTGTTTTAGCTGCTATGCTATCAACTCTGCAGGTCTCATAAGCATGAGCCACAAGCCAATTAGAATCTCTGATGGTCAAGTATAAATGTCTTTGTTTCATAAAACGAAAGAATGAGTTATCACTTAAACTCTCTCTAGAAGAAGTAATCTTTTAAAAACTCAAAATCCATGGGTAGGAGGGATGGGCTGTGAAAGAGGGTCCTCCCTAAGGATTGCTCCCTTGAACTTGAATAGAACAAATCCAAGGCCGTAGTTCTACAGGTCGGAACTGGAATCTCCCACTGGAATCAAAATTCCAGAGACCCCTGAACATCACTCTATTTGTCAAGGCTGTAGACACAAACACACATCAAGTCTGAAAGAGGGAGGATCTCAAGAGTGATGGTGTCAGCAGGGGGGTTCTGAGATAAGATGAGGAGTCTCCATATCTTCCAAAGGGAGGAACCCCAGCTACATTCTCCCTGCACCAGGGACTGGAGAGGTCAGTGGTCAAGGTCCCAGGGAGACGGTTGTTTTCTGAAGACTTTCCCTAATGAACTATGCTTCAGCTGCAAAAAGACAACCGCAAAACCTGTTTCCAACAGTCTCAATTCCAGGAAATTTCATTCTCTTTACTCAAGATCAGTACGTAAACACACACACACACGCACACGCACACACACATGCACACACACATACATCTATACCTGTGTGTGTATATATACATATAAATGTGTGTGTGTGTATGAAATATGATTTATCAACTTACATCTGTCTTCTCACCAAATAAATAAATAAGCATGAATTCATCCATCGGGAAAATTCACTTGTCAGGATCCATGTCAGATTTTTACCTGGGAAACTCTCCCATGTCATTTCAGTGGGGACAAGGATTGCCCAGAGATGAGCAGAGGGCTGATATGGGTCATCAGGGGCATGGTAGGAATGAATCAAGGCTGTTTCTTCCATTTTCTCCAAGACTGTGCTTTGTACCCAGGTATGTGTGTGGGAAAGGGGTGGGGAGGGGAGGTGCAGGTCCTAAGATATGGGTCCTTCAGGGAACTCAATCCTGTGAATCATTGCCATGAGGAGTCCATGGGGTCAGACAGCCTGCCTTATAAGCCCATCTTCTCACTCACTATGTACCTGAGTCTCAGTTTCCCCCATATACTTATTGCAAAGAGTCATATTTTTTTAAATTTTTTCATGTTTATTTATCTTTTTTAGTGAAAGAGACAGAGCGTGAGCAGGGGAGGGGCAGAGAGAGAGAGAGAGGGAGACACAGAATTGGAAGCAGGCTCCAGGCTGTCAGCACAGAGCCCGACGTGGGGCTCGAACTCACAGACAGCAAGATCATGACCTGAGCCAAAGTGGGACGCTCAACCGACTGAGCCACCCAGGTGCCCCTGGAAAGAGTCTTATTTTTAACCTACCAGGGACTTCAAAGTGAAATCCACAGAGTATTGTGGTCCCTGCGCAATATGAGAAACTTTTTAAATTTGGCACTTTCATTTCAAAAATTGAAAACCATTAGTGAAACCGAATGGGGATTGTGTGTAGATGATCACGTGAGCACCAAATAATGCCTCGGGAATTCAGAGCTTGCATTAACATTCGGGTTTACTCTCACGTTTTTGCAAAACGAAGGCCAGGAGACTTCGTGGGCTGCTGTGCAAACACAGGTTTAGCGGTTTAGGAATTGTTCAAACAGAGACAAGCAGAGGGAGGATTGAGTCATCAAACAGCACAGGGGACACCGGCAGGCCACAGCAACCCGCTCTGTGTTGGAGCGGGCAGGACTGTAGTGGTCACTTCGCGTGCTGGAGGAACCGCGTCATACTTTGCAACAACCCTCTTGATGGCACTACCGGGTAAGGCCACGCAACTGGAAACTGTCTTGCTAAATGAGACATAATTTTTGTTAATGTTTATTTATGTTTGAGAGACAGAGACGGAGTGTGAATGGGGGAGGGGGAGAGAGAAAGAGAGGGAGACACAGAATCCAAAGCAAGCTCCAGGCTCCAAGCTGTCAGCATGGAGCCCATCGCGGGGCTTGAACCGTGAGCAGCGAGATAATGAGCTGAGTGGAAGTCAGACGCTCAACCGACTGAGCCACCCAGGTGCCCCGATGGGACATATTTTTCTATTTTTAAGTTATTATATTTGAGGGCTCTATCAAACTGACTGGCCCATCAAAATCTTGGGTTTGTGGTTACAAATGTGTCCATTTTAACACCTAAAAAATAAGAATATTGGTAAAATTCTGGTATTAAAATACCAATAATATTGCCAATAACTCTAATGATGGCCCGGTGTGTTCAAACATCAAAACAATCTAGTTGATAACAAGCAGAACTTAAAATGGGAACACATCCTTCTATTATTAAAGCCCACATTGGTTATTTTACTTTCAGCAAAACATCATCTGTCACATTAAATTAATGCCATTAATTTGAATTTTAATGGTTTTGCAGTTTTGTTTGCATTTAATGTGTAATTGTGTTTTGGTTTTATAGCAGTGTAAGAGCTAAAAGCATAAGGAATTTATACTTACTTTTATGTTTGTATATATTTAAGTAACAATATGATCAAAATAATTTTAGTCAACGCCGGGGGTCTGCAATAATTTTTTCCCCTTTAAAATGCACATATTAGTCAATTTTAAGAATCACTGAGACTGCACCATAGCTCGCTGCTAAATGCACAAGAGTACTTTAATTGAAAAAGTCCTGGGTGAGGACGGATTTGGCCCAATGCATTGTGGGATGGGGATGTGAGCTCAAAATGCCCCTAGGAATCTAGATGGGAGCACTTCAAAGCACTAAGCCAGTCAGTCACCATCTCAGATGGCTAAAGGACCTAAGGGGCTTTTCTGTCTCTTTCTGCTATTCCCTTTTGCTACACGGTTCCAAGTAATTCCATGTAATTCAGTGATAAGCCATTAAGCTCCTCGAGATTCGTAACTGGAATCATCTATGACACTCTTTGCATTCATGCACTTTGCTGGAGGAGAAGGTCCACGGTCAGGTGCGCATTTCCATGGTTCTCAGCGGGCCACGGCCACCCCAATAGTGAGGGCAGTGGCTGGGGGCCCCTGTGCCTGACTCCTCGCAGGCACCTGCTCATTACCTTCCATCCCTACTTGAAAGCTGAGGAAGCAGAGGCTTGGAAGGGTAGGTGGCTAACCTGACATCCACAGGTGAGGAAGTGTCTGAGCAGGGCCTTGAACTTGTGTCCATAGGATTCCAGAGCCTGGACTCCTAGCCACTCCACTCTGCTGCCTCCTTCTCTCCCGGTGGCTGTCGGTGAAGGCAGAAGGTAGGAGGTTCGCAAGGAGTAGCTAATCTCCCACAAGTAGGGCTGTTCTTCTATGTAACAGGATGGAAAAGGGAGTCCTTTACCCAAAACTCCAAAGCCAGAGGCAGTGGGCGGCAAATATCCCCATATTCCAAATGGGGATTGCCAGAATCCATCACCCAAGTGTGTTGTGAAGTGTGTGCACTTCTCACTCCTCAGCCCACATTTAAAGCAAAGCCAGGGACCTTGTGTCTGTGTACAAGCGGACTTTTATGTTATGTAACGTGCTGGGACCTCACTGCTCTCCGCACCTCTGCAAGCTCCTGGCAGGGACTCCAGAGACCCTCTTGATAGGGGGCCACAGAGAGGGGGCACCAGTGCCTCATTCCGCAGTCGGAGGCCCCCTGCCCTGCAGAAACCCCAAGCCCATACCCAGGCACAGATACGTCTATTTATTCACACACCTCCCCCAGCTTTGGGGTGGAGGGCATCCCCGAGACAGTGTCCTGCTCGGGGAACTCGGTGTGAGAGGTGAACCAGAGGAGGGTAAGGCCAAGGGTAGCTGCAGATCCTGCAAGAGAATCTGAGCTTCTCCGGGGCTAAGAGGAGGCCATGGGAGGTAACCAGGTTCTAGCAGTGTGTTGGGGACCCACACCTGGAGTGACAAAGGACCACTGAGGGAACATCTGTACCCACACAAAATAGCCCTGGGATGCAAGATGGAGGCCTTGAAAACAAGACAGAAAGACAGAATTCAGACAGTACTGCTCATCAAAAATCATAGGCCCCCCTCCTCCACCCCGCCCCCCATTTTGCCAGGCCCTGGAGAAAACAGAGCCCTGGTCTCCAGGGCTGCCGTAACAGAATCCCACAACCTGGGTGGCTTATAACAGAGGTTTATTGTCTTATAGTTCTGAACACTAGAGGTCTGAGACCAGAGGGTCAGGGGGGCACGCTTCCTTTGACCGCTCTGGGGGAGGATCTTTCCCGGCCTCTTCCAGCTTCTGGGGGTGGCTGGCGGTCCCTGGCCTTCCTTGGCTGGTAGATGATTCATCCAGTCACGTGGCCACCTTCTGTGTGTCTGTTCCCTCTGCATGTCTGTCCAAATTACCCCCATTTTATAAGAACCCCAGTCATACTGGATTAGGGCCCACCCTGACGACTTCATTCTAACTCAATCGCTTCTATAAAGACTATTTTCAAATAAGGTCACACGCTGAAAGAGTAGGTGTTAGGACTTCAACACGTCTTTAAAAATTTTTTTTTTAATGTTATTAATTTTTGAGAGAGAGAGAAAGAGTGTGAACAGGGGCAGAGGAGGGGCAGAGAGAGAGCCTGACATGGGACTCAAACTCATGAACTCTGAGATCGTGACCTGAGCCGAAGTCGGACGCTTAACTGACTGAGCCACCCTGGCACCCCAAGACTTCAATATACCTCTTTCCAGAGACAGGATTCAACTCGTAACAGTGAGCAACCCATCCCCAGGCCACTGCCGGACTCCACGCAGGGAGGGAGACACTTTAAACTGGATGCAGAGGACAGGCTGTGCACGGGCTGGACCGGGCCTTTTTAATATCTGAGAGTAGCGTTTGTTCTGGCGTGAAAAGGGTTGAGAAGCTCTCGCACGTGCCTGCGATGTCGTCAAGGGGAGGGGAAGGAGATCCAGCCGGGCATGATTGAAAGCATCGAAGGGAGAAAAATAAAGCCATTTCCTGTTCGTACCCCATCGAGTTCAGCCCATTCAATATATGGTTATATATACAAGAGGCAGCTAGGGACCACGACAGCACAATATAACATCAAGTGAATTAAATCAACTGTGGAGGGGGAAAAAAAGGCAGAGAGAAGAATGCTAAGATAGTCGAGGAGGAGAGACTCGTATGTGCCCCTACAAGACATTGGTCTGGATGGGCATTCAAGGATGGGATGGATGCTGCCCAGTGAGCAGAGAGGTGAGAGCAGGACCTGTGTGAGCAGAGCCAGCCCCCGTGCCAAAGCTGCAGACAGCCTGGATCCCATCCCAGGAAGGTCTACGACCCTCTTAAAGAACTTTTATGTCCCCCATCCTGGGCAGCGGATGCAGATTTTATGTGTGTCTGCAGGAGGCTAAAACTGTCTTCAAACACAAAATTATAATGATCAGATGTCTGTCTCGGGGATGAGAGTGTTTCCTCGAGCCGAAAGAGCCCCGCAGACAGTGCCAGAAGTGGATTATAAATAACCCACTACCACGTCTCTCCTTCCCACTGCCGAGGCTCCTGGCCTCCAGTGTCTTTCTCCCACTTGGCGAGATCCCAGATTGGTTTTAATTAACAGTTTTGCTCTCTCAGCTCCATGCATCCAGGTTTTTCCGGATCAAAAGATGTGCTTCTGTCTCTTCTCCTGTCCTGGCTCGTGAGCAAGGTGGAGGCTGTTTAGGGTCTCAGAACATAGGAGAGAATAGAAAAATGCCACTCGCCTATCAGAAGGGAGGATTTCGAGGGAACTACCCACTACAGAGAGAAGGCCCATAGCCTGATGCTTTGCGGAGAGGTTCTCGGCTGGGTGTCCACCTTCATTTCTGAACCCTGAGGGCCACAGGAGATCAGTAGCAAAATGTCTCTAGGCGGAGGCCCCGATGCTAAGTCCCTGCATTCGGCCGTGATCAGATCCGAGCTGGAGGAACAGATCTAGCCTCCTCTTCCAACCCAACCTCCCTTGTAAGTGTCAGACCTCCCTTTTAAGTGGGCTGGGCGGCTTCAGCCAAACTGGGTGTGTGGTGCTCACACCCACTAACTAGCCTTACAGGCCCTGCCCTCCAGCGCTGGCTCCAGCTTTCCTGCAACACCCTTCTCCCACCCACATCTCTACCTCCAAAGCCTCCTGCTCCTTTCAAGACCAGGACTCCCACAGCCTTGCCGGAAGCCGCCTTCCTCGGGCTGAGAGCCCATCTCCCTTCAGACCCTTTGTCCTTGATCTGTTCACCCTTCCTAAGGATCCCTTCTATCTGACGTGAGAGCCTTGCTTCCTGAAATGGGTGCCACTGAAGGCAAGCAATGCCCGTTGTTCTGCAGAGGGAAGGGGGCCGTTAGGAGCAAATGCAGTAGAGAGTTCCTGGATTCCACAGCCCCCTAGGAGGGCACCCAAACCCTGACAATTGCACAATGGAGCACGCTTAACCCCATCGGAGTCAGTATTCCCCAGGTTCTGTGACCACAGAAACTTTCGTCCCCATAACATCTATTAGCGGTCCCCAGGCACAGGGTGTCACAGACCCCACTTTTGGAAGAGCCACATGAGAGTCTTGGTGATGCCCAGCACCTCCGGCAGGTTCTCGGCATCGGGATGGGGGCGACCCGCTGCCTCGTGTCTCACTGGCCCTTTCTCGACACCGTGCCCTGCGTGTTGTAAGCCGCAGCCATCATCGGGCAGTGTCCGCTCACCAAGGCAGTGAACAGACTTGGGGAGACGTTAGGTTGGGTGTTGAGATAGAAAGAAGGCCCCAGCTCGCCCTCTACCCCTAAGCCCACTCCCCACTCTCCCACCGTGTGTCCCTTCCCTTCTCCACAACCAGAAGGGCAGTGAACTTCTCCAGAAGGCGGCCAGTTTTTAATAACCACACAAAACCTCGCGGACAATGAGGCCTGGTGGAGAACCGTGTGGCGCACAGATCAGAGCCTGTGATCTCACGTTCGGTAGCTGATCTGGGACCAATTCCTTCACCCCCTGAACCTCAGTTTCCTCATCTGTAACAGAACCACTGTCATACCAGCTGCTCCGGGTGAGCAGAAAACCTGCCTGAGATGCCCTGTGAGCGGGCACAAGTCTGGCACAGCAACGGGGGAGGGCCTACAACAGGTTATGATTCTGGATCCTGTCTGGGAATAGATTTCCTTTCGCTGACCCGTGGGGCGTGTGGGGGGTGCGAATCTCACTGAAACGAGAGACCCTAGGGTCTCACTTAAATTAGTAGCAGATTTGGTGGCCTGAGAGCAGATATGGGGCTCTCTAGCGGGGGTCCTGGTGACTTTCTGGGGAACCCCTTCTGTTTCCTGGTTCTGCTGGAATGGAACAGATCAGAGTTGCCGTGGGAGCATGTCTGAGTCCTCACGGAGGGCCCTGTGGGGGCTGGGGCACGGCCCGAACACCCAGCTGTGGGGCTTGGTCTCCATGGGCCTGGCATGGGCCATCCCTCGAGCCACCTCCTTTCTCCTGTAGGCCCTGGAGGTCTGTCTAACTGCCTTGGGGAGGGGATAAGGCTGCAGGAAACACAGAAGCTGGACATCTCTTTCTGGCATGAGACCCCAGAAAGCCATCTCTATCGGGAAACAAGGAGGGCCAACGGTCTCTGATAAAGGATATGAAGGATACACAGTGAGTCAGAGCAAGTGCTCCCAGCTCCTGTGGCTGGGTCTCCCTGGGCACAGGGAGTGGAGGGGACCAGAGGGAGTGACATCAATGGAGTTGTCAGTAGATTCCAAGAAGATGAACCCCACATGAAACTCCCAAGTATATTTGTGGGATCAGGAAGCAAAATGCCTGGGCTCTGTGGCTGGGGAAGAGGCAGGGTTCTGGAAAATTTGTGCTGCAGGATTATTTCCAGGCAGATGAGGCCTCAGGAGGCTTTACAGTGTTTTCGTGCCCCAGTGGTGTCCAAGAAGCCAGGTGTCCCATTCATCCAACACCTGCACCAGCTCCCAGATCTCACACATCCCGAGGGAGGAGAGGGCCGCAAGTGCACAGGGTCCCATGTGCATCACCTTGGTGGGAAGGCAACCAGAAAGAGAAATTGAATTGTCATAGGAAATTTGAGGAAATTCCATTTCTTGCATGCCTGAGCTTTTGACTGACGTTCCCAGCCACTGAACCTAGCGAAGTCTGGGGACCATCCTACCATGACCATCAAAGACACGGGATCCAGAAGGGGATCTGCTAGGGACTAGCCCGGAGCATGGAGCACTCTCTCCCACAGCTTCTCCCTCTGAGCCTCTGAGCAGCCTGCAGTGGAGCAGCCGCTGGCCCTTCTGGGGCCTGGCGCTGACCTTCTGACTCCCTGAGGTCTGAGGGCCCCGTCCCCATTGGGTCACGGGGCCTCGATAGTGTGGATTAGACAAGACACTATGTAACATAAAATCCTCAGTACTGTGTCTACTACAGGGTAAGTAAGCCCTTGATTAATGGTGGCTATTGTTCTCATGGTGATCACAGAAAATACACCTTCTGCCTCTTCCGTCTCCTTGGCATAGCCCTCACACTCACCCTCCCTACCCCATCCTCCTTTCTCCCCTAGGCCCTGGTCTCCTGGATGTTGGGACAGGGGATCCTGAGTGGATCGTGGGGGAGTTCTGGTCAGCCCACGCGGGGGTAGGGCTGTCCCTCACCATTGGAGGATGCCAGAACCTGGAAGGACCCCCAGACCAAAAGGCAGTCACACCCTAGTTCCCTGGATGGACGGGAAGGCAGCCCAGAGGAGGTGGGGCCAAAGCAGAGCCCAGGCCTGAGAGCCAGACCAGGCTCGCCCAGGCCACTGCCTTTCCTGCTGCTGCTCCCGCCCCACACCCCCTCCCACCCAGGCTGGATTCAGGCGTTGGGAGGAGGAGGAGGAAGAGGAAAAGAAGAAGGACTGCTGACTCACGTCTAATAATGGTATCGCTCACTTCCTTGGATCCAGTCCCAAAGGGGTGGTCCCCGAAAGTCGGGAGGCGGCAAAGCAGCCCATAATCCCCCTGCACGCTCTCCAGAGAACAGCACCGAGCTAATGGACTCAAGCCTGCCTCCTTCCCGAGGCCCTACAGAGCAACAGCCAAGACCCTGCAGCTGTCCGACAGCTTGTAGGACCTAGGGGTCACATGAGGCCCCATCAGGTGGGCAGGTGGGAGGGACATTGTCTCCTTCCATCTAGAGGTCCTGTCCTGGGAATTCAGACCTGTCTTCATCAACGCCGCCTGTGGGCGTGTACTGTGCCTGACACGGAGGGGCTCCAGGGAAGGAGCGGGGGGGACCCTGTTCAGAAGGCCCCCATGCAGGACTCCCCACTTTCTGCAGATAGCTGCACCTTGGCAACTCCCCTTCTTATTCCTTCTCTTTGCCTTCCCATCCTGTCCGTGCACCAGTCCTAACCATCCGATTGCCTCGCTGTCCCTGCAGCCATCTGCACGCTTGGGGCCACAGTAGCCTGTGCGGCCCTCCTGTCAACTCATCCTCTCCTACCTTTGCCAGGTGGCCAGAAATCTGACATCCAAGTGACATCACCCCCTGCATAATAATCACAGTGACACTTAGGGACCCTGGCCACCCACCTTCGTGGTGGCAGAGGAGCCCAGGCCGGCCTGTTCCGGCACCGTGCTCTCCCCCACCCCTCCACGTCACCCCCACCTCCCACAAGCAGTGCTGCTGTGGCTTTTAGCAGGCCCGACTTGGGGCTCTGGCCTCCGCCTCCTTGCTCTCACGGTTTTGCGACCTGTGATAGATCATGCTCAGGCTACGATGAACGTGGTGGCACAGGAAGAGGTAGAATGCAGAAGAATGTAACGGCAGGGCAGCAACAATTGCCTTGCAGGTGACAGGGAGACCCCTGAGTGCCAGTGCCAGCCTGAGGTGGGACAGTCAGGGCCATACAACAGAACACTCTGCAACAATGAGGAGGAGAGAAGTCCAAAGTTGGACTTTCTGCGGAGAGAAAGAAGCCAGACACAAAGGAGAACCGAGGTCTCCGGGATGCCGGGCATGTTCTATTTCTTGATCGCAGTGCTGGCCACGCAGGTGTATTCACGCTTTGTGAAATTCCATCAGAATGGACACTTGGTATGCATGACCTGCTCTGTAAGCATATGATACTTCAATACAAGGTTTACAGAAAAGGCAGCAGACCTGCAGCTCTGGGCCTTCTGACCTGCCAGATTCCCCGCTTCGGGCAGGATTTGTTGAGTTCTGAACTTCGGGCACACTTCGAAAGTAAAGATGCCCAGGGCCCCGTGCTCACGCCCTGGAGCCTGCTCTGTGTGCGTCCCTGGCACTGCCTGCCTGCTGTGTGCTGTTTGTTCGGTAGCAAACAGAAGTGAGAGCGTCCACAAACCCAGCCCGGGCTATTCTCACCGGCCCTTTCATCCGGAGCCGGTGGCCTGGCTTAGATCGCCAGCAGGCCAGCCTGCACACCTCAAAGGCAGGACGATTCCTGTGCACCGGGACAAAGGTTGTACAACTCGGCTCCTCTCTAGGCATCAAACCAATTACCTATGGTCATCACCCAGGATCTTGGCTCCACTCTGCTACAAAATAGGATCCAGCCGAACCCCTTCCCTTTTACAGGCGGGGAACCTGAGGCCCCACGATGGAAGGAGCTTGTCCAAGGCCACTTCATAGCTCTCCTGTGGGCAGGCCCTCACCCAGCTGTCCTCGAGAGCGAGTACCAGGTCTCTCTCCCCAGTGGCCCCCACCTGCCCTTCAAGATTGGGATTCTTTTAAAAGAATCTTAGAGGCTTAAAGCAAAAGGAGATGCATTTTCACTGGGCAGATTTGGGGCATGCTGGACTTCCTGGTGGGCAAAGGGCATTTCTGGGGCCGCCCAGCATGGGAGGGTCACAGCAGGCTGGCAGCCATCAACCCCTGTCTGCAAAAGCGGGGCACAGACATCAGCCCCAAACTCTGATCTCAAGGTTCAACACGGTGGGATGCTGTCGACATCCTTTCCCATGACCTTTGCAGCGACCACCCAGGGGCCGCCGGTGCGATCTGGGGGACAAATACAGCCTGTGGCCCTTTCAAAGCCAGTGAGGCCTGCGCCCTCTCCCCTTTGCTTCTCCATTGTCACCCCTGTTCACCCATTCCCATGTCACCCTCTGCACCCCAGCCTTCAGGCGATCTCGTCCCCTCCTTTCTTCCTTATTTATCCTCATATTCGCTTGTTCGTGCCGCCCCCCATCCTTCACCCCTCCACTCCCGAACTGCCGCTCCCCCATTCTCCCCTCCCTTCTTGCAGTCACAGCACTGACTCCTTTCTTCCTGTCCCCCAGGCGCACCTTTTCCTCACGCATCATGGCAGGTGTTAGCGTTGTGCTGATGCTCCCAGCCCCCTCCCTTCCGGACGGGAGGCGACTTTCACCGGCTAGACCCCTCGTGGTAGAGGATGGGCCTTGGCCCGTGGTGGCCGCTGGAGCTGACATGCGTCTCCCCTGAACCAGAGCCTTTCATGGCCAGTGTGAGCCCCCCACCCCCCGCCAGACATCATGGTTAACTGCGTCCCAGTGACCAGCTGCAGCCCGACAAAGAGGCTGGATTCAGAGCGAGGAGTGAATGGAGCCCAGCTCCCAGCCCACCACAGCAGCCGTGGAGGCGCCCCCTTCCAGAGAAGCTGCTGGAAGCAGGGCTGATTGACACGGGCCAGCTGTGCCCTCTGAACCCGGCACGGTGTTCACGCGAGGGTGTGCTTGCTTCCCTCGGGCTCTCCCCACAGATGGCACACCGTGACTGGGCCAGAAGTGGGATTCCGCGAGCGGACAATGTTGGGCTAGGGGCTCCCCCTCGGCCTGCTCCAGACCTTGTCAGAAGTGTCCAGTGCTCGAGCTCCTCCCCAGAGTCGGTCCCTCCCCTTGTCCTTCCTCGGGTCTCGGGTCTCAGACCTGCCCTGAGCTTCCCCGCCCTCTGCCTTTAATCTTCCACAGGCACCTCCCCAAATCAAGGCATATCTAATCCCATCCTGAAGCCCGCTTGACAGCTCACAAAGGCCGTGTGCACAAGCAAGAACGAATCTTTGTTTGCTCCCTGCTGCGGCATACCCTAGCCTTATTCACTCATTGACTCTCTCATCTGGCCACTCAGTCTACACTCAGCGACAAGCCATTCCTCCACCTGCCGCCTATTCATTGACTCCACTCCGACATCTACACGTACTGGCGCGTGTGAAGCTTAGGCTTTTGGTGTGTGGGCACCCTTGGTAGCCCAGGTTCCTGACAGATGTGAGTCCCCTCCCCCGCCACCCATCTGCCTCTGTCTCAGCCCTTTCTAACGTCTAGGGGACACTGTCAAAGTGGAGCCAGCGCTGACTCCACTGAATGGAGTGCAGGACATCAAGCCTCCCAGACGAAAGCCACCCGGGTAAAACCTTGAACACTCTCAATCCTGTCCCAGGCGGGGAAGGGGATTCGCCTCGTGTAGGGGACAGAGCAGGCAGACGGGGCAGACAGGCGAGCCGAGATTTGGAAATGAGACACGGTGGGGATTACTGCCTTTGAATCAGCCCTTCGTTCCCCAACCACTCGCTCCCTCTAAGTAGTGCGCTCATCTGTAGCCGCGCCACACACATCTGGGGCTTCGTGTCCTTCCCCGTTAGCTTGTAAGGCGGGTTTTTATAGGATGAGTGTTTGGGAGCCCCGCCACCTGCCTAAGGCCTCTGGGACCTGAATCTTCCTCCTTTTCAGCCACTCTTTCCTGGGGGTATGAACTGGGGTCAGACAGGGGATCAAAGAGTCAGAAGAAGGACTCTTGATTCTCCTTGCCCTGTTCTACCCTCCATATGGCCTCCCCCTAAAAGATTCATTCGTACCCCATTAAGAACCCTCAATAGCCCCCCATCAGCTTAAGGAGCAAGCCGAACTGCTTGGCATGATCCTTCACGGCCCTCCTCAGACTGACACCAGCCAGCCCCCTCCTGCCCCCTCCCCTGCACCTCTCCACCACACACCCTGTGCACAGCCAGTCGCCCTAGACTGCCTCCCTTTGCCAAGGGGGGAGTTAGACTCGATAGGCTTTCACTCTCTTGACTTTGCTCCTTCTTTCCACTCCACCTGAAGCGCTTTCCTGCTGCTTCACCCCCGGACACAGCCCATCTTGTTCCCTAGGACACCACTCAAGGGGGAGCTTCTTTGTGACCCCTGAATCAGCTACCATGATGTGAATGCGTTCATCCGGCCCCAGGGCATTGGTGTAATCCATGCCACAACAATCCCTTGCCTACCTGCCTGGTTTTCCCTGCCAGACGTCAATGTGGAGAAGGAGCTTTGGACAGGACATCAACCTGGCTCGGCCCTGCATCCCAGTAGTCGGTCCTGCCACCTTGAGCGAGCTACCCTACTTCTTCGAGTCTCTGGTTTTGCATCTGTAGGGTGAAAACCACACAAACCAAGAGGTGTGTGGGCTCGTTTTCTTGTCTTTGTGTGTCCTCGGCACCTCCCCTGGCGGCTGGTGCCTCATGGGCACCAATGGACTCATCTGGTCCAACTTCCTCATTCAGGAGATGGGGAGCCCGAAGTGCGGAGAAGGAAAACTCGCTCAAAGCCGTAGGTGAAATGGGTCTCAGGGAAGGGGCTGACCCCAGGCCTCAAGCCCTCCATTCCAGGCTCTCCTCCCACTTGTAGAGACCAGGTGGAGAGGGGTGATTGCCAGGAGGCCATCAGCCCCTTTCCAAAAGTCCTGCACCACCTGCTCTCCAGGTGGGGTCACCAGGCCCCATCCTGGCCCAGGTGGGTTGGTTCTAGCTATAGAATGATTGCAACCCATGCCCCTGAATCTGACATTAAGATCATAAGAACCACCAAGGTGCTGGAGCATATCCAAGGGGACAAAATCTCTGCGACACACCAAGGCTGTGTCTCAGGATGAGAGACCCCAGAAGAGGCAAGGCCACAAGAGCACAGGGCAAAACAAAAGGGAATCCAACTCAGAGACCCGCACTGCCTTCTCCTGCCCCTCCCCTTTCTCCCCCTCTTCCTGTTCTTCCTCATATTGGGATTAACCTCAGGAGGACCCATTTAAATTTTTTTTAATCTTTATTTTTGAGAGAGAGAGAGAGAGAGAGACAGAGTGTGAGCAGGGGAGGAGCAGAGAGAGAGGGAGACACGGAATCTGAAGCAGGCTCCAGGCTCTGAGCTGTCAGCACAGAGCCCGATGCGGGGCTCGAGCTCACGGACTTCAAGATGAGCTGAAGTCGGACGCTTAACTGACTGAGCCACCCAGGCGCCCCAGAAGGACCCATTTAAAATAAAATCAATAAATGTTCACAAAGTTCACATGGATAGCCACACTCGAAAGTAGCATTTAATTTTCAAGGGCAGCAGAATAGCTCTCCAGTGACATGGAAACAGGGGTGGTTGAGGGCTCTCTCACCCTGAGTCTCTCAACCCCCTTTCCTGACAAAATCCTAATAAAGCAGAAAGGATTTCCAGCGTTCGGGAGGCTGTGAGATCCTCTACATGTTCATTCCTAAGGAAATGGAGCCATTTCCATATCAAAAGACACACCCCATGTCTACCCCGTACAGCTGAAGATGGCTGGGATGGGGTGGAATTGAAGCAGGTGGGGAGGGTCTCTCTAACACCTGGAGCTTGTGATGGGCTATGAATCCCACATACCTGGATATTCCATAGTCACGATCAACCCCCAATAATCTCAGAATTCCAATACAGCACATCTTGAATATAGTTTGACCAAGCCCTGGCAGCTGAAGGGAAGGAAAAGTGCCAGAATCCACCCTATGGCACCAGTGCCCTTTATACTCCTTCTAGCAGCTTAAACCTGCGCAGAGCCCAGCACTGGAGGGCGTCTTGGCTCATGGCCCTACAGACAGAACCAGGGAGCTGGACAGATTCCCCATCTGAAAGCAGGTGTCTCTCATGCAGGGCTCATTCTATTTAGAGCCCATCTCTTTTCAAAAAGAAGAAAGAGAGAGAGTGAGGGAGAGGAAGAAGGAAGGAAGACAGTTGCGAGGGAAACATGAACTCAAGAGAGAAGATCTCAGGGCTAAGTGGTGCCCCCTCCCAATTCGTCTGTTGAGGTCTAACCTCCAGTGCCTCAGAATGGGACCGTATTTAGACATAAGGTCCTTAAAAAAGGCAATTAAATTAAATTAAATTAAGATATGGTCATCAGAGTGGGCTCTAATCCAGTGTAACTGGTGTTTTTATGAAAAGAGATGAAGGGAGTGCCTGGGTGGCTCAGTCTGTTAAGCGTCCAACCCTTGGTTTCAGCTTGGGTCATGATCTCGCGGTTCACGGGTTTGAGCCACATAGGGCTCCGTACTGACAGTGTGGAGCCTGCTTGGGATTCTCTGTTTCCCTCTCTCTATATATATAAATATAAATAAACATTTTTTTAATGTTTTAAAAAAAATAGAAAAGAAGAAACCAGGGCACAGACACACACAGAGGGAACACTGGGTAAGGACGCAGGGAGAAGGCGGCCAGCTACAAGCCAGGGAGAGGGGCCTCAGCAGGAACCAACCCTAAGGGCGCCTTGATCTCACACTTCTGGCCTCCAGAACTGGGAGAAAATAAACTTGTTATTTAAGCCACCCAGTCAGTGGTATTTGTCATGGCAGCCCGAGCAAACAGATACAAGGTCTGAAGTCCACTGTCACCCAGGACACATCATGACTTCATCATAACTTGGGTAGACATTTTTTCCTTGCATGGGTCTGCTCCTCCATAAACATATATGATTCATATGAACATAATTATAATATACGTTGATATTATAGATTGTTATTTTACAACTGCACTGGCATAAAGATAAACATGTTAATTAATACGATAGACTGAAAGATCTTCTTCAACCCACAAGCTTATTTTCCTCTTGGATATTACACACCTTTTAAAGCCCCCGTTGCTAAATTGGTACCGGTGGGCGGGCTGAGACCCAGCTCAGGCAGTTACAAGAAGCTGAGCTCTTGTGTAGAGGTGCCTGGCCTGGGGTGAGTGGCCATTTGTCAGCCTCTAAACCTCAGCTGAGCCAATAAGTGCACCCCACCTCCAAGGCCAAGTTCCCAGCCTGCCTCCTGGTTCCTCGCCAGTGACCCAAGTTGGAGAAGCACGCTTTGTGTGGCTCCCGGCCGCTCCCGGCCGCATCTCTGACTGTTTCAAAGGGCTTTTCTCCTGGGTCACGGCAGGCAAAGTCAGCAGGGAGAAGAAACCACTGCCTCCGCGGGCTGTGTCCTCCCCTCCCCTGCCCTGACCCCAGCCCCTCCCTCTGTTCTGGCTCTCCCACAAATCTCTAGGGAGGCCCCCGTCTTCTCTTCTGCAAAATGCACGGCTGGACAACATCAGTGGTTTTAGACTTTTTTTCCTGCCACGAAGGCTTTTCTTCTAGTGAATTCCTACATGGAAACCCAGCGGATAAAAAGAATAAATAAAAAGCTGTCTTGGCAGAATCAGCTAAGGGGCTGGATCAGCCCTAAGGGGCTTGTTCAGAGCCCCCAGGGTCCTAGGGACACTGTTTGAAAACCCCTGGGCCGGATAATCTCTTGGCCCCAGAGTGGGAAGGGAATGGCCTAAGTGCCCCAGCTAGTGGTTCTCCTGGGCTGGGGGCACCTTGTCCTGAGAAGTACAGAAGTTCTGACCCTCTACACCGCAGCCATGGACTCAGGGTCATGGGCGTAGCGGTCATGGCATAGAGACTTGGGCCAGAGGTCATGGACACAGAGATCATGGCACAGCAGTCACGGGCATAGCAGTTATGGGCACAGTTGTCATGGACAGAGAAGTCATTAATACTGTGATCATGGACACAGCAGTCACGGGCACTGGGATCATTGACACAGAGGTGATGGACATAAGATTCAGGGACACAGAGGTCACGAACACAGTAGTCATGGACAGAACAGTCATGGACACCGTGATGATGGTCACTGCAGTCATGGGCATGGGGGTCATAGGACGGCCATCACGGACACACGGTACTTACTAACACAGAGGTCACAGACACGGCACGTTCGTGCACATGGCAGTCACGCACAGCCCTCAGGGGCATTTCTGCTGAATCCATTAGCAGACTGGCGGCAAGTCCCCAACCCCTCCTTGGGAGCTCTCTAGCAAGCTAATCCCCGCATAGCTGAGCCATTAAATCATTGCTTCTCCTGCCTGTGGGCTGCCCAGGTACATCTGGCTTCATTTAGTCTCCCCCATTGAACAGAAACACATGTGGACCCTGGCGCGCCTCTGAGGTGGGAGTCTGTGTGTCAGGGCTTCTGGGGCGGGTGGGGCCGAGCAGCTATAAGAAGGGATCTAAGGCATCCTTTTCAAAAGTGTGTTTTTTGGCACAGGAGTGTCTTGTGAGATGTTAATGAGGTTCTATGGAAAAAAGGTTTCCTCGGTCAAGTGAATCTGGCAAACTCTGCACTCTGCACTCTGAACAAAAGTAAGCAGAGAATTGTGGGATTTCTCAGAGGCTTTGATAGGTGACCCTTAATGAAGGAGGGAAAGCAGTTTCCCAAGCATCCTTTGCTGGAGTATTGGGAAGGGCGCTTTGGGCTGCAGGTGAACAGGAAATCCAGTTCTAAACAGGTTAAACTCTCAAGGAAGGTCTGAGCTCACGAAATAGGAAGTCCAGAGGTGGGTGCTTCCAGGATCCGGCAGCCGACGATGGCGTCACAGCCAGAGCCCCTCCATCTTTCCCCTCCGCTCACCTCAGAGTGTTCTCCTTGGGATGGTGACCCCCATTGGACCCAGGATGGAAGACGCAGTTCCAGAACACCCCTGAGGACACTACGGAAGCCAGCAGTGGCGGGAGATGACTTCTTCCCAAACATCTTTTATGGGCAAAGTACACCTTTCCCCACAAATCTTCCAAAAGACTCCTTCACGTTTCATTGGCCAGAACTTTGGCACGTGCTCCTGATTAAACCAATGACTGATTGCTTTGCACCCATGTTCCCCAGACTGCAGACTGAGCCACCCCAGACTGCCACAACAAAATTCTGGGGTGCTGCAGGATATTTCACATTTTCAAGAGAAACACAGCAATACCGGTTACCACAGGAACTCCTAGTTCACATTACTTCATAGTTTCCACATTAGATCATGCTATATTCCTCTAATGGTATCAGATCTTTGAGAAGCTAAGTTTTCAGTGGTTACTGTAATTTAAAAAAAAAAAAAGCATGGAATGGAAACCAACGTGGAACAGAAGATGACAGCAGCAATGTCCACTCCAAATCCAAAGTCTGAGAAGTTGTGCAGTGCCCAACAGGGACAACCATCTCATCGGTATACAATTGTAGTTATTTAAGAATAAATTAAAATCATTACTTTTTTCTTTCAGTTCTTTATATTGCTTTTGCAGTTGGGTAATAAGTTGTCCCAGCATAAAAAGTTCCTAAGTTGCTTGAGCCTAACTCAGTGATCTTAGGTAATTCTTTAGGCTTAGGGGGGGCGCCCATGGAACTTCTAGCTAAAACTTCTCATAGTTTACTCCTTGTGACAGGGGCTGCAGCTTGAACCTGCCTCCCCCAAGACCCATGAAAGATGTATACCCGAATATAGCCTTGTAAAGGAAGAAGGAGGGGCCTGGGTCAGAAGGACAACCAACAGTGGCTGCTAAACTACGGCGTCACACTTTCAGAGTTGCTGATCCAAGCAAGCTATTCTGTTCTGAGGGTTTCTTTCTTCCCACTGTGCGTTATCACTGTTGGGGACTTGGTGACGCCCCCCCCCCCCCACCACCACCGAGATGCCCATGTTGTCTGGGATGGCTCCAGCCACAGCAATTCACAGTGCCTGTCTTTTGGCCTCACCAGCTCTGCTCTAGCCTGTTGACCTCTCTCCAGCCACCAGAGACAGTTCGAGACCTCGCCGCCCCCCAGATATGCATGGACACCAACTACTACCTTCCTGCCAGGCCTGGACCAGGCACCCGTGTCTGAGAGGAGTCACGTACCAGCCTGTGGTGCTTGTAAAGTGTGGGGTGCCCAAGGGGGCTCCCCTTGGCCTCTTGCCGTCGGAGCCAACCTGAACATGGTTGAACATCAACTACTGGCTGAACCCAGCTCAGCCCTCTGCCTGGCCCCGCCGCTTCTCCACGGCATCCCTCTCCATTCCCATTGTACTCCGGCTGCTGGCCTCCTTCCTGCCCCCAGGACCTTGGCATTTGCAGTTGCCACAGCCTGGGAGGGGCTGTACACCCCTGCTTCACTCTCATTCTGAAGCAGTTCCTACCCTGCCCATGCCATTCACGCGCTTTCGCGCCGCTCTGTTGCGTTATTATCTCAATGTGAAAAGATCCCATGACTTCCTCTTTTGCATGTCTCTTGACTGTCTGCTCCGCTACAGAGGGAGCCTCATGTGGATGGGACCCCCATCTAGCTCACGCCTGTCCCCCTTTCTGGAGCAGAGCCTGGCACTTAGACAATAACCAATCAGTACCTGTCCAATGAATAGCCAATCCTCACAACAGCCTAGAAGGTTGGAGTCATGCTCCCATTTCACAGATGAGGCAGGTAAAGCCACGTGCACCGTGCCACAGCCTAGTGAGGGCAGAGCTGGGACTCTTCCTCCTCTCTCCCCGTCACATGGGTGACTCCCCTCAGCTGTCCAGGTGACGCCCAGTGCCTCTGGTCACTTTCCTAGGGAAATGCAGAAGACGGGCTGAGGGGGGGCGGGGAACACTCTGGATTCCTGCAGCCATCTCTGGGCCAAGTGCTCTCACGGTGCATACCTCCCTGGGGGAGGCAGGTGCATAGGCAGAGGTCAGCACGGAGGGGGCAGGAAACCGGCAGGTCAGACCTGCCTTCAGCCAATTCTCTTTCTGTGGCCTCAGGAAGATACCCCTTCCCCTCCTTGGGCCTCAGTTTCCCCATCTTGGCAATAACAGTGCTAGTTTGACTTAACACATCACTATCTTCCCCCACTGATACCAGAACCCCAAGTCCAAAAGAACGTAGTGGATTCACAGCAGGAGGGAATGAGAAGAATCTACCCCCACCAGCCCCTATCCTCTGAGAGGCCAAGGGGAGCCCCCTTGGGCACCCCACACTTTACAAGCCCTCCTTTCCCTCCCCAGGGCTGTTCCTTCACTCTGCTGGGATCCAAGAACCAGCTACACTTTGTTCTTACCCACTAAAGTATACCTCTCTGAGGTCAAGGTCATAGATGACCAGCCCCGCTTGCAGATGAGGACCCAAAGCACAGAGGAAACCTGTCTTTCCTAAGGTCACACTGTCAGTAGACGGCAGAGCTAGGGTTTGAACCTGGATCGGTGGCATGCCAAAGCTGAGCTCTGACTGCCACCGTCAGCAAGGCATTCTGTTCCCGTCCCAATCCACAGAATTATTCTCAAGCCCTGCACATGATGCTGTCTTCTCTGATCTCCAGACGCCAAACTGCTGGACATATAGACCATTTTCTCTGCAGGTGGTGAGTATCCAAAGAGATGTTTCCCAGGGGGTTTCTAGAGCTTCCCAAAAAGGCAGCGTTCTGAGGTCTTCATTAAAAAAAGAAAAAATTTAGGGGCGCCTGGGTGGCTCAGTTGGTTAAGCGTCTGACTTCCGCTCAGGTCATGATCTCACGGTCTGTGAGTTCGAGCCCCGCGTCGGGCTCTGTGCTGAGAGCTCAGAGCCTAGAGCCTGCTTCAGATTCTGTGTCTCCCTCTCTCTCTGACCCTCCCACATTCATGCTCTTTCTCTCTCTGTCTCAAAAATAAATAAACATTAAAAAAAATTTTTTTTTTAAAAAAGAAAAAATTTAACTTCTGCAAAGAGCCACAATGAGAGAGGACATGTTGCTCATTTGAGCCACACCCCTCGTTTGAACTCAGAGGGAACAGCCGACCTCTCCCACCAGGGTCTGTGCCCAGCCCCAGGCCGCTAGGTCACGTTAATGCAATCTTGGAAATGCTGGTCATTCAGATGGTTCCTGCATCTGCTCTCCTGCATGACCCGGGGTGGGGTGGGCCCGGGCTGCACTGTGCCTTTTCCTCTCCTTCTCAGACGTGCTGCGCCAGGCTGCAGGACCTTCAGGGGCTGTCCACATCCGCTTTAGACCCTGGCCAGGCGGTCCAAGGCCCAGAGTGTCCGCGGCCCCAGGAATGCCTGGCGTTCCCGCTGCCATGTCTGTGTTCTCGACAAGGACGCCCCACAATGGACACAGTGCTGAGTCGTCAGTCACGTCAGACACAGACCCTTTCTGGGCCTGATGAGCCAGCCGGTCACCACAGAGCTTCTCAGGGCTGGGAGGCCAGGGTCTGGGTTTCCAAGGCACGTCTGACTACCAAGTGCTGTGTGAATTTGCACAAATTACTTGAGCTCTCTGAGTGTCCACGATAATTTCCTGGTTTTACTAGAGAAAAAATAAGTGTGCCTTCCCACTTGAAAGCACAATAACTCTGCAGTAGTCCTGGAATGGGGCAGTGGGGTCAATAAATGTCACACACCGTCACTGTCACCTGTCCAATGACAAGGAGCTCCGTCCAGTTACAAGGCCACCATCCTAACCTTTCACCAGATTCTGAAAGGTAGTGACATCATCTGAGCACAAAGAAAAGACTCCCAGGACACCTGGCTCAGGTCGGTTAAGCATCCAACTCTTGATTTTGGCTGAGGTCATGATCTCACGGTTCGTGAGTTCAAGTCCCGCATTGGGCTCGGCGCTGACAGAAGGGAGTCTGCTTGGGATTCTCTCTCTCCCTCTCTCTCTCTCTGCCCTTCCCCTGCTCATGCTCTCTCACTCTCTCTCAAAATAAATAAACGTTAAAAAAAAATAGACAGAGAGAAGACTATCTTCTCCGTCTTTTGTCACAACATATGCTCCTTCAAGGCAGAACCTTTCCCTTCTGTCCCATGAGGACCCCTCAAGAGGCGCAAAGTCAGGAGAGGACTTGATTCCCCCTGTGTGGGCACCCCCACTAACCTCCCCACCAAACATGCCTGGATCCTGCAGTGTGGCTTCAGAACATGTGGTTTCTAGGACCTACGGGAGCGGGAGCGCCTTGCTTTGGACGTAACATCTGTGCCCCTCCCAACCCCCCTTACCCTCCGCACATAAGTGAGGCTCTCAGCCCGAATCCCCTGCTCCACACACAGCCTGCACAGGGCCAAAGAGGGAACAGGGCAGGGGGTGCCCGGAGCAGGACCTGGGAGAATGTCCACACAGGGAGGTGAGAGATTTCACTGCAGACCCCCAACCACCGGCAAGATGGAATCCCCATCCGCTCAAGAGAGCCAGCACACACTCTCTGTGTCCGGAACCAGGGCCCCTCTCCATGCAGCCATCTCTCTGAGAAGCCAGATGCTCTGCTGCCTGCCTGCCTGCGCTTCATCAGAATTCAGCAAAAGGGACATAAATAAATAAAGGAAACTCTGCTTAGCTCTTTCCTCCTAACGATCGCCAACATGCAGACGCTTAAAGGGACGACACTTTTGCAGAGGAACAATGGGTGAACTGCATCCAGACTGTGGACGAATTTTCTGTTAGATATTATTGTTAGTTGCATTAAAAAAAAAAAAAAAGACCAAAGCAGGAGGGAATCGTTGAGATTTCTATCAGACCCAGGAGGCCTCCCGCATTTCAACTTTTGCTTATTTGTTTGTTTTTGTCAATACGTTAGTGTCTGAAATTTGTAATGCACTCGCTGGCAGCTAGAAAAATCCCCCGGTTGGAGGGCCAGTGTTTGAAAACACGATCTTTTTAATTTCTTTCAGCTGGGCCTCTATCGCTGGATCTTTGGTTAATATGGATTCCTTATTCACAATCTCCCCCCGCCCCACCCCGTCTCTGTGTGGCTAATCAGCCTGTCGGACATATGGAATTGTTTATGCTCAAAGCAGTTAGCAACGCCCCAGGCCAGACTGGCTTCAGACAAATGCACCACTCACCTTTTGGGCAGAGCTCCCCCCAAGATCCCATTAGTCTTTCTTGGGCAGAACCCCCATGGTCCCAAGGATGACCCTCAGGGGACGCTGTGCAGGGCCAGGAGGGTGTTTTCCCAGGAGGCACAGGACAGAGTCTCCAGCGGCTGGAGGGTTGCTTTTGGTTCTCCACTGTGTGCTGTGTGACACTGGGGATCGTCTTCCCCTCCCTGGCCTCCCCCTGCAGCAGTCAAGGACACGGTTGGACTAGTAGCCAAAAAAGTAGTGAGGTGGGCAGAGCGCCCAGGATCACTTTTGTCTGGGGACCTCTAATGACCCAGGACGGTCCCTAAGCCAGCCCGCTCATGCAATGGCAGCCAATGATTCACTCAGGCTGACCTGTCCCCTGGGGGTGAGAGGAAACTGGGGGTTCCATAAGAGCAGGCCTGTCTCCTCAACCACCCGGACCCTTCTCCATAGACTTTGGAGGCGTCTGCCCTCCAAACAGGTGGCATTGGGCCGGGCGATGCTGTGAAACAGGCAGAGTCAGCTAGCTCTCTGTGGAGCTGGAGGTTCTTGGCTCTTATGGACCCGCCTTGTCACCTTTGCAGTGCTGATAAAGCAGCAGAGGCCCAGGGAGGGTCTGTCCCCCACTTGCCCAGGCCATCCAATTGCCAGATAAAATTCAGGGTGCCCAGTTAGGTTTTAATTTCAGAGAAGAAACAAATCTTTTGAGTGTAAGTATATCCCAAATATTGCATGGAACTTATCCTAAATAATTCTTTTTTAAAATTAAGGCACAGGTCCCTGGACAGGGGCTGAGACCCCTTGCCCGGAGGTGGAGGCTGTGTGGAATGGGGAAGGCCCCCACCCCACCCCCCCTCCCACACACACCCTGAAGGACTCTGCAGTCCCTCTTTTCCCGGTGCTGGTGACAGCCAGGCTGGGCAGGGAGAAGCCACGTGTGCCATGCCCCCAGGCTACATAGCAACAAGCAGGAGCGGGAGGGATGGGATTGCAGATCAGCTCATTTCATGGTTTATCTGACATGCAAATTTCCAAATTTCCATGGGAGTCCTGTTTTTGTTTCTGTTTTTGTCTTTGCTGAATCTGGCAACCCAGGACACAGAATAGGTAGGCACCAGAGCCAAGCCCTCCCTTCCTTCCCCAGCACCTCCCATTGCCCTCCATTACTGTATCCTCTGCCTCCAAAATGCTGCAGAGAGCAGGGTGGCTACAGGGACGCTTCGGAGGAATTGTCCTCATCGTCCCCACCAGACTACCTTAAAACTCTGGAAACAGAAGTGGGTTCTGATCCAATCCAATGGTTCTTTATTCATCTTGGTGGCCCTGCCAGGTTTTCGCATACTATATGCAGTAAGAAAGGTTTATGGAAGGAATGAAGGAATGAAGGAATGAGTGAGCGAGCTGCAAGCTCTCTGATTGGCTCTTGGGAATGGACTTTAGAGAACGGGCCATGGAGAATGCTCACGTGAGTGGACTTTTCACACTACGAGCAGCACCAGGGCTCCCCCACCCTGTGACCCTCCTGCCTCATGGACATCAGGACCACGGCGCAGGGACACAGGTTCTCTTCAACACGAGTCTGATCGAGGGTGGAGTGGGCAGTTCTGCCGCGCTCCGGTCCTGTGCCTGAGCCCCCCACCCACGACCCCACAACGCCTCCCTGTCCTGGCCCCACCACGCCTTTGCAGAGTCAACACAGCCACTGAAGCAGAGAAGGGTGGGGGGAAGAGAGGCTGAGAGTGAGCACTGGGCCATGTCCTAAAGTGCCAGCCAGATGGCCATCTGTGCGTTTTGGCCTCCCCAGGCCTGCTGGGGCAGGAAGTATGAAACCAGAGCCAGACAAGGGCAGGGATCCAGCCAAGGGCCTCTCTGCAGACTCCTCCAAGCACACGCCGCTCCTCGTGCAACCTGACACATGCACGTGTGCCCACACGCATGCGTACACACGCTCCTCAGTCACCTTGCCGGTCAGGTGACGGGTCTGGGGGTTGCTGCTGCTCCGGTCGATGTACCCAAGACAACAGCCCACCTTGCAGAAGTCCAGAAAACACTCAGAAGACTTTCCAAAGCACCTACTGAGCCCCAGGCACGGCTCACTGTGGCTGGAGATGAGTCAGATGTGGGAGAACAGGCCCCAAAGACAGAATGGTGTCATGGGACAGCCCAGACCTCGGGAGTGGGAAGGCCCGAGTCTTTCTAGAATCATCTGAACCCCTCGGAGTAAGCCACAACCCCTTTCTCTTTCAGGCCTCTGTCGCGGCATCCATACAATGAGGACTCCAACCCCTATCCTGCCTGCCTCGTTAGAAAATTCCTTGTAGACTAGAAAGGGATTGGCAGGACTCACAACCTCTGCTTTCTGTTTGTGTTCACATGATTGAAAGGAGGCTTTTCTACTTTGGTTGGGTGTGCTATGTCTCCACACTGCCTAGGGTCTAGTGCGTATGCAGACCGCCAGGGCCGGAAGAGCTCAGATGTTAGAGAAATTGCCACAGGCTGGTCTCGGGGGTCACAGCAGCCTGTCACTTCCCATGTTCTGCCCACCGGACCTCCATCAGTGTGGCCCCTGACTCCCACAGAACTGAGCGTCAGCTTCAACCCTCTGCCTGTTTCCCATGCTCCGCTGCTAGCATCCCAGCCCTCACCAGGGTGGGCCTGGGGCCACGTGGTGCCCTGTTCCCAGGCCTGCAGAAATCCTCTCTCTGGGGGCACCTCCGCCAGACCTGGCTGAACCACGTTCCTGAGCCAGGAGGGGATTAGAGGCCCCCACTGAGCCGGAGCTGGGGATTTGGCACAGAAAACCCCTCCCTTTCAGCTGGGCAGAAAGAAGAGGGAGCAGAGCCAACAGCCCCAGGGCTTCCTGAAGAAACTTTGCACCAGAGGCCTCCTGTTTCCTGAGCCTATGCTGATGGAACAAAACTCCCTCAGACCCTCGGTTGCCCAGGTGCTGGAACAGTCTGCCTGCCACCAGGCACCTCATGGGGAATGGGTGCCAGGCCCACGGGACCTGACGGTGAGGCTGTCCCCTACCTCACCACCCACCCAACCTGCTCTGTGGCCTCCAACAAGTCCCTTCCCTCCTGGAGGCCTTAATTCCTCAGCTGTAGAATGGAGCAGGGAAACAGAATTGGTCCAGGGAAACGTCGGAGCTGCTTGAGTCTTACCGGAGCGGATGCTCGGTGGAGAAGGGTGTCAGGCTCCACCATTTCTCCTTTCTGCTCTCCCTTCAACGCACTCACACTCTCTCACACCCCAGCCCTCACTGCCCTCAGGTGAACTCTGGGCTCTTGGCCTTGACTGTGCCAGTAGACCCTGCCCATGGGTCAAAAGGACAGAGGAAAGGGTCCCCAAGGGCCAAGGCTGGGACAATGGGAGCAGCAGTATAAATAATGAGAATATCAAATTATAACTCGTGAGGTAAATATCCAGGAGCCATATGGTCATAAATAAATAACTGAATAAATAAATAAATGGGGGGCAGCTCTTCCCTACAGAAGAATTCCAATTAATATATGTGAAATGAATGAGGAAATTTTTAAAATTTGCTATTACAACACCACGGTAGTAATTATTGCAGACAAGATGCTAAAATTACTAGGTGAAAATTTAAGGCGAAACAGAAGATTTGAAATATCTCAAAACATCTCCCCGAAAATATTTATCAACTGTGAAGGGCGGGGGGGTGGGAAACACAGTAATCTGCAGTGCAGAAATTCAGCAGACCCTACCTTATTCAAGTGACCAAACCTAACATCACCAGTGATAAGACGTATCGACATCGCATGGCCCCTGGGATGATGCACTGAGAGAGACGCATCACTCACGTGGGACACTCACCAAAAATGCGTAACTTCGGTCTAATCACGAAGGAAAAATCAGACAAGCACAAACTGGATGCCGTCCTAGAAAATAACTGCTCCGTAATCCTTCTGAAGTGTCAAGGTCATGAACAGCAAGTGCACACCGAGGCACTGTCACAGATTGAATGGGACTAGGGACGCAGCAACTAAATACCTCACAGGGTTCTGGATTGGATCCTGGAACAGGACAGGGACACTAATGAGAAAACCAGTGAAAGCTGAATGAAGTCTGTAGTTTTGTAGTAACATTACCCAATATTAATTTATTGGTTTGAATAATTCTGCATAAGTATATAAAATTCTATAAGAGGTTAATGTTAGGAAATGCTAGGGGAAGGATATACAGGAACTCTCCACACTATATGTGCACTCTCTGCCCATATCCTATTCTCTTAAGTCTCCACACTAATGTCAATCATAGATTAAAGTGTTTCCTTCCATGGGTCCATCCTTTAATGAAGGGTGGGCCCCCAGTGCCAGGTGTCCTCTGGACGCAATTTCATAGAATCCTCATGACGACCCTCTGAAAAAGGTATTAGTAGCCCCATTTTACAGATAAGGAAACTAAGGTTCAGGACCACAAACTAGCAGATAGAGGCACCAAGAGTCGATCTGAATACCGTCTGTCTAGATGCAGACACTATGACAGGTCATGCCTTTACTCAAACGTAAAAGGAACTCACAAAGGAGGTTGCAGGCATATGACGGCATTGAGAGTAATGCCTTCGGGCCCTTCAGAGTATGGCATTCCGGTGCCACCTACCCTAATCCAATGCAAACACAGGGCTGCTTCTTTGACAGTAGGGTAATGGTTAAGAAGAAGCTTCTAAACCCGGCTTGGGTATAAATCCCAGGTCTGCTACTTATTTATTGTGTTCTTTCAAAAGTTACTTAATCCCTCTGTGCCTGCAGTGTCCTCGTGTATAAAATGAGGGTAATATTTAGTATCTATCAATAGCCTGACTCTGCTGGCCAAGCATGGAGAACAATTGTACACACTCCAGAGGTGTTAACCATCACTTTTGTCTCACTCTCTGCATCTGTCCTCAACCACCTGCAAAATGCCAGCTTGCTGAGTGGGTTTTTCTAAGCTAAACAGTGAGTCAAGGCCCAAGCAAAAGCTAAGAGTGCACTGTGGAGAGAGGAGCAGAGCGAGGTCATCTGGCTGTCATTACCAGCCTGAAATCCTAAACTGGGTAACAGCCAAGAATCATCCAGAGGCATTGTGGAATTAGAAAAATGTCAAGGCAGGAAAGGAGCCCTGGGATAATCCAATTGTCTCCTAACCTGCATATGGTCCACAGGCAGAGCCGTCCAAGTGCCCCAGGTGTGACCAACCTAAGGTTAATTTTAAAAATAGAAGAAGGAGAAGGGAGTTGAAGAGAAAGGGAAGGGAGGGAAAGAAAGAGGAAAAATTCTCACCTAATGATCTCACCAAGGAATCCTTGGGTCCCTGAAATTTTGAACATGAATCAATAAATCTCAGAATGCTACTGAACACCAAAATCTAGGCAGTGCTTCGCTCCTGCTGGCTCAGTAAAAGCACTAATTTTTTTTAAATGCATGGAATGACTGAAACCAAGCTGAGAAGTGCCATTGCTGATGTAAAGCTGGAGACAGGATTGATAGGAGCCCTGGCAGAACGTGCCCTGTGGTTCTCCAGAGTGCAGAAGTCTGTTAAATACCAGAATTCTCATCAACTTGATCAAACCAATCAATGACTCACACCAGGTTTATATGTGGGCACTTTTGTGGTAATAAGGCTGATTAAACGGATTTTAGAACTGCAGAAATCCATAGTTTTGCATAGCTAATGGGTTGGCCTTCCCTACCACGTTTTGAGGATGTACATCTTGCATCCAAGTGCATTGCACACCTCCTGCCATGATTACAAACACCTGGATGCCAAGAGGCATCCTCCTGGGAAGGTAGAAGATACATATTCTGTACTCTTGTTTTAACTGGGCTCTGCAGTACTGAGATCCACCGCCCCTGGTATCTGCCTCTAGCCATTCTTTGTTCCAGGGGCCTCAGCTGTAAATTGGGGAGGTTAAATGAGGTCAGTGGTCCTCGGCCCTGGGTGCACATTAGAACTACCAGAGAAAATTTTTTAAATACCAATGCCCCTATTGCTGCTGTAACAAATTGCTGCAAACTTAGTGGCTTCAACAATATAAATTTATTATCTTATAAATCTGGAGGTCAAAATGAGTCTGAGTGAGCTAAAATCAAGGTGTTAGCAAGGCTGCATTCCTTCCACAGGCTATAAGAGAGAATTTCTTTCTTTGCCCATTCCAGCTCCAAGGAAACCTGCTTTCCTTGACTTACGTTTCTCTTTTTGTATCTTCAAAGCCAACAACATGGAACCAAGTCGTTCCATGCTGCCGTCTCTCTGGTTCTCTCCTTCCTCCCTCTTCTACTTTTCAAGGTCCTTGCAGATACCTTGGGCCCATCTGGACAATCCAAGATAACCTCCTTATTTTAAAGGCATCTGATTAGTGACATTAATTTCATCTGCAACCTTAATTCCCCTTTGCCACGTAACCTAACGTTATGGACAAAGACATCCGTAGATGTCAGGACATAGACATCTTTAAAGATCCTTTAAAGGTCCTTTAAAGATCAGGACAGAGACATCTTTAAAGGGCCATATTCTGCTTCCTATACTATCTAAAACAATTAGACAAAAAAAGCATAGAAAAAATATGAAAAACAACGGTTTTCGGATGTTGAACAACAGGCATCATAGTATTCCAGTTCCAGAGAAAAGGGAAACAAAGGAAGGGAGCCCTATATGTCCAAAGATTTTTGCCCAGAGGCACTTATTGGACTCGGCAAAGATTCGTGCAGATGCAAGCACAGCGTGTGGTCTTCATATGCTGAGGAGAGAGACAGTGACTTCGGGATGCCTAAGATTTCTGGATTATGTACAGCAGAGAGCTGAAGAGGAAGAAGCTATGCAGAGGAAGAGCTCCAGAAATCTGCACAGGGATTCCCTGAGTCTGGCTGAACACTAAGCAGTGGTGGGAGATACTCCATGAGTCTAGAAAAGGAACAATTACCAAAGAAGAAAACAACTCCTGGGAAGCTACTAGTTAAGCAAATACTGAAGCTCAGCAAGGTTGAAAGACATTTGAGTTCTCACCAAAAAGAATGGGGAGACTCTGTTCAGGGCATTCAGGAGAAACCCCATAAAGAGCACACTTTAGTTGTGGAACTAAGTAAGCCCTAGAGTAAAGGCTACTCTAGACTCTACAAACCTTACAAACAAGTCTCATAAGTACAAGATGAGCTGGAAGTAAACTAAGTGGCCTCCAGAGCATGACTCAGTGTACTCAATGGAAGAAAACAAAATCCAGACACTCAACAACCTCATGTGCATAATGTCCAGCATCTAATAAAAAATAACTAAACATGTAACAACAATAACCCAAACAGAAAAATTTAACCCAGTCAATAGAATTAGTCTATAGAATCAAACCTAGAAATCACAAAGGTAATGGAATTAGCATGAAAAGACTTTAAAGCGGCCATTATAAATATTTTTAAGGATTTAAGGAAAACATAAGCATAAGGCAAAGAGAAAAGGAAACTTAAACAAAAAACCTGGAACATCCAGAGCCAAAAATCACAATATCTAAAATGAAAAACTCATCATTGGCCAGGCTTAAAATCAAATTAGACATTACAGAAAGAAAACATAAGTGAAATTGAGGAAAAGATGAGAGAGACTATCCCAAAAAGCAAAAGGAGAAAAAAAGCTAATAAGTTAAACAGAGCTTCAATGACATGTAGGACCATATCAAGTGGTCTACCATGTGTATAATTGCAAGTTCCCAAAGAAAGAGAACATAAAAAATTTTTGAAGAAGTCATAGCTGAAAATATTCTAAATTTTATTAAAAATATAAATTGACATATCCAAAAAACTGAACAAACACCAAGGCAGAATAAATACAAAGAAAATCACATCAAGGCCCTTCATTATCAAGTTTCTGAAGAACAACGATGAAGAGAAAATCCTAAAAGTCAAAGAAAAAGTATTCACCACATGCAGGACAGAACTAAAATATTGCAAAGATTACTCAATTGAAACTACGCAAGCCAGGAGATAGTGGAACAGTATCTCTAATATCCAGAGAGGAAGGAAAAAATGACTATCAATCTAGAATTCCATATCAAGTGAAAATATTGTTTAAAAGTAAAGGCAAAATAAAGAATTTTTGGACAAATTAAAGTCAAGAGACTGCATTATTGTGAGCAGACTTGCATTACAAGAATTATGAAATAAAGCTCCTCTGGATGCAGGAAAGTGTCAGAAGGAAATCAGGTCTTTACAAATGAATGAAAAGTATGGAAATGCTAAATATGTGGGTAGATTAAAAAAAAACTTCTGTGTTTTCTTGCTTCTTATTCTCTTTAAAAGGTAGCTAACTACTTAATATAAAAATAACAATGGATGTAGGGGTTACAATATACGTATAAGTAAAATATGTGACAACAGTAGATAGTACAGAGCACAGAGGAGGAAAGGAATTAAACTGTTGTAAGTTTCTTACATCACGCATATAAGGCAATGTAATATTAATGGAAAATAGACTGAGATAAGAGTTAAACATATACATTATAAACTCTAGAGTAATCACTAAAGCCATAAAACAAAGAAGTATAGCTAATAAGCTTATAGAGAAGATAGAATGGAGTCCTAAAATAACTGATACAGGGAAATAATTCAGAGGAAAAATTGGAACAAGGAATGGATGGGAGAAATAGAAAATAAATAGCAGGATGACATAGTTAAACCCACTGTATCAATGATCATATTAAATTTAAATTGTCTAAACATTCCAATTCAGAGGCCAAAAACTAGATAAAAAGGCAAGACCAGATTACATGCAGTCTAGAAGATATCCACTTTATTATTATTATTATTATTATTATTATTTTAGAGACAGAGAGAGACCTGGGGAAAGGGGCAGAGGAGAGAGAGAGTGAATCCCAGGCAGGCTCTGGAGTCTGATGTGCGGCTTGATCCCACAACCCTTGGATCATGACCTAAGCTGTAATCAAGAGTGGGATGCTCAACCAACAGAGCCACCCAGGCACCCCATATATCCACTTTAAATATAACACAGATAGGTTAGAAATAAAAGATGGAAGACAATATGCCACACAAACACTAATTACTAGAACATTCTATTGTTACATTGGTATCAAGTAAAGCAGACCCCATAAAAAGGAATATATGCAGGAATAAAATGCCCTATTGCATAATAATAAAGGGGTATGAGAATGACAGTGTGAATAATTTAATGCCATAAATTCAACAACTTAGAGAAAATGTACAAATTACTTGAAAATCACAAACTACCAAACTTGCCTGAGAAGAAACAGAAAGCCTGAATAACCCTATATCTATTGAAGAAATTGAATTTGTAGTTATAAATCTTCCTACAAAGAAAGCACTGAACTCCAATAGTTTCCCTACTAAAATCTATTTTTAAAAATTAAGTAGAAAAGAAATACCATACCTATCAAACTCTTTCAGAAAATATAGAAAGAGAAATCCCTTCCCAGCTGGTTTTATGAAGCTAATTTATCCTGATACCAAAAGCAGAAAAAGATATTATTAAAATAGAAAATACAAACCAATACTCTTCATGGGACACAAACAGTTGTAAAATATGAACAACCTGCATTCAACAATATACAAAAAATAACATACCCAGTGACATTTATCCTAGGAATAAAAGATTGGTTTAAAATTCCAATGTCCATCAAATCATATTATTATCTGAATAGAATATTAAAAAAATCATTTGACACAATTCCACATCATTTATGGTAAAAACTTGCAGTGTAGTGGGAATAGATACATTCGCTTCCACTTTTCGCGAAAGCCAAGGCCTTGCTTTTCTCCTGGGAGTGGCCCCTCTGCCCAGGATTTTAACCACACGGAGGCCCAGCAGTCCAAAGTCAGCCACGATGAAAGAGGGTGGCCCTGAATGCTTACTGGGACCATTTTCTAAGTCAGCGGCTGGGTCTCGGAGCAGTCCAGAAGTGGCCCAACAACCCCGCACCCAATGCTCCAGAGAAGACAGCAGACTAGGAGTCCCCGAGTTCTTCCCGTGATATTCTGGAATTTCCACCACACGTTGGAAACTCCTCACAGACCCATACAGCCTCAGGGTGTGGCAGATCTCAGAAATCTGGAACACCGTGACCTTCATTTATATTCAGGGAAACTGAGACCCAGCCACTTTTCCAAAGTCACACAACAATTTGGAGACAGGACCAAGAGCTCCAACCAGAGTTCCAGACCGCTGTGCTGAGTAATCTTCAGGACAGGGAGAAAGGTGGAAAAGTAGCCACTGCCCAACCTCCAGACCCAAACAAATCCTAGCATCACCCGGGGTTTTTCTTTTGATGACGAATATTCCCAAACTTACCAAAAGGTAGAAATGGTGTAATTAACACCCATGAATGTATATCTGTCCCCTAGATTCAACAACTGCTAATATTTTGCACTATCTGCTTCATTGTATTTTTGCGGAAATATTTTGAAGCAAATTACAAAGACCGTGACATTTCACACCTAAAGTCTTCGGAATGCATTTCTTTAAAATAAGAGCATACCCCTATGCTAATTACAATGTCATTAAGGTGACTAACAAAATTAATAGTAATTCCTTAAAATCTAAGCCAATCTAGATTTTTAGCAAGGGCTGCTGGTGTCCCTCCTATCCTTCCTGTTCCTCCTGGAAGTCAGCTGCAGATACAATGGGCAGCACCCTTCTACACCAATGTTTCCTGTTCAATCGCTGCATTTCTCTCTGAGGGCAAGTTAGTGCTGCTGCCAGACCTTGTTTTCCCCTTAATGGGGCAGGTCCATGGGGCCAGGTTGTTAAACCCCAGGAGCAACCCTCAACCAATGAGAGGCAGGACTTGGTCAACAGATAGTCCAGCTCCCCCACTGCTTTAAGGGACATTTCTGAGTGTGCTCTATGCAGTCACAAAAGGAGCCCCAAAGCAACTGAATCCCCATGGCCCACAGCGGGTATCCCCTCACTAGGTCAGCTTGCACTGGCTTTCCTCCCTTCCCTGTTTCATTCTGCAGCCCTGACTGTGCTCCCCGGGATGGTATCCTATGTAAATATCTTGTATCCTGATTCTTGTCTCAACATCCACTTTTGAGGACACCAAGCTAAGACAATACTTAAATTTTTCCAATGATCTCAATTATGTGTGTTTTTATTTATGTATTTTTATTTTTTTAATGTTTATTTTTTGAGAGAGAGACGGCCCGAGTAGAAGGGATAGAGACAGAGGGAGAGAGAGAGAATCCCAAACAGGCTCCACATCATCAGCACAGATCCAGACGCGGGGCTCGAACTCACAAACCGCAAGATCATGACCTGAGCCGAAATCAAGAGTCCGACGCTTTACGGACTGAGCCACCCAGGCGCCCCAGTCACTGTGTGTCTTTAATAGGTCAAAAGCAAAAGCCTCAGACAATGTGTTTTGGGGGATCAGGGTTGATGAGAAGGCACCTCCAGTTCTGCCACTGGGCCTGGGCCAAGTATGAATGGACATCTCTCAGTTTTGCCCACTTCCTCTCTAGCCCCTTCCTACAGGAGCCACCCAACTCTGGCTCTCTGCTCCTGGCCCTAGGGTGGGCAAGTGAGCCAAGCCTGGGCAGTCAGTGTCCCCCACTCTGCTGGACATAGTCATTTGTTCAGGGATGGGTGCATGACCCTGGTGACCCAAGAAGAATCAGCACCAGGATTTGGCTGAAGCCATTGGGAAAGGAGGTTGGCTTCCTAGTCTTCCTATTCTTGCTCACATCGGGCAGGATGTGAGCCTGGAAATGCTGAGGGCCATTTCTACCACCGTGTGGGGGCAGCCAGCCTGAAAATGAAGTCGACATATGGCGTCTGGGTCCAGTCGTGTGACTCTTGGCATGTAAGCTGATAACTGCCCTTTTGGCTTAAGCCAGGCTAAGCTAGGTTTCTCTCACTCCCAGACAAAAGGTTAAGTGCTAACTAGTACCAGGTCAAAGAGTTCCCCCTTTGCTGACAAACCCTGATTCCTGAACTCATTGGCTCTGGCTGTGCGGTACTCTAGATGTTCACCCAGGTGGCACAGAAGACTGCCTTGACTGGATACAGGACTCACAAGAAAGCCACGCCAAATCCACTCCATCATTGTCTCTTGCCTCCATTCAGCCTGCCGTCTGCACCGCCTCCAAGAATGACCTGTGCCTACCACTGTGCTTTACAGGAAAGCAGCACCTTGACCCTGGAAAGTGTTATGTTTATTATTTCAGCAGTTTGTGAATTCCCTCAAAGTCCATACTACATAGTGGTGATACTATGCTGAGGCACAAATTTGAGTCAAGTGCAAAGGAGTTAAATGAAAAGTTCAATGAAAGGAGCAAGCCATTTTCCGGATGAATGAGCCCAGCCTATCACCTAGCATCCCCCTCCCTTGAAGGTGAAATCTATACGCTATGAGAGAGGCCAGCCACTTGGGGATTCACAGAAGCCTTCGAACAGTCCCTTAAGGGTGAAATGGGTTTCCTCGGGCAGGAATAGTAGCCACTGCCAGTTGAACACCCACTTCTGTGCCAGGCATTATACCAGGTGACCCCTGTGCATACCACATATGTCTCCCCAAGACAACCCAGAGAGAGGGACCACTGTTCTCATCGGAAAATTGCAGAAACCCAGGCGGGTATTCAATTCTAGAGCTAGAAAACACGCATTCCCCATAACACCTCTATCTTTTCCTACTAGCTCTAGTAGGGATTCGACAAATATGTAGAGGATTGTGAACAGAATTTAAACTGTCTGCAAAGTGACTCTCTGGCCAGTGAATTGGAATGTAAGAACACGAGGATATTGCCCATGTGCACACACAGACCACGTGTAAGAAACCAGGGCCTCCCCCACTGGCTGAGGCGCTTTCCAGTAAGTTTGGAGCAAGCACTGAGCATCTCTACTTTCATAAGGAGGGTCCTCGGTGGTTCCTAGTGAATAAGCACTATTGGTAGCTGTGCCGTGGGGACCTACAGAATATGGACAATGGACTTGATGTTCACCCTATTCAGGTGAAGTGGAGGGAGCAGCGGTGCCCAGTTATCGAGCAAGGCAAGTATGAATGGAAGCACGTAACGGTGGGGCCAGAAGAGGTAAGGAATTTTAGTCCTGCCCAGAGCAGCGTGGTATTTTGAGAAACCAAAATTCAACCGAGCAACTTTAAAGATCAAATGTTCTTTCTTCGGTGATTCCTGAATCCAGCAGCATCCCATCCAGCAAATAGAAAGGAGCTCCAAAGAGCTGCACAAAATGGGAGACTTTGATAGGCAGAAGGGGGCAGGGAGAAGGAGGGAGGGATTACCTACATCTTCCCTTGGGGGCAGAAGGGTAGTCTATCAGGTGGATTACCTCACTACCACTCACCAAGAAATTCCAGATTAAGTGTTTTAAGATTATATTCCTGGGAGAGATTGAAACCACAGTTAGGTTAGGCAGTGGTTTGCTTTGTTGAGTGGGGCTTAGCACAAGTGACTCCATTTTGGGCCTGTTATTTCCTTTCTTAACAGTGTTTCTTTTTCCTCCAACCAAGCAATAATTTTAAAGGGTTTCTCTGTGCCAACACCATGGCCAGGACTGTGGGTATGTGCTACTGGGCACATCACACTGTTTGGGGAAATAAGACATTCTCATCTTTTTATCCCGTATCACTTCTCTGTACCATCTCTGCTGCAAAGTTGATGAATAGAGTTTCTAAGACATCGAGTCAAAGCGCAAAGGAGAGAGAGCCCAGGGATGCCTCAAATGTCTACTGCCCTGGTCGAGCCAGTGAGCTACATGCACAGGTGTGACTTTCCCAGAAACAGGGAGAGCCCTCTGCTGGACAGGTTAGAGCGGACTTTACCTGGAGCTATTCACCTGGACATGGGAAGAAGTCTTCATGTCCGTGGGCTGGGAATCATGGCACTGTGGGAGGCGGAAGCCTCTGTTTCTACATCTAAAAATGGGGATAATAATTGCATTTTCTAATAGTCTTCTTGTGATGCGTCAGTGGATATAAATAATGCATATAAAGTGCCTGGATTTAGCTAAAAATGTTCAGGAATATGCTATCGGTTGTTAGTATTCTCAGCTCATCCAAATGCAGATTCTACCTGTGAAGATCCATTCATTTTCTTCTCTCACCTGACTCAGAACACATAATTACATAGAGTCAGGACTGTAAGCGCTTTCTAGAGTTCCCCTATCTGGTCAAACCTCTTTATTTCACAGATGGAAAAAGGAAGAGAGACCCAGAGAGGCTCAAACATTTAAGAAGGTCACACAGGAGTTAGTCTAGGGCCAAGACAGGCCCCCTGAACACCTCGCTCCCCATTCCCCACTGCCTCAGGGCACAGTTGGCAGCTCCCCCTACTACAGACATGGTGAGTCCAACAAGAATTTCGGTGTATTTAAAAAAAAAAAAAAAAGATTGATTTCGATGTTTTGAGGCTTCATGAAACCAGCAATTTTAATCAATTTTTCAAAATTGCTAATTTCAACCATCCAAGGAACTTACACACAAACAGAAGGGCTGATTGAAATTTAAATGGCGGCTGGCTTGTTAGCTGCAGGCACCAGGCAGGGTATTTTCATATGCAAGTCTGCAACTGTGTCCCTGGCCTGGCAGCAAGAGGAAGCAATCTCCACGAGACACTCGAAGGCATTAAGAATTCAGGCAGCCAAAATGAGAAGCAACAACATGAAATGATAAAACAAAGACAGATCATTATTAGCGCCAACATAATGTGTTCCTGTGTCCTCCGATCTCATTTAGAGCCAGGCCCGTTTGTCTATTGAAACTGTAATTAGGCTGATAGGAACCAGAGGATTAAAGTAACTTTCTCCCCCGAAATGCAGGGATTTCAAATGAGCGAGATGGGGAGGAGATAAACCTGAGAAAGATTTTAATATTCTGGGCTGCAGCTCCTGGGACACACAGGCTGACAATGGCTGGTTCCTGCCCGAGGCGGCTTGGGGAGGGATGTTACATGGCTGCCTGCCCCACCTCGGGGAAGGCAAATCCACCTCACTCCCAAGCCAAACCTGTGCCTTTGTCCTTGACACCTCCCATTCTGAGACCCCTTCTCAGAGTCTGACTCGGAAACTCGTGGCCCATCAGTCCTCTCTTCCTTCCTGCAGCCTCCGCTGGTTCAGGCCACATCCCCACACACCTGCTCTGTTACTGCCACAACATCCTGCCCGGCCTAGAAGCTCCAGGAGGGCAGGGGCTCCCCGCCTACCCCCCCCCCCCAAGGGTCCCCCCCAACCTCTGTCTCTGGTGCCTTTAGTTAGATGCCAGGTTCCCACCTCCACTAGGATCCTCATGGCCACCAGGGTTACCCTTTCTTATCCTTTCTCTCCTTAAGCCCATTCTGGAACCCACTTTCCCACCCACAGAATCAAGCCAAACCTTGGCAAGGCATTAAAGGCCCTTCCCATCTGTTCACACGCTGCCTCCCCGGCCCTTCCTGTCCCAGGCTCTGGTCATACAGGGGGACAAATTGCCCCATTCTAACACGCTGCCCGCTTCACCCCTCTGCGTGATGCACACACTGCTCCAGCCCACTCCTCCTTTATTTGGCAGATTCCATGTGTCCTTTGATCTTCCCTTCTTTGAGAGGCTTTCACCAGAGTCCCATGGGAGTCTGTCACTACCCCCCTCGCTGGGTGCCCATAAGACCCCGTTCAGACATGTGTGGGAAGCCTTCCCCCAAGCTGTGGCCCTCAGTGTCAGTGACGACATGGTGGCCCTCCATTCTTCTTTAAGTTCTGCAAGGGGGGTGACCAGGCTGGGCTCATCCTCACATTGGTGGAACCCAGTACTTGGCCAGAAACGTGGAATTATATGCATAGGAACACTGATCAGCCTAGACGTGCTATCTGGGACCCCAGCAGCAGTGCGCCTGGGAACTCTTACTGTCCCTCCCTGTATCTGCTTTTCCACGAAGTTCTCAACCTGGAGGGGGTTTCCTGTGTGAAGGGGTGCGTGTGTGTGTGTGTGTGTGTGTGTGTGTGTTAGAGATTGCGCCTGTGTGGGCATATGTGTGTGCATGTGCACGCATGTGTGTATAGCTGGGGTGGGTGCATCTGAATTCGCCATCTTCATTTCCCACAATTCTTTGTATAAAATTGGATACTGCCTCATCTGGTCCCTCATGGTCCAAGTTCCCAGTTGCCTCAAGAGTTGATACAAAAGTGGCAAAAGGGCAACATTTGACAGTGCTTCGCCAAGTGTCCCCTGAGGAACTTGAAAGTACCAGTTATGGAAGCATTCAGTCTTCCCTTCCTGGCCTCAGTTTCCCCACCTGAGAAAAAAAGGAGGATCTCAAATGGCTACGCGCCTGTGCAGCTCTGATGCTGTGACAAATTAATGCCCCTTCGGGGCGTGACCGCCACGTTCCACCACATGGGCCAGCAGGGAACACAGGGGCCCCACGGGGAACAGACTTTGAGAAGCCCAAAATGGGGAACTCAGCCTTGAGAAGGGCCCACTGGGGCCTCATGGGAATGGCCTCCACTTGTGTATGCCAAGCCTTCAGGGGCCAAGTGAGGGGGCTGAAGGTGCTTCGTCCCCACTGGAGTGATCTGGAAACTGAAATCCAGGAAAGCGAAGGCATGGACTAGTGCAGGCCTGGGACGATCCAGACCAGACCAGGCCCCCGGGCCCCAGGCCCCTCCTACCTCCCCTCTTTCTTTCACTTCCCTGCCTAAAACTGCTCATCGTCTGAGAGCTGTGGGGGACAGCGGAGAGTAGCTGAGAACTCTTGGCTCGCTTTCCTCATCCTCTGCCTTGAAAGAGAATTTCTTTGCTCGGAGAAACAGCTGCGCGACTCTGAGCTTCCTGTCTATGCCTGGTGTGGACAAGGTGAGTATTTCCACCTGAGAGAGGAGGGGGGACGGGGGGAGGAAGACAAGATGCGGGCTGTGTGCTCGAAAGTAAGCAAAGCCTCGTGGGCACACGTGTGTGCGTGCGAGCACGTGAGCAGATATGTGTGTGGGCGGCATCCAGACCGTGTACAACCATGCGAGTGTGGATATGTAGACACGGGTGTGGGGGGTTTCAGGGTGTATGCGTGTGTGGCATGCGTCACACACGTATGTTGTGTGGGGGACAGAGGGAACTAGGAGGCCACAGAACGCGCACCCTTCCTAAGACAAGAACCGTATCGTCTGATCCCAGTGACAAATGTGGATGGTCTTCCCCAAGACGCTGCCAAATAAATTCATCTTCGTGTACGCTAACTTACGCATCTCACACGACCTCGAAGCCAGGCGGGTGGGAATGTCACCGGCAGGCTCCCACCTTCGGGATGGGTGCCTTGGATTCAAGGCACCGAGCAAATTGTGACGCAGTTTCCTTGGGGCTTTAGGAGAGGTAGATTTGGTTCGAGTCAGGCCGACTCACAGGCAGCTCCTCCATCCATAAACTAGACGGACGGCACCTACCTGGCGGGGCCGTTGATGCGGGAGGCCCGAGGCCAGCACCTGGCACATAGTAGGTGCTCAGCTCGTAGCAGCCGTGCTTGATTCCATCTGACAGCCGAGGGGGCCGTGCTTTGGCTGCCAGACGTGATTAATGCCCGCTCTTCTGGTGCCAGACTCTGGCAGGGTCAGCCCGCCCAGCGGCCCTTCATTGTACATGCCCCGTTAGCTGCAAGTGCCCCAGAGCACCACAGAACCCTTTTCCTACGCCGTGTCCTCCACTAAATGCCTCTGTGACAGCTTCTTGGCAGAAGAAGAACTCCAAGGTTAATGTATGTTAAGCATATGCACCTCAGCTACCTCAACGTGGAAGCAAGAGGGAAGCTCACCTCCTCCGGGCCTTTCCTGAGCCCACAGTCCGGGAGGCCAGCTTCTCAGAGGCCCCCACCCAGCCCAGGACGGATCTATTGGTCACCTCATCTGCCCTGCTTCCGGTTCAGGACACCCTCTGACACCTTCCCAGTGACCCTCCAGCCTCAGCTTATACACCCCCCAACAGGGTACTCACCACCCCTAGGGGAAGACAGGTACCTTTCCAGGACTTTCCCCGGGCCAGTCTCTGAATAGGACACTGGGAATAAGATTGTGAAAAAAGACAGCCATGGCTCCAAACGGCTTACGGTGGAATGGGACAGTCTGACTGATATCTTGACGAGGGCAAGAGTTGCCTGTATGCTCTTCCTTCAGGGCTCCAGCCCCACTTTGTCCTCCAATCCAAAGAATGGTAATTATTGGACATGTGGCAAGCCACAGCCTGCACCTTCGTGGCCCCATAACGTCCTCTCCCTGCTGTGTCACAATTTTGCCTTCTTTACATCAAATATCCAAGAGCCGGGAGTGGGGTGGGGGGAGTTGGGCATCATACCCATGCAATCACACTAGTGTTGTTTCTCGACTTCTGAGGAACACGCAAGTCTTCCTAGAAGGGCAGAGCTGGGAGCGTCCAGGTCCCTGAACTGACATCATTTGGTCATTTTGTGGATATGTAGAACAAGGCTCTGAGAGAGCAAAGGATTTTTCCAAAATCACACAGGTACAAGGATCCTAGTCCTGGTTTTGTATCTGTCAGCATGCTATGGGGTTCTAGGGTCTGGCCAATGAGGTCAGGCTGCACAGTAGCTAAGGTCAAGGGTGGTTTTCAATGAACATTGCTGCTGCTAAGAACATTCTCCTAAGTTGTTCCATTTATGCGTTGCACGTCCCAGTTACCATCCCATGAAATCCATCATTGAGACTAAAAACCTCTTTTACTGAATCTACGCTAGGTGCCCAGTCTGTGCTTAGAGCTGCCAGGAAGAGGGTGGTGGAAATAGGGGCAGGGGGAGGGGGGTTTAAAGGAGATATTCTATCAGTGTTGAAGAATTCTAGCTGCCACAAGCAGAAAAAATCCCCAGATCTCAGAGACTCAACAGGATAAAATCTGCTTCTTGTTCATACTACATGTCTAATGCAAGACAGTGGGAAGCTCTGATCCACACAGTCATGCAGGGAACCAGGCTGACAGAGAATCTGTCATCTTGTAGCTGTGCCATCTGGATCACACAGCATCTGTGGTCGCTGCAGAAGGGGAAGAAAGGAATGGAGGGGGAGTCTGCCAGCTCCTAACTGTCTCCGCCAGGAAGTGCCACATGCCACTTCTGTTCACAGTCTAGAGGTAGTCAGGTGGCCCCACCTCCCCGCAAGGGGGCTGAAATGTAAGGAGTACCACGGATCTTTGGTGGGCGCTCGCTATCCCTGACATGGACATTATGGCCCCAGCCCTTCAGGGGAGAGAAGAAATGTCCCCTGGGGAAGAGAAACTACTTTGTAGGTTTATGTAGCACTGAGGGCCGGAGAGGGAGAGGCCCATGAGGAAGATAAAGATAAACAGGGAAGACTTTCTGCGGGAGATTAACCTCGAAAGAGGTATCGTTCAAAACCAAGGTAAGAACAGATAGAATCTGATCACTTTCGGAAGAAGGAAGGTGGGGCCGTGCGGGGAGCAAGTTTGGTCAGGTGCACGGGGCCGGAGAATGAGGCCCTTGGGACACAACCTAGGGTGCTGGGTTGGTGTGGGCGGTGGGGGGTTGGGGGAGGTAGTTAGTATGAAACAAGCATTTAGGGAATGTAGGCTTGGAAGGATTAGAAGCGGGAGGCATGGTAAAGGGTTCTTCTGAGAATCCTAAAGAGGGAGGGAAAACAGGCACTGAGCAGGGATCAGACAGGAGAGACATCGTCAGTGGAACCAGTTAGTCCCCGGGACAATCACGCAGCTCGTGATGGGAACACATCTGAGCCCATAAAATCCTAACCTTCATCCCACACAAGAGTTTCCGGAAAAGCTGCAGCATTAAACCCAACGAGAAAGCCTGTCCAACAACTGTGCTGAAATTGAGACGATTTGATTTCCGGAGGTAAAGTACATCTTGAAGTTAAATTCTTGGCTCTACTTTTAAATCCACTCGAGTGGGTTAGAATAGCTGGCTCATCCTTAATGGATGGAGCTGGACACCCCCTTCCCCTCCCAGCCACTCCAGAGGGTGTAAGGGACCCCCAAGGTCTCCCTTTTTGGTAGCACATTTCCCCCCAGCACAGGGGTTAGGCCATGCCAGGCTTAAAGGCAGGGAAGGAAAAAGCCTGGTGGCCTGGATTGCAGAAAGCAGGAAGTAGCAGGCCTATCTCCTGCACGGAGGATTTTCTCCCATTTGGCCTTCTGTTCAGGTGCCAGTGACCCTCCTACACCAGGACACGGACTATGTCCTGAGCTCATAGATGAGAAAGCAGGGTGAGGGGACAAGAGCTCATCACCAGGGATGACCCGGGGGTGTTTGCTCGGATGGTGCATGGGAAGGCCTCAGTGATCTGATTGGCTGATCAGTACATGCCTGGCTCTGTGGGGTAAAATCCCAACTGACAGTGGGTTTGTGGGATTTCCAGGCGGGCCCGATTTTCTAACAGTGCAACTTACTCAGCAGTGGAATGGACCACCTTAGGGTACGTCTGGCTTCCCCATCGCTGGAAAGCAGCCCAGACGACCCCAGTTTCTCAGACACACTGAGGTGCTTGTTTAGGATGTCGGTCACCAGACAAGTATGTGTCATAGGGTGGCCGCCTTGTCTCGGTTTACCCAGGCCTTTCCCAGTTATAGCGCTGAAAACCCCACCTTCTTAGAAACCCCTTAGTCCCTACCAGCCACCCTACTTGGTAGGCCCCGTTGGTGACAACCTCAAAACTCGTGGCTAATCCTTTAGGACTTTGTAGTTCAACTGTTTGGGGTTGTGACACACTATGTGTCACCATCGTTTGTTATGAATACCAAAGTTTTTTTAAAAAGATCGAAATTGGAAGAGATTTTCTTCAAATAAAAGTGGCTTTGGGGGGCCTGGGTGGCTCAGGCGATTAAGCATCTAACTCTTATTCCTAGCTCAGGTCATGATCTTACGGTTCGTGAGTTCGAGCCCCGAGTCGGGCTCTGTGCTGATGCTGCAGAACCTGCTTGGGATTCTGTCTCTCCCTCTCCCTGCGCCTTCCCTGCTCTCTCTCTCTCTCTCTCTCTCTCTCACTCTCTCTCTCTTTCAAAACAAAATAAATAAACTTTTTAAAAAGGTGGCCTCAAGCTTGTTCACACACAAACACCATTCTGACCACGTGCATTCTCACATACCGTCTTGTGCACCATGTGTTGATGCAAAGCAGTGACACTATGGTCACCATGCCAGGGTCCTCCCCCACCAGCAGCTGAAATGAGCAAGCAACCTGAGGAGCCCACTGCGAATCACTACTGAGTGTTACTACCTGGAAAACACAGAGGCATGCACCACCTAGGAAGGGTTCTTGCCGAAAGGCTTGAACTTGAATTTGGTGACGCCTTGAGCTCCAGCCCTTGGTATAGGAGTTACCAGGGAGAGAAGAGAGAGGAGCCAGCTCCACACCCCCACAACAATGAAGTCAACCAAATCCAGAACATGGGACATTCCATGGAACGACTGACCCTTATTCTTCATTGAGTCGAAAGCATGAGAAATAAGGAGGTGGGAACAGGGGGGCAGAGAGGCCATTCGGTTCAGAGCCACGAAAACCAAATGCAAATAGAGGGTGGAGCTTGGACATGATTCAAACAAAGTAACATTCTTTTCAGGACTAGCAGGAACGTCTGAACGCGGCGGGCGGGCGTTAGAGCAGCGCACTCCATGCCTTCCGCGTTGGGAGTCCGCCAGTCTGGCTGCTGGGAAGAGAAACTGTGGCCGTCCTGTGTGAAGGCCACGCTCCATGCTCTCTAACCCTGTCGAGGGGCATTTTCCCCGGCCTCAGGTCACTCCATCACTTGCACGTGCTGATCAGAACTGTACCGTGCCCTGTACGGGACCTTCTGCGGCTCTCTGGGGTCCGCTCTCTGTATCTCGCCTTTCCAGCGCTCCGGCCTGTGCACTGAGGCAAGCAGGTCTCCTGCGCTTGCAGCCCCGACCCCTCCAATCAGGCGGTCCACCGGGCTCTGCGGCTGGCCCCCCAGTGCTGCAGCCTGGCAGGGAGCCGGGGCAATCACGCGGTGCGCTCCGTGTGCTCCCGATCACAGCGCCTGGCTTTCCCATGCCCACGGTGTTGAACACTGTGCTTTCCTATATTCTGGCTCCTTGTGCAGGTGCTGACGGCACAGTCTCAGGCAGGAAGGCGGATCCCATCCCGGTTACCCCACATTGGCCAGAAGGGAAGTCCTCCCAGTGGTTTCAACAGGTGGACAGAGCAGGGATGGCTGTGTCCACTTCACAGACCGGGCCCCCGATGCCCTGAGAAGCAGACCAGCCCACGCCGGCCCTAACTCGCTCTGGGCCCTAACTCCCATTCCGGGGCACCCCCTGCTGCCGCGTGCTGCTTGGGTAGGCTTTCCTGGCAGGCACCATGCCCTGCCGGGGTGTGCCAGCCGAGCTGGGGCCTGCCCGCGGGGAGGAGGCCCTTTCTAGCACTTTCCGCTAGGTCTGAAGAGCTGGCACTAGCCTGTGCTAGTTGTGAGTTTCCATCGGCGTTTTTTTCCCCTGTTATCAACACTAAATAAAATAAACATTTGTCTGACTTGAGGTTTTTGGCTTTCACGGACTGTTTCCCATCTGTCTCTTCTTTTCCTTCCCTCTGCCCCACTCACCAACTATCATTCTCACCTCCTGCCTCCCCCACACCGCAACGCCATTCCCTCTCACCCCTAACACACACACAAGTGTGCGCGCACACAGGCACACACACACGATGGACTGTGTTCTTTGTTCTGGGAAACACCGGTAGACTCTTTCCTTTCTTTCTGTTTTGCCTTCTCTTTTCCCTTTCTCCCCCATCACAGCTCTTTTCTGAGCATCCTTCTGTTCTGGCAGGGAGCAACAGAATTCTGATTCCAACTCTGCTCCTTGCTGCGTGACCTTGGAGGAGTCACAAAACCCTCTAAGCTTTTATTCTCTCTGAGCCGCAAATCCCCACCAGGTACTGAGGGCGTAGGATCGATGACAGGTCCCAGAACCCCTTTCTGCTGACCACACGAAGGGTATGATATGAAGCAAACGTGGACCGGGAGTCCAAGGATCTGGGCTCCAGCCCAGATCTGCCTCGCCCTGACCGCGGGGCCCTGCATGAGTGCCTAACCTCCGTGGGTCTCCGGTGTGTGATCTGTAAAGCAGAGACAATAATCTCTATACTGCTAGCATGGTGCCTGGACGTGAAGGCTCTCTGCTTCTCTGGGCGGCTCTCATGTTTGACATAGACGGTCCATGGGGTTCTGGTTGCTCGTGGATACACGTGGCAGGGAGACGATCCCCAATCCAGCGGGGAAGGGAAGAGACTTGTTGGGGACGCAGAATCTAGCCTAACACCTCACCGTTACCTGGCACACACCATCTACTGGCCCAAATTGCCCGACACAAAGAACTCAGTTCATAGCTAAGAACATAGTTTACAGCTGCGTAACGATTTTATCTTTTTAGGCACGTTCACTTTAGAAAATTGGAAAGACACAATAGAGTGTGTTAATGAAAATTTAAAGTAACCCATACTCCCTTCATCCAAAGCTAACCAACAAACTTTGGCTTATTTTCTTTCTTTCAACTTATATGCATGCTTATTTATTATATATATGTTCTGTTTATAATAAATTTATTTATATATATTAACACACACAAGTACACATACTTTGAAAATATATACAGGAAGAAAACATATAGATGCATATGATGGTTAAGAATTTCATGAGCCACATAGGCATGTAGGCAACAAATATCATTTTCATTATTTTCCTGAGAGTGAACTTCATTCCTACCTTGAGTCCCATTCTCCTTGACGGCGGGAATGTTAATTCAGTCAGTTCTGGTAAATTCAATCACTTCAGATTTTCCCCTCAGTAAATGTAGATTTCAGCACAAGCCAGCTCAGAACTGTCCTCCCTCCATGTCACTGTTCCCAAAAGCTGCTCTATACCACGCAGGGGACTGGGGCGAGGGCTTTGAGCTACGGTAAAGGGAAGGAACTTGTCATCCACAGGGCCGACCGTGTCGTCCTCTGGCTCAGGCCACTCTGTCCCTCATCAGTTCACAAGGCTCCTTCACGGGCCACCATCTCCCTGTGTCACCTCTCAACTAAGACACACCTTACTCAAGGGGAACGACGTCACCCTGGGCTGTAGGAGAGGCTGCGTCGCTGAGGTGCACAGAGAGAAAATACACCGCTCACTCCTTTACCAGGCCAGTTCGCCACGTACCGTTAACATGTACCTGTCCCGCTATCTAGCCCCCTCCATCCCTAACTGTTCACTAATTGCGGTAACTAGCTGAGTGCTCACTGGCAGGCGCTGCTCAAAGGATCTCACATGTAATAAATCATTTCCTCCCTCCTATCATCCCGTCAGATAGAGATAGTTATTACCCTGCTGTTGTCAAAAAGGAGACTGAGCCCCAGAGAGTTGAAGCCTCTCGCCCCAAATCACACAACCGGAAAGACGTAGACCCAAGATCCCCCCGCAAAAAGCAGGACCCAGAGCTCATACTTTAATCCTAAGCCACATGCCACTGTCTCGGTGACCTTCCTGCGCACACCTGCACAGATCCTGCCTTCTCACCTAAGATGATAGCGCCGAAGCTACTGTTCTTAAATTAGGCCCTTGGGAGGGGTCAGAGTCCGGGAGATTCACGCATTCTCCCCTTGTCTGACCAACGAGCACAGAGCGCCGCTGTCCAGCAGGTACCGCGGGTACAGCGCAGAGTCAGGCGGGGTCCCTGCCTGCCCAGGCAGATCCAGGCTTCCGGTGAGGGAGCCAGATGTGCAGACAAATGAGGCTTCCTCTGGTGAGGGGGGCGGGTGATCCCCGTGCCTCGCTCCCAGGGCTGGGGTAGTGATGAGATTAGATAGCACATGTAAATGCTCAGAGCCGTGCTTACATGTGACATTGGATACATGTCACCTATTAACAGTATTTCAAAATGTCACCACCCCATGACCCAGAGCAAAGGAGGACCACGCTTCCCTGAACAGGCCCAGCCGTGGGGTAGCAGAGGCAGAGGCTCATGGGAAAGGCCACCAGAGAGCAGATGCTGCCGCCCGCCCAACTGAGCCACCAGGGCTGGCCCTGCCCCTCCGTGACGTGGGCGAGGCAGGCCGCTCAGCCTTCTCCACGCGGGTCTTCCACACCGCCGAAAAGCCCTCTGACACTCGCAGGCTCCTCCTCCAGGCTTCATATGCCCCGGAGGAATAACACAACAAGACCCCCAAATAAACCAGTTGTGGGATGCAGAGCATCTTCCCTAGCCTCCCACCGGAAGGGACTCGGGTATCCTACTCCCCAGCCCAGCCCCAGGGCCTCCACCCTTAGCTCCTGCACTCCTTCCTCCTTCCGTGTAATCCACAAACATTCAGAGAAACCATAAAAGTGAATCTCCTATGGGAGTTGACCTCCCGGGTCTCATGGTGGGGTGGGGGGAGGTAAAGAAGGCCCAGTCTCCTGCCACGTCCCTCCTCGCGTCCTAGAAGCTGAGGGAGTGCACGGAGGGGAGAGGTCTGCCCTCCAGCATGGTCCCAGGCACGGCCTGACTCGGGCAGCAGATGGAACCAAGGTATAGACAAGGGCAAACAGGCAAGAGAACGGACACAGTCAGTCTGGAGCAAGGGAGGGCCGGTGAGGAATTCAGTTGCCTGGACGTCTGGAGAATCCAAGAATGCCTTGCAAAGCAGTTGACCTCTTAAACACTCCAGTAAGAAAATGGTCAGGTGTAGAGAGCTGGGCTTCTGAGACAGGCTCTGCCTGGGGAGAGACTTCCAAGGCCAGCGGTTAAGACACCGGAGATGGACACTTCCCCCACCTTCCTGGCCTCCCGTGTTCTGCAGATGATATTGCCTGTCCAGACAAGGGACAAGAAGAAAGGGCTGAGAGTCTACCCCGCCCCAAGGCCATCGGATCAGTGAGCACACACAGCCCTCATCTGTCACTCCGCAGACTCCTTCACCTCCGCCAGCTGCTACAAGATTCTTCTCCCGGGTGTCCTGGCTGCACTTGCCTCGAGTCGACACGGGCAGCGCCTACACGGCCCAGCTGAGCTCCTGCCGGGAGTGTGTAGGATGGAGTTGCACTCGTGGGGTGGCTGAGGCTGAGAAAGGCGAGGATGGCGGCTGGGGACGAGAGAACCTAGGCCCACAGCCCGGCGCTGCCGAGGCAGGAACCCGCCGTCGTGCGTTCCAACCCGGCTCCGCCGCATACGATCGAGTGACTCCGGCACGTTCTCGAACTTGCTGTGCCTCTGTTATCTCAGTCAGCTGGGAATCGCGGCCCACGCCTTGCAAGGATGTGGTTTCACATCACACGAGACTGCCCATTCCGAGTGCTGGGCGGGCGGGTGGCCTCGGCTCATGGGCACGCCCTCCTGTCTGTCGCCAGTAGCGAGAACATAGAGCATGCACGTGGGAGTGCTTCCTAAAAGCTGAAGGCCCCATGCGGTTCCCTCCCTAAAGGCTGCTAGCTGGGCCTTGGTAGAGAGGAGTTCCAGACCCAGCCCCACATGTTGGAACAGCTGGTCCTTGGTGTGCATTTGGAAGAGTTACCATGCACCCGTTTTACAGCTGGGGCGAAGCAGACAGAGGCCTGGAGCTGGGTTGCTTCCAGCCCTGGCGAAGTCAGTCTTCCTGCTGCTGCTGAGAAACGCTCAACACAGAATGCCTGGAGTCCCGCCAGACGCCGAGGCGCAGCCTGCTTGGCACTAGCTCCTGGGAAAGAAAGCTACAGAGCACAGCCGATTCCCAGAAACGGGAGACGGGGTCTTCCGATAGGACCAGTCTGCTCTCCAAGGCCTGCAGGCCTGAGGGGGGCGTGAGGGCATGGGGAAAGGGTGCCTGCGGTGTGGTACATCCCAGGCTGACAGTGGCCCTCTTGGAGCCCTGAAGCTGAGCCCTCTACTATCCAGCCCGGAGTCACAAACCCGCCTCCCCACCTGCCCCCACACTCAAGCAGGCTGTACAGGGTTCCGGCGCTGGGCCCCGGCCGAGGTTGACCCGGCCATGGGGCTTCAGGGTGGGAAAGCAAGCTGCCCCTGCCTATCTGCCGCACCGAGTCCCATTCCACATCTTTGTCTTCAAGGAGAGCTGGACGCAGATCCTTGTCCCCGTTTGACACCCAAGTAAATAGAGGCCCAGAGGGTGGAGGCGAATTGCCCAAGGTCACAGTCATAAGACAGGACTGCAGCCCAGCCCCGAAGTCACCCCTCACTGCCCTCCTCCTTCTCCTGTCCTCGGTTCACTCTAGCTCCCTGAGCAGGAGATAAGGCCACACCCAGAGCTTTATGAGATCAGCTGAAGTGGCACATAGTGGAATGAGCACCTCATGGGGACTCAGAGAAACTGATCTCCAATCCTGGTTCTAACCACGGAGCAGCTGTATGACCCCGGGCAGGTTTATTTCCCCCGCTGGTCTTTCTCCTCATCTGTTATTTGGGATGGGACGCACAGACTAGGCTATGGCAGAGAAGGAAGGAGCCCAGGTCCAGAACAGTCCTGGCAGAAGTCACACGTTTGGAACTCCGTGTTCTGACGGAGGCAGGACCAGCCCAGCCACAGCCAGCTGGGGCAGAAGCCATGAGGACCAAGGCAAAGCTCTCCACTTCCTCAGCTGGAGACAATAAGCCCAGCCACTCACCTGCTGCCTCAGTTTTGTCATCTGTAAATGGGTACAATAATACTCAGAAGGCAGCTGTCATGATGAAAAAGTGTGTACAAAACACCCTCAAGAAGGGTAGCTACTAGCATAAATATTGCCCCATCTGAGACAGCGGAGTAAGCCCCGTTTGACTTCTTGATGCTGTGAATATAACAAACTTCTTGTGGCGCTGGGTTTATTTTTATTTTTATTTTTATTTTTTTAAGTTTTTATTTTTATTCCAGCTAGTTGACATACAATGGTATATTCGTTTCTGGTGTCCAATATAGTGACTCAACACTTCCAGACGTCATCCAGTACTCATCACAACAAGTACTGAGTCAGTATTTAAAAGACTCTCTTAGGCCGAGCCACTCCACATCAACCGGATGAGGCAGGTAGAGAAACGTGCTCACCTTCCATTTCCTCAGTTTACAAAACTGAAGGCTGAGGCCCACACCTTGGGGGATGACTAATTATGCCCCCAAACCAGGATTCCCTTGTCTCAGGCCACAGGAACGGACCCCAGGGTGCACCGACTTCATGCACACAGGGAGAGGGACCCAGGGGTGCACTGACCTCATGCACACAGAGAAGGGGACCCCAGGAGTGCACCGATCTCATGCACACAGGGGGAAGGCCTCAGGACCGAGATGACCTCAGGCAGACAGGGAGGGAGAGCCGGGGATGCAGCGGCCTCACACGGACTGGCGGCAAAGGACAGGAGCTCTGCAGAGCAGAGAACCACCAAGTCCCGGAGCGCCAGGGCAGGCCCAGCCCAGCCAGAGCCCCTCCCCCACCCCCTGTGGCTCCAGCCCATCTGGCAACCATCTAAATGGGGCAGGAATGTTTACAGGCTGCAGGCCCTGGCCCGGAAGCCTGAGACTCCCCTGCTCCCCGAGGCATCCGGCGGCCAGGTGGGGCGGATCCAGGGCGGCAGGATGCTGTGAGAAGACCCAGCTGGGCCGGGGCGCTCCCTCTCCTCCCTCGTGGAAATCAGGCCTGCTCTTGCTCCCGTGGGTTCTGGTATTTTGATAACTGTGAGAGGTCTTGGGGAGGGGAGCAGCCGAGAGCCGGGGCAGGACGCGGAGAACCTGCGGCGGCGGGCGGGGCTAGGCAGCTCATTGGCCTCCTGGGACGTCAGTCATCACTGCTCTGCGAAGCTGCGGAGGGGAGCACCTAGCAGGCTTTGCAGGGAAGAGGCCGGGCCTGGGAGCTTAGGGCTGGGCAGAAGGGGTGGAAACCGGCTCTGGGGAGCGGGTGTTGGCCCTCAGTGCGCCCAGCCGCTGCAGAGCAGCTGGACCCCCTTCCCAGGCCTGCCTGAGGTGAAACACTGGTGCAGAAGCTTTCCGTCAGCCAAGGAGGCTGCTATGAGGTGCGCGACTGGCAACTTTGCCCGGCCTGGCCTGGTGCTCACGCTGGCGACCCAGGAGTCCACCTTCCTTCCTGTCCCTCACCTACCTGCGGAAGCCAAGCCTTCATCAGACCCTTCTGAGAGTTCCTGCTGTCTCTCTTCCCAATCCACCTACATGGCCCCGGCCCCGCTGCCAGCCCTCTCTCCACCACGTGTCATCTCCCACCTGGGTTCTGCCCTCACCTTCCCCACCTGCCGCCAGCGTCTCCTCTCCACGCCCCCGGAACCCATCTATCACTCCCCTCGTCCACCCTCCGCAGCTCCCACTGCTTGGCCCTGAGAATAGGGATTCCTATTTCTTTTGCTCACCCAGGGTCCTCCAAGGACGGAGCACACTGCCCCGCAGAGTAGGTGCTCCATACTTGTTGACTAAATGGAATGGAGTGGGGGCCGGAAGGAAGGAGGGGAGAGCGGCCAGGCCTCCTTGCCCAAGGGAAGTCAGACAAGCAAAGCAGAAGAGTGAAGGGAACCAGGGGAAGTTGGAGTGGCGCCGGGACAGCCAGAATATTCTGTTAACTTCATTTTACCCCAAGTGGTTCAGACCATGCCGGGCCAGGCTGGGCTCGTCCCTTCTCAGAGCCTGTGAACCGGGCTCAGTGTAAGAGGCCCCTGAGGCCCCTTTGTCCCCGGCCCTCTCTGCAGAGCTCGCCTGTGCGGTCAGGACTCTTGCTCAGCCACCTCCTGTGACCGTGTGTTCACAGGACCGCCCTTGTTGAGTCGCCTCTGCCTCCCAGGACTTGGACAATCCCAAAGGGGATTCTGAAGAGCCCTGGGCAAAGCCCCAAGGCACACTCAGGCTGACCGGCACCCTCAGGGTAGATAGAAGTCCTCTTTCCTTCCCCCGGGAAGCTCGGTCACGGCTCCGGCCCCTCCCCACCCCCACTCCAGGGCTGCCTGCTCTGGCCCCGCACCAAGTGGTTAATGCTGCTGCTTCAGTTTGGAGCCCAGAACTAAACCCAGCCGTCCCAGGAGCCCTGGAGGGAAGCTGGCCAAATGTGGGGGAGCCAGTGAGGAGAACGAAAGCATCCATGTCTGTGCCGGGGATGGACGCCATCAGCTGGAGATTTAGTTGTTCCCCTGGAGCCACCGCGGGGCGTGCGGAAGCTTGACCTCAGGCAGGGGATGGGGCTTGTCCCGCGCCAGGACTGAGGCTCAGTCTTCTCTGTGTTGAACCCCACCATCTAGCTCCATCTGGAAAGAACAGAGAAGAGCCTGGGCTACAACCCGCCTCCGGCCCCACCTCTTCTCTTCCACCCACACAGGCAGTCCTGCTGCCCCACATTCCCTCCCAGGGAAACAGAGTCCACGGGAGACGCCGGCTGGGGTGAGCAGTTAGTAACAACTCAATGCATCCATCTTTCCAGAGGGATTAGCACTGGCAGGCTCTGGGATTTAAGCCAAAGCAGCAGAGCAATGACGAGGGGATTTGAAGCTCTGGCCAGCAGGTTGGGGCTGAAGACAGGGCCTGGGACCCCTCCCAGCGGCCTTGAGCCCACTGCAACATGATCAGCATTAGAGATGCGGGTCTGGGCTTTGTCGGCTCTGCCACTCGCTTGCTGTGTGGACGCATCACTGCACCCTCCTGACCCAGTTTCCTCATCTGCACAATAATGCTTCCAGTCTCCTCAAGTTGTGGTGAAGGACAAATAAAATAATGGCAGCCGGCCGCCCGGCACAGGGCGGGCGCTCGGGCACCACTTCTTCCCATCCTTCCTTCATGTAGCAAGCGTGTGGCCGTTTTCCTGGAGGAGCAGACAGAGATTGGACTTGGACGGGACGTAGGTAAAGGCGTTACACAGGTGCACTTGAATCTTGGTTATTTCCTACAGCCTAAGGTGACCGGACCGTGGAACTGTCCAAACCCTCCCCTACCTTTTGCCCCGGGGCAGTCTGCAAATCGGAGAACGTGGCACAGAGGCTGCCAGGGACCTTGGGAGATTCAAAGGTTCCCACCCTCCCAGTCCCTGCCTCCACGTCCTGAGAAATCGCAGGCCCAAGGCCCTCTGGAGTTCCTCCCCAGAGACCGGGAGCTCAGCAGCCGTGTCCTGCAGTCAGCACTGAGTCCACTGTCCCATCTACTGCCACCCAGACCTCAGCGACTTAAACATTTATCATCATCGCTCATGCTTCTGCGGACTGACTGGGCTCAGCTGGGCAGTTTGCACTGCCGGTCCCAGATGGGACTACAGTCAACTGTCCCCTGGGGGCTGAAGTCATGTGAAAGTTTGGCTGCTCTGGAGGTCCCAGATGCTTCCCTCACGTGGCTGGGCCGTCATCAGGGAGTTCAGCTAAGGCTGTCCACCAGAGCACCTACACGTGGCCGCTCCATGCGGCGTGACCATCTCCCAGCGGGCGACTGGCTTCCCAGAGGCAGCATCCCAGGAGAGAATGCCAGGGAAGCCAGGAAGGAGCTGCAGGCTTCTTATGGCCTAATCTCAGAAGTCTTGGAACATCACTTCTGCCACATTCTGTGGGTCAGGCAAGACCAAGCCCAGCCCAGATTCAAAGCGAGGGGAATAGGAGTCCACCTTCTAATGGGGGGATGAGCAAGTTCACACTGTCAACGAGCATGTGGCTTAGAGACAGTGTGATGGGCATCTCTGGAAGATAGTCTTCCCCCCACCTACCAACCTGTTCTTCCCAGGCAAAGCAACTTGTGCTAAAAGGGGAAAGGAATGAGCACTGTCCCAGGAGTCAGATGGAGCTGGGCCTTACTTGCAGTCCACTCTGGGGCCAGCCAGCTGTCACCTACACTGGAAGGGCAGCAGGGCTGTCCATCTGGCTTCAGGTGTCTCCCCATATGCTTTAGGGGTGGTTCTAAGGGTGAAATGAGATCACCTGCTTCTTTCTAATCTAACAGGTGTTCACAAGCCACTTGTTTATTCGTTCATTCAACGAGTGTTTGTGAGGGGTCTACTTGTACCAGCCCAGAGAGGAATCTGGCCTGGCCAGGGGACACAGGGTTCAACAGAAGATACACGATTGCTGGGGCGGTTACGAAGCACTGCTCAGCACGGGAGACCTGGGGTGGGCAGAGTATCGGCAAGGGAGAGGCTGTCTTTGATCAGGGAAGGAGACATGAGGGAGGGCTTCTGCCCTCAAACACAGACCCGGCCGTCCTCTTGAAGGGCCCATGCAGGTCTCCAGGGAGGTAAGGAGAGGGGAGGAAGGGTTCCCCGGATGAAGCAGGGTATGGGAAGCCTGGCAAGTTTGGCAAACGGCAGGCCGGCGGGCCGCCTGGATGCGTGAAGGCAGGAGAGGGGTGGCCTTGGGAAGGGGAAAGGTCACAGGGGAGAGGATAGGAAGGAAAGGGTCTGCCGGCCATGGAGAAGTTTGGACTTTAAACCGAGGGGAATCTTGGGACGACTTTACCGTGATCAGACCTGTCTCCTAGAAAGATCGAAAGGCTGTGTTGTGGAGAATGAAGTAGAAGGAGCACAGCAATGTTACTCATTATTCAGTTATTTACTAGATTCCAGGTCCTGTTCCAAGCTGTTCACGCTGATCACCCTACTAAACTGTGTAACAACTGCATAAGATAATTACCAGCATTGTCCCAATCCTACAGATGAGAACACTGAGGCACAGAGAAAGTCTCCTGACCAGAGTCACCAAGCAAGGAAGTAGCAGGGCGGAGAGCTGAGCCAGGAGGGCTGGCTCCCGGTGCTGTTGCTGTCCGTTCACCTTGGGGCTTGCCCCTCTGGGCTGTGACCCAGATAAGAGACACGGCAGGGCCAGAGGCTTCCTGCTCACCCGTGGGTTGCAGGGGCTGGCCCAGAGCCTGGCAGGCGACGGGTACTCAGTGCCTGCATGTGAGCACGTGAATGAATGAAAAGAGGACCCTAGAACCCGTTCTAAACCTCCACATCAGAGGGATTATTAACCTTCCTTTCTGCTCACCTCGTCGGCCGCACCCACCACCCACCCAGCCCACTCTGCACCAGGGACGCTGATGGAAAAATAAGGCGCTGAGCCTGCCTGCAGACTGACACGCAAGGCTCCTCAGAGACCGTGCAGACAGACGCAGGCTCCTTTTGCACCGCCTGCTGCAGCGTTCAGGGTCTCCGGAACCAGGTTGTGCCTTTCCCCCACCGCGCACCCCAGCTCCATCGCTCCCCATCCGCCTCCCGTCCCCTTAGAAAGTGCCAAGTGTCCGTGTTGGGTTCAGAACAAGAGTCCCCGCTGCAGGGCTGCTTGCAGTGGAGCTGGGAAGGCGCCCCTCTGCAGTATACACTGAGGATGTGCCGGGAATTTCCTGAGGGTCTGGTGCCGGGACAACTAACAGAGGCTCACTGGGGACAAGCCGCACTTTGCAAGCAGCGTGGGTCCCAGGTACAGAGACAGGCTCTTGCCCACACAGCGAATTGGAGGCACAACGTGTCATCTCATTAAATCCCCAGTGGCTGCCCGCCCATCGGGGCTCCAGCAACAACAGCCCAGCTCTCTCTGGCCCGGGCCTTGCTGTGCTCCTTCTGCATCAGGCACTGGACTCCTCATCATGTGCTCTGTGCCCAGAGCTTTTGCACACTGCCTCGACCGCTTACCCCTGAAATCTAACCCTCCTAATGAGCCAGAGCGAGAGCGAGAGAGAGAGAGAGAGAGAGAGAGAGAATCGGCCCCATGCGACAGGTGGGGGAGCCCAGGAGCTGAAGTGACTTGGCTCTGTGAATACGTGGCCAAGTCAGGACTTCAAATCCAAGTGTAGTATCTGCCCCCTCACCCTTTTGCTTCTCATGTGTCTGTTTGGGACATGGACCGTGTCTTATTATAAAACTCCAGAGAGACAGCACTTCTGACAGAAGGCCTCGCAGAGAGCCAGGCTTGGGGAGTGAGAAAACAAAGGACACCCTGTGGACAAGGGCCCCAGAGAGAGAAGTGGCACAGAGCATGTGGTGTTGGTGAGCACTGAATGCCAAGGCAGGTCAGATTTCCTGCCCTTCTGAGGCCAACAGGACGGAGAAGCGATGGAAGGAGGGAGGGAGGGGGTGACTTTGTCATCTTCGGCCAGTCACCTGGACTAGGGATGGCCCCGCAGAGGGTCTGTTTAAAAGCCCGTGGTTTAGTCTTTCAGTCCTGGGGGTAATTTACTGCAGGGGCCACTCTTACATTATTTCTTCAAAGCAAGTTCTGTGTCCACAAGGAAAGGAGGTCTAGGAGAGAAGGCAGCTCTGGGTTTTACAGCTGGGCTCATGGAACATAGTATATGACATCAGCCAGGCAGTGATGGAAGGGAGACACCTGTCATAGCAACAGTCTAGTCCATCCCTGCCAAACCTCTGAGCAGGAAGTGTCTTAGCTCCAAGCAGCCATAGGCTGGGTCAGTGGACACAGGAGGTACCCCTCTCTCACCAAAGGTCCTCTCCCAGGGTTGGGTGCTACAAGACCTCTCCAAGGACCTGCGTCACAGGGCCAACATACTTGGAGCTACTCCTGTTCTAAGACAGCCATTGCACAGATGAAAGCATCAAGCCCTAAGGAAGGGAGTTTATTTGCCTGAGATCACACAGCAAATCAGCGTGATCAGGCTCAATCCTGGGGTTCCCAAGCTTTGATTTCTGCTCCAGGCTAACAGCGATGCTCCTTCGGGATGGGCTGTGGAACCAGAGAGCAAGCCAGCCTGTTCCCGGACTGGCTCCCTCTCCTCCTCTGTCTTGCTCTCCAACACCCCACTCTCCCTGGTCAGGTTAAGTCCACCCTGTAATGCCCTTTTCTGCTGCTGTTCCCACCTTAGCTTGCCTCCCCCTAGAGCCTCTGCTCCTGCACATGTTCCCTGCAAGACTCTACTCAGCATTTGGACTTTGAAGGCACCTTCCCCTGACCCTCCACCCCTCCATAACTGTTGTGTTGCCCTCTGCTCTCTGGGAGCCCTCAGGTGACTTTGCATCACACTCGGGATGGAAGCCGTGGTTCTCTGTGGGGCCCGCCTGCCCCTGGCCTGGCCTCTTCCCAGCTGTTCAGCCTCTCCACCGCACGCAGCTCCCTTCTGCTCCAGCCACGCTGGCCTCCCTGCAGCCCCCCAGCCTTGGAACACATTGCCACCCAGGGTCTGGCACTGTCATCCTCCACCCACAACTCACCCCACGCTTCTTCCTGTCCCCAACTCGCCTCCGTAGAGGTCCCTACCACCGCATTAAATCTGCCTTTGCACCTCTCAACTCTCTGTCCTAAGGCTCACTCATTTTCTTGCAACACACTCTTTCAAAGTGATTGCCTGAAATTGGAGTATTTAGTTAGCTAATTAGTTTATTGTCTGACTCCCCCATGATCACACAGGCTCCATTAGGGCAGGTACGTGGCCATGTCCATTGCCGTATCCCTCACCACAAGAACAGTGGCCCCTGGGCCCTCAACTAATAAGTCGATGAATTAATAAATAAATAAGCTGTTGTAATAAAACAACATCTCAGAATTAGAAGGAGCTAGGATTCCCATAGTGTGTTCAAGGTAAATTGTTTTGGGGAAGTCTTTGTCTACATGAATCACTTGAGTCATTCAAAATAGTGTGTCAGCACTATTCTAAGGTCCCAATCTCATGCGACCCCACAAAAGAAGTATCAGGTAATGACGATCTGAAGATGAAACTAAGAAAGCAATTCCACTTATACGAGCATCAAAAAGAACACTCAGGAGGGGCGCCTGGGTGGCTCAGGCAGCCGAGTCCAACTTCGGCTCAAGTCATGATCTCACTGCTTGTGAGTTCGAGCCCCACCTCAGGCTCTGTGCTGAGCCAAAATCTGAACTGAGGCATCTGGCTCTAGAGGACATGCTCTTAAAAAAATTTTTTTAACGTTTATTTATTTTTGAGACAGAGAGAGACAGAGCATGAACGGGGGAGGGTCAGAGAGAGAGGGAGCCACAGAGTCCGAAGCAGGTTCCAGGCTCTGAGCTGTCAGCACAGAGCCTGACGTGGGGCTTGAGCTCACAGATCGCGAGATCATGACCTGAGCCGAAGCCAGACACTTAACTGGCTGAGCCACCTAGGCACCCCTAGAGTACACACTCTTAACCATCATGTCGCATCTCAGACAATGCTGTGGCCTTCACCTGATAAGTGTCAGACCCTTCCTCAAACCTTTACTCATCAAAGCCTACAACTGCCTTGAGAGAGAAGTATTGTTTCCCCATTTTACAGATGACAACACCGAAGCTCCGAGAGGTTGAGTACTTGCCCCTGCCACTCCTGGTGTCATTCTCCACCAGGTCTGTCTGACTCTGGGGCTGGCCCCAAGGTTCCGAGCCATCTCTAACAGGGAACTTCTCTTTCCCTCAGACTGTCTCAACCGACACAAACCGACAAAAATCATGTGTGAAGGAAAGAAAAGCTGGAATAAAAACCCTGAAATTCCTTAAGTTCCCCATCAGGGCTCCTAACACCTTCACCTTTCAGTGGGTTCTCTCTGAATCCTACACCCACCTGCACCTCCAGCTATGGCCATATTCCTTTCCCTTCCTTCACAGGTAATGATCTGGCGGGGGGGACAACATTTACAGCATTATCTCTGTTTTTTGACTGTCCCCATTGTTCACTCCCAGGCAGCCTGGCTCTGTCCCCACATCTCCAACCTGCACCCCACCAATTGGTCCTAATGCACACTTCTTGGACTCTTATCCAGGACCCCTCAATAGCCACTGACCCTGCTAACCAGCATCTCCTTCTTGAAACTTCTTTTCCCCTGACTCCTCTATTAAACATCCCCCTGGGCCTCCTGATTTCAGTGCAGTGGAGGAGGACAGTTTTGTACTTGGCTGCCAGCATTTCACCTCATGTGCTGAGGTGACCCTCCACCTCTCTACCTCAAAGTGTCCTCTGAGGCTAGACCCCTCAGCTCAAATGCGAGCACAGTTAAAACATGGAGGTGATGCCCCAGGGGCAACCAGCAACCTGCAGATGGGAGCTGGTGGGTGAACACCCCATCCTTGGGAGGGAGAATTCTAAGGTATATTCTCCACAGTTCCCAAAGGGGTCCCGATGGGCTTGAGCCCAGTTGCCCATAGCAGTCATCAGCCTCCTTATTAGCTTGCTTCCTCTCTTTCTCTCTCCTTCTCTCTCGCTCTCTCTGTCCCTCTCTCTCTCTCAGTCTGCTTCCTCACTCCAGCTTTTAGGGTCATCTTACAAATAAACCACCTGCACCCAAGCCCTTGTCTAGGCTCTGCTCTGGGTGAGGCACCATTATCTCACTGTCTTCCTTTACTTTCTGACCCATTCATTTTCCATCTCTTCGTGAACTTCTCCTTTAAGGGCACACCTTTTGCTGTTGTTGCTGCCCAGCCCGTCCACAAACGCCGCCCTGTGCCCTTCTGCTCCACACATTAGCCACATTAGCCGCTGACTAGAGCCTCCACACGGCCGCATCTCGGTCCACCTGCACCTCCTGCCTGCAGCACGTTCCTTCTGTTCCCTAACCTCCTGAGGAGCGCCTGCTCACCTTGCAACCCACAAAAAGCACTGCACCTCCGCGGAGCCTTTCCCAACACCCCCACCTGTGCAGGTGGGTCTGAGTGAGGGGCGTTCCATACAACGGCCCAGTGAGGACTTTCCGGTATGTTCTTTGTCCCCTTTGACTACAACGTAAACTCCCTGAGAGTGGAGTCTGTGCGCTTCTGCCTGTATACCCCCGAAAGCAAACACAGTCCCAGCCTGTGCTTCAGTAGATGTGAATAGAAGAAGGAGCATTCACCCAAACTCTCTGCCCCTCCCTCCTCACCTGCCCCTCCCCAAGCAGGGTGCGGGCAGGACTCAGATCGCATGGTAGGTGGCTTGCCCCGCACAGAGCTGGCGCATGCATGGGCCTCAGCAGAGGGATGAAACCAGAGCCATCCTTTCTGAGGCTACCCCAATGGCAACGCTGCGGGGCTTCAGCTAATCTTGCAAACATCCAGGTCTCTTTAAGGGGCAGCGAGCGGGCAGGGAGCCCGAAGACAACATGTGCCTTCTATCTCAGGTCAGTACATGAGAACAGGGGTTCCCCACGTGCACACCTTCTTGGGATTTTCCAGACAAGCCCTACAGAAGGCCCACAGCCCCGCCTGACAGTGTCTGCAGGGCTGGCCACGGGTCAGCCAAGGTAAAGTGATCACTCCATCCAGCTCACAGAGGAAAAATACAAGCTCAGCGAGCCTTTGCCCAGCATCTTCTCCACAGCAGCCTCTGTGCGAGATGCGGAGGGGAATAAAGAATTGAACAAAAGCAGGGGCGCCTGGGGGGCTCCGTCAGTTAAGCAGCCGACTTCAACTCAGATCATGATCTCGTGGTTCGTGGGTTCGAGCCCCGCGTCGGGCTCTGTGCTGACAGCTCAGAGCCTGGAGTCTGCTTCGGATTCTGGGTCTCCCTCTCTCTCTCTCTGCCCCTCCCCCACTCACTCTCTGTCTCTCTCTCTCTCTCTCTCTCTCTCAAAAATAAATAAAAACATTTTTAAAAATTAAAAAAAAAAAAAAAAAGAATTGAACAAAGCAGGTCCCCGTCCTAGGGTGGAAAATCCACCGACCCCAGTCCCACACTTCTAGCACCGAAGTTCCAATTGAGAATAATCTTAATAAATAAGAAGGAGATTAGCTAGCATTTATTGAGTGCTGACTGCATATCAGGATCTTCTGAATATTTTGAAAACGTTATTTATTCCCCACAATGACCCGGGGGTGGCACAAGAGCCAGTTACGTTTTCAGCTCACAAGAGCCAGTTACGTTTTCAGGAATTTTGGAGAATGGGTGTTAAATATGGCTATTATTAAAAAATTAAACTACATAAATTCACTATTAAATTCTATTTAAAAAAGTAGTAAATACTCAAAAGTTTCTACTTCCCAATTATCTGGCTGCATTCTCTTTTTCTCTCTGTTTTTGAGGCTATCCACGCCTATTAAACCTCTGTGTGGTGGAAAAGCCAGGTGAGAATGGCCACCAAGCATCTCTCGGCAGCCGTATTTGCAGTGACATCACACAGAAATAGTGAAGGGCTACAAATCAGGGCTTGATTGATTTATTTTTTTGTTGATTTCCTAGACTTAAGAAAGTGATGGAGGAGATATTAATCATGCAAATGAATCCCAAAGGTGTGCCTGAGTCTGCAGCTGTTATTTTGTGAATAAGCACCCCAAAAAAGAGAAAATAGTTTTCTGTACTCAGAAACGATCCTCTGATTCAGCAAAGAGCTCACGCAGGCCTTGGAAGAATGAGTGAGGTGTGGGCATGCTTCTCAGTGTTTCACTTCCCCCTCACTCATCAACGGAAACAAAGCGCCAGACAGCCCTTGGGTGGAAGCTACACCTGCAAGCATTTACCAGCAGGTTCCTGCCTCCGAGGTAGGTGCTACCTACAAGCCTGGCTTCCAGAGGGGAAGCGGTCGGGAGGGGACAGGGCAGGACTCCTGCCAGCAGCCCAGCCCCAGAGTCGGAGTTCTTCAACACACCTAGAGGAAGGGGCATCCCGGTCTCCCCGACCCAGTTTTCCCAGACCATCCTGGACAAGCCCACAGGGAGAGCCTGCTTCTGGTACATGCCGTCCGATCCCCCAGCACAGACAAGAGGGAGCTGCCCCACGGGGGAAGCACAGGACAGACGCAGGGATGCACAGGACATGCCGAGGGCAGTGAGGGTGTTTTGAGAGGCAAAAGAAAGCCGAGCTGGGCAGCACCGGGCCTGGGCTGAGATGACACTTGCTGGAGCAAAGCCGTGGCTGGGGGTTAAAGAAAGCAGAGGGGCGGGGTGGGGCAGGGCGGGGGGGGGGGGGCGCTGCCTGAGCCTCCCAGAACAGAGTCCCAGGGCCTCAGTGGCTTTTACAGGGCCTGTGGGCACGAGCAAGGAGGTCGCTGCCATGATGCCAACCAGGCTCAGAAATCTTCTTACCTCCCGCGAGATCGGCCGTTTCCAGCCCCCATGATGTGCCCTCACCAAGGAGCGCCCCCCCCCCCCCCCCGCCCAGCAGGCCCATGAGCAGGCAGAGATAAAGAGGGCAGATTCGGGGACATTTCATGGGATGCAGAGCTGGCCCTGGTGCCTCATTCTCATGGCAACAATGGAGCCAAACTCCCTGTGGCCTGTGAGGCCGATCCCTTGCCACTCAGGTCCATTTCCAGCCTCTCCCACAAGTGCATCTGACGCCCCAGCCTCACTGTCTCCAGACGAGCAGGGTCCTCTCCCGCCTCTGGGTCCTTACACAGGTTACTTCCTCTGCTGAGGAAGTCAGGGAAGACTTCATGGAGGCGGGGGTGTCTGTGCTGGATACTGAAGAGTGAGCTAAGGTACTGAAAATAGCCCGGGGCTCCCATCTTCCACATGCACCCAGCATCTGTAACATAACGGCCCTGCTGTGGCGCCATGAGTGCTGTAACAGGATGCATGCTCTCTCTGGCACACAGTAGGCACGCAGCAAGCATGTGGGCTGTACAGCTTAGGCAGGTTGCCCAGCTTTTTACTAGCTGTGGGCCACACGCACCCACCTATACAGAGCTGCGTCTGACCTACAAAGCTAACAATTTCATATGTTCCAACCTAATAGCCTGCCTGTGACTCTGTAAACGGAGTTAATTGTGGTACCAGTCTCATAGGATTGGTGGGGGGATGCGATAGGTTAACACCTGTGCAGACACCTGGCCAGTGCCTGGAACAAGGCGAGCAGGTGCTCACCACAACTGCTCACACTTCACAGCTCCTACTACGTGCTGAGCAGGGTCCCGAGTGCCCTGTCTCGTTAGCTCCGGGGATCCCCCCGCCCCCTGCAGTTGTGCACGGGGCTGGACAGGCAGAAGTGTAGGAGCGGGCCAGAGGAAGGTGCCCACAGCCCAAAGCACCGGCACAGGTGGGCAAGCGGATGCCGACAGGACACCCCAGTGCATCTGGCCACGGAAGGGGGAAAGCATTCGTGAGAGGCGGCCGCCTCTGGGCGGGCTCCTGCCCAGCACCTGGTGGGAGGCTTGGGGCCGCCCCTGGTCTTGTTGGCAAGGCCGGAGTGGGACAAATGAACCGGAATCTGGAGCCTACTGGGCACCTCTGGGTCTGTCATCATGCCTGATCACTGCAACCTTCTGAGAATGATGAATTCTTCCTTGCCTCCACCTTCCAAAGCTCCCACAATCCTACATTTGGCTAACGCGAAGTCAGAACCCCACGGGGAAGGGGATTCTGGGATATGTAGGTCCCCCTCCTTGGCCAGGCCGACGGAACCCAGTCCAGCGCAGATGGTGATTCCAGAGATAGCATCATGGGGTAAAGGGAGGGGGGATGGGTGCAGGCCTGCCCGGCACACTTCCCATTTCCTTCTCCGGTTAACAGAAACCCACTCCCCTGGGGACAGCCCACTCCTCAGCACGGCATTCAAGACTCTGCCACCAGGCAGCTGCCTCTCAGCCCCTTCCCCTGCTGCCCCCCCAGCCACCTGGCTCCTGCCATGCCCCAAACACATGACGCCCCTTCCCGACATCACAACTTGACAGAGACTGTTGCTCAGCCAGAAATGCCCAGTAGGCATCTTCCCCGCATCGCCCTCCACCCCCATCACAGAGCCCTTTGCATTGCCTACCCACCCCCCATCCGTCCTAGCCTCACTTTGGTGCTGGTATCCTGTCCTTCTCGAGAGCCTGTGGGCTCAAGAGAGGCTGATCCCATCCTCCCCAGGGTGGGTCCTGCTAATCTAAGCCACCCAACACAGGGGACCGCCATACTGGCTTGTTGGTTCAGGTCAGGTTCTGCTCTAAAGTTGCCCCAATCCAATTTCAATCCACGCCTGGAGAATAATCTCCCCGTCTCCCACGAAACGAGAACAAAGACACGCATGGCCCCCAGTGGTGCTGACAGCCATCTTTGGACTGTAGAATGAAACCAACACAGTGAATGGTGGAGGGAGAAACAATCTGAGTTCCAGGTGACATCACAGAGTTGCCGAATGGACCAGCCCTGAAGTCTGAACTGCCTCCGTTGGAGATAACAAACTTTTTCTGTCGTTTGTAATTCTGAGAGCATCCTGACGGATACACCTGCTTCTTGACCAGGCACACCCGTATTCACGCCCCTTGCAGCCCAGTACAGATGTCACCGGCCCCCACCCCAGGTGGGAAGTCTTTGCAAGCCTCTGCATGAAGTCCCTTCCTTGTGTACCCGCAGTGCCCTGGACCTCCATCTATCCCGGCTCTTTGGTACATCCTTCATTCCAGTCCCTGAGGTGTCGTCTCCCCTAAGAGTTGCTGAGCTCTTTAAAAGAGAATCATCTCCCTGAGACTAGAGCAAGATAAGTGTATCCGTTTAATCTCATCCACTCCACATTCGTTCAGCAAACATTTGCTGAGTGCCTCTAGGACAGGGAGTTCCAAGAAAGCATGGGTTTTGCATATACATGTGTGGAGGCAGGGTGGGGGTTACAGAGAGGATTCTTGGCTGGAGAGACAGGGGGTAGACGAGAGGGGAGGTGGGGGGGGGGTGCTGCTGGAAGGCAGGACCAAGATACCAGCAGAGAGGCTAGACTTGAAGGCTGGGCAGGGGAGGGAGCTGAGAAAGATTTGGGAACCTAGCAGAGTACTGAAGCCAGAACTTCCAGAACGCCTCTGAGAGGTGGCACTTCCCCACTGCTGGGAGCAAAGAGTGAGCTCAGAGAGGCTGCTCCTTCATGCATGCATTCATTCAGCTTACCTGATGGAGCATCTCCTGTGTAGCAGGCACGGTATTTGGCACTTGGGATTCATCTATGATCACAGAGTCCTCTGACTGAGCTTGCCCTGGCTCAGTGGGTCAGGGAGTTCTCTCCCTGAGACCTGGAGACAGTCACGTTCACCAGCCAAGGTGAAGACAGAGCTGTTAGAATCATAGTCAGCTTTCAGGGTCATAATCCAACCCCAGCCACAGAGCTAGGTAACATCTGGGAGTCCCTTCACATCTCTGAGAGTCTCTGATAAGTTCAAACAAACTTGTTCTCTCCGGCTGGGTCCTGTCTGCACCCCCAGATCTCTGAACAAGCCTCCCAGATGCCCGACCCATGCCCTTGCGCTATGACGAATGCCATGCACATAGGATGAGCCCTGTAAATATTTCATGCCTGTATGCATGGCAAATGCTCCCTCATGAGCTGTGTGTCAGTCAAGATTCGTGTTTCGAGTGACAGAAACCCAACTTGAACTAGCTGAGGCCAGAAGGGGAATTAACCCACTCACAGAATCCAAAAGATTAGATGATCAAACTGAGGAAAGGCAGGAACAGCTGGACCTCAGAACAATGGGAACCGAAATTGGACCAGAACCTTCTCCCTCCATCTCTCATCTCTGCTTCTCTCTGCACAGGGCTTCATTATCTCTGCCTGTAGGCCAACGCCTCCACTTGGCACAAAGGCTAGAGGCCAAGTTCCCCTGGCCTTTACCACCCTAGAGCCTGCGCCGTGGAGGCAGCCTGGAGACTCCTTTTCAGTTCCATCTTGAAAAGTCCCAAGCAGGGATTCTGATAGGCCCAGCTGGCATGCAATGCCCAGAGAAGTTGAGGCCTCTAAAAACATGGCAGCATCTACAGGAGTCTAGTGGTGGAAGCAAGGAGAAGAGAAACTTCTGGAAGATGGAGAATGTTTATGAAAAGGGGCAATGTCCCAAATATGGAGAACAGACAAGGATAGATAGCATCCACCATAGTCCAAAAATTGAATCAGAAGAAAGATTTCTAAGGAGTCACTTCTAAAGCCATCTACCTTCAGACCATGGGGGAAGGGAAGGGGAAAAAATAGTTACAGAGAGGGAGGGAGGCAAACCATAAGAGACTCTTAAATACAGAGAACAAACTGAGGGTGGATGGGGGGTGGGGGGAGGGGGAAATGGGTGATGGGCATTGAGGAGGGCACTTGTTGGGATGAGCCCTGGATGTTGTGTGTAAGCCAATTTGACAATAAATTATATTTTAAAAAAAGGGATGATTAGTGCTAAAAGAATTAAAATTAAAAGAAATAAAAATAAAGCCATCCACCTTCTTTCCAGTCTCCCCGTCTATTCAGTATCTGATAACAGAATTACCTGATTATGTTAAAAAGTACCCCAAACCTACAGTCAAAGGGATGAAGTTTAAAATGGAACTCTGCCACTTAGTAGCTAGAGCAAGTCACTTAACTTGTCTCCACTTCGGTGTCCTCATCTGTTAAGTGGGTACAGGTTTACATGGGTCGTGTGCATGCATGTCAACAGCATAGTGTTGGCAGATGCCTTGTGCATGGTGGTCAGAGAGCTCAATCAGAACGTGAGTTCTGAGTCACCCATGTGGCTTCCAAAGCTCCTAGTGCACAGTTTAGTTCCATGCGGTCACATGTATCAGCCCCAAGAGGGAATCTGGAAAACGTCTTCTCACTGCATCTGTGAGGCTCCCTTCTTCTAATTATGCCCCACCCTCTAGAAGTGTCTGTTCTTCTTGTTCCCACCACTAGCCTCCAGAAGACACTGCCATGCTTTTAAAGGCCTCTATTTCTGGGGCACCTGAGTGGCTCCGTTGGTTAAGTATCTGACTTCGGTTCAGGTCATGATCTCGCAGCGCATGAGTTCGAGCCCTGCGTCGTCAGGCTCTGTGCTGACAGCTCAGAGCCTGGAGCCTGCTTTGGATTCTGTCTCCCTCTCTATCTGCCCCTCCCCTGCTCACACTCTGTCTCTCTCTGTCTCTCAAAAATGAATAAACGTTTTAAAAAAAAAAAAAGGCCTCCATTTCTCTGGCAGTTGGTTGACTGCTTGGTCAGTGGGAACTGGGAGGTGACTGGGCCAGGGTGTGCACATGGAGAGGGGCCCCTTCTCCTGCAGTGACCAGGCTGCACCAAGCAGAACACTCTCTCTTCTGTCCTGCTCAGCTTGGCCACCTAAAATACAGATTTTCCCATGCCACTCTCCTGTTCAGGGACCACAGTGGCTCCCACGGCTGCCAGCCCTACAGGGATCTCCAGGCCCTCCAGAGTCAGGTACCAGACTCAGCCCTCACCCTACCTCCCCATGTTCCTTAATCACATGCTTATGCCACACTTGGGACACTAATTCCTGATATGTCCCGTGGTCTGCCCTCCACCTGCCCCATCCTGCCTGTTCCTCGGGCACCTGATCTCTACATGCCCCATCTTGCCTGACTCCTGATGCCCCCACTTTAGCCACCTGGACACTGCACATAACGAAAGGCTTGATGGGCGATACCGTCCTACACGTGGTGACCCGGATACCTGCTCTCCTGAAACTTAAATTGGAGTCAGGGAAATAAGTTTCCTTTTATGGGATCCTGTTCTCCACCTTTTCTTCCAACAGTTAGTATGAGCAGACTTGGCACAGGCTTTTGGAGAAGTCATGTAGCTCGATCACCAGTCAGAGGACAAAAGATAAGATATTAATTTTCTACGCATGCACGAACAAGTCCATTGTCCACCATAGGCTTCTTGGATAGGGTCTGAGGCTTCTCAGACTCTGCTGGTCTTGATCTCCAAGGTGTTGGCTCCAGGCAGGGCACCTTCTGTCGAATTCCTTGGATCCTTAGGATGTTGCCACTCACTTGTTCTCAATAAAAACCCCTTGCCAACCACGTTCTGTGGGAGTTAGGCTTGCCACAAACTTCGAAAGACTACTGAGATGGAAGGTGAGGTCCAAGTGAGTGGGATCCCACATTCACGCCAACCTTAACCATGCTGTTCCCTATCACTCGCTTTCTAGTTTGAGAAAAAGAATCTGTGGCAAAGTCCGGTTTGCAAGTCACAGATCTAAATGACCCACTCAAATTCAAACACTTGCAGGGACAGACAGGTAATATAAAGGAGCAAATCGGGCAAGGCATGGGACAGCAGGGAGCAGTGCGGCCTGGGGAAACCCGTCAGAAAAGAGCAGGTGCCCCTGAGATCTAGCCACACGAAACAACAAACTTAGCGTGTCCAACTCTTCCAATTTTTCAGTAAATCTGCAACTTGATGTGGCTGTTTTCCAATTATTAAGACGTGCGCAGGTCAAACGGGCTCCTATTTCTGAACGAGATGCAGCCAGTGGACCGTCTGCCTGCAAGTCCTGGCTTGGGCATTGCCTTTGAGAAAACCGGGCCAGCAAGGACCACCGTTTCCTTGAACTCATTCACGAGACGGTATGGGGCAGCAGGAAGACCCGTCAAAAAGGCAGGTCTGGCCCTGACTAGCTGTGCGAGCTCAGATCAGGTCCCGAACCACCTTCACAGGCCTCTGCACGAACGTGACCGTAACAGCAGAGGATGCTGCTGGGGGACGTACCTCCTGGTACACGTGGCACAAGGTAGGCACACGGCAAAGGGTGTGTTTCCTGTTCACGCCCCCTAGGTGTGTTTCCTGTTGCCCTCTGCTAGGTGGAGACCTTGTGTGAATGAAACAGGGGTGTGGGTAGGGGCTTCCCAGACCAGCCGCAGGGGTGCTGACAGCTCAGAAAGCCCCAGCCCGTCACTAAGAGGGATGAAATGACCACCTTCCGTCTCCACTCTCTGGTGCACAGATGAGATGCGAGCGCCCCACCAGAGAGGAGCCGGGTGCCTGGGCCCGCGGCTGTCTGGCGGGATCATTAATAAGATAGATGTTCCTAATGGCTCCAAGAAGGATCATGGAGCTACTCATTATCAGGGGTTGAAATCGCTAATTATTCGTTTCTCTGCAGCTGTCACTCGCGGCACCCACCAAACCACAGGCCCCCGGCCGCGGTCCTTTCTCCCATGGCCAACAGGGGGCCGTGAGCACGCTTGGCTGGCCTGGGGCTGGGGCAAAGTCTTCTTCCTGCGTTCAATACTTATTAAAGTTGATTAGAACTCAATGCACCATAAAATCTCTTTCAAGTCAGTGAAATGCCTTTGGCTACAGATTTTTCCCCCCAGTTCTATCCAAAAGGAACTCCCAAGCACTGAGAGAGTATTGGAAAAATTAGATGCGGATGGAGAAGTGGGAGTGCGGCATTCCAGATTGGAAGGAGGGGAGGTAGTTGAGAACGGTTAGGGTAGAAGATAGCAATGCCTGGAATGAGAGGCATCCAGGACAAAAAAGGGAGTGTGGATTCAGGCGGGGTGGGAAGGCTGCCGGATGCACATATTTTTAGGAATGTTATTACCCTGGACCTAAAAATATGAGCCATGGTGTTCTTTAAAAGCGATCTAGGCCCTATTTACATTTCAGAGCAAACAGCATATTGTTTTCATCAGGGGGAAATAAGCACTCATGTTTACCTTATGTTTCCTTCAAAATATTTGCATTTCAAAGCCTTCTGAGCTTTAAGTTTCAGAGCTGTTCAAAATGTGGCACCTGGGCTTCTCCCAGATGGGCCATGTTTACGGCAGAAATCCATACCACCCAGCCAGGATGGCACCCCAAAAAAGGGCAGCGCCCCCTTTAAGGCCCATGAGGCACCCCCCCAGGAGTGCGGCAGTTGGGAGCAAAGCTGGTGGCCAGATGAGGGATGGGAGGGTCAGGCAGCCTGGTCACTGATCTTCTGTGTAGGTTCTGTGAGTTTGCCCCTGGTCAAGGATGGGGTTCATCCTCTCTGTGGACTTGGATGAGGGAAGAGATCATGCTGGTCTGCACGGGTCCTTGGGGCCCTGTCCTAGAAGGAGGAAATGGGCAGTCCTGGAGCCCTTGGGAGAGGGAGATGTTACACACAAAGCCCCGACTGAACCGGCACAGAGCAATGCCAGTGCCAGAGGGCTGGGCCAAATGACCTCAACCACCTCTTCTTGCCCCCAAACTTTCATTCATTCATTCACTTATTCACCAGTCACGGAGGGCCCGCTGTGCACTGGGCCTCAAGCTAGAAACTGGGGCCACAGTGATGAACAAACCAATCAGAGCTAACATTTGTTAGAAGCTAATTCTGTGCTGGGCACTGTTCTTCGTTGCCCATTATTATCAACTAGGGAGCTTTAGAAATCCCAGGGCCCAAGCCATACCCCAGACCAGTTAGATCTGAGTCTCTGCAAGTCACCATAATTTTTTATTCCCCCACATGGTTCCAGTGCACAGCCAAGTCTGAGAACCAGCATTCTAAGCGTTCCATAGACATGAACTCATTTAATCCTCAAACCACCTTCTGAATCAGGTCGGGATTATTATCCCCTTTTCAACAACGAAGCGCCAAGATGTTAATTCAGCCATGGCAGGGGAGCAGAGTCAGGATCTGAACCCAGGATTTGCCCTCCGGATAGCTCTGCTGTTGTACCTCCCGGTACCAATCCTGTCCTCACGGAGCTCCTTCTGTGGAGAGAAGCCAGTAGGCGGTTGAACCCAGTGTCAGAAGCAGCAGTGTCCAGCAGGGCAAAGCGGAAGGCACTATAGATGGTCCCGCCCCCAGCCATTCCCAGGTCCTCTTCACTTGCCTCCCACCTCAAGACTGACAAGTCAGAGACACCCCGTCCCAACACCTCCCTCAAAGCTAGGGTTCTGGTCAATGAGACGGCGTGGGATGCTGGGAAGGATTTTCCTCCAACATGACAGAGCAGGTGTGAAGGAGCGTCCCTTTCACTTTTTCGACCCATTCTCATCCTTCCGCCCGGGGGGGGGGGGGGGGGGGTTGCCATTTGAGGATGTGATGTTTGGAGCTGCTGGCCCATGAGGAGAAGCCTGAGAGAATCAATGCCGTGAAAGCAACCCAGGAACAGCCCTCCCTCCAGATCTCTTGCTAAGGGAGGTAACTAAAAGGCCTTCCCTGGGGGCGCCTGGGTGACTCAGTCAGTTAAGCATCCAACTTCAGCTCACACGGTTCGTGAGTTTGAGCCCCCACTGGGCTCTCTGCTGTCAGCACAGAGTCCGCTTCAGGTCCTCTATCCCTCTCTCTCTGCTTCTTCCCTGCTCATGTGCTCTCTCTCTCTCTCTCTCTCTCTCTCAAAAACAAGAAATTAAAAGAAATTTTTTTAAATCTTCCCTGCTTTCAGGTATTCAGCTACTTACACCTGCATCAGTTAGAAGGAGGTTTGACTGGGATTAACAGGAAGCCCCAAAATAATGGTGGCTTATGCAAGGTAGAAGTTTATTTCTCCTTCATATAAAAGAAAGCTGAATGAAGATAAGCAGCACACAGCAATGGGGAAGCTTTAAAGTCATAGAGAGCCAAGCATCTTTTTTCTTGCTGCCCTGCCATTCTTAGCACGTAACTTCTACTCACATGGATCAAAAATGGCTGCCCAAGCCCCGGGCATCACATCTGTATTCCAGCTAACAGGGAGAAAGAGGAGAGGTGGAAGAAGCGCATGTCCATCCTTCAAAGAACACTTTCTAGAAGTTCTTCTGTTTACATCCCGCTGACTAGAATTTCGTGACATGGCTACATCTGGTTGCAACGGAGATTGGGAACCATGTTTATTCTGGGTAGCCATGAGCTTAACCGAAATGAGGGATTCCTAGATAAGGAAGAAAGAAAGAATATTTGAGAGCAATAAGCAGTCTCTGCCGTACAGCTGAGGCCACCTCATTAATCCAGAGCTGGCCGACACTTGGGTGGAGAGGGGCTCAAAGATGACTTCTCTGACTGAGAAGAAGATTCAAGAGTTAGCCAGGCCAGAGGAAAGAGAACAAGTTTCCAGACAGGAGCAACAGCTTGGGCAAAGTCCTGGCAGGTGAGAGGTGAGGTGGAAGAGGCAGCAGGGGACCGAGCGGGGCAGGACCCTCTGGCCACGTGGAAAAATCTGGGCTTTCCTCTAAGAATAACAGCCCCCCTGGAAAGTGTTCGGCAGGAAAGTGACCGGGGTTGCATTTTGGAACGCTCATTCTGGCAGCGTGGGGGCCGCACTGGGGTGGAGGAGGGCACACCCGGAGGCAGGGAGACCCAGGGAGAGGCTCCCGGAGGGAGGCCAGTGAAGGGATGGTCGTGGCTTGAAGCACACAGCGGCACTTCCTGTCACACACTGGGAGGCAGATGAGGGATGGTGCTCTTCGAGCAGTGCTCTTCAGAGGGCTTGTGTGCAGTGAGAGGCCACGCTTGTACCACAACCGAAATCGGTGCAGCTTCCTTTGCTGGCAGTCTTACTACAAAATGCAGCACTATACCATGTACACACACACACACACACACACACACACACGCACACTCAGCTGAATTAACACGTGCTGAGCGTTGTATTTGCTTTACACTCTGAGGCAAGCTCCCTCCTTCTTCATGGACCATTTACGCTTTGCAGACCAGCACCAATCTGTGGAGCACACTTTGAAACATCACTGGCCTCAGGGCCAGAGGACCCTGACTACCTCATGTAAGGCCGCCCTCTTGGACCAGGGAAAAGCCTGGTTTCTCTGCGTCGGAAGCAAGCCTTACTCTTTCCTTTTTCCTTTTCATGTTTCAAGTTTCTATTTAAATTCTAGTTAGTTAACATATAGTGTAATAGCGGTTTCAGGAGTAGAATGTAGCGATTCATCACTTAGCTACGAAGCGCAGTGTTCCGGAGCCTTACTATTTCTTAATACTGCCAGTATTAAGACGTATGATACTGACACTGTCCCGTGCCAACCTCAACCTTCCAGAGGTTACCTATGGCCTTTGCCTGTGGTCCGGGAGCGGCAAACTCCCAGGTGACCTGCCAGTGAGAGGAGGCCGGCCTGGGATCCCTCACCACCTGCCCCAAGTCCCTGGAACGTACAAAGCCTCCCCGGCCAAGATCTTTCCAGGAACAAGGTGATTGCCTTGGGAGAGACAAAGGGCGAATGCCTCCTCAAGCTGGCTCCTCCAGCCGTGGGATGAGCTCCTGGGAGTGCCCCAGGTCCTAGCCCATTTAACAGGAAAGAATGGGGGAGCCTGGCCGGCTCAGTTGGTGGAGCACACAACTCCTGATCTTGGGGTCGTGAGTTCAAGCCCCACATTGGGCATAGAGAGCCTACTTCAAAACAAAACAAAACAAACCAGCAAGGAACGAAGGGCCCTGTGAGGTCAATCTGTGAGGTCACCGGCCCAGGACCCGGCCCCGCTGAACACCACACTTCCCACCTGGGCCAAGCCTGTCCATCGCCAGGCTGCCTCCTCCCCACTGTCGGCTGTTTGAGGGGCGCGTGTGTGCTTCCTCAACGCCCCCCATCCTGCCTGGCCCAGAGCGTGGCCCGAAGCCTCATTCCCATGTGCCAAACCCTGGCGGTGCATTCACTCATCTAATACTGAGCGCCAAGGAGTGCTTGTTTAATCCATTCATGGATTTACCTCAGGGCATCAGTGCCTGGAGGTTTCACCCTGGCTCAACTACTCGAGCCACACGCCCTTCTGGTGAGGGCCGACGTGCAAGAGCGGGCTTCAAGAGAGGAGGCCCCTCATTTGCACGCCAGTTCCTCAAGTAAAGGTCCGTCCCTTGTGTCCGCACAGGTTTCACTGGACTATTCCGGTGGCCCGGGACTCTGAGGAGAGGCGACGTGTGGAGCCCCCACTGGAACGTAGGGGACAGACCCCTCAGAGCACGCTCTTTGCAAGGGCTTTCCAGCCTCACTGCTTGTCGGCCAGATGGCAAATGTAAGGTGGGGGAAGTAGTCCGAGGTGACAAGTAGGACCCAAGGTGACACCGAGGCTGGCAGGGCCGAGGCCGGGCATTGCCCCCAGCGCCCTGCCCATCTTCACGCGTGGGCTCCTCCAAAGTGCCTAGAACAGGGCAACCCAGGCAAGAAGCTAGTATCATTCTCCTGAACACACAGGGTGCGTGTTGGACCCAAAGGGGACACCAGTCCCTCACGGAGGCCCTTTGGTAGCACTGACCAAGGAGCAGGGCCAGAGCGCCCATGATCCTTCTTCCAAATGTCACCCTGAGAAATCAGGTCAGAGACTGGGAAGCAAGCCAAAGGACATCTGAGGACCAGACCAGCCACCCTGCCAGCTGCCTGACCCCTCAGTTAGAGGTCAAAGCGCCCACGCCTCTACCCTGCTTCTCAGGTCCCCCGCTGTAGGGGAAAGCCAGCTCCGGGCACGTCCCCCCTGGCTGGTTGAGCCCTGCCCTCCACCCGGCCCCCCATCTCCAGCTTCGGGTTTCAACCAAAGGAGATTGGGACTTGGGAGGGGTGGGTAACCAGAGGCAGGCCAGACAGGGAGGAGAGAGGCAGTGAATGAAATTCTTTGTTTAAGAAAGGCTTGAGCCTTGCGTCTGCAAGCCCGGGAGAAGCATGTCATTTTGCTGGAAATGCGATTTTCCCTAACAAGTACAGAATTCTACATGACATGTTGAAAAGTGTATCTCTTTGAGAAGCTGCTCTGTATCTCAGAGGCATCGCCAGTACAGAACCATGTAATGTGGCAGTTGCCATGGCAACACCTCGTTTTCCATAGACAGGAAAATCAGAGTGGCTAAGTCGATTGAGAGGCCCCAAATAATGTCTCGAGAGCAGGCTGAGATGTGGCGCGGGCTGTCACCGCGCCTGGGGTGCTATTTGGGGGTCTCAGGGCTACCTCATATATGCTTCGTGGAGAATCCCAAGGGTGATGTTGAGTAATTCCTCTGCTTTTGTCAGAGGCTTGGAGATGACAGAACAGGATTTGTCCTAGGCCACCTGGCAAGGCAATGACGAGGCCAGGGTGACCAGGCTCCTGCTTCCCCTGCGTGGGCAATGGGCACAGCTGAGAGACATTGCCTCCCTCCTCCCCTCCCACCAATGTCCCCTTCTATCACTGGTTCTGCTTCTCTCCCCAGTTGTCCTGAAGGCAGACATTGTCCCTTGAGATGAGCAAGTTAGAGGAGAACGTGTCCCCAGTATCTATCCCTACACGTATAGCCCACTTACATGTGCCCATAGCCACACGTGCTCCCAGTGTGAGCTCTCTGAGCACAGGGACAGGGCCACGCAGAGCAGGTGCTCCATCCGTAGGTACAGCATTAAATGGTCATACATGCTGAAACATACCCCAGGGAACCCATTCGCCTGGGGCCACAGCTCCGGCTCCCCAGGGCCGGGCACAGCGTCTTGCAAGGGGTAGGTAGATGGGCATGGATGCAACATCTTGAACTTGAAACAGACACACACACACACACACACACACACACACACACACACCATGCTGAAGCCAAGGCTCTGCCCCGCCCACCAGCCTTAGCGAAGTACAGGCACTTTGCTCGGTATTAGCATAAAGCAGGGTAGCCCTTCTCCCTGCCTCAGCATGGTGCTTTGAGGAGGTTGGAAAGGGGTAAAGGCAGGATGCTCGAAGGGGAGCAGCCCAATTTAGATCCCAGGGAGGAAGCACCCTTACCCTTAGGGGTTCCGGAGTCAGCACAGCTTGGCCCCGGAGTCTTCTGCCCTCCCCATTGCTCGCTGTCACTTGGCATTCAGGGCCCTCTGCTGTATCTGTTGCTGTGTGTCCCCACCCCCAGCCCTCCCGGGAGGTGGCTAACAGCTAACACGGGGTACAGGAACAAGAAAAGCATCCACCCGCTCTTTTATCCACAAACACAAGTGAGCGTGGGGGACCGGGGAGTGACGTGGGGGAAGAGGCACAGGCCCCCCTCAACTTCCCAGAGGAAAAATTTTATGAAACTGTCAGAGATGTAATAGAGCTGTCAGAAGTACAGGAAATCAGCTACACAGATTACAAAAACATATGTCAGGGACCTATTGGTTTCATGACAGTGTGAAAATCACAATTTTTCTGTCAAGATAGAAAATAGAAACAGAGAAAAACCAGGAGCACTTTAGCATATACACCAGCTGACGGCGGTAAGTCCAACCCTCCACGGTGGGGAGAGACCCTCGGGAACAGGCAAGAGTGACCTGGGCTCCCCGGCCCCAACCGCGGGGAAAAGCATGCACACTGCCTCGGTGCCCTCTGCCTGAGCAAGTAGAACTTCGTGATGGCTCCACTCCCCCCAACCTGGCTGTGTGTCAGCTCCTCCCGCCGCCCCCATCTCCAGCTAGTGGCTATCCTCCAAACGGCTGGCCTTGCAGCTATGACAGGAGCATAGACAGTGACCAGTTCCCACGTCGGCCTGGCTGCCCAGCAGTGGGAGACCAGCCACAAACCAGGCCTCCTTCCTTTTCCTTTGTGAGGTTGTGAGACAGCCAGTGTGGGCCCCCGGCAGGGCACAAGGAAGGTGGGGCCGGGCAAGGGACCGGGGTCTTGAGAGAAACCACGGGCTGGAAGAGTCGCCCGCGTGTCCCTCGACCTCCTAGCTGCTGCGCATGGGGCTCCGGAGCCCTCTTTCCTCCAAGAAGCTCCGCAGCCCTGGGCCGGCCAGCCTGGCAGAGTTTCCTGTGGTTGTGACCAGAATCTGGGTGGAAACATCCTGCTGTCAATTAGAGCCAGGAGGAGGTGACAGACTGTGATTGCCCATCAGATGTCTATTGACACCTCTGAGCCCTGATCTCCTGAAATGTTCGCGGCCACGAGAGCACTTACCTTTCAGATGCACCAGGGTTTCACGGGAAAACGAACGCACACATGGGTCCCCAGGAAGTGTCTGCTCCGTGCTCAACTCCTTCAACTGCAATCAAGATGACCCCCATCTCTGCACGCCACATGGCACTTGAAAAAGCATCTTACATCTAGGGCTTGGCTGAGCATGTGTCCCCTCTTCTGTAAAATGGAAATGGCTTTTCCACCCTTACACTTTGCCCTGAAGTCAGAACAAATCCACCCCCCACCCCCGCCCTGCCCCGCCCCCTACCCCCGGCCCAGTTCCTGAAGCACTTCCTGCTTGAGCTAGACCCAGGCTTCCAGAAAGCAGACCGAAGATGGGATTCAACAGGCAAGGAATCTATTAGGGAAACCCCTGGAGAGAGAGAATGGGAGTCAGGAAAGACCAACGGGCAGTGCAGGTCCGACCCTGAGGAAAGGGAGAAGGAAAGGCACCATGCAGGCTAAAGAAGGGTTGGCAGGGCCAAAGCCAGGGGTCAGAACACATCCCTTGACTCCTGGGACATCCCTGCCGTGCTCAGTCACACACACAGCCCTGGGAGTCAGAGCACAGGGCCCAGGGTGGGAGGTGTGCAAGGTGTCTCCTCACCGCTCGCCCGGCACACCCTCCCACGTGCTGTCCCACCCCCACGGTACTCTCCGCTGGGACCGGCCTGAATAACCCCAGCTCTTCCGCTGAGTCTTGCAGTAGCAGATTCTTCCTCCAGGCAGCCTTCTCTGACCTCGGCCCCCTTCCCCCGACCGGCACCGCTGCCCGTGCTGCAATTGCATGAAGAATCCTTGCCCCCCCCCCCCCAGCCCTGAGTTCTACTCACAGCCGTGCCTCTCTCCCTCCCCCACAACCCAGGCCGGGGACTGTGCCAGAGCTCATGAATGTTGCTGAATGGTGAGCACAGAGAAATGGCCCAGGGGCTGGCAAGGGCGTTGGAATCTGGGGGTGCCGATTCCAGGAGCCCTCACTTGAACCACTGCGAAGCTGTCTGCTCAGAGGTATATGCAGATTATTAGTAACAGGCAGCAGACATAGGCAGGTACTACCTGAGCCCAAACCCAGGATGCCGGGTCCACGCACTTGTGTGCAAAGAAACAGGCAGGTACCCGGCAAGCAGGCGTCCCTATCAATGAGCTGAGAGGCAGGGAGCATCACCAGGCACCATCCTGAAAGGGACATCTGGCTCATCTACTTGACAGTCCCCGATGCTGTGCCAAGGGTGTGAGTTATCCGCTAGCTGAGATGCTGACCCCGTTATCCGCCCGATGGCCAGAGCAGGCCCAGGGCACGCAGAGCCCCCAAGCTGGTCTCTCCTGGCTGTAAGCAGCCTTGCCCACTGACCCTGGTGTGCTGTCCAAAGTTTACCCTTCTCTGTGCATGCCATGACATTACAAAAGGGTCAGCAGGCACCGGTTCTAGTCTGGCCCCATTACACAGATGAGGAAACTAAGGCCCAAGAAGAGAAGGGGTGCTTACTCAAAGACACTAAGAATAAGAAGCCCTTGGTTTTCATTCCAGGGCCACTGCTGGGTCTACTGTCCCAGGACACCTCACCACTGCTCCTACCGACTTCGACCCCTTGTTCGGCTCCAGATCCACGTGGGCCTTCGTCCTCTCCTTCCATCAAGGGCCAGAGACGCCCAAGTCTCTCCCGACAGCTCCTGCGAGGAGTGAGCTCATCTCTCAGGCAGGTGTCTCCACCTTCTCTGATTCCCCTCTCGTTGGGGAAGGCATCATGCTGGAGTAGGATGTGCAGCTAATAAATATGTATGCAGGATTTTTATTACTTAATAGTTGTAAGGTTAATCGTCGTGGTGAACGCCTATATTTAATGTGTCAATGGAGCTGCAAAATGCCAAACTGAATAGCTTTAACACACATTAGTTCTACTTGTGAATCTACAAATAGGAACCTTGTCAGAAAAGTATTCAAACCAAGATCAGTATTGATTTTGGTCCTCGGGAAAGGCACTGGACTGTGACAGTTTAAAATGATAAATGTCTAGAGAATTATTTGCCCGTATTGATAAAAAGAAGCAGATATAAAGCTGACAGTCTCAGAGGCGTCACCGCTGAGTGAGGGCAGCACATCTAACATTGTTAGGGGGCTCTGAGCTAATCTCCCCTTTGATATGGAGAAGATCCTCATCTGATCTGGTCCTGCCCTGAGACTCAGGCTTGTAATTGCAAAGGAGGGGCCTCTCTGAGCATGTTCAGTCTGCTCCAGGGTTCCTGCCCCCAACGCCCCCACCATAGTTCTGGAAAGCTGCATTCTGCAGGGATTCCTGGGCCTTTCATTGCACTCCTGCTCCCCTCCTGCTCTCCTGGGCCTCTCATTGCACTCCTGCTCCCCTCCTGCTCAGGAACTTTCTGTGGCTCAGAAAGCAAGACTGAACGAAGTCCTCGGGCTGGCCTGAGCACTCAATCCCAAATGGCACCACCTCCCTCTCAACCTTGTCATTCAAACTCACCCCACAGGACCTCTGTGCCAGCAAGACTGGAGGGCTGCAGCTGTTGTGAACTCCTGTCAAAAGCTCCCCCATTTCTCTCACCCAGAACATGGCCCCCTACCCATTTTGACTGTCTGAAGTGGACCCCACGTCCCCTTTATTCTCTAGTCCAACGCCACCAGGACTGGCCAGGATTCCCTCCTTGGCCAGACTCTAGTCAGGTTCTCCTGAAGCCTCTTCCCAACAGGCCTGGACTTTGGGACTGCCCTGCTCATCTCTGCACGGTCCAACAAGCAACTTTGCAAGAACACTGCTAAGTCCGTTTAACCAGAACCCCCCCCCCCATACCTGGTCACCCTCAACCTCCTGGGATGTCTCACCACCCTGGTCTGCTGGCTGATCCTGTGAGGTCAGTTTAATCGGAAAAACCTGACCCCCAAGGCTTCCTCTTAGTAATTTTCTATCCATGGACCCTCACCCTGCTCCTTGGCTGTAAATCCCCTTTTCCTTGTTGTACTTGGTGTTGAGCCTGATTTCACTCCCCAGCAAAGCCCATTGTCGTAGCACTGCCCTAAACACCGTGTTGCCTTATCCTCTTTAGCAAGTGTCATGAATGCATTTGTCTGTTGCACTGGGCCCCGTGCCCAAAGAGCATGCCCCTCACTCACAGCTCCCTTACTCTGCCATATTTGCCCTTTGCACCCGTTTCAGATACACTTGTATGTTGGTTAAATCTCATCTGTCTCCCCCCAACCACAACATAAAGACAGACACTTGGATTATTTTGCTCATCACTGTGGAACGGTGTCTGGCACAGGGAAAGTGTGAGGGTAAGTATTTGGGAGTGAATGAATGAATGAATGAGTCCTTCAAGAAGACTTCGGGGGACACCTGGGTGGCTCGGTCGGTTGAGCGTCAGACTTCGGCTCAGGTCATGAACTCACTGTTGGTGGGTTCGAGCCCTGTGTTGAACTCTGTGCTGACAGCTCAGAGCCTGGAGCCTGCTTCAGATTCCGTGTCGCCCTCTCTCTCTGCTCCTCCCCACTCACACTCTGTCTCTCTCTCAAAAATAAATAAATGCTTAAAAAAAAAAAAAGAAGTCTTCTGAATACCACCATCCCCAGTGATTATATATTCCTCCCTTGTCTTCAAACTGACAGGACGTTTCCAGCTCTCTTGCCACCCAGTAGTCTGCTCAGAAACCCTCCATGGCTCCCTATGGCTTAAGGACCAGGTTTGAACCCTCCAGCCCAAACTGCCTGGGCCCACTCCCCAAGCACCCCCTCTTCCCGTCTTGCCTGCATCTCACTTCCTGCCTGTTGCCCAGGACCTGGCTGCTCTCTCTCTGCAGAGCACCTCAAGGCTGAGGCTTGTGGCGGACATCCGGCTTAGTCTGAGTGTGGCTTCGTGCTGTTCTGCCATCATGGACGGCCCCCAGTCAGCCAAGGGCCTGTCCTGTCCTGTCACCGCAGGGTCTGAGCCAGCACAGCAGAATCCGACCCCTCTGCTTGTCTCCTGGGGACCTTAGTCATGAGCCCACTCACAGGCACTCACGTTACATCTGGTGCCATAAAATCGTGTGACTGGACGCTATTTGAAAATACCAACTCATGGAGTCATTTTCCTCCTGAATTTTCTGCTTTCCTTTTCCTGCCCTCTGGTCTCTTGCCTCACAAAAGGATTGCCACACAGCAGAAAGCAGATGGTGCCTATAGGCCATCCTGGCTTTTGCTTCCAAAAGCATAAATCCATTAGATGAGCATGGAGGGCTTGCACAGAAAGAAAGAGGGAGAACCAGGTTCTCAGCAAGAAGCAAGAGATCTCAGAAGAATCGTGAATCGGGAACGATTTCTCCCCAAACTGAAAGAGTTTTCCCCAATGTGGAGGGAGGAAAACAATGAAGATTGTCTCTCAAGGAGAGGAGATCTGTCCACTGCGGCAGCACCAGGGAATGCGTAAGAGCCTAGAGCAATGCTCCATGAGATCTCATGGGGGTCAGGACCGTGGGCAGCCCCCAAGAGGAGCCCATGCCCGAGACAGGGCTGGACGGTGGCAGAAAGCAGGCCGCATTTTGAAGGAGCCCTGCAGGCCTGGCAGGTGGCAGATCCTGGGGATCGAGGGGTGATGACCAGAGGGCCCGCCCCCTAATTCCTGGGCACACTGGATCACACCTCCACCTGGGAGGCGGGAGGACTACCCCACAGCAGCTGAGGTGAGGGGTTCCTGCCAGTCCCACAGGATGGGCCGTAGAGCAGCTGTGAGCTACAGGAAACAGGGACCAGTGATTTGCCTAAGGCGGCTCAGCAGATGAACCAAGATTCATAACCACCACCTCCCCACCAGAGGAGGTGCTCCCTGAGATCAGCTGCACTCCTTCCTCCCCATCACTTCTCACCTGCCCAGGCAGGTGCCCAACAAGAAGAGGTGGGACTCTGCTGCCAGAGGGCTGGCTCCCTGGCACTGTGGGAGATGTTTCCTGACCTCTCCCCATCGAGAAGAGACTGGGGGTGGGCACCTGGGTGGCTCAGTCGGTTAAGTGTCAGACTTCAGCTCAGGTCAAAATCTCACGGTTGTGGGTTCGAGCCCCTCCATGACAGCATGGAGCCTGCTTTGGATCCTCTGTCCCCCTCTCTCTCTGCCCCTCCCCTGTGCGCTCTCTCTCCCTCTCAAAATAAACATTTAAAAGAGGAAGAAGAGACTGGGAGCACTGGTCACCAGTGGATGCCCAGGAAGAGCAGCAGGGTGAAGACACGGGGCAGTGTGGCTCACTGTGCCAGTGGGGGCAGTGGGGAGGCCCGGTACCATCATGCTCACTCCTGGGCCCCCCGGACCTTGCGGCAGGGAGAAGGAGCTGTCTTGGGCCTCTACCCACATAGCAACCAGGCCCCCGTCTTTACTCCACGTGCTCATGGCCACTACCTAAAGCTTCTCTGTCCTGCCTCCAGAAGGATCTTGACATTACCCCGAGCAGGGGTCTCCAAAGAGGCCTTGAGAAATCCCAGAGTGGGACCACTCACTGTACAGTTTTGGTGCTGGGGCCCAGAGAGGGCAAGCTTCTCATTCAACATCACACAGTGGCTTGGCAGATCTGAGACAGAAACTAAGCCTCCTGCCTCCAGGAAGTGACTCTTTCTAGCACCCCTGGTACCTCACGGGAGCATGTACCTCCCAGTGACTCAGACCCCCACAGCCACAACCAGCCAACATAAGGACTGCCAAGGGGTATGTGGCTTTAACCAGGCAGGGAGACCTGCATGGGAGACCTGGGCCCTAGCGCCCTCCCTGCAACTTCCCCTTTCTGGGCCTCCACGGGGCTCAGAAGGCTGGTTTCCTCAAGCAGGAAGGGAGGGCAATGGACCAGGTAAGCAAATATGGGGCGAGGTGTCGGTGCACTAAAGAAAAGGAGGCCAGGCGGCCAGGATCCCACCATCCTGCTGTCACCGGAGCAGCTCTGCTTTCAAATGCCTTTCACCTGGAGCCTCTGCTTAGACACGGAAAAGGGATCCCACTACTCAGTAAATATGCGACACTTCCCCACCCCACCCGCCACCCCAACCCCGGGCCCCGTGGAGGCAGAGCCCAAGAGGCTGCCCCGTGCTCAGCAGGAGGAGGCTCACGTGGGCAATCGCCCACCGCGCTTCACCAGGGACACACTCAGAGCCATCCACGGGCCCACGGCAAAGTTTAGAGAAGAACTCGGACAACCAGCACTCAGCACTGCGGCCAGGGAGGAGAGGGTCACCACCCCCTCTCCAAGTGGCCACGTCCAGAGCCTCAGGCCAAGGGACATCCCCCCGGCAGGGCTTCAAGTCTTGCAGCAGGCAGTGAGCTGTCGTCACAGCCCCGAACGAGAGTCAATGAATGCAAAGCTGGCGTGCCTGGAGTGAGAAGGTGGGTCTGCCTGCCCCCTTCCCCTGCCTAACCTTGCTGTGGAACCCTGAGGTTCCACAGAACAGAGCATGGAAACCACCGGCCTGGTCCCATCCATCATTTTACACATCAAAAAACAGAGTCGCAGAGAAAGGAAGGCGGTTGTCAAGATCACAGAGCCAGTCTGGAGAGTAGTTTAGGACCTAGGACACAGTAGGAAGGGAAGAGCCCTGGGCGTCCTTTTTCTAGAATCAGAAACCACGGCCCATCAGATGAGTGGACAGAGGACCCAGGAGTCCCCAGATGGTCATAGGCAAGGTCCCTTGCTCCCGGAGAAGCTGAGCATTCTGCCTGGAAAGGAGACCAATCTCCTACCACCGGGCACCGCTATTCCCCTCTCGGCTTCCCGCCTGCCCTTCCCTCCTTCCAGGTCAGAGCAGACGGAGCCCCTCCGCTCCCACCGGTGCCGGGCCCGCGCTCTGCTCGTAATTACCCTGTGATAGATGTTGGCGTTGCTGCTAAAGGTATCTGCGTGCAGCCTTTATGGTCATTTTCCAACAGCCCAGACCTTTTAAACTCTCTTGTGGGAGCAGGTTAAGATGATTATGCAGATGGATGGACCCTGGTGCAATATTATGTCAGCGATGGAGACGTAGGAGCTGCAGACGGGGCGCGATTACTGCTGAGAGGAGGCCGCCGCGGCCAGGGCAGGACAGAGGGGGCCCGCGCAAGAACCCTCCCGGAGTGCCACACTCACGCGCATTCTCACACACACCGTAACACACTCTCACCATAACACTCACACACCCTCGCACGCTGTAACACATGCACATACACGCACACACTCACATTCTCACACTCCCATTCTAACACTCACACGCACTCACATACATGCTTACGCTCACTCACACACTCCCCATAACACACTCTCACTTGCCCATAAACACCGTAACACACACTCTCGCACATGCACACACCCTCAGGTACACACCCTCTCACACACACTCATCCTCGGCCTCTCTAGTTAGTTGTCTGGTTACCGTCGGACTCTGTCCCCATGGAAACGGGAAAAGTCAGCCACATCTGGTGGGATGCCAAGAAGGCACAGGTCTTCGAGGAGGAGAGGCAGCCGAGGCAGACCTGCTCCCGAGCTTGCCTGCTGGGGACAGGAGAACTAAGTCATATGCAGAGGCGGACCTCCAAAGGCCAGCCTAGAGAGCGTGGCCCAAGGGACCAGCACACTCCCGTCAAGCCCCGGGCAAGGGTGAGGGGGCCACACAGAGGTGTGGACGGGACAGTCCTGCCGCCTTCTGGAGAGGGCCCCACATCGGGCGGTGCTTCCCCTGCAGACAAAGTCAGAAGGAAGAAACAATGGCTTGCAGACTCATTTCCGGGAGATAGAAAGAAACTCCCCACGACAGGCTCCCCTTGTCCCAGTTCCAAGAGCCAGAGAAGAGCCTCCCAACACTTCCCTCGGCAGCGGCCTGCCCGCAGGAGGCTCAGTGGCCACCCCTCAGGGCTGACTCCACTAACACCCTCCCTTCAGCAACACCAAGGACGCAAGGCCCAGGAGGAGCACAGCGTGGCAGTTCTGCCTGGAGCCACACGGGCGGGAAGGTAAAGTGGAAAATGAAGGTAAAGCACAGAGGTTCCTGGGACGAGGGCAAAGCGCAGCCCTCCGGCAACCCTCCAGAAACAGAGCGGCTTCTCCTCCAGACCGCAGACAGGAGCCAGCAGGGCAAACGCCCGGTGTGCTGAGGGAGGGTGGGGCCGTCTGCTCTGACAGCAGCGGGAAGCACGCATCACCTGTGCAAAGCACCTGGCACGTAACAGGCCTCCCAAACAGCAGCGGTTAACAGCGCGAGAGGTGTTCACAAGTCCGGCCACGTGTGGTTCACCCTGGCCTTGGCGTCTATAGCCCTGACACCTCCACGAATGGGGTGGCGGCGGCCACTGTGCTACCAACCATGTCTGGGCTGGCCCAGGACTTGGCTAAGCCTGAGCCTGAGCCTGAGGGAAAGAATGGCCATGGGGAGCTGGGGGACAGGGACAGGAGAACGAGAACACAATCTGTCCTGCCTTTCCCAACTGGATTCCATTCCGTGACTGAGTGTAAGGGCTTAAGCCACAGCCTGTATCTTCCGAAGCCAGGAATTGGAAGCAGGTAAGAGAAATGGATTCTTCGTGGGTACAGGAAGCAGAAATCTAACACCGACTCCTATCACCACCTGCTATGATTAGAAGCTCTTACTGGCCAAGCACCCACTAAGTATCAAGCTTTGTCCTAAGTAACTACCATTAATTCTCTCCACTGCTCACTCCAAACCTGCAAGGGATATATAATTATCCCCATTTCATAGGCGGAAATACTGAGGCTCAGACAAGCAGTGTGACTTCCCCAGGGTCATTCAAGGAGGAAGGGGTCAGGCCCGGCACATCGAGCCTGCAGAAGTGCCCAGTAGAACAAAAGAATCAGCATCTAAGGGCCCAGGCTTTGGAGCCAAACACATCTGGGCTTGAATCCCAGTACAGCTGACTCCTTAACTGTGTGACCTTAGCCGAGTGATTAAACTGCTCTGAGCCTCCGGTTCTTTGGAGGTAAGTTGGTGTTAATTATGCCCGTCTCCAAGAGTCACCGTCAAGACTAATGACACTGTGTAGGAAGTGCCCCAGACCACAGCAGTGCCAGCTAAGCGGGAGATAGGATCGCCCCCTGGGAGGTAAGGGCCGACCTGTCTGGTGTACCACCGGACCCAAAAGGTCTCAGAAAGCCTGACACTGAATAAATAGCTGTGGAATGAATGTGGGCTTTTTCCCCATTGAAAGGAAGCATGTGCTCATAGGACAGGGGAAATGGAAATGCATTTTTAAAATGTCACACCTAGGGGCTCCTGGGTGGCTCAGTCAGTTAAGCGTCCGACTTCGGCTCAGGTCATGATCTCGCGGTTCGTGAGTTCAAGCCCCGTGTCAGGCTCTGTGCTGATGGCTCAGAGCCTGGAGCCTGTTTCGGATTCTGTGTCTCCCTCTCTCTCTGCCTCTCCCCCGTTCATGCTCTGTCTCTCTCTGTCTCAAAAATAAATAAAGGTTAAAATGTCACGCCTAAGTCCCACCTTCAAAAAATAATCGCTGTTCTGCTTTTACTTTTAGGTAAATCACTTGAGTCCTGTGAATTCCTCACCTCCCAGCTGAGATTTGTGCCACTCATATTTCAGCCAAAGACTAGCCAGGCAAACCAAGCCAGTGACTGTCCCAACACTCGGGCCTCCCTCCCCTGCAAACCCACCTGAGTTAGGACAGGCAGGGAGACCCTGCCCCGTCTCTGCCACCCAGCCACAGTCAAGACAGAAGGCTTCTCCCAGGAATGGTGGCCACTCAAGCGATTGGGACTTTAGAGCTGCCATTGTGTGAAGAAAGTGCCCAACCAGACCCTTCGAAACAGAAGCCTTAGTTATGGCGGAGGGAGGGGGTGTTTAGCCAGATCACCAGGAGGTGCTTGTTTCTGGGAAGTGGACTGGCCTACATGGCCCTTCGTGCCCTGTGCTTCCCTGCCATGTCCTCTGTGTCCCAGTCACACCAAGCATCCACACTGGTTCCCAATTGGTCAATTCCCCCCCCCCGCCCCCGCCCAATTTTGTGTTTTTCCCCTCAGTGTTCTCCTCCCCTCCACGTGGCACACTCACATTCAGCCTTTAAAGTCCCACTCAAGTGCCACTCCTTCCACGCCAGGAAGCTCTCCACAAGCCCCAAAGTTAGTGAGGTGGCCCCGTCCCAGGTTCCCACACCCCATGGGCCCACGTCCACGACAGTCCCACCACCCCCTTATCATAGCCTGGTTACTTGTCAGACAGGAGTTCTTAGGGGCATGGCAGAGTGCTGGGGACAATGGGACAGAGGAGAGCTGTCTGACCCCAGCTGATCCTCTGATCCGGATCCTCTGCCCCCAAAGACAGGTCTACACCTCCCAGTATCTAGAACTGAGTCTGGGAGAGGCAGCTCACTGAATGTGCAGGGCAGGGAGGGAGAGGAGATGTAAAGAAGAAGACATGGTGGGTAAATCATAGGGTGCTGGACGGGACTTTTCCGTGGGAAGATGTGCCAACAACGCCATCCGGGAAAGCCGGTGACAAGCAGGGCCCACCAGCTCCCCGCTGGACAGCGGCCTGTAACCCCTCTTCCCAGATGTCTCCATCCAGGACCACGCAGGAGGGATGGGACAGCTGAGGCCTTTGGCCAGGGGGGAGCAGCATCCACTGTCATCCGGGTGACAGAACGCTTTCTTCCTCCAAGCCCGGCAGAAGGAGGGCCTCCGGGAGAATCACTCCTGGACACACGGATGCCTGCGAGAAGCAGACACCAGCTCAGCACACCTGCTGGGTGCTGGCTGGATGCAGAAGTGGGAGGCATGGGGGGTGGGGTCTTTGCAGGGCTTGAAACATGTCCCCTGGAATTTGAGGTGCGAGGGGACACAGGAAGTGGTGACTGCCACAGAAGCCTGTGCTTGGAAAGGAAAATGGGACCAGGGCTTAGGGGGCCAGGAATCAGAACATCGCATGCTGGCATTCCTGGCACCTGAAGAGTGCAGAAGAGGACCTCAGGGCTCCACACGTATGACACACGAGCACAGAAGTTAAAGGATAAGGCAGGAGTCCTGGCCTCCCAGGAGGCCATCAACCAAGTGAGGCCACACCTACCAGCCGGGGAGTTGGAAGCATTGACCCCGCTGGCGGGAAGGGAAGCTGAGCTAGCCTTCCTGGGAGCACCCCAGGGATGGAGGGTGCTAGGGTGACCCTGGACACGGCTCCTGAGGAATTCAGACTCGCCTTCCACCCAGAGACCACAGCTACCCAGCAGGGAGGAGGAACCCTATAGAGCCAAAGCAAAACCCATCCATTTCACTGATAGAGGATGAGGGACACAAGAAGGTCTCCACACCACCTGCTCTGGGAGACACGGGGGGTGGGGGAGAAGCGTTGCGGACAAGAAGGCTCTTCTCCTTCCCCACTTCAGGGAGAGGCCCCTGACACTGCCGTGAGGCTGAAGCTTCAGGCCGGATCACAGCAGGTTCTAGCAACTGTAAGTGGCCAGAAGTCACGGGCCGGCCCCTGGCATCGTAAGAAACAAAGAGGGAGATTCAGTAGGGCAAGAGGGATGGGAGAGAAGGAAACCACCCAACGACTCCACTCCACCGAGCTGGGATCCTTCACTGAGCGCTACAAGGAAGAAAGGGAGGGAGTGCTGCAGAGAAGGAAAGTAAAAGGAAGAGAGGGGGAGGCAGACTTGTCACTGGAAGTCAAGACTGGGAAGCAGGTAGCCAGGGGTCCCCGTGCCACCGGCCCTCAGTGGCTGAACAAACATTCCTCTGATCCCCACCAAGTGAGCCCTTGTGTCCCAAGAAAGAGTGTGGCCGGTGTTCTCACCTCCAGCTGCCCAGTAGAATCACAGGGAGAGTCTTCGAAAAATATCCTCCCCAGAACTCACTCTAGACTAATGGATCCTGGCTGGGGGAGTGGGCTGGAAACAGTTTGAAATGCTCCCCGGGTGATTTCACACACAGCCACAGATGAGAACCAGTGGCCAAGGCGGTTCTCAGAGGGTGCTCTTGGGACTGGCAGCATCACCTGTGAACCGGGCGAAATGCAGATTCTCAGGCCCTGCCCTTAGGCACTGAATCAGACACCCTGGAAGTGAGGCCGGGCCATCTGCGCTGACAAACATCCGGGTGATTCTGATCCAGGTCAGAGTTGGAGACCCACTGCACTACAGGACACCTGGAGGGGGCGTGGGAGGAAGGGGGAAGGTGATGAGTGGGACCCACGTGGGGCGGGAGCCGTAAGGCCCTCCCCAGGCAGCACCCCAGGACCCTGACTGCCTATCAAAGCCGTGTCTCCTTCTGCCCAGCACTTCAGCTCCCAGTAGACGGCCGGGCAGGCCCCGAGTGCTAGGTGTTTGGCACTGCGGAGGGGTTTGCTCTGTTGCACAAAATGCTGGGCTCCCCGTGAGCACCATCTGTTTACTCACTCTTGGTTTCCCAGGCATGCGCGGAGTGAGGGGAGCTGCTTGTTCTCCCATTACCCATCTTGATTAAGTCAGCTGGCTCCTTGATTAAGTCAACGGCCACACGAACAGAAACTAATAGTAATAATTTACTAATTGTCTCTAAGCTGGAGTCACTGTCCTCACCCACAGACAAAAGGGAGCCATTAACCGTCTCCCAAATTCCAGGAGCCGAGGCCCTGTCCCCGCCCCAGCTAGGAGGGCTGCAGGAGGGACATGCAAGTGGGCAAGGGGCAGGGGTGCTGTGCCGAAGACCAGAGATGCAGAGTGGAGGGGAGGGGAGGGTACAGTAAGGCAGACAATGATGAGGGCTCAGAGAACCAAGGCGAGGAGGGAACGGACTCACCCCGCCATCACCAGCTCCCATCCTCGCCTCATCCCCGCTTGCTGCTGCTGAGAGTCCCACAGAAGCTCAGCCTGCAGTGCCTGCACTCTTGGCTTCATCTTTTACCCAGCAATGCTTTTTTGTACTACCTCCTCCAGGAAGCTTTCCCAGGCTGCTATGTTAGGAGATGGGCTAAGCACACAGGCCCGGAGCTGCACAACAGAAACGATCCATGTGCATGCCTCAACCCTGTTTAACAGGTGAGGAATCCAGGGATGGATGCAACAGGTGCAGTGACTTGGCCAAGGTCATGCAGTGACCTGGAGGCCAGCATTCAAACCCAAGTCTTTGAGCACAGGCTCTTCCCAGATGCACAGCCAGATGATTGCAGCAATGGTGGTGCGGGGAGGGGTGGGGGGCAGAGTAGCTGTTCTTTCTAAGCACTTTCTCCTTGAGTGTCATCTTTCCAACTGCTTTTAAGGTAATCAGTTGACGGGAGTGTCGCTTTGACTGCGGTGAAAAGTAATGAAAGAAAATAGTGAACAAACAAGCCTGTAAGACACAGAAAGCAGGCAGGCAGAGGGCCCTTGCTTTTCCCACGCTCTCTCTCCCCCGAGCCAAGAGCAGGCCCTGCCGGCCCCACCTGGACCACCCCCAGGCTCCCTCCGGTCTGTGCGAGGTGCCTCTCCTCTCTAGGAGCTCCTAATCTCCCATTACCAGCTCCCAGACCCACTTATGGGGACTTGACAGCTCCCCCGTCTAGACTGCAGACTCCTAAAGTCTTAATTGCTCTTTCATCAACAGAGAAGGGCTGCTTCTTCGTCAAGCAGCCAACCACTCAGCGAGTCCTTGTCAAGCTCCTGCAGGGTACCAGCCACGCAGGGGATTCAGAGATGTCTGAGGGTTTGATGGATCATCTGGGGTCAGAGGAGGACAGTTCAGATGCTGCCTGGGCTGGGCCTCTTGCCAGATATTAGGCTTCCAACGAAAATGCGCCCCAAGCCATCTGGGTGCTCCTCCGGCTCTCTGGAGAGGGCAGGCAGGGAGGGAAACTGGGGCTGCAAATGGCCCCCCCGGGTTGCCTTTCAAGCACCTGGTCCCAAGGCACCTGGCCTTGGAGTGTCCCAGACTGGTGCTTCGGCATTGCTCCCCTCCTTTATTGAGCACTTACTAGGTGCTAGGCGCTGTACTCTGCCCAGGGAGAGGGCACAGCATGCACGTGGTCCTTGACCAGGTGCAATTTACCCTCTAGTGCTGTAGCCAGGCTAACCCACCCTCAGCCTCACTCCCGAGCCGCCCCAGCCAGAGGTGAACTAGAGGGCAGGTATTAATGGATGCTGATGGCTCCCTGGGTGCAGCTCCCACCAGCTGCATTCTCCCTCCCGACATCTCCCCGTGAACCGGTTCTGCCTATCCCTGCCACCTAGGTGGCCCCGGGTCCACAGCAGTCTGCTCTGGGTGCCAGCGCTGCCTTTCGCCCACCAGGCCCCGGGGGCATGATTTGGTTGCCACCATCAGGGTCCATGAGCTAGAGCTACAGCTGGGTGATGCTCCAAATCTCCTGGGGACAACTGAGGCCGGGGTCCATGGACACCTTTTATGCCTGTCCCCAGAGGGCAGTTCCCAGGGGCCCAGCGAAACCACAACCTGTCCTTGGCATTCAGGGCAGAAGAGAAGAGCTCTCCTTTGTCATCATTCTGGAAAGAATGGCTCCCTGGAGGCAAGGCTCTGGGTTGTCACAAACAGGACTGTCAAACTGAGAGGCATTTATTCATCTCACAATCGCCTAAGTGCCTCTGGTTTAAAAAAAAAAAAAAAAAAGCCATCGATTGTGCACAACATGCCAGCCTGTCACTGGCTTCTGCCTTGAATCCCTACTACCACTCTCTGCAGTGGGGAATCTGGGCTCAGAGGAGGGAAGGGACTCGTTCGAGTCACCCGGCAAGTTCAGGGCACGCTGGAATCCAGCCCCACTGGCTTCCAGTCCAGACCCCCCAGCATCCTGCCTACAGCAGCTGCCTCTGAAGACCCTGGCCTTGCTGTAGGCACCCAGGGGCCTCACCGTGGATTAACTACCTGAGGCCGTGCCTCCCTCTCCACCAGCCGACACTGTGGCAGCTACTGCAGTCAGGATGAAATAGAGCCGCGGAAAAACGAGCAGAGCTGCCGCCATAAACCATCTCTCTCTGCCAGAATATCGCCAGGTGCCTCTCCCGGGAGGGGAGATGACACTATCAGGATACGGCAGCTAGAAAGGAAGAGGGGAGGGTGAGGGGCCCCATCTAGGTCCACACAGACCTAGGTGGGAGGTTGGAAGGGGGAGGGGAGGAAGGACATTCTGCTAGACGGAGACCAGGTGCTGTTCCACAGACTGCAAGGGGCGGGTGGGGGTGTCCAGTCCCATCTGCATGGGGACTGTGTTTCTCCCCCCGACGTTGGCCATGTTTCTGTAGGAGAGCCCCACGGTGGCCTGGTAATGGAAAAGTTAGGGCTCTGCTGTGCTGATATGTCCATCAAATCTGCCCCCGAGGGGAGACGTCATGCCTTCCAGAGCACAGAACAATGGACGCCCAGCCGAGGGTGTGTGTGTGTACATGTGAGCGTTCTCCTAGACACCGCCAAAGGAAGAGATCAATTTAGAGAATTAGAAGCCAGCCCACTTTGCATGGCTTCTAGGAGGCATGTACGGTAAATAAGGATTCAAGAAAAGAAATGTTGCATCATTCAATTAATTTTAGCTTTGACTCGCAGTGGCAGTGGTGGGGGGGGATATGGGGGGGGAGTGTAATCAATACCAAGCATTCAGCTTGCTAACATGAAGCACATTTCATACAAAGCTGGACATTTTTCTCCTTGTCATACAGAATTATCTTAATTATTGTTTCAAGGAACAGCCTTATATAGCATCATCTAGTAGTCCGGGAGGCGGCTCAGAAACTCGTCACTGGAATAATTTATGATTTTTCTTTCTAACATCTTGGTCTTGTTTGATATGCTTGCCATTTCTCCCTGACAGGGAGGTCGATTAAATCACATTTATATTGTAAACGTATGCATTGCTTTTTACCCAAGGCGCTGGATGAAGAGATACAGGGGCCCCAAGGGAGGGAGAAGCCAATCCACTTTCATATTGCAAATTTCTGCTGTTCGGAAGAAATGAATGGTTGCCAGGGAGAACTGGGAATTACTTGAGGATGCAAAATGTTATTTTAGAATCCTTTTGAGAGGGTTTTTTTTCCCTCCCCCATCTCCTCCAGCATTTTCACTTCCCCAGCTGCTAATGGAGGCCAGGACCAGTCTCTACGCAAACGCCAAAGGAATGCACTTCACCGGCATTCTTCAGGGGATCGGCCAGAGCCAAATTTCGTCCTGGCCGACCTTAAGCAGGCTGCCTCTTGGCCTCAAAGGAGAGTGGGAGCACGCAGAGAAAAAAGGAGCTATTCACGTTTTGCAAGGCATTTCATCCTCCCGTCCAGGGCTAGATGGGGCCAGCCACTCTGCAAGCTGGTAGCTGGATCTGGTGGGAGGTTTTGTAAGTAACAGTGTTCGAAATGAAGAGGGGAAAGGTCATTAGCAGGGGCCAGGAAGAAGTGACGCGGCACCATCATTAACCTAACCGAACTAATTAGGAAACATTCAGGTTTTATAAATTATGCAAGACGCTCAATTTATACTTTTTCAAATTCCTACCATAACATAGATAATGAGGGAACATTTACAGTAACAGCGTAACCTAATCAAGAAACCCTTTCATTAGCATGAAATCTTCCAACATGGTGTTTGCGAGCACAACAAACGGAATTATAGATGTCAGGGGAGGCCAGGGGGAGGGCTGGATTGGGGGGAGGGCTGGACGGGAATGCTGATTTCACATTTGGCAAGGCCCAGGGCTCTAAGAAACCTCCCTCTCCCACCTCCAGCATGAAATAGAGCTTTCCCAGGGCTCAGATCTGCAAAAGGGCCGGAGAGATCTGGAAGGTCCCTGTGACTTCCCAGCTCACTCTGGGGTGTGAGTCAGCCGGTGGGTAATTTATAACTCCCTCCTCTGTCTGGACCCTCTAATCCTAGAAGACTGATAACCAGGGTGCAGACAGCCCTTTCTACAAGCTGAAAATACCCCCTGGAGGTCATGAGTCAGGCTTCCCTTGAAGGTACTGTCCTCTGTAAATATCAGACAAATGCCTTAAGTTCCATTCCCAGTGGAGACTTTGCCTGGGAGTTCTGAGCTCACTGCTAGTGGACAGAAGGCCAGGAGCACAGTCCAGGTGCCATTTCGAATCCCAGGGATTCAAAGGAATTCAAGAGATCCCACCACATTATCCAAGATCAGTGGGGCCAGTTGAACGTCTCCATTAAGAACTCCCTCCCTCCCAGGGAGGTATCTTCTGTGCTACACAGTTATAAAGCCCTTCAAAGGCTATCACAGGGAAATGGAAGAAAACCCAGCTCCCAGTGACCTTGACAACTGCTGACCCTCCCCGTACTGCGTTGAACAGGGACACCCACGTCAGTCAGCTTAGGCTGCCACAACAAAATCCCAGAGGCTGGGTGGTTCAAACAACAGAAATTTATGCCTTGTAGTCAGGAGGCTGGGAAGTCCACGGTCAGGATGCCAACAAGGTCTGAGGCTTCTTCTCTTGGCTCGCAGGCCACCACGACCTCACCGTGTGCTCACCTGACCTCTTCTTTGTATGCACACAAACAACTCTCTGTCTCTCTTCTAACAAGAGCACTAATCTCACCAACTCTCATGACTTCATCTGCCCATAATTACCCTCGAAAGTCCCCACCTCCTACTACCATCATTTTGGAGGTTAGAGCTTCAGTATATGAATTCTAAGGAGACACAAACATTTAGTCCATAACACCACCCAAATGGTGTGTCTACCCAGAACGTGTAAATGTGACCTTATTTGGAATAAGGGTCTTCATAAATGTAATTTCATGAAGGATCTTGAGATGGTCTCATTCTGGATCTTCAGGGTTAGGCCCTAAATCCAGACGAAGACACAGAGGAGCAAGCAATGACAAGGCAGAGGCCGAGACTGGAGTTATGTGTCTACAAGCCAAGGGACATCAAGGGTTGCTGGCAACCGCCAGAAGCTGGAAGAGACAAGGAAGGGTTCTCCTCTACATCTTTCAGAGGGAATGTGGCCCTGTAACCCTGACTTTGGACTTCTGGCTTTCTGACTTTAGAAAGAATAGATACCTGTTGTGCTGAGCCTCCTAGTTTGTGGTTATTTGTTACAACAACTCTAAAAACAAATGCATGAAGCATTCATCTCAGTTCTCCAGAAAAACAGACCCAATAGGATGGATATATACACAAAGAGACTCATTATACAGAATTGGCTCATGCAATTATGGAGTCTGAGGAGTCTCGCGATGTGCCATCTGCAAGCTGGAGACCCAGGAAAGCGAGTGGTTTAGTTCCAATCTGACTTCAAAGGCCTGAGAACCAGAAGAACTGACAGCATTAAGTCCCCATCCAAGGGCAGGAGAAAATGGACGTTCCAGCTCAATCAGGCAGGCAGAAAGGGAGAGAACTCTCTTCCTCTCTTCCTCTGCCCTTTTTGTTCTATTTAAGCCCTCAAAGGATTGGATGAGGCCCATTCACACTGGAAAGGGTAATCTGCTTTACTCAGTCTACTGATTCAAATGCTAATCTCTTCCAGAAACACCCTCACAGACACACCCAGAAATAATGTTTAAGCAAATATCTGGACATCCTGTGACTCAGTCAAGTTAACACGTAAAATTAACCATTACACTGAGCCTTAATGTCCACCATCTGCAATAGTAACAGTGTTGTGCATATAGTAAGTGCTCAATTAATGTCAGCAGTTGGTATGGGGTGGGGGGGGGGGCACGCTGAGATCTGCCTCTGAGTTCTACCCGCCAGACCTAGTTCTAAGCCTCCAACGCCAGGGAGAACAGCTATCCGCTTCCTCTCTTCAGAAACCTGAAGACAGGGGTATTTTATGCTCACAGCCACATATCCCTAATTCCTTCCACGGCTTCTTACAACACATAGTTGAGTATCACCTCATTATTCTGGTAGCTGACTTTTGGGCAAACCAAAGCACAAGCCATGAGATGAACCCAGGTGAATGGAATGAAAGTCCCCATTCCACTGCTGCTGGAACCATTGATTTACCCATTCATCATTCATTCATGCTTTCATCCATTTATTCATTGAACCAAAGACTCTAAGGATCCCCTCAGCACCAGGGTGCACGCTTGGAGTTAAGGATACAATGATGAAAAGACAGAGTCGCCACCCTCATGGAGTTTCCAGACCAGCTTGGACATCACGTCCACCCACCAGGCCGAGGCCCCATTGCGAGGGAAAGGGCCCACTGAGGACAAACTTTGCCTCAGTCCTCAGTGCCTTGAGACCCAAGGGCCTTGTAGGAGTGCAAGCCCAGAGCTCCCTGGTTCTGTCTTTCATCAAAGTCTGGCTCCCCACCGCCACACCCCTCCCGGCTCAGTGGGGATATTACAAATGCCGTCACGGAGATTACCTTTGCTATAACCGTTCAGAGCGTGAGCTTCAATTACCCAATCGCTGGTTCTCTGGTGCAGGGAAAGCCACGTCAGTGCTGGGGAATGTTCTCTCCCACATCATTACCCAGGTTTCCATATTCCCTCCAGTAATTTGCAAGCTGCAGGCTGTAAATTGTGCAGGGAAGAGGCAGGGACAATGGTGTCCTGCTTTTACCCTCAGAGCCGTGTGGGAGGGATGGTTCTTGGGCTTCTCCCACTTGCAAAAAAAAAAAGAGAGAAAGGAGCAAAATGCTTCCAAAATTACTCCCAAATGTTCCTCTGAAAACCTTAGGCTGACCCTGGCTGCCAGTGAACTATTCACAGGGTGACAATTTCATAGATCTTGGTCAGTGAGCATAAATCTCCAGTTTGGGAGTGGGCCGATTATGGCCCCAGTTTTGGCAAGCTCTTTTGCAGATATTCCCAAACATCTAGCTGTTTGGCTCCAGAAGGGCACATCTGGATAATAAGCTAGAGGTTTCTCATCCAGAGGCTTGGGGGTCAGGGCTAGATGGCGCAAATGAGGGGCTGAAGTGCGTGCTTTCTCAAGGTGGTCAGGAAGAAAAGCACCTGAGGCCCACGCCCGACCCCAATTCCCATAAGCCTGCAGGGCCAGTTAGCAAAAAGAGACCTCTTCATTTTATAGATGAGAGGACTGAGGCCCCCAGAGCCTGAAGAAGGAAGGGGCTTAGAATTGATGGATTGTTGGGGGAAATTGTTTTTGAGGCTAGGTGGGACGATTCAAACGCCATACCTAGGTACCTATGCAGTGGGGTCAGCAGGACACAATGATCGCCGCCTTCCTGCGGCAGAGCGAAGGGAGGCCTGCAGACGGGATGCTCCGTGCCCAAGTTCCCGGCCAGCCAGGGTAGAACCAGGTAGTCAGATGCTATGCCCGCATACAGCCCGCTGGCAGCCTCTTCATCGGCTGGGCTAGGCTGAGCCTGAATACGTGCCTTGCTCTGAACCAGATGAGAAAAGTCACACATCCACCTCTGGAGGTCACGGGCTAGATACTTCGTGACCGTAAGTAGAAATTCAGGAGGAAATGGATGTTTCAATTACATCATTTTAGCACCTGAGACTTAATACGAGCAAGAGGCGAGCCTGTGGGGCAGGAAGCAGCACAGAAAGGAAGGAGGAGGGCAGGGCCAGTGTGTGCGGAGAAGCAGAAATACCTCCACGAAGGAAGGCGGCTCCCCACGGCGCCCTATTAAACACAATCACCCTTTGGTCCTAATTCCTGTGAGGCCCCACGGGGGTACAAGTCCTGCCTCTGGAGCCCCATGAAAGCTTTGTAGCCTTCAATAAACCTTTTTCAGCAGGTGCTCGAGCAGGCCTCTGTCCTTGGCAAGGAAATGAACCCACCCGAAGGGGTCTGTGAGCGCCCCCTAACCAACCCTTGTCAAGGCACAGCTTTTGTCCTATCTTCCTCCCCGGTGTATGGCAGCATCCACGTGTCAGCGTCCGGCCCTCCCCTACGGTGCCTGCGCCCTGGCTGCAGAAGAAAAGCACCTGAGGCTCAGGTCAGACTCACCTGGTGGGGAGACGCTAGTCACTGCGCCATGGCGGACACGCCCTGTGCTTTTGCCATTTTGTTACAGCCCAGGGGTGCGAAGGTAAAGAGCACTGAAGACAGAACAGAGGACCAAGCAGAGGTCACCGGGGACCAGAAGGGGCACCAGACAGGGGAGTCAAGGAGGCTTCCCGGAGGGGATGCCACTGAGGTGGACCTTGATGGAATGTCTGCCTGTGGGAAGAGGGTGGGGGATGGGAATTCCAGACAATGGGAATGGCACGAGGTAGGGTACAGGCATGAGTGCATGTAGCTCATTGGGAGAATGCGGATGTACCCTGTTGACTTCAGCCTGTCTCATCAGCGGTGTCCACTAGCACCTCTGGGGGACACGGGCGGTAGGGGATAGGGAGGAAATGCAGACGCATTTTCTTTCAAATTTCCTGCTTTGCTCTTATCAATTAAAGGCCAGCGATGTCGCCAGACGGTATTATTGTATGATGAGATATCCTGGGGATGGGGCTCTCTCCGAATTTTACAGATGAGGCGCATGTGGCCCAGAAAGGTGAAGTAATTTACCTGAGGTCACCCAGCAAGATAATGAAACAGCCATGACAAGGATCCATTTTTGCTGACCCCAGACCCGTGGCATCTTCCTCTAGACCCTACTCAGGGCAGCCAGCTGTGAACATCTTTTGATTCGCTCCCCAGCAGACTCTGTAGCGAGGCCTTCCAGTGGCTGGCCTTTCATTATGTTTAATGCTGTTTACATATGAGAGAGAGACAAGATACGCAAGGCGGTCAGAAGGCAAAAAAGGGCACCCAGTCAAAGCCCCTGGGGGCCACAGTGCTCTTTCCTCCCCTCTCTACCTCCCCACCAAACCTTTCTGATTGTTAGGAAAATAATTGAGGCCACCATCTGACTCCCAGCTGCGGGGCTGCGGCTGGGTCAGGGGATTGATGGCCTCTCCTGGCAGTGATGGAGGGGCTGGAGGCAGCCAAGGTTAGAAACGCAATTTCACAGAGGAGTTGAAGATGCGATGGGGGAGGGAGTGAGGAGCAAGGAGGAAAGGAGACCCACAGTTGCAGGAGGAAGGAGGGATTCCTGTGGAGGGCTGCCGAGGGCCAGGACCATGCAGCCCCCAGGGAAGTGGCTTCCACAGAGAGCTCCTTCTAGAGGATAGCTTCCCCCAGCCAAGTCTCCCTCACCTTTATGACTCAGCTCCCAGCCCCCAGGAAGACTTTCTTGACCCCCCTCAAGGCGGAGCTGTAAACGCCTCCTCTCCTTCAATCCCATATCAACCTTCTATCTTTTCTGTTATGATGCGGTTCTGGGATTGTGTGTGTGTGTGTGTGTGTGTGTGTGTGTGTGTATTCATGTATGCATGTACCTGTGTGTATGTGTGTTTGTGGATGCTATTGTGTGTGTGTGTATTTGCGTATGTGTATGTGCGTGTGTGTTTGTACATATACGTATTTATGTGCACATGTGGGTGTGTTTGTGTGTGTGTGTGTCAGCTCCCCACCAGACATTCCCCTGTACTTGAGGGCAGGCACCATATATACAGCATTTCTGTTTCCTTAGTGCCTGGCACATAGTAAAACCTCAGCACATGTAGGTGGAATGAGTGAATGATGAATTGAATGAATGAACTAACATGCACTATCTCTGGGACACAGTTTGGAGGACAGGGACCGCTGTGTTGATTGTTTGTCTACCCCCACTAGGATCTAGCCACTTTGGTCTAGATTGAGCACTGCGGGGAGCCCAGTGTTTAGGGCAGGGTTTCTCAGTCTTAGCACTATTGACACTTTGGGCCAGATAATTCTTTGTTGCGGGGTGGGGGGGGGGTGCTTTTTGTGCATTATAAGATGTTTACTAGCATTTCCGGCTTCTACCCAGTAAATGCCAATAGTAACCCCCACCTCCCAGTTGTGACCATCAAAAATGTCTCCAAACATTGCCAGATGTCCCCTGGAGGGCAAAACAGTCCCCAGCTTAGAAAGCTTAGAAAACATCCCTAGAGGGGTGCCTGAGTGGCTCAGTCGGTTGAGCATCCGACTTCAGCTCAGGTCATGATCTCACAGCTCGTGAGATCGTGCTGACAGCTCAGAGCCTGGAGCCTGCTTCTGCTTCTGTGTCTCCCTCTCTCTCTGCCCCCTAACCCACTCGCATTCTGTCTCTATCTCTCTCAAAAATAAATAAACATTAAAAAAAATTTTTTTTAATTAAAAAAAAAAAAAGAAAACATCCCTAGAGGGATGCCTGGCCCAGGATCAGCACTAACTAATATTGTTGACCAGCTAACTGGCTGACCTTTCAAAGCCTTGAAGCTCTCTTTGGTTTGCCCAGGATGACTGCCAGCCTTGGGGCATGGGCAACTGGGTCAAGGCTGAAAATGCCAGAAGAGCGTGAGGGCAAGACTTCCAGACCTCCATCTGCAGGGTCAGCGGCCAGCACGGCCAGAGTGCTGTGGAATCTGGGCTCACTACTTTCCCCACAGGCTAGAGCCATCCTCTCCATTCTGGGCCTGAGAGGTTAATGGTCTTACTTCCTACCCCGTCTGTTCAGTACCCATGCCCCAGCGGGGACTGGATTCCAGTTCCTGAACAGAGACTAACCATCTCTCATGGCTCCTCTGTGGAGTCCATATATCCAATACTGCCTAAGGTTAACACCCAGCTCCTGCCTGAACTCAGCTCAACTAGGCCAAATCTCTTGGCTTTTTCCCAAAATGGCCTCTGAGACCAACATAGAAATGGAGCCTCACAAAGAGATTACCAAATTTTCCAACCCCAAGCCCCAGGGGGTGGTAAGGAATATGATCTGGAGGTTCTTCGCCAGTGGGAGAACTGAGATTGCCTGCCTGAGTGTGTGTGTGTGTGTGTGTGTGTGTTCCATCTACCTTCCCCAGGGGGTTATAGGGTTAAGCCCAGAGCTGCCAAAGGCTGCCAGGACAATGTCCCAGGGGTCTAGGCAGGGGCAGGGACATGGAGACAGTTCTGACTTGGCCAAGTCCGACAGCAACATATACACAAGATCGAATGAGTTGGGCATTAGAGACTGGACCACCCACCAAGAAAAGTGGAGAACAAGAGAAACCCAGAGGGCTTAGGGACTTTCTTATGCAGTCCTGCACCAATTGACACCAGCACTCTGGGCACTCCAGACACTCCTACTGGAACTGAGAATATAAGAACAACGATGGTCATCATTCCAGGACTGAGACAGAGAGGACATGTGAGGATTCATTCAGCTGAATCCACCGGCTTTTTTCTATCAACTACATAGTTAGCGTTTCAAAGGCAGGGACCAGGCGCCTTGTGTTTCGTCATCCTCCACGATGCCTTGCAGAAGGCAGAGAGTGCAGTAAGTATTGCGCATGTGCGGCTGTGTGCGTATGAAGACACCTGAAGCACGTTGACTCAGGAGAGTCGATTTTCAGACCAGCTCTGCCTGCTGGTTGCCAGCAGACAAAAATCAAGAGGCAGCGCTGACCATTCTTCCATTCAAAACATAATCCTGAGAATCCCCAGGCCACCTCCACTCCCTGCCATCCACATGCATGCTCTACAGGACACTGGGAATATATTGAGGTAAGACAGAGGAGTTTCTTTCCCTTGTGGAGCTAAACAAGACCTAGAACCCTAGGGACGCAGCCACCATTTGGGAAGGAGGGTGGATGTGAGAAAGGCCAAGAAGGCACAGGCCAGGCTTAGGAGTCACAATCCTTCTGCACAGAATTGGTACGCAGGCCCATCCCTGTCCCTTAAGCTCCCTAAAAGCCTAGCTTGTGGACTGTCCCAGAACTCCTCCTCCGACCCTGCCTGTTGTTCTCAGGATGCAGACCCACCCAGGGAGTCTTCTCCAACCTTTGGTGGACTGTCCTGCCCATATCGCAGGCTGCCTTTAGCCTAAACCATGTGTTTAGCCAACCAGAAGTCCCTTGCCATGGCCCTAGGCATCACCAGTGGCCACAATGACCCATAACCCATAAAACCTAGGGTTCCTGAGATGCCTTTAGCTGCAGAAGGGCCCACAGACAAAATGATATCCCCCTCTGTAGACAATCTGAAGACCTATAGCAAAGGAAGGGGTTGAATCAGTAATTTTAAAACTACCTTATGAAGAAAACCTCAGGCCCCGAAAGCTTCACTTCTGTATTCTACCAAACATTCAGAGAAGAAATACCAACTCTTCAGAAATTCCTCCAAAAAATCGAAGAGGACGGAACACTTCTAAACTCATTTTATGAAGCCAGTATTACCCTAATGCCAAAACCAGACAAAGACATCACAAGAAAACAACAGATCAATATCTCATATTAATATGAACACAATAATCTTCCACAAAATATGACAAGCTGAATCTGGCAACATATACAAAGAATTATATACCATGACCAAGTGAGATTCATCCCAAGGATGCAAGGTATGCTCAACAGTCAAAAATCAATCATCATATCAACAGAATAAACAATTAAAATCACATGATTATCTCCGTAGACACAGAAAAAGCATTTGACAAAATCCAGCAGTTTTTCACTATTAAAACAGTCAACAAACTAAAAATAAAGGAAAACTTTCTCAATCTAAAAGAACATCTATGAAAAATCTACAGCTAACCTTCATACTTAATAATGAAAGACTGGATGCCTTTCCCCCTAATATCGGGAACAAGACAAATATGTCAAGATCAATATCAAAAATCAATTCCTGCTATACTCAAAATGAGCAATCCAAAAATGAAATTAAGAAAACAATTTCACTCACAATAGCATCAAAAATAATAAAACACTTAGCAATTAATTTAACAAAAGTACAAAATTTATACTCTGAAAAATATAAAATCTTGTTAAAGAAATTAAAGATAAATGAGAAGGGGCGCCTGGGTGGCTCAGTCGGTTAAGCATCCGGCTTCGGCTCAGGTCATGATCTCACAGTTTGTGAGTTCGAGCCCTGCGTCGGGCTCTGTGCTGACAGAGCCTGGAGCCTGTTTCAGATTCTGTGTCTCCCTCTCTCTCTGACCCTCCCCCATTCATGCTCTGTCTCTCTCTGTCTCAAAAATAAATAAAAACGTTAAAACAACTTTTTAAGATAAATGAGAAAAAAAGCTCATGCTTTTAATTTTGTTAAGATGGCAATATTCTCCAAAGTGATTTACAGGTTCACTGCAATCCTGATCAGAATCCTAGCTGAGTTCTTTGTGCAAATTAACAGGCTGATTCTAAAATCCACATAAAATTGCATGAGACCCAGAAAAGCTAAAACAACTTTGAAAAAGAAAAACAAAGTCAGAGGACTCACACTTCTCAATTTCAAAGCTTACTACAAAGCAACAGTAATCAAGACAGTATGGTATTGGCACAGGGATATACATATAAATCAATGGAAAGAACAGTCCAGAAATAAATTCATAGGTCTATGATCAACTAATTTTCAATAAGGACACCAAAGCCATTCAATGAGGAAAAGAATAGTCTTTTCAACAAATTATGTTGGGACAAGTGATTAACTATATGCAAAAGAATGACGATGGACCCCTACCTCACACTATATACAACAAATAACTCAAAATGGATCAAAGACCTAAACGTAAAAGGAAAAACTACAAAACTCTTAGAAGAAAACAATTGAGTAAATTTTCAAAAGCTTGGATGTGGCAAAGCATTCTTAGGTATGACACCAAAAGCACAGCCAAAAAGAAATATAGCAAAATTGGACTTCATCAAAATTTTAAATGTTTGTGCCTCAAAAGACACCATCAAGGAGGCAAAAAGTCATCATACGTTATGGGAGGAAATACATACAAATAGTATATCTGATAAGGGTTTGTATCTAGAGTATACAAAGTAGTCTTACAACTCAGTAATAAAAAATAGCAATTAAAAAAAATGGGCAAAGGATCATATAAAAAGAGGGAGGGGGACAAAGCATAAGAGATCTTAAATATGGAGACCAAACAGAGGGTTACTGGAGGGGTTGTGGGAGGGGGATGGGCTAAATGGGTAAGGGGCACTAAGGAATCTACTCCTGAAATCATTGTTTCACTATATGCTAACTTGAATGTAAATTTAAAAAGTGATAAATTTTAAAAAAATGGGCAAAGAATTTGAATAAACATTTCTCCAAAGAAGAGACACAATGGTCTGGGGGCCTAGCGACACGAAAAGATACTGAATGTCATTAGTTATCAGAGAAATGCAAATCAAAACCAGAACACAATACCACTTTATACCCATGAGGATGGCTAAAATCAACGTCACAGCACAACAAACGTTGGCAAGAATGTAGAATAATTAGACCACTCACACGCTGCTGGTGGGAGTATAAAACGGTGCTACCACTTTGGAAAACGGTCTGGCAGGTCCTCCAAAGCTTAAACACAGAGTTATCGTATGAGCCAGAGATTCCACTCCGAGAGAAATGAGAACATATCTCCACACAGAGATATGTACATGGATGTTTATAACAGCATTATCATTGATAGCCAAAAGGTGGAAATAACACAATGTCCATCAACAGATGAATGACTAAGCAAAATGTGGGCAACCCCCACGGTGGAATACTATTCAGCCATTAAAAGGAATGAAGTCCTGGCCCGGGCTACAGGTTGAATCTTAAAAACATGATACTAGGTGCATGAAAACAGTCACAATGGTCATGTGATTCCATTCATTGGCAAGTCCAGATCAGGGAGATCTATAGGGACAGAACATAGGTTAGTGGCTTCTTAGATTCCTTAGGGCTAGGGGTGAAGGATGGGAGAAGGGGTGGGGGGTGATAGCTAATGGCTGTGGGGTTCCTTTATGAGGTGACGAAAATGTCCTAAAATTTCCCCCTGTGATGGTTGCACATGTGAACATACCAAAACCACTGAAGTCTGTGCTTTGAATGGGTAAATTGTATGATGTGTGGATTATATATCAATAAAGCAGTTTTTAAAAAAAAAATTTAAATTCTATGCCCTTAAAATATTGGATTGGTTAGAATTTTTGAAAAGACATCCTCTATCCCAACTCTTCCATTTTACAAATGCAAAAACTCTGGCCCAGAAACTGTCATTAAATGAACCCAGATCACACAGCACGTAGGTGTCAGAGCCAGAACCAGAACTGTTCTCAAACTGCCACAGGTCCGAGGCTGTATTGAACCTCTGACTCAATTTTCCCATCTGTAACATGAGGTTCCCCCTCAGCCCTAATGCCCCAAACCACAGCCCTGGTGCTAAAAAGGGAGAGGATGTGCACAAAGGTTCAGGAGTTGCGGGGCGGGGTGGGGGGAGCATTGCTCCCGGCTGCATGATTTGGGGTCATTCTTATCTCCAGTGTGTCTGATAGCCCGTGTCAGCCTGGGCCTCTATCCCAGCCCTGCTGCTCCCTGGGATGGGAGCCCGGGCCGATGAGCAGGGACCCTGGCTCTCTCCCTCAGCATCTCGCGGACACACTGGGCTCCGGCTTCTGCAGAATGGCTGTGATGGATTGGTGATGTCTGGAAGCACTTTACAACCGGCGACAAATCATGCTTAATTCCTCTTGCCTTCATTAGTGTGACATTAATCCTGATAGACTCATTTGGGGGATAAGGTGAGAGCACTATGCATGCCCAGTCCCCCTGAACCAACCAGACTATTAAGTCTCATTCTGGAATAGCTGGGACACCCTTTTCTACAAGCCGCCAGGAATTCTTTGTCAGGGGATTGAGATGTGATTCAGTGTCCCCCTAGGGATGGAGCGGAGGAGGGAGGCTTAGGGCCTCTAGCTGGAGGTGGGAGGCCAATCAACGTTGGCTGCAGTGAGCCAGCCACAGCCTGGGAGCCTGTGCTCGATGTGGGGCTAGAGGGTTCTGGCCACCAGACACCAGCCTCCGCCTAAACCACAGCATCCGCTGCACAGCCAACAGCATCCGGCCGTATGATGTCCGGGCCCCAAGACCTCACCGCCCTGCTCTAGAGCCTGTGGAGGCTCCCCATTATCCAAGCTCCTCCAAGAGCCCTGAACCAGGCAGTGGCAAACTGGGATGGGATGGTGCGATACCTCTCAGCCAGGGTGCAGCCTGAGCAAATGGCTTCCACTCTTGGAACCCCAATTCCCTCATTTTTAAAACTGAAAGAGGAACTTGGTTGAGAGCAGGTACTGGATAAATAACAGAAGTGAGTGAAGTGGAAGAGACCGGGGGCAACTGGAAAATGCGGGCGTAGCTAAAAGATTTTGAAAATTAACAAAAGTAGTAATAGTAATCAACACTGCATGAGCCAAACAAGATATTTGCAGTGTGCATTATCTAGCCCAGGGCCACCAGCCAATGACCCCCACTCTTGACTTTTCCCCAGGTCCTTTAAAATTTGGGTACTCCATGGTCTTAAAAACAACGTACCGCACATGCTTTCTCCCCACCCCCAGCTCCTGCCCCGCTCACTCCCTCACTCCCTCATCACAGGCTACCCTGTTCACTCCTGTGCTGAGCTAGCCGCCAACTCTGCTTTTCCACACCCTTTCTCTCCAGGTTGTGCACCCCCTTTCTCTCCAGAACCTCTTTCTGAACCCTCCCGCCCTTCCAGTCCCTGGCCAAAGCTGACCTTGTCCCATTGACCTTCAAGGCCAGAGAGGCCATTCCCTCCTGATCCGCATAGCTGCGACTATGCAAGTGTGACCTCCAGAGACAGCCCATCATTACAGGCTTCTCCTGGCACCCGTCTGGACTGTCAGCGACATGACGGTAGGGACCGCATGCTGGACCATGCACCAACATGGCGCTGAGGACCGAGGCTCTGCTCATCACCACGCCAAGGGAGAGGAAGGGGCACGAAACCCCTGTAGGCAGCTGCCCCATGCAAGACACAGGACTGTGTGTGTGACCATCCTCATGAGCCCCCTTCGCGCTGATGACATCTAACGGCATCTGTTCCTTGACTTGCATCTTCCTTATGGGAAAACTGAGGTCCTGAGAGGATCTAATTAATAGGGGATCTTGGTTTGGATCAATATTTGCCTATGTTTTTTAGAAAAACCAAAGGGCCATAATCTCCCCAAGATGGGAACCGAGGAACAGAATTTTCACTGGGACAGCCAAAGTCATCAATATCTCGTTTAAGAGGAAAATATGGTTAACAAATTATGGCATGTGAAAAAGAAATGCAAACAACAGCATCCCACTCTCCTTAGCAATTCCTTCTCCCCACAACATCAAAACATTTTGGCATCTTTAAGATTAAGGCAGGAGACAGCCCCTGGCCTCTAATTGCTCTCAGTCAAAGACTGTAGCTAACATGTTATTAAATATGTAAATAATATGAAAGCCAGAAGAGAATTAATATTTCATATATAATGAAGTTAAGATGAATTCTCCTGTGTCTAATTTTCTGTTTTTAAATACATAATGCACTGTGGAGTCCAAAGTGATTCATGGTATTTTATATTGGTTAAAGACGTTCGGGGTTTCTCTGAAGCAGCTTCCTAAATGATTAACCTGAATATTATTATTACAAATAGGATTTGTTTTTTTAAAAATTAATTCTGTAGTTAATCAGAATGAAAAGCATAGAGTTCTTTGCTGGTGGGCCGATTTTAAATGGGGAAACGTAACTACGATAGGGGTTGCAAATCCTAATGCCTACAGGGGCCTGGCAAGCAATTGAATGAAGCCGGCTGGGTGACAAGAGGGAGAGGTGAGGACTGTAGCAAAGCTCGGGAGCCCAAGCCCCATGTAGAGGGGAAACCACCGTTGCCCTTCAGAAACAGGAGCCAGAAGTTGAGATTTATTAATGTAAAATAAGCTGATGTATAAAGTTCGTTCTTGATTCAAATTCTTTTTTGAGAGAGAGAGAGACAGAGTGAAAGTGGGCAAGGTGCAAGAGAGAGAAGGAGACACAGAACCCGAAGCAGGCTCCAGGCTCCAGGCTCCAAGCTGTCAGCACAGAGCCCAAGGTGGGGCTCAAGCCCACAAATCGTGAGATCATGACCTGAGCCGAAGTCGGACATTCAACCGACTGAGGCACCCAGGCGCCCCTGATTCAAATATTTTTTTAAACATCATGGATCCAAAAGAAGATGATCCAGGGGCTGCCAGATTGCAACCTCCAGACTGAGACTTGTAGCTTGAGGGAAAGTTGCCACCAAACCCAGGTCCTCCAATCCCTGGTGCAGTGGAAACCATTCGCTCTCTCCTTGACTAAATAATAAACTAGTGAATACAAACTCCGACCAGTCAGGCTTTTGGGGGGCGGGGGGGGGCAATTTGCCAAGATGGGGAAAGTGCAAATCCTTCAATCCACCAGTTGTACTTCTAAGAATTTATCTTAAAGAAATAATTAAGAATGGGCCCCAAATTTCACTATAATGATGTTCTTCATAATACATTTTAAAATAGCAAGAAAAAAAAACCTCAAGGTCATCCAACCCTCACATCTGATTACTGAATTACAATACGGTGCACCTAAAAACATCACACCTAGGCAGTCTGTGACAAATATGAACATTCAGAAAAAAAAAAACTTAAGAGCATGGAGAAATATATTTATAGTATAATCATACTGTAGTGTTCATGGATGGACACACATTTAGCTGCCCAGGGAAAAGGTGGGAAGGTGATATACCAAGTAATCAGCATGGTTTTCTCCGGGTGGGTGGTGCAATTGCTAGGTGAACACTATACTTTTCTTTTTGCTTGTCTATATTTTGTGAATGATTTCAAATGAACTTTCAGTGCTTCCATATAAAGTCAATAAAAGAAATAAACTCGCTGTGATGTTGGTACAATGTCAGAAACCCTGGCCTGAGGAAGTTTATCCCTTCAGATAGCCATCTTCGCTCTGTTGACGACTCTGTGTGGGCTGATGAGGGAATCCACCTCCCTGGATCTTACAGTTCTCATCCATGGAGTCAATGATTGAGCTGCATAATTTCCAAGGTCCCTCGATGATAGGAGACCACAGTCAAGGGAGCTCGGGGACATGGCAGCATCCTGTCTACTTACTCACAAGAACTGACTGACTACCAAGCCTCGTGCCTGGCTCTGGGCCTGACATTGTCCTCCAAGAACACCGAGATGAGAGGCAGAGATATAGGTAAGCAGCACTCCCTTCTGTGTTACTGTGTTGTGTTTACACATGGGATTCTATACAAGCACAGAGAAGGGGCACCTCCTTTAGGGACTTGTCAGAGATTTCCTAGAAGAAATGACATCTGGGCTGAGTCATAAAGATGAACAGGAATTAGCCATCCAGACAAGGAGGAGACAGAGAAAGGCATTCCAGGAAAGAAAAGAGTGGGTACAAAGGTACAGAGGTGAACATGGGATGCTGGGTGGCTGTGGTGGCAAGAGAGAGGCAGGAGCTGGATCGCAAAGCTACGGAACTCCCTGCTTAGGAGTTTGCGTTTTAAATTGGAGTGAAGGGAACCTGAAGAATTGTAACATTAAGGGATTCATACAGCCATAATTTTAGAAATCCCCGTGGCCAGCAGGAAAATGGACTGGAGGGAACAGGCACAGAGGAGCCTGTGGTGACAGTCCAGGTTGGAAACGGTGGATGGAGAGGTGGGATTCAGGATTTCCAGTGTGGGACAGCCAGACGAAGGAAGCTATGAAGGCTCTCGGTCCTCTGGCTTTGACAGCTAGTGGATGGATATGCCATTCACTAAAGTGGGAATTAATGGAGACAAAGCAAATTGGGAGAAAGGCCCAAGATAAGTTGGAGGAGCTTATGGTACAGCCAAGTGGATGTGTCAGCTAGGAGGATGGATGAATGTATCTGGAATTCAAAAAGGTCTAGATTTGGAATTCATCAAAGAATCAGCTATAACTGCCGGTGGGAATGCAAACTGATGCAGCCACTCTGGAAAACAGAATGGAGGTTCCTCAAAAAATTAAACATAGAACTACCCTACGACCCAGCAATTGCACTACTAGGCATTTATCCAACAGGTGTACTGTTTCGAAACAGGTGTACTGTTTCGAAGAGGCACATGCACCCCCGTGTTTATAGCGCACTATCCACAATAGCCAAAGTATGGAAAGAGTCCAAATGTCCATCGATGGATGAATGGATAAAGAAGATGTGGTATGTATATACAATGGAGTATTACTCGGCAATCAAAAAGAATGAAATCTTGCCATTTGCAACAACATGGATGGAACTAGAGGGTATTGAGCTAAGTGAAATTACTCAGTCAGAGAAAGACTAATATATGACTTCACTCATATGAGGACTTTAAGAGACAGAACAGATGAGCACAAGGGAAGGGAAACAAAAATCATATAAAAAGAGGGAGGGGGCCAAAACAGAAGAGACTCATAAATATGGAGAACAAACTGAGGGTTACTGGAGGGGTTGTGGGAGGGGGGATGGGCTAAATAGGTAAGGGGCACTAAGGAATCTACTCCTGAAATCAGTGTTGCACTGTATGCTAGCTAACTTGGATGTAAATCTAAAAAAATAATAAATAAAATAATTATTTTAGTTTTAATTTTGGTAAAACACACATAACATTAACAAAAAAATCAGCTATAGTAGAGGCCAGTGAGATGACCCAAGAAGAGGAAGATGTGAGCTGTACATGGAACCCTGGAAACCACAGCACAAAGGGCTGCATGGGGGGAAAGGAAGAAGATTCCATGAAGGAGGCTGAGAAGGAGGATCCACAGAGGTGGGGGGAAAGTTAACCAGCATGGAAGCCCAAGAAAAAGAACATTGTAGGAAATTGGAAATGACTGGCCATGTCAAGTGCTTCTGCAAGGTCATGGGAGATGGAGCCATTGGTGGCTTTGGGGTAGAAGTGGAGTCCATAGGGGAGTGAGGACAGGTCTGTCAAGGTGATTGCAAGTGTGTGGAGCGGAGTGGTTGAGTAAGCATGGGTAACAACGCACGGGGAAGCAGCCAGCAAGCACCACATCCCCCACAGGGCCAGGCATGGGGCAGGCCTTTGGGAAGGTTGACTGGCCCTGTCTCCACCGATGCCCTGTGTAAAATCACACTCCTCCATTTCCTAAAACTGTGCCACTGAATCGGAATGATGGGCACAGTCATTCCATCGAGGTGCAGTCAGGGGTCATGGCAGGAGAAAAGGCCGCACTGCCAGTTTTCCGGCAGCCTGAGTAAGTGACCTCATCTGGCCCTCATCAGGACATATTTCCCAGCCCGTCCAAGAACACTCATAGCTGGAAAGACAGCCTCGGGAAGGGGTCCCGCCTACAAAAGCAGTGAAGGGTTTTCCATACTCGGGAAACAGGTCAAGGATAGTTAAGGACAGGAACCTAGGGGTTCTCAGGCCAGTGGGGCACCAAACCCCTCTCTCCTGCCCTCAGGATTCCCAGCTTCAGCTTCTCAACTTGCTCTGACTGCCCAAGGGGCACCTTTCTTGAGAACCTTGGCTTCCCTGCTTAGGTGGTCTCAGAATGAGATCGGAAACAGTTCTGTTCCTGACTTCTCCCACTCTGCCATAATGCTCCACCAGCCCCCGTGAGAACAGGTCACCCGTGGAGAGTGGAAAGAGCTCCAGACCCGGAGCTCTAAACACCGGGATACACCTGTGGCTCACCAAGTAGCCAGCAACGCTGTTTATCCAATATTCCCTGCTCTGCACCTTCTGGACACGTACTAGGATTGCCCATCCTGGCCTTAGAGCTTGGATGGGGTCTTGTGACCAGCGTGAGCCAATGAGTTGAGCACAGGTGTGAGACTTCCAGGCCAAGCACTTAATCTCCAGTATGAGCCCCGCCAAGTCTCTCCTCCGTTCCGCCATGGGGACTAGTGATGCATCAGATGGCGGCTGTTTTGACAGCGTGGGTCCCAGAGCAAGGGTGATGAGAAGCAGAGAGCCCCCAGCTAACTCCGGATGGATATATAACATGAGCAAGAACCAAACCTTTGTAGTCTTGAGCCACTGGGGGTTGTTATAACCTAAAACCTACCCTATCCTGATGGATCACAGCTTGGCTCCAGGGCAACCTTGGGCAAGTGGTCTCCCCCCTGTGAAGCCAGCGGCCTCGCTGGCAAAAACGGAGGTACAAGCGATTGCCCCAAGAGACTGGGGGCGGGGTGGGGGGGTCAGAGGAGAAGGAGCCAGTGCATGTACACAGCAGGCCCTCGCTAGCCAGAGGTGCGTGGTAAAGCCGCTCAGCGCCTCCTGAGACGGAACCAGTGCCTCCAGAGCAAGCCCAGTCCAGGTGCCACGGCGTTCTGACAGCTACACAATTTGTCCTCAGGCTTCCCCTTGGCCCTCCTGGAACATGTCTGCTCCTTCTTCCTTGTGACGGCCATTCAGAGAGGTGAGGAATGTGGAGGGGTGTGTGTGTGTGTGTGTGAGAGAGAGAGAGAGAGAGAGACAGACAGACAGACAGACAGACACAGAGAGTTTGAAGCTACATCTCTCAGGCTGTCACGTGCCAGGGTCCCTGCTGGGAACTTCACACTCCTCATCACTGCTCCTCCTTCAGGTCTGTGAGCAAGTACAATTGTCCCCACTGTGCAGAGAGAAGAGAGGTATACTGATTACACTCCGTTTGCCCCACCCACGCCACCCATGCTTCAGCCTCCCCTGCCCTGCTCTGACCTGGGAGGTGGCTCCCACTGGCCGAAACAGCCCCTCCTTTGCCAGCGGGGAGCGGAGAGAGGCGAGAGATGGGGGTGGGGGGGCTACTCCCTCACCCCTTCCTGCTCAGGCTGCTTCCGCAGCGTCCCCTGTGCACCCAGCTCTCCCGGCACCCTGCTAGCACGGTCCCCATTCCTGCTCCCTTCAGCCCTGGGGGCAGTCATGACGTCCCGCTGTTGCTAGTCGCAGAGAACATCGTCACTGCTTGTGTGTTCCCCTAATGCTGCCCACATGGTGCAGTCGTCTCTTCATCGGAACCATCTGGAATGAATTCTGTTTCCTGCCAAAGTCCTGAATTCACACCCAGGCCTCTGACGCCAGGGCCTGCTTCTCCTATTACCTCCAGGCCCCCACTCCCCCTGGGGACCCCTGTCCCTCCTTTTCTCAGCGTACACGTCCTTGCGCCCTCTTCTGCATGTGACAGACTAGAGATCGCACCCCTCCATCCCGCTCTGCAGGCCTGTCAACTTGGGAGGGAAAGGCCCAGAACGCTGCGGGGTGCAGCCTCTGCCCCTCTGTTCCCTGAGTCCCGGCTGGGCGGCTCCTTCTGGCTGCTTCCCCGGCCCACGGCCCACGCCTGGACTGGCAAGGTGCCGTGGGGCACTTCCTCCACCCTGGCTGACCTCAGCGCTCCAGGATGCCAGGATCCTGGCCAGGCCGTGAAGGGCTGAGACAGACCCAGGACACAGCTTTTTGGGAACCATCAGAGCCAAGCTATCCCAGAGCCAGGGAGGCCAGGCCCTTTCCAGTTTGGGCTTCCTTTGTTTCGCTCCGGTTTCTGCTGTGGCAAGGGTGTCAGATCTTTGTCATCCTTAAACCAACAACGCGCGTGAAGCAATGGCCCCCGGTGACCATCAATTACCACAGGCCTGTCACCTTTGAAAACATCAGCCGGGCCCACAGCGTCACTCCTGCCACCTGCACTCTGCAGCTGAGCAAACACAGGGTGACCAGAACTCACCAGGGTCAGCCAGTGGTGGCTTCATGTTCCTTCCTCTCCATGGCTCATCCCTTAACCAAGGGTACAGAAAGTAGCCTCCTTAGGGACAAAGCCCTAAGCACCCCCAAGAAAGCAGGTCTGTGAGCAGCTCTGGGTGTAAAGGAAACAACGGCTATTTGGGGAAGAGATTTCTGGGCCTGAGCTGCCGCTGTCTCTATCAGCTATGGGATCTTGAGCAAGCCCTCCACTTCTAAGCCTTGTCTTCGGCCCCATTTCCCTGATAAGGAGGTGAGTCCTGACTTGGTGCTGGTGTAGAGTGAGTGCACATGCCATAATCATCATCGCGCAAATATTTCCAGAATGCATCCTTGATGTCCCACCCCAGGCTAAGCACTTTGATTCCACCTTTGAATTCCTCTGCCACCCCTTGAGGTTTGATGTAGTGAGACCTCCATTAGACAGAGGAAACCAAGGTTCAGTGTGGTTAAGCAACTTGCCCAAGGTCACACAGCTAGTAAAGAATAAAGCTGAGATTTGAACCCTGGACTCTCTGATTCTAGAGCTCTCATTCTTTATTTTTTCCTTTATTATTTTTTTAAATCTTGGATCTCTGTGACTTTAATTTTTTACCACGCAAGTTTCCAAGCATACAGAAAAGTAAAGAGAACAATCCAGTGAGCCCCCATGGCCCATCACCTGCTTCCACCATGACCAATAACCTGTTGTTTTTGTTCCATGTCTCCCCATCCCCACCGCTTGGGTTTGTTTTTTTTTTTTTTTTTTTCTTTTAGAGAACTTTAAAACAAATGGCAGGCATCGGATTTCACCAGTAAATAGCTGAGTGCACATCCACAGAGTCCCTATTTCCTCATCATCACTCTACCACCTGGACTGCACTCTGTAAAGGGCCATGAGCAATGCAAAGACTTCTCTGCGAGTCAGGACCGGAAAGAGCAGGGCCAAGTGGGACTTGGGCTCAATTCCCAGCCTTGCCATTGTGTCTCTGTGGACCTTTGGATATGTTACTCACCTCCCTGACCGTCCAGCTCTTCTTCTGTAAAATGCATACAGGGGTTGGAACTTCACAAAAACTTCTAAATGAGATCACGAATGTTGGTGGCCCAGTATTTAGGATGGGTTTAGTGCACTGGGCTCCCCTTCCCAAGTCCAGGGTGTTAGTTTCCTGGGGCCGCCATCACAGACGACCACAAACTGCATACCTTAAACCAAGGGAAATGGGTCCTCTCATACTTCTAGAGGCTAGACGTCCAAATCAAGATGGTGGCAGGGTCATGCTGTTCCTGAAGGCTCTAGGGAAGGATCTGTTGCAGACCTTTCTCCTAGCTTCTGGTAGTTACGGGCAATCGTTTGCACTCCTTGGCTTGTAGCAACATAATTTCAATCAGTGGGTCCAACTTCACAAGGTCCCCTCTCTCTGTGTGCAGTGCCTGTGCTCAAACTTCCCTTTTCTTGTAAGGACGTTGGATTAGGGCCCACCCTACTCCAGCGTGATTTCATCTTAACTTGATCACCTCTGTAAAGACCCAATTTCCAGATAAAGTCACATTCACAGCTTCTGGGTGGCCATGAGCTGGGGTGGCAGGGACACAGGTCAGCTCAGTATAGCCGAGCTGGCACCTGTTGCACAGGCCTGGGCCAAGCTTTCTGGAGACTTCCCCGACCGAGTCCAAGGAAGCCAACACCAGGGGAAAAAGAAGATTCTCCCTGATGCTATTTGTCCTACACCAGCCACCGTCATTCTTAGCTGCTCAGAAAGCAAGTGCTGAGCCCTGGCACTTTGGAGAAGGAAATCCATCCTGAGGAGTGTCCATCTGTCACCTGCTTCCCGCTGCACCCAGAACGAAATCCTGCTCCCTGGCCTCACCCACCACACTTGCTGAGCTCACCCCAGCCTTCCACATCCTCCTTTGCCCCTTGGCACACACCCCCCCAACCTTCCTCGGGTACCTGAATGCCTCTGCACTGTCATCTGGGCTCTTCGTTTCTGTGACCCTTTGCCTGGGTAACTCCCATCATCCTCGGGTCTCACCATCACCCAAGCATCCCGAAGCCTTCCTGACGCCATTCAGAGAGTGCCTGAGAGAGAATTGTCCTGTCTTGTGCGACCCTGGGCTTTCCCTCCAAAGCACTAAGAACAATGTGCATTTATTTCATTGTTTGGCTGCTTGGGTCCCGAAATACCCCCGCACTGTGGGCCCCGTGTCGGCAGTAACCAGATGTACCTCGTGTGTCTCTGTGTCCCCAGTCCTTAGCGCAGTGTCTGGCACATGGCAGATATGCTCAAAAAACCCATGTTGATTAAATCAATAATGAAGTTACCTCTTAAAGGGGAGAGTTCAGACCAAAGAGAGAGGGGCTTCTTCCCTACATGACAACATAGGTCCCCCATCGGGAGGCAGATAAACACCCTTTGTTAGGAAGTTCCTCCTCTACAAGGCTCTAAGCTTGACCTCCAGTGTCACCCGGGAGCCCACATGCTTCAGCCATTTCATCTAAGTCCCTCTGCAGGTTCCCCCTCTGGGCCCCAGACCTCAGAGGGAGCCATTCCAGGCCCTGAGGGATAGAGAATCCTGCAGTCTGAGCCACCACACCCGGCTGACCAGCCCTAGTCTCAGGCTGGCCTCCCACTGCTAGTGTGTGGGATTGGTTACTGGGAGCCCTGGCCCCAAAACATGAAGTCAGCCACAGGGGCGGCCTCAACATGAAAATGAAAGGGAGGTGCCTGTGGCCTATGAGGCTGAGGTGGGGGGATTGTGTCCCAATATGGCGGCGCACCTAGAACCCAGCATAGGACAGCCTCATTTCCCCCACACTTGGTGCTACACCTTATTGATGCAGCCTTTTCAGCCACCACACGACATAAGGGCTCACATGAACGTGGCCCCACCTAGAATCCCAGAGGGAAAGACAGAGGGCACAAAAATGCCCATCCCTTAGAACGACTCTGCCCTTCATGGTCCAGATTAGACCAGCAGGCCAAGCCTGGGCAAAGTTCTATATTCCAGGGGGGAAAAGGCCTGCGCTCTGATGACCAGGAAAAGCATGGAGGCATGATCACCCAAACTCAAGACTTGGAAGAAAACTGCCTATCTGGAAACAATGAGCTGGAAAACACCAGAAGCAACGTCAGATCCAGCCATCTGCTTTCGGGCAAGGGAGGGACCTGCATGAGACACCGAAGACGCTAACTGAGGAACGTTCCTGGCCTAGTTTCTAGCAAGGCAGAGGGAGAACCAGGCCTAATCAGCCCTGGGCAGTGTCTGCTCCATCACTCCGGCAGGAAAAGCCACCAGGAGCCCCCACCACAGAGCAGCAGGCCAGGACGGAGGACCAGGTAGCTTCTCAGCTACACCTGTGATGCCTCCCCTAGAAAGCGTCCCCAGCCCCCTGTGCCATGAAGGCTACCCCGTGCTTCTCTCTTCCAGCAAACCAGGCTGACTGCTGCATGGTAAGAATCGAAACATCCAAGGAAGCAACCAAGGGATCAAGACTTGGGCCGGTGTCTAAATAAACAGACCCAGACCTCTCATCTTGGCCTCCTCCCTGGTGCCAGCATTGCAGCCCAGCCCCCCGCCCTGAGTGTGCCCTGGGTGGCACTGAAAAATCTGAGCTGTTTGGGGAAAGACCCAGCCCTCCCCAGCTGCACCCTGCAGGGCAGATGTGGCCAAGTTTGAGTTTCGGGCAGGTGTCATAGAAATGTCACCTCCTCCAGCTGCACCCCTCCTGCTTGCTCCCACATTTCCCAGGTCCCTTCTTCCAGTGCCGCCTATCTGAAATGGGAGGCCAGCCCTGGAACTTCTCGATCAGAGACCGTCCCCACTGCTCCACTTTTTATTTTCCCTTTCTCTCTCTCTCTCTCTCTCTCTCTCTCTCTCTCTGCCCACCACCCCACCCCCAGCATTTGTAATAACTGGCTCAGACACTCTCATGAGTCAGCCTCACTGGAGGCCCCATGGGCTCACCACGTGCACCCATTAACTCTCCCCTGGACTGCAGGTATCAGGCAGCAGATACCCCTCTTAGTGAGCCAGGAGCCTGGCGAGTTCAGGGGCTCCTCCCTCAGCCCCTCTGCAACCGAGCACATCTGCCTCATTCCCTTCGCCTCCTGCTGCTGCTGGGATTCAGGCCTCATCACCTCTCCTGACTTGTTCCCACCTTCTGACCAGTCTTCCTGCCTCTGAGCCTGTCCCCTGCGGGTCTATCCCCTCCACAGCTGTTTGCACAGTGACTAATACTAGACCTACTCATGTCACAGCCATACTCAAAACCTTCCGTGGCTCCCCACTGCCCAATGGGGCAATGGACTTCCTCTGAAGCTTCCTCTAGAGTTTGGCTCCTTCCTCCTTCGCCAACCTTCTCCAGAGCTGTTCCCCTACAGGAGTCCTCCTGAGGACTAAACACCTACCTCCACCCCATGCTCTGCACCTTTGCTTTTGCCAGTACCCCTCTCCCCACCCCTTAGAATACACTCTCTTAACAGATTAAATCTGTCCCCTCCCCTCAAGGCCTGGTTCCCATGTCCCCTACTCCTTAAAGCCTTCCTGTCCACTAGGTCATTCAAGAACCATGCCTTCCCTCCAGAATTTCTGTTGTGTCTTTGTCACTCTGCACCTGGCAATTTCCATATTTTAATGGAATTTTTATTAATTAATATTAATGTTAATTAATGTAGTTTAATGTAACTTTTTTTTATAGGCTTGTCTTCTCAACAAGATTGTAACTTCTTAGCATTAACCTAGGTATCCACCAATGGGGGACCCGTTAAATAAATTACGGAATATCCATATAATGGACAACCAAGTAACCATTAAAAATAAGCAAGAGGAGAAAAGATTCATATGAAAAGATATTGATTATATATTAATCTGGGGGGGAGGTTACAAAACAAGATGGACAAGATGTCCATTTTTGTTTCAAATATGTGTGCACACGGAAAGAATCTGTAAGATTCTATAACGAAATACTGAACAGTGTTTTTTAGTCTGAGTAATGGGATTCTGAGTAATCTTTACTCTTCCAACCTGTGTTTTCAATAATCAATGTGTACAATTGTATAATAAAAAGCAACAGAACATGTATTTTAAAAGTTGGTTGCTTGGTTGATTGGTAATTTTAAAGTTCTTTGGGACCAGGCAGGCTAATTCTTTACCATCTTCTGTGTTCTTCCCAGGACTGGCATCCAGAGAACATCCATGATGTGTGTGGGGTAGGGAGGGGGGAGAGGATGGAGGATTATGCAGATCTAGACCCTTCCGTGGTCGTCAGTCCCAACCCCTTCTTTCCACAGAGCAGGAAGTTACTGTGGAGAAGTTCTCTGGGCCAGGCCCTTTGCAGGGGCTTTGCCCCAAGTCCCAGACCCCCAAAGTCCCAGCCACTGCTCGTGGCTTTGAGAAAGCTACTTCCCCCTTACCCTTTAGGGTTTTCAGCTGTAAAATGGGAGCGATGATGGTATCAGCCTGTTTTAAGGATCAATAGAAGCAGCACAAGCAAAAACCCACGGGGCGCACAGAAAATACGCAATAAAAGTTTACTACTTTTACTATGACATGCTTACATGGCCCTGCAATCCTATAAATAGGCAATCCTATTGGCCCTACAATCTTATAAATAAATACATCACCCCAATTTTACATTTAAGAAAATTAAGAGGATTAGAAAATTTAAACACACACACAACAACAACAACAACAACAACAACAACAATAAAGCCAAATACCTGCCCAAGGCACTGGGATCTAGGAGACAGAAGAGGCAGAATTCAAACTTGGGTGTGTTCACTCATAGCCCATGCTTCCAGCACTAACTGCTATGACAATAAAGGACTTGTCCCAAGGTCACACAGCTAGTTGAGGCAGAGCTGAGATTAAACTCAATTTATACTCCAGAAAGTCATTTACCTTCATACACATTTTTAGTAGACTTTTTAAGAACAATTATAAGTTCACAGCAAAACTGAGCCAAGGTATAGAGATTAGCCATATATTCCCTGTCCCCACATATGTCCTTCATGCACATTTATTTTATTTTAGTTTTTAATTTTTATTTATTTATTTTGAGAGAGGGAGAGTGCATGAGCATGGGAGCAGCAAAGAGGATGGGGAGAAAATCCCAAGCAGGTTCCACACTGTCATCGCAGAGCCCAACACAGGGCTCGATCCCGCAAACCGTGAGATCATGACCCGAGCCGAAATCAAGAGTTGGATGCTCAACCAACTGAGCCACCCAGGTGCCTCAGATTTTTAAAGCACTAATAAAATAATCAAGGTCATCCTTTCTTTGAAAGGCTGGTGTTTCAAAAATGTGGCCACAGAGAGCTGACTCTGGATTTTGCAGGCGTACAAAATCCCCAAGGGCTGGGTTTGGCTGGAAGGCTGGTGAGCACCATGCCCCAGACGGGGCTCAAGGGAGTGCTCCTTTGGGAACCAGAGAGCCGGTGAACAGGCATTGCCAAGAATGGACACGAGACGAGGCTACAAGGGAAGGAGGTGGTCCCCCAGCACCACCTGGTTCCTCGGGAGGTATGCACACAGTTCAGTGCTCTGTGCAGCTTGCAAGAAGTAAGGAGCCCTCCAGGACAAAGGGGCTTGCATGATGGCTGCCTTTTGCACCACTCAGCTGGTGAGGGGTCATGTCTCATGTCTGTCCTCAAGGGCTGACCAGCGACCACCACGAAAGGATGTTCTTATTCAGCCATAGTTACGGACTTCTGCCCTCCATTTCTTGCTGTGCTGGCCGTGGCCAGCCAGCGTAGACAGAAACTCGACTCTACCCTTGGCGATTTCAGGGCAAGAGAAGTAGAAAATCAAATACCACCTAGAACTCCTCTATGAGACACTAAAGCAGGAAAGCTTGCTCTCTACTCCAGTCAGACACTCACTTAGGACACAGCACTACTCCCCCTGCTCCCCTGTCCCTGCTTTTTGCCCTAGCTCATCTCTAAAAGCTGCTACACACAGGCATCACGGACACCCTGTGTGAGCCCCAGCCCCCAGGGTTCCTGGCCCAGGGCCTGGGCCCACTCTTGAAGCTTTATCTCTCACCATTAAATGTAAGCCTACCAAATAGATTTCCAATGTCAGCAAGCAACTGGGGGCAAATGGATACCTACAGCCACGTGTTTCTTAAATATTCCCCTATAAGCCAGGGTGCGGTACAAGGTACAGGGAGGAAACCACTCATTTCTCAGACTTTTATTGAGCACCTGATGTGTACAAGACACTAGAAACAGCCACTCTCTTCCTGCCTCGGAAACCAAACCAGGAGGAAGTAATATGTCCACCGTCCACTCACCCCCATCACACTTGATACATCTTAGAGCTAATCCTCAGATATGAGAACAGTGAGCTCCCCACAGGGGTGTGAATTGCCCCCACGGCATTAAAGATTTCCACTTAACACAATAAAGACTGTTCTTTATGAAGAAAGCTTCAGTGCTCAGGTCATGAGTAATGCGTCTTGCAACGCAGCCTCCTTGCATCTGTTCCTGAAGACCAAGTCACCATATTATTGTCCTTTCCTGCCTCTCAGGAAGACAGGAATGTCCCTCTGGAGCCAATGGTTGCTGTTCTCCCCCCACACTGACTGGCCCCAGTGCCTGAAGTTCCTCTGTCTCTCCTCGCTTTTCAGATCCTACAGTTCAAACAGGTTTTCTGATGCTCAATCAAGGAGCCAGAATACATAATTCCTGCCATCTTCTGATTATTCAAGTCCTACATTCATTCATCCATTCATTCATCCATTCGTTCATTCAACAAAGGCTCTCTGAAGACCTCCTCTGTGTCAGACCCCGAGTTAAGGCCTCTGCATAAGAAGTCAGAAAGGAGTAAACCTGCCCCTACTCCCTTCCAGCCATGGTGCTGACATGGGGCAAACCCACTCTACCTCTCGACCCTCACTTTCTTCCTCCACCAAGGTGAGACGATTAGTCTTTAGGGATGCTCCAGCTCAAAGGTTAGCAAAATCCAGCCCCCTGGCCAAATCCAGCTCTCCATCTGTTTTTGTACAGCCTGAGAGCTAAGAATGGTTTTCACATTTTTAAGTGGTTGGCGGAAGAAAAGGAGTGTTTTGTGACACATGACGATGATATGAAATTCAAATTCCAGTGCCCATAAATAAAGTTTTATTGGCACACAGCCATGCCCCTTCATTCACCTATCACCCATGGCTACCTGCGTCACTGTGACAGCAGAATTGAGGCGCTGTGAGAGAAATCGTATAGCCCACAAAGCCAAAATCATTTTCTTTACCAAGTTCACTGACCCTTGCTACAGTCCAGCATTATATGATTTATCCATCTCCATCTCCTTCCAAAGCACAAATTTACCCCAAAGGACCAACCACTAAAACCAGGCAGCAAGCTCAGGTCAGGACTGCACGGGGACAGACAGGCCCTATGAACTCAGGGACCATGCTTCTCTCTCAAGGAGTCAAGTGTACTTGCTAGGTGACCCCTCTTCTCAGCGCTGCCCAGAGACTGGTTTCTGCAGACATCCTTCTGAGAGGCCTGGTTGCCCTCATGCTGGGCCTGCCAGAGCCCCAGAAGATGCAGCCCAGTCCCAAAGCTGAGCCCCGGGTTGGGCTTACATGCTCCTTGGGGGCTCCCTGGGCAGTCCCCATCCCCATTGCCATGGCTTCCGTTCCCATGAGGCAGTCTCCTGCTGGCCTGTTTTCACCCTCTAAGGGGTCATCAAGAAAAGTAAGGGCACCCGGGTGGCTCAGTCAGCCAAGCATCTGACTTCCAACTTCGGCTCAGGTCATGATCTCGTGGTTTGTGAGTTCGAGTCCCACATCAGGCTCCATGCTGACAGCTCACAGCCTGGAGCCTGCTTCAGATTCTGTGTCTCCCTCTGTCTCTGCTCCTCCACCCCCGCCTCAAAAATAAATACATATAAAAAAAAAGAAAAGTAAACAAGACTTCCATCATGAAAAAAAAAAAAAACACAGCTCCCCCTAACCCCGTGCTAGCCGCCTCTGCATGCCTTCATGCCTCCTCTGTGCACTTGGGGATGACAACACTCTTTGAGGTGGCACTACAGCCAGGGGATAAGGAGGCAGAGGGGGGAAGTACCATGCCTTGCCCCAAAATGTGCCCCTGGAGCCCAGGGATGCCTGCCTCCCTGCCATGGGCCCCCCGGCCCTGCTCCTGTGCCTTCAGTCTTAATGTCTGCCCACTCCTGGCAATTCCAACTCTCCCTTCCTGTCACCTGAGGTCACACACTCTGCACTCTGCTTAGTGCCATGTACCCCTCCCATTCTCTCTGGGGTGAAACTGCAGCCAGAGGGATGATAGTTAGAGCTTAGAAAGAGCTTCGCAGTTCATCACATCAGGAACACCCCAGACGGAGTTATCTCGCAATCTCGTCAACTAAACAGACAGTCCGCTCTTACCCAAAACACATAGGCCCAGAATTAGCAGGGGGCTGGTGTGCAAAACCACGGAAAGCACCACAAACACACCTGAACGGTCCTGTGTTTTTACCTACTGACAGAGGAGACAGAAATTAATTAAACGAATGAACGACCACAGCATTTGCCGCTATAGGGAGGAATCAGGTGGTTGACATCGCAGGGCAGAGACCGCGTTAGATTCGATCATCAGGGGCGGCATTTGAGCAGAGGAGCCCTTTTAGAGGGCACCTGGGAAGCCATCTGCAGACCAGGAAAACAGCAAGTGCAAAGGCCCGGAGACAGTGTAGTTCACGTTCGTCACTCTATTGGGGGGGTCCTCTCACAAGTCCGGGCCCCCTTCCATAGGACACAAAACATCAGATTTTTCTTTCCTCAGCCCCCCTTGCAGCTAACATGGAGGCTCCCCCATCTAACACACTGACCCCAGACGTGGAGTCAGAAGTGAGTGACCAAAAGAAGCAGGGGTTGTGCCTACTGCAGGCTGGCAAGCGTGTCCCCCATATAGTAGCCATGTTGTCAGTGGGTGGGGGAAGAGGGCATCTGTGACTAGGGCTCCGCTGACAGAGTTCATGTCCAGTGCCGGCACCACTGGCAGGGGTGGCCGTGGTGTCTGCGTCCAAAGGCAGCATCTCAGAGGTGCTCGGCGGCATGATTTGGGATGTGACATCCAGCTGCGTGCCCTCCAAACTTCGTTTTCCGGCCATCCTGAAGATTCACTGAACTCCGTAATAATTGTTTTATTAAATTTTTCTTTTTTTTAAGCCTACTTATTTATTTTGAGAGAGAGAGAGAGAGAGAGAGAGAAAGTCTAGCCAACTGTGATCATTAAGTGACAAGTGTCACTTTGGGGCCAAAAGAATTTCCCACCGTGGCCACTTGGGAAGCTATATACTGTGACAACAGCATCGTGAAATGGAAGGAGCCTAGATCCCTGGGTCGCTGGGCGCAGAAGGGCCCACATCAGATAGCACGTAAAGAAGAAACGAACACGCAGGGGCTGCACACGGAGATGTCAGGGTTTATTTGTTAGTGCAGCGCGTCCCAGTCTATCCTAGCTATTACAGCAAACTCGCTGGTCAGAAAGAAAGGCAGGGAGCATGGAGAATCGTGAATAATGGAGAGGAAAATGGAGGTGGGGGTGGGAGAATGGTCTGACACAATACTCAAGTTATTAATAATGTTGGAAATTTTTCATGATTTTATTCTAAGGGCAATGAAAAGCCACTGGAGGGTTTTAAGCAGAAACAGACATCGCTGAAACACCAGGACAGATTGCCTTTCCCACGGCTCACAGGCACAAGGAGCTTGAAGGGGTCTCAAAAGACATCCACTTAACCCTCAGCTATCACCCCACACTCCCCCACTCTGATGTTTGTAGGACTCACCTGGCCTTTTCTCTGACATTTCCACTGACCGAAAGTGTACTTCCTTCTAGGACTTCCTGTCTTATTTTGGGATTGCTCTGAACTTTTTCATTTTCCTGCAGCCTCTCTCTACTGGCAGACCCCAACAAGTCTGAACAAATTCCCCATCCTCACAGGCCACGCACAGGGCTCACTGCCCTGGTTACGCTCTGATGAACACACAGCCCCTGGATGCTGGCCTCCCAAATCTGTCTCCAGCAGAACCAGGCTCTGAAAGCAGGGTAGGGTGTAAGATCAGGGATCCAGGACCTCCGCTCTGAGAGTAGACTCAGCCCAGCATGACGTGGGACACACCAGTGGTGGTTCACAGAGTCGGTTATGCTCGCATAGCCTCCTCAGATGTCCCCTGGAGAGAGCACAGGGGATATTCACATCTCTGGGTGTGTTCCCTCGCCTGCCCTGGTCCACGGTCCCAGCCTAACCTTCAGCTTTGTGAGCTGATGCAGCAGGAATTTATTTACAAGCTCATTATCCCCGTGAATCATGTCCAGCTTGAGTTGGGGCTTAACAAGGGGCTGAGGAGTGGTCCTTCAAGCAGCTGTGCCCATGAGGCTATGGGGAGGGGATGGGCCAGAACAAGCAGGGCCTCACGGCGCCAAGAGCCAAGAGGGCAGATGGGAACAGGGAATGGGAGGCGGCTCGTGCCAGCCCCGGAGTTTGTTCTGGCTCCAGCAATTCTAGGGCTTTTCCAAACTCTGGATTAATTCCAACACAGAGGCCCCAGATGGAAGATTTGGCTGGCAGTCATTCTTGACTTCTAAGTCCCAAATGTACCAGGGTACTTGCAGAGGCAGAGAAGCAATGACCAACATCTTTCTAACTTGTATACAGCAGGAGGGTTCCTGCTCCACCGTCCCTAGGGTGGAAGGCTTTCCACTGTAGCGTTACTCAAGTGCAAAGTGGTGACCACTATTATTCAAACTTCTCTTAAAACCAGTTATTTCTCAGGGCCCCTGGGTGGCTCAGTCGGTTAAGCACCCGACTTTGGCTCAGGTCATGATCTCGCGGTCCGTGAGTTCGAGCCCCGCATCAGGCTCTGTGCTGACAGCTCAGAGCCTGGAGCCTGTTTCAGATTCTGTGTCTCCCTCTCTCTCTGACCCTTCCCCGTTCATGCTCTGTCTCTCCCTGTCTCAAAAATAAATAAATGTTAAAAAAAATTTTAAAAAAACGGTTATTTCTTTGATGGCTGTACAGAAATTTACCCATGTTCATTGGAGAGAAAAGGGTTCAAGTCTGGGGAAGGTGAAGAGACTGGCCCAATGCTGTCTTGTAGTAAATGGTGCAGCCCAGGACTTAAAGTCAAACCCTTAATTCCATGCCCACACTTAAGCCAAATCTCAATACCTTCTTCTGCTTTCCAGTTGCCTTCTGAAATGCAGAATGATGCATCTATCTGGCAAGGTTCACTCAGGGACGCAGAAATTTGCTAGGTCTTTCAATACAGGAAGTAGATGCCATGGTAGAGTGTTTGCAAAACTGGCCATGACTATCCTCCTCCCTGTATGCGTGTGATGTGTTTTGAATTGGGGCTGGTCGTGTAGCTTAGTTTGGTCAGTAGACTCTGGCAGACATTATGTTGCTCCACTTTCCAGCCTACCCCTCAAGAAACCTTGTGTTCTTCCTCTGCTCTCTTGGAACCCTGCACAGTCGCCATGTGTACAAGAATGAGAGACCCCCATGGAGCATAGATGAGTCATCCCAACTAAGGCCACCCTAGACCAGCCAGTCAGTGGACCACCTTGCCGCTGGATTCAGGCCCATGAGTGAGCCCAACCAACACCAGAAGAACAGCCCAGCTGAGCCCAGCCCAAATTCTGATCCACAACCTTATAAGCTAAGTATGTCACTGTTGCTTTAAATGACTAACTTTTGGAGTGGCTTGTTATTCAGCAAAAGCTAACTGACACAGTGCTTCCAAAACTTTTAGAATGGCTAAAAAATGAAGGTTGTTGGATATTTAAAGAAAAGAGGTTCTCTGCAAGCTTGCAGGAAGTAAAGAAGTTGCAAGATCTTCAGAAACCGCTGTAGTGCTCCCAGACGCCTCCAACGTTGTTGACTCATAGGAAAATTCTGAGCTTCTTTTAAAATCTCACACCTGCCTGTTGGGAGGAGCACTGGGTGTTGTATAGAAACCAATTTGACAATAAATTTCACATTAAAAAAATAAAAAAATAAAATAAAATAATAAAATAAAATAAAATAAAATAAAATAAAATAAAATAAAATCTCACATCTGCCAGTGCCCGCCAATCCACCCACCCCAGCTGGTGGGACAATGGTATGGCTTCTGCTCCTTTCCCACCTTCTGAATCTCATGCAATTGCCTCTCATTGGAAGACTCTAACCTGGAACCTGCATGTGTGGCAAGGATTCTCAGAATCGTAGCTCTCAGTCTTCTAGCCCCAGGTATAGAAAGGAGAGCATGGAAGCAGAAAAACAAGACTGAGTTGCCAGCCAATCACCTCCACAGGCAAGCAGTCTACTCTGCCTCAGAAACTGCTTCTGAAGATGCTTAATATCAAGAAGGACGTCTGTTTCCATGTAACTCCCTCCACCACTCCCCATAGTCACTAGTTCTGCCTCTGGATCACACACGCATTATTAGCTCATTCCATTCTCATTAAAGGTCTGCAATGAAGGAATGCCTGAATGTTCAGGTTCCCCAAATTACAGAGGGTTTGGCTAAGTCCCCAGAAATGAGGACAATCTGTACAACTTCCCCAGCTCTCACTCTCCATCTTGCATCTCCAACAGCAATTTGGGATGGAAGCAGTGGACAAAATCCAGTTCTCACTCCAATGTAGGGATGGGAAAAGCTGTCCAGGAGCACAGGCAGAGCGTGATGGTGATGAGGTAAGAGTAAAGAGCTCGGGACCCTGAGTTTCCTTATGCTGGGGACTAATCATAACAGCACATGTTTAAGACAAACAAGGCAGGATTTGGGGGTAAAGGAGCTTTCCCTGGACGAGGAAAAGCGGTTGCTTTGAGATTTTGAATTTGTGAGAAATATGGACTTCTAAGTGCCTACAGAATCTCCACTCTTGCAGGAAGATTCTCTTCCCTGCCTCCCCTTGGGGGTCAAGCTCCCCCGAGTTGCCTTGATCTCGACCGCCTTTGAATGACCCCATCTACTCCTATGGATTCAGTTTGCATTGAAATTGTGATAGCTCCCAGATCCAAATCTCCAGACCTATACATCCAGCTGCCTGTTGTCTACTGTGCTTGGATTGCCCACAGGGTCCTCCACTCAGCATGACCCAAGCTCAGGTCCCTCCCTCTAAACCACGTCAACTATCGTCAGTTCAATTGGGGGCATCAAAAAGTCACCAAAGCCAAGAATTTCCTCATCTCCCAGCTCGATTTCCATAACCAGATCCCCATCTGGTCTCTTGGCCTTCAGTCTTGTGCCTTTCCAACCAATGAGTCCCACAGCTGCCAGAGGAAGCTTCCTAACCACACACCTGCCATGATACTCTCTAGATTGAAACAGCTTATTAGCTCCCTGGCACCCATAGGATAACATCCCAGCTCCTTGGTCTGGCATGCTAGGCCCTCCGCCGGCTGGCCCCTGCCAACATCTAAAACACCATCCACTCTCACATTATTCCCTAGCCACACTGAACTGCCTGGGCTACCCAAAGAGGTCAGGCACTTTCGTGCCTTTAGTCTGCAACACCCTACCTCCATGCCCCTGGGTCTAAGCTAGGTGCTCTCCCAGTACCACATTCTACATTCCCTCTTTGTAATTACCTCTTAACTCTGGCCCCCTCCCCCACCCCCAGGGCTGAGAACTCTATGAGAGCTGAGGCCAAACTACCAGATTTATCTTTATATCTCAGTCCCCACTGGGAGTGGACACTAGGAAGTGATGGTTAAACAGAACCATGAGCTCCCCCAGATTCCGTAAAGTTCATGGGGGGCGGGGGGGACGGGGGTATTTTCAAACCATAGTAATAGAATAACATTAATAAGAGCTAAATATTTTTAGCACTACTATAGACCAGAGAGTTTGCAGGCATTATTAGCTCATTTAAACCTCACCACAATCTCAGGAGATGTTACTATCATGATACTGATTTGTAGAGAGGACAATGAGTTTTAGACAGGTTGAATAACTTGCCCAAACCATTCAGCAGGAATGTGGTGACATTGGTTCTTTCTTTGGGATCACATGGGGATTTTAATTTGTTTAATCCTCATTTAAACCCGTCTGCAGGCTGCAACCCTGGGTCATCCCTATGGAGATAGGAGATTTCACCTATGTGCCTCGTCTTCTCCAGGCTTGAGAATAGAAGGGACAGAAGACCTCCACGTGGCTGACTAGATACTGTGCCAACAGGGATCTCCACCCCCTGCCATCACCAGGCTAGTCTAGTACTCACAGCAATGAAGGAAGTAATGGCTGGAAGGATTCAAAGTCAGGTGGTCCACACTCTTGGCCACTAGACATACAACCTCTCTAGCATACCCCTCTCTACACGGCAAAGTCAGCTCCATCACAACAGGGTGAGGGCCAGGGTGACCTCCTTGGTCATGTTGTTAACAATTATACTTTACAAATATTTGAGCGTAAGTGCTTAGCTAATTAAATAAGTGGTCTTGCTGCAGGACTTATCAGAGCCCTTAAAATGCCAACGTGCCTTGAGCAAAAGATATGTAACATTTCCCAAACTCATTGGACCACAGAGTACTTCATTTCCTCAGGCATCTGCCAGAACTAGTGACCCATGGAACACGCTTTGGCTTTGGCAAATGTTGACTGCACTTGCTTTCGTGAGATAAACCAGATTCTTTCCAATGAATTTTCTTCCCTGCTGAAGTTAACTCAGGTCAGTTTCCATTACTTACAACAACAGACCTTGACTGAGACGTGCCCTCACTTGCCCTCAGAAAGGCTAGAACTCTGGAGCCTGCTGGGATTTTCACTCAGGGATAGAACACGAGAGAAGGATGTGGGGAGACGGGACCAGTCCGATGTGGCCAGTCAGGCTTCAGAGACCCATCACTGAGGGCTCATCCTCAAAAAATCATGCTAAAGGGCTCCTAGCTCTTCTTTGTCTTAAATTTCCTTCTTGAGGAGAAATTGGCTATTTTTTGATAAATAGGACTCTGACTTATGTTTTTGAATTCCTGTGGATGAATGCACGTCCTTCTGACCTTTCTGGCACATTTCTGGCTGTTACAAAGACTTGCCCTTCCTCTAGGACGTTGAGGGAGGGAGTCACACGTTGCTCTCCCCTCCACTCACCCCAACTCTGGCACATACATATGTAAGCACCCTATTTCTGCTTAATTTCTCCCAAGTTTACTTTCTAGGCTGATGAGGAGTTTGTGTGTAGGCAAACTGCCCCTCTTTGACCAATGGATGGTCCACATTGGTCTGTAGCATCTCTGGTTCCCAGAGCATCCCCTTCTCCTCCCCATCTCCCCATCTCCCCATCTCTGTTCTCTTAGGTATTGCCCCCTATTTAGAGTTTGAGTTGAGGTGGGTTGGTTGTCGCCAAAATGACTGCTCCAAAGTTCACCACAGAGGACAGCGAGGATGGGCAGAATCATACTGGGCTTCTCCAGTCCACCCCCTGCAATCTGTCCTCACTGCCTGAGCCAAGCAGCGTGGCCACACTAGGGGAGAAAGAAGGGATGAGGATAGAGCCAGACCTGGTCACCCCACCTGGTGGGAGGACACTACTCCCCGAGCCCTGAGCAGTGAAGACCACATGATCCCACACTCCCTACACAGCAGGCTGGGAACGGGTCCGTTCTCTCTTCGCCATGACTTGCCACCACATGTGAAAGCTGCTCCTTAACGCTCTGTGCCACCTGCCACAATACCACCCTTCCAATCCTCTCTGAGCCATCTGCCAGTCTTCTAGCCCCTCCCCAGGATCACCAAAGACCTTGGCACTGGGGTCATGGCCCTCGTGTCCATCCAGACCTTGCCCTGAGGACTTTAGCTTCCACGTGGATGTCCCATCCAACACCACAGGCACTAGTTCCTAAACCTCATGCACAGCAACCTTCTCCTCTCCACTCTAGCCACCCACATCTCCAGCCACACTCTGTACCTCGTCATCACCTCGAACTGCCCTACCTCTGCTGCTCTGAAATCATAAATGCAGACCAGCCCCTTCTTTCTGGTTTGCAATCTTTTTTTTTTAATGCGGTAAAATACACATAACATACAACCCACCACCTTAAGCATATTTTTTTAAGTTTTTTTTTAATGCTTATTTATTTCTGAGAGAGAGACAGAGTGCAAATGGGGGAGGGGCAGAGAGAGAGGGAGACACAGAAACCGAAGCAGGCTCCAGGCTCTGAGCTGTCAGCACAGAGCCTGACGTGGGGCTCGAACTCACCAACTGTGAGATCATGACCTGAGCCAAAGTCGGATGCTTAAGCGACTGAGCCGCCCAGGTGCCGCCACCACCTTAAGCATATTAAATGCATTCACATCGTCATGCAGCCGTCACCACCATCCATCTACGGAACTCTTTTCACCTTGCAACACTGAAGTTCTGACCCCATTCAATAATAACTCCCTACTCTTACCCTCTCACCAGCCCTGGCAAAGCCAGAGGCTGTCTCTATGATTCTAAGTACTTCACACTTATAAATGGAATCATACGGGGGTGCCTGGATGGCTCCGTTGGTGGAGCACCAGACTTTGGCTCAGGTCATGATTTCATGGTTCATGGGTTCAAGCCCCACATCAGGCTCTGTGCTAAAAGCTCAGAGCCTGGAGCCTGCTTCAAATTCTGTGTCTCCCTCTCTCTCTGCCCCTCCCCTGCTCATGCTCTGTCTCTCTCTCTCAAAAATAAATAAACATTAAAATAATTAAAATAAATAAATAAATAAGTGGAATCATACAGTTTGTCATCCTGTGACTTGTGTATTTCACTCATCATAATGTCCTCAATATCCATCCACATTGCAGGATATGTCTGAATGTATTGCTTTTCAGAGCCGAATAATATTCCAGTGTGTGCATATATACATACAATATTTTTCTTATCCATTCATCTGTCAATAGACACCTGAGTTGCTTCCAAGTTCGGGCTGTTGCAAATAATGCTATGATCCCGAGTGTATTCATATCTCTCTGTGGCCGTGCCTTCAGTTCTTTGGGGTATACCCCCAGAAGTGGAATTCCTCAATTACATAGTAATTCTACTTGTAAGCATATGAGGAAACATCATTTTATGTAAAATAAAATCAACCACAGTGGTTGCCCTACTTTACACGGCCACCAACAGGGCACAAGGGTACCGATGTCTCCACAACCTCTTAGCACCAGTTGTCTTCTGTTGAATGCATTGACCATGCATGCCCAAGTCATTATCTATTTTACACTGTGAGCCCCCACGTCTTTCTTGAAATTGTCTCCTTGCCTGGCTCCTCCATGCTGCCCTCACCTGGCTTCCTCTCTAGCATCTGATCACTCGTCCTTCACCTCCATCATGGCCGCCTTATCTTCTGCCCACGCCCTTTTTTATTTCTTATGGGAGCAGATAGAAGTAATATGTTGTCAACTTTCAAAAGGTGTAAAAGTGTGTACGGTGAAGTTTCCTTTCTCACTCCTGTCTCTCAACCCCATGACTCCTGTCCCCAGAGGCAAACGAACATTACCAATTTCTCATACATGCCTCCGCAGACGCATTATGCATAAACATGCATATATCTACAAATCCCCCCCCAACACCCGACACACACACACCTTCTTTTTCGCCACAACAATGGCATCATTGCATACACATCAAAACTTACCTTACCTTCTTCACCACAATATATCTTGAAGGTCGCTCCCTATCGGTACATCACAAACTTCTTTGCCCTTTCGTCCACCTATATGGTATGCTTCTGTACGCGTGCACCTGATTCATTTTCTCATCTCTCTCCGGGGGCCTTTCTGGGTTACTTTTGGGTGCTCTTTTGCTATTGCAAACAATGTCGTAAATAGCTCATTGTAACAATACAGTGTTGTAATAATCCCATCTGCACCCCTGTTCACACGTGGGAATCTTTCCATAGGATAAATTCTTAGAAGTGATTGGGTCAATGGCAATTGGCCCATCAGAAGACATTGCCAACATTCCCCCCATTGAGCTCCACTGTTTCTACTTACGTCAGCAATGCATGAGCATTTCCCCATACAGTATGTTAGCAAACGTTTTGTTTTAGCCAAACTGAGAGATGAAAGGTGTCTTGGCGAAACTTTAATTATATTTCTGCTACTAGGAATAATGGGGCATCTTTTTGTAGTTTCGGTAAGCCTTTGCACCTTGTCCATCTCTCTTTCATGTTGCTGATCTGTTTCACGTTGATTTGTGGACATTATACAATAGGGAAATAAGCTCTCTGTCACTCGGGTTGCAAATACTTTCTAAGTGCATCTTTTGACTTTGTGTGTATCAGGCTCTGCCATGCAGAAGTGTTGTTTTAATATGTTTTCACTCTTATGTGGATCCTGAGAAACTTAACAGAAGTCTATGGGGGAGGGGAAGAAAAAAAAAAGAGGTTGGAGAGGGAGGGAGCCAAAGCTTAAGAGACTCTTAAAAACTGAGAACAAACTGAGGGTTGATGGGGGGTGGGGGAGAGGGGCAAGTGGGTGATGGGCATTGAGGAGGGCACCTGTTGGGACGAGCCCTGGGTGTTGTATGGAAACCAATTTGACAATAAATTTCATATTTAAAAAATAAATAAATAAATAAACTAAAAAAAGAAAAAAAGTAGTTAAAATTATCAGTCTTTTCTTTTACGGCTTCTGGGTTGTGCGTCGTACTTAGGGAGGTTTAAAATTCTCCCATGTTTCTGGTACTTTCAAAGTTTCATTTTGTTACATTTACATCTTTGTTTCATATGGAATTTATTCTACTATAAAGTATGGGGTATGGATCCAACTGTTTTTTCCAGATGATTCTCCAGTTGTCCCAACCCCATTTGTTGAATAGCGTATCTTTCCACTCACTTCAACATACCCTATTTACCTCAGACCAAATCCTCATGTACAATTTTCTGGAATTATATTTTGTTCCATTGAGTTTCCCAGTACCCTGTTGCTTTATGTAATAGAGCTTTACAGTGTAGCTTAATTTCTGATACAGCTAGCTCTCCCTTTTGACTCTTCTTTTTTCAAAACATTTGAGGCTATTAGCGTTGTCAAGCCACGTGAAGAGTCTGAGTGAGTTTTTCGTCGGGCTTGCAAGTCAATAAGTTAGCTGGCCCTGTTTCCTAGATGCTGGCAAAAGATCGGAGACTTGGGGGTCAGAGACGGAGGAATTTGTTACTCACGGCAATAGCAACAGCCAGAGGGTCAGCGTGTGTGACAGTTCCACGAGCCCCAGTTTCCACAGGGTGGGCTGCAGCAGTCCAGGGGACACCTGCTCGTGAGTGAGCTGGGTCCCAACCTCCTTGAGTTTAGGGAGCCCAAATCTTTTATAACAAGCAGTAAGACTGCCTGAGTTTGCCCCCAGAGGGAGACAGTATCGTTATTACGCTGGACAGGAAATAAACTTGCCCTTTTCTCCAGAGGGAGACACTATCTCTACTTTCCAAGCGTATATACTATGCAAATATCCCTGAGGACGCAGTCTGGAACAAAGGCGGTCACTGCTTCTGCTCATGCAGAAACATCTTTGGAGAAGTGGTTCTCAACACTTGTTTCTTTTCCCAGAGGAATTGAGAATCGGTCCGTCTAAATAACAACAAAGTCTTCACTTTTACGGAGAATCTTATTAAATTCTAAATTATCTGAGATAGGACAGACAATTTTATGATGCTAGTCTTCCTTTCCAAAAACATTATTCAAATGCTTTCTTGTCCCTTGGAAGGATTTTAATGCTTTCTCTACTTAGATTTTGCACATCTCTTGCTATGTTTATTCTTAGGGGTTTTTATCTTTTTTGTTGCTATTATAAATGTTTTCTATTCCCATTTTATCTCTAACATGTTGTCATTAATTCCTGCTCTTTAAATGAATAGTTTTCCTCCAGGGCCCCTCCTGCCTTCTCCTCTTCTTACTCTAGGATTTCCCTGGATGATCTCATTCTCTCCCAAACCTTCAATGAGCATCTGTCAGTTCATGCCTGCTGTACTGTCATTTTCAGCCCTGGTCTCTCTTAGGAGCTCCCAACACAGATGCCACGGACGCCCCATAGGCACTTCACACCCAGTCAGCATTGAAATTAATTCTCCTCATCCTTCTCCCCAAACTAGCTTCTCCCCTCAGACCCCAACCTCAGCCAGTGGAATGACAGTTCACTCAGGGGCCCACTCCACCCCCCCCCCACCGACCCCTGCAGAAGAGGGAGGCTTTCCCTCACTTTCTTTTCCAATCAGCCACCAAGTCCTATCTGTGCTTCCTCCTCAGTTAACCCGCACCCTTAACCCCATGCTCGCTGCCACAGCCTGAGCTCCACGTGAATGACTGGGGAGCCCCCTGAGTGGCCTTGCATCTCCTCTCCGTCACCTAATCCCATCCTTCTGCAGGGGTGGCCCACAGATTGGATCATGCCAACCCCCCAGAGGCTCCAGAATAAAATGGAGGCCGCCACCCTACCCATACCCCCAGCATGGCATCCCTGGCCACTAATGACCCGGCCCCTCCCACCTTCTTGGGCTTCAAGTCTTCCCCACTTCCCCACCCACACTTTTGTACATCCTTGTACCTTAGCCATGGCCTTCCCCTAAAAATCTCAACCCACCATGGCCCACTTTACCCAACTACCTCCTACCCCTCCCTATGGATTCAGCTCAGACATTAACTCCTCCAGAAGACTTCCCGACACCCTCTCATCTGCATGAGATGCTTTCATTCATTCATCCATTCATTTCTCTACTTCAGCAAGTATTTATTTGGTTCCGCATTTGCCTAGCTCTCAGCTAAGTACCAAGGATACCAAAATGAATTGAGCACAAGTCACTGCCCTCTAGGGACTCACTAAGTTCTTGTTATTCAAAATATGGCCTGGCACCAGCAGCAGCAGCCTATCAAATTGCTGGTTAGAAATGCAGAGACTCAGGGGCGCCTGGGTGGCTCAGCTGGTGAAGCATCTGACTTCAGTTCAGGTCATGACTCAGTTCAGGTTCATGAGTTCGAGCCCCGTGTCAGGCTCTGTGCTGACAGCTCAGGGCCTGGAGCCTGCTTCAGATTCTGTGCCTCCCTCTTTCTCTGCCCCTCCCCAGCTAGCACCCTATCTCTCTCTGTCTCTCAAAAAATATATATATACATTAAAAAAAATTTTTTTTTTTTTAAAAGAAATGCAGAGACTCAGGCCCCATCCCACACCTGCTGAATCAAATCTGCATTGGACAGGATCTCTGAGAAATTCACGTGCGCAATAAGGTTTGAGAAACACTGATCTAGGTAACAGGGAAACAGAAATACAACAAACGAAGTAAGTGGAACCTCAGAGCGATGCACAGGAAGTTCTGAGAACACTGTGAGAGATAATTCAGTGTTTGTGCAGGGAAGAAGGGAGGGAGGGGCGGGATAGGTGAGCTCAGGACAGGAAGGCTGAGCTAGAGCTGGGGGGGAGGGGCCTTCCAGGCAGAGGACACAGCTTGAGCAAAGGTATGGATGGGAGGAAGTGTGTGTGCTGGCCTGGGGACGCAGGAACTGTTGGCTGCTAAGTGTGAGGTCCCGACTCAGAATCATGAGACACAAAGCACACTCCAGCTTCACTTCCTCACCCTCCACTCTAGATTCACCCACGGCCTGTCCCTTCAACCCCCCGTGGTGTGTGGGCAGGGATCACAATCGTGCAGGCTTCGGACGTGTTGGGAGTTAAGAGCCTGCAGACTTCAGGTAGAGAAGAGTGAGTGGACCAGAGGCTCAGATGAGCCACTGGGAGAGATGTCAGCCCACAGAGGTTGCCAGAGGCCTTGAGTGGAAGAGATAATGTTGAGGGGGAGGGCTGGTGGGCAGTCAGTGGGGTCGAACAACCACCCCCTGGGGCTTCCATTTGCTGGTTCAGCCAGAGCCGGGCACTAGACAGATACCCCAGGAACCTTCAAGAACCAGCCTCTCTGGGACCCAGGCTTCACACCAGGGCAGAGGCTGGGGAGAAGGAGAGAGCCTTAGCATGGAAGGCAGAGAGATGTGCCAGAGCCAGGCAAGGAGACAGCTGCAGGGGGCACAAAGGAGACATTAGTACCTCACAGTCCCTTCCCTCCCTCCCACCCCAGGGACTCCACAGAGGAGGTGCTCTGCTCCCTCCCATCCACCCCAGCAATGTTAGCAGAACACTATTTCTGCGCTTTCTGAATAGGAAGTAATAGCACTCCCAGCCCACCATCTTCTCAACCGTGAGATGGAGGCAATGGCACCCCGTTTTCTCAGCGCTCTCTGCAGGCTGAATGGTCCTTACACCGGGAACGTATGACGCAGACTGAAGAGAGTTTCCCCATTGCTGGCAGCACCTGTAAGCCAACACCCAACAGAGGGGAGGGTCTCCTCACTATGGGTGTCAGGCTAGAGCTGGTTAGAAGCAAGGCCCCCCCACTCCCAGCTCAGGCCCCAAAGGCAGGGCGGGGGGTCTAGTTTGGAACTCCCAGCTAGCTGAGAAGGGCTTCCAGGTAGCCCCTGCCTCTCACTTGGGCTGGAGCCTCCCAGGTCCCCGAGGGAGTGGGGGAAGTGGGGGGAGAACTGAGAGAGGAGAGCTTCAAACATAGCCTGATGCCCCCCCCCAACCCCGCTGCTCAGCCCCAGCCCATTGCGGCCAGCCAGAAATAGGCCTCCAATGGCCAGAGCTTCCAATTTTGCAGGAGAAGGTAGAAATGCAAATCTTTATGTGAAATCTCCAGGGTTTTACATGTAGGTAACTAATTTATAGTGTAAACGACTGAGGCGGCTAGCTTAGCCTGGATCATGTCTAGGATTTGAATGAAGCCTTTTGTCACCCGGGCCTTTGGCAAGGACAAGGAGGCACCTGGCTGTGCCTGAGGGTGCGTGGCTATGCCCACGTGTGTTCCGGCACACGGGTGTGTAAGCAGGGCATGGCTGCAGCAGTCCGCAATGATGCTTGTGCTTATTCACACGCACAGATGTGTTGTAGGTAAGTCTGTGAGTGAGCACGTGTACACAGGCCTCCCATGTGCCGTTGTGAGCGTGCACGAACAAGCACAGGCGTGTAACGTGGAACAGCACGTGTGACCGAGAGCGGGTGAGTTAGCGTGAGCGCGCACACGTGCGTTACTGCACGTGCACGTGGGCTCCAGTGGGGGCCGGGGTTTGCACGCGTGCACGAGCTCCGGCCGGCCGCGGCAGGTTCCGGGGCTGGCCCAGGAGGCGCCCGGTCCACACCGGTGGTAGCAGGAGCGCGCACGGGGACTCGCGTGCGCGCCGCGGCGGCGAGGGCGAGGGCCCGGGCCCGGGGGTGGGGGGGAAGCGGCTCCCTGGGCCTCTCGGAAACCAGCGCGGGCCGCAGAGCGGAGGGGAGGCCGGCGCCGCCGCTGCCCCCGGGCGCGGCGAGAGGGAGGAGCTCGCGCGCAGCCGCGGCCATTAGTCACCAGATGTCACCTTCTGCTGCCAAGGCGGCGCCGGGCGCAGACAATGGCCGCGCGGGCGGAGGGGCGGGCCGGGCCACCCCCGGCGACCCCAGAGCCGCGCCTCTACTGACACCTACTGCCCCCCGCGCCCACACTCGGCGGCCTGCCCCCTCCGCTCCCGCTGGCCGCCCAGCCCCTCGCTTGGCCTTACTGCCACCCCCTTCTCCGCATCCCCTCCCGCTATCTGCTCAGCGCTTCAGCCTTCAGGACACAGGGCCGGTATCATCTCCTCCAGGAAGCATTTCCTGGCCGGCCTCTCTCCCGTGCACACAGCCCCAGCTCCCCACCTTGGATGTTTGTCCTGGAGCCACCCCTGTCCTCCCAGATTTTCAGAAATGCGAGGTCGTTAGTGGGATGCGTTCTGCCAACTAATACATGAATGAGTTAGGAAAGTCACCATTTTGTAAGTCACGCTAATGAATGCATCCAGGAAATGATCACAACCTTGTGAAAACTGCATGATGGTGAAACTAGAGGCATCAGTCTGGGAACACTTGAACCCACGATCCGGTCTTAGCACCGCTAACAGTGGGGGGACCAGGCCTCATATGCTTCGCGACCAGGTATACAGTAAGGAAAGCACTCCCTAGGATGTCGTCTTGCAAAAATAATTAGTCTGGAATACAATCACGTGTCTGCATCGAACCACTCCTTATGGGTAATATTATTTGGATCCTGATTCAAAGCAAATGTAAAAACGCCTTTTTGAGAGAATCAAGGCAGACTCACAACAAAGAGGTATTTGTTAAGTGGTAATGGGCTGAATCCTTATATGTTAGAGACACAAGTATCTGTCTTTGTTAAGTGAAATATGTTGTCTGCTTTAAACTACTCAAGAAAGGGGGCGTGGGTGAGGGAAGAGCTAAAATAATACTAAAAAAATGTTGACAGTTGGTGGATGGTGTTGACGGGTACCTGGGACCTCCTTATACTGTTGTATCTGCTTTTGTAAATGTTTTTAAATCTTCAAAGTAAAAAGCTAAAAAAAAAGGGGGGGGGGTACTAATGTCTGCAACTTACTTGAAACTATCTACCAGGAAGAGATTGAGATTGGAAGATGGGTGGAGGGCATGGAGAGATGAACAGTTTCTGGAATGCAAAGAATGGCAATGATAGGTCTGGGGGGCGGGGGGGGGGGGCGGTATATGGAGGCTCCCTATATATTGCCTTTTATTTTTCTCTGTGTTTGGAGTTTTTCCTATAAAAAATGTTTGGGGAGCTTTTTTTTTTTTAATTAAAAAATAAAAATAAAATGCTCACCCCTGCCACGGCTGGTGCTTTCGGTACAGAGCCCCTGCTCAATAATGACACTGGGACCACCAAGTGTGGAAGATGGGTCCACAGGCGCAAAGAATTCCCCTTGGACCTAGGATCCCAGGCAAGGGGTCCACAAACTCATTCTGTCAAGGGCCACGTGAGGCTTTGCCAGCCATGTATTTCTCTGTCATGTACTTTTCTTTGATTTTTTGTTTTTACAACCCATTAGAAACATAAAAAATCATTCTTCATTCAGAAGCCCTACCAAAACAGGCAGCAGGCTGCATTTGGCCCTCATTTGCATTCGTTCGCATTCGTTTGCAGCATTCGTTCACCACACCAGCCCTAGCCCTACAGAATGTCAGTAGCCAGGAAAAATCAATGACATGGCAGGACACTGGGGTCAGGATCATGGTCAGACCATCCCATGCTGGAATTCCAGTCCACCTGTGGAAGAATCATTTCACTGGCCAAGCCTCAAAGGTAAATGAGAATGTCATTAGGATACACCACATGGGCTTGCTAGAAAGAGAGCAGGAGTTCAAACACAGGGCCTAGCACATGGGCACCCACTAATCAGTCCCCTCCCCCTCCTTTTAGTACCATGCACTCAGTGCACGTGTTTATGCACACATACACACACGCACACAGCCCTCTAGCAAGAAGAGGCAGACCCATGATCTTTGGAGATACTGCCACAGGGTAAGAAAGTCACTCAAGCCAAACAGACTTGAGTTGGAATCCTGGCTCTGCCCTCATTTGGCTGTGTGACCTCCAGTAAACTAGTGAGCCTCAGTTTCCCCGTTTAAAATCAATCAATCAGTACCAGCCTCCTCCTGATATCGTCAGGGTGAATCATCGCAGTTACTGGTAAAGGTGCTTAACATAATGCCTGACACAGGATAAGCTGGAGAAGTGGGGGCAATGTCCTTTTTGCTACTGTGGTGTTTTCCCTGATGGGAAAGCAGCTTCCTTGAGAAGTACAGGAGGCTTGGCCCAGCAGATCAGGGTGGGGGAAGGGCAATGACAGACCAATCAGGGAAGGCTGCCTGGAGGAGGTGCCAGCACACCCTCAGCCATTGTCTTGGAGTCCCCTGTCTCTTTCAGCAGAAGTAGCAGAGGGAATGGGGAAGATGGTTGATTTCTGAAGCCATTTCTTTCCCTTGGGAACAAGAAACCCCTTCTCAATGCTGGTAGCCTGCCAGAGTTCCTTCCCCCAGCCCTCAGACCTCTCCAGAGAGGACAAGCCTGGCCCTGGAGAGAGTCCCCAAGAGTCTTGGTATTTGGTTTTGTTTCCTTTGAAAAATACTGTCTATTTTTTTTTTAATTTTATTACAAGAGTAATGCATATTGTTTGAAACAATTTGAAAAAGAATAGGAAACATTTTTTTTAATTACCCTTCATCCCCTCATCATTGAAAACTGTTATCTTGTATAAATTTTCCAGGCTTTTTCCTACGTATAGTATATATTATCTATTTATGTAGATATACATTTTTGCAAAAATAGAAACATATGCTGTTTCTTTTTTGAAAGAAACCTTGTTTTCTTTTCACATAACACAGCTTGAGCACTTCCTCATATCCTTAACTCTTCCACATCATTGTGTTTGATGCCTAGATCATATTCTACAGTACAGATAAACTACTTAGTAAACCAATCGTCTATCACTAAAAGAACACAGATATTGTAAATGGCAATTAGTCAAAAGCACTGCCAAGTCTCGTGAGCATCAAGGAGGATGTTCAACTCAGAGCTGAGTATTCAACTCGGAATGCAAAAGGGGCTTTGCATGAAGAAAGTGTCCATTACCTTCTCCCAAGGTTCAGGCTCCTCACCAGCAAGGGAGTGGGTGCTACCCTGGATGTGCACTAAGGGTCTCTGTAGCTCAGCTGTTCTCTGGGAGACACCTGTTGGCCATAAACAAGAATCATGGCAAAAGAAAGAAGTGAACCAGGTCGTGGGACCCAACGGCAGTCCTGGGCTCCAGAGCCCTACTGCACTGCCATATAAAACATAGTGCTCACGTGAGCGGTTTCCCCCCAACTCAGCAAGGGGAGCCCAAGCTATGAACCCTAGGAGAAAACACTGAAAAAAGAGAAACGACTCTGCCAGGCCTTCAACAAATCTGCAGCCAGTCCATGTAGCAAAGAACCAGTGTGACAGAGAGGCCGAGGCTGGGTGCAGTCTGAGATCTCTCAGTGGTCTGAGCTCACACCAGGAAATTCTCAGCTAGCATTTGACTTGTGATCTTGGGCAAGTCATTTCCCCTCCCAGAGCCTCTAAGAGTAGCACAGAGATGTAAAACTTACACAAGGTCACCATGAGGATGCGTAAACACAGTAGGGACTCCAAGAGGTCCCCTCCCTACCAGCCTCTGACGCTATCCTGGGTCTTGACAACCAGTTGCTAGGTGTCTATTGAGTGCCTACTGTGTTCGAAGTGCCCAGGAGGCAGGAATGAGCAAAACAGATGGAATGCCTGCCCTCACAGCACTTAACATTAGTGATCAAACAATAAATAAGTGATTACAAGTGTGCAATATGCTGTGAAGAAGCATACAGTGTCCCAAGAGTTAAAATCACCTTACCTTGGAGGGGGTGCTCAGGAAGGACTCTCTGAGAAGCAGTCATTTCCATGAGAGGTAAGAACTAGAAAGAACTATACAGAAGAAAAGTCCATACAAAGCTACTGTGGGCAGAAGAAACAGCCTTGAGGCAGAAAGGGACATGCCATGACCCAGGACTTGACCATAGACCAGCAGGACTGGAGCGTAAAGAGTCAGGGAAATGGCTAAAAACAAGGCTTGAGGAGGCAGGCAGGGGTCAGTATGCAGGGCTCTTGCAGGAATGTGTCTGAGGAACAACAAAGAGGCCACCACTGTGAGTAGAACGGAGGGAGTAAAGGTAGACACAAGGTCAGACAAAGTCTGGGGCTAGATCATTCGAGGCCTTGAGGGTCATGTATGGATTTCAGCTTTTAAGTGAAATGGGAACCACTGCTATAGGATCAGTTGAAAAGAGGGTGATATGGTCTGAGAAATTTTAAAAAGAACACTCTACACAGGGTGCCTGGGTGGCTTAGTGAGTTGAGCGTCCAACTCTCGGTTTCAGCTCAATTCATGATCCCCGGGTCATGGGATCAAGTTCCGTGTCAGGCTCTGTGCTAAGCGTGGAGCCTCCTGGAGATTCTCTCTCTCACTCTCTCTCTCTCTCTGCCCCTCTCCGCAACTCATGCACACACTCTCTCTCTCTAAAATAAAATTAAAAATAATAAATTTAAAAAAAAAAGAACACCCCAGGCATTCCACTTGCAATATAGTAGTATAAGCTCTTAACAGATCTACCCTCCCTATAATACCTATAAACGCTCGATATAATACCCAAACAACGGCTAGAAGGCTCTGGAAAATTATCCAAAATAGGCAGACTTGGGAAGGATGTCAAAACTTTGAAGAAGGGGCCATCATGTGGTAAGTTTCCCACGTTTGTGGCTTTTTGCAGGCTGAAGATGTGGTATAGCACAGGACACCTAAAAGTCTAACAGAAAACACTGTTTTTCTAGCCTGAGGAACCAGAGGCAACCAGAACCACTGGAAAGTGAAGGGGAAATGATGGAAAAGAAAATACTAGAAAAGGCTCAAATTCAGTTAAATTCTGATGAGTCTCCACTCAACTCCTGAACCAATTCACACAGAGAAAACTCAAGACAATCTACAGCTAAGGAGGAAAGAACTGAGCTGTGATGTTGCCCACTGCAGGCAACACAGAGTTTGTGGTTTGACTCTGACCAAGTGAGCTGCCTTCTAAAACAAAGACATCAGCACTCTTTGGAAGAATCCAATGAATCCAGAATCTCTATACCGTGTCTTCAATTCCAGGATATAATCCAAACTCACCATATAAATAATGAGGAAAATGTGATCCATCCTCAAGGAAAATGATAATCCAGAGCCCAACCTAAGATGGTCTTGAAGAATTACCAGGCAGGAACTCTAGGGTAACTTTTATAACTATGCTTTACAGAGCAATAGAAAACACACTCTTAATCAGTGAAGAGATAGTAAATCTCTAACGAGAAAAAGAAAATATGAAAAGAATCAGGTAGAAATTCTAGAACCAAAGAATTCATTATCTGAAATGTTTAAAAAATTTCAATGTATGCACTGAAGACAATGCAGAGGACAGTCAGTGAGCTTAAGCAGATTAACCAAAACCAAGTAATCTAAAGAAGTGTGGGAGGGGCACCTGGGTGGCTCAGTCCATCAAGCATCTGACTTCAGCTCAGGTCATGATCTCACCGTCTGTGAGTTCGAGTCCTACATCGGGCTTTGTGCTGACAACTCAGAGCCTGGAAACTGCTTCAGATTCTGTGTCTCCCTCTTTCTCTACCCCTCCCCTGCTCACGCTCTGTCTCTCTGTGTCCCTGAAAAATGAAAACACCTTAAAAAAAAAGTGTAAAGAAATGAAGGAGAGAGGGAAGGAGATGGGGGAAGAGAGAAATAAGATTAAAAAAACTGAACGGTGTCAGAAATCTGTGGGATAATATCAAATATCTAACATATCCATAACTGGAGTCCTAGAAGGAAAGGAAAAGAAAGAATAGAGCAAAAAAAATTTTTTTGAGCGAAAACTTTTTGAAGAAATAATGGCCAAAAAAATCTCAAAATAAAACAAAAACACCTCACTTTTCAAATCTAATGAAAGACATAAATTTACATATACTGTATATTCAAACCACTGAAAATCAAAGAGAAATAGAAAGCCTTGAAAGCAGCCAGAGACAAAAGACACTACATCAAGGAACAAAGATTCAAATAACCATGGAACCCTCATCAGAAATTATGGAGAGGTCAAGGAGAAAGCAGGCAAAGACCTCTTTGATCTTGGCCACAGCAACTTCTTAACACATCTCCAGAGGCAAGGGAAACAAAAGCAAAAATGAACTATTGGGACCTCATCAACATAAAAAGCTTCTGCACAGCAAAGGAAACAATCAGCAAAACTAAAAGGCAACCGAGAGAATGGGAGAAGATATTTGCAAACGACATATCAGATAAAGGGTTAGTATCCAAAATCTATAAAGAACTGATCAAACTCAACACCCAAAAAAACAAATAATCCAGCGAAGAAAGGGGCAAGAGACATGAATAGACACTTCTCCAAAGAAGACATCCAGATGGCCAATCGACACATGAAAAAATGCTCAACATCACTCATCAACAGGAAAATACAAATCAACACCACAATGAGACACCACCTCACACCTGTCAGAATGGCTACCATTTACAACGCAGGCAACAGCAGATGCTGGCGAGGATGCGGAGAAAGAGGATCTCTTTTGCACTGCTGGTGGGAATGCAAGCTGGTGCAACCACTCTGGAAAACAGTATGGAGGTTCCTCAAAAAACTAAAAATAGAACTACCCTATGACCCAGCAATTGCACTACTAGGCATTTATCCACGGGATATAGGTGTGCTGTTTCGAAGGGACACATGCACCCCCATGTTTACAGCAGCACTATCGACAATAGCCAAAGTATGGAAGGAGCCCAAATGTCCATCAATGGATGAATGGATAAAGAAGATGTGGTATATATATATGTGGTATACACACACACACACACACACACACACACACACACACACACTGGAGTATTACTTGGCAATCAAAAAGAATGAAATCTTGCCATTTGCAACTACGTGGATGGAACTGGAGGGTATTATGCTAAGTGAAATTAGTCAGTCAGAGAAAGACAAATCATACGACTTCACTCATATGAGGACTTTAAGAGACAAAACAGATGAACATAAGGGAAGGGAAACAAAAATAACATAAAAAGAGGGAGGGGGCCAAAACAGAAGAGACTGATAAATATGGAGAACAAACAGAGGGTTGCTGGAGGGCTTGTGGGAGGGGGGATGGGCTAAATGGGTAAGGGGCACTGAGGAATCTACTCCTGAAATCATGGTTGCACTATATGCTAACTAATTGGGGTGTAAATTTTAAAAAATAAAAAATAAAACTAAAAAAAAAAAATAAATTATGGAGAGGAAACAAAATAGCATCATTAAAGAGCTGCAGAGGGGAAAAAAACAGTTAACCTGTCAGGGTTCTAGATCCAGTGAAAACATTCTTCAATAACAAAGGCAAAATGAAGACATTTAAAGAAAATTTAGAGAGGCGTGCCTGGGTGGCTCAGTAGGTTAAGCATCTGACTCTTGATTTCAGCTCAGGTCATGATCCCAGGGTCCTGGGATCAAGCCCCAGGTCGGGCTGTTTGCTGAGTGTGGAGCCTGTGTAGGATTCTCTCTCTCTCTCTCTCTCTCTCTCTCTCTCAAAACAAAGCAAAACAAAACAAAAAAAAACCTTAAAAGAAAATCTAAAGAACGTGTCATCAGAAGACCTGAACTATAAGCAACACTAAAGTAAGTTCTTCAAGTTGATGATAAATGACACAAGAGGGGCACTCCGATCTTCAGAAAAGAATGAACAGCATCAGGTGGTAAATATATAAAACTATAAGATGATTTTCTCTCTTAATTCCTCCACTATGCATACCACATAACAGTTCTTTATAAATCTTTTTTTATTTATTTTTGAGAGGGAGAGAGTGCATGCACAAGTGGAGGAAGGGCAGAGAGATCAGGGGTGGGCATGGGGGGGGGATGGGGTGGGGACGGAGGATCCCAAGTGGGCTCCATGCTGATAGCAAAGAGCCCAATGCGGGGCTCGAACTCAGAACCTTGAGATCACGACAAGCAGAAGTCAGAATCTTAACCGACTGAACCACCCAGGCACCCTGACTACGCATGTGACAGCTTAAAGCAAAAATGACGACACTGTCTTATGAGATTTACAGTTTATCAGAAGTAGTGCCTGTGAAAACAGCGCACAGGATGGGGGTGGGGGGGGATGGCAAATGTTTGCAAGAGTTTTCTATTTTATGTAAAGTGGTAAAATAGTAAACTCTAAGTTGACTATGAAAAGTGAAGGCTGTGTAGTGTAATCCCTAGGAGGAAAAAAAAACACACTTAAAAATGCAAAGCAGTATAGCTAAAGGGCCAAACAACCGCATTCAAATGGAATCCTGAACCGGTTTCTCTGGCTCCTGTGTGGACTGTAGGGGAGGAGGAGGGTGACATCAGGGCCACCAGTTAGGGTGTCACTGACACAACCCAGGTGAGTGATAATGCTGGCCTGGACTGGGGCCGGAGCAGGGGAGATGGTGAGAAATGTCAGATTCTGGGTGTGTTCTGAGAGCAGAGCCAAAAGGATTTGCTAATGGATTGGATTTGGTGTGGGAGAAAGGCAAGGGGGACCCTCAGGCCTGTGACCTAAGCTGTGGGGATGGAGTTGCCATTTCCAGTGATTCCACCAAAGGCTCTTCTCCAGCCTGCCCTCCTCACCGCTCTGTGGTGCCTGAGCCTTGCTGCAGCCCCCAGAGTTTGGAAACCCTTGCCCGGCTGGGGGCCAGGTGAAGAAGGAGAAGAAGACAGAGTCATAGGCCACCCACCACGTCCCTCAAGTTGGAGCAGGGACAATGGAGCATGTGTGCCTCTCGGCAAGGTTCATGCCAGATCAAAAAATCATCCTTATGGCTTCTTCCAGCTTCCAGAGAGCTCCATCTCCAAGAATTGTTTTCCAGTTGGGAAGCAATTGAGAAATAATTGGTAATATTTCACAGAGGCGGCAGAAGCCTCAGCCCCAGCCTCTGGAAACAAATTAGAGATGAGGGCGAGGTTTAGCAGCGGAGAACAGCCCTGCTTCTCATTAGCAATTGCAAATAAGATTACGGAAAAATGTCCCTGCCATGAGAATGGCGTCTGCCTGGAAAAAATTAAACCGGTTTTGGGGCCAAGTGGAGACCCTGGACTGGGATTCAGGAACCTGAGTCTAGGGTAAGGCTCTAGGATCCAGTTTGCCCACAGTCAGAGCAGATTCGCTGCACCCTGTCTGAGCCTCAGTTTCCGAGTCTGTTCAACGGAAGGAGGCTGCAGGCCTCCACTCTGGAACTAGACAGTCATCCCTCCAGGTGGGAGACACCTGCTGCAGCCAACCAGCCTGGGTCCCAGCAGCTCAGGTAGCTGGGGGTGCAGTGCGGTGCAGAGCAGGGAAGGGCTAGCTTAGAGGTCTGTACCTGGCTGCACCTCCCACCACCTGGCCTCTGTGTCCTAGATCCATCCCAAGTAGCAGTGCTGACACTGAATGACAGGCACAGTCTAAATCATCTGGGTACATTCATTTAATCCTCCTACCAACCCTATGAGGTTGGCCCTACCATTATCCCCATTTTACAGAGAAGGAAAATAAAGCACAAAGAGGGCCAGCCCGCCTGGCCAAGGCCACAGAGCAAGCAAGTTGCAGAGCCAGGATAGTGAACCTAGTCCAATTTTAAATCCTGGGGTCTTAGGCACCAAGCTCTGCGGCCTTTCAGGGATTGCGGCGGGCCTCCTCGACTCCACCCCCAGACTTCCAGGACTGTAGAGGTTTGGGCGTTTGGCCTGCGAGAGGAAACCAGGCTCTGAAGGCCTGCAGACTTGGGGGCGCACCCCAACTCTACCACTGACAGCTGCATGACCCCAAGCCTGTTTTTGCCTGTGTGTGTGTTTTTAAATTACAGATTTGGCACAAATTTGTGCTAAGAAAGAAAGCAGGCCAGGGTGTGACAAACCAGATCCTGTCTGAGGGTCAGTTCCTCTCCATTTTTCTGCAGCCCCATCTCTGGCCCAGGGCTCAGAGGCCCTCAGGGATCCTTTAACAACTCCCCTGCAGGCTTCTCTGTCCTTTTCCTGACCCAGCACCAAGGGTTCTCTGCTGAGAAGCCTTTCTGTACCCCCGCTCCCTGACCCAGGCACTGGTGGGGGAAGCGGGGCGGGAGGGGAAGGGGCTCTTGCCCAGGCAGCTCCACGTGTTGCCTCCTGCATGGCCCTCCTTTGCCATCTGGAAACGCAGCACCCCATGGCTATCTGCTCTTTAGGGCTTCTCCCTTCCCTTCATCCCCACTAAGGGCAGTGTTTGAGGAAAACCATATTCTGCAGTCTGGCATTGAAGGCCCTCCGTGCCGTAGCCCTTGTACTTTGGAGAAGCTGACCTCAATTTTGGTAACCTCCCCAGGCTCCATTTTCCCTACACACACAGGAGCCTTTGTCCAAATTCTATTCCCCACCCCCCCCCCCCCCCCGGCACTGCCCCCACCCCTGCCCCGGGGGCCAGGAGACTTGAGGGGGGAGGTTGAATTCTGAAGTACAAGGATATTCTGGCCAGAGCTGCCCTGGGGACAGGCCATGAAAGAGAGGCCAAGGCAGAAGGGTCAGGTTACTGGAGAGATAATCTGATTATATCTGGTCAAGTGGGGAGGGGGATGGTGGGAGGAAGGGAGCCATGAGCCTAGGGAAGTGGAGAAAGAGGCATCCAGGATGCAGAAGCAGGAACAGAACAAGAGTACAGAATGGAACACAGAGGGAGCGAGTGGCCCTGCGTTCCAAACCTGGCTCCACTGCCTACCTCTCCCCCTGCCAGCTGATGACTCTGCATGTCACCTAAAGTCCCTGAGGCCTACCTAGTATCTTATTCTAAAGCCAGGCCAACCCACCCAGCCCCCCACAAGTCTTGTTAGGCTGATTCCAAGAAAAAGCAGAGGAAACAGGCCAGGGGCCTAGCTTGGCTCTGCAGGTGGTCTCCAAGTAGCACTTCCCCTCGTCCCCCCGCCACGCCCAGAGCAGGGCAAAGTGACCCCACCCTGGAAGCTGGCAAGTACCCCCACAGCGTGGCTGGCAGCTGGTCTGTCAACCTGAGAGTGAATCTGCCCCCAGGGAGGCTCCTAATTTAATCAGCTTCACAAATCAGCTCGATGGGCTTAATTGATCTTTTTCACTCCTAATATTGTTGCTGTCACTTTCTGAGCTGTGCCTCCTCCAGCCACCCCATGCATGGTGCTCAGCCAGCTGGAGAGGGAGAAGAAACACTGCGTGTGGAGCCAGGAAGCTCGTGGGAAGGAACTGGTGCGCAGGAAGAAGCAGAGGGGGGGCAGGGCGGGGCGGGACCGACCCTGAGCCAGACCTCATGGACCACACCATGTCCAAGGTGGCAACTGTGGGCGAGTGGAGCAGAAGAGCTCCTGGTGAGTCATCGGCCGGGGCCTCAGGCAAGTCACTCTCAGTTCTTCTGTGCCTATTTCCTAACCTGTAAAGACCACAACAGGTACTGCCCCTCATGATGTACTCACCCTACAAGGGTTTGTGGAATGCCCACTGTAATTTAGGCACGGTGCGAGGCATAGGGGATGGTGACAGGCAAAAACTACCTTGTTTTGCCCTCCTAGGGCACTCTAGACAGGCTGTCCTCCCCTGGGTGACACCCCCCACCCACCCATGGAGCACAGAGACCAGTGGGGGAGACTGACATTGACTGAATACACACATACGAAATGCCAAATGGAAACCGTGATAAGTACTGGAAGAGGAGGTCCTTGGTGCCGTGGGGGCAGAAAACCGGGGGGCTCCCTGACAAAACAGTGCTGAGTTGAGATATGAAGGAGGAGGTGGACTTATCTAAGTGAAGAGGTAAAAAGAACATTCCAAGAAAAAGACCTTTGTCTTTGGCTAGAAGAGTGAGGGGGTGTGGGCGAGATGATGCCAGACCAGTGGCTTCACAGGTTTTGGATAAAGCCGTAAGAAATACATTTTGCGGGGCGCCTGGGTGGCTCAGTCAATTAAGGGTGTCCGACTTCGGCTCAGGTCATGATCTCACAGTCATGGGTTCGAGCCCACATCAGGCTCTGTGCTGACAGCTCAGGGCCTGGAGCCTGCTTCAGATTCTGTGTCTCCCTCTCTCTCTGTTCCTCCCCTGCTCGCATTCCGTCTCTGTCTCTCAAAAACAAAGAAACATTAAAAAAAAGAAAGAAATACAATTTGCATGGTGACTGGGAACATAGAACACACATGTGCTCACACATACGATTGCCTGCATACATCAATTTTAAAAGATTGGTTAAAAAAAAAAGTTACTCCTGCCACATTAAATATGATCCCCTCAGAGAGTTTCTCTTCTGTTCTAGCCTGTTCTATTTCTTTAAGAAAATGCAGTTTACTAACCACTGTGTTGATTTCCCAGCCCCCTAATGGGTCATGGTTAAGAGACACTGTGCTTTGCAGGGCCCCATGGGCTGCATTCAGGAGCTGTAGCTTTACCCCACTAGCGATGGGAAGCCCCAGTTCTCGTCTGCAGGGCAATCTAATGAGACTAGAATTTTGAAAAGGTCACCCTGGCTGCTGCCTGGGAGTCCAATATAGGAGTGAGGAGTGGAGGCCGGGAGACCAGATGTGAGGCTGCTGCCATAGCCAGGCAAGAGATAGCACGGCGGCTCAGAGTTGACAGTTTTGCAAAGCAAATGAGGGAATAGGTATGAAACATTTTGTGCCAATTAAAAAGCTGTGTTTTATGAAAAGTTGCACAGGGAGACGACAAGATCTCCAAATACAGATTCAGGCAACCCACGTCCAAACAGCAGCTGCATCACTTCCCAGTCGTACCATCTTGGGAGAATCACTTTGCCCCAGTGGGTCTCAGTTTCCTAACTAAAATCGGTCATAAGAGTCCCTTCCTCCTAGAGCCGATGCCAGGTTTGGGTACAACGGTGCCTCTCCTCAGCCAAGAACTCAATAAATCCTGGTTATTCGTATGAAGAGAAATGTTAGAATTTATTCAGCCATCAATATGCCTTCAGCGCCTGTTTGGAGAATCAAGTCACATGGCCCCTGCCCTGTGGCAACCCCTGGTCCAAGAGGAATTTCTAGAGCCATAACAGATTTATCCGGGATGAAACTGAGTTTGAATCTGTGACTGAGCTGCAGACCTCACCTGATGAAGCGCATCCATCTACAAGTGACGAAATTGGAGCTCAGGCGAGCTAAGGTTCATTTTCAAACGGGTTGTGTCTTCATATGAACATTTACCTGCGCTCAGCTCTCGTTGCTGGAGGAAGCCGCGCTAGTCCTGGCATATCTGGTCTGCCTGTGGGGTATCTCTTGCAGACACAGCACCTCCCCCGCTTTTCCCCTCCCTCTCAGAAGCTTCCATGGTGCAGATTTATGAAGAAGCCAGAGCAACAGCGGCCTGTGCAGCCAGGAGCTGGCACAATCAGGGAGGCTGTCTGCTCCCCGCAAGCCAGGCAGGGGCAGGCAGATGGGGATGGTGGCTGGGGGCCTCCCTGCTGGTGAGCACTGCCATTTCCCTTCACACCTCCGAGCCTCGGTGAAATGGCCACGGTCGGGTGGGTTCCGGTCTGTACTGCCCACCTTTCAGCTGGCTTGTGGCCACCCGGCATGCATGCAGAGAGAAGGGGCATCCTCACACCCGGCTGTCAAGACTCACTGGCCCTGATTTCATTGCCACGGGTTGCTGACCGTCAGGCTGACTCTTCGGGAGCCTGCCAGGTCTTCATCTGACGAAAGACTTTCGTCACTCCTCGGCCCGCTAACTGGGAATGACCTTCAGGTTTGTGTGGCCGTCTCTGTCTGTCTCCCTGTCCTGCTCGCTCTGCTCCTCCGCATCTATGAGTAAAGTCCCTCCTGCGTCTCTGCCTCCTTTGGTCTCCAGATTCGTCTCTCTGGCCTGTTTCTCATCTGTGTCTCTCAGTCCGGGCAGATTTCTTGGGCTCTGTCTTGGGGTGTTTCTCTCTGCATCTCTGGGTCTCTGTGGATGTTTGAGAGTGTTCCTCTTGGTTGTCTCCAGTGGCAGTCTCTGAGTCTTGGATTGCTCCTCTCTTTCCTGTTTGTATTTGCTTGTCTCTGTGTGTATCTTTCTTCCGTTTTGTGTAACTGACAGTGTTTTTCTGTTGCTCACCTGGAGCGAGGGAGTGGGTGGTGCTCTCTCTAGGCTTCAAAGCACCTGCCTTCTGCTGCCGGGCTATACTTAGAGTGAGCCAATCAGACTGCAAAAGTCACGCCCCGTCTTCCCAGCCTGCCCATCAGCCTCCACCAACACCCGCTTCCCTTAGCTTTATGCCAACAAAATGTCCAGGAGACCTTCACTCTTCTGGTAAGTTATCCCGCCCACGCTCATCACAGTCACCATGCTAATTCTGCTGCCCTCAATCAGCCCTTAAATGCTGCTCCCACCCTCCTCAGCTAGGTGACTTCCCACAAGTCACTTAACCTCTCTGTGCCATACCCACTCCCACCCTCCCCCCCCCCAGAGATTCTCTGCGTAGCGTTATGCTGCCTTCTCAACTGATCCCTCCTGTAGAGGATAAATAGCACTAATTACCTTTGGAAGTCCTCTCTACTAAAGGAGGAAAGCCTGGATTTGCCAGTGTGTAATCACCCCCTCCTCCCAGAGCAATCTCTGTGTTGGGACAATAACTGCACTCTCTATCAGGTGTGGAATCAGCCACTTTACCTGGAGAGGAAGCAAGCTGTCTCTTAGCTCCTTACTAGACAAGAGGGAGAGACACTTGTTCCCTAAGAGTCTGTTGCTCCACGGAAAATAAAACTAAATGCAGCCATAGATAGCACACTGACAGTGGGAAAATCTTATTGGATCACCCTGATGCGGTGCCTTTCTGAGGGCAGGAGGAAAATGGGAGCAGCCTTATCTGATGGTTTGTGTCTAGGGAGGGAGGAAAATAGGCCTCTGCGTATTTACAAACGTCCCCACAGATGCTCCCAGCATGTAGGGGAGGCGGGGGGGGGGGGGGGGGGAGGGATGATGCACATGGTCTGTGTGGGCAGGATTTCTGGGCGAGGGGGCCCGGACCACGCAGTCAGCAGGACTGCAGCAGTGTTTACAGAACCCATGCCCTGGACCAGGAGTTGCAATGGGGCCCAAGACAGAAATGCTCCCTCCCTCCAGCCATGGCAGGGAAAGCTTTCAGAGCACAGCCTCACACCAAGCACTTGACATATGGTGCTGCACTGGCACTCAACCTCCAGCGAGGCAGGTGCTATTCTTCACTCCCGTTGTATAGATGGACAAGGTGAGGCACAGAGAGGGTAAGTAACTGGCCCAGGGTCACCCAGTCACCCAGCTAGACTTGAACCTAGGTAGTTTGGTTCCAGAGTCGCGCTCTTCCCTACTATGCAGTACTATAGATTACAAAGTAGAGCAGACAGGCGAGCCCGTAAATTCACTGCATGTGGAGCAAGCACCTATCAGGGCTTTAAGAGAGGACCCCACTGTCTTCATGTTTTGATCCTCCTGATATGTTTTATCTTTATGTCAAAACAGAGTTACCAACGCTGTGGATGGTTTTAAATGTTTATATTTCACAAATTAATGCCTTTAGACCTAAAATACAATGCAGTAAAAATTATACTCTTTCCAGGATGGTTATGTTATTTACAGAAATGATGTGATTCCGGGGGCGCCTGGGTGGCTCAGTCAGTTAAGCGTTCCACTCTTGATCTTGGCTCAAGTCATGATCTCACACTTCGTGAGATCAAGCCCCGTGCTGAACTATACAGTGACAGTATGGAGGCTGCTCAGGATTCTCTTTCCCTCTCTGCCCCTCGCCAGCTCGCACACGCTTTCTCTCTCTCTCTTAAAATAAATAAATAAATAAACTTAAAAAAAAAATGATGTGATTTCATAGTGCTCCACACGACTTGGGCTGATGATGGGGCAGAAGCCATAAGCTGTGGCTGATCATTTCTCTTGGAGTGTTGCTTTGAGCCTACAAATCTAACATCTTTAGGAGATAATATCATAAATCTGATGTGGGAGCAATCAGTCCAGTGTAGTTGGCTTTGAAGATGGAGGGAGGAGGCCATGAGCCAAGGAATGGATTTCTGAACGACAGAACTGCAAGATAATAAGTGTGTTGTTTTAAGCCAAAAATAAAGAGTCTAACCTGGACACCACTCATGAACCTGAGGTCCTTTTGCCCTGCCTCCTGCCTCCGGCTCCCTTGGGGGGTACTACATATTTACAAGAACAGAAGTATTATAGTGAGACAGTGTGATCAATTCTCTCAAGGGTGGGAATTCGGAATCAATCAGGGATGGCTTCACAGATGACCACTGAGCAGAGGTTCCACAGGGTGAGTAAGAACTCATGAGGCAGACAAAGGGAGCAAGAGCATTTCATGCAGAGGGAAAAGCCTATGTAAAGGCTCAGACTTCGTGAACAGTTTGTATAGAGGCTGTGTCCCATGGTTCAGGATTACCTAACTCAGGTGCAGAGGAAAATCGTGGGTAATGATGAACATAAAGCCAAAAAGGTTACGTGGAGACCAGATCATGCAGGGCCTTAGAGATAAGACCTTCTCTGCAGGGAAGAGAAAGAAAGTGAAGAGCCTGGATTTGACTTCCTTGGAGGAAGTTTCAAATACACGGGAAATGTTCAGCCCGGAGATGGAAGACTTAGGGGAGGGCAAGAGTGTGACAATATCTACAGGACAACTTCCCCATGCTTGTGAAGTCCTTTTACTCTCCACCCCCATGCACAGGGTTTGGGACACATATGGATGCTAGAAAGGGACTGGTACAGTTTAGAGGTAAAGATGAGCAACCAAAGGTGTCCGAGAATGGAGTGGACCACTGAGGTGAGAATGAGTTCCCCATCATGAAAGGTGTTTAAGCAGAAGCCAAAAGGCCACCTGGCAGAGATGTTGACGGAGATTCAAATATCAGGTGAGAGCTGGACTAATTTCTGGATTTTCTTCCAGCCCTGAAAATCTCAGATACTAGTTTGTCTTGCATTAGAATAGATTCAAGACATTGCCTTTGGGGGGAAAATAGTAATCAAAATGTAAATACCATGGGAATAATAGATTTGGTCTAATTATCAGCGATTACTCAGAGTTTGTCATTATTTCTGTACAATATATCCCAAAGTTCCAGAAAACAAATCAAAGAAAGTACCACGGCCGATGCCATTAATAGAAGCAAAACACTTCAAGACGAGAATTTAATTTACTGGGTGAGTTCTTGAGGCACGTTTTTGTTGATGAATATTTATAAAAGTGGGTTAGGCTGGACCTGGTAATGATTGCGAAAAATTTTAATGCTGTCCCCTCATTAATTTACTTTTAATGAATGACTTGGTAAAGCGTAACCATTTGTACGTAATGATTTCATTAATAGCTATGGCATATGCACCCGTTTTTCACACGTTTGAATGTCACTTGAATAAAATGATACCTTAAATTATACAGTATAATAAAGTATGTTTGTTGAAACATGACAAGCTTCTGGCTCTTTGTACTCGGGCTCCAAGAATTCGCTGCATTTGGAATGGCAACAGTTTAACGCGACCAGAGTGACGGATTTCTTCTTCCATATCTGAGGTTTCTCTCAAAACTAGTCTTCTGGGCTTCCACCATGAGAACTCTGACATGAAAACTTGGAGCCAGAGAACGCAGTCAGCCCCTCCTACCCGGCCACCTCCACTCTGCGCTCCTCAGCCTTTGGACTCGCTTAAACAGGCCCCTCGAGTAGGGGCACGGCCACATTATCCCACCAGACAGGATCCCTGAGGGCAGGACCAGTCCAAGAGTGGGGCCAGCCTGGGGTTGACGCCTGACCAGGGGCGGTGCCTGGCCAGGAGGGGGCGGTGCCTGGCCAGGGGAGGGGCCAGTGCCTGGTCAGAGGAGGGGCCAGGAGGGGCCGGGCCTGGCAGGGGGCGGGGCCTGGGCCTCAGAAGGTGTCGTGGGTCTCAGCTGCTTCCTCTGAGGACTCTCCAGCGTTGGGCATAAGGGCTGCCGAGCCAATATACTTCCTTAAGCTTTGTTGAAACCGATTTGGGAGAACACAGAGCCCTTGTCCTATTTTAAATGGGTCCCCTTGACAAACAAATAAAAACAGAAACAGAATCATAAATACAGAGAACCACTGGTTGCCAGAGTTCGAGGGGATAGGCGAAATAGGTGAAAGGGATTAAGAGGTACAAACTTTCTGTTGTAATTAAGTCACAGAGATGAAGTACAGCATAGGGAATAGAGTTAATAATATTGTAATAACGTATGGTAACAGAGGGTGACTACACTTACTGTAGTGAGCACAGCATAGTGTATAGAATTGTCGAACCACTATGTTGTACTCCTGAAACTAATACAACATTGTTTGGCAACTGTATTTCAATCAAAAATGCATATTAACAATGGGCTTCAAGAAAAAAATCCAGGAGAGGTGCCATTCTTAAAAAATAAATTTTTTAAAATGTTTATTCAGTTTTGAGAGACTGAGAGACCGAGCACAAGCAGGGGTGGGGCAGAGAGAGAAGGAGGCACAGAATCTGAAGCAGGCTCCAGGCTCTGAGCTGTCAGCACAGAGCCCGACGCGGGGCTAGAACTCACAAACCGTGAGATTATGACCTGAGCCAAAGTCAGACACTTAACTGACTGAGCCACCCAGGTGCCCCAAAAGATGCCATTCTTGCTTATTGATACTCCAGAATAAAGATTTTATTAATACTGTTGAAAAAATGGGCCCCTAGATTATTCCTTAGTTCAGTCCATGTCTATTTCTTCAGAGTGCTTATCTGTTTTGTAAAGATCTTATTTGTCTGCTGTTATTTAGTGTGGGGATGATGCCACCAGTGTTTACTATGGAATCCCCACCCCTGGAACATTAACAAGTGACCAGAAAATAGTTATTGGCAGAGGGAGACAGAGAGAGAGAGAGAGAGAAAAGAGGAGGAAGAAAGGCAGGACTGGAAAGAAAGGAGGGAGAAATACTGACTGAATTAGATTTGAAGCATAAAGCAAAGCCAGCCAGTGGCCAAAAAAAAAAAAAAAAAGTAATGTCGAGATCAATGTCATTGGCTCTGTAGAGCTGCCATTTCCCTTCCCGTCACCCACCACCCCTCCCCGGCAGGCCCCTACCCCAGACCCAGGTCTCATCACCCCTGTTCCCCCACAGTTATTTATTCCCTCCTGGCATGAAAGTGGTCCTGGAAATGAATAAGGTGTTTGGACAACAATGAGAACAATATTCCTCGGCAGGAGTACGGTGATATGTGCTTTTCAAAGTGTTTTCCTATCTTTGATCTCCTCAAATTCTTGCAGGGTTTCTCTCACAGCGTTGTTTCATCATTCCCATTTTTCCAGAGGAAACCAACTCCAGGGAATTAAATGTTGGCTCAAGGTCACAGAGCCAGGAAATAGCTAAGCTAAGAAGACTTCAACTTTAGTCGTGGATTATGTGGCTGAACAGCTTTTAATGTTTCTCAGGTACTTAATATGTTACCTCTCCCAAGGGTGTTTGCATTGTAAAAGAGAACTGAAAAGGGGGGGAAATGTATGATCTCAATGAATGAATTGTGAATAGTAAAATATCCAGTACAAAAGTATGTGCCCAGGAAAGAGTGCCACTGGGGCTGGAGGGACAAGGTGGTCCCAGAAGATTCTCATCACACAGACTTCTGTGGTCAAACAGATCTGGATTCATATCTCTTCCATTCCATTCACTAACCCTGTGATCTTGACCCAGGGCTTTCCATTTTCTGCGTCTTTCCCGATCTGTGAAATGGGGATGATAATCCCACCCCAAAAAACTGATGTCAGACTAGGATGCATAGAAATTTGCACAAAAGGCGATCAGCATAGATTAGCAGCATTATATGGAGCACCAAAGGAACAACCCCTCCACAGTTGGCAGGAGTTAGGTGCTGAGCGCAGCCTGACCTCCCCTCGACCCCCTCCCGTCCTTGCTCCGCAGGGGCAGGGGTGGGGAAGACAGGACTTCGAGCCTAGACCTGATGCTCCAGACCCATCTCTGCCCACGGCACTAGGCTAGACTCACCTACTACCCTCGTGCTGATTACTGGGGCTTTAGGATCAAGCTGGGATAGCCTGGGCCAGGGCACCTCGGGCTACACTGCAGCCCTCGTCTCTTCCGAGTCTTTCCCCACCTCCTCCGAAAAGATTTATGGAAAGATTAAGGGGCCTTTTTTTCAATATCTATTAATATTCATGGCAGTCTTCACAGCCATCTGCTTTTAACGATTTTGTTTGCAAAGACCTGAGATTAAAATATGGCCTGCTAGTGCTCTGAAGCATCTGAACTGAAGGCGATAAAACAAAGGCCTTTTCAGGAGCTCCGAGCTGGCCTGTCACTCTACCTGCAGCGGGGGAGACTAATGACTAGTGGGAAGGAGGGGCGGAGGAGGGGGCGCCCAGACCTGGCTGAGATTAGATCCGGGGCCAGTGCTCCCCCTCAGCTGGCAGGGTTAATTGGGGGGGAATGAAGGGAATGAACAGCCCCAGCCCCCTCCCCACCACCTTGCACAGGGGCCCTGGGACAAGGGGGCTTAACTAGGGCAGGAAGAAGATGCTGGCTGCAGCACAGGGGAGACCCAGCATTTTGAGGGCCCCCAGACCCTGGGATCGCCTACTGGAGAGAGAGAGCTGTCGAGGCCAGAAATGTCCAGGGGTCTGGGGAGGGCAGGGGGGCCCTCACTGTGATGCTGTGACCCAGACCCTGCACCGTGGCACCGCTTCTGTGGCTCCGTGCTATGTGCACTCTAAAGCCTGGTGTCTTTGTCAGATTGGTTTCCATACAACACCCAGTGCTCATCCCAACATGTGCTGCCAATTTGACAATAAATTTCATTTAAAAATAAATAAATAAGTGAAATGAAATACACTAAATAAAAATTTTAAGAAATAAATAAATAAAATAAATCAAGCCTGGTGCCTTTGTCCAGATTTCTAAAGTCAGCCATTTCAGTACAGTTCTGCCTTGGGTGGAACCCTCATTTGCTGAATGATATCCTGGGGTGCCCTTGGCCACCTTGGCTGGTGTCCTTCTCTTGGCCTCATCTTGGAAGGGAGTTTTCAGTGAGGTCCCAGAAGGTGATCTGGGGATAAGGTGGGGACAAGCAGTGGGGGCCGGGCCAGCATGTGTCGCAGTGAGGACAGTGCCCTACACAACTCCAGGGGCACCTGTCCTAGCCTCCCGCCAGAGCTCATCTGACTCAGGCGCCTGCTGCTTGGGATTGTTTGAAAACCCATACAATCCAGTCACTTCTCTCATCAGACAGACACCTCTCCTTGGATTCCAGGTTCCACACTCCCCAGCCATTCCCTGGGGTGACAAACGCCTGGGGCTGGGGCAGGCAAGCAAGAAGAGATAGTGGTTTCCTCCTACCTGCCCCAGCCTCCTGTTGCCAATAGGGCTGCCACCTGGTCTAAGTCAAACTTGCTGTCCCAGTCTCCCACCCTCGGGGTGTGGAAAGTCATTGTTTTGTCTACTCCAGCCTCTGGGGGCCAGAACCAGGAAACACCCCCTTGCTGTTACACAGAGGAAAGGAGAATTTTACAAGATCTCCCCCAAGGGACTGCATCAGGCTGAAGGGAAACAATTCTGTTTGGAATCTCCCAGGTTTGGGAAACCTTCCTTTCAATTCCACTCCCATCGAGCAGGAACTGTTTATGATCCTAGAGCAGGGCAGCCTTTCCTAAATGCAGTGGACTCTACCTGCTGTGGTTACCTACCCGTGACATAAATACTATCATGTGCCAGGCTTGCAAGCCCCAAGTGAGGGAGAGAGGTGGCCAGCCACACTTTATCCCCTTCTCCGAGGACCAGTCGGCACCCGCTGTCCTGTGAAGGGGTGGGTCACGCTTCACCCACTGTGGGACCCCATCCTGCCTGTCCCAGGCTTTCCTGATGGTATTATTCACCAGACTGTAACTCTTTGATGGCTTCAGCTTCTACAGGAAAACCCTACCCCTTCAGAAGGAAATACGAGGGCTGTGACTGTCAGGCCCTGCCTACCTTTCTAGAATCTTGTCCTCCTGAATCCTCCTCTTGACACCCCCCACTATCCTCCAGTCACACCCAACATCCAGCATCCATGGAACATGCATGCCCTGCCGTGCCTCTGAGCCTTAGCACATGCTGTTCTCCCTGCCTGGGATATGTTCTTGTTTTCTTCCAAACTCCAAGGACTCAAACTCAAATATCACCTCCTCCAGGAAGCCATCCCCTACACACCAGGCCACTCCCCCACAGGCCGAGTCAGCTACTCCACATCCCTAAATAACAGCCAGCATTTGGGTGAATGCTTCGCCTGCATTACCTCATTTTGGCCTCACACGTCCCTTCACGGGATGCCCTATTATTATCCCCGTTGTACAGATACGGACACTGCAGCGCAGAGAGGTGAAATGACTTGTCTGAGGTCACATAGCTGTGATATGCTCGTGCCAGGATCCAAACAAACCCAGGCATTCTGACCCCAGAGCCTGAGCATCTGCTCACTCCACACTACTCCCATCCACCTGCATCACACGGGACATCAATATGCTGTGACACAGAGAAAACAGGGCCACTGGCCCTCTTGTGTGTCTTCCCTGCTACCCTCAGCAGAACTTCTTGCATGCCTGTCACCCAGCACCCAGCACAGAACCTGGCACAATGTGGCATGCACGCAAAAGGATATGCGTGGGTGGGGGGTCTGTGAAGGAGTGTGAATATGAGGCTCCGGATGGAGTATGTGAGAGAGGTGTGTCACGGGGCTCGTGCGTGTGAACATATGTGATGCTGCGGTACGATGTGTGAAGGAGTATGTGTGTGTGTGTGTGTGTGTGTGCGGTATACACGTGGGGGGTCTTGTGAATGAGTCTGTGCAGTGGCGTGCACAGCATGGGAAGGCCTTTGTGTGTGCAATGTGTGTGAGTGGGGGGGGGGGGGGTGCCGGGGCGGGGCTGCAAGAGGGTGCGTGATAGTGTACCCGGTGTGCATGTGCACAGCATCCTCAGATGTTCTCCAGGGCTCGCACCGGTGGGCAGCAGCCTGATCTCAGCTGCGTGGATAGTTAAAGCCCTTAAACTATGCCGCTTCATCATTGATATTTTTACAGAGTTGTCACCGAGAAATATCATTTTTCTTCCTCTTTTATTTCATTTTCTTTGGGATATAGTAATTAACAAAAGCCGTTAGATGCCAGCAAAACTGTTTCTTTTGAAGTTTCTACATGGCTGTCACCCGGGAGATAAAGGCAGATTATTCAATCTTGACATTATAATTGTGGATGCCAGATAAAAGCCTGGATGAGGCACTTCACAGCCCCACTTGGGGTGGGGGGAGGATGAGATCACCAGAAGGGAGTCCTGCCGAAGCCGAGAAGGTGGGGGGGGGGCAGCGGGGGGCCGGGAGGGGGCACCACCATCAGGGCAGGGGCAGCTCACCATATGACTGGCGTCTTTCATTCTGAGTTGGACTGTCCCCAAATCACACAATGTCAGGTGGAAAAATAGCATATTCCATACCTAGGTGGAAGAACCCAGAAGTCAGGAGCTAAGCTCCCGAGCCTGGCGGCTCTCCCTGCCAGGGATCCTCCCCCACAGCTCACCCCACCTTGACTGGCAGGAGGTTCTGTGCCTGCTGGACTGGATGCCCAGCTCCTCAGAGGTAGGACTGGGTCTTAGTGGTGGCATCTCCAGCACCCGGCACTGGCGTGGCACATGGCAGGTATGGGATGTACACCTCCGGAGCGAATGAGCCCTGGGTTCTGGTCCTGATTCCCACTCTCACTGTGGCCTGGGTTTTGGAGGCAGGAGAGGAGACAGTGCAAGGAAAGTCATCTGCCTGTTCAGAGAGCACCCTGCTTCCTCTCAGGCCACCAGGGGACAGTGCCATCTTGTTGCCAGGAGGGGGTGCCAACCAGAGGCTGGGCCAGGCAGGGCCAGAAGAGGCCCTGGCATGAAGATGGAGAGGCAGCTTTTAGTGGAGGCAGAAGGGCCAGAATCCAGATGCCCTGAAGAATACATTCACTCCGAAGAATTAAAGCTTCTAAAATGCAAGGGCTGATATTATCTGATTTCCCAGGTCAACTCTGAACCAAATTATGACCTTGAAATTCAGCTTACCCAAACCAGTCACGCAGTGGTGTTCCCCACACTCCACCCAGCCCCCACAAAGCCTTCACTGTATTATTGATTATTATATTATTATATTGTAATAATAATAATTATTATTATTATTAATTGTATCAGTCAGAGTCCAATCAAGAACCTATAAATAACTCCAGGTATTTAAACTGGAGGCAGTTTAATACAAACACAGGACATGACAGATCAGCAAGGCCACCCAGAGATTAGCAATAGCAACAAGCCCCCCAGGACAAAAGCAGAAGATGTCACCAGAGCCCAGAGGCCACAATGACTTGGCCACCCTGGAACCTAAGTTGGTCACAGAGATGTGGGCCCTGCCAGTGTTGGCACCCAAGGCGGGGAGATAAGGAAGACATCAGGCTTATCCCTGTCTCCCAACCTCTCAGTCTCCATCAACAGACAGAATATCCCACCAATTCAAGACAACCAAGCCAGGACCCTTCAGGGGACAGCCCCATGAATACAGAGCAAAATAGGGAAAGGACGAGAAGGGGTTCTGAGAGCAAATTAACCAAGGGCTGGCGCCCTTGTCAACATTTGAGCTGGGTTTCCAGCTTGCCCTGAAAAGGATGACCTGGGGCCTGCTCTCCCAAGTGACAGCAAACATCCAGAGGTGATGAAGGCTGTCCCCTTCAGAAGGAGAATGCTCTTCTCCAGTTTTCACCGTCCCCACCAGACCTGCCTTATTCATTAATGGTAGCCAGAGGTATTTCAATTTGCAACTCTCCATCTAAATCAGTGTAGCCATTTTGTAGATAATCTGGGGCCCAACCAAGGAGAAGTGCTTCACCCAGGGTTACATGATGGATCAAGAACAGAGGCAAGACTCCAAAGAAGACATCCAGATGGCCAACAGACCATGAAACTCAATGTCACTCCTCATCAGGGAAATACAAATCAAAGCCACACTGAGATATCACCTCACACCGGTCAGAGTGGCTAAAATGAACAAATCAGGAGACTATAGATGCTGGAGAGGATGTGGAGAAACGGGAACCCTCTTGCACTGTTGGTGGGAATGCAAACTGGTGCAGCCGCTCTGGAAAACAGTGTGGAGGTTCCTCAAAATATAAAAATAGATCTACCCTATGACCCAGCAATAGCACTGCTAGGAATTTACCCAAGGGATATAGGAGTGCTGATGCATAGGGGCACTTGTACCCCGTTTATAGCAGCACTTTCAACAATAGCCAAACTATGGAAAGAGCCTAAATGCCCATCAACTGACGAATGGATAAAGAGGTTGTGGTTTATATATACGATGGAATACTACTTGGCAATGAGAAAGAATGAAATCTGGCCATTTGCAACAACATGGATGGAACTGAAGAGTATTATGCTAAGTGAAATAAGTAAGGCAGAGAAAGATACCATATGTTTTCACTCATCTGTGGATCCTGAGAAACTTCACAGAAGACCATGGGGGGAGTTGGAGGGGGGAAAAAGTTACAGAGAGGGAGGGAGGCAACCCATCAGAGACTCTTAAATACTGAAAACAAACTGAGGGTTTAAGGGGGGTGGGGGAGAGGGGAAAGTGGGTGATGGGCACTGAGGAGGGCACTTGTTGGGATGAGCACTGGATGTTGTATGGAAACCAATTTGACAATAAATTGTACTTAGAAGAAGAAGGAGGAGGAGGAGGAGGAGGAGGAGAACGGAGGCAAGACCAGAGTTTAGATGCCTGAGACCGTATTTCCTAAGTGCTGAAATGGTTGGCAAGGAGGAGGAAGCATCTGTGAAGTGACCGTGCCTGTCAGCAGAGAAATGAGTACTATTTCCTAGACCAGCATCACCAAAACAGCAGTGCAAGGGGACCCATGTCCGCTGGCCAGTGAGCCTTGTTGAGAGGACGCCAGGGGCAGCACTGGCAGTCATGACAAGGACAGGACCTGGGCAGCAGAGGCTGCTCTGAGCCTAGCACTGCCACTCAATTGCTATGTGACCATAGCAAAGTCCCCCTCGGCGCTCTGTGGCACAAAGAGGTAGGACCAGATGCCTTTCTGGAGGCTTTCCCACCCCACCAGGCTGGGACTCTGTTTCCTGGGCGGAGGTAGGAGGCAACCATCCTCCGATAGAAGCCAGCTGAGTGCATGAGGGTCCTTAAAACAGAAGGTCGAGGGGAGACACTGAGAAACATAAATCTGCCGGCACGGCTCTCTCAGAAAGGGTTTTAATTAATTGTTTTTATACGACATAAGAGCAACTCATTACCGAACAGCTTTGATTTGTGACACCTGCATTATAGATGATTTTTAAATTAACATTTCCCCAATAAAAGGTGTCAGTAGAGAGCGGAAGGCGCCCAGAGAAGTATAAAAGGATAATAATATGAAAATACAAATAAACACCAGCCCAGCCTAACAAAGGGGGCTGCTTAATCAATTTTACAATTAATTAAGGCTGCCTGGGGTAGCTGGGGCCCTGGAGGCCGCTGGAGGTACTGGGTTGAGGCTCAGGCATCAAATACGAGGAGGTGGAAAAGGGTCTGAGGCTTCAGAAAGAAATACAATGAGGATGAGAGATGGTCCGCCAGGCTTCCCCTGGAGAGGAGAGAAGCAGGAGGCCGATCTGTTCTGGGGAGCACTCCTGCTCCTTCTGTGCTGCTGGACAGGTCATTTATCCGCTCGGGAAAAGCCCCTGCTACATGCCCCAGGTGGAGCGGTGAGCACCAAGGTGAGACAGCTGCTGGGAGATGCTGAGAGCCCCGTGCCTCTGGTCCAGAAGGAGTGAAGGGCAGAGTAGTGGAGATACCTAGAAAGGTGGGGGGTGGGGGCTAGACTCCAGGCCTCTAGAAAATGTCGACCTGAAGTTGGGAGCTTTTTCAGATTCCCTTTGAAGAGTCTGGGGTACCGCAGGAGATGTCCACTGTAGGCAGATGCAAGTACCTGGAAGGGCAGAGGGAGGAGAAAGAAGGCTGCCACACAGAACCTGCTGCTGGACAGGGTTCAGAGACAAGTGGCTGGGGGACAGAAGCAGATGATCGCAGGGTGACTTCAAAGCCCGAGCCCACAGCTCTGGCTCCGGGGAGCATTCTAGGAGAGGGGAAGCAGGAGCCGAGGAGACCCCCCCAGCCAAGGAGAATGCTGGAGAAGCAGTGCGTAGGGGGACAAGGGCCTGCCCACAGGGCTCTCATGTTCTGGCCAAGAGAAACAGAAAACGGATGAAGAAAGGACTTCAGTGAGTGCTGGGAGAAGAGGGATAAAGAAAATGGAACTGAGTGCTCTGCCGGGCACTGCTGGGGCAGTGCGGGAGGGGACCGAGTGGTCAGGGAAGGCCTCTCTGAGAAGGCACGTGAGAAGTAACACCTGAAGGATGAGGAACCAGCTGGGCCCAAACTGGGGCAAAAGGGGGTACAGAGGCTCCAAGGCTGCACCAGGGAAGAGGTGCCAGGACTGGCCTCACCGATCGGCAGGTTCTACTGCTCTAAGTTCTGTCTTTACAAGAGGGGTTATAGAACTGATAAGTCAGGACTGGTTTTGCCTGTAGATGGAGGGCATGGGGCGTTGGGAAGGGTTCCCCACGCCCTGCCCAGGCCTTTATACACTCTCTCTCCAAGGACCTGACCCTTCCGGGGGCGTCAGTCTCCACCTCCATGCCACGGTCCTCTCATGTTTACTGATACCCCAGAACTCTCTCCTAAACTCTGGGTCCACTTGGGTGTCTCCCAGGCACCTCATAACACATCCATCATCTTCTTCCCACATCCATCATCTTCTTCCCAATCTCAGAGAAGCCACCATCTGTCCGGTTGTTCACAACAGAGACCTAGGAATCGCCTTGATGCTCCCGCTCCTGCTCCCCCACAGCCAAGTCCTGGTGGCTCTCTTCCTCCTTGCAGCTCCGGATGCCATCTCCCCACCGCCCTCCATTCCATCTGTCCTAGCTCTGCGCATGTCTCACCTGGGTGACTACAACATTCCCCTCCCCCCATGCTCCTGCTAGCCACACAGCAGCCAGAGGAATCCTAAAATGAAAGCCTGTCCAAAAACCTTCAAGGGCTTCCTGTGCCCTCAGGCTGAAGTCCAAACAGTGTCCTCATGCTTATCGAAAGCCCCCAGAATCCAGCCCCTGCCTATCCCTAGAGCGCCATGTTGCCCTCCCCTCACTCCATGCTTTGCTGTCCAGACACAGGTGTCCCCCTCCAGCTTCCCACACTACCACTGCTACTCTCACCTGTCATCTTTCACACCTGCTGTCCCTCTGCTCAGAACATTCCAGGTGTTCTTCCCTGCCTCAGCGCGCCATTGTCTGGCCACCTTCAACTCCACAGTCCAGGTTGCACGTATTCATCCAATACTCTTGTAATTGTTTGCTTAATTGTATAGATACCCCCTGGATTGCAAGCTCCACAAAACCAGGAACTGCTTTCACCTTGTTCACCCCTGTATTCCCAGCACCTGGGGGTATATTCACCACATTGCTGAACAAACAGGAAAATGAATGGGTTAACGGATGACTCAAATGATGTCACATAACACAGGCCACTTGCTTACTAGAAGTTTAGATATTCTGTGAGACCAACAAGGACCAACATCTTTAACTTGGTGCCATATCGGGGTGCCTGGGGGGCTTAGTCGGTTGAGCGTCTGACTTTGGCTTAGGTCATGATCTCATAGTTCATGGGCTCAAGCCCTGCATCGGGATCTGTGCTGACAGCTCCAAGCCTGGGGCCCACTTCGGATTCTCTGTCTCCCTCTCTCTCTGTCCCTCCCCGGCTTGCACTCTGTCTCATTCTCAAAAATAAATAAACATTAAAAAAAGAACTGTGTAACTTAGTGCCATATATTTCACTAGCTGGTCCACGTCCTCAGGCCACCTCCCATGATGGGCATCAGTATTGTAATGAGAGTAGGGACAGGCCTCCGCTTGGGTGCATTGACTACTTCCATGAAGCCAGCAGGGTTGCGAGGCCACCAGAATGTCCACACGGTCTGTGGGACTGCTGGCTCAGGACCCAAGAGGACATGGCTATCAACAGGGGCTCCTGGCTGGGGGATCTGGGTGCTTCAGGTCCCCTTTGCCTGATAGGAATGTGGAATAGGTGGGTCCTACCAGGGTAGCCCCACAACAGGGCACCTCCAGCCCATATCTACATACAAGATCCATTCACAAACTCAGAGATGGGGTTAGAGTTTAAGGTCAGGGTTATAGAAATGGCTTTAGGGAGATTCCCACCATCAAACCTCCTACTCAAACCAGCAAGTAGAGAAAAAAGGCTGGGGTGGAGATCAAGGTAAAACACCCTCTGAAAAGGCGAGATGGCCTATGCCAGAAGGAATCCAGGAGGGCCTCCTGGAGGAGGGGGGATTGGACTGTGCCAGAAAGGATGGGGAGGGTCTGAGAGCAGTAAGCTCCTAATCAAACCACTGCTTCCTGCATCTTCAAAACCTCCCACCAGGAGGAAGCACCTCTAAAGGCCAGCTTTCTCCTGGTAAGTCACAGGCTCAACCAATGGTGACACAATTACTGGATGCCAGGACTTGAATGAGCCATGAGTCCAACCCAACGATTTATAGATGAGGAAAAAGAGGCACAGAGAGAGGAGCAAAAATCATCCTTTGCATCTGAACGAATGCATCCTTTGCATTTGAAATGGGCTTCTGGACGCCTACCTGCACAACATGAGTTATTCTCCTCCATTTAACAGACGACCGGGGCTAAGGCCCAGGGGGAGTCACAAGGCCTGGGGAGCTCACACAGGATCTGACAGAACCAGCACTCAAACCCAGGCTGCTCTGATTCCACATCTAACACCCTTAGGTGAATCTTTCTGTCTTTGGTTCTGATTTTTCTGAGGCACCGCAAGAATAACTGGCAGTTGATGTCAAAAATATATATAGCTGTGTTGATTGACAGTATAAGCTCCGTGATGTACAAACACGGGATGATTCTATTTTTCTCGATAACTGCTATCAGCTCGCCTCTGCAGGCCCCCACCCCACAAGCCGGTAGTTGACACAGAGGAGGGAGCGATAGAAGAAAACACACTTGCCAAATAATAGCATGTCTGTCCTTTTTGACAATTTTCCTGGTCACATTTAAGATCTGTAGTTCTCACTTTGTAATTAGTAAAAAAGTGTCATTGTCCTGGGTGCCCGGGTGGCTCAGTCAGTCAAGTGTCCGACGTCGGCTCAGGTCACGTTCTCGCCGTCTGTGAGTTCGAGCCCCACATCAGGCTCTGTGCCGACAGCTCAGAGCCTGGAGCCTGCTTCAGATTCTGTGTCTCCCTCTCTCTCTGGCCCTGCCCTGTTTGTACTCTGTCTCTCTCTCTTAAAAATAAATAAACATTTCTTTAAAAAATGTCATTGTCCAGTTCAGAGCCACCTCCTGCCTAGATTCTAGGAGCTCCAGCAACAAGGATGGGAGCGTCCTGCTGCGACATGGCTGCCTCTCCCCAAGTGGGGGATGGGTGCTGCCTTTAGGATGCTGTCCCACTTGTGTCCTCACCCCAGCTGGCCTCTAGCACTGGAGGAAGCCAGCTGCCGGCTCCTTGTGTGACAACAGGGCCATCTCTACAACCTGACACTGGAACACCCCCCCCCCCCCCGGGGCATGGCTGCTTCCTCTTCCTCCTCGCACAGCTGGAGACAGGAACATGGCTGTCTCCACCCAGCAAGCTCTGCTCTTCTCTTTAGACAGAGAAGTGGGTAGAGGGCACCCAAAATGCCTCTCTCTTAGCAAACCCTGGAATAGATGTTGTGGTGGAAACCACTCACTCTCCACCAAAATTCAATCTCCCATGACAAAATGTGGCCAGGCCCAAGGTCACCATCCAGACCAGGAGTCTGAATGACCACCACCACCCCCCCTTCCGCCCTCCCCCCACCCCGCCCACAGCCAGTTGGGTCCCCTGCCTATTTTTGAATGGCCTGGGAGCTACGAATCATTTTTACATTTCTAAGTAATTGAAAAAAAGAAAAAGAAAAATATTCATGATACATGAAAATTATCTGAAATTCAATGTCCATGGATAAAGTTTTATTGAGACAGTCACACCCATTCATTTGCATATCATCTGTGGCTGCTTTCAAGATACAAGGGGAGAGTTGGGTGCTTGCAACAGAGCACATGGCTCACAAAGCCAAAAATATTTCTTATCTGGCCCTTTATGGAAAACGTTTGCTGACCCCAGATGAAAACCACCAGTCCCAGACTTCCTTGCAGCTAAGTGGGACCCTATGCTAAGTTCACACCAGTGAAAGTGGAGGGAAGCTGATGTAAAATAGCAGGTGTCTCCCCCCCCCCCCCGAGCTTTCTTCTGGCTCTGACTAGAGCCAGGCATGGCAGCTCCCAGCTCTAGTGACTGAGACTACCACAAGGCTCACAGGGGTGGTGGGGGCAATGGCTCAGAGGACCCCGGTCCCTGAATGGCTGTGAGACTCAACTGCCCTGTCAACCTGGGCCATTCACCTGGAACCGTGGACTGAGAAAGAAAGATACTTCAGTCCTCTTTATGCCACGGCATCATCACGACACAGCAGCCTGCCCTTATCCTGACTATTAGAGATGTTTCTCTCCAACTGGGCACCATCTCCAGAGACCTTTCCTTACAGATCCCAGTCATGTTATTTTAGGATATTGTTCTTGTGCAGGAGGCCTTCTTAACAGATGGGGTTGAGCCTCACCTGACATCAGCAGTGCCCTACAGACCTGATAGGAGAATTGTTCATGCTAGAGTTCTTCTGTTTGCAAGGAAGAGAGGGGCACTAGTTCAAGGAAAGTCCATATAAGGAGAGTTCAGAACAAAGCAGGTCCTCATGGGAATCCTGAAACAAAAGGTCAGCAGCAGCCAGGCTTCGTGGGAACCAGGACCATGAGCCAATAGGGGAAGCATCCCTCCATAACTGGGGGTCTTTCTTGTGGCATCTATGCACCTTTCTGTCCTTCTTGGTTGGCCAGCCCCCAGTGGTCACTCACGGCTGATGACCATGATGGGTCTCCAGTGCTAAGTCTACTTCATCAGCTCTTTCCACTGCCAGGCTCAGCCTGTTCCAGGTAGGAGTCAGATTGGCCCAGCTCATGCTTTTGAGCCAGAGTGCCCAAAGCATTTAGTATGGGGCAGCCTCTGCTTCAAGTGCCCGACCTGGATTAATCAGCTGAGGTCTGGAGAATGCAAACACAGCTGTCACTCATGCGGCATGGACCAGCCGGGCAGGGGTTTCCCTTAGCCAGTAAATCGATTCTCTAAGAGGCTGAGGCGTTCTGGGGCTGGAATACTGGGTTCAGCCACATCTTCTTCTTTGTGACCATCGGCAAGTTCAGTACATTCATTTCCACGTCCGTGAAATAGGAATCAGTCAAAACACCTACCTCATAGGGTTGTCAAGAGGATAAAATGAATTAATCCATGTAAAGCACTTAGAACAGAAACTTCTGACATGTAGTGAGCTTCCAGGGAAGGTTAGTGATTATAACTATTATCAATATCTCTAAAACAAGAAGGAAATAATAAGTCAAGGCTCTCTATTCCTTTGCTATAAAACATCTCAATGTGTGCTCAGTGAGTGATTCAAGTCACCTTGAGAAAAACAGTGACTGGGCCATGCATACACCTCCCTATAGAGCACAGGGTACAATGGCTACCACCTATTGAGGACTCATGCTATGCTCAAGCTGTGCTTGGCCCTCTACACACATGATCCAACACGATCCAGCAAGCGTGACGTTCCAAAAGGGTCAAGAAGTCAACCAAATTCACACACCTTAATATTAATTAAGTTGGGTACTTGTCCCAGCTCTTGCCTCCCTGTCCCTCTGCGACCTTGAGGATGAGGCCCCGCCCCTCTCCCAGCCACAGTAGACATACGTGGTAGACCAGATGACTCTAAAGCCCTCCTGACTCTGGTCTCACTATAGTAATTTTCTCATTTCTGTTGTGTTCTTGGGGGGCAAGCCCTGAACACAAGCCACCCTGTGACTTACATCCGACCCTAGGACCATGATGTTTCACTTCCCAATGTATTGTGTGCCTAAAAGTCATGAAAAAAAAAATAAATAAAACTATTATTCTCAAAACCCCATAGGTCTCTTAATGACTACTCCACTAATTAGTAGCAGCTGTTAATGAAGTGTGCAGGTACAAGCCGAGCCTCGTCAATTAATCCATACATGCTCCTGGGCTGCAGTAATATTTAAAGGGAAAATCAATACCTGGCAGCTGGACCTGGGGAGGTCAGTCTGGGTGGGCAGGGAAGGTGTAGCATTTCAAGGAATTTGTAACTAAAATAGCTTATGCCTGAAGCACAGTGCAGGGGAGCAGAAACCAGGACAGCCCTTAAGGGGCACAGGGACCCAGCATGCCTGTAGTGTCGGGGCAGGGGGGTGCTGGGTAGGGAGGGCAAACAGGCACCTGCTCCTTCCATGGGCGGACGGAGAACTCTGTGCAAGGCCAGCAGGGGGGCTCCCTCTCCAATTTGTCCTATCACAAAATCCACTTATTCCTGTGGGGTATGGAGGCTGAGGGGCTTCCTATTACCTCCTCTTGGAAGATGTAGAGGTCAAGTCTCCTGGTGAGACACTGTCTTGTCCAACGTTACAAAACAAGTAAGGGTAACAATAGCTTTCCTGGCCTGTGCTGTGCCAAACACCCTACATGCATCATCTCATTTAATCCTTACACTAGCCTGATGAGATAAGAACTACTATTCCCCCATTCTGGAGATGGAAATATTGCAGCTTTGAGAGATTGAAACACCTGCTTAACAAAGCTGGCCACCGACGAGGCTGGTATTCAACTCCATGCAGTCTGACTTCAGAGTTCATACACTTAGCACACATGGGCTCCAAAGCAGCGATAAGCCTTCAGTCCAGTAGAACAAGATCTAACCTCCATTGCGTGATTTATGGCATCTTGAATTCTGGCCTCTGTATCAGTTTCCTACTGCTGTTATAATCAAGTACCATACACTTAACTGGCTTAGCACAACATAAATCTACTGTCCTGCAGTTCCAGAGGTCAAAAGTCTGACATGGTTTTCAGTAGGCTAAAATCAAGGTGTTGGTGAGCTGTGCTCCTTCTGGAGGTTCTAGGGGAGAATCTGTTCCCTTGCCTTCCTCAGCATTCTGGAGGCAGCCTGCATTCCTCTGTCCAGGGTCCCTCCTACATCCGGAAGCCAGCAATCCAACCACTAATTCTATCATCACACCTCCCTGACTCTCTCCTGTCTCCCTCTCACAGAGACCCTGTGCTTATACAGGGCCCACTCAAATAATCCAAGATACTTTTCTGGATAATCAAGGATAATCCAGTGTCTTGTGCCACGTGGGTTAACACAGTACAGGTTCCAGAGAGTAAGACATGGGCATCTTTGGGGGGATATTAGTCTGCCTATCACATCTTCCTGCTTTCTAGATGTTCCATCTTCATCGAACACCTGTATTGGTCAGCATCTGGGTCAGAAAAATAAGACCACTCTCAGTATTTCAAACAAAGGGAATTTAATACATAGAGAGAATTAGTTACACCAGTGATGTAAGAGTGAGAAGCCAAAGAGGGGCTGTGGAAGCAACCTAGAAATTAGCAATGACAGCAAGTAGCCTTCTCTAACCTTCCCCACTCCACTCACAGGTACACACGATCAAGGTCAATGTTCCCCACCTCCGAGTTCCAGTGACCGAAGTGCCAAAGACATGGTTGGGGTCCCTGAGCCTCAGTAGGGCCCATGGCATGTCCCCAGAACTGAGCCCAGAGCATCACACAAAACAGGTGCTCAGAGAAAGGCCACCTGGGCCAGGGTTCCTTCCTCTACACCAGAGGTGAGGGCCCAGCCCAGCCCTAGCCCAGGGCTCCCAGAAGAGGTCATGATGCAGGTAAGGCATGTGGATAAAATGCAGCCACTTGACAGCTGACTATCAGCCACCAAAACTAGGGCACACGTTAGGTGCATTTTGCTGCCAATCACAGCCTTAGGCATCACGGGTCTTACCAATTCAGAGAAAACATTGAGGGGCAGACAGTTCACCCCTGTCAGGGAAGAGATCAGGTATGTGCTCTGGAAGGTCTGTCAGGAATCTGTGGTCTACAGGCTGCCTTGCCGGTGGGAAGTACTGAACTTGCTTCTAGCTAAGTTACAAAGTCAGGCTGCTTACCACGTGAGAGGCATGGGGAGACGCCATGACTATAATCTGGGGCTAGTAACCTCTCCCTGATTGGACATTATTCCATATCTCCTCTTCCCCAGCACCTCATCCTGAGATGTCTGAGAAAGGGGAAGGGAGGACGTTGGGAAAACGTACCAGGGAGGAAGGGAAGGAGAAGGGAAAGGGGAGGGGGAAGAATCCCAGGAAGTAGCTTTTCCTGAGTGAGCCCGGCTCAGGCCCGAGTGGGACATGTAACATACAATATGTAATTTTACCTCACAAGCACCCAGGGATGCAAAACATCCCCCAACCCCAGCCCCAGATATGGTCTAGCTCCCGGGGTCCCTATCCCAGTGAGTGACACCACTTGCCTCCTCCCACCCAGCCAGCAGTCTGTACGCCCAGGAGCAGTTTGGAGGAAGGTGTGGGTCCTCGACTTGCTTCTTCCCCTAGGCTTCCTCCTTGCCCACCCACCCTCCATCAGTCACCAGGCCCTGGCCAGTCTACCTGCCTCCTGCCCTTGTCCTTGTCCTCAGTGCCACAGTCTGGATCAGGCCCCCTCCAATTCCCTCTCCTGGGTGGCTTCAATAGCCTCCTACCCCTACCTCTGGCCTCATCTCCTACTTTCCTCCTTACACTGCTGCCAGGACTGATTTTCCTGAAATAGATCTGGTCAAGTCACTCCCTTACCTAAAGCCATCAGCAACTTCCTGCCACGGCCAGGGGATTCAAGGTCTTTGCAGGCTGGCCCTCACCTCCTTGACCAGCCTCTTCTCCTGCCACCTCCTTCCCTTCTCCCTCTTAGCACTTTCTAGGAACCTAGTTCACACACACACACACACACACACACACCCATTTACACTTGCTTTCTGTGTCTGGAATTCTCCCCTCCCCCAACCTGTAAATGAGCTCATAGACTTAGATATCTTTACAATCCTGTTCTAAATCTTGACTCTTTGGAATTATATTCGGGAGTCACCTTGCATCTGAAGACTCCCCTGGGCCATCCCCACCCTACCTCTACCCCTTCCAGCTGCCCCTGTCCTGCTTCTCCATCTGGTCTATACCTGGTCCTGGCCGTATCAGCTGTAGTGTCATGTGTGCGTCCCTAACCAGAGCCCATCTCCCCGGGGCTAACATGGCATTCAGGGGGAAAGATGGGCAAGGCAATCCACTGAGAGAGCCCATAGACATGGTAGGGGTAGGAGTCAGGCTAATGCCAGTTCATAACCATTGATGTTCTGCTATGTTTTCTATCGGGACCCTCCCTCCTTTGAATATTCCTAGTCCCATGGGGACCTGAGGAACAGAGAAGACAGAAACCAGCCTGGCTGCCTGCTGAAGATTCGAAAATGTTATTGACGCCATGACACCTACTAACACAAGGTCCCTTCTCAATGCTGTTTTGAAGGGCTTCATTCCGACCAGGGCCATCAGTAAGTCAAAAGCCCATTCTGCCTTTGGGTGTTCTACCATGCCATCCAGTTCAGCCCTACCATCACCATAACAATCAGTACCCCGGGACAAGCCTATCTAGAGAGATGAGAGGCGTCAGCCTGCTGGTATAGACCTTTGCATACCTTCGGGGTGGTTTTATCATCTCCTTGGGGGCTGTGAGCAGCATCCTTAATACTTACTACTCACCTGTGAGCATTGCAAGGGCTTAGAGGAATCACTCAGCGTCTTCCTGCATGAACCTGCACCATGACAAGTGATCAAGGCACCACCAACCCAACTGCCATTCACTCACTGATTCTTCAAATGCACACTGAAAGCCTAGTGGTTACAACGGTCCTCTGAGGGCTGGGGGCCAGGAGGAAACCGAACAGCCCAGGTCCCTGCCCTCACACAGCTAAGATTCTAGCATAAGGAACTGAAAACCAAATAGTCAGTATGCGACGTGCGAGACAGACAGAAGTGCTATGTGGAGAACTGCAGGGCAAAGAGGAGGTGGCAAGAAGGCTGGGGTTGGGTGGCGCATTATTTTGCAAGAAGAAAGGCAGGACAAATTATTCCAAGACCCAGCAAATGGCAGTGTTCCGCCTACTTACAAGCTAGGGAAAAGGAAATTAATAGAGAACAGAAACCGGGACTAACAGTATCTAGTACTGGACAATAAACGGGGAAGGAAATACTACCCAAGACTGCTGATCTGTAAGTGGGGAGCCTAGGACAGCTCCCCCAGACACCACCTCCCAGACAGAGTGGTCTGAGCACCCCTCCCCCAGGGCCTGCACAGAAGCACCATCTTGCACAGAGTGCTCGCCTGCTCACACCCCACCACACAGGCTTCTTTCTCCTCCTTGTCCCTCCCACACTCTGCACACCCGTGCGTTAACCCGAGCTGCTTCCCTGCCCCTGCAGTGACCTTCCTCCCTTCTCCTCCAAATCACGGCCCACTCCAGACTCAGCTCATCCCACGAAACTGCTTCTGGCCACATCTCTCAGTCTTCTGTGTCCCCAGACTATGGGGCACGGTCCCTACTCTGTACCAGAGGTATTTGTGGTCATGCATCTGGCTGCCCTCACCACAGATCTGCAGCACTTAAGGACAGTGGCAGTTTCTGAATGGCCTTCCATGATGCTTGGCTCATTGCCACGCATGCAGAGGATGGAGAAGGGGATGGCACAGGGTGAGGGCCACTCCAAGGCTGGAACGCCATCTCCGTTCATCCTCACACCGGCAACACAAGGCAGGCAGAGCACCCAACCACATCTAAGGGGCCAGGAGCTGTTTGTCAGGTCACATGTCAGTAAGATGCTAAGCCCCATATAACCACAGACTTCTTTCCACTCGCCCATGCTGCCTGATCGCAGGAGGCACCCAATAAATATGTGACGAGCACAATAAATATGGGTCTGAACAAAGGAACATACACACTGTTTCCTCCCCAGTCCCAGACGCCCTCCTCTGTCTCCCATTAGACACACAAGCCAGGCTGGCCATTGAGCCGCCAGGAAGACGAGCTTTTCTGGTGTCTTCAGGGGCATCACGTCTCGGGGGAAGGCCTTTATCCAACTACTTATCTGGCTTCTTTACTCAGTTTTCTAGACAGCTTTCTAGATCCTTCCTCTAACACTGAAAATGTTGGAGCGCAGTTTTTATGAGGTTCTAAGCTTATACTCAGGGATAGCCTGGCATCAGCAAGTATCAGGCTCGAAGCCCTTCTAGGTCTAATGAACCAGCCCTCTGCTCTCACGGAGGGGAAGGGACTCAGCCCAAACTGGCCCTGGGCCACCCGGCCCTCTTCCAGGGGCTCCCGTGCAGAGCTTCCTCCTTCCCCTTCCCACGCCACTGGGCACATACTCAACTAGCTGTGGCAAAGTAAGGCAGACCTTCTTCCTGACCCTGTCCTGCGGCCAGGAGAAATGTGGGCTTGTCTTCAGATTACAGACAAAGTACAGACATGGGACCGTTCATTTGCCAGTTAATGCGAGTGAGCTGTTGTCACGCAGCCCAGGGCAGGCAGGTGGGGATGCTCCCTGAGCATAATCAGACCGGGGTTTTCATCTCACAAGAAACAGGGTCACGCTCATGTTAATAGGAGGCACACACATTTCTCACCTATCTGAAGGGGAGCTTGAGAAGGGAATTAATTCTCACAGTGGTGAGGCGTGCTTGAATGCCGCTGGTTTAGAAGCAATCAGCCCCAGCCTAGAGTCAGAGCCTCCCTGCTCCTCCCCACTTCCCTCTCCCTGGTGCTCCCCACCTCAGCCCTCTTCAGAGCAGGGCTCCGCCCTCCCTCTGCACAGCCAGCAGAAAATGGGCAGAGAAGAAAGCCATGGACAGTCAGAGTCAGGAGATGGAGGAGACAAGAGAACTTGCAAGACGCAGGAGGGAGGAGTGACAGGGAGCACCTCCAAAGATGGAGGGGGCATCCACACACCTTGTGCAGCTCAAGGGAGCAAGGTGCCTAAGCCAAGACATGAGGCCCGACTTCGCCTTCTCCTGCAGCCTCCCTCCCCAGGGCCCTTCCCTACAGAGCCACTTAAACAGTCATCACCGTCAGAGGTCATCCTTTACTAGGGGACGGTGGCCAAGGTCAAATGTGGGACAGGTTCCCTAGTGTTCCCTAGTGGGCACTGAAGTCCCACTGTTCCCTAGTGGGCACTGAAGTCCTCCCCACCCCCGTGATTCCTGAGTGGTGGCAGGTGCATCCTACAGACAACTGGGAATAATACCTGCCCCACCCCCAGCCCAAACTGTCCCTCCCCAGAGGCCTGAAACAGAGGAAAACGGACCGGCCTCATGGGGTACAGTGCTAGTTTGCTGCAGGATTGGCGGATCCAGGCACAGTCTCTCTCATACAGGGTGCAACACAACCTTGGAGGAAAGAAACCTTGTGAGAACCTACCTCCTCCTCCACCACTGCCACAGGGACATGGTGCTCTGTGCCAGCCCCGCGGAGACTCACTCAGGGGGCAGCAGAGGGGATAGGGCAGGGGGCCTCGCTCTCCCGCGCCAATTGCCAAGTGTTAGATCAAGGGGCCCTTCTCAACTCCATTCAGGAACCCACACTACTAGGCGCTGTTGTTCTAAGCACTGGAGCTAAAAGCCCAAACTAGCCATGGCCCCTATCCCCTGGTGCTCACAGCCCCATGAGGGGTCCCGGCAAGGAACCTGCCAGTGACCTCATGGCTGAAGAGTGCTGTGATAGGGGGCATGCAGAGAGCACTGGAGAGGGCCGGAGGGTTCATCAGATGGAGGTGAGGAAAGGGAGAAGTGTCTCCCAGGCAGTGGGGAGGGCATCGGCCAGATCCTAAAGGTTGGTGGAACTGAAAGTTCAGGGTACCCACTGGTTAGCATTTGGGCTGGGGAGCCACAGGGGGCAGGAAGTAGCCAGAGCTCATCCAGTCTTCTAAGCCACTTGAAAGAGCTTGAAATTTATCCCAAGAGCAGCATACAGCCTTCCAAGGCAGTGACATAATCAGATGTCTGAGTGAGGAGAGTTCTCTGGTGACGGGTAGATGGGAGATGAAGGCGGCCATCCAGGAGGCCAGTTGCCAAGGCTGGGATGTTATGGATGGAGGCAGAGATGGGGGCACTGAAGAGACAATGGGGAAGGGCCCCTTAGAAGAGAAAACCTGTGTATGCATTACAGCATGTGGCAATGAGTAGCCATGGAGAATGGCAGGCAACAGGAGTCAAGGGTGCTCACTGATAATTACTGAGAACTTACTGTGTACCAGCCACCGTGATAAGCACTAGCTGTAACATCTCACTTAATCCTCTGTGAAACAGACATTGCTCTGATTGCCATTCTACACGTGCAACAACTGAGGTTCAGAGCGTTTACTCTCTCTGACTCACCCTAAGTCAAAGAACTAGCAAGGAAGAGGACTGGAGTGATCCAAAGTTTCTGGGCAACCAGTGAGTGTGGGTGCTGTTGCCCTGAGAGGGGAGTCAGCAGAAGTATAGATCAGAAGAGGCAAAGAAGGGGCCAGTGGTCAGCGATGGGCATGTAGTTTGAGGACGTGGAGGGCATCAGGGAGCAGAATCTAGTGGGCAGCAGACCGTGTGGGTTTGAAGCTCAAGGGTGTAAGGTGTGGATTCAGGAGACTCTGTGTTTGGAGAATGGAAGCCACAGGAATGAAGAAAGAGACCCTCCATGCCACGTGTAGAGGAAAAAGCATGGAGGCCAAGGACGGAGCACTGGGAAACGCCAACATGTCATCTCAGTCTGAGCAGGACTGAGGAGGAAAGCAGGAGACAAAGCAGGCCACTGTCACCTTGACTGGGAAAGAAAGAAAGATGACCCGGTCAAATCCCCTCATAAGCACACTAGTGACAGAGGCCCTAGAAAGGCACTAATGATACTGGCTCACAGAAGCGTTCTTATCTATGGAATGCTTTTAGCACAAGGTAGACTATCTGTCTGGGACTATTTATGGTAAACAAACCTGGACCCTATGGATTTATGGGGGATGACTCCCTGGGGAATGTGCAAGCTAGGTAACTATCAGAGAATAAAATGGAGATGTGTCATGACCAAATAGCTCCCTTTTTACGACCCTTGCATGTATCACATAGAGACCTCTTTTGATAAAACCAATTGGACCAAGGAACTTCCTGATGTGGTGAGAAAGGTCCTGGGGAGCAGTATTGGTGGTTCTAGACCTTGTAATTATTATATCCTTGCAATTCTCAGTAAAGCTTAATACTAGGTGAGATCTCAGATTCTTAGGAACCTGATTTGGCAATCCGACCCTTTGTATTTTAATCTCTAGTACAGAAACTTACTAACCTTTATCATGATGTTTTGAATTTTCTGCCCAGCCTGGAACCAAGTTAGGCTTGAGAAGTGGCTGCTTGATCTTGCTGATGAATGAGCATCTAGAGACAAGAGAGGGGTCACAAAAGCCTCGTATGCTGGCCTATGATTTTGTCCAAACACAAGCAAGAGGACAACAGGCCTGAATGTGGAGAGTGACATGGTCAGACTAAAGCTCTGGAGAGGCTCCTGGTTCACTGTATGGAAACCAGACAGGAGAAAGCAAGCTTGGAGGCAGAGAGCCCAAATAGGGGCTCATCCAGGAAAAAAAATTATGGAGCCCTGGACAGCACAGCAGCAGTGGGAATGAAGAGCAATGGGTGAAATTGAGACCCATTTAGGAGGTAAGAATATACAGAACTTGGAAATGAACTGGGTCTTTGATGGGCAATAGTGACAAAAGGGGAGTTGAAGCTTCTCACTTGGATAACTGAGTGGGTGATGGTGCCAGTGACAGGGAAGGGGAACATGGGGACAGGCTGGCTTGGAGAAAATAAGAGGTTCTGCTTTGAAGGTCTCAAGCGCCTTTGGCACATCCTCATGGAGCTATCTTGTAGGTAGTAGGCTATGTGGTTCTGAGGCTCAAAAGCAAGGACTGGGATGGATGGCAAGTCGCCTCTAAGTGATAGCTGAAGCCCTGAGCCAGATGAGACTTCAAAAGAAATGTGAATGGTGAAGGGTGAAAAGGCCCAAGCCAAGGACCACTGATGATTAAGGCAGGATTTCACTAGATGTGGCTGAAAGACCACATGCATCAGATGCCCATGAGGATCTATAGAATGCAGATTCCTGGGCCTGCAGGAAAACCAGCAAACCAAAATGCATGGGATGCGGGCCTGAGAATCTGATCTGCATTTTAACAATCCCCCCACCCTCCAGATGATTTTTAGGCATGCTGAAATTTGGAAACCACTGAGGTGAGGAACAGACGGGGGAGAATATTGCCACAGGAGACTGAGAGGGAAGAGGAGAGAGAAGAATAAAATAGGATGATTCAGTGTTACAAAAACCAAGGGAAGAGGTCTTGCAGGAGGGAATTGTTGAGTGTGTCAAATGTTTCTATGAGTGTGAGTAAGATAAGGACTGAGAAGTGTCCCTCGGGTCTGGTAATATGGAGGTCACTGGTGACTTTGTCCAGAGCACTCTGGGAAATGGGCTGTGGGGTGGGTGGGAGGCGAGGAAGGAGGGAGGGAGAGTGTCAACCATCCTCTCTATAAGTCTGACTGTGAAGAGGGATGACCACAATGAGACAGGAACTGAGTGGGGGGGGGGGGGGGAGGGGGTAGGAAGTAGAAGGAAAGACCTCCATTTAAATATGAAGAAGATACAGACATATCTAAATGCTGATGGGACTCTTTAGTAAAGGGAGGGCATGATGATAGAGCAGGGAGAGGCCCTTCAGACAGCAGCAAGCGGTGGCATTAGCCATGCTCAAGTAGAGCCCTGGAAAACAAGACAGGATGGCAGACGGTGTCTTTAAATTTGGAATTTTGGTGGCAAGCAACTGGCAGTCTCATCTGACGTCTTCTATTTGCTCTGCAAAGCAGGACATGAGGTCAAGTGCAGAATGAATGAGTGGAGGTGGCAAAGATTTGTTGAGGGGAAAAAGCAAGGGAAATGAGGTCATGCTAATGATGTCCACTGTTTCAACCGTAAATATGCTTTGGCTCAAAATGTATCACAGAGTTGTGATGATTTTGTCCAGGTCAACAGAGGCTGGCCAGGAAAACGTCCTGCTCTCTACAGTCACCATACTTGTGCTCTTCTAAGTCTCATAAAGTAAGAAAGCCAGCAGTGAATAGACCTTTGCTTCTCCAAGGGCTCCTGGGAGCAGCCGGATGAGTGACAACCAGTCTTGGGGAGGGACCAGAGGAAGACTCGACCGCCTCTCTGGAGCACAGGAGTGGGGGCTGCTGCCTCTGTGCTCAGCCCTAGTCACTCAGAAATGCTTTGAGAGGTAGCTCACAACCTCCCTAGTCCTAAAAAGCCAAGTCCCTGCAAATGGGGGGCCATCTCAGCCAGACCCTGCCATACAGAAGGTCACATGACACATCTACCCTGAGTCACGCCCACCTGAGGGGGTCAAAGCCCAGATGGGACAAGACCCAACTGTGGGTTCAGAGGTGGAAGATTCAGAGGCATTATAACTGCTGGCACGTCTTTCCCCTTTGTGTTCACAACTTCCAAGTTAAAAGGCCATTTTCCTTCTTGAGTGTCTGCTGCAGCATGTTCAATGTCATCAAAGCCTGCAGGGGGTCTCAGGGGAATTAAAATGGGCTCTGTGCAAGTTACTCAAGTGAACCCTGAAGCCGATCAGCAGCACCCAGTGTAGAGGTTCAACAGGCAGGAAAGGAGGTCGGCCTGGTGGTGCAGCTACTGTGTCCTGGCACTGGGTCCCCCCCCCGCCTGCCCTTGCCGGTGCCAGTGCCTCCTGAGGAGCTGTTTAATGGGAGGCCCTGGCCCCACCCCGACCTCCTCAGTCAGAATCTCTGGCGCAGGCCCATCGGTTACACTGATACCCTCCCAACCCCGAGAGCCCTGGGCCAGGGCCTGAGCCAGCCCTGCAAACCAGAATGCAGAGTCATTGGTACACAGACTTCACAGGCTCCAGGATGCTGACTCACATCTCATAAGCATGATGACTGAAACCCAAATGCCAGCATCTCCACGTGCAAACACCTCTGGTGTCTGACCGGCACATTCTCTTCCCAGTGGCTAGCAACACAGGAAGTCCAGGCAGGGGAGCCGGTGGCATCAGGCTGTGACGTGTCCTTCTTCGTGACAGAGACCCCGCCAACGCGTGCCTCTGGGCCACCCCATTTCCTGTGCTTCTACTCGCTGACAAGACTCCCTTCCGATAGGCTAAGGCTTCACATATTTTCAGCCAGTGGTTTCTAAGCTTTCTTGGCCCACTCACTCTTGAAGGTGACTTTGTGCCTTTGTCCATTTGACGGGTTAATGTCTTCGTTGGGTGCTCAGAGGGCCACTGCACCCCCCCTCACATTCAAATCCTTGGGGGCACTCCATACTTTTAGGGTACTGCCTCACCCCCATTCACAGGTAAGGGAACCGAGGCCATCCAGGGGAGGTGTCAGATCCAGGCCACGTGGCTTCCTCCCGCAAAAGGCTAACGTCTATGCCAAGCAAGAGGCAGTGAGGATGGAAAAGTGAGAACAGGACGGGGCCATATTGAGGTGAGCACGGAGGCAAGGCTTCCAGCTCAGAGAGTGGGTGGTGGGATGATACCAAGGAGACTGGGATGGCAGGAGAGTGTTCAGGCGGCTGGGTAGTGGGGGAGAGCTGAGCTGCTCCTCAACCAGACAATCACCACATTTACTGAGGACCAAGAGGGGCGTGGACACGGATGGGAATGGACCTGGGCCCATGATGGAGCCTTCAGCACACAAAAGGCCCACACTTCACCCTGCTGTGATGAGCTCTTTGGTACCCGTTCCTGGTGGGCACTAATCGGGGCTGTTCTTTGAAAACAAAACGGAGCTCACAGGGGATTAGGGAGTCCTCCTGCAGCTCAGGCATCCCTGCCGAGGAACCCACCCTGCCAGGAGCAAGGAAACTAGCAATCAAGACGCTCGACGTTTCGGCTTAAACTGGCTGAATCCAAAAAGAAAATGTGAGACTCATATGACAGAAAAGACCACAAATAGGTCTTCTGGCTTAGGTCCGGCTGGACCCAGAGACTGGAACCACACCCTCCGGACAGTGTGTGTTCTCTTGCTCTCTGGTTCTCTCTCTGCTCTATCTCCCTGCTTTGTCTCCCTCGGGGCTGTAGTCATGCTCAGGCACACTCTCCCTAACTTGTGGGACTCCAAACGCTCCAGGTGGACAGCATCACAACCTCAAGCCCAGAAAGAGAGTTCTCTCCTCTTCACTACCCCACGCAGGTGCTGACATTGGACTAACATTGCCCATTGACCCATCCCTGCACCAATTACTGTGCTAGGGGGAATGTGATGCACTGATTGGCCAGGCCTGGGTCACATGCCCACTCTGGAGCCATCACACTCAATCTACATGCACTCAGAGTGGGGAGGGAGTGGATTCCCAAAGAGAAGGATGTTCTACTGCCAGAAGAAGGAGATGAATATGGGGCAGACCACAGATGCCGACTACTGCCATAAGCAAAGCTCCCTGTCTGGGTCCAAGGCCAGAGCAGTGAGAACCAGAGGCCTCTGGGTCCAGGGTCACATCCTAGGAGCACTAGCACAGCCTCTTCTTTATGGCTGACACTGCGTTGTTGGCACCTACAGAGTGCACTCTCCCCACTCCCACCCCAGCAGAACAGACCCCAAAGGTTTTAGGGTGTCTGTTGGGGAAGAAAATATGGAAAAAGAGAACTACGCCCAGGGCTCTCAGTCCTACTAAGAAGGAGCTGACTTTGCCAGAACATGGTCAGTACCAGAAGGACGCACAGGTGGGTGTCACCTGGGGCAAAGGAGAAAGGGAGAAAGGGGGGTTGTGGTAAAGTGGGTCTGGAAAGCAACAGGACACATTTGCAAGGGGAAGGAGAGACTTTGAGGGAAGCCAGAGGAGGCTGAGTCATGGGTGTGGCCCCCTTCAGAAGGATGAAAATAGAAAACCGTTTAGAGAGCTTGCTGCCTGGAGGCAGGGAACCAAGGGTCTCAGGTTTAGCACCTGGACTTTTAATCAACTCCCCTCCTGGCCAATTAAGAGCAGAGCACAGGATGGGGAAAGAGACCGACAGCTAGAAAAAGCCTCGATGATACTGTGGTAGCTTAGACTGCCTTTTGGGGCATGTCGGGCCCTCCTCCAGGAAGCCTGCCCTGCATGTACACTCTCCCAGGGCCCTTGGAAGTGCCTCCCTCCTCTCACTTCCCAAGCCAACCCTATCTCACCTGCTGCTCCCACCATGCTTCATGTCAGATGAGCTTGTCTCCTGGACTGCATCTTAGACCAGTTCACAACACTGCGCAGGTCAGAATCACCTACGGCACAGACCCCAGGCCATCCCTGGACATTCTGATTTGGAAGTCTGGGCTGGGTCCCAGGCATCTGTACTCTCAATAGGCTCTTTGGGGTATTCTGAAGTAGAGGCAAGTCAAAGAACCACAGTCGGAGATACATGGATTGCTAAAGCCAAGAGGGACCTTCCCTATGAAGTTAGAGCAATCAACTAGGACAGGGGCCAGCACACGGTGACCCAAACGCCCAACCCAGCCTCGTTTTTGTGAATTGAGTTTGTTTTTGTAAATAAAGGTTTATTTCATTTACATATGGGCTATGGCTGCTTTCAAGGCATCGTGGCAGAGTTGAGCGGTAGTGGCAGAAACCATATGGCCCAGAAAGTCAAAAATAGTTCCTATCTGGTCCTTTCCAGAGAAAGTTTGCCAGCCCTGGAATCAGGGGACAAGTTCTGAGGCCCAGAAATATGTCTCTTGGTTGAAGATTTACAGCCAGAAAAACCTGCTTCTACCTCTCTTTGCCCAGCCGTCTCGTCACCTCCCCCACTGTCTTTACTGGCTAGGAGGCGTCTGTTGTGCCCCCGCCCCCCCACTGAAAATCCAGGGTCCTCCTTCTGGAAATAGCCTCTTGCTTTAGGGAACAGCTTGTCTTCGTTGGATGAACACAACTCTTAATACAACTGTCAATCAAAATGCCCCTCCTGCACGGGCACGTGACCCACGCTGAGCCAATCCCTGCACCTTGAACCTTGAGCTAAGAAGAGAACCTTGGCAGGCAATGGGATCTCCTTCCTCCCACCCGCAGAGCCTAAAGAAAGAGCCTGGGCTCTGGCTCCCGAGTCCCTGAGGCTGCCCTGCTCTGCCCCGGTCAAGGCTGATTCTTCAGCCATTTCTGTGTATGGGTGGCCCTGACTCCTCCCAAATTATTCCTTTTATTGTAAATTAGAGTTTAAACCACCTGCTTACACCCAAAAAAAGCCCAATCGATGCCAAACGCAGAGGTTGGGCAGGTCTTTGGGTCTGGATCTGCCCATTTCACAGAAGGACGCCTTGCCTGTAGAGAGGAAAGGTGACAGCCAGAACAAGAATCCAGACCTGTGTCCGCCGTTCTCACGTCTCCGATCACAATAGCACCTAGCCCTGCGTGGACAGCACCAGACAGCGTGAATCCCGATGTTCTGAAATCTTTTTTAGAAATTAATAAATATATAACACTTCTCACTCGGAGAGCAAGAATGACAACTCTATAGAAAGAACGATCCCCGACGAGAGCTGTGTGTGTGTGTGTGTGTGTGTGTGTGTGTGTGGTGATATCAGGAATTAAAAAGCGTCAAAAGATCAAGTGGGAGGAACATGAAATATGAATAGGATGAAAGACACATTTCTGTGCACGGAATAATAACTCTAATGAGTTTCCTCACCAAAGTCCCGCATCATAAAGTACAAAGGCAGGACGAGGGGCTGAGGAGGGAAACGGGGAGTGCAGGGGAGGCTTTGTGTGTGAAGGCAAGATTAGCAGGTGGGTAGCGGAGGAAAAGACAAGAGCAGAAAGAACTGTCAGTGCCTGGCTGTGAGGCCTGACACAAGTCACTGGCCCCCCAGGAGGTGCCTCCTGGGCACAGGGGCAGCAGGATCCTCTGGCCCCAGGGCAGCTGGCAGGCCCAGAGTATCCTGGAGGCCCACCACCCTGCAGCAGATGACCTGGGGCAACCCCAACCCCCACCCCATCCCGCCCCTGGATGGAGGCATTGCAGGTGCCACCCAGCTGGGACAGCACCTCTGCTGACTCTGGTCACCCAGATGGGGGCCCTTGTCGGTAATTCCTGGATGCTGTGGAGTTCCCCAAGGGGCCAGGGGCAACTATGCATACAGGCACGTGGCCTGAGCTTCGAAGGCCGACCGTGGCTAGCAACTCTGGGGCTGTCACCTCCTGGAAGCGGCTCTGAGGGGGGAACTCAGGTCTACACTCGAGCTTCCTCCCCTATAAGGTCAGGATCCTCCACCTGCCTGAGCATTACTGGAGGGTTAAATGAGACGACACACAAAAGCCTCCCTGCCGAGCCTCAGAGGGAGTGTCCATAACCACCAGTCCCCTTCCCCTCACCCACCCCACACCATACTCATGGTGGCCATCTGATCAATAGGTGCTACCAATGTTATTCGGACCCCATCGTCTCATGAGATGCTCACAGAGCCCTGAGATACAGGAAAAGCCCAGGCTGCTCCTCATACTGAACAGAGAAAGCAGCTGTGGCAGTGGCGGGGGGAAGGACATCTATTTCTGTCCATCATCCCCCTGAACCAATGGTGAGGCTGAGACCCCGTGTGAGCCACGCCCACTCAAAGCCAGCCCAGAGCCGGGGTTGCAACGACCTGAAACAGGTGCATTTCCATGACAACCCTCTGGTTCCACAGTCACTGTCATCTTCCTCCTACACATGGAAACCCTCCAAATGCCCAGGCAGAGCACTCCTTGACTTCTCAGCAGCCAGCTCTCCCAAGGGTCACAAAAGGAAGATCTGTGGCCCTTCAGGCGTGGCTGAGCTCTGTGGAGACGAGCACACGGCCACAAGAGGCAGAGACAGAAGTTTCTGCTTTGTTTGCATCACCAGGCCAACATGCTGGGAGAACAGCAACAATAATATTAACAGCAAAATGTAAATGGCACTCATCGTGAATCAAGAGCTCCACATGTATTAGCTCACTTAAGCCTCCTGATAACCATACCAGATAGATATTACCATTATCTCCATTTTACAGAGAAAGAAACCGCGGCACAGAAAGGTTGAGTAACTTGCCCAAGGTCACAGCTAGTAAGTGGTGGAGGGGGGATTCAAACCCAGGTTGTCTGGTTCTAGAGTCCATGTTCCTAACCCAGGAGGACCGCACGGTTGTCAATAAGCCTGTCAGAGAAGGGGGCAGAGTTAGAGGAAGGCTGAGCGGTGTGGCTGGCTCAGTACCCCCTGGAAAGAGAGCGGAGGGTAGATTCTGAGGAGGTTTTTGTTTGCCATCCTAGACGCCATTCAGGACAGACAGGGCAGCCGCTGGGGCCACCGGGGCCACTGGGGCTTCAGAAGTCAGAGCACCTGGGTGGCTCAATCGGTTAAGCACCCCACTCTAGATTTTTGGCTCAGGTCATGATCTGGCAGTTTGTGGGATCGGCCCGGGTTGGACTCTATGCTGACAAAGCAGAGCCTGTTTGGGATTCTCTCTCTCCCGCTCTCTCTCTGCTTCTCCCCTGCTTGCATGCACATCTCGCTCGCTTGCTCTCTCTCTCTCTCTCTCTCTCAAAATAAACAAACATTAAAAAGAAGAAGGAGAAGGCGACAAAGTGCTGGAACTTTTGTGAAATCCCAGGGCTGTTATTTTCATTGTCCCCTGAGTGTGCTCCCATCATGATCATCAACAACGCAGTTACACCGGGAAGGAGGCTGTGGCCTCTGTGCAACCTGCCCCGCGTGTGGCCATCGGGGGACACGATGGATGTCCATACCCCATAGAAGCCAAGGCAAGCGGGGCCTCAGAACTGGGGGAGGAGATCCAAGCCAAACCAGGATACCAGCTGTACTTAAATAATTTAGTTGTATAATTATTGGTTTAATGCCACCCAGTTGGCTTCAAGTGAGAAAGTGAGGAGACGTGTGTCTGTCCTGTTTGGCTTATGTCCTCGGGTCCTGGCTTAGAGAATGGTGTATAGGAGTTACTCAGTAAACATTTATGAAATGAAAGGGCAGAGAGAATAAGCTGGTGTTTCTCACCCTCAGCACTGTAGACATCTGGGGCTAGATCATTCCTGTTGTGGGTCATCCCGTGCAGGGTGTTTAGCAGCATCTCTGGCCTCAAACCACCTGATGCCAGTAGCACCCCCTCCCAGTCATCACCACCAAAAATGTCTCCAGACATTTTTGCCAACTGTCTCCTGGGAGGCAAAATTGCCCCCAGTTGAGAACCACTCACATAAACCAACATCCTTGGCTAGTGCAAGGATGCCATTAATTGAACAAGGAAAGCCAGGTGGAATTTATTCATCCAACAGGCAGAAGGGAGTCTGAGCACCAGAAGCCAAGAAGGGCTGAGAGAAGGTGGGAAAGCCCGGGCAGTTCACAGAGCTCCCAGATGATCAGCAAGAATGGAGCCCACCTTCCCTTTTCCATTGTGAGCCATGGGGGTGATCCGCGCCAACCTGAACTTACGGAATCAGGGCAGGTGGGGAAGAGGAGGGGGTGGCAGTGGCCAGGAGGAGAGAGAGGCAGACTGAGACCAGACACTGGAATGAGGACAGGAACAGCCCCAGACTTGGGCGCAAGACCAGACTGAGCAGCAAAAATCCCCACGCGGTTTCCTGACAAGGGGCCCTTTGACAGGTGGCCTTGCAACAGAGACCCTCTCTTGTCTGCACTTTGAAGCCTGCCCTGTGAAACATGGCCTCACACCCAGGAGGCCTGTGGATCAAGGTGGTCTCGGCAGATCTACTTGGAGGGATTAGCAAGTGACATTACAGCTACATGATGGCCTCGTTATTATTACACACACTCTCTCCCTGTCGAAGCTTCCGAACCCTGACTTGTTTATTTCTGAAAACTGTTTCGACCAAGACACCAAGCTGGGCTACGAGAGATAGCACTGACTCAGCCATTTCCCCATCCTCGGCATAAAAGGGTCTAAAAAGAATAATTTAAGCTTCTCTGGAGTGAGATCATTTAATGAATCTTCTCGATGCTAAGAGGTTTTATATGCCTTTTTAAAAACCCTTCCCCAAGCACAGGGCTATGATATTACCTTGGAGAGTGGAGAGATGAAGTGATACACGTATGCACAGCACACGGGGAGGAAGGAGGTGGTTGCCTTGGCAACAGCATCCATGTTCTGGCTTCCCTTGGTTAAATTGGAATATATTGAAATATCTGCTTTGGGCACCTCTCTTGCGAAGGGAAATGAGTGGTTTTCTATTCAGGCACTCTCAGAAACTGCGGGCCTGCAGCTGGGGAGCAATGTTCTGTGAGTCTGACACATCTGACAGGGGCAAGGCAGTTAGCAAGCTGGCAAAAGTCCTCAGCCTTCGTTTGCAAAACCAAACCATCCTTTCCCGAGCCAAAAGAAAATGAAAGCAAACACGTGGGGCTTGACTGGCCCAACAGATAGGACTCCATCTCACATGGTCTTTGCACATCCACTGTTCTACAGCTTTGCAAATATTCCCAGTTCAATAGCTCAGTCTCCGAAAGTCAACACACAATGTGCTTAAAATGGAGAATGGCTCTAAGAAAAATAAAGACCTAGAAAAAGTGTCCTCAGCTGATCTGCTCAAATCGTTGGCAGTGGGGAGGCAGCTATGGCACCAAAGCTCAGTGGCTGGCACACAGTAGGATGCCAGCCTCACATTTGTGGAATTGAACTTGGAGCCAGACAGACCTGGGTTTTTGCCCTGGCTTCACGGTCAATGTGCCACACGAGTTAATACAAGTTCCACAAGCCCTGTGGCCTCATCTGTAAAGTGGACATAGGCATCTTTCTACAGGATTGCTGGGAAGATTAAATAAGGTGACCTATACAATGTCTGGCACAGAGGAGGCATTCAACTATGCTTTCTTCTCCCCATCAAGAAAAAGTAGCATCCTGTCTCTTTAGGATAGTTAAAATTTACAAAAAAGAGCAGTGTCTAGGAGGCAGGAATAACTTCACCAAAAGAACTCCTTTTCTATTTGTATATCTTTGTTTCTGGGATGATTTGGCAGAGCTGTGATGGCCCAACTGGGTAGGATCTGGATAGGAAGGAAGCAAAGACCAACTCAGGGATAACCAGAGAACCAGCCAGAAGACTCAAAGGAAGTGGGCTAAGGAGACCACAAAGGGCTGAGACCCAAGCCGGCCAGCAGCAGGCAGCACTAGAGAGGCCAGGTGGGTCCCAAGGAAGTATCAACCGTCATCAGGGCCCAAGATGGCAGGCATGGGGAGGCTAAAAGAATGGGGAAGAGGGAACTGGCTGTGCGTGTCAGGGACACAGTCTTTAGAACCAGCCTCTCCATTTAAAGACCCTCATAGATGCCCCACTATTTTCTCTTCTAATATCTAAGATCTTTCTGGAGCTCAGTGAAAATTGTTCTTCAATGTAAATGTATCGGGACCAAAGATTTCCCCTTAGAAGCACAGATTTGTGTTCTGATTCTTGGACTGATGCTCTTTCTAAGGAGCCTCCTGAATACAAATCTGTGCTCTTGTCCTGTCCCAATACTCACTGTGTGACCTTGGGCAAAAACCTTTCTGAGCCTTGTACTTGTGGTCTACAAAATGGCCACCCCTTTCTGAAGTCACGGGACTGCTATGAAGGTGAAATTAACAGGCAGGCAGCACAGTGAGCGAAAATCCACCATCAGCATCTTTAGAGCCCCTGCTCTTACGCCTTCTGGCCATCTGTGAAAGAAGGGTTGCTGCCTAGCCGAAGAATATACAAGCACAAGGTTCTTCCCCCCAGGGGAGGGTGAAAGGGAATTTTAAAATGTGATGATTCAAAAGTTCCTCGAGAAAAATAAACTACTACCAGTCATTAATACATTTAAAAAAAAAAAAAAGAACATCACTAAAAGGATATTTGCTCTGCAGATTTTAAAATGCATTCTAAAGCTGCCAGAATTAAAACAGTGTGGTACCAGCAAAGAAACTGGCCAGCAGAGTAATAAAACAGACTTGATATATTTGAAATTTTAATACACTTTGAAGACAGAATTTCATATGGTTGTGGGAAAATATGGATTACCCGGTGAACTATGGCTTGGGAATAACTGCCCAACCCATCAGCAAACAAATTTAAGCTGTATCCCTACCTCACACTATACTTCAAAATAAAGTCCAGATAAGTATTGAAATAAAAGATGAACCATATTAAGACAAAATACACTTAAACATTCATATTATCTTTGGGGTACATGTCATGCACCTCTCAGGCCCTCTGGACAGCCACCCAGCTATTGCTATAGAACCAATGCACTAGGGATGGTCTGCCAACACGTTGCCCCAGCTACACCACCTCTGTCCCTCTGTCTGTCTCTCTCCTCCTGGCCTCTCTGGGACAGCTCTGAGCACACCTGCAGTACCCCATTCAGCCATTCTGGTGTGTACACAAACCCAAAAGTCAAGGGATTTAACACCCACCCACCCCCCAGAGGCCTTGGGAGATAAAGCTGGTGGGCGAATATTTCTCTTTTCTATTTGCCAGGGAGATGATTCTGAGCCACACTACACATGGCTCCTGATAGGCCTCCAGCAGGACTGACCCCCATTTCTCTTTGTTTCTCTTGTAGTGGCTTCTCCTCTCTCCCTCTCTCCCTCTTCCCAACCCTCACTTCTCTTCCCTAGAACCAATCACCAAAATAAACTGCATTCAAGGCCTTGTCACAGGTTCCATTTTGGGGGGAACCCAGGCCACATGACTGGGTAAAGCTTAAGTGTGGCACTAAATTGAGGAAATATAAAGAAAAAGACTGTTAGATTCACTTTTTTTTTTTAATGTAAAACTTCTGTACATCAAAATACACCATACACACTCTTTCGTTCCCTTCCAGGACACTTAAGGCCAAAAACCACCAGGCGGGGCCAATCAAGACAGGCAGGGCTGGGATGGGGCAACATGGGTGTCAGAGCCTGAACAGGGCAAAGGGAGAATATGTGTGGGTGGGAGATGACCCAGTGTGGGTATCGGAGCCCACGTGCACTGAAAGGGGGTATATGTGATGACAGGAGCCCATGTGGAGCCTTAGAGCATCTGGGGGGTGGGACATCCCAGAACAGGGTATCAGAGCCTCACTAGAGTGAGGAGATGCCCAGCATGGGGTGTCAGAGCCTGAGCAAGATGAGAAGGGCATCTGTACTGGAGGGGATGTCCCTAGGACAGTGGCAGTGATGACGGATTTATGACATACAAAGTATTAACCAAACAATTAAATATATTATAGATGATGGGGTGAGAACCAGATTTCTCACTGCCATAGAAGCCAGTTATTGGAACAGAAAGAAAGCTATAATGTACCCCATGGTGTATGATTAGAAACAGGCATTAAAAACTCATAGTTTTATAAATAGATATATGCCTCCAACATAGGTAGATATAGGGGCACCTGGATGTTTCAGTCAGTTAAGCATCCAACTATTGATTTCGGCTCAGGTCATGATCTCATGGTTCGTGAGACTGAGCCCCACATTGAGCTCTGCCCTGACAGTGCAGAGTCTGCTTGGGATTCCCTCTCTCCTCTCTCTCTGCTCCTCCCCTTCCCCTGCTTATGCACTTTCTCTCTCAAAAATAAATAAATAAACATTAAAAAACATATGTAGATATAGAGAGAATAAATACAATTGTAAACATGTGAATGCATGCACATGTGTGTTTATGTCCACAGAGACAGTAAAAGCAATGACACCCCAATAGCAATCAGCACACCTAGTACTCAGATTATGGCTTCTAAATACTATTCTTCACTAAAAGGAACTGGGGATCCTTGGAGAAGTGGCTGATTCCAGGGCCAAGGAGGAACAGCTTGGTTTGCCAAAAAACAAGGAATCATGGGGACAAAATCAAAACGAATACAGAAGCCCATTTGAAGGGCTTCTAGGGACCAAACCTAGGGCCAATTGGCATCAAAATATATAATGATATTAATAGATTATAACCCACCGCATAAAATAGAAATCCAGGAGTTTATACAGATAATAATATGCAAATGAATAAATTAAAAGTTTGAAGAAGAACAAGGTATTTAAATAGTCTTAAAGTATCACAAAATAGGTATTAATTACAAAGGAGAAAGGTAACTTTAGAATGGAGAAATCTGGCCGACTCTACCCTAATCAAGTATTCAAAGCTTCACCCTCCCATACAGAGACCAATCCAAATCACGTGTGAGCTGGTGGGATGCAATGAGAAGAGCTCAGCATCACTTCTGATATCCTGCCAAATATGGATAAGCTGGAGCAAATCAGGAGGAAACCTCAGAAAGAACACTTTAATGGACGTTCAACCAAAAAAAAAAAAAAAAAAATTGGCCTGTGCTCTTCAAAGGTGTTTAGGTCACGAAAGTCAAGGAAAGACTGCGGAACTGTCCCAGACTGAAAGAGAATAAAGAGACACGACAAGTCAATGCAACACGAGATTCCGAACTGGATCCTTTCACTACAGATGGCATTGTCAGGATACTTGGCAAAAGTCAGACAGGGTCTCAGGAATAGCTGGAACCCATGTACTAGGTCAGCTTCCTGATTTTGACAGTCATATCACAGTTATGTAGGAGCACGTCCTTGTTCGTAGGAAATGTACACTACACTTCCCAGGGATGATGGACATCGGTCACCCAAGTGGGTCTGGGGGGAAAAAATGGTGATTGTGCTAGCAACTTGTGTATCAGCTTGAGATTATTTCAAAGTAAAAGTGTAAAAAGCCATATAAAAATTTACGCAAAAGACAAACTGGAAAAAATGCAAACCACATGATAGTAAAAGAGTTACATCCTCAACATAAAGCAAGGCTTCAAATTGTATTAGAACAACATGAATACCCAGATAGAAAAAAAAAATGACAAAATGTGAACAAACAACGTCTAAAAAAATAAATGTTCGATAAACACGAAAAAAGTTTACCTTCTCTGGAAACCAAAGACATACAAATGAAGATGAGACACCATAATTTTTGAGGCTTCAATTTGCAAAATATATGTTTAAATAATAATATCTCATCTTGGAAAGAGTGTGAGGAAAAAGCTACTTTTATTTACTGCTGGTGGGAGTATAAATTCACACATTCATCCTGGAGGACAGTTTAGCAATTTGTATCAAAAGCCTTAAAATTTTGCAAACCCATTGCGCTAGTAAGTCTATTTCCAGGAATGCCTCCTTAGGAAATAGTCATGAGTGTTCACAAATATTTATTGCAGAGTTCCTTGTAGAGAGAAACAATTTAATTTCCCAACAATAAGGGATCAGATAAATTAACCACAATACATCCGAACAATAGAATACTATGGCAACCATTAAAAATTATTTAATCAAATATCATTTAATGACAGCTGTGCATATAAATGCAGTTATGTTAGCGTTAGTATTCAAATCCTGGTAGCTCTGAGTTCCCACCTGCATCCCTTGAAAGTGGCATCACTTCTCTGTTGTTGCTGGGGACACTGCAGATGTCTCGTGTGTCCTCTGGAACAAGCGTGAGCATCTCTACTGTGGGGACCGTGGGCCAATGGAGATCCCAGGCAGACAGAAACTCCCCCCGTCAGGCTTGGTGTGGGGCTTCCTCACTCCAGAACTACTGCTTGGCCCCATCTCACACTACCACTAAGTTTTAGCACTGAACTCACATGGACCTGGCCCCAAAGCCAGTCTCCTTGAGCTTCGGGCCTCATGACAGCTTTTATTACCACCATTCGATTCACTCCGCCCATCCCCTCTCCCACCTGGACCAAAAATCTACTCTTTAGGCCAGTCACGGGTCTCTTCTTTTGTCCTGCTCCTGTGCCCCAGAAGAAAAACACCTCCCAAACCTCCTCTATCCAACCCCAAAAAAGAAAATTCCCTGCTGCATAGACAACCACTAGGGGAAGGGGAAGAGAATCACCAGGTCCACCTTCTGGAGGAAAGAGCTGGGTCCCCTCTCTGGCTCAGCCTGAGCGTGCATGTATGTGAAGACCAGAGCTGTGACCAAACTGAGTAAATAAAAGGCCAGAACAACCTCCACCAAAAAGCTACTCGTGTTTACCTCCTCAGGGTGAGAGAGTGAGTGTGACTTGTATGTTTTGTTTGTTTGTTTACCGGTATTCTATCAAACTGTCTTTTTATTTTTTTCTAATGTTTATTTTTGAGACAGACAGAGCATGAGTGGGGGAGGGGCAGAGGGAGAGACAGAGACAGAATCCAAAGCAGGCTCCAGGCTCTGAGCTGCCAGCACAGAGCCTGATGCGGGGCTTGAACCCACAGTCCACAAGATAGTGACCTGAGCCAAAATCGGTCGCTTAACCGACCGAGCCACCCAGGTGCCCCTCAAACTGTCTTTTTAAATCTGCACCTTTAAATATTAAAAATTATTGGAATGCAGAGTAACAATGACAAAATATGTGTACGGTTAAAATAAGAAAACCCACAAACCACCCGGAGACCCGCCACCCAGCTGCAGACATTGAGTTGGCTGATGGTAGCCCCGCTATGACCCTCCGTGAGCTCAGTCCCTTCCTGCCTCCACACCACAACCTGAGCTTTGTTCTTCCCATTCCTTTGCTCTTCTTTATAATTTCACTGAATGTGTTTGTACCCATACACAGTAGTTTTGCTGGGGCTTTTTCTTTTTAGTTTCTCATAAGTAAAACCATACTCTGTGTAGTCTCCTGAGGCTTGCTCTTTTCACGCACCATTCTGTTCCCGAGATTTACCCACACTGTTGTTCAAAGCTGTCGTTCGCCCATTCCCCGCGGTGTAAACGTATGTGATGACTCATCCTGCCCTGGGATGGGTACTTGCGCTGTGTCCTTCTATTTCACATCACCGGCAACCCTGCATGAATGTTTTCATCCATTCCTCCCAGAACACACGTCCGACACGTTTTCTAGGTTCTGCTCCAAGAAATAGACTTTCTGGATCATAGGGTGTAAGCATCTCCAACTTGTCAGGAGAATGACTAATTGTTTTCCATAATGATGTGCCAATCCACTCTCTCCCAGCAACGCGTCAGTGACGAGGCTGGGATCCATTTAGAAGTTTCAAAACGAGGACTGTCTCCATCGTGACAGGCCTCCCAAGGCACATCTTCCTTGGTGGCTGGAGTCACCCTCAAGCACACCAAGTAATAAAAAGGCACCTCTCTCTTAAAAACCCAAGTGGTGTTTCAGAAGAATCTAGGTCACATCCTGCTCTCCCAACTCATCTTTGCCTAGTCTTGGTTCTGTCCGGTCTCTCTGAGCTGTGTTCTTGGGAGAATCCTCTGCCCTCCAGAGCCAGAGAAGCACCTCTCCCGTGCCAAGAGAGGAGCCCTGGGATGGGCAATAGGAGGCCCGGACCACAGGCCAGCTGCTGAGCCCACTCGCCAGGCAGCCTTCGGCAGGCCAGCCTTCCTCCCGAGGGATGAAGCAAGGGGAGAGGTCCGGACAGTCTCTGAGGTCCCTTCTCCCTTCAGGCGGCACAACTAAATCTCCCGCTGCTTTTGGACCCGTCCTTACCAGGACAGCCACAGGGGCCACCTCCTGGTTGCTCACCCCTACACATCATGCAAGCTGTGGAGTGGAAGAGACCGTGATTTCCGAGGGTCACATCTCTATCTTGCTTCGGCCCAGGGACAACAGCAGTCCCATAGCCCCACCTCTCTGTCTGGTTCTCCTCACGTACCTCTTGCCATGAACCCTTGGATAGAAGCACCCTCTTTTTCTGTCAAGTTTCTTCCTTACTGTGTTAAAGGATGGAGTCGATCACACCTGAATCTGAGTTCTGGCTGGCTTAGCCCTTTCAGCCTATGTGACCTTGTGCTAGTCACGTAACCTCTCTGAGGCTTCAGCTTGCTTGTGTATACAACAATGATAGTAGTGCTTAGCCCACTGATCCATTGCGAGGTTGTGACCTCGTATCTGAGATCACATACCTGTAGCACTCAGCACAGTGGCCAGCACGTAGAGCACATTGAATAAAAGCAGCTCACTACTAAAACAGGGCTCCCTTCGGATAGGGTATGCATGCCACCACGGCTCTAAAGTTAGCCTAAGCTTGGAGAATTCAGCTCTTCCCACTTTGCTTCTCTTTACAGAAGGGGAATTTTTGGAAACTCCAGCCTGCTGCTCAGTGCTGAAACAAATGGAAAATGGTTTCAACTTGTCCTTAAGAGAAGGACAGAACAGACTGGAGAGATGGAAGCAGGCACCAAAGGAAGAGGCCCACCTAGGGAGACATAGGCTCGGGCAACAAAGGCCAAGCCTATGTGCTGGTCCAAAGAGGTAATGCTCCCGCATCCCTTACAAAGATTTTGTGTTTAACTTAACCAGATTAGATAAGAGTTTTATTTCTCAAAAATTCTTCTAGCATACTGCATCCCTCTCTGAATGCACTGATCACAGTCTGCCACGTCCAGACATGATGTGTGTGCATGCACACACGAACACACTTAGTGGGCCCCACCCCACTTTATGTAATCACTCAAGGACAGGGATTGTGTTAGACTAATTCGTGGACTCCTATGAGTCTAGTCCAGAGATTTACACGTGAGTGCACTCAACAAACACACATGCCCATCAAGTATCATCAAGTTTTCGTTGAATACCTAGTAGCTATGGGCCAGGGGCTTGGTGGGTACTGGGCAAACAGATATGACTACAATATTGCTCCTGCCCTCAGGGACTTTACAGTCCCACGGGGAATGCAGGACAAAATCAACTATGGGAATAGCCAGAGCAAGAGAATTCTAGGCAGAAGCAGCAGTATGAGTAAAGGTATGGAAGCAAGAGGTAGCCTCATGTGACCAGTGTGATGAGTTGGCTGGAGCAGCTGCAGCCGCGGCTACATGGAAAGGTTTGGTGTGATGAGGCAAGAGAAATAGGCGGGGCCCATAGGTCATACCAAAAACAAGAGACTTCTCCCTCAGGCCGTGGAGAACCGAGAAAGATGGCAATACGACATGCCCATGTCTCTGCACAATCACTCAGGAACTGTGTGGACAGAGATTTGAGAATTAGGTATAGAAGAGAACAAAGTGGTAGAACCCAATAAAAGCATTGGAAGAAAAAACTGAAGGAAGATTTCAAGAGGAATTTCAAAGACACAAAAGGAAAAGGAGAGAAAAAAAAAAAAAGGTAAGGTTAGAGGACTGATCCAGGAAGTGTAATATACAATTATAAGAGTTCCCAGAAAGATAGAACCAAAGAAACAGAAGGAAGGCATCCAAGAAATAATTTGGGAAAATTTCCCAGAACTAGAGGGCACGAATTTGTAAAGTAAAAGTTCCATTAAGTGCTCCACACAATGGATAAAACAGAGACTCAGCACAACAGCCCAAGCTCAGCGCTGAAGCTTCCGGCTTCAACAAGAAAAGCCTACAGCTCCCTCAAGCTCTTACAAGAAAACCGAGAATGTGTAATATACAAAGAACGAGAAAGGGAAATGGCATTGACTCCTTTACGTCACTGAAAACCAAATGATCATAGTGAAAATTCTTCCCATTTCTAAAGGAAAACATCCAACCCCGAATTCTATATTCAACCGAATAATCAAGAGTGATTTTCAGAAAGGCAGATTTTTGCTTCTCATGGATCCTTCCTTAAAAGCTCTTAGAGGATGTTCTCTGCCAAATCAAAGTTGTAAAATGACGCAGAGGGAGACTGAAGGTGGCGGTGACTGTCACACAGGAGAGACGGGAAGGGCGTCCCAAGGATGGTGGCAAAGGAAGGTCCAGGATGAGGCGGTGGCCAGGCACAGGGCACTGTCACCTCCGAGGCCTAATGACTGGGGAGGGGGATGGAGGATGGGGGCGGGGACCATTCAGGATGACGAAACCAGTAGAGTGCTCAATGCAAGTGAACGCCTTGAGAGACAGCATAGGCAGGGGACAGAGACACTGGAGTTGAATGAGTGATAAGTGCATGGATAGGCAAGCGAGCAAAAGAACAGGATGCTTATTAGCTCAGAGGAGGACAAAAAGTTGCACAGGAAAGGAAAAGCCAAGTACACCATAGGGAACTAGTTGCCTTCTTAAGCAATGCACATACATGACTTGGACAGAATTTTAAAGTGAAACGGTCCCTTTTATTAATACGTAATACTTCAGAGTCCTCCTGGCCTCCTTCCTGCTTCCCCAAGGTGCCCAGAGCGGGACAAACCAAACCCAAACATCTCCCTCTGTCTGTCCTCAAGGAGGCACGGGAACGAGACTTACTTGGCCCCAGTGCGGGGGTTGGGGGCGGGGGGCAAGAAAATAAATTTGAAAAGAGACCTGTAAGACTAAAAGAGAAAAACCTGGTAATTAGTGCTTCAGACAGATAATAAATTCTGAATCTCACAAATAAGGCTTTACGAGTTGAGTGTGTATAATTGGTACCCCAGCCTGGAGAGCCTATCAGATCGCCTTAATCCTACTTTTTGTCTTGTGCATTTTAAATTATTCAGTTCCTTTGAAAACCAGAAATACTGCCTTTGTAGAATCAGACAGCTCACTCCACAGGGTGCCAATTTAGGATCTCCACAGTGGGTTTGGCCAGAGATGCTTGCCTTGAAGTCTGGAGACGGGTATCCATTCAAACCACAGCATTCAGGGCCGGGGCTCGCCCGCGCCTTCCCAGCTACATTCTGCTGCCTGCGGCCCTCTCCCACCTGGCCACTCCACTGAGAGACAGCCAACCTCGGGGCACCAGGCAGAGTGAGAATGGTGTGAGACCAGGCAGGTGAAAGGCCCAGAACACCTTGGGCTGCTCAGAGACTCCCCAAGGCTCATGTCCAGCTCTAGCTACTCATGTTCAGCAGGGCAGGCCACGTCTCAGTTCCAGATGCTTCTCACCACAGCTGAGTACAGGACTTGGCATTCTCCATCCATGATGCCATTTGATACTCACAACAGCCCTGGGGCAGAAGGTGCTACTGCTAGACCCATTTCACAGATAAAGTAACTGAGGCTCAAGGAAGCAATGTGTTTTGTGTAAAACTAAGCAGTAGAGCTGAGATTTGAATGCAAGTCTGTCTGAGTCCAAAGACCATTTTATCATGCTATTTTGAGGACTTCCTCTGGGCCAGGGCAGGAGCCTGTAGATGAGGTCCCACCCTCAAAGAGCATAACTCGGGGCATCTGGGGGGCTCAGTCGGTTGGGCAACCGACTTCGGCTCAGGTCATTATCTCGCGGTCCATGAGTTTGAGCCCCGCATCGGGCTCTGTGCTGACAGCTCAGAGCCTGGAGCCTGTTTCAGATTCTGTGTCTCCCTCTCTCTCTGCCCCTCCCCTGCTCATGTTCTGTCTCTCTCTGTCTCTAAAATGAATAAACGTTTAAAATTTTTTTTTTTTTAAAAAGAGCATAACTCGTGGGGAGTCAGGCACATAAATCACTCTGACATGTCATGGTGAGCTCCTTGATGGAGCACTGGTGAGCACCGGTTGAACGACCCGGGAGGGGGACAGTGATGTGTAAGGGTCTTCCCTACCCCCTCCTCCCTGGCACCAGCTTTGGACTCGAGGGCGTAAGAAGTTGTCTTCAAATCCCTGAAGGTTGTGGTCCTTCTGAGCAACCCCTAAAACTCAACCGGGCCCGGTGAACAAAAATCTCAGGAAGGTCAGTTTGCTCTGTGGGAGGAGAGCTGAACTGGAAGGCCCCCTTTGCAAGAGTACGAGAAGAGTCTCTGTCACGGCAAAATATTTGAGCCAAAGCCAGACGGACTTGTCAGAAATGTAACACAGAGGATTCCCGAGCTGGGGGAAAGGGACAAAGCACCTCATTCTCTGTTCTGATCTATCTTCCCTTCTCAGAACATCTATTTACCACTTTCAGTCATGTGAAAAATTGGGATGAGAATAGCCCCCAACTCACCAAGGGGCTGGGGGGACTAAATGGGAAACCAGGGCTCAGACAGATTAAGCAGTTTGCCCAAGGTCACACGGGGTGCCAGCAGGAAACCAGGTCTCATTCACTGCATGGTCTTCCTTTTAAACCAGCTGGGCCACCCCTTCTTCGCTGGTGATCCCATTATGGTTGGTGACTTTTTTGTGCTCAAGATGTGAGAAAAAAAAAGACTGGAGTTAGAATTCTCAACCCAGCAATCGACCCATAATCACCACCCCTAGATGCTGGCCCAGGCCTGAGCCCACCCTGAGCTCTCAGAGCACCGCAGCCTGTCTGAAGGAAGAGGGCTGGGCTTGAATTCAGAGGACATGCTTCAAGTCCCACGGTTTCCTCTTACCAGCTCCATGATCTTGTACGTGGGTCTCAGTCTTACATCTATAAAATGGGGATAATAATTCCCGCTCTCAGAAACTGCCAGGGTTAGCAAATGCTTCCAATGAACAGTGTGTGTGAAAACCCTCTGGTCACTAACGCACTCAACAAACGTGAGGAGAGGGGGAAGGGAAGTGATGTGCACCAAAATCCTCCCATGTTTCACGTCAGAAGCAGACCCTGAGATGAAGACTCGCGTGCGAGTGATGAATTACGAAGCTGCTCCTGGGAGAACATGATGAGGGAGTGGGGAAACAAGATGGGAAAGCAGCCAGGCAACGACAGGGTCACAGAGGACGTCCCAGCCTGGCCTGATCCTGCACAGAGCTCTGGGGCACACGTTACACCCTCCATGTTTGCCCCACCTTGAAGCAAAGAAGTTGGGCTTTTTCATGCTCCTGCCTCAGCTGAACACTGGTTGCAGGTGACCGTGGGGACCCTGCCTGCTCTCAGATCCTTCCGGGTGAAGCAACTGGGATAGCCTAAAGGCGGCCCTCTGAAGAAGCTTGCAACTGCAAGCTACAGGAAAGAAGCATGCAGAAGCTGGGCGGTGGAGGGGAGGGTGAACAAGAAGAACTCCTAAAAGACAACTGAGGGGCAGGAAACTGACAGTGTCCACTACGCAGACCCTCAACATATGTGTTCTCATTTAATCAATATTCAGCTCAATGAAGAGGATACTGTTGGCCCCACTTTACAGATGACAAAGCCAAAACTCAGAAATGGGACTCACTCAAGGCCCCAGAGGTAGTAAGCGACCAATTCCATCTGTCTTCCAGGTCATCCTCTCACAGTAAAGATTTTACCGTACCTCTCGCGGCTCCAATCTCCAGAACCCCTCATGCCTTTGGAGGGCCCCGCTCTCCTCCAGGCTTCCATTCAGTCTGCTTGTCCCATCAACATCACACAGGGTCAAGAAGCCCACCAAAATGGGAGAAACGGAGACGCTGGCGTTAGTAGGGACGACAGGGACGGCAGCAGTAATAATGATAATAGCGTGATGGTGATAACGTCAGTGGCATTGGGCATGGAGGTACTGGGGTGGAGGAAGCAATGAGGGTGGTGGTGATGATGGTCACGGAGCTGGCATTGGTGTTGTTACGGTGAAGTCGGTCATGGTGGTGGGGGAGATGGTGGGATGCAGCAGCGGGGGCGACGATGGTGATCGGTGGTTCTGGATATTGTGGCGGTGGTGGTGGTAGAGGTGGTGGCGGTAGACGTCGTTGTGGAGGTGATGATGAGCGCAGTGGTGATGGCTGCGGCTAAGAACATACTGGCATAGAGAACGTGGTAGAGGAGATGATGGTGATGATGGCAGCGGTGATGGAACCAACGAAAATGACGGTCATGGCAGTGATGGAGATGATTAGGGCAGCAGTGACGAGCGCGGCAGGGTGGTGACGACTGTGGTGGTGGTGGTAGTGAAGATAGGAGTGGAGGTGAAGATGGTGATGGCGATAATAATGGCTGTGGCCGTGGTAGTATCCATATGGTGGAAGGACCAATATGGTGGAAGTAATGATGGAGTTGATGATTAGGGAGGTGACAGAAGGAAAGCCTGCAGTGATGGTGGAGATGATACGGACGGGGCTAGCAAGCGATGGTGGTGGTGGAGTCGATGATCATAATGGTGGTGGCCATCGTGGTACTAACATGGTGGAAGTGGTGGAGGTTGAAGCTGACAAGGGTGATGGTGAGGACAACGGGAAAAATGGCAATGGTGCGATGGTGGTGCAATTACCGTTGGGACACCGGTAACGTTACTACTGGTGGTGACAGTGAGTAACCAGGAAGATAGGAGCAGTCGCCTCCTGCCTCCCTACGTGCATCAGAAAACGGGGCCCGCGGGTCCCCACCTGGTGGCCAGGGGAAGGCAGAGAAGCCCTCAAAGGGATTGGAGCTAGAATGAGAACACGTTCTGCCGGGATGAGGCCCAAACCACCACGCGTCGCCCCTCAGCAGAGAGCCAAAGTCTGCAGAGGCGCAAGGACGGCGGGGCGAGTAAGACAGCAGAGCAAGTCAGTCACATCATATTTCAGTAACAGCGTGGAGCTGCTTGTTAGCAGAGATCTGCTTTCCAACGGCAAATAATAAAATTATGCTTTTTGTGCGGCTAATGAAATGCAAATTGAAGCTGGATGCACATTAATGCAAAGAGTTGAATATCCATTTAATCAGCTCCTCCCTGCAGGGGCCAATGATAAAAATGACAGAGGAATTGCATTGCTAATTCCGGGCCTGTCACATCTTATACACCCGCACCTTGTAAACCTACTACTCCTGTGGCTGGCACCTGCCTGAAGGACCCAGGGTTTAGGTGTCAGGGCTCTGGAAGCCTGGGAATTCCTTTTGTGGGGGAGGGATTAGGCAGTTGGGCCCAGATGGGAGAGGGGAGGCCTGGAGGGAGTAGAATGAAATAGATGGGATCTTTCCTATATAAAATAAACTGCCACCACCCTCTCTGCCGTCCCCCACCAGCTTCTCTTCTACGTGGTAGGTGGGATGGCAGTCAGAACATTTCTTCCTGTGATAGAAATCAGAGTTCAGTGGTGTAACACTAAAGCTCACACGTATCAACTGTTACTCTGTGCCAGGTGCCCTGCAAGGTGGTTTACTAGCACCTGCTCATTTGACTAGCAGAGGTGGGGACAGTTACTCCTATTGTCAGGTGAGGAAACTGAGGCTCTGAGAGGTGAAGTCAGTGCTTTGCCAAAGGGCACATAGCTAGAAAGGGATTTGAACGCAGACAGTCTGACTCTTAAGGCCACAGTCTCAGCTACTAGAGTATACTGAAGAAAATGCCACCCAGGAAATAGTCCATTGACTCCAAGGGTCTGTGCTCCCCCATGCTGTGCTCAGCCACGGGCCATCCCTGAGGGCAGCTATGGAAGAAGGAGGCACCGTCCCTGCTCTCCAAGACCTCGTAAGTTCATCTGGGATGACTGTCTTTCAAAAGAGTGAGTAGTTTCTCACAGATGCACCAACACGACTTAAAAAAGAGCGGAGCGGGGGGCTCACTAGGCTACCGCTGGTGTATAAAGGAGAGACTCCCTGGTGTCCAGCAACAGAGAAGGGCTGGAAGGAGGGAGAGGTGGTCAGGAGCAGGGAGGGAGGAGGTGAGGCTACTGCCAGGGGGTGAAAGATGGGAAGGATCCTCTCAAACAGTAAGGGGGGCTGGAGGTCATCTCTGCTCACTCTGAGTCCAGCCCAGGCCAGCGACCCTGGAGCGGAGGAAGCAGTTCAGCCTGCCCGAGGGAGCAGATGGGAATCAGGCCAGGCATGTACTTGTTAAACCCAGGAGAAAGGCCATCAAGGTTAATCTGTAAGTCAGTGATTCCAGAGACAAGGGGGAAGACAGATCGGAGGGGACCAAGGAGCAGTAAGGGCGTGCTACAGTGACAGAGGCCAGGGGTGGTGGGCCGGAAGCAGGGTCCACCCATGCACACCCTGTCTAGATCTCCACCCTGCCACGACAGAGGCACAGGAAGACAGCCAGAAAACACCGGGGCCTCAGGACCCTCCCCAACATTAAGAGCAGCTTCGGTGGGCTTTGAGGGGCTTGGTGGGGACGTGTAAGCCTGTCCAAATGACAGTGGTGACAAGGGGGTACTTCCTAGCACTGGAGACAGGGGTGGGGGCAGGCATGCTGATGAACAACACGCGTTGTCTTCGTAGAGCCTCTGCCGTGACAACCTGTCTCAGGATTCTGATTGGACCCGACAGGTTCCTTCCAAACGCCACACTGCCACTCGGACGAGATTTACCTTTCACCTGGCCTCTGACAGGACACAAACGGGGAGGCACGAGTGCCCAGCTCAGCTGGAAACAAGACCCCAGGGTCAGCTACGAGCCCCCAAGCTCGCCCACCCTCAGCAGCCGGAAGGGAGATGCCAGTTCCTCAGAGCAGCCCTCAAGGCCCACCCTCATCACGACCACACTGATGCCACTCACCTTGGGGAGTCACCATGCTCTGATTTGGGCCACTTATTGAGCACCTACCATGTGCCGGGCACTGTACAGCTGGCACTATATTGAATCATGGCAACAGCAAAACCCTTTCAGGAAAGAACTCTTTTTGTCCCCATTTTACAGATGTGGAAAACAGAGGCCACCAAGCTTGCCAAGAATGTGCTTCCATCGACTCCAAGGGTCTGTGCTCCCCATGCCGTGCTCAGCCACGGGCCATCCCTGAGGAGAGCTATGGAAGGAGGAGGCACCGTCCCTGCTCTCCAAGACCTCGTAAGTTCATCTGGGGTGACTGTCTTTCAAAAGAGCGAGTAGTTTCTCACAGATGCACCAACACGACTTAAAAACCAAAGCGCGGAGCAGGGGGCTCACTAGGCTACCGCTGGTGTATAAAGAAGAGAGAGAAATATATGTTTGTGTTTGCCGTAATGTAAACACATTAAACAGAGGCCCCTGGGACGTGAGAAATCAGTAGCCGTGTCTAGCTCATGGGGAAGGAATGGACAGATGGGGGTGAGGGGGCTGGGGAAGAATTTTACTCTATGATCCTCTCATTTTATTTTTCTTTTTGAATACATAAATATACCAACTCTTCAAAATTTTAAGTAGAGGTTTTAACTAAAAAATTAAATATCTTTTCACCTGCATTAGAAAACACAGTAAGACTGTGAGGGGGCATTTCTCAGTAAAGGAGCCTGAAGCACAGAAGGGTTCGTTGGGGGCTGTGGCTCATGCCCTGGTCACGGGGAACCGGGCACAGGCTCCCACCCGTCCCCTCATTCCACAGGCACTGGCTCCCAGTCGTGTCCCACAGGGCCGGGCACCCTGTGGGTCTCAGTAAATATGACATCATTCCCCTGCTCCAGGACATAGATGGGAGGGCCAAGGAAAAGTAAACTGGCTTCCCTTTTAAAAAATAAATAAATAAAGGAAAAGGAAAAATAACTAAAGCTTAGCACCTGCAAGGTTTGACTAGAAGAAGAGCCCCTCGATAGGGAGAGAGGCAGGGCCAGGGCCTGTAGCCACTGTGACCTTGAGCTCTGCCTTCCTGGGACATAGGATCCAGCCTTGATTCTCACTGCCACCCCAAGGTAATCTCTTCCTTCTAGTGCTCCAGCCCTTTGCCTCCCTTAGCACATCCAAAACCAACATTACCTCTCCACAAAGCTACCCTTGGGGAATCAGGGGATGAAGACCAGGAGAAGGAGGTTCTGCTGCTGGGGCTCATTTCCACTTCCCCCATCCACACACCCTCTGACCCGTCCACCTGGCGGCACCTTGGCCACATCCTTGCCTCCCCACTGCCCCCGGGGCTTCATCAGCCCCACATCGCACCCCCATGACCTGCCCCTGACTCGATTCCCAGGTCAAGCTTCTGGGCCTCATCACCAGGAGAGAGGCACCAATGAGGACCCTGCACCCCCAGACAGATCCTGCCCGGGTGTGTCTTCCCCTCACCAGCCCACACTCACACACCCCTCAACTCCAGGCGGAGACAAGTGCCAATTAACAAGGGCTCCATGTGGGAGGTATGGACAGCCTTCCACGACATGCTGCACTTTGGTTTGTAGTTTATGGGCTCAAGAGCAATGGGACAGACATAGACGTTGAGCCGTGGAACAAGGATATGAGGAAGGGAAACGGTTTTCCCAGAAGTTTTGAGCTAGGACCTCTCTACCAATGTTCTAGATCCTGGCCTGGGATGCAGGGTCATGAAGGTGAATGAGACAGGAGACACCACTATGAAAACAAGATGGGCAAAGAGTGTCATAAGTAAAAGAGAAAGTTCAGGGAGATGACCACTGGGGACATCAAGGAGGCTTCCAGAAGGAAGGGTGAAGAGGGGTGTGCTCACCAGGCAGTCCGGCAGGAAGGAAACAAGCTTCCTTCACCACAGTTGTTCAGACCATGTCTACACCAACTATGCACCTGGTTAATTTTATTTTTTTAAGTTAATTTATTTTGAGAAAAAGAGAGAATAGGGGAGGGGCAGAGAGAGAGGAGAGAGAAAATTCCAAGCAGGCCCCGAGCTGTCAGCACAGAGCCTGACATGGGGTTCAATCTCACAAGCCGTGAGATCATGACCTGAGCCAAAATCAAGAGTCAGACACTTAAACGACTGAGCCACCCAGGAACCCCATGCCTGGATGATTTCAAAGCAACGCTGTCTGGTAGAACTTTCTGCAGTGCTAGAAATGTTCTGTCTCTGTACTGTCTAACACAATTGCCACTACCTGTGTGCAACTATTGAGCACTTGAAATGCAACAAGTACAACTGAGGAAATGAATGTTTAAATGTTTTAAGTTTTAACTCATTTCCACTTAATTAGCCACCCGTGGCAGGCGACTACCATATTGGACTTTGACACTTCCAGAAGAACGAACGTGAGGAAAGCTGCTGGTACCAGTAGTCACTTGTTGGCTGTGTCCTAAAAGGAAGAAATCTCTGAGGCAGTCCAGGAAAAGGCTGGTCAAGGAGAGAATTTTAGCCTTGGTGAACCTCTGACATCAAACCAAGGTTGGGGTCCAGCTCACCTTACACACCCAGGCCAAACATGGGCCGTCCGGCTTCCCTGAAGCCAGGGACAGTGGCTCCCTGAAATCATCACTCAGCTGAGTTTGGGGTGGCCTGAATTGTCTTTGTTTGGGGCTGTTTGTTTTGAGTGGTGTCATTATTTTATTTTTAAATTACCTATAATGCACCCTTTAAAAATTCCCTAATTACAGATAGGATAAATACATAATTGCAGACTTTTAAAAAGCACATATTATTTACTCAATACTCCATAATTACGGTCTTTTCCATGAAATGTATTATTTCCTGGATGGTCCGTAATCGCTCCTTTGAAGCCAGCTGGGGAAGGCCGAGTTGTCCCTCAGAGTCAGTCCACAGGTCACCGGTCCTGGCCCATCAGGCGGTTTATGAGCCTCTGCGGCTGGCTGTGGGAGCCCAGCAGGTCCGCGCCCACGGGAGGCACCCGGCTCGGTTACCGCACAGGCATATCCAGACACGGAGGCGCTGGTCTCACTAAAGACGGTGGGATTTGGGGGTTGGGGTCTGAGGAGGAGGCGCCCCTGTTTCTCTCTTGATTGCTCTGATGACAGGCGGGTGGGCGGCTTAGAGGTGTGCGCTCAGGCTCAGCATCAGCGGCCCAGTGGGTGCATATGTCAGGGTCATCACGGACTAGCTCTGTAACTGTAGACAAGGCTCTCAGTTTGGGTTTTACCCAAAGCAGCCCCTGAGCCCAGGATCTGGGTGAGGTGATCCCAGGAAGTCCAGGTGAGGGAGTGAGAAAGTAAAATGGGGCAGAGAGAAAAGCCAGATGGGTGTGTCTTTGTAAGCAGGTCGCCGCTGTCATCCACACCTCAAGAAACGGCAGGACTCACTGCAGAATTGTCCCCAAGGAGGCGAGGTGTTCATCTACCAACTCCTGCCCCTCACTTCTGGAGGGTCATCACTGGGCACATTAACTCCCCGACATTCCCAGGCTGCCCTGCCCACAGGCAGCTTGACACAGGAAGCCATCAGCACATACAGCCCCCGCCCACCGAGGCTGCAGGTGACCTCCAAGAAAGACCCAAGGGTTATGGGCAGGTACCTGATACTGCCAAAGCAATTCCTCCATCTCTCTCTGCTTCAGCTTTCTCATCGGCAAATGAAGATAAAAATAGTACCTGCCTTTAGGTTATGGGGAAGAAAAACTGAGGCTGGATAAACGGAAGTTGCTATGATTGTAAGCGACTACGGATAAGGCCTTAGCTCAGCCTTTGGCAGCCTAAATGGCAGCCCTTCCCGATTCAGAGAGGCTTTCAGGACCAGCCAAAAAATTATCGCAAGGCCTGCGAAGAAGAACCTGGCATGATGACAAATCCTTTGGCCGTGTCCCCACACCTGTCACCCCAAGTCAGACACTGTTGGCCGATTTATCATTGTATCTCTCTTCTTTCTCCCTATAGCCCCCAAGTTGGTCCAAATATGAGTGGCTTCAGGAAGATGAATCTGGGTGGGGCTCAGCCAGTCACAGTCATTCCATTCTCCTCTTCCCAAGTGGCTGGTTTAGACATTTGACCTACTTCTAGCCAATGAGATGCAAAGGAAGACATTCCTCTCTGAGAAAAAGGAGATGTTCTCTCAAAGGAGATGTCAAAGCCTCTTCTGGCTTTGGGCAGTATTGGATGAGGAGTGATGCTTGGTGCAGCTGCAGCCATCTGCACCGTGAGGGCACAGGCCTGAGGACAAAGGCAGCACATTGACAGTGGCAGAAGAGACCATGGAAAAAATCCAGTGCCTTGCTTACATCATGGAGTCCCTGACTTGATAAGCCCTTCAACTATCCTAGCTCTGGTATAAATAACAGTCAATGTTAACATAACACTTACCACACGTCAGGCACTGCTCTAAGCACTTTGCATTTGTTAACCCATTTAATCCTCACAAGCGCCCTTGAGAAAGACATTATTGGTGGTTGCATTTGCAGGTGTGAAAACTGAGGCCCAGAAGGGTTAAGTAACTGGCTCAAGGTCCTACAGTTAGCAATGCTTCCACCTCAGGCAGTCCAGCTTTGGGGTCTGACCTCCTTCTGGTTACACTAGACTCTCCTATCATTTAACTGTTTTTATAACAACAACAACAAAAAAAATCTTCCTATCCTTTAAGCCATTTTGATGTGTTTCTTCTGTTAAATGCAGCTGGAAGTATCCTAATTGAGACACTTCATTGAGATAAGCCAAGAAGGAAGGAAGGAAGGAGGGAGGGAGGGAGGGAGGGAAGGAACGAAAGAATGAAGGAAGGAACAAAGGAAGGAAGGAAAGAGGGAAGGAAAAAGGAAAGGAAGGGAAAGAAGAAAGGAAGAAAAGAAAGAAAGAAAGAAAGAAAGAAAGAAAGAAAGAGAAAGAAAGAAAGAAAGAAAGAAAGAAAGAAAGAAAGAAAGAAAGAAAGAAAGAAGAGGAAGGAAAGGAAAGGAAAGGAAAGGAAAGGAAAGGAAGGAAGAAAGAAAGAAAGAAAGAAAGAAAGAAAGAAAGAAAGAGAAAGAAAGAGGAAGGAAAGGAAGGAAGGAAGGAGGAAAGAATGAAGGAAGAAAGAAGAGAAAGGAAAGGAAAGGAAAGGAAAGGAAAGGAAAGGAAAGGAAAGGAAAGGAGGAAGAAAGAAAGAAAGAAAGAAAGAAAGAAAGAAAGAAAGAAGAAGGAAAGGAAGGAAGGAAGGAGGAAGGAATGAAGGAAGAAGAGAAAGAAAGGAAAGGAAAGGAAAGGAAGAAGAAAGAAAGAAAGAAAGAAAGAAAGAAAGAGAGAGAGAGAGAGAGAAAGAAAGAAAGAAAGAAAGAAAGAAAGAAAGAAAGAAAGAAAGAAAGAAAGAAAGAAAGAAAGAAGTTTAATTTTAAGTTAAAGGGGCATGGCTAAGTTTTAAATGTGTGTCAGGAAAGTACCTGAAAGTTCATATCTCATGTACTCCACTGGCAGTGCCCTCCCCTTGCAATAGCAACATGACAAAGGACCATTGTCGGTATCAGACCACTTTTACTACAAGCTCAAATCTGTGCTCAGCACTAGTGTAGATCATCTCAGAGAGTCCTGGAGATGATTCTGCAAGATAGGTACCGCCATCCCTAGCTTACAAATTAGGAGGCCATAGGGACATCTGGGTGGTTCAGTCAGTTAGCCTCCGACTTTGGCTCAGGTCATGATCTCATGGTTTGTGGGTTCGAGCCCCGCATTGGGCTCTGTACTGACAGTTCAGAGCCTGGAGGCTGCTTCGGATTCTGTGCCTCCCTCTCTCTCTGCCCCTCCCCTGTTTGTGCTCTGTCTCTGTCTCTCTCTCTCAAGAATAAACAAATATTTTAAATATTTTTTAAAATTAGGAGGCCATAATAATACTCTCTAGCACACACTGGGTTCTTATTCTGTGCCAGCCTCCAAGCTAAGTACTCTCCATGCCTTTTCTCACTTAATCTTCACAATAATCCAGTAAAGTTGCCATCATTTTACAAAATGGGAAACCAAGGCTATGAGAAGCTAAGTATCATGTCCAAGGTCACAAGATGATAGGGAGAGCCATGATTCAGACTCAATCTCCCTGACTCCTAGCAAGCCTGGGAGTCTGTCTTTAAGAAGAAAGAAGGCATACCCAAAGAACAAGCCACCTGTGACCAAGAAATAGGGAGCTTGGCCAGCAGGGGCCCAAGTAGCCCTGAATCTGGGCTAATGGCCATCAGCTCCAAGGAGGAATGAAGAAGGTATTGGCTGGTGCTACCAAGAGTGGGGAGGCACCTCCCTATCACCAGAAGTGTTCAAAGAGAGGCCAGGTGAGGATTTGTGCTATGGGTAAGAGAGTGTTGAGATGGCCCCCACCCCCAACCATCTCCACAAGTCAGGGACTTGAGGATTCTAGAATTCTGTAGCCACATATCCAAACTCTCTCCAAAGCCATGGAGACCACACAGCCTGTGTGTTTCCTGCTGACTAAAAAGTGAAATCACAGAAGGAGCACTGGACCAGGATGCAGAAATCTGAGACTTGTCACTCTACAGCCCCTGGCTCAGGGACTCCAGACCATTCATGTTGCCTCATCAAGTGCCAGCCCAGAGCACATGGCCAGGCATGGACTTCACTCGTAAAAAAAAGGCACAGGAATGAGTTTGAGGGGTGCCTGGATGGCTCAGTTGGTTAAGGGTTCAACTCATGGTTTGGCTCAGGTCATGATCTCATGCTTTGTGAGTTTGAGCCCCACATCAGGCTCTTTGCTAACAGTGCAGAACCCGCTTGGGATTCTCTCTCTCTGTTCCTCCCCTACTTGTGCACTCATTTCCAATCTCTCTCTCTCTCTCTCCCTCCCTCCCTCCCTGAAAATAAATAAATAAACTTTAAAAAAGAATGAGTTGGAACCTCAAGGGACTTATCATTTAAACACCAGCCTACAGGATTTCTAGAGAAATCCATATTCTGGCTAACAAGCCCTCCCCAACCCTGTCTGGTTCTTTGGGCTTGTGAAGGCTGCTCAGGAGCAGAAAGCAGTCATCTACAGCTTGGCTACTCCTCAGGTAAATCTGAGGCAATTCTCTATTCCAGCCTCAGTTTTCTCTTCTGTAAAATGGGGGTATAAACAAGGAGTTCCTAAAGTCCCTTCCAGTTCCAGACTGGAGGATGTCGGGGGTCTAAGAAGGGTTGCCATGTGGGTCCCAGCCCTTCAGAGAGAATGAGTTCTTCCCTGGCTTCTGGGAGCTCACACAGGGAAATGGGGAATCATGGGGTCCCCACTCCTTCGGGCCTGGTCAATTGTTTGTACTCACAAATGGTCTCCAGGACTCACCTAGAACAGTAAATTTTAAGGAGGTCTGGCTTACCCTTCAGCCTCCTCACTCTCTGCCTCATGGGGAAGGCTTCATGGACCCAGAAAGACCCAGATTGAGGTCCCTAGTCCTGCCCCCTCATTGGCTGCATAACCCTGGACAAGTCTGTCTTACCTTTGGTCTGTCATCTTTGGAATGGGAATATACTATCACATTATCCCACTACTGGGAGGGCGACGTGAAATTAGACAGTAAAGAGCCTGGCCAGTACAAAGTACACAGTTGGTGCTCCATAATAAATGCCTGCTTTCTTCCCACGGGCAGGGGCACAGCTCCACGTGTTCCTCCCAAGGAGAAGGGCAGATGGAAGGGTTGGCTTTGACACTGGCCAGGACAGAGGTGACATCTCCCCCGCTGCCCGCCAGAGGCAGGACTCCTGCAGTGTGGGAGCCAACTGGGCTGCGGGCAGCTTCTCGGGCCAGATAAAGGACAAAGGAGGGGCCGAGGCAGAGCTGCATCAGCAGTTGGGAAGGGCAGTGCTGTGACAGTGACACCGAGCACAGCCCACTCTTCTGAGCCGGTGCCCACGAAATCACACTTGGCCCAGAAGAGCGTGCACCGCCTAACAATGAGGACGCTGCAGGCTTCCCTCTCTGCCTGCCCCGCCTGCCCCACTCCTTCCTCTCACCTCTCAGCTCCCAGTCGGGGCACCTCCCCCTCCCACCAGCCTGCAGGGACCCCCTCCACTCGGAGCTCCTGGTAGGGTCACAACTGTCGATGCAGCACACACGGACTGCCACGCACCCCAGCCGAAAAGCAGAGATGGACAAGCTGTACCCACCCAGCCCCAGCCCCAGCCCCAGCCCCAGCCCCAGCCCCAGGCCCAGGCCATGGAGAAGCAACCCTGGCAGTCAGCTAAAGCCAGCGTCTCCCTGCCTCCGCTCAGGGAGGTGCTCTGGGTGCCTGTGCTCAGGCTCCCCGGCAGGATAGCATCCCTGGAGCACTGCCCATAAACTGCTTATGACCAGCAATGGGTCGGATAACTCCCACAACAAATGTGCACATTTCCTGGTAGGGATGCCGGCCAGGTAGCATTGTTAATGATCATTCCTTTTTGCAAAACTGGTGAGTCAGGAACACATCGCTAAATGCCTTCCAGAAGTCAGTCATGGGGTGCTGTGGGAGGAGAGCCCACTTCCCTATCTGCGTAATTAGGGGTGGGGCAGGGGATCTCTAAGGTTGCTCCCAGAGCTAACCATCTGAGGGTCTGGGAACCCTGTGCATGGACAATCCAGCCCCAAGTCCCTTTCCAAATTCATCCACCGAATCAGGCCTCCCAATAACGATGTGGTAAGCTCCTGACAATGACAGGGAGGTGGACGCCCATAGAAGAGGCCTGGGCACAGTAGGAGTGGACATTAGGATCAGAAAAGCCTCGACAAGCTCCCACGTGGAAAAGTAACGAACATAGTAGAACCAGAGCTGAAACAGGGGGAGCAAAGCCTCGGAGCCCACTCTCACTCCCTCCAGGACACCCCTGGAGCATCTGCACCCCTGAGCCCTTCACCGTGTAGGAAAATCTCAGAGGGGTATAACAGACCGGTCAGCACACACCATGGTACCTTACTTCATTCTGGAGGCCACCTGCAGACACTTCCCAATCATGCCAAGGCCTCCCAGCTTCACCGCATGAGGGTGGTCTGGCCTGTGTGCCGGGCAGGGCAGAGAGCCAGGGAACTGACATGCCCCAGGAACAACCTTTGCCAATGAGAGAACAGAAATGGCGGACGCATGGCTCAACTCCCTTATACCCAGTGGGGCGATGCCTCGGTGTGTTCCACATAGTCTCCTAGGGGCCTGGAATTGGGGGGTGACCCGGCTCAACTGGTCAGAGGCAGCTGCCTGGGATTCTGAATCTGGGCCGAGGACACACGCACAAAAGGCACAGAGTTTCCATTCTGTTGCAGCAGCTGCACAAACATCCTGCTTCCAAGGGGCACCATGGCCAACGTACCCACAGAGCTGTTCAGTGCCCAGGGCTGGCAGGGCGTGGCAGGAGGGTCCTCCCAGATGGCCTGTGTGGCAGGATGGTGGCTATGATCATGGACCCCCAGCCTATTACCTGAACCTGGTTCCTCTGGCTTCCTACGATGCAGCGAATACCTTCTACCCATTCCGTAAATTGTCCTTCCTGCTTACATCAGCCAGAGTCTATTTCTGTGGCTTGGAACAAAATGCCTAGCTGATAGACACACAGGGAGCCATGCAAGAACGATGACAAGGGCCTCAGGCCTCTTCCCCAACCCAACAATCCTGGATTCGAAATCACAGGAAGATGAAGACAACTAAAGAGAGAGGCAGGGAGAAGAGAAGGGTGCTGGGGTCCCTCCGGTAGCGACCGAGGCCTCCTCTCCTAAAATAAAGCCACAGTCCTGCCTTCAAGGAACGCTCAGTCCAGGAGGGAGACAGGCACACAAGCCAATAATCCCAAGGCACAGTGATGAGAGTCAAGCCAGAGGGAAGCACAAGGCATAGGAGACAGTGGCATCTGGGATCAGGAAGGGCTTCCCAGAGGAACAGTGTCTCTGAATGCAGGTAAGTGAAAAGGCAAAGGAAGGAGAAGGGAAGAGAAAGCAAACCAGGCGCTTCACGAGCCTGGGTCATGAGCAGGCTGGCCCAGAGCCAATCCCTGGATAAATCATGACTCAGTGCCTGGCTCCAACTGTAAATCTGGGAGACAGATAGGCGGCTCTCTGGAGGGACCACTGCTCCCTGGGGAGGGCTCCAAGCTTGTCACCAGCTAATAGGAAATAAAGACACATCCACTTGTATGTGCAGAGATGTCTAAGTCTGCACACACACATACACACACACATGAACACACACGCTTACACACATGTACCCCTCAAGGAAGGGCACAGAGCAAAAACAGCAGTTTGCCGCACATGAGTGTTTGTAAGGATTCACGACTAGGACAGGATTCATCCCTGTCAAAGTGGAGGCTTCAGGGAGAAGGTTTGCCCAGCCCAGGCTCAAAGCTGCCTTCCTGAGGAGCAGGGCAGTTTTCTCTTGTTGCTGCCAAAGAGAGATGATGGTGTCGGGGGGACAGCGGGACGCAGGCTCTGAGTAGCAGGCAGCGGGGCATCCAGCCTCAGCTTTCCCAAACTGTTTAGGTGACCTTGGGAGAATCTCCTCCCCTACCTGGCCTCAGTTTCCCCATCTGTACACTGAGGAGATTAGTCTAGATCAACAACGGTTAGTCCAGCTCAGTCGACTGGTAGTGGTGGCCTGGAACACTCTGATGAGAAGGAAGCTGGGCTTAGCAGAGACACTACTGATTAGCGATGTCTGCGTAGGCACAGGTAAGGGCAGAAGTGGCACGTGTGCTAACTTACCATTCCTTACCTCTTGAGTCCTGACACTCTGTGAGTCCCTGATCTGACTCCTTGGGCTTAAACTGGGCTCCGACTTATGGTGCTGCAGCTCATCCCAGTCATAAAAGCCCATTGTGCACCTCTCCCCAGCTCCATCTTCAGTGATATTTCATTGCCCACATCTTAAAATCAGCCACAGTGGAAGTATTTACACCATGGAAATTGGCTAACGCTACAAATCAGGGCTTCCCCTCCCTCACACTCCCTGAGAACTAGTTGTTAAACATGTACTAGCACACCCCCGGCTGTAGCCCTGTCCACAGCAGGCCAGGACACGGGGAGAAGGGAATCCAGGCAGCTCCCCAGTCCTGGGACCCATTGGGAACCCTTGTCCCCCGACAAGTGGCCGGTGCCCACAGATGCTGGAATTCAGACCATTCTATCAGAGACTCACAACCCCTAAAACTCACCTTGTTCTCTATCCTTATCAGCCTTCGCCTGACTCCATTCAGGCTATTGTAACAGAATATCACAGACTGGGTGGCTTACAAACAACAGGTATTTATTTCTCACCATTCTGGTAGCCAGAAGTCCAAGGTCAAGGCACCAGCAGATCCAATGTCTAGGAAAGTCCTGCCTCCTGGCTCACAGAGAGCCACCTTGTCTCTGTGTCCTCACATGATAGAAGGGGCGAGGGAGCTCTCTGGGGTCTCTTCGATGAAGGCACTGATCCCACCATACTCCTCCCTCATGACTTAATCACCTTCCACAGGCCTTTCCTCCTAATACCATCACATTGAAGAGTAGGTTTTGGCATAAGAATCTTGGGGAGACACAAACATGGAGTCCACAGCACGGCTTTTGCTTCACACACCCCCAATTCAGGCCCCCACCCAATCTGCTTTGGTGCCAGTCATGCCCCCCTCCTCCAGGAAGCCTTCTCAGACTGCTTTAGTTTGCAGGGATACCCTCACCCCCACCCCCACCCCAAGCTCTCATTTCACTTTCTGTGTTTGTTGGTTCAGGGAGGAAAACTGCCTTCCTGGAAAATGTTCAAAGCCTATGTCTTCTCCTTCTTCTGTCCCCACAGTCAGTGCCCCACATAGGCCTAGTCATGGAACAGACGTCTAGGGAGATGCCAGCTGAGTCACTCACAGCCTCAGACAGAGTCCTGAAATGCCTATAGCCATCATCCCAATCAGATTCTCATTTCCCACGTAGGGAAACTGAGGCCCAGAACAGCATGAAACTGCCTGTCAGCAGCCAAGCTAACTGCAGAACCGAGGTCTCCAGATGCCCACCACACTGCCTTAGGAGTCCCGTTTACAGATGCAGAGACTGAGGCCCACCGAGGTCAAGAGGTTTAGCCAAGCTCACAGTTTGACCCAGTTAGCGAGTCAGGACAGACGCCCAGGTCCCTGGCATCCCAGAGGGGGGGCCATGCCCTCTACACCAGCGCCCCCTGCCTCTCCCTTCACTTCATTCCCGGCTTACCTAACTAGGACTTGACAACAAGGTCCACTGCAGGGCTCTGGAGCCCGCCTCCCACCTCTCTCTCTCTCCACCCCCAGGCTCCGACAATATCAAACCTCAGGGGTCATGTCAGCAACCAGGGCGCCCCAGAACCCCCAGGGCCACTTTCTCCAGGAGGGAGCAAGGCCCAGTCCGGGCCAGCACAGGCTGCATTTGGGGCCGCCTCCTCCCGGTTCTCTGTCCTCAGGCTGCTGTTTAACATGCACACGGGAACCTCAACGCTGAGCGTATAGATTTCTCTTTGTCTTTGGTGGTAATTATTAGCTGTCTCGGCGGGTGAATGCAGGCAGAAACAAAGGCAGCAAGGGTTGTAAAACCTTTTATCTCGATCAGGCCGCATTATTTGATAAGGTGCTAAGCTAATAGCAACGCATGTCAAATTGTGTTTAGACAGATCGAGGGGCTGGGAATGGAGGGTATATTTGTCTCCGGAAACCTGCACCTGCAAGGATAAAAAGAATAGCACACTGATAGTCACAGCCCCGTGCAAAACACAGACAGCCCAGCTTCTGGGACTCCTGGCACAGAGACTCCCTGGAAAGGGGGCGAAATAAGAGTCGGGGAAGAGAGAGAGCGGGCCCACATTGTGCTCATCCCCTCTCAAGACTATCTCAGGGTCTTTTCCCTGAGCCCCATAGGTCCCCACAGGGGTCAGCAGCAAAGGTAGGATTCAAATCCAGGTTCCCTGGCTCCCCAGCCGGAGCTCTTGCCACAAGCAGTTATTAAACCCCAAGTATATAAATCTGTCCTGTGTATAACATTGACTCTTATAGACCGAATCCCTACCCACAGAATGTGGCATGGACCGTATAGAATTAGTAGTGAATCACAAGTGCCAGGAAAATCAAGGAGAGCTTCCTGGAAAAGGTGGAGTTTCATATAGGCCTTTCAGGATGAGAAGGGTTTGGAACAAAAGCCTGGGAAGAAGCACCTGTAACCACCAAGCTCCAAATGCCTTCCTGTGAACTCCCAGGTGAACGTTTGGCCGTCTTCCTGGATCCCGCCAGGCACTGCCTCCAGTCTGCCCTTCCCAGACCCTCCCAGAGCACTTCACTCCACCTCCAGAGTACACCCACGGCTGACTGTTCTGTGCCCTAGAACTTGGGCTGGAAGGTGGTGTTAGAGCAAAAAGAGAAGGGGAGGATGCACATGTCAGAGATACTTACCGAAGCTTTAAAAACAAACTCACACCGTTGGAAACAGTGCCTTTATGTCTAGAAATAGCCCCTGAGGAAATAATCAAGAATGTATACAGCTGTTGAGCTATGAGGATGTCCACCACAGGACTGTTTATATTCGCAAAAAATTGGAAGCAACCTTTATGGCCAACAATGCAGGATCGGTTGAAAGAAGTACTCGGGACATTCTCATGAAGAAGTAACGACTGGCCAGAGTCTTCGCTGGGGTTCTTCCTGGAGCAAATCCAGGACTCAAATGCAGGTATAGGCGAAGGCACGGAAGGTGGAGGCAGAGGAGTGGGGAGGTGACACAGGAAGGAGGACAGGCAGTAGTGACTGTGTTTTCCAACCAGCTGCCACGGTGGGTGGCTGGAGCTAATTCCTCTGGGTAAACGCTGGGACCAGTGTAACACCCTTGCCTCAATGTAACCCACTTGTCCCTTGGGTGAGAGAGTTGGGGTGTCTCTACACCGACTTGCTTCAGTCATTGTGTGAGGGCTGTTGGAGGCAGGAGACGCGAGTGTTGACTCCTCAGCACTTCCAGCCTGCCACCAGGCAGCCGAGCAGGCTCCTGCAGCAAGAGAAAGCCCTCATGAAACAAAACACAGGTACCAGCAGGTGGAACAGGGACCAGCAGTGCACGGAAGTGGCCGGGCCAAGGGCACGTCGGCTGCAGTCTGCGTTTCCTACATCACAGCTCTCACACCGGGAAAAGCCAGGCTAAATGAAGACAAACTTATTTCTTTGCTTCAGGACGCCTGTTGACATACTGATATGCGCTGGTGAATTCCCAAGCCCTCGACTATCCGCTGTAGCGACTGTCCACGTGCCCTGATTTTTTTCCTCCCGAGGCACACCCATTAGTGTCTCTGGCGACATCGGTGCCGTCCAGAGCAGAGCAGGGGAAGCGCTGTCACAGCTCCTTCTTATTAACATGGAAAAGGGAAGGCAAACTCCTATGGCAGTCGCTGCAAGATGCTCTCATTTTCTTAATGTGTGTGAGACGAAACTGACCAGCAATTTCTCTTCTCAGCTTTGATCCTGGGAAAGCATCCTCACCCAAGGAGGCCTGTCGAAGAGCACTGAAGACAGACAGCATTGCAACAACAGCAACAACAACAAAAGGCAGAAGCAATCGTAAAAGCCCGTCACAGGGGGAATGGCTAAATAAACCCTGATGTATCTATGCTAAGGGATTCCACCCAGCAGCAAGAACGAACGACTTACAGCTATAAGTACTGACATGGAGAAAACCCCAAGACTAATAGTTAGGTGACAAAATCAAAGTGCAGAACAATACATACTGTGTGATACCATTTCCGTTAAAGAAAACACATCCCGACACACTAAAAATAAAACCATGTATCTCTACGTGTCCAGATATAAATGTGCGTGTGCACTTAGAGCAAGATCAGGAGAGATACACATCAAAACTACAGCCGTGATCCCCTCAGCGGGAGAGGGACAGAAGCCCTTAGCCTGGTCTGTATCATGCTAACAAAAACACATTCCTATACCACGTGTGTAATTAAAAATAAATGGAAATGTTTTAAAGAAGGAGAAAGGAAAACCTGACAGTATATCCGGCAAAATACCAAAATATTTACAGGGTTATCTCTGAGTGCTGGGATTAGGGGTGATTTTAATTTTCTTCTGTTTGCTTATCTGTATTTTTAAATTTTCTGCAAAGAGCATGCACATTTTTGTAATAAGAGGAAGAAAACCTGAAGTAACATTTAATTAAATACCTGCTACATCGGCCCCTGCTAGGAAGCTGTCCCCTCCTCCAAGCAGGGTTTGCACCTGCTGTTTCTTTCCTTGCACCCCTCCTGTGCTGTTTTAGATTTCTATTCCTGGTTTCCTAGACATTACATTCTGGGTTGGACACCCCAAGGACTGAGGTGCTGGCTCTCCTGATCATCTCTGTGATTCTCTGCTGTGCAGCCTAGGGCCACACAATACCCTCTCTGGGCTCGGCGTCATCCTCTACCAACAGGAATTCTAGAACCCACACTGCCTCCTCCACCCTGCAGCCGGGAGGCCCCGGAGGTGATAGTTGGGCTTGTCACGTGTAGAATGCCCTGCCTGTGTGCAGCTCCCAGAAGGAAGAGTCTGCCCAAGAGCCATCACTGCCGGCCGAGTCCCAGGACCCCAGACCCTGCCGAGGAGGCTTTGGGTCAGCTCCAGGGAGTCCACTGGAATTCAAAGTCAGGCTGTACACAGAAACGTGAAAGATGCAAATCAGGCACGTGAGCGGCGCCGGGCTGGAGGAACTGTGTCTCCCTCAAAGCGGGGCTCTGAGTGTCAGATTTTCCACTCTATTTCTCTGTGGCATGTTCTGCACATCCCAGTGCTAAAAATAACTGTGGCATGTGAGTGGGGGTGGGGGGCGGCCCCGGGTGGCTCCAGCAGCCATTGGGGCTGCTTTGGCACAACAGCCTCCCTTCATCTGGGCAGGACAGGCCCCAGCTGCACAGAGCCCTCTCCACCCTGCTGTCCGCGCCCATGCTCATTCCCCGGTCCATAACTCCCTCTCCCGCCTTGGGACCCCAGGGACCCTGGGAGCTGGCAGCCTGGAAACCACAGGGATGGAAAATACCAAAAGAGCACCTGGGAGGAGCACAGTCACCCCTAAGTCCTTAAGGATGACAGAGGAGACCCCTACATCCAAGGCAGGTCCCTGAAATCCCATCTGTCAAACGGCCGACAGCCTTTGCTTTGTGGAAAGTCATTCCCCAGCCTGGCTGGGGTGTCTGCTGCTGTGCCAGAGGTCAGTTCCTACTGCTCTCACCCCGGGGGAATTAAGAGAAAAGTGTTGGTTCCAGGTTCACATCAAACTGAACACAGGGGCACAGGCACAGAGCGGTGGTGATGGCTACTGTCCTCTGTGCCTGCACCCCTCCCTACCTACAGGGAAACTCCAGCCACGCAGACTGGTTGCAAGATATCAACATGCCTTCTCCCCTGGACTTTCCCTGGTGCCCCCATCCACCAATCTAGTCATGAGAATGGACTGTGCATGTGTCACACCCAGCCCAGGAGGCTGTCAGGAGACCTGGAAGACACTTGTGCCCTTGAAGAGCTTATATTTAGTTCAGGGCTCAAGACAGGTGCACGAAAAGGCAACTAACACTGTATCTAACCCATGGCAGAGGGAGGCATGGCCATCAGAGCATGCCCAGGTAGGGGGCCCTGGATGGGGGTCTTCCCAGAGAAGGGAGTTTTGAGGTCTGAGCAGAAGCAGGGAGGCCTGAGGCCACAGGTCCTGTGGACATCAGAGCGTGCTAAGGAGAAGGACTGTCTGCGATCCAAAGGAGATAAAACTGAACACTGGGTTGAGATCCAACAATGAAGCCCCACCTTTGAATGCCAAGAGGAGAGATCTGGACTTCAAATCTCTAGGCCACATTTCTTAAAGAGTATTCCAAAAGGTGGGGCGGGGTGTTAAGTGATTTTGTGAAATAAAAGGTGCGGTGTGTGGTACGTGTAAACCCAGCAGGGAGCGGCAGCCCCAGAGGAGAAGGGGTGGCAGGCAGATGGCCCAGGAGGAGTCTGAAGAGCTGCCGGGCAGCCATAGTCCTCCCGAATGTGGAGGAGCCACGTGACTTCCCGAACCTCGGTTTCCTCTCCTATGGAATGGGGTAGCAGCCCTCGCAGGGCAGCTGGAAGGAGTCTGGAACTGGTCCCATCACAGCTCTCAGAAGGGGTAGAACTGAGACACAGAAACCAACGATGAAGCCAGTGGAGGGCACTATGAGCCTGGGAGTCGCAGCATATATAACCTAGAACTTGAGACAGGACAACGTCCCTCCAACCTCTTGTCTTTGTACTGTTTCTGCCCCTCCCTCCAACCCTTCTCCTGACAACACAAAGCCTCCAAGGGAACAGAGGGTGGAATTGAGAGGGAAAATGCCGGTGTTCTGGGCCCAGCTCCAGCATTTCTAAACTGTGTGGCCCTGGGCAAGTCCCTTAACTTCTCTGAGGCTAAGTGTCCTCATCTGTGAAGGGACGAGAAGGAGGGTGGCAACGACACATCTGAGGTTTGACAGTATGCCAGGCCACATTGTGCGTGCTTTACAACTCGTTGAGGGGAGCTCTACCATTACTACCGTCATCATCCTGTTCTACACATGCAAACTGAGACAGAGAAGCGAAGAAAGCTGCCCACGGTCACACAGCAAGTGAAGAAGCCAGGACAGACCTGCCGAAGAAGGCTGTTGAGAGGATTGAAAATGACGAAGAAGAAATGCTCTTGAGACTGGAATTTGCTCGTCATTTCCCAACACTATTATGATGCTGTGTCAGGCTGCATGTTCAAGGATGCCCACCACGCCATCCCCATCTCCCAGGCTCTTGGACAACATGACCTTGCTCTCCCCCATGAAGAAGTGAGTTCTGCTTCACTCCCTCTTGAATCTGGGTGGGCCCATGGCTTCTCTGTCCAATAGAACATGGGAAAATGGCACCACCGGTCCAACACGCAGCCCTGCCTGGTCCAGTTGCCTCCGCTTTCTGCATCCTGGGAGCCGGCCGCCATGTAAAAAGTGCGACAATCCGGAGCCTGCCATGCTGGGGGAGGCCCAAGTCATGCGGAGGGCCCTGGAGACACTGCCCAGAGAGAGGCCAAGGACCCTGAGGGGCCAGACACAGAAGGCAAGTGGCCGCCCCTTGCGTGACTTCCAGCCCAGCCCATGACGTGAGGCCCCATGGGACAGCTGCCCAGTCGAGCCCAGTCAACCCACAGGATTGGGCCCCACAAGAATACATTGTTGAGCCGCTGAGTTTGGGGATGATAGTCACACATCAATACAAAACCAGAACAGATGTCTCCCTCCCTCCTCTTTCACTTGCAAGAGAGGCAGTCATCACAAAGAGATGAGGAAGAGGAAAGATGAGCGATAAGGGGGCGGGTGTCAGGGTTACAAGAAGCTGAGGCACACAGCCCCATTCCGCTCTGCCCCGGGGCCCTGACAGGGGTCAGCCTGGGTTAGTCCTCTCGGGCACTGGCCTGTGAGTCAGGGGCGTGTGTGCCAGGCCCTGGCTCAGCACCAGCCCCTCTGGTCTGCCTTCCCCACTTCTGCTAAGTGAGGAGCTGGCATGATGACCTCTGTGGTCCCTTTCAGCTCTTGCAACTCCAGCCTCTCCACCGTGGGGCTCATTCCAGCCCCGGTCTGTCCCGCAGAGCCAGGACCCCATACACCTGGTCAGACCTCAGAGGCCTGCCCTCAGGATGTCCCCATCTACCCCAGGTCCCAAAGCTCCTGGGAAGGGAACCACTGCAAGCCTCTGGATCCAGGAGTCCTAGCCCAGCCAGCCAGTGGAGCTGGACAGAGGAGGCCGTGCCCTACCAACCCCCCACCGCCGACACATCGTGGCTCTGAACCTTATGGGCTAACTGCGTGCCTAGCTCCATGGCAGGCCCTTAACGTGGATGCTCCTACTTCACCCTCCTGGTCATGCAGAGAGGTAGCTACTGCTATCTGCTCATTTTTCAGATTAAGAATCTGAGCTCAGAGACGTTAAGTGACTAGGTCGAAATCACACAGCTGTAAATTCTGTTCGTGGCCAGAATTTAAACCTGGAGCCCTGATTCCAAGGCTCTCCCTCTTGTCTACTCTATTAAGCTGCTGCCGGTGAGCATGTGTGAAAACACAAATATATTACCCTCTGCTCTGCCAACAACCTGCCCCTACACATTCAATACACTTGCGGCTACGCTTATACATAGACACAGACCAGTGAGTCCAACACTGACAGGTACACACACATAGACACATCTCACATTGGTACAACTGGTTCATACTAGAAACCCACATTCACATGGTTGAACATAAACACTCCCACGAGCACACATTACATCATTCTTACACATAGACATAGACACTCATGGCCTTGGCAAGTGCTCACACACACACACACACACCTACACCTCTAGCCCCACAGACTCACATGCAGGTATCTGCATTCATACATCCTCAAAACACACGCACGCACACACACACACACACACACACACACACACACTGCACCTTGTTTAATGATGCCCGGGAAATGAGAGTCATTATTTTTATTTATTTATTTATTTATTTATTTATTTATTTATTTATTTAAAAAAAAGAAGGCTCTCAAATGCCAATAGATTCCAGTGTGTTTTTTCAGTGTTAAAAGGTTTCACAAGCAAAAGTCACCCAACAGTGCCACCTGCTGAAGGCTGACTACTCTTGGTCCTCTCCTCTCATGCCCCTCCCACCCTCAGAAGAGACCCTTCCTCAGTTTCCCTCCAAGTATTCAGGACCCTGGAGCTGAGTGGGGAAACGGGGTAGGGAGTGAACGCAGAGGGGGGAGAGGAGGTGCTGAGGCAGAAGAGAAACATGGAGAAGGGGAGAGAGAAGCAGACTTCCAGACCCAGCCAAGGAGAGGAAGATGCAGGGAGGGTGGCCGGCAGGGAGACAGAGAGGCAGGGGGGAGCAGAGGGAAGAGGACAGCAGGACACAGAGGATTCTAGAGAGACAGCACAGACAGCAGACCTGGAGGATAATTCAGGCATGTCATGCCTGGAAAACAGATAGGGAAGGGATCAGGGGGAGACAGGGAGACAGGAAACAGGAGACCCAAGGGAGAAGACAGAGGGGCAGGCCACCAGGACGTGCATAACAGGCTGTCAGCCACTCCCACAAAGTGCAGCAAGCCTCACCATGACCCCCCGCCATCCTCCCTCTAGAGGACAGCAGGGACCTGAGGCTGAAGTATTGTTCTGAAGGCCAGGACACCCATGCCACCCCCAGCCCTCCAAAATGCCTGTCTAGCCCCTAAGCAGCTCACTGCTCTCCCTGTCCCTGGGTCGGGGTGGGCTGATTCTCAACAGGGAAGGCGTCTCATATGGAATGTCTAGTCTGGCTTCCGAGATGCAGAGGAATACTGTGGAGAACACTTGTCCATGGTCACACAGCACACTGGGAAGAGTCAGCCCCGGAAGCTTCCAAGGGCCAGACACTTACCTCCACCCCCCTTGTCTTATGAAGCAAAGAGAAGCCCTGAGGAAAACCAGAGATTTGGATAGAAAGCTCCTTTGAGTAATGCCCCCAGTTTTAACTCACCGTTCTCAGTGGGCCCAGGAACACCCTACACACAGCAGCTCCTTAGCACAGCTCAGGGTGTAGCTGGTCAGGGGGCTTAGCCTCAAGTCCCCTGTGAGAAGAATCTGCCTCACCATCACCAAGTCAATAATCACCCCTCTGGGGCGCAAGTGGGGTCAGAGCTGAACAATCAGCAGAAAGCCACAGACCCTCAAACCATAGGACATTTGTTCTGGAAGATGCCATAAATCCCACTGCGCAGAGACTGGCTGTGCAGAAGGGATGAGAATCCCAACCCTGCCCAGCCTCCCATGCTAATGTCTTGGCATCTTTCAAAACCAGATCCTCAAAATCCCAAGATCTGGACTCCCTGCAGGTGGCAATCTTGGGGACTCCCTCCTGCCCTTTGAGGTCCTTCCCTCTCCCAGTCTCCCAGTGGGACATTCCTTCCAACAGAAAGGCCCCTGGCAGGAAAAGTCTTGGGGCACTTTTCTTGTTAAACAGCCTCATAAGAAGTCCCGTAGCTCAGCCCCGGCTACCATGCACAGGACCCTCTCTGCGGCCAAAAGCCCAAAAGCCTGCTGAAACACAGCACAGAGCAGGTGCTGGCTTGCATCTAATTTGCATGTGGTTTGCATATGCTTCCTGACTTCTCAAAATACCGGGAAACCCTCCTCCTTCCTCTAACTTCATGGCGTTCAAAATCCCTCCTGACTTCCCAAAAGTCATTTCAGTGCTGTGGACTTCCATTTGCTTAACTAGAAAAGGGGTCACCTGGAAGCCAGGGAGAATCTAAACTCCTTAAAAGACGAGTCCTGGCTCCAACCCACTTTTCCAAAAGGTCACGTCACCCACCCACTTTTGCTGCCCCTTCCCCTCCTGCTGGGCCAGACCACACATGGATTCATTGAAAATGCCCAGTTTGTCCTTTACAGGAGCCGGCTATTCCCCGTACGTGGAATACCCTTTCCTCTACCTGAAAAACTCCTTTTTATCCTCAAGACCCAGTTCCCATGGAACTTCTGCCATGCTTCTGCATGGAATCTTCCCTACCTCAATGACACCGCGCAGGATTATTGCCTCTTGGTGGGTCTCGGCACTTGAGCTCGTTAACAGCCAACAATTAAAGGGATGATGTATTATATTCCCAAGAAGTGTTATGTAGCACACATCTTATTAGACTGTGCACTCGCTGAGGGCAGGAACTGTGGGAGATGCAGTCATCACCGCACGGCCTACAGCTCCTCACTCAAGCTCCTCACTCAAACACACCATGATGTTCCCTCCTTAATGGTTTGCCCAGAATCTGAGAGCATGAAACAGCACCGGGGCACCGGGCTGGCTCAGTCAGCAGCGCGTGCACCGCTTGATCTTGGGGGTTGTGAGTTTGAGCCCCATATTGGGTATCGACATGAATTTTAAAAATAATTAAAAAAAAAAAAAGAAAGAAAGAGCAAGCACAGAACAGAGGATCCTCGGAGACCCAGCTCCGTATGGATCCCTGTTCTGCTGTTAAGCGCCCAGCTCATCACAGACAAAACCCCAAATCAGGTTGTACAACCCCAGGTAGAGCCTTGGGCTCACAGGTAAGTGAAACAAGGGGACCAAGGCTGCTATTTAAGAAGCAAATAACCAAGCAGGGAAATTTACAGTCGGATAATTGGCAGCTCTGGTGCATAGTCAAATGCAGTAAATTAAGTGTTTTCCTGTAAATCAAGTTTATGATTTGCACTGGAGATGTAATTGTTAAAACTGTTCATTTTACCCGCAAATAGCAGTTGAAAGAAACCAATTTAGGAGTGACAGATTGGTTTTGATTCTAAATGTAGTGCTAAAACAGTTAATTTTAATAACATCCATTGGACAGGAGTCTGCCTGTTACTTAATATCATAGTCAACAATTTGAAAACTGCACGTTCAGCCACTGCTGCTTCCGCTAGAAATTAATCCCATTTTTCCCCCAAATGGAGGCATTTCTCAGCAGGAAGTAGCATATCCACGCAGGAGGGCTTTCCTCATTCGCGAGGTTATGGCCTTCCTACACTGCAGAAGGAGGGCCACCAAAAGGTCAGCTAGAGCTGGAACAAAAGACACAAGTCCTGGAATATTGGGATAGGAGGGGACCCTTTCCAGTGAAGGAGCGCCCGGGACGGCAAGCAGGGTCTCGATCCTCTGCTTCTGCTGCACACCTCCGGCGATGGCACGCTCACTCACACATGCCTCCTTTCCCCCTACGTGGACGTCAACTCCAGTTTCCACGGTCCAGCCCTCCAGTTACTGGAAGACAGTCTCCAGGTCTCTGGCTCTCCTGTATGGCTTCTTTTCTTCTTTGAGCTATACGTGCCCATGCCTGTGCCCAAGGCAGTGTGGTGTGCCAGGGGGTCTTGGACACCAGTGGGTATCTAGTAGGTCATTCTGAATGAACAGAACAAATCTTATCTTCTACACTTGTCACCATCCTCATTACCATCTCGGGACACGCACTCCAGTCTATCAACATCCAACACTGGTTTGTGGCGTCCAAGACTGGACCTGCTTTTCTGTCATAAGCCAATTTGGGTCCTAAGCACACAGCGGGCCTACAACTTCCCAGGACCAGGGAGCCATTTGGCTAAGGGGAGCCCGTGAATTGTTTTAGTGGTTCACCCCGATTATGAGCCAGGCCCTGGGCTCTGCTCCTAAGAAGTCAGAGTGCATCAGAACCATCTGGAAGGCTAGTAAAACAGTGCTGGGTCCCCACCCCCAGAGATTCCAATTCAGCAGGTCTGGACAGAGCCAGGGAACCTGCATTTCTAGTAAGGCTCCAGATGCACTGATGCTGTCAGCCTACAAACCTCACTCTGAGTGGCACCAGTGTAAGGGATCTGCATGGTTGTCAACACCACCAACCTGTTACAGATGACGCAGTTGGGGCCCAGAGAGGCCACAGAGGGGAACACAGCCCCCCGGATGCCGACGCAGCAGCAGCTACACCACAGAACCATTCTTTCCCAACGTGTCCCTGGAGCTCCAGATCCCCAACAAGAAGACGCACAAATCAGCCCATTTACCCAGCTTTCGTTCAATAATTTCAAGAGGTATTAAAAAGGGAAACTTTCGTAAAAGAAGGAAAAGCCTGTTCATTTTCATGGCCACCACTTGAAGGAATGGTTTTCTGAAGTCTAGGCAACCGCTTGTAAGAGTCTATTATAAAGGGAAGCCTAAATCACATTTATGGCTCATACTGTAAGGCAAATGTAGGTATTAAAATTGTTCCTTTTAAATGATAAACACCCGCTGAAATGGCGCAATAGAGCCACATCAGAGACTGTTTTCACCCAAAACAAACTGACTCAGGAAAGGCAGTAAATAGCAAATTTGACTGCAGACCCCATCACTGCTGTTGATATAAGGAGGGAGAAGGGAGGGGGTGATGCAGAGAGGCCAGCACAAGTCTGTCTCAGCAACATGCGACACCCCACCCGGCCCAGTCTTTTCCAAGGCCTGAGAGGTAGAATTTCTCCCTAGAAGGGACCCTGACTCCTTGTTTTCTCACCTGGTTTTAGAGACCAGGGCCTCCATTTAACTGTGCATATCACAATTGTTGTGGTTTTGATTTTGAGAGGGAAGTAATGGAAAAAATAGTTAATCACCCATTCATAATCTCTTAAACATTATTTTCAAGCTGATAGTTGCAAAACAAAATGCAATCTTTCTAGCATCTTCAAGCAATTACTTGTCATTTTCCCAGTTTCCATAATAAAAGGAAATTAGGCTGGGGGGGAGGGTGGTGGTGAATAAAGGGGAGGGAGCCAACTCCTGCCTTTGACTTTTGGAAAGATGAAGGACAGACTGAAAGTGAGTCCCTCCCAGTTTTTCCTATCACAAAAGAAGGCAAATGCCAAGCCGGGACAAGTGATGAAAATGAGGGTGGGGGCTTCTCCTGGTACACCCCACCCCCCCCCCAATAAAATACAATGTGGGTATAATTACCTGAGCTTTGTTAAGCAAACTTGCCTCTGCCCACCCCTTGAAGGAATTTAGGGGACATCCACCTCTCTATGTTGCCCTAAAGAGACTCAGTAATTAAGGAGTCATAGCCAGGAGCTAATTTAGCTCTTCTGATCATCATAATGAGGACTTAATTCATGATGGATGGATGGATGGATGGATGGATGGATGGATGGATGGATGGATTAGGTGGATGGATGGGTGGATGGATGGGTAGGTAGATGAATGCATGCATGCATGGAAGGATAGATGGATGAAAGGATGAATGGGTAGACAGATGGGTGGATAGATGGACCAACAAACAAATAAATGACAATAGACACTGTTTCCTGAGATTTCTTCCATGCTGAGGCAAGGCTTCTCAAAATCTCAGTGTGAAAATCTCCAACTAATTCATTTTCTAATCCGTTAAAGATACTTTGGTAAAATAAATTAAAATGTCATGGTAAAGCCATGTTTCTGTACAAGTTTCTAATTCTTCCTCTCAATTCCAGTAATCAATAGTGGAGGGCATGATGCTGGTGCCAGGCCAGGCTTGGAGCAGAACCACCCTTGGGCCCACCACAAGGCAAGCCACTCGTGCTAATCTCCCCTTCTTTCAGCCACTCTCTGAGGTGGGTGCTTCTATCCCTGCTTTCCAGATGGGGAACCTGAGGCCCAGGGAGGGTTAGTGAGTTGTCCAAGTTCCAAAAGCTAACAGCTAGAGAGCTAAGCTTTACACCCAGACCCCTCAGGCTCCAAGCCTTTGTATTTGCCTGACTCAGGGCCCCAGAGATGGCCTCAAAGTGTGGGACAGAGCAAGATGCTTCCAGCTAGGCCCCTCCAAGGACGTGGATAGGGGCACTGTCGGGAGATAGGAGAGGAGAGAGATGCTAGGCAGGAAGCAGGACTCCGAGGACCCAGAGGCAGGAGTGTGCATGCCCGTGGTGTGGGACAAGGACTATGGAGGAGCCAGAGCAGGTGGAGAGAGGGGACATGAGCCTCCTGCAGGTTGGCCTGGTGGCTACTGTCCCTGGGCAGCTAGGCAGGCGGTAGGCCTCAGCCCAGAGCAGGGGTCGGGGAAAGAAGGGGACACTGGAGTGACCCCCTGTGCTTGATCCTCACTGTGGAGCCTGGGTTTCCCATTTTGAAACCCGTGGATTAGTAGTTGGCATTAAAAAAAAAAAATGTAAATCTGACAGAAGACACTCCCGGCATAGTATTTCTCCTTTACGAGAGTTTAAGAGACTAGAGGGGTCAGAGCAGCCCCCGCTCCTGCTGAGCTGCTTCTGTGAAGCTTTGAGCGCGGAGGGCCAAGGGCGCAGGGCGGCATGTTCACAGAGGCCGAAATGAAAGGGAGGATCAAGAAGGACATGCCAGCTGCCCCAGCCTTGGGGAGCCGTGCTCCCGCGGGCCCAGAAGACAGAGAGGACGCACCAGGGAGGACCAAGGCCTCTGGCAAGACTCACAGACAGAATCGGGCTGGGAAATGCAAGCTAAACCTCATCACTCTGCAAGGGGTTGGGGGGGGAGGGGGCGGTGCTAACCCCTCTTCTCCTGGACACGTATCCAGCTCTGTCATCCAGCGATTCTTGGCGGAGGAGCCTCACAGACCCTGAAAGCAGGGTCTTCCACTCCCCCTGGTCCCAAGGAGAAAGCCCTGATCTGAAAGTCCAGAATCTCCTCCAGTTGTCCAATGTCAAGGCAGTCTGACTAAGATTGAATGTGGTCTTCTCTGAGCAGGGTCTGTGCTAGGGGTGGGAATTTCCAAGATGTAGGATATCCCACACCTGCCCCCAGGATGCTCCCATGCTGGGCAAAATCAGCTGCACTACTAGAGAGATGAGTGTTTTGACAGAGGGATGCCCAGGGTTATGGGTACCAGAGGACAGGCCCCAACCCAGCCAGAAAGCATGGTCAAGGAAGGCTTCCTGGAGGAAGAAGGCATACCTAAAGCAAGCCCTCCCGGAGCAATGAAGGGAAAGTGGCATTCCAGGCAAATACACTCATAACAATAACAGCAACAACTCTGAATGAAAGCCTCCTTTCCTGATGAAGAGGAAGAGAATTCTCATAGTTTCTTGGAGCTGGAGTCCAAGCCCCTTATTTCTGAGTGAGGAATCTGGAGCTCAGAGAGGTGAGGGGCTAACCTGAGGTCACACAGCAAGCTGTTGACGGGAGGCAGGGGCGGGGAGGATCGGTGGGAGGCTCTCCCAGCCCTCAGGCCAGCTCCTCTCTGCCCCACATTGTGTGACTTGAGCTGTGCTCTCCCCCAGCCAAGCATCATCAAGCAGAAAGTAGAAAGAAGGCCCTGGGGGGAGCAGAGGTACCACTTCACCCTCCACCCCACTCACCAGCTCCCAGAAGCTCCCCTGAGGGAAGGCAACTCAAGGGAGCCAGCCAGTCCCCCGAGATCCCTCGGGAGCACGTCTACCTAGTGAGACACAGGGAAGCCGTGCAGAAGCAAGTTACAATATTAAAGTCCTTCAGGTAAACAGGAGGCTCTGTTGTTCCAACATCACCCCCCCATCACCTGCCCTCCTTCTCCACAGCCACCCCCAGAGGACGGAAGGGCACTGCTGACTCCCACTGGCGTCTCCTTGCCCCTCAGGAAATCCCAGCACGTAACCCATTTGTAAAACCTGGCTGCTGGGCCAGCCTCAGAGGTGGTGGGGAGCCCCCTGGGGGCAAACTGGCTGGACTTGGGCATCAGGTGACCTATTTGGGCTAGAAGCCCCACTCCTATGTGCTGTCTGGCCTTGGGGGAGTCGGTAGTCACAGCAATAAGACTATAACAATAACAGCAGCTAACTCACAGCCCTGAGAAGAAGCTGCCTTCAGACAAGGCACAAGACCTGCACGACTCTGCCAGGCTGGTGCCACTGGCACCCCCATTGCAGAGAAGAGGACACTGAGGCTCAGAGGCCTTGCCCCAGGCCCCAGAAGTGGGGAGTGGCAGGGCTGGGAAATGAACTGGTCTAGACACTCAGTGTCCTTGGAGAACAGAAGCCAGGGAGAGATGGGAGCACCTGTGCCTGACAGGGCACACAGAGAGAGAGGGGACGGCCCCCATAGTGGTGGGGCAAGAGCAGAGGGGACCCTGTACCACAGGGCACCCAGAGGAAAGAGCACTCAATCTGAGGGGATTCTGAGAAGCAGGGCCAGTGAAGCCAAGCCTTGAAGGGCAGACAGGTGGATCCACCACACAGGGGCTGTGAGTGGGCACCACAGGCAAGAGAGAGCACATGCATAGGCTTGGAAAGGAGATGCTCCAGCTGCACAAAACACTCTATCTTTGGAGTTCCTGGAACCAGGATGGGGACAATGACACTAAAAAGGTAATGAAAGCAATGGTCACACTTCCAGAACATTTCCATGCAAGGCACTATGCCAGGTATTTGCCGTGTATGAGGTCATTTAGTCCTCAGCTAGACGAGAGGGAGGCTGGACGACTTGCCCCATCTGACAGAGGAGGAGCCTGAGGCTCAGAGAGGGGAGCAAACGGCCCCCAGTTCACACAGCTGGTCAGGGATGGAGCAGGACTTGGATTCGGGCTGTTGGGCTCTGCATCTGGCTGTCCTCACTATCACACTGTCCACTCCCACTCCAGAGGCAGCACTGAGGTGCAAAGGTTGGAGAGGAGAAACCAGGGCACAGGAAAGGGAAGGGACTGACCCAAGGGCACACGTCAGTGTGTGCAGCGTCAGGGCTCAAACCCTGCTCAAGGCCCCTCATCTGGGTGGGGGGAGGGGAAGGCGTTCCTAGAAGCCCAGTTGTGGCCCACATGCCTGTCTGAGGGTTTGGTGAAAGTGTGGGGAGCAAGCTGGCTGCGAGCAGTTGGGGACACCATTGGGGTCCCGTGGGGGCCACGGTGAGTGATGTCACCAGCTCTGGCAGAGGTTTGGAAGGATGATCATCCCTGCAAAAGTGAGGTGCTGCATCTGTCTCTCTGCCCCAGCCAGCACCACTTGGTCTGGTGGGGAAGGAAGGGATCCCCACAGAGGGGGTTGCCCCAGAGCCCCCTGTCTACATCATTCACCCAGCTGACATTTCCTGAGGCCCTGCTCTTTGCTGGCCCTGGGCCCACCAGCCGTGCAGCCTAGTCCAAGCCCCTGCCTGCTCTGGTTTTCATGAAAGGGCTGGGCCAGATCACCTCATTCATACATGCATGCATTCATTCACTCACCTGTGGAGGGACACCCAGACCACAGGACCCTACTCTCAGATACCTGCATTCATTTCCCAGGATGCTCTAACAAAGGCTCACAAACCAGGGGATTTAAAACCACGGGAATTTATTCTCTCATACAGTTCTGGAGGCCAGAAGTTTGGAATCAAGGTGTAAGCAGAGGTTTGTGCTCTCCAAGGCTCTAAGGAAAAACCTTTGTTCGCTTCTGCTAGCTTCTGGCCAACAATGCCTGGCCTTCGTCGGTTGTGACAGCACAACTACAACATCGGCCTTCACCTTCACATGGAGTTCATCCCTGTACACACCCCCACTCTCCACTTGTCTTCAAATCTCTCCTTATAACGACACTAGGCACTGGATTTAGGGCCCGTCCTAGTCCAATACGGCTTCACCCTAATCCAATAGGATTTTACCTTAATTTGATTATATCTGCAAAGACCCAATTTCCACATCACCAGGTACCAGGGGTTAGGATTTCAACATATCTCCCTTTTTGGAGAAGGTGAACAGAAACAATTCAACCAACAACTATGCTCAGGCTGCATCCCAGCCCCAAGAGTCTAGGCTTCCTGGTGTGAGGCACAGAGCCCAGCCCGGGGGGCCAGAGACCTGGGTTAGGAACCCAGGTTCCTAACTGTTCTGGCTGTTGCTAACTTCTCATGTGACCTTGTTTACTCCTGCATTCAACTAACAGTCACTGTCTACCTACCAGCTCTGAGAAACTGTCCTGAGCACTGAGGCATGGATTAGTCCACAAAACACAGTTTCTAGAGCCTGCCTTCCTAGAGCCCATGGTTGAGTGGGAAGACAGACTATAAAGAAATTAACAAGTAGTCTGTCCTCCAGGCCTCAGTTTCCCAAACCCTATACTAAGACACTCTCTGGTAGAACTGGTGAAGCACGTACTATGTAGGAGAGCAAGATGACACCAGAAGCCAAAAGATCCTCTGTGCCCCTAACTGGATGTGCAACCTTGGGCAAGTCACTTCACTTCTCTGTGCCTCAGTTTTTTAGCCAGGGAAATGGGAAGTATTACAATCTCAAGTCCAGCTAAAAAAAAAAAAAATCTACCATCTATTCATTATCACCTGAGAATATGCATGAGTTCAAGTGCATGAGGTCTGGGCTCATCCACAAGCACTTTTAAGGACCCTCTGCTCCTCTGTGTCTCTAAAGCCTGGCCCCACACTGCTCCCTATCTGCTTTCCTTCCTCAGGACAGTTGCACATGCTTGTTCTTCCACCCAGAATTACGATCCTGTCCATTTTCTTTGTCTGGATGATCCTCTCTAACCTCTTCAGTTAGCTTTGCCAGCTTCCACTTCACTCCTGATGGAAATAGCTTCCTCCTCTGTAGGGGGTTTATGTATGTGTGTGTGCATAACTGATTTTGAAATAAAAATAAAAATGCCTCTGATAAAAATTTTGAACTGTTCATAAAGGTAGGAAATAAAAACAGGTCTTGCCTCCCACACAGATCCCCCTCAACACCCAAAGTGGCCCCATGCTAACATTTTGTGTGTCCTTCCAGGAAAAAAAAAATTATATAAGTGTAAGAATAATAGCTAATAAGGACTGACTCTGGGCCCAGTCTTATTCATGCTTTATGAATAAAAGGACCAGGTGCTATTATCAGCTCCATTTTATGGCTGAGGTAACTAAACCCAGAGAGGTTAAGGGACTTTCCCAAGTCACACAGCTGATGAGTGGCAGAGCAGGAACTCACATTCAAGTGGGCTGTGCCAAAGGCCATGCTTTCAACCATCCCTTTTTATACACATAAATGTGTTCATATATGTACAGCTCTGTTCCCTGCTTTATTTTGCTGAAAATGCATCTCTGAATCTCTCCATATCAGCACAAAAACAGCTATTCCGTTCTCTCGAGCAGCCACTTAGCGTGGGAGCACCACGGCTTATACACTCAGCCCCCTGATGGACATTTTGGTGGTTTTCTAGTCGCTGCTATAAACATTGCTGTGTTAACCCAGGCTTGCGGCTGTACCTCAATATACTTTTGCAAACACATCTGTGGAATGTGGTCCTGGAACAGCTGGGCCAAAGGGCATGGGCTTTTCAAATTTTGATAGACACGATCCTGTCACCCTCCAGATGGTTCGGCAAGGCTGTGCTCTCACCAAGGCAGTCGCGCCCATAGTGCTGTGCACCCACTTCTCCTAGCATACCTGAGGTAGACGTTGGTCCATCAGGGTCCCTCCCTGATGTGAGCTCCCTCAGGGAGGGACTTGAACTAAGTTGTAGAAACGTTGAAGGAAGTCCAGGACCTCTTAAGCAGAACGATCTAGAGTCTGTTTCTTTCAACAAACAGTAAGAATGTCCTTGGCACCTGCCATATGCTCTATTTGGGTACAGGAAGCAGAGACTGACCAGGGTTCTCAAGGTCAAGTGCCTGCAGGGGCCAGTCAGGCTGCATAGAGGAGGGACCTGGGCTAGATGAAGGTGATGCTAGGGAGGGCAGGAAGAATGTTAGGCTGTGAGCCAGAGCTTATGATTTTTCCAGAAAGCCGGAAACCTGGATTTTTAGGTGTATTTGCCCTGATGCTTAGCAGAACACCTGGCCCTTGAGGATATCATATTTAAGTGAATAAAGAAAAGAATGAATGACTTTGGAGTCTATGTTCTTTCTTCTGCAGCTCAGCCTGGAAGAGGGACCCACCTCTCCAGTAAGATGTGCGAGGCCCCATACTTACTCTGCGCAGGTAGGCAGGGCAAGGCCTAGGCCCCTGCCCTCTGCTTCCTTAGCTGCAGCAGCACCCAGAGTGGGGCCCTCCAGCAGCCATCTCCACCCGCCCTGACGTGGGCATACCCACCATCCAGGAGATATGTGTCTCCCAGCGGGCTGCAGGGGGGGACGACTCCTCCCTGGTTTGCAAGGTAACGTTTGGGTTTAAAATGAGCTTTGTTCAGCAAATCTCACACCCTGAACTTCCCTGCTCCTGCCCAGACCTCCTGAATTTCTGAATTCCTCCACCACCCCCCAACAATTGCACGGAGACATAAATAAGTGAATTGAAAGAATCAGCTGCTTCATGTTGAGGGACAGTCACCCCATCTCCCATCCTACCGTCAGTAAGCTTCAAGGAGGCAGGGATCATACCTTACTCCAATTATGTAGCAGTTAGTAAGACTAACGAATCATCAATATGTGTTCCTAAATTCCGTGAACATGTGATGGGTGATTAAGACTGATGGGGGAGGAGAGAGCCTGGGTGGCTCCATCAGTTAAGTGTCCAACTGAGGCTCAGGTCACGATCTCACAGTTCATGACTTCAAGCCCTGCATCAGGTTCCATGCTGTCTTACCCTTCCCTTGCTCCCTCCCTCTCTCTCAAAATAAACAAAATTTTTTTAAAAAGTTTTTTAATTTAGAGAAAAAAAAGACTGATGGGAGAAAGGCAGTACCATGGCCAGGGCGGGCCATGGGTTTGCTGACCCCATCTCAGGGGTCATCACCCCATGAAGCAGGGCACAAGAACAAGGTATACCCCTGAGATATGCCTTTCTAAGAGGCATCCAGAAGCTCCTGGGGCGGAAGAAAGGAAGGGACAAGCTGAGGCCGAGAGGAGGCAGGCGGCATGGGGACACCTACCAAAAGAAAAACATCTGGGCAGGAAACAGGAGCACGGGGGACTCAGCAGGCCTGGGTCTTGGTTTCTATGGGCCTCAGTTTCCAAACCTATAAAGGGCATTTTTAGTGTGAGACATTGTTTATCATACAAACTGGGAAACTATATTTAGATTTAACCGTACAAAACTGCTATCTTGTAGGTCAAAGACAGCTGGCTGCTGGCAATGCCTCTTGATCCAAATTCCAAATAATTACTGCAGGACACCAGGCACAAAGCAGGACAGTCCTGAGCACACTGGGCCGTGCAGTCACCCCATGGCTCGTGACCACACCGACTGTTTCTCCGTACTTACTTGTATTACAAAGTCCCCTCCCGCCCCCAGCCCCTCTGTCATTAGGCTGAGGTATAAAGATTAAGTTAATGGCGGGCGGAGAAAATCAGCTTTGTTGGCAAATTGTCTCTGATATTTATTTTGAACATTAAAACGAATCATTCCGACTAAAGAGGGCTGTAGTGCGCGGCCCATTAAAATGCATGCATTATGTATAACTCTCCCGGCTTCACCTCCAAGTATTATCAGCCTAAAAAGCAAACATGGTTTTTAAAGCCCCTTGTTTACGACATCCCGTGACAGCTGATTAATGGCCACAGTTTCCAGATCTGAAAGCTTAGTAACCCAAGCTAGAAAATTCAATCTTATTCTAATATAGGTTGGGGGGAGGGGGGACAGGGGGAGTGCAACCAAATGGGAGCAGAGCACAACTCCTCAAAGGCATCCTCGCTGTGGGCTGTAACCACCATAGCAAGATCAGCTGGGGTTTCTCCGTGGGCACTATATTAGTTTCTTAGGGCTGCCGCAGAAAATGACCACAAACTGGGTGGCTTGACACAGCAGAAGTGCATTCTCCCACAGCTCTGGAGGCCAGAAGTCCAAAACCAATGTGTGGGCAGAGCCATGCTCCCTCCAAAATCTCTAGAGGGAGACTATGCCTTGCCTCTTCCAGCTTCCGGTGGCTTCCAAGGACTCCCAGCATTCCTTAGCTTGTGGCTGCATCCCTCCAGTCTCTGTCTCTGTCTTCACATGGCATGTTTCTGGGTCTTTCTGTCTCTTATAAGGACACTTGTCATTGGATTTAGGGCCCAGTCTAATTTGGTATCATCTCACCTTGAGACCCTTACCTTCACTATCATCTGCAAAGACCCTTATTCTAAAATATCACAATCTGTGGTTCCAGGCAGACCTATCTGTTGTGGAAGGACATGTTTCAACCTGCTACAGGTCTCCGTCCCTCTCCCAGAGTGTCCCCTTTCTCCTTAGGAAGGTTGTAAGACCAACCTGGGCTGGGGATCCTACTGGATCCCTGGAAGCCGTCTGATGTGTCCACAGCGGTGCTCTCTGACCGGTTCCATGCTGCCACGCCGACCCCCTCCCATGGGTTTCCAACCTGCAGTAGAGAAGTCCCTCTAAAGAGCCCTCCGGGGGTGCCTGAGTGACTCAGTCAGTTGAGCGTCTGACTTCGGCTCAGGTCATGATCTCACGGTTCATGAGTTCGAGCCCCGTTTTGGGCTCTGTGCTGACAGCTCAGAGCCTGGGGCCTTCTTCAGATTCTGTGTCTCCCTCTCTCTCTGCCCCTCCCCACTCGTGCTCTCTGTCTCTCAAAAATAAATAAACATTAAAAAAAATTATTTTTAATTTTAAAGAGCCCTCCTGATCCTGTCACACCTCCTCTTGGTCCTCAGAGGCTCCCCAGGGAGCCCCCCTTGTCATGCTTAGGAGGCACTGCTTGATCTGCCTTCTGACCCTGCCTGCCGACCCTACTCACAGGATACAGCCCTTCTGGGTGGGTTTCGGCCATACCAGGTGATGCTCATCAGCGAGTGCTCCTTGGTGCTCCAGCCAGTGCAGCTGGCCTTCCAGCGGTGGATCCAGACCCTCAGGACACAGCACAAGGAGTTTGCCAATAGTCTGGCCCGGCAGCGACAGCAAATCCAAATGCCACTAATGGAAGCCAAAGTCAAGGCCATCCCATCCCCGCCTGCCCTGCCTCTGGCCCCCACACCCACCCCTGCCATCCCACCAACCACCCACCCTGCAATGTCGCCATTGTTCCCAGATGCCTGCCTAATTCCTGTCTATCCCACAGCGCAGGCCAAGTGCCCCTCCACAGAGGCCCCTCCTCCTCTTCCCTGAGTCCCTCGTGTGCCCAGCCTCTGTCCACACTGCTCCTCTCTGTTGGCCACTCCTGCTTTTCCTCCTGGGCACACCCTTGGGGCCGCCCTTCTTGCCTGAGTGGGAACGTTTGCTTCATGAGTGTGTTCCTGGAAAGGTTCACAGGGATTAGCATTCCTGCTGGCATCTATGTCAGTCCACCCGGCCTAAGTCCTGATTTATGATGACTTCTTTAATTGGCAATGGCTGACTTTGGGTTGTTGTGTTCCCAGTTCTTGATCATATATAATTAAAGATCTGTGAACCAATACACAAATGGGGTGAGATCAGAGGCCTCCTATTTCAGGGACCCTTTGATGTGGGGAAGAGGGTGACTGGCCTCAATCATCCCCTCCATACTAAGTTTATTTTGACAGACTAGAATTTTATTGCTTACAAATTTTCCAAAACGCTCAAAAAACAGAACATTGGTCTTGAAAGCTCTTTTCTTATCCAATATCAAAATATTTGATGACCACAATAGATGTCACTTTCCCTGTTTGTTAGAGAGGAAACAGAGGCCCAGAGAAAAGTGTGGGGCCCAAGGTCCCTCCATGAATCAGTGCCAGACCAGGAATGGAGCCCCGGCTTCTGTACCAGGCATGATTCTGCCTACAGCCTCTGGGTCTTGCTCCTGGGCCTCTGAGAGGGATTGCCCTTGCTGTGGGCAGCAGTCCTCAACAACGACCCACCTCCCTCCCCTACAGGACACCCTTTCCTGTCCCAGCGGATGGGGGGAACCCGCCCTCCACCTTCTGAAGGTCAGGAAGGAAGATGAGTGGAACTAGGGATACAAAGCTGAGCTCCTGAGAGGTCTGAGAAGAGACGGCATGTTGGTGCCGCCCTGCACCCCGTGGATGCGGTCATTTAACTTAGTAACTGCGAATTTGGGACCATGGCTGGTGCCACCCCCATTGCCAGGCCCTTGCAGGGAGACCACTGTGCTGAGATCTGAGCAGGGCCACACTTCCTGGGATGCCCTCTGCATCAAGAACAGCAACTGCCTGCTTTTAATGTCTGTTCTTACCTAGTTGCTCAAGTCTTGATCCTAGCAGTCATCTCACAACATCCACCTTGGAAGTCAGAGTCGGGGGGTGAGGGGGTAGTTGGAGGGACATTTGCACCCACCCCTGCTGGGCTCTACAGGCCCCAGGCTGTGCATGATTAGGGCATGCTGCGATGCTGGCCAAACCCAGGGCACCTCCATTTGGAGGGCCTCGCACGCAGCCTGCCCTCCAGAAGAACACAAGCATCCAGGCCCTCAGATGGCATGAAATCCAACCTCCCAGTCTGGCGCTCAAGGCTCTACTATTCTCCAACACCAGCCTGGTTTCCAGCAATCCTGGCTAGGCTGTTCCCCATGTCTAGAATCCCATTCGCCTTTCCTTTCTGTATATATCCAAACCCTCTCTCAAATTCCAACCAAGAGTCCCCCTCTACCAGGAAGCTTTCCAAGATTTCCTCAGCTCCCCAAGTCAACTCTCATAAATGGTTACGTAAGGTTCCTACCTCTTCCACTCACTTCATACTTAGAGGTAAGTTTCTTATACTAATTTCATAAGTTATATTTTCACGTGGGATCATTGTGTGCTTACCTGAGCTGACTTCCCAGGAAGAACGGGCTCTGTTTTCTTAGTCTCTGAGTCCCCAGGGGGTTGCCTACTTTCCATCACAAAGTAGTTTTCAGTACACATTTGATGTTTGCCCCTAATTGGGCAGTCAGCTCTTAGCAATTTAGATTCAAAGGAGGAAGACTGAATTAGTCTTCCAGCCACTACTGGATTCCAGGATATAAAGAAAATGCAGGTTATGCCGTTAGTGTACCACACGTGGTAGACCATGAACATCGGGCTTTTGGCGAAAATTCTGCTCCTCCACTGAGAGAACTCCTGATCAATCCTCAATGCCCAGCTTAAACGTCACTCTCTCTGGAAGTCTCGAGGCAGACACAGATATACCTGGGTTTGAATTGTTAGGAGCTGAAACGTGTTTCCCAAAAAGGTGCAGAAATTCTAGTCCCCAGTACCTGCAAGTGTGGCCTTATTTGGAAATAGGGTCTGCAGATAATCAAGCTAAGATGAGGTCTTTGGGATGGGCCATACTCCCATATGACAGGGAAATATGGACACAGATGGACACCCACAGAGGGTAGACTATATGAAGACACAACAGGAATGCTACCTACAAGCCAAGGAGTGCCTGAGCTCACCAAAAGCTAGGAGACAGGCAGTTTCTCTCTCCTGGCCCCCAGAAGGGACCAATTCTGCCGATGACAAAAATGTGTTGTCTCACAGCTTTGATTTCATACCTCCAGCCTCCAGACTATGAAAGAATACATTTCTGTTGTGTAAACTGCCCAGTCTGCAGTGGTTTGATATGGCAGCCCTTGCAAGCTCACACAAATTCTGACTCTGCCTCTCTCCAGCTGGTTGGCCTCAGGCAAGGTCGTTAAACCTCAGCCTCAGTGTCTTCCTCTTTATTTTTTTTATTGAAGTCTATACTTTTATTTTTATTATTTTTTTTAACTTTTATCATTTTTTTCTTAGTGCCCCTTACCCATTTACCATTCCTTAGTGCCCCTTACCCATTTAGCCCATCCCCCCTCCCACAACCCCTCCAGTAACCCTCTGGTTGTTCTCCATATTTAAGAGTCTCATGTTTTTCCCCCTCCCTGTTTTTATATTCTTTTTGCTTCCCTTCCCTTGTGTTCACCTGTTCTGTGTCTTAAAGTCCTCATATGAGCGAAGTCATATGATATTTGTCTTTCTCTGACTGACTAATTTCACTTAGCATAATACCATCTAGTTCCATCCATGTAGTTGCAAATGGCAAGATTTCATTCTTTTTGATTGCCAAGTAATACTCCATTGTGTGTGTGTGTGTGTGTGTGTGTGTGTGTGTGTGTGTGTGTGTATACACCACATCTTCTTCATCCATTCATCCATCGGTGGACAGACATTTGGGCTCCTTCCATACTTTGACTATTGTTGAAAGTGCTGCTATAAACATTGGAGTGCATGTGCCCTTCGAAACAGCACACCTGTATCCCTTGGATAAATGCCTAGTAGTGCAATTGCTGGGTCATAGGGTAGTTCTATTTTTAGTTTTTTGAGGAACCTCCATATTTTTTTCCAGAGTGGCTGCACCAGCTTGCATTCCCACCAGCAGTGCAAAAGAGATCCTCTTTCTCCGCATCCTCACCAACATCTGTTGTTGCCTGAGTTGTTAACATTAGCCATTCTGCCTGGTGTGAGGTGGTATCTCATTATGGTTTTGATTTGTATTTCTCTGATGATGAGTGATGTTGAGCATTTTTTCAGGTGTCGGTTGGCCATCTGGATGTTTTCTCTGGAGAAGTGTCTGTTCATGTCTTTTGCCCAATTCTTCCCTGGATTATTTGTTTTTTGGGTGTTAAGTTTGATAAGTTCTTTATAGATTTTGGAAACTAACCCTTTATCTGATACGTCGTTTGCAAATATCTTCTCCCATTCCATCAGTTGCCTTTTAGTTTTGCTGATTGTTTCCTTCGCTGTGCAGAAAGTGTCTTCCTCTTTAGAATGGGAACACCAATGGACTGCAAACCCCTTTCTCTCTCCCATCCTCACACCGCCAGCCTACTTTCCAGCGGCCCTACAGGTAAGCGTGGCCTGCTAGCCTGGGGACTGTGGGTGGTGGGGGTGATATGCCCCCAGCCCACCCAGAAACTCCTCCTGCAGTCCTCCACACTTGCTCCCCTCCACTTTTGCCAGCAGACAATGGTGGGACTTTGGGAGGTGACAAAGCCACAGACCAAAAGAACCTTAGTCCCTGCTTGACTGCCAGGAGGCACCTTGGAACGTACATTAAATATGCACTGCAGGAAATGTTGAAGCTATTCACGAATGCAGTTACCTTAGTCTGACTCATAGAAAGACTGACCACGGGAAGCCTGGGTGATTCAGTCGGTTAAGTATCTGACTTGATTTTGGCTCAGGTCATGATCTCACAATAGTGAGGTCAAACCCTGTGTCGGGGTCTGGGCTGAGCATGGAGCCTGCTTGGTTCTCTCTCTGCCCCTCCCCCATTCACTTTCACTCATTCTCTCTCAAAATAAACTAATTAAAAAAAAAAAAGACTGGTCACGTAATACTTCATGAGGATCAGAAATACTGTGGTAGGACGTTAGCAGTAAGTTTTTCATAGCATTACTACTCCCTCAAACTGCCCCACCACCTAACGGAGCCTGGCATAAGTAAGGAAACAAATAAGAAAAAAAAAAAAAAAACGCACGGAATTGTTTCAGGTGAAGACCACTGATATCAAGAGTCCTTCGCTCTAGCTCTGCCCCAACCTTAGGCAGAAGGCTTAATAGCCTGGGCCTCAGTGTCCTTGCTTGTAAAATGAAGCATTAAGCCAGGTTTTTTAATTGCACATAAGCTACAGCTCACTAATCAACGAAGGCTTGCTTTGCTCCTCATCAAAGACTCTGCCTCAGAATCCTTCCTAACACAGAGACCTAGACAGACCCTCCAGATGGCATACATTAGCCATCTCTGACTCACCTGTGATGTGACCGTGGCACTGACCTATCTGTTCTGAGGATAAGAACCTCAGTCCCCAAACTCAAGCTTACAGGAAAAAAATCACATTTAACCTCTTCTACAAATCATTTTCATTTTGAATTCTGGAGCCCTGAACCTGCTGGCTAGAAATGTGATCCCAGTCATTCATGGCCAGGAGCTCTTCCTCCCAGGCAAACATTTTACAGAGGTCCCTGCGTCTTACACAACATGTTGGCTTGGGGAATACCTGCAGATACAGCCCCTGACCCCAGCCTCAGTCCCTTTAGCTGTCTGGCACTCTGCCTCTGTCACCCTTTGGGGTTGGAACCCCCAGCCATTCCTCCAGGGGCCTCTGTAGGGAGAAGTTGTAAAACCAGCAGCCACCCTTTACTCTGGTCTGGAGACACCTCCGGGGAACTGGGGGGCTCCCTTCCTTCCTTTCCCTGTTTTCCTTGGGACCCTCCCACCCTCCTTCTTCCACCTCCCACCTCCCATTACCACTGCCTCAAGGTGGCTTTAGAAAGGAAAGCCTGACATCACTGTCTTCCAGACAATTTCTCTCTCCCCCCTGCCACAGCGACTCCTGAAGTCAAAAAGCCCAGAGCTGCTACCTGATCTGGAGAGAGTGACAAAATATATATCTGGGACTAAAACACGACACAGTCTCAGAAAATCTGAGAAACCTGGTTCTGGCGAGGGACTCCCTCTAGGGCATGTGGGCGCTGGGAAAGCACGGGCATCTAAGTCCACTCTGCAGGCTGGCCTCACCATCCCCCCACAGGTGGTTTGGGCAGAGTCTGCCCTGAGCTTGAACTTCCCCCCAAAACACCACCGAGGGGCGGACAGCATGTGGGCATGCTTTGTGCCATAAGCCCTGGTGTCACAGCTCAAGGGGCGTCCCACTCAGGGGGGACATGAGTCATGGTCATTTTATAATAGATGCCAATGTTTGTAGGCGATTCACCTCCTTCATAAATACCACTCGCTCCCATTCTGACACGTTCTCCTGCGAGTGAGCAAAAGGGTTCGCGGCATTTTACAGCCACTCGTACAAAAATTCCACAGGACCCAGGGACAAAGTCAAGAGTCTCCAGGGCCCAGGTACATTCTAAATGTGTCCATGGACTGGAGGGCACACATCTATCATAGGAGACGACCACCACTCTGCTCTAGGCCCCAGGCCATTTGCCAGAGGGACTTCCCATTTTGCCAGAGAAGGCAAAAATACAGCGTTTTTTTAACATGCAACTGCCTTTTAAATTGTTGGCTGGCTCAGAGTATTTTTTAATGCTGTGAGACAGACAAAATCTAGTTGGGGTCGGGTTTGCCCCCTGAGTTGTTTTGATGGCCTCTGTCAGGACCGAGGGAGCACCTGGTCCCCGTGAAGCCCCAGCCCCTGCAGGGAGCTGGGCTGCTGGTTTGGTGCTGTGAATGCGGGCACTGGTGCATGGGGAAGAATGGAAGGCTTAGGAGAGTGGGGCGTAGGGTTCTTTAAGATGCTAGGTAAATGTCACCTCCTCCTAGAAGCCTCCCTGCAGTCCCCACACCCACATCGTCTTTAACCAGGGGTCGTTGAGCACGCCTAGGACAGTATGAATGAACAAATGACAATGAGTGAATGAAGAAACTCGAAGCGGAGCATCTGCTGAAGGCGAGAGCTCCGCTCACCCTCTGCACGCCGGATCCTGGTTGCGGTGGGCACTGCGCACGCCGGTGCGGTGAGGCAGGTGGGACCAGGCCTGGTGGCGGCCGAGCCACTTCCCACCCCTTTGTACAGAACGACCTCCCTGGGAGGTGAAGGTAAAGAGCACAGTTCTACCCACTTGACAAGCCCCCATCCCACGTGGGCCCTGGCAGGGCCCAGGGGCCGGCATGACAAAGCCGTGCAGCAGCCTCTTCTCGCCGTCCTGGAGCAGCGACGCAGGGATGGCACATGGCCCGCCATCCAACCGAATGCTAATGTCCCCTCACCTCCACTCAGCCTCGCGGACAAATGTCACCCCCCGGTGTCAAGTGTCCTACAAGCTCTGTGCCTCAGCTCTCTCGTCTGCCGACTGGGGATGATAGAGACAGATCAACTGAGGCCAGGAGTGCCCAGCACATCATCTGATTCTGCTGACCTGGTGTTTGCAGCCTCCCAGTGCTACCGGGCCACTCTCTTCCACCCCTCCTCACATTCCGGGGCACCCCGTCTCAGGTGGCCTCTGTGTGCTCCCTGTGGGTCAGTCGGTCTTGCCCCCACCCGCAATTCCGTGGCTGTTCCCACAGTCGCCCCTCACCCTACTCGCATCTCCATGTTGTTCACCATCGCAGGCCACCACAGGACGCAGCAGCACCCCACAAAGATTCACTATTGGGCCAGACTCCCCGGATTCCACACTTAGGACAAGATTTCTCGCTTTCTGATTGAGTAGGCCTGAGTAGAGCTGAGGAGTGTGCATCCCCAACAGGCTCCCCGGTGATCCCGATGTGGCTGGCCTAAGTTAGGGCTCGTGGGACAGACGGGCCCAAAAACTGTGCAGTAATCAGACAAGGATGCAAACTCAGGATGGATGACAATGAAGGAAACCAAATGGCTGAGACAGAGAGTGACAGGGAGAGCACTTACTGCCCACAGGCCAATCAGCAAGGGTGACGGAAGAAGAATGAGCCATGCCACGGGGCGACGAAGCATTTCAGGAGGAGGGAACAGCATATACAAAGGCCTGGGGTAGGAAGAGCGGGGGCCTTCAATGGCAGGGGAGATCGGGGACTGGAACACAGTAAGTGAGGAGGAGACTGGGGTCAGCACAGGAAGGTAGCTGGGCACAAGGCTGTCTGGCTGGACGTCACTTCCCAGCTTCCCTTGTACATGAGTAGGTTCTGGAATGTGGGTGAAAGAGACGTGTGCCACGTTCAGTCTGGCACTGACTGTCTGGGCCTCAGCTACTTCATTATCAGGAGAGTCAGACAGGGGGGATCTGGAGCGCCGCGTGCCTCTAGCACTCCTCCTGTAGTCCTTGCAGAAGCTCCACACCCACCTTGGACCACAGCAGGGGAGCATGAGCTGCGGAGGAAGAAACAAAAGCTGAGGGAGCCTGGGCTGCTGACTCCAGCCCTGGGCTGCCCCACAGCAGACTCCTCGGTGTGAAAGAAAACCAAGCTTCTATCTTGGCGGGGACGCTTTGTGCATCTGAGTTGTATCCCTCCAGCCACAGTATCACTCCAGCCCTCGGCCCCCCGCCCACTTCATCTTGCTGTTTTTGCCTTCACCTTCCATCTAGTAAATGTTTGAGATTACTGTGACTTTGAGAGTTCTCTCAATGACTGGTATTGCACATGGCAGAAAACCTAGGTGACCGATATGTTGGCAAACTTTTGGTACTTCAGGAGGGCTTTACGCCCAGGGGGCTGAGAGCAATGATGTGGGGCCACGAGGCTACACCACGGGCAGAGTCATCTTTCCCCATTTCATCAGTGCAGGGCTTCTCAATCTCAGCCTTTGTCATCTGGGGTGATTAGTCCCTGCTGTGGGGGCCACCCTGAGCATCGTAGAATGCTTAGCAGGCTCCCTGGCCGTTACCCACTAACTGCCAGTAGTACCTCCCTGTTTGTAACAATCAAATATGTCTCCAGACATTGCCACATGTCCCGTGGGGGGCCAAAATGCCCCAGGGTTGAGGCCTGCTGCTCTGGAGTAGCAGTTCTCTCCCTTGGTTGCACAATGAAATCACTTGGGGAGCTTTAAAAACTATACACTCATGCCTGGGACTCCCCCCTCCCCCTGCCCCCGAGACACTGACTTAATTGGTCAAGGGTGGAGCCTGGGCATGGGGATTTGTAACCCCTCCCCAGGGTGTTCCAATCGACAGCCAGGGCAGAGAACCACACTCTGGCTCTCACTGGGATGCCAGCAGTCAGGGTGATGGGAGAGAAGGCAGAAATGGGGCAGTGGGGGTGGGGGGGGGGGCGGGACTGTGATGTGCTGCACTGGAAAAGAGAGTCAGTTCTGCAAACTAGGGATGCAATGTGCCTGTGAGAGCCGGGACAGGGACAGGCGATAACCCACACCCAGGACGTTAGCCTACGTTAGGACACAAAGTGTTCTAAGATTGTGTACAACGACTGGTCTCTGCCTTGCTTCAGTTAACCCATGTCGCAGATGAACCAGAGTCAAGCCAACAGGACAGGGGTTCTGGTTAAAGTAACCAGCCTGGCCCTGCTGAGACCATTTCTCCACCTTTGAAACAAGGGGCGAAGCAAGATTGAGGTGACATCCTAGGTCTTCCTGGGCTTGTCCTTCTGAAGCTCTTAGTAAGTGAAGGCACTTTGACTAGTCCCTTGACTAGTCCCCGAAACGAGTCCAGCGTGGCCCACTCTTGAGCTGCCAGAAGCCCTCCCCCATTTGGTCTCTAGTCTCTACAAGACTTATGAGCAGGTGACACAGTAATCAAGATGGGAATGGTATGGAAGACAGTGTTCCCAGCCAGAGTTGACCAGGAGTCCATGGTTTGGCCGGTATCTGCCCAGCGCACGGACCACAGATCCTAGAACCCACAGGCTAAGTGTGGCCCGGAGGCAAGTAAAGAAATTGGGTTGTGCCCCTGTTCTCATGGAATCACAGCGTCCTAGAGCCAGACAGATGACCCGATCCTATAAATGCAGGAGCACGGAGCATCCGATGCTGAGCCGCCTGCATCCAGATCACCTGGGAGCTTATTAAAGAGAGTCCCTGGCCTCACCCCCAGAAATTTTGAACCTATAGGCCTGGAGTGATGCCCAGGAATCTGATTTTCAAACTCTCCGGGTGCTTCTGATACAAGGTTTAGGAAGAACCAAACCCTAATACACCTTTCCCAAAGAAAACAAATTGGGGCCTCAACACACCCAGGGTGTTGGCAGCCTGTGCTCGGGCCCCTCTTGGCCTGCACAGACCTCCGTACAGCACAGCATCTTCTTTTCCCTGCATATAACAGCCCCTCTCTGTTGGTAAGGACTATGTCATCATCACTTGGCTCTGAGAGCACAAGCGACTTGCCCAGCAAAGTAGATGCAGAGTCGGGACCAGAAGCCGGTCCTCCTTTCTCCCAGGTCAGCCCATCGCAGTGCAACCAGCGGCGTTAGAGCACCTGCTCGGCGCCCAGGCCCGAGGCCGCCCGGCCGGCTCCCAAGCGCGGGAGGCTGTTTATGCAGGCTGACAGCTCTGATCCGCCAAAGGCGCCTGCTTCCAGCTCAGCCTCTAATAATAGCTCTTCCTCGGAATCCCTCCCGTCTTGGTGGGAGCGGAATATTTAGACATATCAAAGATTCTTTCCCCTTCTTTCATCGAGCCAACAGTGATATGAAAGGAGTACAATGAAAAGACGGGTCTCTATGACAAGCTTCAGAGAGCAGCCAATTCCCTGACATCCCTCAAGACTCCAATTGACTCCGCGCTTCTCAGATGGGAGTCAGTGCGGTTACATAATAATAACACCTTCCATCTCTATGGCGCTATTGTGGGCCTTTTGCCAAAGTGCTTTCACAGGCATTGGCTTTTGAGCCCACAAAGTATCCGGGAGGTGGGCAGGGCAGGGATCCTTCTCCGATTACAAATAAGAAAATTGCTGTGTGGAGGGGTTAAATGACTTGCCTAAGGTCATACAGCAAGTTAGTCGCTAAGCATGGAGTCCCTGGGGGTCTGGAGAGCACAGAATTCTAAATGGCCTTCCCTGAAAGGCAACAGAAGGGCCTTCGCTGGCGGGTGGGCCCCGCCTGCCCCCACCTCTTCTGTCGCCCACATTCCCTCCCTACCTGCACTCTAGTTCCACGAGATTCCTCTCAGTGCCTCCAAACCCACCATTCTTTTAACACTTCTGTGTCTGTGCACATTCTGCCCCCTCCACCCCTTCCCACTTCCTCTCCCCCATCCTTAGAACCAGCTCCTTCTTGTCCTCCTGCGTCTACCTCCAGCACCCCTGCCTCCTCCAGGGAGCCTCCTCTGATGCCCACCTGGCAGAGCCGGGTGACTCTTCCCTGTGCATACACCCTCTGTCCCGTGTTGTGCTGCATTATAATTAGCAACCTTAGCATCTCTGGCACCAAACTGTGAGCCCCCGTATTAGTCCACTCGGGCTGACTTCACAAAGTACCACAACCAGAGTGGCTTCACTAAGAGGAATTTATTTTCTCACAGTTCTGAAGGCTAGAAGTCCAAGATCAAGGTTCAGTCAGGGCTGGTTTCTGGTGAGAGCTTTCTTCCCAGCTTGCAGGTGTCCACATTCCTGCTTCTCACGTGGCCTCTCCTCTGTGTGCTCTCAGGGAGGGAGAGGTCTCTGGTGTCTGTGCCTCTTTTTATAAAGACACCAGTCCTAACGTCCTATAGGATTAGGGCCCCGGGTTTATAGCCTCATTTAACCTTAATTACCATCTTAAAGGCCCCATCCAAATACAGTCACTTTGGGGGTTAGGGCTTCCACATATGAATTTGGGGAGACACAATTCAGCCCATTACACCCCTCAAGGACAGCAAGCAGGTCTGGCTCTCTTTCAAGGAGACAGTATGTAGCCAGGCCTGTCCCACAGCAGGGTTGGACAAATGTCCCATGCAAGAATCCCTTTTACAAGTCCCAGGCACTTCACCCTCCACCTGCTCATCCGCCAAGGACAGGAAGCTCACCATTCATTCTTAGATAAGGAGATACCAAGTTCAGAGTCCTAACACCTATCTACAAAGCCCAGAGGTTCCTGCTGAAGTTATCAAAAGAATCCATCCCTCATTCCCATTATTTGAAAATAATATCATGCTTCCCCTCAGTCTTGGCTTTCTAGGCTCCTCACCCCTAGCCACCCAGCTGCTTAGAAAGTATTTACCCCAGTCATCCTCCCTTCCCTCTCCCAGATCAGTGTGCAGGGCTCAGAAAGAACCAGACAGATTCACCACCACACTGGAGCCCCTTCCTCCTCACTGCCGAGAATAGACGGCAGCCCCTCTTTGACTCTCAAAGGTTAAGGCGAGGCCTTGGAGATGACCTGTTCCCTTGTTCAGTGACTGCCTGGTGCACAGAGGCCGCCTCCTCCAGGAAGTGCTCCTGATTCCCTCTTCAATGCTCCCAGGACACCAGCACTCCCTTCTCGTGTGTATAGCACATGCCCTACTCTAGTGTACGTTTTTCCGATCACCTCCTCCGCCACAGAAGGGTAGAATGTATGTCACTTTCATCTCTCTGCCTCCAGCACCCGACCCAGGTGAGAGGTGTCTGTGACCATGCCCCGGGAACCACACGGCTGCACACAGGACCTCACCACTTACCCGCTGCTGAATTTTAACAAACACTCCAAGAGATAATGGTTAATTTCACAGAGCCGTGAGTGGAGGCTGTTAAAATGTTAATATTATTTAAATTGTTTTACATTTTCGACAGTTTGAGCTGCAAATATAAATGTTTTCCGTGCTTTCCACAGAGCTGAGCTCACAAAAATGATTGATGAGGCGCCCAATGTGGAATTTCCCACTTGAAATTAAGAAGTGCAACATGAAGACGATGAGAAAAATACTCCCCACCATGTGCGGTACCCCGGTGGATCTGCCGACCAAACTCCCTGGCTTACGGCCTGGACCAGGTCATTTGTCCCTCTGGTCCACAGTGGCCACGTGGCCCTAGGCTCTGGCTTCACCTCTCTGGACCTAATGTTCTCATCTGGAGATGGGGATATCTACCAACAAGCCTTTCTAAACGTTCCACGGTAAACTTGCATTTAGGGGCTCTGGGTATTTCCTGTGCCACGTGTCGCCTAGGCTCACTGCAGTGGTTGAGAAGGTACCATTTTATACCCATTTCACACAACATATGCACCATCACATACCCAGAATTGGGGCGCCTGGCTGACATTAAAGTAAGATTTTTCTTTACTTTACTTTACTTTACTTTACTTTACTTTACTTTACTTTACTTTACTTTACTTCACTTTACTTTACTTGCTGACATATTAAGTAAGATTCAAAGTGCCTGCCTCGCAGTAGTGATAACTACTAAAGGGTCGTTTGCTCCCCTCCCCACGCCCCACCTCCCTTCTACTGCACTCCAGTATTCCAAACCCTCTGGGTGAGACAGCTCCCTCCCCAGGCCTCTGCTTCACCACCCTGGTAAATCTCAGTGTCTGCTAACTGGTGAGAGCCCAGCCTCAGCCGGCCAGCCTTGCGGCAGGGTGGCGAAAGGCACGCTTTGTGTCTCCCTCTTTTCCTCTCCCGTGGATCCAGGCCTCAGGCCTCCTGACTGCAGGGCCCAGGCCCGTCAGCCCCAACTCCCAGTGTCAGAGAGGCTTCCAGCCTGGCCCCGGCCTTGTGCCCAGGGGGGGATACCTAAGCTCCCTGCTCAGTCCCTAACTATCCTCTTTGGGGCCCACCACGGGGCCAGTGCTGCACAAGCATTATCCCCAGGGCCTGTCTCCACAAGTTCTCAGCAAAGCAGGTACTATTACCCCTGTGTTGCATGTGAACAGAATGAGGCTTGGAGAGGCCAAGCCCAAGGACACACAGCTTGTGAGCAGTAGGATCAGGTTTTAAATCTAGGTGTTCAAACTTCAAAAACCACACTGCTTCCTCCTGTAAGGATGCTGCCTGGATCTGAGCCCCTGATCCATGCCATACCTTCCGGGCCTCGTCTTAGCCTTAATAGGCATCATTCGATCATTCATCACATCATTCATTCCTGTATGCAGGGCCTGTTCCAGAACAGGCCCCGTGCTAAACCCTGGAAGAACAGGGGTCAAGTGGACACACTCACTGCCTCCCTGGAGCTGACGGCCAGTAGAGGGTGACAAGCAGGGAAGCAATTGGGGACAGTGTGGTTTGTGCCATAATGGAGGGAAGCACATCAAAGGGTCCCCTAAGCCCAGCCTGGCATACGAGGGAAGGCTCCCTGGAAGAACTCACATCTAAGTTGGGGTCTGAGTGATCAGCTGGAGTTAGCCAGGTGAGGTATGAGATGGTGTCCCTGCTGAGAGCAAAGCGGGAGCAGACGCACCAGCTCGAGCAAGGAGGCACCAGGCAGGGGTGAGGGGCAAGAGGGGCCTGGAGAGGGGAGGATCCCTGGAAGGCAGGCCAGATGAGGGCATGTGGGCCTTACCCCAAGTTAAGCAGAGGAGTGAGCAAGCAGATGCGGGCTCCTGAACAGTCCCTTTGGCTACAGTGGGGACAGGAAACAGGACACCGGCAAGACATTCAGGAGCTAGAGCAGTCCCCTGTGAGCAGGCTGTGACAGGAAAGGGGGATGGATTAGGGATTGCAGAACAGTTCGCAGGGAGAGCTAAGAGACTGGACACTGAGGGGGTGGGACATGCCAGAAGGAGCCAGGTTCTGGCTGGAGTAACTGGTTAGAGGGAGCGACTGACTGGAGTAACTGGTTAGAGGGAGTGGACACCTGTCCTGTGACCCCTTCTGTCCTGGAGCCCCCAGACCTGCCCTGGCCAGGGCCATCCTCCCCTGGGAACTGTGACCACCAAGTGCACTGGGACCCTCAGGCTCCACCTCCACCTCCCTGCTGAGCACCTCTCCTCCCCCCGCCCATCCCAGAATGGAGAAGGGATGAGGAGACTCCTGGTCTCACACACCTGAGCTCAGTGTGGCTCTAGCACCTTCAGGGTGACTGTCGGCCAGTGACCAAACTTTCCTTGAACGCCAGGTTCTGCATCTATCAAATGGCAATGATAACTACCTGTCGTAGTTACAGGGTTCAATGAGATAAGACACGTAAGGTGTTTAGGTCTGCCAGGAACACACCAGGCATTCAATAAGTGGTAGTCTTGTGATTATTAGGACTCAGCCAACCCTGCAGCTCTTTCTCAGACCCTTGTTCAGGGGAAGGAGGCAGCCCCTGGGCACAGGGCATGGCCAATGCTGTCCCCTCTCCTGCCCTCTGCTTCCCGAGTGCCGGCGAACAGGGGCCGAGGCCCCCTCTCTGGGAGTAGGTCAGGAAGGCAGGCGGAGGGGGGTGGCCGTGATGGATGGCTTTCGGCAGTTCTACGATGCGTCAAATGTTTAATGGAAGTCAGCGGAGTGAGCCAGCCCTTCCCGCACCATGGGGCGCGGGTTTGGGGGCCCTCTTCTCCCGCCTTGCTGATGTTCCCTGACGTTCTGGGAGTGTGGAAGGCACTTAGGTGCTTTGGCGAGAAGGAAGAGAATACCAAATGAAGCTGAGACCTCCTTTCCTCATCTCTGACAAGGACACGTTCTTTCAGGGAAGGAGAGGGAAGTGAGCCAAGCACCTTCAAAGGCAAGAAGGCAGAAAGGAGTTCCAGCTCCCAACGCCCCCCCACCCCCCCGGGCTCACCTCTTCCTGGCTGTGTGACCTGGGCAAGATGCAAAACCACTCTAGGCCTCAGCTTCTTGGTCTCTAAAATAGGAGAAATACAAATAATCCCTATTTTGTAGGGCTGTTGTAAGATTTCATAGGGAAATACACACATGCAAAGAGTTAGAACAGTGCCTGGCACACAGTAGGTGCTCAATCAGAGCTGGCTGTAAGAACAGGGGAAAGAAACAGGTATGAGGCCCTCTGGGCTGCTGTCCTGCCCTACTGCTGACTTGCTGTGGGACCCAGAGGAAGTCCCCTGCCCTGTCTGGGCTCGGGTCTCCTCACTCTGGACCTAGGGCATTGGTCTCCATGATGCCCCCGGCGCCCTTCCAGGGTTTTGAGGCTCCTCTTTGCACACAGTCAGGGTCTTGCCCATGACCAAGACAGACTCACACACCTGAGCTCGATGTGGCTTTCCCAGAGAGCCCTCTCAATTCTGGTCTCCTCAAAGCCAAATTCATCCTGAGATGAGCAATGATGACAAGAGGGGCTGGCTTCCATCACCTCCCCCTCTTCTCTCCTCCTTTTCCCCAGCCTGGCAGCTCCCCATAGCCTGGCTTCCTCGACCCTCCCTTTCTGCTCATCCTTACCTCCAAGACTTTTCTTTGCTCCCCTTGCTCCTCTGCTCCCCAAATCCTTCCCACCCCTCAAGCCCAGTTCAATCCACACCTCCTCCAGCCAGCCCTCCAGCTCCACCTTCCTGGTCTGGGTGACCAGGACAGGCCATCAGCATTACATATTTTAGAAAGAGCGTGATACAGTAGAATCGATTGGGCAGAACAGGACGAGGCAAAATGGGTGGAGCTGTGGGCCAGAGATGCCATGTGAGAACCAGAGTTGTGTGTCATAGCCGACAAGCCGTGACTGGAGGCGGGGAACTCCATTACCACAGTATGATGATATAGCCATCCCGTATGGGGTGCAGTACAGCTGCCAGGCGCCACCTTAGTCCTTATGACCCATTTTGCAGATGAGGAAAAATGAGGCTCTGCGTGAGTCACAGGTGGATGAGAAAGTCAGTGAGTGGCAGTACCAGGATTCCCATGAGTACTGGCCATCAAGTGCAGGGACCACACCATTAACCCAGTCACAGGCTTCTCGGGCTCCCTCTCCAGACAGGTCTGTGGCCAGAACCCACAAAGGGGTAAGGCTGGCGCTCAGAAACACAGCTGGTCCCAGAAGTGGAACCCTGAGCTCTTGCAGGGGAGGCTTAGTCAAGTCACCCCCAGCCTGGGTCCTCGAGAGCCCGGTTTTATTAGGGAAGTACCCTCCGCTGGGCCTTAACAACAGCGGGATGTGACAAATTACGCTGCAGTGATGAACTTAGTAGGCGCTCAAAAAGAGGTTTCCAAATGGGTGACAGGCAAGGCTTGGGCTGCCGGGAAACCCCTCTGGGCACACCCCAGGCCACGACAAGTCCACAGAGCATCGCCCTGGCTGGAAGGTGGTTTGCTGAGAACCTGCAGACCATCCCACCTCCTCTGTGAAGAACATCAGTGCGCCGGGTGTGGGTTCGCCCCCCTGAGCTGCTGACAGCCTGGATTTCTAACAGCCAACTTCAATTCTCTTTCCTCCTTCTCCAGCTCCTCTCTCCACCCGCGCCCCCCCCCCCCCACTCCCAGTAAATAGCCCCGAGCTGGCTGTCCTGATAAACTGGGGCTTTGGGGACTTTCTTCAAGTGCCTTGTAAATGGAAGCGTCTCAGACCGACAGCTCTCAGTGTTCAATGAGATTATATTTCTTATTTAAATAGCTGATTGGAGGATTGGTTTCAAAGTAAGGCGCCGTATGCCCATGGCCTCCTCTGGGCTCCTGGGGAGAAGCAATATAGTGTGGCATTGTGCAACGCAGGAAGCTCTCCTTCCAGCTCCCGCTCGCATTCAGATGCCTCCAGGATGGGGGGGAGCCAGCTGGGGTGGGGGACACGAGCCGCCCCCCCACCTGGTTTGGGGAGCCGGAGATTATGCCTTTCATTCAAGAGCGCCTTCTCCAGGGCTCCCCACCACGCTCTGCGCCAGTTGTCTCCCCTCTCAAAGCGGCGAGGAGATAAAAGGCAATGTGTTCGCTTCATCCCACCTCCGGGGAGAGCTCAAATCAGTCTTTTGTCAGTGGAGGATAAGCGCCACCATTTTAGGAAGGGTCGTTGTTCAGCGTGCTCTGTTGGAAGGTTTTGTGCCTCTTCCCCCATTTGTGCCATGGTTTCCCTGGCCCCGTGCTGGGCCCTGGGCAGTCTGATGCAGGCTTTCCAATTCGGAAAGCCCAGCCCTGAGAGTAGTGGCATCGTTGTGGGTAGCAGGGGACCCCGGCCCTTTGGGCAGGATGAAGTTTGCCTAGGACCAAATTCTGCCTCAATTGTGCCATGTAGATCCTGCGAGGGCCCGAGCTCTTTGCCTAGAGCAAAATTGCAATTAATTGTGTGTCAAAATAACATATTAGTAACAGCAGCACTGGACCATGTGCAATTCCTCTCCTTTTAAGCTTTTGTCTGCCCGGGACTGGAGGGGCTTGTCAGGGCATCTTTGAGACAGGCTGGTGGCCCCCATCAAAAGCAGCCCCAGAAACTCGGTGACTGTCCCAGAGCCCCGGACAAGATAAAAGGCCAGTGGTAGCCTTGCAGGATGCCTGGCTCTGTTCACAGGGCCAGGCGGGGCCAGCGATCTCCAGTACCGGCAGCTGCGGCACAGGGGCAGGTGGTTTGGTATGCCAGGCACATCCAGCGCCTCGTGCATCCAGGGACCGCAATCAGGTAGCTGATGGGGATGCAAGTCACATCGCCTGGACCACTGCCGCAGTGAACTGATTCATGCTGCTACTTTGAGGCAGGGAGAAGGGACAGCAGAGCCCGGAGACGAACCAGCCTGGCTTTATTATACAGCTGCTGTTTTCAAGCTGGAATATTCCAGCCTCTCCTGCTCCCTCTCTTTCTGCAGAGCCGGCATTGGCTGCCTACCTGCAAAGACAGTGCTCATTCTGGCCCCTGGCTCTGACTGAACAATGGCATTATGCAATGCATAAAGAGTACCCGGGCAACGGAGACAGGCATGGCTTAATTCGCTCAGTGCCCAGTGGCTTTTGAACGCCCCTGCATTCAGCCTTTATCCTGAGCAGCCCTGGGCCTCCCCAACCCTTTATTCCCCATCCCTCCCCATCCCAATCTTCCCTACACAGGTCTGCAATGGAGCTGATGGCCATGAAATGAGGGACACAAAGGCAAGGGGAGACAAGAGCATTCTGTAACTGGGAAAGACTCTGGCGATGGGTAAGGAGACCTGGCCATCAACTCACAGGGTGGCCTTAGCAAGTCCCTTCCCAGCTCTGAGTTCCAGGTCTTGTCTGCAAATGAGAGATGAGAGCATAGTTCCAGAAGGTTTTTTTCCAGCTCTGAAATTCTATAATCTGTATACACACAGCTCAGTGACTTTGTTCTGGCCTCACTTATTGAGAGTGTAGGTCCTCCAGTGTCTCAATGATATTTGCCTTGACTGTGACCTAAGGCCAGGCCACAGGTCAGGAGAGTAAATATTGAAGCAAGCCAGGTGACACCCATGGCCACTGCTGTCTGCCTGCCCTGTCTAGATCAGCCGCCACAGTTGCCCTATAGGACTAGTTTTGTGCGATCCTTTAAAAAAAAAAAAAAAATACATCGAGGGGCCCCTGCGTTGCTCAATCAGCTGAGTGTCCGACTTCAGCTCAGGTCATGATCTCACAGTTCACGAGTTCAAGCCCCACGTTGAGCTCTCTGCTGTCAGTACAGAGCCTGCTTGGGATCCTCTGTCGTCCTCTCCCCTCTGCCCTTCCCCCACTTGCACACAAGCTCTCTCTCTCAAAAATAAACATTTTTTAAAAACACACCATAACCCCAGAAGTGTGAAATTTTATGCCAAGTCTCACAATTTTAAAACGTTTGCTCAATTTCTTGAAAACACTGACAAGTCAAACAAAACCCATCAGAGGCCTTATCTGCTTAACAGGCTTTTAGCTGATAAAGTCAGGACCTGACAGGGAAACTGGGTATCTCGACTCCAGGGGCACCATCATGTAGAACCCTGGAGTTGGATAATGGGTGCTCCTGGCACTGGGCAAATTCTACGGGGCAACGTTGCCCCATTATGCTTTGAGAAGAGAAGAGGAGATCAGGGGAGGGGAGAGCAGGGGAAGGAGAAACCAAAACTAGGTCAAAATCTGGGCTCACTGGATGGCCCCCTTTCCAGGAGTGAGGGAAATACCATATGAAGCCTGCTGGATCTCTCTTCCTCACTGCTCCTGCCACCCAACCAAGTAGGGCCAGACGACACACCTAGACCCCTAGCACCCCAACCCTGTGTGGCCGAGAAAGTGATTCTACCGCCTAAGTTACCACCTGCCCACCCAGACCCTGGCTCCCTGCACTCTGGGCCTCAGTCTCCAAATCCTGCCTTCCTGATGCAAGGCGTCCCAGCAGAGGGCATTTCCAGGCACTGTCACATGAAGATCCCAGGACAAGCAGGAAGACTTCAAGCACACCTCTGCCCACAGAATCTGAAACCAGCTGCCATGTCCCACCAACCCAGTTTATAAAAATACACCCTAAAGAAGAGATGCCACATCTTAATAACATGCCTGTGAGTCTCTGAACCCACAAGTTCATGTTATTCCAACAGGTACTGAACAACTAATATCTGCCAGCAGGGAGGGAACATATTAGGTACAAGGAGTTCCTTGAGGGCCGGGAGAAAGGACATACTCATACACATGTTCAGTTAGATAAAAAAATAAAAAAATAAAAAAAATAAAAAAACCAGGAAGTAGGCAGTCTGTGGCGAAAAGCAACCATCTTTTGTCCTGATGGAGGGATCGCTATGTTGTGGCACCAGACTTGCTGTCAAAAACATCTTCACAGACACAGCATTAATATAGGAGGCAGGAGGGCAACTCTCTACTCATCACTGTAATACAAAATCAAAATCCTCTGTAGGATGTAGACCAGATCACCATGGCAGGTGAGAGGAGAAAGAGGTGATATTTGATCCGTCCTCTAAACATGCATGCGGGGGGTGCAGGAAGGGTGTCCTCCTCCCAAAATAAGGAGGAGGGGCATCAGTGAGAGCAAAGATGAGGGAGTGTGTAGAATGTGGAAGGGATAACCCATTGAATGAGTGGACAGTCAGTTGGGCAAGTGGCCCCCAACTCCAGGAAAGTTCAGGCTGGCTGCAGCAGTGGGGACCTGGAAGGAGACAGTTGGAAAAGAGGTAAGAGAGGTTGATTAGCGGCCAATCATGATGAGCCGTAGGCAGATGGGAAGAGTTTGGGCTTTATTGTGTAAGCAATAGGGAGCCATTGGGTGTTCGCTGAGAGAGGGATTCCCTTAAAACGAGTTCCAGAATGAGCCTCTGCTGGCTACACAGAGAGCAGACTGGAGGTTAGGAGAGCGGCCAGGAGACAGAAACAATAGAATTGGCGGGAGGGAGATGGATGGTGCCCTGAAGCAGGGCAGGGGCGATCGAGTGGCAGAGAGGAGATGGACACCGTAATCAGTGCAGAGAAAGAGTCCAAACAGCTTGGCAGGTGGTTGGACACCAGAGGTCATAATGGGAGCTGCCTGCAGTGTAGGTGGATTGTGGTGCCACCCTCAGAAGGAGGAGGAACAGGTTTGGGAGAGAAGAAGATGGTCTCGGACCCACGCTCTGAACGCATGACCAGCCAAAGGCCTACAAGTGACCTCCAGGCTTGGCTGTGTGGGTTAAAGGGCCCTGGCACGGGTGAGGGGGTCTGGAGCTGGGGGATACTGGGCAGCCAAATCCCCAAGGGGACGCTGCAGAGGAGCCACCAGCCCACCAACACTCCTTAAGCCCCCGTCTGCTAGGCCACGAGCCGGGCTGTGAGCTCCAGCCTCTGAGTGCCTTATGGGGGCCGTAAACATTTGCCTGGTTAAGAGCCCCAACCAGACACTCGGCAACAGCTTCTCCACTGTGGTAATCGGCACATCTTTCATGGAGGACTCACATCTCAAGGGATGGCACTTCACACTCGGTACTTGACATTTCCGAGGCACTCCACAGCATTAGCTAATTAATCCTTGAGTCTGTTTAGCCCCCAAAAGAACTCCCAGAGGCTGCACTTGTACCCCATGTGCAGGAGTTTCACACCCTCCTGAGACTCAGGATAGCAAGCGGAGGGGTGACGGTCTTGGGGACGGCCACTCGCCCACTCCCTCCCCAGGCAGTTCAACAGGCCATAGGCAACCAGCAAGGGAGCCCGAGAGAAGAGGCCTTCGCTGTGCGGGGTGTTTCTTGGGAGAGAGATGGGAAGGAGCGGGGCAGGGACAGAGACGGACACCCACCCGGCCAAACCAGGGGCTGCCCCACTGAGCACTTTACTTTTCGCTGAGCATTTTTAGGGACTACTCATTTACCTCTCAAAACAGAACCATCCTGGGATAGAGATACTGGTCTTAGGTTTGGATTCCCCCAGGGGAAGTCCCTGAGACAAGGATTCAAGGTCAAGCAGTGTACTTGGGATGCATCCCAGGAAACACCAGTGGGGGCTGGGGGGACGGGGGACGAGAGACAAAGAAGGGACAGAAGCCCACACGGGATGTGTCGCGGAGCACGCCGCGACTGCGGACAGGCACGCTGCACCCGGCTGGGGCACTAGAGATTTGCAGAGCATGCCTCGGGGAGCTCCACCAGCCATAGGCTGAAGGTTGCAAGTGGAACGTTAACTCCCCACTCCACCTGCTGGCGCCACGTGTGCACTCGGATCAACCAGAAAGCCCTTCAATGGATGTCCCCAGGTGCTGGCCTCCGACGCCACCAGGGTGGAGAGCACGGGAACTGTCAGTGCCCAGAAATACAGACAGAGCACCAGCAGCATCTGGCACAATACCACTATTCCTATTTTCAGAGAGGAGGCCCCGAGGTGGGACCTATGTGGCCAAGCTCACACAACTAGGAAGTGGCAAGGCCTAACTGACCCAAGGCCATTTGCCTCCAAAGCCTGGGTTCTTTCCACTGTGTCCCACTGTCTTCCAGGCCCAGCTTCTCCTCTCGGCCCCCTCCTTTCTCCTCGTCCTAAACCCCACATAACAAGGGACAGGCTAACGGCATCGTCTCCCCCTGAATCTGTCTCAGACACCGGACTCTTGAGTAGGTTTCTCTGAGATGAAGGCTTAACGGTAGATCTGTCTGTTAAGAAGGTCTGGAACCAAGCGGGCACCCATTCCTCGGCAGCCTCTATTCATCTGCTAGCCAGTCCCATCCTTTACCTGGCCCTTTAATTCATTTGATAACTTTGTGCAGTGCAGATCTGCAGAGTTTCAAAGAGCTGGAAATTCTCCATTCCGATGCCACAGCTCCTGCTGCTCGGTTTGTGCTTTGTTTGTGCTTGCACAAGCCAGTGGTAAGCACTTAGTGCTGGTTGGAGGATTGACTTTGGCAGGAGAGATTTCTGTGCATTTTGGGGATTAATTTGCCAAGCACCCTCCCCAGCAGAAATTCTAAGGACGGCAGCCAAGTGTAGAGGGGCACAGGCAGTCTGGCAATCATGGGCCAAACCCTCTTCTGTAGGTGGTTCTCTCCAACCTTGAAAAGAATGCTACATTTCTCCGCTTTCACACCCCAGAAGGCACTGTCCCCTCCACCACCAATTAGCACTGTCCCATCAGAGTCCAGCTCAGGAGGGAAGCGGAAGGTGAAGGAGGTAGTGGAGTGGCCAGGTGGAAAGAGGAAAGGTCCTGGAGCCAGGCATGTCCCTGACTGTGGGGCACATACTTAGCCCCGCTACCAGCACTAGAAGATTCACAGGTAAGCAGGTGTGGCAGTAAGTAAGGATGGCCAGCCGCGAGCATCATTAGGACCAGCTATGGGTAATAAGCAAGAGAGTGACCAGAAGTCTCAGAAAGGAAAATAGGCAGAGATCTAGCAGGTGGACTGGGGGAATACTAGTCATTCTCTCTCAAAAGTGTATTGGAAATGGCTTATACAGCCCTCAAACGGCAATTATTAAATTTTTAGAAAGTCCACAAGTAGCTGTTAAACACAGCCATTATTAAAAATTATATAAACTCACAGTTAAACAAATTAAGAACAGAGGTTAAAAAAAAGGACTAAAACTTATTACTTCCTAATTCTTTTACTAATTCTTACTGTTATCTATACTGTTGAGCTTATTTACCCTTCTTGTATCTGTATGACGGAAATTCTTTATCCCAGCAGCTGCTGCACATCTCCTACAGGTAACCGCGTTGGTAGTATTTACACTACGGAAATTGGCAAACACTAAAAATTTGGGCTCCCTTTCTCCTCCTCCAGAAAGCCAGTGCTTACTAGCATTTACCAGCTACTGGTAAATTGCTACCCTAAATCAAACACTTCCTCCCTACCTGGCTTGCCAGTTGTTAAACTACTGATTTACTTTCATTTTGGTTGGCAAAGAGCTGCTGCTGTCCCAAACCCCTGTGAGAAGGACATTCTTTCTCTAGCCACCCAGCCCTTCCCCCAGTGTCACTAAAGGTTAGTGTTTGAGCCTACTCCAGTGCTGGCTGATGGCCAGTGTTCATGCAATACACATTGTCAATATCTCTACCATAACCTGTTTACAACTATCTTACAAGTTAGGTATTATCATCCGCATTTTAAAAATTATTTTTTTTAATGTTTATGTTTGAGAAAGAGAGAGAGAGCATGAGCAGGGTAGGGGCAGAGAGTGGGGGGGAAGAGGGGGCACAGAATCCGAAATAGGCTGTCAGCACAGAGCCTGATGCAGGGCTCGGACTCAGGAACAGTGAGATCATGACCTGAGCTGAAGTCAGACACTCAACCGACTGAGCCACCCAGGTGCCCCCATCCCTATTTTAAAGGAAACTGAGGCGCTGAGAAAAAAAAGAATACTCACCAGAGTCACACAGCCAGCAAAAAAAAAAAAAAAAGAGTTGGAATGACCCTTAAGTTGGCCTGAGCCCAGCCAGTGTTCCCAACCATGGAGCCACACCATTTCTCATTGGTCTGGAGGTCTGAGGGCTAGTGGCAGGGGCCGGGCTTCAAGCCCTAGGAGATGAACTGAGTGAAGTAAGGTATCTCCTCAGATTAGTTGAGTAGGGCCCTGGGCACAGGGAGTCAATAGAGGGACCCACTTAGTAAAACAGATGGGCTTGTCTCATGAACAAGGCAAGCCCTGGTTCCTAGAACCAGACAGCACACCAGAGAGGGCCCAACAGCAAGGCTACCCTGGAGGTAGAACCCTGAGATCCAGCCTAGAACTCCTGAGATCTCAAAACAAGACTGGCCCATGAGGCTCAGGTGGTTCAAGACCCCTCACAGCTGAGACACTAGACGTTATGAGGGCCCTCCCTTCTCCTCCTCTTCCTTTCTGTGCTCAGTCTGAGTCCTTAAACAGTGAAGTATAAAACGCTATGTCTGTCCTCAGGAAGCTTACAATCTGAGCTAAGGAGAAGCTGTGTGTACATATGAACAACATAAATACTAAATATTTGGTTAACATAACACATGTGAGGTCACAAAGTAGGTATCATGGCTAAGAGAAAGCTTCCAAAACCAAGAGAGATGCCCTCATGTGTAAGACATGCCATCTATTGGACAACACAAAGATTTTCCTATTGCTACAATTGCCAGACATAGTGTGTACCATTGTAAGACTGAGTCACAAAGTTAGCAGTTTTCTGGAGGAAAAATAGTGCTGCATAAAAATATGTAAAATTATAAGAGCTGTCCTGATTTCAGAAATGTGCACTGTAAGACAGAAAAATATATCCTCATGTTCCAAGGTCACGAGAACAAGGAATACAGCAAAAAGCCAGTCCCTAAAAGCTTCCCTTGAGATTCAGTCGATCATTTGGTCATTCAACAAATAGGCATTGAGAAACCAGTGCTGGGAACACAGCACAGAGCAGTAAATGCAGACTTGCTCCCTGTTTTCCTAGAGCTACCAGCTAAGTGGAAGAGATGGCCATTACCTTAGGAAAACAAATATGTATGCACATTCAAATAGGAGCATCTGCTAAAACAGTGCAGGATGCTGCAAGGCAGTTAGAGATGAGGGACTCACTTTAAACAGTCGGTCAGGGAGGTCCTCTCTGAAGAAGCCCCTCTACAAAGGGAGGGTGCTCCAGTGAGTGCAGAGAGTACAAAGGGAGCGTAGGACAGAACCAGGCCAGAGAGGTCAGCAAAAGTCAGACCAGGCACAGCCATATAGGCCATGACAATGGGTTTGGCTCTAATATGAGCACAACCAGAACTTGGATAAAAATTTTATGCAGGGAAGTGACATGGGCTGATGTAGATCTTAGAAGGATCTCTCTGGATGTTGGGTTGAGAACAGACCAGCTGGAGGTGGTGGGAAGAGTAGACATAGGGAAACCAGCGACAAGGATATTGCAGCGATCCAGACACGCAATGGTGTCAGCTGGAGTAAGGTCACAGCCGTGGAGGAGACAGTAGACTGATTCAGGATTTGGACAGAGCCAAGAGTATGTTGTGACTGATTGGGGGAGGGGAGGAGGGGTGTCTTCATGGGCATTGCACTTGGATAGGTGGACGTGCTGTTAACAAAAGAAACACTAGTATGTGCACACCACCATCTAACCCAAGAGGTAGAAAAGGTACCATGACAAGAGTCATCATTTATAGAAGCCTCAAGAGAGCCTGAGAGAGCAAGTACTGATACTGGACTGAACCCTTCCTAACTTATTTGTCCCCTAATCAGCACAGAGTCAACGATCTGAGTAGCAACATACAAAATAAATGCTGCACAAATATGTGAGATGAAGAAAACATAAGGCAGGTGTGGTCCTGGAAGGCTTCGTGGAGGAAGCAATTTCTTGTATAGATAAAGAATGACAAATAGGTGAAGTGACAAACAGGTGAGAAAAATTGGGAAGCCATGCTCTGGAAGAGGAGGCAGTGGGGGCAAAGGTGGACAAATACAAATATCGGGAGACATTAGAGCCAGTAGCCTATTCCATCCCTCCCCTCCCCTGCAGGCAGCAGCTTTCTTGGGGTGCTTTATCTGGTCCAAGGGTTGCTGGTAGAGCCATACCCTCCTTTTCTTTTTAAAACAGCATTTTTAAAATATAATTGACATATAATAAACTGCACATAATTTAAGTGTACACTTTAGTAAGTTTTGACATATACAGACACCCATGAAACCATCGTTGCAAGTAAGATAATGAGCATATCCATCACCTCCAGAAATTTCTTCCTGCCCTTTTTTGAAAACCCCCCTGCCCTCATGCCCCAACAATCACTTATCTGCTTTCTGCCACTATCCATTAGTTTGCATTTTCCAGACTTTCATGTAAATGCAATCATATAGTGTTACTCTTTTTTTTTTTTTTCTGGCTTCTTTCATTCAACATAATTATTTTGAGATTCATCCATGTTAGAGCATGTATCAATAATTTCTACTACTGAGTAATATTCCACTGTATGGATATACTACAGTTTGTTTATCCATTCATCTGCTGAAAAACATTGAGGTTGTTTCCAGCTTGGGGCTATTACAAATAAAGCTGCTATAAACATTTGGGTACACGTCTTAGTATGGACATATGTTTTCTTTCCTCTTGAGGAAAGAGCTGGCTGTGGGCTGTCTGGATCATATGGTAGGTATGTGATTAATTTTCTAAGAAACCATCCAACTGTTTTCCACAGTGTTGTAGCAATTTACTTCCCACCCACAGAGAGTTCCGGGTCCTCCATACCCTCACCAACACATGGTGTGGTCAGTCTTTTTAATTTTGGCTACTCTGAGAGGATGTGTAACAGGATCTCATTGTAGTTTTAATTTGTATTTCCCTAATGATTAATATGTTGAGCACCTTTTCCTGTGTTTATTAGATATTTGTATCTCTTCTTTAGTGAAATGTCTAAGTCTTTTGTCCACTTTTAATCGGTTTGTCTTATTATTATTGCAAGCTCCTGTTATATCTGGATACAAGTTCTTTATCAGATGTACGGTATGCACTTATTTCCTCCATCTGGGACTTGCCTTTATAATTCCCTTGACAGCATCTTTCAAAGAGCGGAATTTTTACATTTTTGTGAAGTCCAATTTATATTTTTTCTTCTTTTGTGGATTATGCTTTTGGTGCCATATTTAAGAATTCTGCCTAAACAAAGGTCACAAAGAACAAAGATTTTCTTCTGTTTTATTCTAGAACTTTTATAGTTTTAGGTTTTACATGTAGGCTCATCATCCACTTTGAGCTAATTTTTGTACACCCAAGTTTTGGATCCAGGTTCATTTTTTTTGGCATATGACTATCCCATTGTTCCATGACACTTGTTTCAAAAAGACTATCCTTTTTTCACTGAATTGTCTCTGCACCTTTGTCAAAAATCAGTTGCCCATATATGCATGCGTCTACTTCTGCACCCCCAATTCCATTCCATTGGTCTCTCTGTCTGTCTTGACACCACGGCTATGCTGTCTTGATTACGGTAACTTAACATAAGACTTAAAATCAGGCAGTGTCAGTCCTCCAACTTTGTTCGTTCTCAAAATTGTTTTGGTTATTCTAGGTCCCTTTCATTTCCATATGAATTGTAGAATCAGCTTGCCAATTTCTACAATTTCCATGCTGCTGCACACCCCCTCTTTCTACTTGGAGCATTTGACAAGAAAACAAATAGGGAAAATCTGAGCTGGGGTTGGTACTGCAACTCTGAACAAAGTAAGTACTCAGGAAGACTGAATTGAATTGAAGGAATTCATCTCCATCTCCAAGATGAAACAAGGGTTTTTTTGTGCTCCCAACAAAGCACCCCAGGGTCAAAGGTGATGGATACATAAGCCCTCAGCAAGCCTGTGCCCTAACTCCAGGCATGGAGCATTGCCTCTTATTCCTCCATTAGAACACACTCTCTTCTGCTCTGCTCTTTCTTGGCCATCGGGTGTAGTTCCTGCCTGTAATGAGCTCCCCTACTGTATTTGTATCTTCTATATCTGGGTAACCACAGAGTCCAGAACAGAAAAAAAAATCAGCCCTCAGTAGATACCAGGGGGGAAGAGATAGAAGGAAAACGAAATAGGCATGCACACTGGGAAATCCAATGGAATAACAATTGTGGGGCATTGCTTTCGTAGCTTTAAAGGCTGTTTGGTGGGTTTTCTAGAAAGAATAATAGTTGCCATATAGAATATGCTAGGCTCTGTGCTAAGCTTTGCTCTGCACGAATGTTCTCATTCAGTCCTCAAAAGCATCCAGTGAGGGAGGAGTACAATTCTACCCATTTTCCAGATCAATTGAGGCTTACAGAGGTTGAATGACCTGTCCAGGTCATTGCCAGCAAGTGGCAGAACCAGAACAAGGACTCAGATTTGTCAGATTCCAAAGCCCACATGCTAGACTGAACCCCAGGATGATTCTGCCTTTAGGAATGGAAAGTGGAAAAGCTCCATAAGTGTGTGTGGTCAGATTATCAACACAACTTAATGAGCTGCTGCTACGAGCCAGGATTGTGCCCAGGACCATCTGATATAACCATATGTGATATAACACTCAGGGAAGATGCCTGACTCTCCTCTAGCCAACTTGGGAAGGCACACCTTGACAAGAGAGGGGAGTTCTTTGATGATGGATTTGAAAACAGAAGGGAAAGACCTAGGGGTGCCAGTTTCTTTGGGAAGGGGGTCACCTGGCAGAATCTGGACTCCTAGACATTCTTGAACTGGCTTAAGCACAAAAGAGAATTTATGGGCTCTGGTACCAAGCCACCAGAGATGGTGTAGCTTTGGGCCGATGGGAGACATTCTCAGCAGGTTCTTTCCAGGGGGCATCTTTGTGGCCACCCGCATCTCCAAAGTTACATTTTCTTCTTCTTAAAACTTCTAAAAAAGAGAGTTACAACAAAAATCCTAAGCCAGGCTCTTATTGTCTCAAGTAGGCCATTCCAGAACCCATCCATGAGACTGCTGGACCAGACCTGAGTTCCACGTCACTCCTGGAGTAGGAGGATGGAAGCCAGCCCAATGAAACTCCCCTGCCAGAGAGCAGGAGGGCGGTAGATCCCCAGAAGAAAACAGAGAGCTCAGCAGGCAGAACAACAGATAAACTCTGAATTCTCTCTGACTCGGATATGCAGGGCAGGTGCCCCCAGTCCACCAAGCATTAACTGATAATGCTGTGTTAGCTTTGTTGAGCTCTGTGTTAGCATCCTGTAGCTGGTGTATGAAATTAAGAATCTGCAGATTATGGGGATGCCTGGGTGGTTCAGTTGGTTGAGCATCCAACTTCAGGCTCAGGTCATGATCTCATGCTTCGTGAGTTCAAGCCCCGCATTGGGCTCTCCGCTGACAGTGCGGAGCCTGCTTGGGATTCTCGCTCCCTCTCTCTGCCCTTCCCCCACTCTCTCTCTCAAAATAAAAAAATAAACTTTTAAAAAATAATAACAATAATTTTAAAAATTAAAAATACATAAATAAAAGGTGCCCTAAGGAAAGCAAAGCGGAGGAACTTGGGGCAAGAATCCTCAGCTCCGGTCCTTACCTAAATGTCCAGACTTGGGGTGTGAGCAGGGTCGTCATACTGCCCAAATGCCTAGGAAGCAACTCAAAATAGCTGTTTTCACATCACAGGCTCTTCTGGTTCGATCCTCACAAACTCAGAGATGTGTGTCTGCTTCTAGCAGCCAGCTCCTCCTTCTTTGACCTCTTCTAGCCAACGAATCTCAAATCCTGGTACCTACAGCCTATAGAAGGCATGGGCTTCTTTCTGCTTTACTAGCATCCTATTTCAGATTTATACACTCCTGTGTGTTCTTCCCAGGAGCTAGGCCTGTAATTTGATATGCACCACAAGGGACAATGAGAAGGACATGTGGAAGTAGAAACGTCCCCAAGCACCTGGGCTAGACACGGTCAATATACCCATAGTCCCCTAACAAGCAGCATGTGGATGAGGCCAGGAAACAGTGCTTGGGCTGGAAACCCTGTACCCTCTCCCTGGGTGCCCTTGAAGAATGACACCTTGTCCCAGAGCCCCAGTAGGACAGAGGGGCTACTCCAAAAGCTATTGTTGGCTCCAATTAACTGGATAATTTAACATGGGACAGATGAGATCAAGCTGACCACCAGAACATCCACGGTAAGAGACTAGACCCCAAGCTCCTGGGTCTCTTCTGGCTCACTGCTGTCCAGCCCCTGGACAAAGGAACCCCAAACAGGGTAAGGCGGACCCCTCTTTCCTAGGGAGAAACAAGGGTGTGAGATGTTTCGCATGCAGCAGCAGCAGCCACTGCAGCAAAAAAGGCAAGTTCAAAGGTAATTGGACGAGGAATTTTAAGCACCGCTGTTCCCGTAGCAAACTGCTTCATGAATACCCATCGGGATCTGTCCATATGGACAGCAGAAGGGCTCCTGCTGTTCTTTTGCTAATAAAAACTGTTGTGATTACATTTCCAATCCTCTCGGAACGGGGTCTCCGTGGGGCCACAGCACAGCACGCTGAAAATGCGTCTTCCAGGCTGATAGGCAGTACCCCTCCCTGCCACAGTGGGATGTGAAGACCAGCACCCACTGGATGTGGAGGGAGGGCCCTTAGGGGAGTTGGGGCTGAACAGGTGTGTGTGAGTGTATCTGTGACTGCGCAGTCTCACACACACCATGCACACTCACAGGAAAATCTTAATTAATGGAACAATCTTCCATAAGTGGTTCCAGTTACTAGCATTTTCCGGTTAATTAGAGGTTAACCTGCAATCGCTTTTTTATTTCAACCTCCTTGTTGAAGTACATTAGTCTAATTTCACCCCTACCCTCATGCCTGAGCCCAGCCATTGTCTTGGTAAGGAATGGCCTACCCACTCCACCCCCCATTCTCTGTCCATCAAATTCCTTCCCTTCCTTTCTGCCCCATGACTCTTCAAATTCTGCCTCCTCCATGAGGCTCTCTCTGATTCCCAGCATTAAATGGAGAAAATTTTCCTTCTGAATTTTCCTAGCCCTCTGGGGCCTCCTCTTACAAAGCACTTATACTTTCTGTCTTGGCCTCTCTCCCTGAGGAGGCTCCAACCTCCAGGAGGTCACTGTCAAGGGACTTGCCTCTGAAGCCCCAGCGCCAATAGCATAGGGGTCTGGGGTGCAGCAAGTGCATGATAATTGTTCATTAAATAAAAGAATTAATGTAACCTAAAGGTTTAGGAGACTGGGACCAATCAAAATTCAAGACCTCTAGAATATTGAAAATTTTATCGTGTTTTTTTTTTTAAGTTTATTTATTTATTTTGAGAGACACAGAGACAGCACACACAGGGGAGGGCTATAGAGAGAGGGGAAATCATAAGCAGGCTCCGCACTGTCAGCACAGAGCTCAATGCAGGGCTTGAACCCTCGCAACTGTGAGATCATGACCTGAGCCAAAATCAAGAGTTGGATGCTCGGGGCGCCTGGGTGGCTCAGTCGGTTAAGCGGCCGACTTCGGCTCAGGTCACGATCTCGCAGTCCCGTGAGTTCGAGCCCCGCGTCGGGCTCTGTGCTGACAGCTCAGAGCCTGGAGCCCGCTTCAGATTCTGTGTCTCCCTCTCTCTCTGCCCCTCCCCTGTTCATGCTCTGTCTCTCTCTGTCTCAAAAATAAATAAACATTAAAAAAAAATTTAATAAAAAAAAAAAAAGAGTTGGATGCTCAACTGGCTGAGCCACCCAGGCACCCCGAAAATATTATAGTTTTGAAAAACAAATTCCTGCTTTTTCACATTTTCTTCGTCTCATAAAAGGAACAAAAATTATTAAAAATCTCAATTAACTGGGTGCAGGTTGATCAAGAAGGTTTCTTCTACAAATCCAGTCTCTTGCCTCAGCACACACATATCCACAAGGTACACCAGAATGCACATATGCACATAAGTATACATGGACACACGAATATACATGGCATCACTATTTTTTTTATTTCCAACATACAAAAGTTCTAGCTCCCAAAACACGTTAAAGAGAAAGCCAATATTCGCCTTCTTACTTCACTTAAGGGGGCATCCCAGCGTCCCTTTCAGAGTAGACTATCCCACCACATCTGAATGTTAAGTTTGTTGGCATCGATTGCTTGACTACAAGTGTAGAGAAGCTTCCATTGTCTGTGGTTCCTCAAACTTCACCTAAGGATAGTCAAAATGATGATAAAGCAGCTCTGACAGAATTGAGTAAAGCCAATGGGCAAATGGAATTTTCGTTGTGGGAAAAAAAAAAAATTCACGTACACACAACTTATTAAAACAAAGACTGTAAAGTACAGCATTGCTCCTAAACCAGTCACCTAACTTAAGCTTGTTGCTCAACTTCTCTGGTCCTCAATTTCCCATCTATTGAGTGGTTTTAAAAGGGCTGGCAAGGGAGCTGAGGTCTAATACAGGAATGTATCCCTAGAACACAATATAAATGGAACGTGCGCAAAAATATTTGACTGAGTCTATGAAATATCAATATCCTCTCCCATCACTGCTACCAACTTCCGGGCATCTCAGATGTTCACTGGGCTATGGACACAACCTCAAACTTTCTATGGCTCAACATAACAAAGGTTTACTGCTTGCTCACAGAGCCGACTTGAGTCTGAGGAGGGCGCTGCTCCACAGCATCACACAGGTACCCTGGCTGACAGTTTCTTCCATCTTAAATCTGCACCACCTAAAACTCCTGGTGTCCCCCATCACTGCAACAGGGAGACAGACCGCTATAGGGTGCACACCAAGTTTTCTCTGCTGCATCCCAGAAATGACCCTCTCACTCCTATTCTCAGCCATTGGCCAGAGTGGTCACATGGTCCTGAGGGAGCAGGTGATAGGACCGCCCCTGTCTCTACCACATCCTAGGACATGCCCCACTCCCACCCTCCCATCTTCTTAGGGTAAATCCAGACTCTTCTCCATAAAATTGTCCTCCATAAGAAAGTCAACAGAACATCAGTGTCCCCACCCACAGGGCCAGTGTTGCCAGCCCTTGCCATTGGCCAAAGAAGCCCTCCCGTTGTGGCAAAAAGACCCTGGCTTGTGCCAATTCAAAACTAAGCCAACCCAGCTATCCCCAGGCTCCAGAGAGGCTCCAACCTCCACTGCCATGGGAGTGACATGGTTAGGCCCAGCTGCACACCCACCTGAGCATTCTCTACTTCTGGGCAAACCAACTCACTGTATTACAAAGAGCTACCCCAGTCAGACCACTCCTCCAGCCCCTGCTATCCCTGCCATCCACCAGCCTCTGCCCACTGTGGGGCTCTGTGCCTCCTAGCTCACAATGGCCATCCCCCTGCCTCAGATGGCAGCCTCCTAGGGAAGATCCTCCTCACAGGCCACCAAGGCCCTCCCTCTTGTGTAGTCCTCAGTCCTCACCCCACAGTGCTGGTGGGGCAGCGAACGGCTGGAGAGAGGGGCACATTCAGAGCCCATCAGTCCTTTGGGAGAGTTGTTGAAATATGTTCTCATTCTTTTTACTTTGTTGGCCCATCTGGAGGCCACATTCATCAAGTTCACAATAGAGACTGAAGGGAAATGACTGACTTCATCGATAAAGTAGAGAAGTACCCCTTCCATGGCCAGAGGACAGCTTTGATCATGAGACAGGGAAGACGTAAGGAAGCTCCCGCCCTTTTCTGATGAAGCCCTTAGGTGAGTCATGTCAACTCTGAATGGAGAAGAGAACAAGTGAATGAATGAAAGAATGCCACGTGACACGTGCCTAATTGAATATCTGTTCATTTACTCTTTACAGCATTAGCTGATGTCACCTATCAGCAGATCCTAGGTCTTTCTAAGAGAACTGGGCAAGATTGCTAGTAAAGAACAAGAGTTTCCTATAATTTGTTTTAGCATTCATTATGCACCACAGTGTATATACACATGGTCTTTATTTTCATTAGCTCTTCTGACCATGACGACAACCTTATGAAATACATTACTCCTACGTTATGATTACTCTTATGATTATCATTCCTATGATACATTATTCCTATGATATATTATTCCTATGATTATTCCTAAGTTACATATTGAGCAAACTGAGGCCTAGAGTTGGTTATGAGAACAGCCTAGGTCATCCAGCTTGCAAAGGGCAGAGCCAGGCCATGAGCTCAAAGGTCTGTTTGATGTCAAACGCTGCTCAGACTCTCAGAAATGTACAGTTATAGAATACGGTTGGAATTCAATTCAGTCAGAACTTCTCAGGCACCTACTATGAGCTCCTGCAGTCTACATTATGTGGTGTGGGGAATATGGAAATGATGAGCCATGCTTCCTATCCTAAAGGAGCTGTGACCTGGCAGAGGAGGTAAGATGTGGACCTCCAGAGCTGTGCCAAAGCACATCCACCCCCATCGCATTCTGCATAGCATCGTGACATGTCCACGGGTTCACATTCACCTGGAAGAATAAAAGAGGGCTTCCCAGAGAAGGAGGCATTTGAGATAAGCCCTGGGCCTCAAAGGAGGAATAGGATTTGTGCAGGCAGATAAGGGAGCAGGATAGAGAAAGAGCAGGGGCCACAAGATTGCAAAATCAGGATAACTACAATGACTTAACAAAGAGCCCCGATCTTGGAAGCCCACAGCCTGGTTTCATATCCCCAGTCACACAGTAACTAAATTTAAGCAATCCCTGTGTTCTTAGAGCCTCAGTTTCCTTATCTAGTATATAGGGATACTGGCAATGATGCCACACTCCAAACCCATCTGGGGGACACCATAGGTGACAGCTGTAAAAACACTGGGTAGACAGGAATCACTAAACAGAAATGGGGAATGTGGTTGCTATGGCTACACACAGGGCACCCAGGGAAGCCACACTCCCAGCCCTGAACATCACAGTGAGGCAGAAACCACTGTTTGCTCCAAGGAGGCAGACTGCCCACTCCTGCCACCCTCCTCTCAGAGAGCTCAAGACAAAGCTTGAGTAAGGAAGGTCTGCTGCTCCTGGGGGACCCACAGACAATAGACACAGTTCAGGCAAAAGTAGTGTGTTCTCTCCCAACACCATGATGACTAAAACCCAGTGACATGGGACACAGCTGTGTTTCCTAAATATAGCCTGACTTCAGCTCCTCATGGAGCCAGGAGCCTGAGCCATCTTCCAGTGGCGGCTCTAAAAATAAAGCTGCAAACAGACTTGGTGCTCCCCGTGTCTGCTGTGGGCCCACAGGTTGGGGGTCTGCACCTGAGGCACTGGTAGAGTGTGGAAATGAGGCAGTGGGCCATGGGCTGGCTTCACAGTCCCTGGGACCCTTCTGGAACCCACACTTGGAACATGCGGTCCTCTCTAAAGAGCACTATTGGTGTATCAATCAATGTCACTGCCTTCAGGAAGTTTACTGAACGTGGAGATTTGGCAAGGGCTGGCAAGACATTACATTCTATCCAAAGTATTTATTATTCCCACTTTACAGATGAAGAAACCAAGGCTGCTCAGAGAGGAAACATGACTGGGCCATAGTCACACTAAGAGTAAACAGTAGAATCAGGACATCATTGCAGCTTTCTACATCAGACCCACTAATTTTTCTACCCCACAGCCTGGCTTCACCCTGTGCCCCCTCTCTCTCCACTGCCTCCATCAATTGCACTTACCCCCTCCTTCACCTCCTCACCCCACCCCCAAAAGAGCCCCATGTTCCACCCCAGTCTTCCCAAAACAGGCAGAGAAGAGTGTGGAGAGTATGGTCCATGAGGGATGGGATCAAATCTATTTTACGCTTTCCTATTCCTTCAGCTTCTAGAATAATACAGGATAGAGAAGGCAGTCAATTAACATTTGCCGAATAAAGATCTCCTTTTCTTTCTCTCATAGCCCAGACCCAATCCATTAAAATTCCATATGCGCCACATTTCCAAAGCATATCCAGAACATTTATTTGAATAGCTAAAATTAACAAGACTGACCACACCAAGTAGTTGATGAAGACATGGGGAATTAAAACTCTCACACACTACTAGTGAGAAGGTAAAATGGAAAATAGTGTGGCCGCTTCTTACAAAACTAAACATACACCTACCGGAGGATCCAGCCAGTCCACAGCCAGCCATTGCCCAAGAGAAAAGAAGGGATGTGTACACATATGTTCACAGCAGCTTTATTTGTGACGGCAAAGAACCGGAAGCAATGCAAATGTCCCTCAGCAGGTGAATGGACAAACTGTGGCATAGTGGAATACTACTCAGCAACGAGAAGGAACGAACACACAACAGTAATGAATCTCAAAGTAATTATGGGGAGTGAAAAAAGTAAAGAAATAAAAAAGAATACATACTTTTCATATGATTTCATCTATAAAAATTTCTAGAAGATGCAAATTAATCTGTAGTGGCAGAAAGATCTGTGGTCATCTAGGATGTGGGGGCAGTGGGCAAAGGGAGGTGAGAATGAGCAGGAGGGAGGGTTTTCAAAGGGCATAATGAAACTTTAAGGCATTAGGAATATGTTCATTATCTTGATTATTAGATAATTTCGTGGATACATACATCTGTTAAGACATTAAATTAAACACTATATGTGCAGTTTACTGCTATATGTCAATTATATCTCAGCAAAGCTATTTGTTTTTCTAAAAAGAAAGGTAACCAGGAGCACCTGGGTGGCTTGGTCTGTTGAACATCTGACTTTGGCTCAGGTCGTGATCTCACTGCTTATGAGTTTGAGCCCCATGTCAGGCTCTGTGCTGACGGCTCAGGGCCCGGATCGTGCTTCGGATTCAGTGTCTCCCCCTCACTCTGCCCCTCTCCTGCTCGAGCTCTGTCTGTCTGTCTCTCTCTGTCTCTCTCTCTCAAAAATAAATAAACATTAAAAAAATTTTAATTGAAATAAAATAAAAATAAAATAAAATAAAATAAAAAGAAATGTATCCAAAATCCAACCATTTCTCACCACCCCCATTGCTAACCACCTTGGTCCAAGGGCTACCACCACCTGAATGCCTCACTCTGTATAATCCAGCCCTGCTGAAATTTCTCTGGTACCAGAATAGTCCTTCCTCTGCCGTAGATGCTACAGTTCTTGCTCACCAGGTCCACCCACCCCAGCTGCTCTGCCAGTCGGCCAATAGCAATTCACAGATGCCTCTCCTCCAGAGCATTGCTCTTGGCTGACAGAAGTCACTTTGCTAGGGAGGTTACACCCCCATCTCAGGGACAAGAACAGCCAGTAGCTGACTGGTAAGCAGTACAAAAGTCTAGTCCCCTTAGGGGTGCCTGGGTGGCTCAGTCGGTTGAGCATCCGACTTTGGCTCAGGTCATGATCTCACAGTCTGTGAGTTTGAGCCCCATGTCGGGCTCTGTGCTGACAGCTCAGAGCCTGGAGCCTGCTTCAGATTCTGTGTGTGTGTGTGTGTGTGTGTGTGTGTGTGTGTGTCTCTGCCCCTCCCCCACTCATGCTCTGTCTCTCTCTCTCTCTCTCTGTCAAAACTAAATAAACATTTAAAAAATTAAAAAAAAAAAAGTCTAGTCCCCTTGCTTCAAAAACAGATGGCTTTGCAGTGTGGTTGATGCTCCAAAGCCCCACCATCATGGGTCAGGCTAAATCTAGACTTTATCTGCAACCACATCCTTGGTCAGCTCCTTCCTTTCCCTATGGCAATTTATTCCCTTCCCCTACAGGTTTTTCCTAAAGGGCACTCCCTCAATAAATCATGGAAACCTCAATCCTTTCTCAGGCTCTGAGAACACAACCAAAGACAGTTAGTGCTGGGGCGGACCTGGGAAGCAGATGTAAGGACAGGATTCTGGAGTGGATCGCCCACAGGCCTGATGGCAGTCCTGAACAAGTGGTGGCAGTGCTTTCCCTTGTGGTGACTGGGGTGGGATATGGGCGGGGAGTCACATACTCATGCTGTGTCTCTGGAGTTTGAGAGATACAGGGGGAAAAGTATAAGGACTGGAAAATACTTGGTGCTTTGAAGAGAGAAAATGACAAGCTTGGGACAATCAGGCATTAACTTAGAGCAACTGTGAGAGGCCGAGAACTTCTTCGATAGCATTTAAAGAGACCCTCACCTCCTGCAGTTAGTGGACAGAGTGGAGAGAGAGTAAAGCCAGGATGGAACTGTAAGAGAAGCAGAACCGCAGAGAAAGATGACTTCTCAGCCCCAGAAATCCTGATATGCCAAGTCAGGTACCTCAGGGGAGGAAGTAGGGCTCCACAGTTTGGGACAGAGATATCTAAGTAGATACATTTGAATCCCCAGTTCCCCTGAACTCTTGGGCCTGCTGAAAAGGCCCAACTCCCACCTGTTGCTTTAAATCTGAACAGAAGCCTCAGCTGAGGCAGGTGCCTTAGAGGACAATGCTGGCCCTATTCATAATGCACCCCACCTACTTTTGTGGCCACCAGAACCATAACCAGAACCAAACTGCAGAGTGGTCACTGACAAGTGCTCAGCCTGCTAAGGGAGAGAAAGACCGTGCACTAAAGGAGCTGCTAAGATCTGGCTCATAGAAACCAGGAGAGCATAGATGAAAGTGGATGCTGAAGGAGGGAAGCATAATATAAAACTAGATAAAGAAAAGTTTATCAATATGGAGGCACCTCCCATATTGGAGGATTCAACATCCTGGAAAAGAGCCCTAGAGAGTGGTTCTATACGTTGCTGGTATGGTTTTGGAAGCTGCTGTCAAAGACTATGAGGAAAGGAGTTCAAAGACTCAAATGGAAAACTTCTATTCAACTAATGTTGAAGGACCATATGGCCCTTAAAACCTAAAATATTTACTGGCAGCCCTTTACAGAAAAACTCTCCTGACCTCTGATGGATGGACATGGCTAGTAATAACATAATGTCCTCAGGGGTGCCTGCCTGGCTGTCTCAGTTGGAAGAGCATGTGTCTCTTGCTTTTAAGGTTGTGAGTTCGAGCCCCACACTGGGTACAGAGATTACTAAAAAAAATAACATCTTCAAGAGCCAACAAGGGTATTTATAACAGATGTATAGAATCAAACAAGATGAAGCATAAGCAGAAGGCTGAGATTAGATATCCCAATGGAGAATCAGTCCTTTGCCCCATTTCTAGACCTGAGACAATTCTCAGACCCAGAACTCCAGCTGAAAAAGAGGACCAGTCCCTGTGAGATAGTACCTTGCAACAGTAGAGTAAATATGGACAGTAGTCATTCCCCAACTGGAACTCTTTTCATTTACTCAAGGGAAAAGGAAATTGCAATGAGGAAATGGAATGTCTAGAGCTTTTAAGGAATGTTAGAGGATATAAGCCAGTGTGGATATTCCAGGACCCAAAGTTCCATCATGGCTCCTTCATTATAGTAGAGGCATATGGGGGTCAGATAAAAAATGGAGTCATGACTCAGGATCAGTTGTCATTTCTCAGTTCCCAAATACATAACTGGAATATATCCACTTAGCAATGGGCAGAAAGAACTGCACAATGATTCCTTGACCAGTAGAATGAGCTCTTCTAGTACAAAAGGCCAAGTGAAGCTGAAGCTGCCCCATCCAAGACAGACATTGGTACATACATGTTTTGTGACACTGAGTATTTGCCATCTGTTTGTTCAGTTACTTTTGCTCTCTGGACCTGTTTGAACCTGATCCTGGACATGCCATTTCTCTCTTCTGATGGATTGCAGACTTTCTACTGAGAAGACGGACCAAGATGGTAAACCAAAAATCTTATCATAACCTGGGCAATGGCAGAAATTAGTGTCATCCTCAAAGACTTAAAAAATGCAGGGGAGTTGGTCCCTCTGTCCTCTCTCCCATTTAATAGCACATTCTGGCCTGCATCATGGCAGATAACAATGAACTGTGACAAACTTAACCAAGTAGCAGTCCCATTTGCAGCTTCTGAGCTGGATGTGGTATCTTAACTAGAACGGATTAACGTAGTTGCAAGTAGGTGATATGTGGCTATTGATCTGGCGAATGCTTTCTTTTCTATAACCAGCAGAGAGGAGAACCCAAAGCAGTTCACATTCACATCAGACAAACAGCAGTATTCATTCACAGCCCTCTGTTTTACCTATCACAGGGCCCTGTTCATTCTCCTTCACTCTGTCATAATATATACAAAGGGGACTGGACCATCTAGATATTCCACAGAACACATTTGCCCATTCTCTTGATGACATCATGTAGATTTTTTCAATGTTTTTATTTTTTGTTTATTTTTGAGACAGAGAAAGACAGAGCATGAGCAGGGGAAGGGGAGAGAGAGAGAGGGAGACACAGAATCTGAAACAGGCTCCAGGCTCTGATCCGACAGCACAGAGCCCGACACGGGGCTCGAACCCACAGACCATTAGATCATCACCCGAGCTGAAGTCAGATGCCCAACAGACTGAGCCACCCAGGCGCCCCGATGACATCATGTAAATCAGACCTTTATGAATAAACAGTAGCAAGTATGATAACAAGTAAGATACAAGTGCACAAGAGGGTAGGAAATAAACCCTACAAAGAATCAGAAGACTGCCATTGTTTTTAGAGATTTTATGGTCTTGGGGATGCTGGCCATCCCATCCAAAATAAATAGCAAGTTATTAGATCCTGCACCTTCTACCACTAACAAAGAAGCAAAATGCTTTGGAGGCAGCATATTTCATTGTTGGAAATAATTCTCCAACCCATTTGTCAGGTGTTACAGGAGGCTGCCAGTTTTGAGTAAGAAAAGTACACTGCAGCAGATTCAGACTATGACACAAGCAGCACTTCCACTTGGGCCACGTGATACAGCAGAAGTAATGGTACCAGAAGTATGTGTGGTGGAAAGGCCACCCATGAAATCCCTAGCAATTACTAGAGTCATAGCAGACCCATGGGGTTCTGGAGCAAAATCATGCCATCTGCTGCACAGAACCATACATTGTTCCAAAAACAGCTCTGGCATACTACTAGGCCATGGTAAAGATAAGAGTGTTTGTCTTTGGGACATCAAATGGCCATGAGACAAGAACTACCCATCAAGATCTGGATACAGTCAACCCTTCTCAGTAGAAAGTCTGCAATCCATCAGAAGAGAGAAATGGCATGTCCAGGATCAGGTTCAAACAGGTCCAGAGAGCAGAAGTAACTGAACAAACAGATGGCAAATACTCAGTGTCATAAAACATGTATGTACCAATGTCTCTACCCCAGCTCACACCTATGAGAGGCCTCCCATGGCCAAGTGATGGAGAAAAGCCCAAATTTGGCTCATAGGCATTGATACAAACAGAAAAATGGGTATCATTTCACTACAACCCCACTCAGGGGACCCTAAAAAAACAGAAGTGAGAAGAAATCCTCCCAGTGGGCCAAGCTTCAAGGAGAGCATCTGGTCATCCACTTTGTGTGGAAAGAGAACTGGCCCGAAGTAAGGATATACACAGACTGATGGCAACCCCTTAAGCCCCCAACAACATGGAAAACAGCATGGCTTGTTAGTGAGGAGTCTGAAAGGATCAAGGCTGAAGTTCAGGGACAAGGAAGTCTGGGGTAGAGGCATGTGAACAGGCTTATGGGAGTGGACACAAAATGTGAAGATTTTTTGTGTCACATGTTAACACATGCCAGCAAGCATCCACTGTGAAGGACCAGACGGTGTCACTTAGCCAGGCAATGTTAGCTAGGCTGGGTCCCTGGGCACCACTGCCAAGATTAGCGGGCACAGGAAGGATATCTATACATACTGTCAGGGGTCAGTGGCCCTGCTCACCATAAGGAAGTGTGGCTTGCTTTCCTATAATGGAAGCATGGAGAAATGTGTTTGGCATTCACGAGACCCACTGGAGTGTCTCTTGGTATCCCCAATGCCTACTGTTACCTATTAATAGCAAGTACACCAACCACAAGAGGAAGGCATGGCAATCAAGTGCTCAGAATCCTTAGAGGTGAGTGACTGGGCCACCCCACCAGGCAAGCCATCCAGACCAACAAAAGTGCTAGTAGCCAAGGATAAAAAAGGATAAGAAAAATCTGAAGCAGGTAATAGAGGAAAAAAAATAAATAAAGCAGGTACTAGAGGAGAAAGATAACGATGATCGATTTTGGCCTTGAGACCAAGTACTACAATAGGAACTGTAGTTCGTCCCACTAGCCCTCCTCTTTCATCAGGTACCCCAGAAACTGTGACTGCAGAAATCTAGACAAGGAGGGACCAGACAGAGTGAACTAAATGTGAGAATCAAGAGGATGTGGCTGGTGCAAGTGGGCTGTGGTAGGCACCATCCGTGCCCACATAGATCCCCTTTACCTGGCCAGCATGCCCACCTCCCAACCGCTGTGTCCTCACTCTGGTGGAAACTGCTTTGCCCAGAGTTTACACAACCCCAAAGGGCAGTCCACAGCTGATGCCTGATTGATAGGAGAGTATCGAAGGCAGCTCCTCTCCCCTGAAAGAGGAAAACTTTGCAATGTGATTTACGCTTCATGGCCCATCATCACCACCTTGGGGATCAGATCTAGGCAAAAGTTGACCTCAATTCTTTCTCCTCCTCTCTCCTGCTTCACTCCCTCTATGAAAGGTATTTCCTAAGAGGACACCATTGATAAATCATATACATCTGAACCTGTCTTGGGCTCTGCTTCCAGAAAATGAGACACAGACTTTCTTTTGGTTATGTCTTATGTATTACTGAAGCCTCATCACCTAGTACCACGATGCCTATCACAATAGTAAATGCACGAATGAACAAATGGAACTGAGGCAGCCCAGAAGTCAAAGCCTTGGCCAAGATCATCTACACCATAAGCAGCCAAGACTTGAACTTGCATATTTTGAGGCCAAACCCTGGCACAGTGGTGTCTGAATAAATGAATAAATAGAAGAAGGAATTCATGCTTAAACAAAGGTTGTTCTCTAAAAAAGACACATTCCTAGGGGCACCTGGGTGCCTCAGTCAGTTGGGTGTCCAACTTTGACTCAGGTCATGATCTCTGCAGTTCGTGGGTTCCAGCCCCACATCAGGCTCTGTGCTGACAGCTTGGAGCCTAGAGCTGCTTTGGATTCTGTGTGTCCCTCTCTGTCTATCCCTCCCCTGCTCGTTCTCTCTCTCTCTCTTTCTCTCAAATAAAAAATAAACATTAAAAACTTTTAATAAAAAAAAAAATAAGAAGACCCATTCCAGGTTCTTATGACTGATCAGCTAACACAAATGAGTCTAAATCTTGAAAGCTTTAAAAGGGAAATAGGAACCAATACTTTTGAACCCCTGCCATGTGCTAGACACTATATGCATTATGTTATTTCATCTTAATAATTGCTTGGATAGATTTTGTGAACATCCCCATTGTACAGATGTTCAAGAAGTTGCCAGTAAAGCAGGGATCTCCAACTCAAGTGCCTACGAGGACCAGAAGTTATAAAATGAGCAAAGGGGCCCCAGTTATAGGCAGCTGGGAGAAGTAGGGACTGTGACAAACTAGAGGGTGTGTGTCCCATCAAAATGAAGCAGCCCCTGCTCAGCAAGCAACAGAGGATGTGAAAATTTGTCCAACTGATTGTTCAGAAGGAGCTGGAAATCACAAATTTGGGGGGAAGTCTCCTACTTGGTAACTGCTAATAACTAATTCAACAAATTACAAAACCCTGTGAGGGTCAAACAAAAAGCATGTCAAGCCCATATATGACCCATGGGCCATCAGTTTTCAATCTCAGCAGTCAAGGATTCAAGCATTGGGACATCTTAGAATAAAACCCCTAAGGATCCTTCACACCCAATATTCTGCCATCCTGAGGCTCCAAAGGCCCTTCATTGCTTTGATCACCAGCTCCATAGGAAAAGGCTTTCTCCTCCCCTGTCCCACGCAGGACCTCCTCCAACCCCAAAATTTGTGTGTCCAGACACCTGGAGACGCCCTCAAGGCTTTGGGGTAGGAGGGTGATCTCAGAGTTTCAAACAATCTAGTTTCGCTTTCTCCAGGGAAGGTGGTGGCAGAGCATTACAGCCGGAAGAAGGAAAGATTCCTAACCTTTAACATGGTCATTGTTCCTGATGTCTTCCAAACTTCCACATGCTCTGATCTCTTTTGTTCCTCCCTTTGGCAAGGTGGGTGTCACTGCCTATCCGACAGGTACAGAAGATGAGGCTCAGGAAAATTCAACGGTTTGCCTCAGGAAACACAACACTGTCGCTGGGGCCAGGCTTGAGTTTCCTGAGATTTCTTCTAGGGCTCTTTTCACATAGCCACACCATCCAAGACAACGGATGCCCCGGTACAGAGATAGAGCAGCCACACGCAGCCTTCCAGCCCAGGAACATCCAGCCAGCATCATATGCCACGTGTGCCTAAGAGCCACAGAGGGTTCTGCTGCTCCCCCTGTCCTCACCTTGGGTCCTCTGGGAAGCTCCCCACCCACAGGAACATAGCACCTGATGTGCTGGCTTCCACTGTGGTCCTGCTATCTGTCTCCCATCCCTAGCCTGTGCTGAGAGGTTCATTTGCCTAATGAAACCCTGGGCATTAAAAGGGCCAAGGAGGATTTGGTAACCACTGACTGCTGCTGTTGCTAAGAAACAGGTCCTTTAGATTCAATTTACAAAAAAGATAGAGCAAGCAGGCAAGTGAGAGAAAGAAAGAGATACTCGAACATCTGGTTATCTTCCCTGGCTGTCTCCGGTGGCTATGAAAATCAGAGAAGTACCTTCCGAGATGGATGCCGACCCTCTTCAAGCTGCTTGCTAACTTTCCTCTGAGCTAATATTTTACATCAGCAATGCGGGTAAGCGAGGTGGGGGAGGGGGGAGGGAGATTTGCTGGAAACTTGGTGGGTTTAAGACAATTCCAATCACTTTTCCCTTCCAGTCATGACTCGGAGCCCCCAAGACAGTGAGCTCCCAGGTTTCTGAATCCAATGCCCCTCACCCCTACTTCCACTGACAGGAACCCTTCTGCAGATTTGCCTAACGCTCTTCGGTTTAGGATTCCCACACATGTTACATTAGCCCTTATGCAGTAAATATAATTTCCCACAGGTCACAGATGAGGAGGGGAGGAGTACAGTGGTTAGAAATGCACTGAACCGGGAGTGGAGGGGGCGTGAGTCTCATCTGCCGACAGTGGGCTGAGCCACTCACTTCCTTCAGGCATCAGACAACTCAGCCACCAGCTGCAAGGTAGGGTTGGACCATGACTTCCCACACAGTGTGGACCACGGAATGGTGTTTCATGGGAGGTTACTAGGTGCTTGGTAAAAAAGAATTCTCTAGGGGCGGCTGGGTGGCTCTGTCGGTTGAGCGTCCGACTTTGGCTCAGGTCATGATCTCGCAGTCCGTGAGTTTGAGCCCCACGTCGGGCCCTGTGCTGACAGCTCAGAGCCTGGAGCCTGCTTCGGATTCTATGTCTGCCTCTCTCGCTGCCCCTCCCCCACTCATGTTCTGTCTCTCACTCTCAAAAATGAATAAATGTTAAAAAAAAAAAAAAAAAGAATTCTCTGGTCAAACAAGTTTGGAAAACACTGGGTTAAAGTTAAATAGGCCTCCCCACTATAGGGTATCTCCGAGCTTTTCATGTTTTAATGCGCTATAAGAATCTACCAGAGCAGGCATCCTGGCTTGGATCCCACCAGAAGCAGGCTACGATACAAGGATTTGAGTACAAGTCGTTAATTTGGAAGGTGATCCCGGGGAACCTTGGGAGGGAAATGAAGAAGAAAAGCAGGGAAAGAAAGGCAGCCATGACTTAATGAGTTATTAAGCCAGTCACCTCTGTGGGCAACGGGAGCTCCATTCCAGAGGGGCTCTCTGGGAGTTGGCATGGGATACATGCCTCAGAGTTCTCTTGCCTGGAGGCAAGGGAGCTGAGGTAGCCATACGCCAACTGTGGCCGGTCATCAGTTGAGGGCTGCTCTTGCAGGATGGAGAAGGGTGTCAGTGATCGTCATCTACTGCCTAGCACTTCCTGTTGTTTTCCAGGCATGAGCAGAAAGACCTCAGTCAGAGCTGCAGATACTGGCAGTTGGAAGTCCAGCCCAGTACAGTGGCACAGCAGGGCCTGGGAGGGACAGGCGAGCCCCTGACTGACAGCTTCTGCTATGGGGGAGAGCGCTGCTGCTTCCAAGTCTTATTGACCACAAGACTCTTTAGAGAACAGCTCCCAGGACTCTTGTTCCTTGGAAGAGTCCATAGAAACATCAAGCTAGGAGCTCTGCAAGGGCTCGGTGGCTCAGCGAGTCTGAGGCAATAACCCTGTAATGGCCACAGAATCACATTTGCTCACCACCTCCCAGAAGCTAGACAAATGAATTCTCACAGACATGAGACAAGTTTACCCCTGATCTGCCCCCGGTTCATCTTACAGAACATTCTGCCCTATTTCTGAGACCCTACCCCCTGACCTAGGTTCTGGTCTGACCATCCCAGCTTGACCTCATACTCATTCAGTAAACTCTCATTACAGCAGGTTTATCATATTCTTACCCCCCAGGGTCACTGCCTCCTTCTGGGTTCCTTAGGTTAGCCCAAAACAGGGAAACCACCCTAGAGCGCCTCCTCCACTCACCCCTCTCCTCCCACTGATCAGCTGGATCTACAGCCTTGCTTTTGAAAATAAATAACAATACTAATCCCAAAAGAAGTGGTAGCAGGGTGGTTAAGAGTTTGAGTGCGTGAAATCAAGTTATACCTCCACTACTCACCACCTACATGGCCTTGGGCAAGTTACCTAACCTCTCAGTGCCTCAGGTTTCTGTAAATAATAATACTATTATTACAATAATAACAATACTTCCATCATAGTGTCCATCCACTGGTCCATCCATTGTGACATGTTAATTACTATGAGAATACAATGCACATGCCTGAGGACAGTAAGTACTCAGGAATGACATCATCAGAAACAACAGTATGATAGCAGCTAAGGTTTATTGAGCACTATCACATGCCAGATACTATGCTAAGCACTCTGTATGCATTGAATCATTGAATCCCAACTACCTACCTACCTACCTATGTTATTATTCTTCTATCAATGTAGAAATGAGGCTCATAGCAGTCATGGCCCTAGCTCAAAGTCACTATGTGGGTAAGCAACCAGGAATGATTGACTGTCTGATGGTAGAATCTCAGGCAATGTGAAACAGGGTTTGGCACTGCTCAAAGGCTCCTGGGGTTGTCTTCTAGATGATATGACCATGATCTTTCTCTTCCCTCATTCCAGAAATCTATAGAATATGAATGACTCTCCTTGAGCCCCAAGATAAATACCTGCTCTTTGGAAATAGAAGCTTTCCACCTATGTCCTCTCTGCCTATCAAATTCTATCCCATGCCAGGAGATCCCTTTCTCCCAGGAAGCCTTCCATGATCCTTCCCACACCCAACCAAAAGGATGTTTCCTTCTCCCCTAGTAGAATACTACATGCACATGACATCCTTTCGGCATGCTGACATCCTAACATCTTCATGTCAGGCGTCTCTGTACATTTGATCTTATGAACAGGTATGGCTGCCCCACAGAGGCAGAGGCATTGCCTTAAACCCCAGGCTACAATCCCAAGTCCAAGTGTGTCTCATTCTTCAATAAAGAGTCAAGCGTCCTAGCACTTACAGAGACCTGAGAAATTATCAAACACTCCTATCTCTCTGCATTTTACAGAGAGGGCCAACAACCTGCTCTAGTCACCCAGACAGGCAATGGAAGGACCAGACTCAAACCCAGGAGCTCACCCTCAGGATGCAGAGGACTGTTTCCAGCATGATTTATGTTCTTGAATTAATCAGTAATATTTCTAGCAAGGAACTCCCACCCCCACCCCCGCTGCCTCCCTACCACCATCACCCATCAGAGAGGGGATGCTGAGTACCTCTCTCATCTCCCTGGCCTGCTTGCTCCTCCTCTCCTTGTGACTTCTCTGCAATTATAGCCCAGTATCTGGAGGTTTATGTCCCATCCCTGAGACACTGAAATGTCAGCCATTAGTCTCCATTCTCTGCACCCTCAAATGAAAGAACCAAGATTAATGAAGCATCTTCTCTCAATCAAGAAGCCATTTCAGGCTGTGCTTTTAAGCCCACTGAGTTGTGCAGATGAATTAACACCATTTGACCTTTTTATTTTCCATGGGAAGATTTGTGGTTCTCCCCTCTACCCCCGCCCCATCTGAAGAGCAAGCGTGCTCCCAGCCACTTGCATTCAGCAGCGTCAAGTGTGGGCCCAGAGGGAGAGTATCGTGTCCCAGCACTGCAGTCAGATTACTCCACGGAGTGACTGGGTGAGGGGGGAATAGGTGGACATAATTTCTGGGGGCTCCTCCAATTCAACACACCTGCACCTAACTAAATACAAGAGACCCTCTTCTTTCAACAAGCAGACAGAGCCTTGAGAGCTGTTGCCAAGCCAAGTCCTTGACATGCAGTAGGGGAGCAAGAACTGAGTCCAAAGCTAAGCTGGAGCAGTACTGAAAACAGCCAGCAACACAGTATGGTGTGCACACTAGCCTATCGGGGCAGACTCCTGCCATTACCACCATAACGCTACTGAGGCACATCCCAGGGGCTATCAGCTGCAAACAGCATTTGCTCTTCCCAAGAAATGGGAAGGGTTGATCCAGAAAGACAGCAAGCAAGCAAAGAGAGAGGAAGACCAAATAACATGGTGGAAGGTTAGAACCCAAGTCATAGACACGGATTAGGGGCATTAAAAAATAAAAATGTCTAATATTAAATTTTAAGTTGCTTGTGTTTTGCAATATAAATCACTCCTTCACAACCTTTCAGTGAATGTTTCTACATACACAAGTGCCTGAGAGAATGGGATTGTGTGTTTGTGTGTGTGTGTGTGTGTGTGTGTGTGAGAGAGAGAGAGAGAGAGAGAGAGAGAGAGAGAGAGAGAGAGATGTAGCAGGGATGGGAGTAATGGGGAAAGGGCTGAATTCTACAGCTGATCCCCCACATTTCTGGATAAGAACAGCACATAAGGGATCCCTAAGTCATCACTAGACTAGACTACGTTAGCAGAGGCAGAAGCTCAAAGCCAGAGATGACCATGAGCCACCCAGGCATTTTTAAAATTCTTGAGATCACATTTGCTTCTAATAAATCCATTCAAGGCTCAAGGAACATTGGGTCCAAGGAAATCTTATTCATATCTGAATAAGCAGAGAAATCAAAGGTGATATCTGAGTTACACATGCAAGACTGAAGTCAGCCTCTACCACCAGCTTCCACCCACACTCCCATACATGGCTGAATGCCACCCAGGCCAGGAAGACTAAACCCTGGAGCCATCCTTAACCTGTATCTTCACTGCCCGTGGCCAATGCTGTTAGATGCCTTCATTAAATCCATTCCTCACCTCTTCCCAGCTAACAGAGCCATAATTTGGTTTAGGGGACAATGTGCTCAGTCCCAGAAAATGGATTGCAATTGGTCTGAGCCAATTGTGACCATCCCACGCCTCATATTCCCGGACTCACTTGCTGCTAAGGGTGGCCATGTGAGCCAGGTCCAACCAATTTGACCCAAGCAGAAGTCTGCTGAAGATTATTCTGAGCATTTAGTTGGCCCTTCTGATACAGGGAACTGATGGGGCACTGGCTTCCTCTTCTTCCTGCCTGGGATGTAGATGAGATATCTGGAGCTCTAGCAGCCATCTCATAACCACAATGAGAAAACCAAAAGAGTATCACAAATGTAGGCTCTGACAGTTCTCAACAGCTGAACCCCTGCCTACAACCACCAAGACTCAGATGTATTCTGACATGACAAAATGAACTCTATTTATGTAAGCTAAAATTAGTCAACTGTTATGCATCTTGCACCTGAACAATTCCTAAGTGATCCACTCCCCTTCTCACATATCCAAATGGTGACCAAGTTCTGTTCCCTTGACTTCCTGAGCACGTCTACCTCCAAGCACCTGCTCTCCACCTCTGCTCAGCCCCAGTCCTCAATGGGGACACCAAAGGTGTCTTTCTAAAACACAGAGTAATGTAAAACCCAGCTCTCACTGCTTTAGGAGAAGATTAAATTCAAGGTTCTTTATGACATGAGCCCACCTGCTTTCAAGCCTCATCTCCCAGTATACCGATGCTCCAGCCACATTAACCCACAATAACCCAGACACATCAGGCTTCCTCAGGTCTCCATGCCCTGGCATGTGCTAGTCACTCTGTCCAAAGTCCGTCCCCCACTTCTGCTCTTGGGGAATCAAATGTCCCTTACAAAAAAATAAGGGTCATTTGAACTGGACTTTAAAGGATGAGTAGGAGTTTTCTTGTGTGAAGGTCTCCCTTCCCTGTGTTTCAATAGCAAGTCTGTTCCTACTTCCATTGAATCATTAGCAAAACTTTGTCAGTGTCTATCTATGCACGTCTCTCCCTTTAGAGTAGATGGTCCTTCCTAGAGGGACCTTGTTTCTTTCATCACTGAATCTTCGGCAACCAGCATAGGCTGGGCCCAGAATCACTGGCCTGTCTTTACCACTAGAGAAAATGTATTCATGTATTCAACCACAGTAGCAGAAAAGGGCTAATAATAAAACAAGATGGGGGAGAGGCCACATGCAAGACGGTATGGATGAGGGTGATGTTCAAGATGTATAAGGCTACCATCTTCTGGTTCATGACCTCTTATTTCCTGAGTGAAACTTGTACATACTCTGTTTACATGTACACCCCATGCCCAATGTCAGCGTCATCACGTGCAGTTACACACGCCTGTAAACACACCCTCACACATACTTCCTGACAATACTGATGATAACAATGATGATGACAGGGTAGGTAAGCGCTCGTCTCCAAGCTAATAATCATACTATTGTGCCCAGTGGGACAAGTTCCAAAAGGAAGCCAGCACGTGAGTTTTCGTGAATTCATGCAGCAAACCGAGCTGTGTGCCTGGAGCTGTGCTCCGTACAAACATTAAACACAGTCCCTCTGACCTCATTGAAAGGAAGTAGTCATTTCAGCCAGGAGTCTCATGAGATGTTGTTAGTCTATGACATGTCATAGGAGCATAAAGAAGGAAAGGAGGCAGTGGCATTTTAGCTGAGCACAGGAGAGATGGGATTTGGGCAAGGAAAGGAGCAAGAAGGGCATCCTGGGGAGAGCACTGGCAGAGTGATAGCCCATGCAACTTTCTGCCGCATTTAGTACTGCTTTTATGACTTATTAATAAATAGTTTTCTCCTTAAAAGAAACGGCACTTAGAGCCTGCAGCAAGTTAGAAAAGTGATAGGGATACACGAACCACAAAAAGGAAAGTACTTTTGGCTACAGCCAAAGGTTAAGGAATTTGGTTAAGGAATTTGGATTCTTGTCAACATGAAGCCATTGAGGTTTTCCAAACCTGGTGACGAAGGAATGGAGACCAGAGGCAGAGAAGGCTGTGAAGATGGCCACCTGTTTTCCAAGACAGCTCCGTGCTCCACTCATTGTTCCCAGGGCTCCCAACGAGCACCCCCCCCCTCCTGTACAGACATCAGCATTTGGGCTGTGTGAGGGCCAGGAAACACTTTACTCATATAAAATCATCCTTCTCCTCATTGTTTCCCTTTTCTAATAAGGAAAAAAAATGCCTGTGGTCTCTGCCCACAGTTGTACCACTCACCACATCCATCCTGGTGAGACGAAGGCACACTGAGGTAGTCTCCACGGAGAGGCTATGTTGGTCAGGAGTGGAGGACAGAACCATCTGGATATCTGTCTGAGCCTGCACCTGGGCAAACTTGGCATTTCCCAACAGCACACAGCAGAACACATCCTTGGGACTGGATCAGCTCAGAAGAATTCCCTGTACTGAAAACAAAGTTCAGAAAACCAATCAGCAAGAGGTGAAACCCATTCCTTAAATAAACAGAACCCCAGCCACTAACTGTGTCCCTACAGCTCCCTCACGACCGGAACACCAATCTAAATATCTGTCTTATTTAGTGCCTCTTTTGCAGCTTGTCAATAAATCTTTTCAGTTTAAAAAAAAAATGTTTTTGGGGCACCTGGGTGGTTCAGTCAGTTAAGCATCTGACTTCGGCTTAGGTCATGATCTCGTGGTTTGTGGGTTCGAACCCCGTGTCGGGCTCTGTACTGACAGCTCAGAGCCTGGAGCCTGCTTCAGATTCTGTGTCTCCCCCTCCCTCTGCCCCTCCCATGCTCATGCTCTGTCTCTCTCTGTCTCTCAATAATAAATAAATGTTAAAAAATTAAATAAATAAATAAATAAATAAATAAATAAAAATAAATGTTTTTATTTCCTTGCAGAAAACGTACTCTCCTTGTATCAAAAAAATCTAAGCCTTTATGATCAAATTTTTTAGCGAACTGATGGAAATCCAAAGGGGAAATACATCCTGAAATATGCAAAACAAGCCTCTCCACTCTCCATTTTAAAAAAAACAAAAAAACAAAAAACAGCAGCACACATGCAACTCCCCAGCTCATTCTCCAGATCCCCGGAAACCTCCTTGCCCTTGGCAGCCAGGCCGTAGAGAGCCTCCCCAAATCCCCACCATCTGGCATTTTTGTCTGCAAAGCACAGGCCCTTCTACCCTGGGCTGCCTGCCCACTCTGCGGATGGAGGCCAGGCATTGGCGGGGACTGCCTGGGCTTTGCCTCCCTGCTGGGTACACACACACATATACACATACACACACACACAGACACACACACACACACACACACACTCTAACACTAACACTCTCAGCCCTGCCTGCTTCCCGGCCCTGCCACAGTGCACTCAGGCCAGGCCTGCCCCCTCTGTCCTGACCCCACCTTCCCCATACACAAGCCAACGGGGTACAAATGTCAGAGAAGGAATGAGGTGGAAGGAAGCAGCTATGGGAGCTACAGCAAGACTTGGGGGAGAAGGCAAGGCCCGGTGGGGGGGGGGGGGAGATGAGTGGGCAGAGTGGGGTGAGTGGGCAGGTGGCAGAGAGGGCCTCATTTGCCGAACCATCTGTCAGAAGCAAAGGAAAGGCACCTAGCTCCACAGCCCAGAACCCCCCCTGCACACACACTCATACACACTCACATATGCACATGCCCACACACACACATATACAACCACATCCACACACGTATAGTCATTCACACATGCACACATATCCACAGAATCACACACACATAAAGATACACTCAAGGGGAGCCTGGGTGGCTCAGTTGGTTGAGCATCCAACTTCGGCTCAGGTGATCATCTCACTGCTCATGAGTTCAAGCTCCGTATCGGGCTCTGTGGGCTGACAGCTCAGAGCCTGGAGCCTGCTTAGGATCTGTGTCTCCGCCTCTCTCTGCCCCTCCCCTACTCGCACTCTATCTCTCTCTCTCAAAAATAAACATTAAAAAAATTTTTTTAATAAATAAAAAAAATTTTTTAAAGATACACTCAAACACACACACTCTTCTACATGTGCACACATAAATGTATACAAATGGGCACCCTCACACACATACACAAGCACACGCACAAATATGCATACCCAGCCGTAGAGTCATACACAAACTCACACTCACGCATACACCCATGAACAGAGATATACACAACCATATGTACACATATTAGTCATATGTACACATATGTAGTCAAACACACACGAGCGTACTTACACACGTAATCATATACTCCACACTCATACATTGTCTCTCACACGCACCCATGCAGAAATACATAAACGAGTGTGTACATATACATGTCTGCAGGTACATAGTACACGTGCACACACATATACTCCTGCCCATATATTCTCACACTCCCACACAATACAGATTTGCCTATATCCACACATACTCCCTCACATGCGTACCCCTGTACACATTTATACACGTAGGCACATGCTTGCATACACACGTACACACATACACAACTCCGTTGTCCTAGTCAGCTCAGGCTGCCTTAATAAAATACCATAGACTGGGCGACCTAAACAATAAGCACATGTTTCTCACAGTTCTGGACGCTGGGAAGTCCAAGATCGAGGTGTCGGCCAACCGGGTGTCTGGTGAGGACTGTCTTCCTGGCGTGCGAACAGCCACCTCTAGCTGTATCTCCACACGGCAGAGAGGGAGTACACTGGTGGCTCTTGCTTTTTTATCAGGGCGTTCACGCCATCATGAGCGCCCCACTCTCATGACCTCATCTAACCCTATTTACTCTCAAAGACCCGACCTCCAGACACTATCACATTGGGGACTAGGGTTATAACATATGAATTGGGGAGGCTGGGGAATACATTCAGTCCATAGCATATGTGCACATACAGATATACATGCATATACCTATATACAGTCACACAGAGGCACACACCCCTATATACGTATGTAAATAATCATATACGCACATGTTTATACTAACACAAGCACTCATGTATGTAGTCAAAACACACGCACCTTCACACAGTCACACACCCACACATACACTCCCACACTGACGTACATACATACAAATACACATGTATACGTACATGTGCCCACAAATACATATACACAGACATATACACTTATGCAAATATACTCATACAATCCCACATACAGAGATACACTGATACACACACATACTTCCTCACATGCACATATATGTCCACGCACACACGTATGCAATTACATAAGTGCACACACATGAGCATACAAATACTCAATCACATACACACACACTTTCTCTCTCTCTCTCTCTCTCTCTCTCTCTCTCTCTCTCTCTGTCTCTCTGTCTCTTTCGTACACAGACACAGACACAGACAGCCTGCTGGCCATCTTTTCTCCCCATTAAGAAAAATCACTTTTGCTGCCAATAGGCAGGAGCCTCCAGTGGGGTCACAGCACCACGTCTGCAGGAGCGAGAACAGCCGCCACCATTCCCCACTATCCCCAACATGAACTCACATTTACCCTCCCCTGCCTCTCCCACCTCAGCACCATCTGCTGCCCCCAGGAATACACCTGGGCCGCTGTTCTCGAGCCTAGCCACACATCAGAATCACTAGGGCACTGCCCACCAATAGTGACCCCAGGACCCTGATTTAATTCATCTGAAGTGGGACATGGATATTGAGTTGGGAGTTTTAAGTTCTAGACCCTCTCTGGTGTAAATCCCCATCCCAGCTCCATAACTTCGGGGAACTTAAGCTACTTAAAACCCTCAGAAATTACTTTCTCCATCTGGAAAATGGGAGCGATAATAATGCCTATTTCACAGGTTGTTCAATGGAGTAAATCAGATACTCCATCCAAACCAGACAACACCTAGACCATAGTAAGAGTACATAAATGTCAGCTATTGTTACTATTTCTGGTTTTACACTACCACAGTATGTCCTCCAAAAATGTTGAGTCCAAAATGTTTAAAACTAAAAGTAACCCCTGAAATCTGTATGATCCCGAAACCATCTGAAGCCCATTTGGTTGACCTCTTTCTGATCCTTTTCCCCTGCGGTACTGACAGTGCCTTGGTGCCTGCAGCATCCAGAAGTCACCTTGAGGGATGGAGCATCACCCTCTTCCTGCTCATTGTCTTCTTCCCCTCTTATTTTTTTAGTACAATAATGACAATAACATCATCCTACACACGCCCGAAGCTGCACAATCTAGAGCAAGCTCCCGCCCTCGAGGTCGATCACACTCTGACCCGTAAGTCGTATCCAGTCCCCACTTTTGTGATGAGAAAGCAGAGTCACAGAGAGCTTGGCAATTTCACCAAGTCACATAGTTATCAAGCAGCAGATGCATCTGGTTCCACGTCCAGTTTTTTCTCCCCTGTCATCCTGCCAAGCTTTGAATCCTCCACCCCCCTTCTCTGCGCCCCCTTCATTCTCCGTACCCCTCTACTCTACTCAGAGGTCCTTCACAGCCAGGCTAGCCCACCACTCTCGTCAGGAGAACAAGGGGTGTAACAGACTTGATGGGCAAGAGTTGAATGATGGGCAAGAGATGATGACAATCTTGTTCTGGAAATTCTTGAAACGGAGGGAGATGAAAGGGCAACCGGTACCGACCAATGGCTCTCTGATTTCACTACTTTACTAAAAGCAGGACCTAGACAAAAGGGAAGAAAGGGACAAGACCAGTATTTCTGACTACCTCCGAAGCCCGAGGCACTGTGATGACACAACTTGATATTGTAGAGAAGATAGAAGGTATGCAGGTTCAGAGCACTGAGTTGGTTTGAGTTCCAGCCGCACCGCGTCCTAGCTGTGTGATCTTACTCTTTTAGCTTCTTTGAAGAGCACGCTGAGGTCTGATGAGGTCATATCTGGAATATGATCACCTAGTGCCTGGAACACCCTAAGAACTCAATAAACGTTGGCTATTTTAATCCTGTTAACTATTATCCATATTTCCAAGTTTTATGAAAGAACCAAGATTCAAGTAAGGACTCAAGATTTTTTAAAAATATATTTTATTTTGAATGATCTAACATGGTATCCACTCGCCGGACTCTGTGGTTGTTTCTGAGCTTCCACTGCTATCTAATTATGCTCCCACACGGAGCCACGGAGGCAGCACAGCCCCTGTTCCCAAGGAGTTTAGATTCTCCTAGGGAAGAAAGGAAAGTTAGAAAGAAACATAAGGAAGTAAATGAAAAATGAATAAAATGATCCACACCCACATGCAAATAAGAAAAATGAGACCTAGAGAAGCAAAATAATTTGTCCAAGGACACACGGCTGATAAGGCAGGGCCTGGAACTCAGGCATGTTCTGATGCCGAATCTACTGCTCTGTACACCAAACGTAAGAGCTCAGGGGACTCAATTTTTAGAGCAAATAGAAACTCTGGCAGACTGGGTGGTGGGCCCCTAGAAACATGGTCTGAACCCCTGAGAGACTCAGACCCAACAAAAACAAGAAGTCTTAGAGAATGACTAACAAAGCTCAAATGGGAACTTTTAAAACCTCCATCCATAAACACAACGAAATACATAAACAGTCGAAGAGTGACCCTCACAGTAATAACACAGCATTTTCAGAGGGACCTGCACAAACTGAAGAAATAATGCGACTTCTACATTTGAAGAGGGACTATCGAGAAAATGTTCACTTTTGCAACATAGCTCATGACTTTAACCAATTCTAATCAAAATCCTGAGAGAATTTTCTTTAGAACTTGTAAAATTAATTCTAAGTTTCATCTGGAAGAATGAATAGATAGAGTTGGGCAAGAAAATATTGAGAAAAAGAAACACAGTGGCAGAACCAGATATACTGGATATGAAAACTTATTCATACATGTATAAAGTTCAACACCGGTAGGGGGGGCAACAACACACAGGTCAATACAACAGAGTATGCAGCCAGAAACAGATGCTAGTAAATACAAGAACTTAATATCAAATCAAGGTGGCTTCACAAACCAGTGAGAACTGGAAGGATGATTCAATAAGCACAGGTGGAAAAAAAAAAAAAGGATACCTGGGGGAAAAAATCCTGTTAGAGCCACACCTCATGGCATTATATCTTAAAAAAAACAAAACAAACAAATAAACAAACAAAACTAGGAGGAAAATGTAGCTGAATATCTATCTGGCATCTCTCTAAACACAAACATCAACATTGGGAGGAAGTACAATGGAAAAGATGAAGATTGAACTAGGCACAAATTTAAAACTTTGAAGGGAGAGGGGTTGCATTATGCCATCTGCTCTGCTTTTATGTGTGTTTAAAAATATCCACGATGGGGAACCTGGGTGGCTCAGTCACTTGAGCATCCAACTTTTAATTTCAGCTCAGGTCATGATCCCAGGTTGTGGGATCAAGCCTCATATCAGACTCTATGAGGAGAATTCTGCTTAGGATTCTGTCTCTCTCTCTCTCTCTCTCTCCCTCTGCCCCTCTCCCCTGCTCGCTCTCTCTCTCTCTCTCAAATTAAAAATTTTAAAAATAGGGACACCTGGGTGGCTCAGTTAGTTGAGCGTCTGACTTCGGCTCAGGTCATGATCTCACAGATTGTGGGTTTGAGCCCCATGTCATGCTCTGTGCTGATAGCTCAGGGCTTGGAGCCTGCTTCAGATTCTGTGTCTCCCTCTCTCTCTGCCCCTCCCCCTCTCGCACCCTGTCTCTGTCTTTCAAATGTTAAAAAAAATGTTTAAAAAATTAAAATATCCATGGTTATAAAGAAGATATATATATATATAATATATGTGATATATAATATATAGGAATAATATATTATATCTAATGGAATATTATGCAGCCATTAAAAAAGAATGGATCTTGTATTTGCAACAACATGGATGGACCTAGAGGGTATTATGCTAAGTGAAATAAGTCACACAGAGAAAGACAAATGTGACCTGATTTCACTTATATGTTCACTCCAAAACAAAACAAATAAACACAAAAAAGCAGAAACAGACCCACAAATACAGAGAACAAACAGATGACTGACAGAGAGGAGGTGTGTAGGGGGATGGGCAAAAAATGGATGAAAGGGAGTGAGAGGTACAGTCTTCTAGTTATGGAATGAATAAGTCACAGGGATGAAAGGTACAGCATGAGGTATATAGTCAACGGTATTGTAATAGCAATGTATGGTGACAAATGTAGCTGCACTTGTGGTGAGCATAGCATAATGTTTAGAGTTGTTAAATCACTATGTTGTGCCCCAGAAACTAATGTAATGTGTGTCAGCTATATTTCAATTTTAAAAAGTCTTTAAAAAAAGTATTTAAAATTTTTAAAAATTAACATAAATTTGAAAGGCAAACAACCAAAGGGAAAAATACCTTTCCCACCAATATGGCATATGAACCATTACCATGTACTTCTTTGAGGTACAAAGAGCTCCTCCAAATGACTAACATTCATTAAAGAATCAGTAGATAAGAAGTGACCATTTGTGGATTATTCCCTCATATCCAATCCCCCCTTCTACTTCCTCATGGCCTTTGATTCCCACTGAAAGACCCACAGGTTCTGGGGAAACTGACTCCGTCCTCCACTCCAAGGGGATCATGTGACTTGGCTACCCCAATCAGTTCATCCCATTCCCCAACCATTGTGATTGGCTGAGGAAGAGGCATGTGACCAAGCCAGTCCCCCACCCCCTCCACCTGCTGAGCAGACTCATTCCCAGAGCTTCTGAGGAGATCAGGGACAAAGAAGCTCTTTCTTTCCCGATGGACCTTAGTAGAACCCCAGGAGCTTCTGGGAGAATGCTGGGGCCCACAAGAACAGCTGCAGCATGACCACCTTCACCCCCAGGGTAAAGCCAGCACTAGGAAGCAGAGCCAAGAAGTCAGTAGAGACAGAAAGAGGACTTTGTAACAGTTTTTTTGAATTCAGGACCAAGTTTCACTAAAGCTAAACCCACCCACCCCTGTTTAAAAGTATTGAACAAAAATCCCATTTTTTTCTGTTGTTTTTTTTTTAATTTACATACATATACATGCATACAGTGCAAAATGATTTTAGGGGTAAAATCCAGTGATTCATCCCCTATGTATAACATCCAGTGCTCATCCCAACAAGTGTCCTCCTCAATGCCCTTTGCCCATTTAGCCCACCCCCCACCCACAACCCCTCCAGTGCCCTCAGATTGTTCTCAGTATTTAAGAGTCCCTTGGAGCACCTGGGTGGCTCAGTCGGTTAAGTGCCCGACTTCGGCTCAAGTCATGATCTCATGGTTCATGGGTTCAGGCCCTGTGTCGGGCTCTGTGCTGAGAGCTCAGAGCCCGGAGCCTGCTTTGGATTCTGTGTCTTCCTGTCTCTCTGCCCCTCCCCTGCTGGTGCTCTGTCTCTCTCTCAAGAATAAATAAACATTTTAAAAAATATGAGTCCCTTATGTTTTGCCCCCCTCCCTTTTTTTATATTATTTTTGCTTCCCTTCCCTTATGTTCATCTGTTTTGTTTCTTAAATTCCACATATGAGTGCAGTCATGATATTTGTCTTTCTCTGACTGACTAGTTTCACTTAGCATAACACACTCTAGTTCCATCCATGTTGTCGCATATGGCAAGATTTCATTCTTTTTGACCGCCAAGTAATACTCCAGAGTGTGTGTATGTGTGTGTGTGTGTGTGTGTGTGTGTGTGTGTGTGTGTATACATACCATATTTTCTTTATCCATTCATCTGTCAGTGGACATTTGGGCTCTTTCCATACTTTGGCTATTGTTGATAGTGCCGCTATAAACATTGGGGTGCTTGTGCCCCTTCAAAACAGCACACCTGTATCCCTTGGATAAATACCTGGTAGTGCAATTGCAGGGTCATAGGGTACTTCTATTTTTAATTTTTTGATGAACTTCCATACTGTTTTGAGGAACCTCCATACTGCACCAGTTTGTATTCCCACCAGCAGTGCAAAAGGGTTCCCTTTCTCCACATCCTTGCCAACATCTGTTGTTGCCTGAGTTTTCTGGGTTTCTATTGCTTGCAAACAAAAGCCATCAAACTAAAATGAGCCAAGTATGTCTGACTGTGTAGAGATCTCAAGCATGCTCCCAAGCAAGGAGCAGAGGTCAGATTTTTCATGTGAGCCTAGGTGGCCAGGGAAGTTCAGGGAGGGCTGGTGCAAGCAGCCTTTCCCTCCCTCAGAGGTTGAGTAGAGTCTCACTTTTGCTCTGGCTTCTACTCTGACTCATCTCCAGTCTCCCCACAGCCCCCTTCTCTCTCCCTCCCTCTGAGAAAATAGACTCAACACCACTTGGGCCCCTGGTATCCCCATAGCAAGGCAGGCTTCCCTCAGTACCATGACTTCCTCTGTCCAAGAAGGTGGTGAGACACCTGGGGGCAGGTGCTTTTGAATTGTTTTAGTAGAGACCCAGAATCTCCAGCCTGAATGTCCTTTCTCCTGCCCTAAGATTGGAAAGCAGATCAAGGAATCTTCCAGCAGGATGCAGCCTCATTGGGGGTGGTCAAGAGTGGAGACCACTGACTTTCTGGGTATGGCCTCTTCAACTTTACCAGGCCAAAATGGAACTTTCTCCATGCACCCAGAGAGAACCAAATTCTCAATGACAGACAGTTAAATCAGAACACCTGGTGAATAAGCCTAACAGTGAAAGCATTCATCCACAGTGGTAGTCTTCTCTTTGTAGACCTGAACTGTTCATGCCCATATTCAGGGTCCCTCCAGGTCTCTCAGTCTCTGAAGTGGCCTAATGAGCATGATATTGGGGCCAGTGGGGACTCAGATCCTCTCCAGGCCCAGAGGTGCCTGGTGATCTGAGCTGTCCCCTGCACAGGGCCTGTGCCTTCTCTTCCGGGACCTGGAGCTCAGCCCCAAAATGTATTTTGCTGAATTTGCCACTAAGAAGCCTGCTTCTCTAAGACAACTCTTTTCCATAAACACTTTTGTCAAGTTTCAAATTCTTTCCTTTCCTAGTCATTATTTTTGCATTCTAATTATATTTTGAGCATAGTTGACACAGAACAAAAAGGATAAATGCACCAAATATAAGTTAAAATCTATATTAAAATGACCACCCCTCAGCTCACATTCCAACTTAAAAGCTAGAACACTACCAGTAACTTGTATCCACCGACCCCATCCACATCGCTCCCCTGCAAAACAGCCACATCTTGAATTTTGTGTTTACCACTCCTTTATGTTTTTTGCAGTTTGCACATATAAATGGATTCCATAATTGGAGTTATACTCCGTATAGTCTTCTACAGACTTGCATATTCTGCTTAGTATCATGTTTCTAAGGTGGATTCATGTTGTTCCAAATAGCTGGGGTCTGTCCATTTGAATTGCTGCACATTATTCCTCTGTGTTACAAGGTGACCTGATTTATATGTCCATTCACCTGTCTACAGACCTGGAAGTTGTCTGAGTTGTTGAGGGCCTTGTGCTGTACTAAACACGCTGCTATAAACACTTCTGCACACATGTGATGCCCATATGCAAGAAGCTATCTGGGGTCCACACCTGGGAGTGGTGTTGTCGGCTCAGTGGAAATTCAAATGTTCAGTTTCACAAGACAATGTCTAATTGTGCCCCCACACTCTGTCTTTAAGTATGTGGTTGCCAGTATTACTCTTCCCCGTTATTCGCTCCCAGCCTATAAGAGGATTGATAATAAATCTCAACTCCTGCCAGTGGCATGCAGTGTCTTGTTGTGGATGGCGTCTGCCTCCCTGCCATGTGACTTGCACTGACCAATGGAACGTGACAAGAAATGACAAGTACGTTCTCTAAGCAGAAACTTTAAGGGCCACCACAAGGTTCTGCCGTCGTTCTTAGATGGCAGCTGCTGCACCACTCCGGACCCCAGGAGGAAGACACGTGGAGCAGAGTTGCCACCATCACAAGTGACAAAATTTATGAGGGAGAAATAAACCATGGTTAGAAGCCACTGAATTTGGGGGCTGTGTTACCGCATTGTAATACGGCAAAACTGCCTGATTCAAGACAAGTATTTACTGAGCACCTCCCACATGCCAGGCCTGGTGCTGGGTTCTGCAAAAGCAGTGACGGCCCAGACAAACAAGGTCATGACCTCCTGGGGTTCACACTCTACACAAGTATCCAGTCCCAAAAGTCCTTGGGATTTTCACATTTAACTCCCAGGAACAAACCCATCAGTTAAGACTCCTTCTGTCAGAAGGGATGCACTTGAGAAAGAAACATGGAAATTTGTGGATTCTCATAAACAGAAAGTCCAGGAATTAAGCTTGAAGCAGGGCTATCCAGGAGCAAACAAGACTATTGGGGCCCATTCTCATTCTCTCTCTATCCTCTCTTTCTCTCTCTGTCTGTCTCTCTCCATCTCTGCCGTTTTCCTCTGTGTTTGCCCCCATGCTCATGTAGTCAATCCGGGCTACACCTCCCTGTAGCTCTAAGAGCACTAATTCAAAGTCCTGGGCCTGACTCCCACAGACAGATTGGCCCACAGCCCATCCCTCAGCCAATCAATGTCCAGTGAGAAGGGATACACTGACTGGTCCAGGCCTGGGTCATGTGCCACCCCTGGAGCTGGTGAGGGGGTCACCCTCCCCAAACCACATGGGCCAAGAAGAAGGTAGGGGGTAGATACCCTCAGGAAAAATCAGGGCACTCTTACAGAAGGCACAACAGATGCTAGATGGCAGACCAGCAATCACCCTTCCCGATGGTACACAGAAGCTGGCTCCCCCTGGCCCATGAGAGACGAACACACTCCACATTCAGTGACGTCACATTGGTAGTGGGAAGTCAGCCGCTGTAGGGTGTTTATACCAAAGGAATAGGCAGGCGCTGCACAACAGGGCTCTAACTTCCCCAGAGAACCAGTTGCTCTGCGTTTGCCAGCACACTCCTGCCCCCAACTCCGTTTCCTACTGGTTGTATTCTAGCTCTGCCTACCCCATATCACAGCGTCACTTGGACATGGCCACGGACCTCTCTGGGACTTGACTTCTCACGACTGTAAAGCGGGAAGTTGGGCTCACTCCTTTTGAAGGGACCTGCCATCTCTGACAGTTGTGAGTCTGTGAGACCCTGGAAGGTGTGTGTGTGTGTGTGTGTGTGTGTGTGTGTGTGTGTGTGTGTCCGCGCGCGCGTGCACAAGCTTAAATTTGCTTTCTCTGCATCAGAAATCACAAATGCAGGCATTGGCTATAAACTCCAATATAATTTGGTGAGCTGTACCTCTTCTCTCGGGCTATTAAATCATTTCTCCTCCAAAGGTACACATGTTGCGGCATAAGGAGCAAACTGTTGACAGATGGTGGAGAAACTTCACAGGCCCATAATTGAGACTTATTTTCATACATTTGTGCCAGTTTGAAATCTAATTGCCAATAAAACAATACTGTGATACTGCCACATCTAATACCTCTGCCACTCTCCAAAGTTACACTTGAATCCACTAGTAAATTCTAATCTCCCAGAGAAAAATATTTCCCCCTCTCCGTCGGCAAAGCAGAGCTATAAATCCATGTACAGTGGTTCATTTTCAAATGCGAACCTCCTTTCCCTGGTCCCCAAAGAGCCCTCACTCGGCTAATGTTAGTGCCTGCCTGAGAGCAGTAGATATTCTTTGTTTACTTGACAGAGCACAGATGTGGCCTAGTGAATCTGGGATGAGGCCTTTTGCAGAGAAATGCTCTGATGGGCTCGGTCACCCTCCCTCTTCAGAGTGACCCAGGACCGTGGTCAGAGAGATTTTGCCCCCATAGTAGAAAAGTGACCAGAGACCCATCACTGCCCACTGAGCAAGGGAAGGTGGAAGAACCGAGAATCCCCCTCCCTGCTTTTCTATTTTCACCCTCCTGATGAAAAGGTTTGAGGATAGATCGATCCAGATCAATTGAGCCTGTAAATAAAAAACGGGCTTTCGGCAGGAGGAAGGAGGGCAGGGGCTGGGTTCATTTGTGTCTACTGAAAAATGCAACCTGTCACCTCAAACCACAAGACTGCACGTAGCAGTAATAGCCATTGTTCACGAGTCAGAGCTTTGCCCAGTTTACAAAGAAATCACCATTGCGGGCTGAGTGCGTGCCCTGTCTGTGCCAAGCCCAGAGATGGTGTGGTGAATACAGCCAATATGGCCCTTGCCTCTGCGGTCTTATGTGAGCCCTGGTAGGTGGGTTAGTATTTCCCTACCATATAGACAGAAAGCTGAGGCTCCGAGTGGCCAAATAACTCTTCCTGCAGGACACACAGTGGTTGGCAGAGGGGTGGCCTGCACTTGGATCATCTGACTCAACTCCAGGTCCAGTGCTGCCGTTACCAGGGTTCAGTGAGACAGTTAACTCTGGAAGCTTTAAACAGGTCAGGTGCCTTCTTCCCCCCACCCCCAGCCCCGCCTCCCCCGTCGTCCTCTCTTCCACTTGGGACTACATCTCCCTCACCCACACACACAGACCTTTAAACACGTGAAGATTGTTATGTAGCTTTCTGGAGGCTTCCCTTCTGCATGCAAAATGCACTCAGTTGCTTCAGACATTCCCCAATCCTGGCCCGACATCTGACCGCCGCTTCTCAAACTGCGGTGTGCACAAAAATCAGAGAACTTGCGGAAATGCAAACTTCGGCTGGAGAGGTCTGGATGGGGCTTGAGACTGCATCTGTAACCAGTTCCCAGGGAGTACAGGTACTGCTGGGACACAGACCACAACTGGAGCGGTGACCTCAGGGCACAGAGCTGCACTGCCCTGTATCAGTAACCACTGGCCACATGTGGCTGCTGAGCATTTGGAGTGTGTCTGGTGCAAGTGAGGAACTCAGTTTTTATTCATTTAATTGTAATTATTTAGAATGTAAATTTTAAAAAACTAAAGCATTAAAATTAAATTTAATTAAACTTAATTAAAATTAAAAAATATTTTTCCATTAAACACAATTTATTGTTTTGCTAGAACTCTATTTTTTTATTTTAACCACTGAAAATTTAGCATGTGAACTAAGATGGGCTGCAAGTGTGAGATACACTGAATTTCAAAGACTTTGTACTTGGGAAAATATTGCAATACCTGACTATACTGATTAATACTGAAATGAACATGTTTTGAATATACTGGCTATTATTGGCTACTAGAAAATTTTTAATTTTAGATAGATGATAGATAGATAGATAGAGTGAGTGAGCTTACATTATAATTCTACTGAACAGCCATTGTCTAGATCATTCTCTAGCCTTTTGTTTGTCTAACTTCCAGCTTATCAACATTCCATTAACCCATGGTCTGGACACTACACTCAGACGGACACATCCTGAGATTATTGGGCTGTTTTGCATGAGTTAGAGGGGCAATGACATCACATCAACCCCTTTGTCTTTTTGTCACCTGATATTCATCAGCTCTCCCCTAACCTCCACATGTGTGGTCTAGACTTGTGAGCTGTTACCATTGTTCAGATGGTACCATTTGCCTTATTCAGTTTCTCTTGCTTGTTTCAGCCCATTCTTCCTGCCAGTCAGGGTCCCCCTGCACCTGGATTCTGTCATTCAACATCTGTGTCTCAACTTCAAAGCTCCTTCCTGTTTGATAAGCTTGCCCTCATATCTGCCACTAGGGCAGCAATTCAATCGTTGAAGGGGATAGGCCACATCTACAGACTCATTGCTGGCCCCCAGAGCCCTGCTTCCAGGGTGACAACAGCCCATTTACCAGCACCCTTTGGGTACTGTACAAAGAGGTGGCACTCTGCCTGTCTGTGCTATCACCCAAAATCTGCAGGAAGGTGTAAGAGTTTGTCTACCACTCAGCTAAAATTCCACTGCCAGAAAAAAACCTCCCTGGGGAATAAGCGTGGAACAACCACAAGGAAGTTCAAAACAGAGCCATTTAGTATAGAAAATAGCAAGGAGCACCTTACATGCTGTCGATAATCAGGAATTGTTTAAAACAGAGTATGATAAGTCCTGCTGGAACAACCTGCAAATGTTTTTTTTTTTTCAAATGGTGTTCCAGAAAAACATTTAATGACATGGAAAATTGTCCTTAATATATTTAAGTGCTAAAAGCATGTACCATAACAGTATGTAAAGAATACTATTTTCAAGTATGGATTTGTATTAAGTGGAAAAAAGACTGGTACAAAAATATATCAAAATGGTAAACATGGTCATCTCTCGATGATGGACTTTTATTTTCCTTGTGGAGTGTTCTGCTTACATTGTCTTGGTTAATACTTGCTTGTTTAATACTGGGGGATCACTGGCATTTTACAAGAGACTGAAACCAAGTTTCAGGGAGGTTACCCAGTCTGTCCTGGGCCTCTCTGCAGGAGGCACAGGGCCTCTAGGAATCTAGTGTTTTGCTGGCAAAGCTTCAGGCTCTTCCCCAAGACCCACTGCTGCCCTCCTAGGGAATGGGCCCAGAGGGTCCTGTAAGTATAGGATATCCAGATTTCAGCAAAATGTCTAATTACAGCCTATCTTCCTAGTTGTGCTTTAAATCCACTCCCCTCTTGCCTAGTGGAGGACATGGCTTCAGCTCTCTTTCCTCTCTCCCACAGCACCATGCTCCTCCTCTCTACAGGATCACCCCTTTCAGCAAACGAACAAGCTCTTTAAAGGAAAAAAAAAAGGCTTCCCTAACCCCATGTTTCCCTCCAGTTACCACCCCATTTCTCTCTTTACTTTTGCAACAGAAATTCCTGGAAAAAACGACCACACAGGATTATTGAACAAATGGTACCAATTGTTAGGTACCCCATCAGACATGGCAAGGAGATGATGGGGTGACCAGCTTTGCAAGACACTTTGTGACAACTGTCTCATTTGGCTACTCAGAGCCCATGTATCAATGCACAGAATGTTCTGCCATTTCACACCTGACCCCTATGGCAAGTAAGAGCTAGAGTGGCAGGAGCAGTTCCAAGCCCAGGGCTCCTGGTTCCCAGAGGAAATCTACACAAAGAATATGATGAGACCCTCAGGAACCAAGCCCCAGAACATACCCCATCTCTTTAAGAACAACAGCAACGGAACTAGTCAGAAAACAGAAAAGTAGGGGCGCCTGGGTGGCTCAGTCGGTTAAGCGTCCGACTTCAGCTCAGGTCACAATCTCACGGTCCGTGAGTTCGAGCCCTGCATCGGGCTCTGAGCCTGGAGCCTGCTTCCGATTCTGTGTCTCCCTCTCTCTCTGCCCCTCCCCCGTTCATGCTCTGTCTCTCTCTGTCTCAAAAATAAATAAAAACGTTAAAAAAAATTTTTTTTAAAAAGAAAACAGAAAAGTAGGCAAAGATATAAGAAAAGACAATATTCTAAAATAAAGAGCTGAGGGGTGCCTGGGTGGCTCGGTTGGTTGAGCATCCGACTTCGGCTCAGGTCATGATCCCATGGTTCATGAGTTCAAGCCCCACATCAGGCTTGCTGTTCTCAGCACAGAGCCCACTTCAGATTCTCTGCCCCCACCCCCCCCACCCCCGCTTGAGCTCTCTCAAAAATAAATAAAACATTAAAAAAATAAAGATTATTTAAAAAGCAGGGAGCACCTGGATGGCTCAGTCGGCCTAGCTTCTGACTTCAGCTCAGGTCATGATCTCACAACTCCTGAGTTCAAGCCCCATGTCAGGCTGTAAGCTGACAGCTCAAAGCCTGGAGCCTGTTTCAGATTCTGTGTCTCCATCTCTCTGCTCCTCTCCTACTTGCACACGTGCGCTCTCTCTCTCTCTCTCTAAAAAATAAACATTAAAAAATAAAATAAAGAGCTGAGGAGCACCTGGGTGGCTCAGTCGGTTAAGTGTCCAACTCTTGATTTTGGCTCAGGTCTTAATCTCACTCCCTGCATTGGGCTCTGTGCTTACAGCTTGGAGATTCTCTCCCTCCCTCTCTCTCTGCCCCTTCCCTGCTTGCTCACACATGTTCTCTCTCTAAATAAATAAACTTAAAAATTTTTTTAATAAAATAAAGAGCTGAAATTGCAGATCAAAGGGTAATTTGTCCTCTCAGATTAATTCACTCAAGAGGTAAAGACTCCAGTGGGCGGAGAAATTGAGTCAGCTACACAGGACACAGTCAGGCTGCCTCCATGCCCCTCTCTGGAGCAGTCAATGTCAAAAGATGGAAAAACAACTCTTGGATGACAGAGAGAGGTGCGTGGGAGATGGGCTAGATGGGTGATGGGGATTAAGGAGGCACTTGTGATGAGCACCGGGTGTTGTATGTAAGTGATGAATCACTGAATTCTACTCCTGAAACCAATATTGCAGTGTATGTTAACTAACTGTAATTTAAATAAAACCACAGGGGAAAAAAAGAAAAGAAAAACAACTCTTACAGAATTTAAGGGTTGGGGGTGGGAAGAATGGGACCCAAGACTTTTATTAACCCAGATAAAGTGTCACTATATATAAAGACAACAGAGAAGTTCTCAGAAAGATAGCACTCATCAAACCCTTCCTAGTGATAAAAATCTAGCCAACCAATAAATGAATCCAAAAGGGGTAAAAACAGGAACTTGTGAATGGAAGGGCTGTACTGTACAAGACAGTAAAAAATGAATTCAGTTAACTACAGAGAAAAATCTAGGGAAATGTGAGAACTGAGGTTACACTGAGAGCTTCAAACAGTATAGACCTTGACAATGTCAAAATCATAATATAATGAACAACAATCGGAAGGCACAGGCAGAGGAGGAAAAGGTGGAGGAAGTTTCTGCACCCAAAATTCCGGGTGCGCCAATGTAAGGAGTCAGTCCTTTCTAAGGCTGAGTTCTGCAATTTCCCAAGCATTATGCCATCAAGTCATCAGGCTCTTGGCCCTGAAGTCCTCCAGATTCAGCTTTACCCATGGTCAGTTAAATGACTCACCCGCACTTTTCTTGGGAAGCTAATTTTCCCAAATCCAGCTCAGTGACAATGCTCTGATTAAAATGCTAGGCCTAAACAACTGGCTAAAAGAGCTCCCAGCTTCCTAAGAGACAGGGGTCTCCCCCCAACTCCAGTCTTGTCCCACCTGAGATCTTTTCCTCCCCCCAACTCTGGGGCCCCCTCCACACAAGGCCCCTCCACTCTGCTCAATATATGCCTTTGCCAGCTCCTGCACTCAACACCCCCACCCTCCCCACTTTCTCCTACACCTCTGACCCCACGCTTGGGGAGAAGGGGTCCATTCCTCAGTGTCCACAGCCCCCTGCGGATCACTGACCCCCTGAAAATATCCCAGAAAGTCTCTTCTGCCACCCCCAAACCTCATCACCATCCTCTTCTACGATGTTTCTCAAAATGTGGTCCACAGATACTAATCTCACAAAATGCTCCATTGAATAAGGATGTCATAGTCCCATATGTCTGGGAATCATAGCTCTCATACCTTTATCCTGAGTGCCACCAGGTACAGAGGTATGTTAAAAGCAAGAAAAACCATGGGGCGCCTGGGTGGCTCAGTCGGTTAAGCGTCCGACTTCAGCTCAGGTCACGATCTCGCGGTCCGTGAGTTCGAGCCCCGCGTCGGGCTCTGGGCTGACGGCTCGGAGCCCGGAGGCTGCTTCCGATTCTGTGTCTCCCTCTCTCTCTGCCCCTCCCCCATTCATGCTTTGTCTCTGTCTCAAAAATAAATAAACGTTAAAAAAAATATTTAAAAAATAAATAAAATAAATAAAAAAAATAAAAGCAAGAAAAATCTCACAGTAAAGATTTCCCAGACTTCCCCCTTCATGGAAACCTTGTCACAAAAATGCCTATTAACATTTGCTTGAATTGGCAGTCAGTGGAACACATTTGGGGAAACTGTTCTACCAAACTCCATGACACTCTCTCGCTCACCTAGTAGCTTTATCACATAGCACACATTCCCCTTCTGCTTGCCTGCCTTCCTCCACAGTCCTTCTCCACTTTGCCCCTTCTGCAGGTATAGTGGAAATGACTTTCTGCCTGCCCAGTATCCTTCACCCTTCTGATAAAAGCATTTGCTTTGGGAACCATCCTACCCTCAGACAATGTGACTCAGCTCTAAAGGTTAAGTGTGACTCAGACCTGGCCAATGACAGAATTGAATTCCCCTGGCCACAGTAATCGGATCACCGATGGGCTGGGAGCAAGAGCCAGGTCAGTAAGACCCAGCTCCAAGCCTTTGCTGAAGCGTCCAGGGAAAAGGCGCTCTGTCTTCTGCTGGCAGTGCCCAGCTAGTAGGATGTAAGCACAGAGCAGCTGGTGGGTATCTTCCAGTCTGCCTGAGACATAAATCGACACAGAAGAAAGTGAGGTCATAAGATATTCCAAAGAATTAAATGGATCCAGCAATGCCTGCTTTCTTGTACTTTTCAGTTATAAGGATCAATAAATCCTTCCTCTTCCCTAATCTAGTTGTGTTGAGTTCCTGTTACCTGCAACCGACTCAATCATAATAATAGCAAATATTTATTTAATCGGTGTTATGTTTCATGCACTGTGGTAAATGCTTAACATAGGTTTCCTCATTTAATCCTAACAAATACGAAGAAATAGATTTTAATATCACTGTGTATACCACGGGTGAAGAAATCAGGACACAGGGAAGTTAAGCAATTTGCCAAAGTCTGCACAACTAGTATATGGCAGATCCAGGCAGTTGCCCTTGAGCCCACCTTCTTAACCACAAAGCCATCCGCCTCCATCATTACGAATTCTAACCAGCGTAGCAGACTCAGCCCAAATGCTGTGCCCAATCCCATCCTTAATCAGGAGGGAGTTCAGTGGCTGATTAATTCAGGAAAAGTTGGCCTCAAGTAATCCCAGGCTCAGCTGAATTCCCTCACTGCTCCTCAGAAAACCCTTTCAACCCACTTCGTGTCAACTCCCAACCAAATTCCCCACCTCAGCTGTTCTAAATTTTCTCTGTTACTTTACAGAAGCTCTCTGACATGATTCTCTTCAACAGCAACCTTCTCAAACTCAAAATTTGTCTTCAGTTATCCTTCATTTGTCCTCCAACACAACTCCTCAAGTGAGGCCAGGCCTCATTCGCTCACTTCCTGGGCTAACCATGGATGGGGATCCTTGTCCCTCTACTGTCCCCTCCCCTGGGATCTCAACCCCTCAGTTTAATTATCCCAAGTGGAAAAATGACTTGGTATACAATGACATACAATAAGATCAATACAATGAGATACTCCAACTAATTATATGATGCTAGCAACACCAGGAAATAATATGCAATGTAAAAAGCAGACCACAAAGTTGTGCGTGAAGTAGACTCTGATATGTAAAGATAAGCAGGTAGAGAATAAAGACACAGAAAACCCACAAAAGCACTCAAAATGGGTGTCCTTTCTTTTTAAAAAAAATTTTTTTAATGTTTATTTATTTTTGAGAGAGACAGAGACACAGAATCCAAAGCAGGCTCCAGGCTCTGAGATCCAGCACAGAGCCCGTTGTGGGGCTCAAACTCGCAAACCATGAGATCATGACCTGAGCTGAAGTCAGAAGCTCAACTGACTGAGCCACCCAGGCGCCCCCAGGTGTTCTTTCTCAGTGGAACAATGGGCGATGGTTTGTTCTTGTCTTTCTACTCTTTTTATTTTTCCAATTTTCAACTTGTATTACTTTCAAGTGAAAAAATATTTCAAATATACACACACTATAAACAATTTACTTAAAACTCCCTTCAATTACGATACTTTATTCCCTAATCCCCCCCACCACCACCACCACCAAAATTTTTGAGAAAAGGCATCTACGTACAGCTGGGTGGCTCAGTCAGTTGAGCGTCTGACTTTGGCTCAGGTCGTGATCTCATAGACCGTGAGTTTGAGCCCTGCATCGGGCTCACTGCTGTCAGCACGGAGCCTGCTTCAGATCCTCTGCCCCCCTCTCTCTCTGCACCTCCGCTGCTCACACTCTCAAACAAAAACATTTAAAAAAGAAAGAAAAGACGTCTATACTTACTGTCTCTGCCTTCCTCACTCCTAACACCTCCCCCCCCACTTCTCCCCTTTGATTTCTGGCTTTTCTCCACAATATTCTCCTAAATAGCCTCTCTGGAACATTGCCAAGTTCACTGGCACATTTCTCAACCTCTGCATCAGATAATACTGCTGATCACCATTCACTGTTTCAATGAAATTTTTTTTTGAGTAGTGACACTAGTATAATGAACCCCCTGAACCCAATGCCACCCCCCAGCATTCACCATTATCGACTTATACAAACCTAGCTCAAGCCATCTTATCTGGTTCATGGGATAAGGAAATCCAAACGGAGCACCATAGCTTCAGAGGCATAACTCTTTCTAGGAATTCAAACAGTGCCACCTGGACCACAAAGAGGGTAGGAGGTTGGAGGTTATAGACAAGAACTCTAGCTGCATAATCCACTACAAAAAGCCAGAAGAAAAATGATGTCCCATATTCCCCTTACTCAAAATAATCACACCTGACGTTTTGGCATGTTAGTTTCATCTCTTAGCCGTGCACATTTTACCCTGCTCACATGGAAATTTTCAACCACGCCAAAGTATTGCATCCTATACGGTGGCAATAAAGACACAGATATATTTTCACCAGCTCCATCACAAGAAGTAACCACTGCACCAATACATTACTTACAGTCCTCACAGGGAGATGTCTAGGACGGTGTGTGATGCCTGCCCAGTCTCTCTACGGCAGCCGTTCTACAGTGGCAGTGCTGTCCAACCGAACTTTCTGCAATGACCTGTGCTGTACAATATGGGAGCCATTAGCCACATGTGGCTAGGAGTCCTTATAATGTGGTTAGTATGACTGAGTAACTGAACTGTTGATTTTATTTAGCTTTAAGTAACTTGAAATGTTTAACAGCTTTATTGACCTGCCATAACATTCCACCTTTTAAAGTGTACAATCAGTGGCTTTTAGTATATTTCACATAGTTCTATAATTATCACCACTAATTTTATTTTTTAGTATAACTTCATTTATTTTTTTTTGTTTTTTTGTTTGTTCGTTTTTTTCGCTTATTTTTTTAAGTAAGCTCTATGCCCAACGTGGGGCTTGAACTCATGACCCTGAGATAAAGAATCGCATGCTCTACCAACTCAGCCAGGCAGTCACACCACCACTAATTTTTTAAAACATTTTCATCATTTCCCAAAAAGAAACCCTGTACCTATTATCAGTTATTCCCCATTCTCCCCTCCCCTTAGCCCTTGACAACTACTAATCTACTTTCTGTCTCTGTGGATTTGTCTATCTGGACATTTAATATAAATGACATCATATAATTTGTGGTCTTTGGTAACTGACTTTTTTCATTTAGCATAATGTTCTCAAGATGCATCCACGCGGTAGCATGTATCCATACTTCATTCCTTCTAACTGCTGAATATCATGCCATTGTATGGATATACCACTTTTTGGTCATCCACCATCAGCTGATGGGCATATGTGATGTTTCCACCTTTTAGCTATTATGAATAATTCTGCCACTCTGAACAGTTTTGAGAGGATGTAAGCTTTCATTTCTCTTGGCTATATGCCCAGGAGTGGAATTTCTTGGTCATATGGTAATTCTGTGTATAACATTTTTGAGGAACTGTACAACTGTTTTCCAAAGCGGCTGTGCTATTTTGCAATCCCACCAGCAGCGTACAAAGGTTCCAATTTCTCCACATCCTTGCAGACACTTGTCGTTGTTTGTCTTTTTTATTATAGTCATCCCAGCAGGTGTGAAGTGGTGTCTCATGGCTTGAATTTGCATTTCCTTAAGGATGAATGATGCTGAGCATCTTTTCATGTGCTTACTGGACATTTGTGTATCTTCTTCGGAGAAATGTCTCTGCACACCTTTTGCCCACTTTTTAACTTAGTTATTTATCTTTTTGTTATTGAGTTATAATAGTTCTTTCTATATTCTGGACACAAGTCCTTTATCAGATCTAAGATCTGTAAATGTTTCTTCTCATTCTGTGGGTTCCTCTCATTTTCTTATCGATGCCGTTGGAAACACAAAATTGTTTTGTTTTTTATAATGACCAGTATATCTGTTGCTTGTTTTAGTATCCTATTCAAGTAACTATTGCCCCTAACCTCACATCACAAATACTTAATTCTATGTTTTCTTCTAAGAGTTGCATAGTGTTAACTCTTAACTTTTGTAAATGTTATCAAGTAGAGGTCTAACTTCATTCTTCTAGATGTGGTTATCCAGTTTTCCCAGAACCATTTGTTGAAAAGAATATTCTTCCCCCAGTCGAGTTATTCTGGCACCTTTGTCAAAAAGCAATTGACTGTAAATGTGAGAGTTTATTTCTGGACTCTCAATTCTATTCCGTTGATCTAAATGTCTATTCTTATGCTAGTACCACACAGTCTTGATTGCTGTCTCTAGTACATTTTAAAACCAGGAATTGTGAGCCCTCTAAGTTTGTTCTTCTTTTTCAAGAACTTTACTGTCTACGCTAGGTTCCTAGAACTTGCACATGAGTTTTAAAATCAGTTTGTCAATCAGTGGAAAGGGGAGGCCAGCTGGGATTTTGACAGGGATTATGTTGAAATTGTAGGTCAACTGGGGACATATTGTCATTTTAACAATTTTAAGACTTCTAAACCTTGAACATGGGAAGTCTGTCCATTTAATTGTGTCTCATTTAATTTCTTCCTACAGTGTCTTGTAGTTTTAGTTATACAAGACATACAAGATTTCTTTTGTTAAATTTATTCCTAAGTATTTTATTCATTTTGATTCTATCATAAATGGAATTTCTTTCTTAATTTCATTTTCAGATTGTCCACTGCTAGTGTAAAGAAATTCAATTGATTCTTTATTTTTATCTTATATCCTGCAGTCATGCTAAAGGCAAGAGATCCTTTCTTGCCTCTTCCCACTTTTGATGACCACGGGCACTCCTTAGCTTGTGGCTAAGCCACTCCAATTTCTGCCTCCATCTTCACATGGCATTCTTCCCTGTGGCTCTGTGGCTTGTCTGTCTCTTACGAGGACATTGGATTTGGAGTCCACTTGTGTAATTCAGGATGATCTCACCTCTAGGTCTTTATCCTAATTACATCTGCAAAGGAACTTTTTCCATATAAGATAACATCCACAAGTTCTGGAATATAGACATATGTGGAGGGAGCACCACTGAACTCACTACATCCTCTATTCCTAGTTTATTGAGTGATTTTAATTTACAAAAGTGTGTTGGATTTTGTCAAGTGCTCTTTCTGTGCCTACTGAGTTGATCATGTGGTTTTTGTCTTTCATTCTATGGACAAAATACATTGTTGATTTTCAGATATTTAACCAACCTTGCATTCCTGGGATAAATCCCACTTGATAATGTACATGATCTTTTTATGTGTGGCTGGATTTAATTTACTAACAATTTATTGAAGATTTTTGCGTATATATTTGTGAAGGATACTGGTCTATAGTTTTATTTTCATGTGATGTCTTTGTCTGGTTTTCATATCTAGATAATGTGGTTTCTGGCTTATAAAAGGTGTGGGGAGTATTCCTTCTTCTCCTGCTGTTTGAAAGAGATTGTGATAGGTATTGATTTTTCTTTAAACATTTGGGAGAATTTGCTAGTGATGCCATCTGGGCCTGCTATTTTCTTTGTGGGAAGTTTAATTACTAAGCCAATCTTTTTATTTGTTACAGATTTATTCAGATTTTCTATTTTCATGAGTCAGTTTTCATAGTTTGTGTATTTATAGGAATTTTCCCACTTCACATAGGTCATCTAACTTGATGATGTACAGCTGTTCATAATGCAGTTATAATCTGGTTTATTTCTGAGATATCAGTCATGATCTTATTCTCCTATAATCTGTTTATTTCTGTAACATCAGCAGTGACATTGCTTTTTCATTTTTGACACTTTTCATTTAGACACTTGATTCTTCCTTTTTTTGCTCGGTCAGTCTAGCTAAACGGTTGTCCATTTTGTTGATATTTTCAAAGAAATAACTTTTCACTTCATTGACTTACTCTATTTTTCTATTGTCTCTACTAAGCTTACTGAGATTTGTTTCCTGGTCTAGCAAATATTCTAAACCGGAGAATGTTTCATGTACACTTAAGAAGAACACATTATTTTGCTTTTGTTGGATGAAGTGTTTTGCAGATAGTTGCTTGTTGATCTCAGCCTCGTTCTATCCATTATTGAAGGTGGGGTATGGAAGTCTCCAACTATTACTGTTAAATTGTCTATTTCTCCCTTCATTTCTGTCACCTTTTTGCTTGATGAATTTGAGGTTCTGTTGTTAGGTGCATATGTTTTTATAATTGTTATGCCTTCCTGATGGACTGATCCTTTTATCGTTATAACATGCTCTTCTTTGTCCCCAGTAACAAGTTCCATCTTAAAGTCTCTTTTGTCTGATAATAGTATAGCTAATCCAGCTGTCTTTCTGTTACTGTTTGCATGGTATGCCTTTTTCTATCATTTACTTTCAACTTATTTGCATTTCTGAACCTAAAGTATGTCCCTTTGAAGACAGCCCACCAGTTCATTTTAAAGCAGATACCAAACAGGAGATCATTTCACAATACCATTATCATACCTTAAAACATTCATGAAACCTCCTAATACCATCAAATTCCCAATAGGTAATCGGTGTTCATTTTTCAAATCTCTACCTCATGAGTTCCTAGACACAGTGCCCTCCTGGTGTCCTACACCAGGGGGCTGCAATTCTCGCCTGAACCTTCAAAAGATGTCTCTCTTCCCCAGAGACTCTGTCCTCAGTTCTCTGATCTGTCCTCGCATTCTCTCAGGCATCTCATCCTCTCCTACGGTACCAACTATCAGTTCAACACAAGAGACAGCTCAGATTTGTTCTCAGGCAGGAACTTCCCACTTCCAACTGCCTGATGGAATATCTGTTCGGGAGCCCTCACCCTTCAAACTTCACGCTTTCCCGAAATTAATGCCTCATCTGGCCCCCAAATTTGTTCTTCTCCCAGCTACTCCATCTTGATCATCCACCGTCATCCTCCCAATGAGCTACACTCAAACCTCCTATCACCTTGGTCCCCTGCCTACCACCTCCCATATGTGCCTATACACTACCCTGCCAGTTTCCCCAGCCCACCACCCCATGCAACTGCCAGCACCTCTCTGGTGGATCTGTAGGGTTTGGGCTCTCATAACCCATCCTACCTGCAGGAAATTCCTGTCATCACACTTCTCCTCAGCTTGCCTCATCAACATGCCCTCAGTGAAAACTTACTTTCATGGTGCCTTACAGAGTTTGGCATATCCTATTTGAATCACAAAATGCACAAGAGGAAGTGATGGTCCAGAGAAGTTAATTTAGTTATCCAAGGACACAGAGCTGTCACCTGGGGGAGTTGAGACCTCGACCAGGTCTACCCGTCTCCAGGTTGTTCCATCGAGCTTAGCAGTGAAAAGTACCTCACCAGCCTTCTGGAGGGAACAAAGATGACTAAGCCACAGTCCCTGCCTTCCAGGAGTTCATGAGTTTGATGGGAGCCAAGACACAAATAGGAGAAAAGTCTATTTTGTTAAAAGGATTTAAAGCTTAGCAAAGACAGCAACAAGAGACATTGAAGCATTCCTCAGGTGTTTGAGAGTGCCATTTGCTGTAACATGCTTATCAGTGAGGGGCCTGGGGCTTGTGTTCAGGAGCTGTTAAAGCAGCATGGGGGACCAGCCTATAAGGGTGTGGCCTGGCTAGGGCAAGGGGGGAGGGGTCAGAAACAACAGGAAGAAAAGCTAGGTGAGGGTGGTGGATTCACACTGGGGAGGGTTGTGCTATCAGGATGAAGACTTTGTACTTAATTTAGCAATGGTGGTGCTTCCATTTGTTTAGAAACTTCACCCAGTAGAAGTTCACCCTGCATGACTGGTACAGGGCCTGAGGTTAGCTGAGATCTGAGTGCCAGCCTAAGTTTCTCCACTAATAGACAACGCGTTGTGATAGGTCCTATTCTAAGCACGTCATGTATGTTAACCCACTTAATTCTCACAGCCCTATGAGGTCGGTTTTATATCCCCATTTTATTGGTGGGAAAACAGAGACACAGTAAAGTGAACTACCTTTCTCAAGTTCTGATAGCTAGTAAGTGATGGAGCCAGGGTTCAAACCCAGGCTGTCTGTCTCAGACAGATGCTCACCAGCTAATACTGATATGCCCCAAGCTAATACTCTGCCACTTCCCTACTGGGCCTCTCCTCGGCCAGGGGCTCTACCCACTCCAACTTTGGTTTCTCCCTTTCAAAGTGACTCAGTGGTCTCTAAAGTCCTTTCCAGGACAAGAAGACAGAAAAGCAGAATTTGAACCTACAGTTTTGATGGTGAACCAGCCATCTCTCTCCTTGCCTGAGGAGATCCCTGTAAAAGGACAGTGGGGGAATTTAAAAGGAATAAACTCAATACAACTAAGAGAATGGGGTGGTACATCAATGTAGAAGTGATTTTGTGCATTTCTAGAATATGACTGGAAACGGACTGGAAATTGACAAAGTAGGATGGAAAAAAAGGCAGCCGAGAGAGAACACATGAGAATAGGGTTATAGCCAATGAGGAAGCCATCCTGCCGTGTCTAACCACAGAGAAATTTGAGACGCAAAGTTGCCAAGTAAGAAGGGGGCAGGAAGTCAGAACAGGGGAAGTCAGAACAGGGGATCAACAGGAAGTTGATCCAAAGTCTTTACAAAGAACACCCAACCCCATATGCAGGGGTCTCTATATCAAAGCATGCATCACACAGTGAAGACTGCACTGTCAGGAGCTGTGTGGGATAAACTATCTGGGAAGACCAAAGACAGCTCATAGGGTGTTACAGCTCCCACCTTATAGCATTTAGGCTCTCTCAGGGTAATAGCAACTTCCCGTTTACAAACCGTAATGGGAACCATGCAAGCCCTATGTTCTCAGAGCTCCCGAGCCACTCTTTCTTAAACTTGAATGGACAACTCAGAATCATCAGACATTTGAGGCAAATTGCCAATATGAAAGTGAGTGACCAAGAAATATTAAAAAAATAAAATAAATAAGGAGGCTATGACAATTCAGCACACAGAAGAGCACAGAGATTCAAAAAGCTATTTCATTTGTGAAGTAAGAAATATAAAACAGGAAATAATAGTACACAGAAGAAACATAAAACATGAAAAAGTACAAATACCATGAAAAACAGAGCATGAAAGACTTGTTGGAAATGTAAAATGAGATTATCAAAATAAAAGTTTCCATAAGAAGGGTTGGAAGATAAAGCCAAGGAAATCCTCCATATGTAAATCATAGATACGTAGATACAAAAATAGTTGAAGAAGGGGCACCTGGGTGGCTCAGTCGGTTAAGCGTCTGACTAGCGTCTGACTCTGGATTTCAGGCTAGGTCATAATCTCACCATTTGTGAGTTCGAGCCCCGCAATGGGCTCTGTGTTGGCGACACGGAGCCTGCTTGGGATTCCGTCTCCCTTTCTCTCTGCCCCTCATCTGCTTGCTATCTCTCTCAAAATAAATTCTAAAAATAAACTTTAAACAAATGATTGAAGAAGAAAATACAGTGATTAATCTATGGGCTCCAACATTTGACTAATAGGATTTCAGAAAAGAGACAGGAGGAAATCCTCCACAAAGGTGTCATCTGGTAGGGACAGGACAGGCATTCCAGGCAGAGGAAACAGCATACATAAGACATGGAGACCTGAGAGAGCATGAGCTATTTAGGGAACTGCAAGCAGTTCTGTGTGACAGAAGGACAGGATTCCTGAGAGGAAGGGCAGAGAGATGAGATCTCAGAGGTACCACCAGGAACACCTTAAATACCACGGGTCTTTAGCCAGCAGGTTCTTGAGGAATTTTTAAGCAAAAGGTAAGGTGATCAGGTTTGCAATTAGGGAAGATTGGTCTGAAGTCCAAAATATGGAAGAAAAACTGCTCTGGTCAATTGTTATGTAACAAATCACCCCAAACTTGGTAGCTTAAAACAACAACGGTCTTCTTTTTGCTCACAAATCTGTAATTTAGATGGGTTTCGGTGGAGACAGTTGTCTTTGCTTCATGTAGCAGCAGCTGGGGAAGCTCAAATGCTGGGAATGATTCAATGGCTTGGGGGCTGAGATCACAAAATGGCTGCTGCAGCTCCCGCCTCACATCCCTTTGGGAAACGTGAGAGAATGGCTTTTCCTAGATTCCCAGCAAATGTCTCATAGAGGCTCAAGGTATCTGACTGGGTCACACATTTACATCTGTGAGCCAGTCACTATGGCCCAGGCAATACAGTACACTGATTAGCCCGGCTTTGGTCACATGCTCTCCCTCCCAACTTGAGCTAGAGAGGAGCCCCACCATAGCATAGAGTGAGGGTGGTAAAGGGGAACATCTCCAAATGATAAGCTGTGGAGGATGAGGGATGGAAGCTGGACAGGCAAACATCAGGTATGCATGCTTCTCCATCTTCTTGTGCCTCCCCTCCCCCTCTGCCCATTCTTCTACAGAAGGAAGCTCTCAGTTCCCATGTCTTGATGGTTGGAAGGAATGCTAATTCCCCTAACTGGAGAGCTCTGTACTCAGAAGGGTCATTTACACTCTGCTCAATACAACTGATGAAGCATAAACTAATTAATTCTTAGAGTGAGAGCATCCCTATCAGGTTTTTCCAAATAGTAATGAATCATTATCAGCCAAAACCTTAACATCTGCTTACTCAATCAATCCACTGCTAGTCACGTGTTATTAATATCATTTGCACTGCTGCCCCAGTACCAGGCAGCCTGCATCCCCAGCCCCCAGTCTCATGAGCCTGTGTAGCCAGAGGACCTCAGGCCGCAAGAGGATGAGAATTTTACCATGGGCACTGGGGTGCAGCTTGTTGGGGGAATGGCTGTGGGTGCCGTCAAAGAATTGCCTACTCCCAACTGTTATCATCAGAAAATCTCAGAACTGAAGGGATCTTCAAGACTTATGGTCTTCCAGTCGTTTCTTACACACCTCCAACAGCATGGAGCTCATGACCTCACAAGGCAGCACATTACACTGTTTTACACATCTGTTAGAATTTCTCAGTCTTGGGGTGCCTGGGTGGCTCGGTCAGTTAAGCATCCGACTCTAGCTCAGGTCATGATCTCACGGCTCATGAGTTCAAGCCCCATGTCGGGCTCTGTGCTGGCAGCTCAGAGCCTGGAGCCTGCTTCATGTTCTGTGTCTCCCCCTCTCTCTTTCTCTCTCTCTGCCCCTCCCCTGCTCAGGCTGTCTCTCTGTGTCTCTCAAAAATAAATAAACATTTAAAAAATTAAAAAAAAAAGAATTTCTCAGTTTTTCCCAGTTAGTTTTAGATTAGTTAATTATATCCAAATTTGAGGCAGCTTGAATGAATATATCCAATGCTGAAAGAGAAAATGAACAGCAAAGGGACAAAGGCAGGAAGAAAAGGCAGGGGGAAAAAAAACAAAGCAGGGGCTAAGATTAGCAGGCAGAAAGGTAAATCATCCCATTTTATAGAGCCACAAATTTGACATTAAGCTTCCTTGTGGCCTAAAGGAAGAGGGAATCATGATTAGTTATAAATTCACATCAGTAAGAGATAAATGACAGAGAGAGATAAATAGATATCAAAAAAGGGTTTAAAAACTTGTTACAGGGGCACCTGGGTGGCATCTGACTTCGGCTCGGGTCATGATTTCATGGTCCGTGGGTTTGAGCCCCACATCAGGCTCTGTGCTGACAGCTCAGGCCTGGAGCCTGCTTCAGATCCTGTCTCCCTATCTCTCTGCCTCTCCCCCGCTCATGCACACACACACACACACACACACACACACACACACACTCTCTCTCTCTCTCTCTCTCTCTCCCTCAATTATAAATAAACATTAAAAAATTAAAAAATAAAAACCTTGTTACAGAAGTCTGTTTCTCCTGAAAGTGTTTCCTGATATTTAACCAAAATCTAATTTCCCTTTAATTTCTACACATCAGTTCAACTCAACATACATTTAAGAAATCCCCATGACTGCTTCATTCTAAGACTTCCAGCATGTTCCTGTGATGGGCAAGACCTTGGACTACGTGTTCTGTAGAGTTCCTATTCCCCAGCTTCTATCATTTATTATCCATGTGACCTTAAGCAAGTCACTTAATTCATGAGCCTCTGTTTCCTCATCATAGCATATAAACTAATAACCCTGGAGTACCTACTTTACAGGGTGAGAGACGAAAATGATGCATGACACACACCCCTCCCACTCTACCCTTCCAGTTGTATTGTTTCACAAACTCACTGTTCAGGGTCAAAATAATTGCTTGGTATATCCCCAAATTCCAGCTTCTCAGTCTTCTTTTGCCCAAGCTGTGCCTTCCACCTAGAACACCTTTCTCCCTACTCTTACCCCCCACCTGAATCTCTAAATCCTGCCCACCCTTCACCTCCCAGCTCACATGCCAGCTTTGTGAGTCCTACAGCTGCCCTTAATATTTACCTTCCCCAAACCTGCTAGCTTTTATCTGTACCTCCCTCAAGACCAATGTATCCATTCAGAAACTCCCTCCTGTTCTTTCTCAGGGAACTTAAATATTCTTTCAAATCTCAACTCCTGAGAAAAAGAAACCAAGAAAACCAGAAAAAGTACCATATTCTCCTGTGAGAATTAAAGCTTATCAATATAGAGGCATTACTGGTTTGAAGGAATCTGCCGATGTCAAGTTGAAACCAAAAGCAGGCAGAGTTGAAGGTTAAGGTTGACCTGAGTCACTCTTGCTCATGGCTGTTGTGTTATCAGTGTGTGTTTGGTGCCCTTTTTCCTGCTAATGGTGAGTTATTCTTGCAAATAAAATATGTATTAATAAGTTTACGTGCACAGCATATTTTACATAAATCCTATGAGTGGTGTTCCAAGAATAACAAGTTTTGGAAGACAAGGAATTCCTTAGTACTGTTAGCCTTACTGGGAGATCTCAACATTACATTATTCAAGCACTACCTGATTATGTTGACTGGCATTTTCCCAGGTTTTAATACCCACTGTAGGCTATATATAGTTCTCTACTAAATATTTCTTATTTCTTCATCAAAAATTTTAGTTATACATAATAATGAGGAAAGAAAATGAAGAACATTGGTAGTCTTGAGAATAACTTAGGATGTTAAAAAGTCCCTGGAATTCTCATATTTTTCCCCTGGATTCCCAAAATTCCACTCATTGCATTTAGATCCTCCTTTCTCCTTTGTGTTACAGTTATTCACCCATTGTCAGCTCCTCTAATAGACTGCTGGGTTGGATGACAAGAGTCACACTCAGTCAGTGCTAATCCTCCTTCCATCCCCTGTGCTGCTTAGCATGGACCTCACACACAGGAAACCAAGACCGCTTCTCAAAGTACAAAGAGCAGGGACATTGGGGATTTGAATGTCAGTGCTGTCACCTTCTCATTATCTGGACTTATATGTGGCTTAAATGCTCTAAACTTCAGCTTTCTCATCTGAAAAGTGAAGGTAATGATAATGTCCACCTTGAAGGGTTGTAGTAGGAATCAAATGAGATCATGTATATGAAACACACCCAGTACATGTGTCACCTTTCTTTCCAGGAAACATTCAGTGCTAAGAGAATGGATGACTGGATGGATGGATGGATAAACTAGTGGGGAGAATAGCAAGCCTTCCCATACACACATTTCTCACTTCTGTCCCCAACTCCTCCCACAATCAGACAGAGAGTCTAAACTGAAAGAATCTAATGAGAGGCAGGGACATTCCCTGGGTTGGAAAAAGCAGCCATCAAAAGCCAGTGTGCTTTTTGTGATGCCACAGGCCCCAGGAGATGCAGAAACAAATCCCACATTCCTCAGCAAAACTGATATATCGCAAATGGGAGGACCACAGACTAGCTAACAGAAACAATGTTGGCTTTTAAATTCTTCCAGATGTAGATTGTCTTCCGGAAGGGAAGAAGTGAGTCACCTTTGAACATAGGAGCTCAGATCCTTTCTTTAGAGATCTCTCTCTCTCTCCCTCCCTACCTCCCCACGTCCCCACCTCCCCATCTTTTAGCTCTGTTCCCCTCAGTTTTGAAGTCACTCTCAGAGAGACCATCTCCTCATGGTGTCCCTTGCATGCCTTACCTCAAACCAGTTTAGCAAACACTAAAAAGAGAATTTCTATACTAGCAACAAACAACTGGCAAACGAAATTTTAAAAAATACTCTTTCTAATAGCATCAAAAATATAAAATACTTGGCAATGAACATAATGAAAGATTTCTACATTGAGAAAAAACCTTGCTGAGAGAAGTGAAAGAAAAGAAAAGAAAAGAAAAGAAAAGAAAAGAAAAGAAAAGAAAAGGAAAGAAAGAAAGAAAGAAAGAAAGAAAGAAAGAAAGAAAGAAAGAAAGAAATGGAGAGATATACCATATTCATGGTTTGGAAGATTCTATATGGATAAGATGTCAACTTTCCCCAAACTGATCTGCAGATTCAATGAGGTCCCAATCAAATCCCAGCATGTTTTGTTGAACAATTGGAAGGATAATTCTAAAATCTGTATGAAAATTCAAAGGACCTAACTAACAAAAACAGTCTTGAAAAAGAACATAATTATAATATTTATACTGCCTAAACTCTACGGCAGTATATCAAGGCACTGTGATGTTGAATTAAGTATAGACAAATAGATAAGTGGAACAGAATGAAAAGTCCAAAATGAAAAGTTCTAGAACAGGAAAGGTAATCTATAATGATAAAAGTCAGAATAATGATTGCCTCTGGTGTGTACTCTGGGAGGCGAGTGGTATTGACTGGAAAGGATCAGAAGAGACTTCCTGGGATTGACTGGAAAAGAGCCTGGGGGAACTTCTGAGGGTGATGGGAATAATCTACACCTTTATTTGGGTGTTAGGTACACCAATGTGTATACATTTGTCAAAACTCTTCAAACTAAACACTAAAGATCAGTGCATTTCATTCTATATAAATTATATCTCGAGGTTAAATTTTTTTTAAAAAAGGAGCTTCTCTGTTATAGGCTCTAATAAGTTCCCAGAGCTGTCTCTCATGGCACAAATGTGGTCACATGTCCATCCCTGAAGCAGTCACTGGCCAGGGGAAGGGAATGGCATGGTTGTCCAGGCCTTAGTTACCTGTCTGTCCCTGGAGCGCAGGCATGGAGCCAGCATCCTTGAACCACATGACTTGTGGTGCTGTATTTCCCCAAAATAAAAGTCAGGATGTTCACCCCTTCACATTCACAAAGCTGTGAGAAGAAAAGATGGATAAAGGGAGGGAAGTTCAGGCCATTGTGTTCTACGTTTCCCCCCTAACTGTAGTCTCACCTTGAAGAGATAAATTAGGTGGGTCAAGGGGAAAGGGAAGGCCATGCAAAGAACTAACAGCCCACTTCCCATGTCTACCAGCAGGAGTTTTTCTCTAGGAAAAAAACACTCAAAAGCTTTCCAACAGGGGCACCTGGGTGGCTCAGTCAGTTAAGCAACCAACTTCAGCTCAGATCATGATCTCACGGTTCGTGGTTTCGGGCTTTACATTGGGCTCTGTGCTGACAGCTCAGAGCCTGGAGCCTACTTTAGATTCTGTGTGTCTCTCTCTCTGTCCCTCTTCCACTCACACTCTCTGTCTCTCTCTCAAAATAAATAAACATTAAAAAAAAAAAAAAAAGGTTTCCAACATGGCAGAGGGTGATGGCACAGCAGCCACTGTAGGAAACTACCAGAGGAATGAGTCTGAGGCAGCACCCTTGAACCTCCATCAGAGAGAAGATGGCACACAAAGGTACTGAGAGGGCAAAGGCCTAGGATCAAGAGAAAAGAGGCCATCATGGACAGGAACTTTGTGACTGAGGACAAATGGCCAAAACCACAAACTCCACCAGCGTATCACCCAGAAGACCAAAAGAAATAAGTCATACCTGAGTGGCCAGCAGACCAGACTAGCTCCTGGATACAGAGGACACCATGCAAATCTAAAGCCCATCTCTGTGCTACCTGAAGAATGCAGTAAAGCCCTCAAATACCCAGTTACCGTCTTGGAAAGAAGTAGGGAAAGAAGTGAAACCCTGAAGGACAGGACATTTACTTAAAGAGTTATCCATCAATCCCAAAGGAACTATTTAAGCCAGCTCTGATTGGAAGATAAAAACAAAGAGTAGGAACATTTTCACCGAAAAGAGACTAAATACTAGTGGAGACTGTCAGCTGGCATGTGAAGTTTCTCTATTCCTCTGTAGGAAAGGGGCTCCTCAAGATCAGATACAGATAATAAAGGGGCTACATTTTGAAGCATGTTAAAGTGAGGAAATTGGCAGGTTCTACCACACAGATCTCTTTGATTTTAACGTCATCAAAGCAAAATTATGTGCCCAGGGTCACATAAGCAGTGAAAACAAGCCTGAGACCAGAAAGAGGTCTGCCATGTGCCAAAGTCACAGTCTTTCCCCTGCCTTAGGCACCCTCTGCACCTCTGTGCCCTCCGTTGCCCTGTCCTGATGTATCTGGAATCCTACCGCCCAACTCTCCCACAACCCCGACCATGCCTTTGTCCTGAGGGATGCTTCTGCCTAAAGTAGCCCTTTCCTGTTTTCCACTTGCACAGGGGATAATGGCAGAACACCCCATCACTTCAGCACAGGGGCAGCCTCAGAAACCCCGCACTCCAGGCTTCCTCCTCTTTCTCCCACCGCACACCTCCTCTTTCTCCAACTGCAAACATCTCCCATGGCCTGAGGGAACAAAGCCAAACTCCTCAACCTTACATTCCAAACAACTCCTGACCTGGCTCCAACCTGCCTTTCCTCCTGCCCCCACTGTTCTTATACAGTGTCAGTGCCAATCAGACCTACCTAATCTTGGCTCTGAGCTCTCACCTGCACACCTTCTCTCACCACCCTCCCTGTTTCCATCATATCCTCTCAGCCTGGAGGCCTTCCTCAAGACTGTCGCACCTCCTTCTGGCCTCCTCTCCTCTGGCTCCTCCAAAGTCATTTACTGGGAAATCGTTGCTGGGTTGAGAGACTTTTGAAAATCCGGCAGAACTGGATTCAAATCTTGCCTATTACTTCCTTGACGTTGGGCAAGTCGTGTCATCTCTTTGTGCCTCAGTTTGGCTCATCTGCAAAACTGGAATGGAACTGCTTACTTATAAAGTTGCCCAGGGAGTTAAATGAGATATTGTGTGCCAAGTACGTGGCAGGGCCTGGCACGTGGTAGAAGGTCCAGAAATGTCCGCTCCCTTTTGCCAAATCCTGAGAATCTTCCTAATGTAACCTTCCTGCCCACAAAGGAATAGCTCACAGTGTGTGTCTCTCCTGTCTACTCCAGAAAGCAGTAGTACTCCACTGACGTCAGTGTAGTATGACACAGTACAGCAAGTATGGCTTTTAAAAGTATACTTGGAGGCAGACAATCTGAGTTTGAGTTTTGACTAGCTACTTGATCTGTGCACCACTCGGCATATTACCCCCCTCTCTGAGCCTCGGTTTTGTGATATGGAAAATGAAGGTAGTAACAGACACTGATTCAAAGGATCATTTTGAGGATTAAATGCACTGGTAGTTGGACTCAGTAGAGTCTGAAATTAGCCACATATAAGAAAACAGCTTTGTTTCTTCAAAGTACTGCCTTCGTCCTTTCCCTGATGAACCTCGTGTTTCTGTTTTGTAATGACATCACAGGATGACCCTTCAGCCTCCTTTCATTTTCAGGGTCTAAGTGGAAATTCCAGTCTGGTTTAAAATCTCAGCTGCATGTCTCATTTAGTCCTCACACCCTTCCCATACCAGTCAGATATCAACCTGAGGGTCTCTGCCGTTGAGGAAAGGCATATGCTCTGCTCTTCCGAACTCCTCCCCCTTCCTCTCTTGGGGCCCTTTCTCCTTGGGAGCTTTTGGGCCTGGAAAGGATAAAAAAGAAAAGAGGATTGGTAGACATTAGTGATCAATAAATATCCCCAGTTCTACTCCCAACATATGGCTGGATTACACCTTCCTGTCCCCTTGAAGTTAGGTGGAGCCATGTGGCTTGCTCTATAGCAAATGACATGTGAGGATGGATCCCAGGAGGATGAGTAGAGATAGACATAGAGAATGAACAGGGAGTTCATTCATTCATTCATGAACAGGGACAACTCCATTGTCATAAAGCTCTAAGAGTTGGGAGCTGTGTGTTACTTAGCATAACCAAGGCTAACTGATATAGGTGGCTGATGGCTCTTCTATGGCCACTCTTCAGTCTCTATGTGGTAGGTCCTAAACTGATCTTAGAATACACGCATGAGTGCTTCAGGAGGCCTTACCGGAAGGAGAATTCTCCACTACTCATCCCCAAGAGCTTCCCCAAGCTGACATCGTCTGCCCTCCCTCAACTACCACCCTTAGTGATCAACCCCAAAGCCTCTTGCTGCTAAGCTTCCTTCCCCTGCATCCAGTCTCTTGGGTGGATCTTGCCAGATGGCTTAAGCCTGGCTGTATTACAAAATGTGCACTCAATTCATGAGCAACTCACGCAGTTTTATTGTGCCAAAGTACCATATCCTCTCTCCAACCCACTGTCTCTCTCTGTATTTGCTTCCTATTGTTGCCATAACAAATTACCACAATCGATGGCTTAAAACCACACAGATGTGTTATCTTCTGCTTCTATAGGTCAGACATCAAGTGCATATCTCCTGGGGTAAAATCAAGATGTCAGCAGGGCTATGTCCCTTTCTAGAGGCTCTAGGGGAGAATCTGTCTCTGTGCTGTCCCCAGCATCTACAGGCCCCCTGCATTGCTTGGATTGTGGCCCCTTTTTCCATCTTCAAAGCCAACAATGGCAAGCCGAGCCCCTTTCATACGCTCTCATCTTTCCTGCCTCTTTTTCCATCATCCTAGTTATCCCATGTCTCTGATGGCAGCCAGGAAAGGTTCTTCATGGTCAAGGACTCATGTGATTAGATTAGGCCCAACTGGATAATCCAGAATAATCTCCCTATCCGAAGGTCCTTAACCTTAATCAAATCAGCGAAGTCCCTTTCACCATGTAAGATAACATATTCACGGGTTGCTGGGATTAGGACATAGACATCTTGGGGCAAGGATGGGGGGTGGTAAGGGGACATTTTTCTGCCCACCACACTTTCCAATTATCCTTTCCCCCTGTTCAAATAAGCACAAAGAGCAGATCAGCAATTCCTCTGCTAAGGAGGAGTTAAGGCACAAACTAAAATGTCAATCTTCCTTCATCCAGCACCCCTTCATCTCTATGAGTGGTTCTCTTAGAACCCCTCACATGAAGTGGGGACAAATGCCCCTCTAGCCTCCCCCGTGAGAAATGAGAAGGGGAAAGTCACATCACCACCCTCCATACTCCCATCAGATAATTATTTGAGTATTTAAATATTCTTTGAGATAATTCTATAGGAAATATAAATATAATGTAAGACATATAGGACTTTAAATTTCCTATGATTCACAACAAAATAGGCCAAAAGAGGGGGTGCCTGGCTGGCTCAGTTGGAAGAGTGTGTAACTCTTGATCATGGGGTTGTGAGTTTGAGCCCCACTTTCAGTGCAGAGATTACTTAAATAAATAAAACTTTTCAAAATAAGCCAAAAGAAACAAGTGAAATTCATGTTAATATTCTATTTCATTTTTTTAATTTTTATTATATTTTTTAAGTTTATTATTTTGAGAGAGAGAGCACGTGTGCAAGCAGAGGAGGGGCAGAGGGAGAGGGAGGGAGAGGGAGAGGGAGAGGGAGAGGGAGAGGGAGAGGGAGAGGGAGAGGGAGAGGGAGAGGGAGAGGGAGAGGGATGCAGAGAGAATCCCAAGCAGGCTCCGTGCTGTCAGCACAGAGCCCAACACAGGGCTTGATCTCAAGAACCATGAGATCATGACCAAAGCGAAAATCAAGAGTCAGACACTTAACTGACTGAGCCACCCAGGTGTCCCAATATTCCATTTCATTTAACTCAGTATATCCAAAATATTATTTCAACATATAATCATATAGAAAACTATTGAGATACTTTACATCATTTTATTGAACTAAATCTTTGAGATAATCCAGTGTGTACTTTACACTTCTAGCACATCTCAATCTGGACTAGCCACATTTCAAATGCTTAATAGTCATCTGAGGCTAGCGGCTACCATATTGAACAGTGCCACATCTAGACTTTGATCTGTATAGGCCATGACAGTGTGGGGCCAGGGTCTGGGCTGCAATTATGGATGGAGGTAAAAGAGCCCATCCAGTAGCTTCTGGAGGAGTGTCTATACCTGTTTGCTTTTGGTGCTCTTTATAAAACAGATGTTTTCTGCCTCTTAGCTCTACTTCAGGGTGGCCCGTTCCCAAGCAGTGGGAAAGTCTCATTCACCACACTTTTAAACATCGAAGTGCTTAGTGCAGTTTGTCTTCATATATGTGCCTATTATCCTACATGATGCTGACAATAGGGACAGACACACAGTAGGTACCCAAAAAGAAGCTATTGAATGAATTGGCTTTTATTTATTCCCCAAGTCCCATGAAGTCATGCCAATACCAAGCCCAGGACCAGGCACAAAGTGGACTCAATAAGCATATTCCATACATGCTCCCCAACAGGGCCTGGTCCCGGGCACTGACCACAGCAGACGCTCGATAGGAATGTACTTTCACTGCACACAGAAGCTAGAAGAGAGAGCATAGTCTGCAAATGGAAGCTAGTTCTCCTTCCTCAAAGTATGAAGCCTTAGCCAATTGGGGAACTTAGGAAGTGGATGACAATGTGGAATGTCAAAGCTAAAATAAGGGCGTCGGAAAGGTCATCTCATCCAGCCCCTTTGTTGTATAGACAAGGAAGCTGAGGCCTGGAAATGGAAAGGGACTTGCAAAGCCAGGAAGGCAAGCCAAGTCCCCCACCACAGAACCTAGAGCTTGGTTCTGAAATCGAGACTCGGAAATGCTCCCCATGCCTTTTGGCGCAGACAAAAAATAACGTTCTGACTTGGGGGATGGAGGGGTCATGAGAAGGGGATCTGAAAGTTATGTTGACTCTGCCTCTGATTTCCCATTTGGTCTTGAGAAAGCCCCTCTGCGGTCCCCATCTAGAAGACAAGGAGCAAAATGCAAGCGAGTGGCATGCTGCTAAGCTTCTACCAAGATTTCATCAAATCACACAGACCACCCAGCCAAGACCCGTTTTTCAGATGGGAAAACTGAGGCCCAGAGATAGGAAGGGGCTTGTGTAAGATCGGCTAAATAGTGGCAGATCCTCACTTTGGGCTCTTCCTTCTATGTCCAGAAATGTCTCTCCCGATGACAGCACTCACTTCCTCTCCAACCCACCTCTTTACTCCTGGGTTCCATAGTAGGGGCTACCCCTTCTTTGAAAGGCAGGAGAGGAGAAAGAGGCATCTGGAGGAAAGGTAGGCAGTCAGCTGACTTTTCTAATCAGGGTTCTGACTCTGCGGGAAAGAGGAGTCCAAGAGCCCAGCTGAGGTGAGAGCTGGCAGCCACCAATCAGGCCTAGAGAAAAAAAATGCAAAAGGAATGCAGCCAAGGAGAAGAAATGTGGAGACCTGAGGCTGGTTCCACGAAGCGTGCATGCACGGCGCACGCGCGTGCTCTCTCTCGCTCTCTCTCTCTCTCTCTCTCTCTCTCACACACACACACACACACACACACACACACACACACAGGCACACGCTCAGCCTCACGTCCCGCGCCATTCAATTCCCCTGCGTGTTCTAAACCTAGATGATCAGATAATAAGAGGTTGAGTGGTATGCATAACATCAAGTTGATTAAATTTGTTTACTGATAATTCTTTCAGGTTCCCATGAATATCGTGTAATTTCCTTGCTGTATTTCAAACAGATTTGGGCTAATGCATTATTGACAGCACCCTTGCAGACCATCTCGACAATGTCATTCAGGATAATTATTTCACAACAGATTTCCAGAGCCCCTGGTTCCTGTTGGGATTCACTTGGGCATAAATTACAGAGCCGAATATTTAATCAGTGTCCCCATTAGAACCCCGCGGCTTATTTTTAGGAATTGAGGAGGGAGAGCGGGTGGGGGAGAGGGTATTTGTATTATTACAGCATGAATACATTTCTTCTGTTCTGGGTGGGTTTTTTTTTTTTCCCCCAAAGCTCAACCAAGCTGAAAAGCAGCCTGAAGCATCCTTGCCTTTTTTAGAAATAAACACAAGCATTAATCTTTTGACTGCATTAAATTAAATATTAATGTTAACGGATCACATAATGTGAAGTTAAAAAAGCGATTAACATTTATACCACATTCTCTCTCTGTGACTTTTCCATTACACAAATTAGTCCCTCTCTTAACTAATAACACCTAAGCAATGGTACCTTGGAAAGGTAGGACCAGGAGGTAGGGACTGGGTGATGGTTTCTGGTGTTTCTTAAAGAAAACTGGGGAGAAGGTGTCGACGGGCAGCCGCTGACCAGACCTGCCTCCCCACGCAGCCCATCCAGCCATAACTGAGGTGTAACGTGGCTGCTGCCTTGCAAGGAGTAATATGAGGGCTAATTAGCAATGCCAAGGGGTGCTGCGCCGGATCCAGCGGTGTTTACATTTCCGGCTATTTGTGTTGTTCAAGCAGCAGAATCAATCAAGCAGCAAGCCTGTGCTGAGCGCCCACTACTCACCCATGAACAATGCCTCGGCTGCCTGCCTACCACCGCAGTCCGGCTTTGCCACCGTCACACCCCAGAAAGCAATCACACGGGGCTGCCGGTGGCCTCCCACCGGCCCACTCCGGCCACCTCTCCCCCAGCCCCTCCACAGACTGACCTCTGAAGCCTGTGAGGTTGGCCACCACCCCTCCTTTTTTAAATGACTCTTTCCTTCTGCTGTTGAGACTTCCTCTGACCCCTCTTGTCACTTGAAGTTCTGTATTACCCACCACCAGGCCCATGAGAGGCCACGAGGCACTGTGAGTCCCCTCCAGCCCTCTCTTCCTTCCTCCTCCTCTCCTACGACTACGGATCCCAGCTCTGGCTGTCCCCTACGAGGTCTGCCCCACTGCCTAATTCAGATCCACCCAGAGTGCCGAGGCCTGCTGAGTCCCTGGCCATGTACATCCAGGCTCTCCCTGTGGGCCCAGGCTTCCCACCTCACCGCTGCCAGAGAGACTGCACAGGTTAGTTCAGCACCTCGGATGGCCCCAAGGTCGCCGGGATAAAGTCTGACTGTAGCCTGCAGGATAAAGGCCTTCACGACCAACCCCAACTCCAAGTACTAGTCCCTGGCCACTTCCTACCACACACACCCTCTGTTCTAACTATATGAGACTCATCATCATAAATGATTTCTGTCTGTGGAGAGGAGAAATGAGGGCAAGAGCCTTTACAGCCTTCACAAAACATTACTGTGCGCCTGTAATTTGCCATAGGGTAGGCAGCCTCAAGGAATCCGGTCCTGGCTCTCTGCTCCAAGGAGGGCTCTGAGGAGACTCTCTCACTCCGCCTGGGCTTCCAGCAAGGTCAGAATAGAGAGATTCAACCCTCCGGGGCTGATGAGAGAATCTTCGTGGAGGACAGGCATTTGAGCTGGACCTTAAAGGAATAACCGGATTTCCACAGACAGAGAATGTTCATTGTATTCATTTATCTGGCCAGACTGGCACATGCAATGAGAAGAGGAAAATGGGACCAGGCCATGGCAGAACGCCTCACAGGGTCCCAGAGCCACTTCCATCCTCCCTGTGAGGAAGTAGCCTCAGCCCCGGCCGGAGGAAGCTCCTCCAGGCCAGCAGCTGCCCGTGAACAGACAGCTCTACCAGCCACTTCTCAAATCTGGGACCCTGAGTTCTTTCAGCCTGAACCGTAAGAGGGGGATCACCGTTCCATGCTCAGGTCATTAGCAACCAGCAACCTATTTCCACCATTCATTGCAGAGAATTTGGAGCCAGTAACCTGAGTTCCAAGCCCAGCTCAGCCGTTAACCGGCAATGCAATCTTGCACAGGTCCTTGGGAAAAGGAGCCCCCGTTTCCTTGTGTGCAGAAAGGGGTTAACAACAATGCCCTCAGAGGCACACAGGAGATCAAGAAGGGAGAAGGGCGCTGTGAGTGGGAAGGCCCGTTGGTGAGCCTCCACGCTCCGGCACAGCCTCCCGCCCCGCACCCCCTGGCACCTCTGGGGTCCTGGACTCCGTCTTACAAGTGCCCAGCTGGAACCTACCATGAGAGCGGTGCCCTGATTGCCTGGCAAGCACAGCCCCGCCCTCCAGAGCTTCCCTGCTCAGCCCGATCCACCGCCTACGCGCAGAGGCCCTCTCTACCTCCACATCTCCCTTTTGTTTGCAAGGTGCAGACAGAGGCCTGGCGAGGGGGCCGTTTGTGCGTGTGTCACAGTGAACTCTGCCGACACCTGCTGCCACACTTTCCTCTCCTCCTCACTCTCAGGGCACCACATGAGCCTCGTTCATCTTTGACTTGCGGACTTGGCTGCCACTGCTCCAAGATCAAAACATCAGAGAGCCAGACAGGACTGTGGTTCTCTATTGCTGGTGCTTTTTGTTGCATTTTGTTTTTTGACTAGTACATGTACAGTTGGTCCTTGAACCACGCAGGGGGTTAGGGCGACCGGCCCCCTGCGCAGTTGAAACTCCACATATGACTTTTGACTCCCCCGAAATGTAACTATTAATAGCCTACTGTTGACCAGAAGTCTTATCAAGAACATAAACAGTCAATTAACACATATTTTATGGGTTATATGTATTATACACTGTATTCTTACAATAAAGTAAGCTAGAGAAAAGAAAATGTATCGAAGAAAATGATAAGAGAAAATGCATTTACAGTACTGTACTGTATCAAAAAAAATCCACACATAAGTAGACACCACAGTTCAAACTCGTGTTGTTCAAGGGTCAACTGTATATGCTTTAAAATCGGTACCAAAGGGGATTTAGTGACCAATGAGTCTCACTCCCGTTATCTCCAACCCCCAGTCCCTCAAGTGTCCTTTCCAAGCGGTATCTGCTACAGCCAGAGATATCTTACATATATTCAAACATATTTATATCTTTTCGCACAAATTTTAGCATATTATACATAACATTCTCCACCGTGGTTTTTTTCACTTACTGTATCTGAGAGACTGGCCCCAATCAGTACATGTACATTTTCCTCATTCTTTTTTGCAAGTGCAGAATATCATATTGCATGGATGCACCATAATTTAGTGTCCTACTTGTTGACACGTGGCTGTTCCCAGCCTGGTGCTTTGAAAATCAGTGCTGCAGCAAACCATGTCGCAAAAAAGCAGCATAGCACACACCGGGATCCACAGGCGGCCCGCAAAAGTCATCCAATCCTGTCCATGCCCCAAGGTACCACCTCCTCCATGAAAAAGAAAACCGTGCCCAGAGAGGTTTTGTGACTCAATGAGGCTCTGCTAATTGATAACATAATAGAGTGAGGGATCTGGGTTTTTCCATTCCATGGAATTATTTCAATATGTTTAAAAAAATCATTCAAGGGTGCCTGGGTGGCTCAGTCAGTTAAGCATTCAACTTCGGCTCAGGTCATGATCTCACCATCTGTGAGTTCAAGCCCCACATCAGTCGCTGTGCTGACAGCTCAGAGCCTGGAGCCTGCTTTGGATTCTGTGTGTCCCTCTCTCTCTGTCCCTTCCCCGCTCAAGCTCTGTCTCTCTCTCTCTCTCTCAAAAATAAAGTAAAAGCATTAAAAAAAAAAAAAAGCATTCAAACTCTCCACTTTACAGAGGGGGAAACTTGAGGCCCTTCAACAAGGAAAGCGTCTCCTCAAAATCCTAAGGCAATGGTTCTCAAACTCAAGCACGAGCATCCCCTGGAGGGTTTGTCAAAACAGAGGGCTGGGCCCCACTGCCAGTGTTTCTGATTCAGTGAGTCTACTAAGGAGTCTGAGAACTTGCATTTTTAACCTGTTCACAGGCGATGTTGATACGGAGACCACACTTTGAGGACCAGTGTCCTAAGGGTTCCTGGTGTTTCAGGTGATGCAAGGGGAGGCCCTGTGGATTCTGATTCCCCAGCCAGCTAGCCACCCACCTGAGCTTTGAACACCACAGCACTACCTTTTCTGCTATGTGAATAAGTTTAACTTTTGGGTTTCTTTTACTGGTGTTTGACTGTTTCAGTGCTGTTTTGGGGAAACAATTGGAATGCATCAGAGGCCTTATCATTTGGTCATGAGAAGCTACCTTTCATTTCCCTGGAGCACAGTGGTCACCCCCCATGGGGGGTTGGGTGGGGTAAAGTCCCTGGGATATGAGCTGTGCTGTCAGAGCAGGGAAAGGGCCTTTCCAGCCTACCTCCTCCCCACTGGATACGCTGGATCAGAGTTGGGCCTGCTGAGGAGGGGCATCACAACCCAGATGTGTCCCCAGAAAGGCAGTTCTCCACCACAGCTGCACTGCTGGCTCTCCCCCTGCCCTGCAACCTTGGCTCAGATTCACTGGTTCTCTGAACAGCTGGCCTCTGCCCTTGGCCTGAACTTTTTGACCAGATGCCTTCGAGGGCAGGTTAAAGTCCAGCCATCAATGATTCCCTCACTCTCCCCATGCCCCCAGAGTTCCCAAGCACCCCATCAAGGCCCATCTCAAGGTCTGGGCCTCCATTTCCAGGAACACAAGTCCCTTTCTCAATACAAGAGAAGACACAGAAGTACCAGTCAATGCAGAAATATGCCAAAAATGTGTCAGGTAAGATTTCAACATCCTCGTAGTCCACTGGATAGGGATTTGGAAGACTTCTGGTATTTGTCACTGACATAGGTCACTTTATGGCTGAGCCTTCCTACTATAGAATACTCTACTGTGTGTGTGGGTCTTCAGGAGGCAAAGCCCTCCTTCTAAGTCAGAAAACAATGCAGGCCTGGGATGCCTGGGTGGCTCAGACAGTTGAGTGTGGAGCCTGCTTAAAATTCTCTCTCTCCCTCTGCCCTCTCCCCCGCTCTCTCTCAAAAAAAATTTTTTTCTAAAGAAAACAATACAGGCCTGATACTTGTTTCATATTTCCCTTCTCTTTGCAGCTGAAACCCCGTGTGTCACCAAAGAAGAGTGGACCAGACGCCCAGGACCCGTAAGAGGCAAGGTCAGGAGAAAATGTGTCCCAAAAGAGGCAGCTCCCAGGTCCCGAGGGCATCACAGTGGGGATGGAAGTAGCACCAGCTCCGTGCCAAGCCTTCCCTGCAGCTCAGTTCAGGCTGTTATCCTCATGTCCGGCCACCCTTATCCCGCTTCCCTAGCTTTCCCACTGATGCTTTGATGGGTCATATTCCCTTTAAGCAGATCCCTTTCCCACTTAAACCAGCCAGAGGTCGCTGGCAACAGTGAACGTGGACTAACACTCATACCAGTACAGAATCCTCGGAAACCAAAAGGAACTTTTGCCCTGGACTTCCTCCCCCATGTCATCAGAGCAAGCCAGTCACCCCTGCAGGATTCTGCAGCCTTCGACTTAGCTAACGTTGGTAACAATAATCCCTTATGCTCAAGCACCAGTTAGGTCCTTTTCAAAGCTGTCCCCTCCACTATCCTGCTCACTATCACCATGCACAGGAGAGGCTGAGAGAGGCCAACAGAGAGGAAAGCAGGGAGAGACTGGGACTCAGGACCCCTGGGTGGTGGTGTTGTTTTTTTGCTGTTATCACTACATAACAATAATAAAAGCTACTATTTGTTAAGAGTTGGCTATTTGCAAGCAATGGGCTAAACAATTCATTATATATTTTGTGTACCCCTGCAAGGTAGATGTTTTGATATGCATTCTCAGAGAAGTTAGTTAATTTGCCTAAAAGCATCCAGTTGCTAAGTACAGAACTAGTACTGAAATCTGGGTCCAAAGCCAGGATTCTTAGCCATTATATTAAATATTAAATGGCTTCCCACTGATCTGCCTCGGCCTGCCTTTCTGGACAAGCCACTTAAGCCCCTCTGAACTCCAGGGTCACCAGCTACAGTAACTGCTCTGACTTACAACACCGAAGTTTAGATTGTCCAGGAAGAAACAGAGCACCCTTGAGACAAGTTTCTCTTGAGCCAAGCTTGGAAGTTATCCCAAACCCCAGCACCAAAGCCTATTGGACAGGCTCACATCCAGCCAACCACAGAGCCCTAATTTTGCAGCCTCAGCATTAGTAAATCCTCTCTTCTGCTCTTTGGCGGTCTTGGAGGCAGGGTGGCGGGCTAGACAGGTGGGCATTGCCACATTATTAATTTGGCTGCTGATTAACTCCACCTCCTAACTGAGAAGGATTCTAATTACAAAACCTGGAAAGTGGCAAGTCCTGGGAGCTGACGGGATCAGCCCATTACTGTTCCTTCTCTGGCCTTGCCCCGGGGGCAGTGTGGAAAGGGAGCACAGAGCCGAGGGACTTCGGGCCGGAGAGAGCCTGTTGCCAGTTGAGGGAGGGGGCTGTGGGCCCTGCCAGGTAGCAGAGTCAGGGGGCCAGGTTCTAGGCAGCTCTGTTGGGGAACCAAGTAGCTGACTCTGCCCTTTCACCGTGCTCAGAGGAGGCGGAGCCACGCCCCACCTTCAGCCCAGTGGGACCAATTAAAGCATTTACAGTAAAACACGGGAGGGGATGTACCTCCAGGTCTCCATCTTGCCACGTTTGCTGAAGGAGCGCCTATGACATTACACAGATTAATACTCCACTGAGCAAATTAATCCTTGGGATTTCACTCACTACCTGTGGCTTATAAATTTTAATTGGCTCTAAACCACCACCTGAATTGATGTGGGAGTGTGGTGATGCAAGGCAAGACATCAGAAAGAGTGCCAGCCACACGTGTAGCTTCAAGCAGGAAAGAGGGGGATGCCATATTCCAGGTGCCAAAGGGGTGAGGGAAGAAGGAAACCTTTCAGCAGCAGTATTTCCTTGTGCATTCAGCGGAGTGGGCAGAAGGATGCAGAAGCAGCCTTTGGCCTCTTCTTTCTCTCTGCTTGTCTCAGTCTTGTCCATCGTTCAAATCTCACATGAATTTGAACACTCCAACACTCCACAAGCTTTGATTGAGCACTTGGTATGTGCCACGTCCTGGACTGGGCAGTGAAGAGTCAATGTGTTGGGTTGTAAGAAAGGGAAATTCACTGAAACGCCCTGGGTTAGAAGTAGAGACAGCACCACTGTGAAGATGCCCAGGTGTCACAGGGAGAGGAGAGGGCCTCATGGGAACTGGAAGGTGATCAGAGCCATACTTTGCCTCTGACATTTTCACAGGCGTTGGCCTCTTTCTTTCTACACACCTGCTGTGCTCTGCTCTCTCCACAGGTAGGTTGCTCATCTTCCTGCAAAAAATCTCCATAACCTCCCAAACATGGGAGCCTCAGCTGCCACATTTAATGGCCTCAGTCACTGTGTCCCACTCAAATTTCCAGGAGAAAGGAGCAGGCGGGCCCGGGCTGAGTCTCTCTTAACCCTTCCTGCCCTTTTCTAGGCTCACCAATGGCTTCCACTTGTTGAAACTTCCTTCTTGGCTTCTAGGACTCAGCTGGCACCATCTTTCCTCCAACCTCTAAGGCCTTCTCCAGACACTCCCATGGTTTTGACACTGTTAAGGGCCTCTGAGCACTGCTTCAACTCCGTGCACATGCTATCCTTGAACTTGGCTCTACTCTGGTTCCCCCACCTCCACACCCATCTCTGCCTACAGGGAGAAGTCCATGGATGCAAGGGGATATGCCCACCCAGACACCATGGTTCCGTTCTAGACTAGCACTGTCCAATAGAACATTCTGCGATGAAAAAGTTCTACCTGCACTGTACAACAGTAGCCTCCAGCTACAAGTGGCTACTACTGCTGAGGAGCTAAAGTTTTATCCTTTTAATTTTTTTATCTTATTTTCATTAGCTTTATCTCCCACAAGTTTCCTGGCCCTGCCACACTTCTTTTCTAATCCCACCCCCGCCTAACAGCAGCCTTGAGTCACTCTTCTTAACTGTAAAACATTAAGTGATCCTCTATCACCTGTATTTCATAATGAAGTCTGGCTTTTCAGCCTAATAGTTACGGTTTTTGTAATCCTGCTTCATCTCCCAGCCTCCCTCCCTCCTTGCCCCTACCCAGGCAAACAGCAATGTCTGCAACCCTTCTCTATGCTCATTGAAAAAGCCTTGCCTTTTCTCACCTCTGTGCCTTTGCAAAGACTGTTCTTTCTGCCCAAAATGTTCTCCACCCTACCTTCACTCCAGTGCTAGCAAACTCCTATTTACCCTTCAAGCCCCAGGTCAACGGTCCTCTTATCACCTTCCCTATTCCTGTTCTCCTCTCTCCAAGTTAACATGCCTTTTTCAGTGCTCAGTTACCAAGGCTACTTAAATGTTAATTCTACCCAGGGTCCCCTATACATGTGGGCGTCCCTCTGCAAAGGCCTCTGCAAAGGAGTAATTTGTCATTTTGCACAAGTGTGGATTTGAATCTCATTCTGGAAGGCTGGTGTGCAGGGGGAATTATACAGCTGTTTCAGGAGCCTGACTGGCCATTCAACATCCATTTCTCAACACATATTGGTTATTTTCTATTCATTATTTATGAGAAAAAAGTGACTCTTTAATGGAAAAACTTTGTGTAAAAAATGCCACTCTCATCTGCCAGGCAAAAAAAGCTCTGTGATGGTGGTCTATATAGGTATATAGATACCAATCTTCTGCTTTATTTTTTTATTGAAATATAATTAACCTACAATGTTGTTTCAGGTGTACAATATGATTCAACAATTCCATAAATTTCTCAGTGCTCACCAAGATAAGCAATCTCTTTTATCTATTTCACTCACCCCCCCCCTCTGTATTTGAGTCTTTTGTCTTTGTTTCTTAGATTCCACATATAAGTGAAATCACGTGGTATCTGTCTTTCCCTGACTTATTTCACTTAGCATAATACTCTCTAGCTCCATCCACATTTGCAAATGGCAAGATTTCGTTCTTTTTTATGGCTGAGTAATATTCCACTGTGTGTGTGTGTGTGTGTGTGTGTGTGTGTGTGTGTGTGTGTGTGTATCACATCTTCTTTTATCCATTCATCAGTCGAAAGACACTTGGGTTGCTTCCATATTTTGGCCATTGTAGAGAATGCTGCAGTAAACACAGAAGTGCATATATTTTATCGAATTAGTGTTTTCGTTTTCTTTGGGCAAATAACCAGTAATGGAATTACTGGATCATATGGTAATTCTAACTTTTTGAGGAACCTCCATGCTATTTTCCACAGTGGCTGCACCAATCTGCATTCCCAGCAACAGTGCACGAGGGTTCCTTTTTCTCCACATTCTCGCCCCAAAACTTGTTTCTCGTGTCTTTGATTTTGGCCATTCTGACATGTGTAAAATTATATCTCATTGTGGTTTGAATTTGCATTTCCCTAATGATGTCTGTTGGCCATCCATATGTCTTCTTTGGAAAAATCAAGATGGTCTTGGGATACAACTTCTAAATCTCAGGAGTCTCCCAGTGTTTTTCACAGGGTGATCCCTAGACCAGAACATCATAAGCAAATGTGCAAATCATGAGCCCTCCCTAGTCTGGCAGAATCAGAAACTCTGGGGTGGGGCCCAGCACCTTGTGCTGTAACAAGCCCCCAGGTGGCTCTGATGCCCTGGTCTGTTTCTGTCTTATGAGAGCTCCTGAGTGGAGTGCCCTGCCGCCCTCAGCTCTCCAGGCCCAGTCCCCAGTCCAGCATTCTGGTGTGACAGGCCTTCCATAGCCCGATATGTGTGTACTGAATGAGAGAATGAATGCATGCGTGAGCGAGTGAACAGAAAGTTAAAAACAAATAGGAAAGAAATTGAGCAACAGATGCAAAAGAAACCAGAATAACTTCTTGTTAGGCATTTATTCCGACCTTCTGGTCCAATGAGTAGGAAGAGAAGTGTGAATAGACGACGCAGGCATTGTAGACCCCCTGGACCTGCTCCTCTCCCATCCCCCCGTCCCCACCCTTGTACTAAGACCTGAGTGGCAGTGCTTGGCCCCTCACCCTCTCCAATCCATGGCCCAGGTGAAAACTCCTAACTTCCTCAAAGAAGAACCCAGGAGCAAGGGAGCGCTGGGTCCTAAATGGCCTGTGCAGGACCCATAAATTAATTACTTAATATCATTTACAGAAGGCCAGTTGGTCTCAAGATGAATGGAGCTAATGCTGTTCTTGGCATCCAACTTAAAGATTCAAGGCGCCAGAAATACAAAGGAAGGCTTCTTTCAACTTCCAGACTAGGCTGCTGAATTAAAGCTGGAAGGATGGGATGGGGGGAGGGGGGCTATTCAAAGAAGGAAGAAAGGTTTCTTTGGTAAAGAAATATTAATCTCAATATTCACATGGCGTTAAAATATATGTTTGAGATCTCCAGAATGAGATGTTCATAAATAGATAAGCTCTAAGTGGATGATTTTTTAGCCTTGATTTTCCTTTACTGAAATATAATTAACACTTCCTGAAACCAGCTAGCTTGGAATAATTTAGTTCAATTGTAAGTATGCAAAACACTTAACAATTAGCTCCATGAAATGAGACCAGCCAGCACTGAGCCGACTTCATTAATGCCCTAAGTGCATATGCCCTATTATAAGAGCTTTCAGAAATATTGTATAAATCTGAAATGCCCCCATAGAATGGAACGGGGAGGGAGTTTCCGATTATTTCCATTCATTTGAAAGCTACATCTCATAAACGCAGCGGTCTGAAAGATGACGGCAATTGGTTTTAATATTTTTACAGCCGCTTCGAGGTGGTAAAAAGAAAAGAAACCAAGGTATTGTAATGGGGTCTTTAAAGCCAGCGTGATTTAACCTCCCATAAAGAGGGGCAGCTGGGGCGGGAAAAGCTTATGGTTTCTCATAGTCAAGGGCCCCGGGTTCAGCTGCATGGCCTGGTACATGTCCTTTACCTACCTACGTTTTCTCATCTGTAAAATGGGGATAGCCAGGGATACTATTTAAATAACTGTCAGTGCCGCACAAGCACTGAGCAATGGGAATGAATGCTGGCAACAAACAACCAGAACCACGGGCATGGTGGTAGAATCTGCACACCCAGTACCCTCGCCTGTTCATCCTGCTTGAACCTCAGAGCAGCAGAATGAGAATACAGCCCTCAGAGAGTGCTGAGAGCGTTACAGGATGCATTGAATGGAATAAGCCTTCAGTGTTTTTTTAATTTATTTTTTAGAGAGAGAGACAGAGACAGAGACAGAGCATGAGCAGGGGAGGGGCAGAGGGAGAGGGAGACACAGAATCTGAAGCAGGCTCCATCCAGGCTCTGAGCTGTCAGCACAGAGCCCGATGTGGGGCTCAAACCCATAAACCGCGAGATCAAGACCTGAGCCGAAGTCAGATGCTTAACCAACTGAGCCACCCAGGCGCCCCATGAATGGGACAAGCCTTCAAAGAGGGAAGCTTCTATTCAAATACAAAAGCCTCTATTCAAAGATATTTTTATATTTTTTCCTTCTTTTCTAGATAGATAGTGGCTGTGGAGGCAAAGCCATCATGAAGTTAACATTGACTCAGCTCTGAGTGGAGTGAAAAATGAATTGCCAAAGCCAGAATGAAAAAAAAAAAAAAAGTACAATTTTCAGTGTGTACATTTACCAAAATACTGTTTTAACCCACCAACCTGAAACAAAGAGCAATCAGGGTGATTTTGCCAGTCACAGAATATGGAACCCTATAGGCAGGGAAGGCCAGGATGGGCACACAAGTTCCAGGCTGCAAGATGCACATCTTTCTTCCAGTCACACCAGCGAGCTCTGTGACTACATGTGACCACATACAGTGACAACATCAAAAGTCCACGTCTGAAGTCCAAGGGGAGGGCAGCTGTAACACCTGAAAACAAGGAAGGTGGCCAGCTGCCGGTTCCACCTCTGGAAAGCCCTGGCTGAAAGCAGGTTCTTCCCTGCATCTGGCCCTAACTCTGTCCTGGGTGCTGCTGGCTGCACCATTCCCCAGGAGGGCCCCAGAGATAGGAGGCACTGAACACAAATCCCAACTAGGGCTCTCCTGGGGAAGCGGGGTACGGTGCATCGAAGTCTGGGGGAAGAGTAGGCAGCAACATTACTTAGAATGTAACTGGTTAGAAGCTACTGAGTACCTGGCCATGTCAGGTATTTCTCGTATGTTAAACTCTTTCCTTCACAGATATGAAAATGGAGGCTCAGAGAGGTCAGGTGACTGGCCCAAGATCACACCACTAATGAGCAGTATAACTGGGATTCCCACTTGCCTCTTCTGCATCGAAGCCCATGCTCTCTGCACCCACTTATGCTGTTTATAGGGACACATTTAGGTGAGCTACCTAGCATTTAGGTGAGTTCCTGGCCTGGAGGAGGTGCTTATAAATGCCTGTGGAATTTGAGTAGAAAATACTACATATGGATCTTGTATTGATTTCTAACTGCTCCTGTAACAAATTAATACAAACCTGGTGGCTTAAAACAATAAAACAATTTACTACCTTACAGTTTCACAGGTCAGAAGTCCATAATGGGTTGGCAGGGCTGAATTCTTTATGGAAGCCCTAGGAGAGAATCTGCTTCCTGTCCTTTTCCAGCTTCTAGAAGCCGTCCACACTTCCTGGTTTGTGGCCTTTTCTTCCAACTTCAGAGCTAGCAGCAGCCCATCTTTAAATCTTTCTCTATGAACTTTGTTGCTTCCGTCATTATATCTGCTTCTCTAACTCTGACCTTTCTGTTGGCTTCATATCAGGACCCAATGGGCCCACCCTGGCAATCTAGGATAATTTGCCCATCTCCAGATCCTTCATTTAACCACATCCGCAACGTCCCTTTTGCCACATAAGGTAACATTCACAGGGTCCCGAATAGGACTTGGACGTTTTGGGGGCCCGTCATTCAGCCGACCATCGACCTTAATATAAATGAAATCATAGATTTTCAGGATAAGACTCAATATCAAATATTGGCACTCCTTACCAATAATAATAATTTAGTGGCTTTCACCTGCATACTTGTTGTCACAATAAATGCCTTTCAAGGATTTCGTTTCATCCTTAAAAATTCTCTGTAATTTGGACATTATCATCTCCAATTTACAAAGTAGGAACTGAAGCTTCAACAATTACACAACTTGCTCAAGGCCACAGTACACGGTGGAACTGGAATTTGAACTTGGGCTGGTGGAGAAGGACAAGACCATCCTGATTGCTGGTTCAGGAATTATTTCTACTAGACAGCCTATGCATGGAAGAAAAAGTGCTCTGGAAAATTTAAAGATGTCTTAATATTAAGACGAAACACAAAGAATATAAGAAAGCATTTGGAGCTAAATTCCGGTTCTGCCACTTGGGACTCAGTTTCCTTATCTGTAAGTATCTGTAAACCCAACTCCTTGGGTTGGTGTGGACATTAAGTGGAGACAACGCAGGTAAAGTGTGGTAACAGTGTTCCATCTGTGTTGGCTGGGCAGGGAGGAAGGCCAGAAGTGGCCCTAAGGGTCCCAATGCTGGGATTAATGCTGGTCAACCTCAAGCTGGTTCTTCTCTTATCTGGACCCGAGCCCCCCATATGCAGTGAAAAAGATGGGCTCAGCAGCTCTGCAAGCAAGCTCTCCCTCTCCAGGTTCCAGCAAGAAGACTGTACAGGCTTCCTGACTCCAGCTCAAAGGCCTTTGGAGCACAGCATCCTGGTACTGCAAGCATTCCCATTTCTCCATCCCAGGGCAGCCTCAAAATGGATAGGAATGTGTAAAACGGCCTTAAATCTTGCTCAGAACCACTCTGCACAGATGCCCTTCACACCTCTTCCAGCAGAATCGTTTACCGGGCACATGAAAACAGTAAAGCAAGCACAGGGTCTGGAGCCTGGTCCCAAACTGTTTTACATGGGGATTAATGACTAGTGTGATCAATCCAGAAAGGCTGGCTGTGGCGGCTTCATGATGACATCATCTGGGCAGCTCCTTTGTCCCTGGGAAGAGAGCTCCACCCCTCTCCATCTCACACCCTTGGGAGAGTCCATGGCCAGACTGCAGTGTCAAAATGGAGTAGACAATAACAGGCAGGGTGCTACAAGACCAGCTACCCCATGGAAAGAGGCCCAGAGGCCTGCACCAGGTCACACAGCTGGCTAGCAGAGCTCATGACTGACTGCTCAGTCACTAACTGACTATTATGATCTTGGGCAAGTCACTTACCCTCTCTGTGCTTCAATTTCATCAACTATAAAATAGAGGCAATAATGAACCTATTTCATAACACTAGCTGAATTAAAATATGCAAAGTGCTTAGAAGAGTACCCAGCCCATAACGAGTGCTGTGTTATCATTAACTACTACCTTCTTATAGCTTGGCTGTATATTCATGCTCTTTCCATGACATTAAAGCACACCTTTCTGCCAGGTCAGTGCTCTGACACGGTCATATGTTCTTTCCTCAGCTAACATGAAGTCCTGGGCCAATAGGCCACTCCCGATGTCCCATTCTCTCAAATCATCCACATAGGACTGTTCCTTCCCCAACACTCTCACTCACTGGTGGTTTCTGGGACTCTTATAACATAAGGAGTTGCAACAGCTTAGGAGTTAAGCACTCTCGGCCAGAATTTCCTTCTGTAAGAAGTGATGAAGGCAATCGGGCAGAAGGAAGGCCTTCACCCCAGTTCCAGAAAGCCAGGTTCCCAGAGCCAGAGGGAAGGCTGTCCCTTGTTCTCCGGCCCCGCCTGATTCCAGCTGAACTCTGAGAACTGACTGCCATATGGCCCCCGACACAGCTGCCCTTCAAGGAAGCACGAGGTCTGTATGGATGTAGCATGGTCCAGTTGGCTGTAGTGCTAGCCAATTAAGGACAGTCACCTTGTCACTTTGCCCATTAAAAGCCCCAATGCCAAGGCCTGCCTTGATGTCCAACCCTCTCCCCCTCGCACACACAGCTTGTTCCTTCAGTGAAGACATGCCCCTGACAGAGAGGAGGTCCACAGGAGCACAGAGGAAATGGCTGGCAGGGGCAGCCACAAACATGGCCCCAGTCAGCCAGCTGAGCCAGCAGAACTCAGACACACACACGGCATCCTGGTCCATTCGAGCTACTACAACAAAACACCACAGACTGGGTGGCTCATAAACAACAGAAACTTATTTCACACCTTTCCGGAGGCTGGAAATCTAAGATCATGGCAGTAGCATGTTGGGTGAAGACCCTCTCTGGGTCTGGGTCACAGACTTCTCACTGGGTCCTCACATGGTAGAAAGGGCCAGGGCACTCTCTCAGGCTTCTTTTAGGAGGATGCGACTCCCATTCATGAGGTCTCCACTCTCGTGACCTAAACATCTCCCAAAGGCCCCACCTCCTAACACCAGCACCTGGGAGACTGAGATTTCAGTACATGCATTTTGGGGAGACATGAATATTCAGACCACAGCACATGGTATGACAACATGGACCACAAGAAGGCCAAGGGTCTTTATGACCTGGGGACAGGGGAAACCATTCGAGGAGGAGCAGGAATGTGGTGAGAAAGCAGAAACAAAGCTCTGGAAATGAACGAGGAAGGTGGGAGGGGCACGGCCAGGAACCCCACTCCCTACCACTCCTTCAGGAAATAAAGGAACCAGCTGAGACAAAGGCCATGAGAACACTACTTCCCAAGTACCCCTTGGCCAGAGAAATCTCTCTACCCAGAACTCCTGGACTAAATGATAACAGGCCATGGGCCTGGGTTCATATTCAGACTGTGCCACTTACTAGCTGTGTGACCTTCTACAAAAAGTTAACCTCTCTGGACTCCAGTTTCCTCATCTGCACAATGGGTCAAAAACAGAAATTCTCTCATATTGTTGATCTGAGGCTTGAAAGGGATAAATATATATCACTCCCTTCCTTCCCATGGTCTCTGCTTTACAGTTAGCTTGCAGTAATATTAGCCACCATGCACCACTGTATCTGCAATAACCAGGAGAGCCATGGCACCCCAGAAGCACTTGAGAAATACCTAATGAACGAATGAATGTTCCATCATCTGGATGTAGTAATCAGGCCTATTTTTTCCTGGCAAAGTTACAAGAATTAAACGGGATTCCATGTGGATATGTGTCTGTCACAATGCCTTCCCTCCCTCATGGGCGCAAAGTGATTTGAATTCTGGAAGAATGCGCCAGTGAACTGTGGTCTTTAAGGCCTCCCCAAGGGCACAACCTCCCTGCTCAGAGCCTTGGAGGTAGCTGCCCACTAGGAGAAAATAAGACCCCCCCACCCGCACCCCAAGAAACCATGCCTGGTTCTGTTCTGCCCGTGATCTGGAGTGAGACGAACAGCTTCAACTTACCCTTGGTCTGTGGCAGATGCATTTGGTATATTTGCCCCACCCATAGCCCCAGCTGTAGGGGCCACCCTAAGTGTCCCACATGTTTTCCTCTGACTCAACCAGAGACGGATACCTGACCTAAAAACATCTAGGTCCTTAGGACATCTGTCGGCTAACCAGTGATCAGTCAGATTATTTCCTGTCAAGAATTTGGACCATGGGATAGGCATTGTGGGCTGTGTAGAGACATGGCCACAGCTGGCCCTACAGCAAACCAAGCCATCTGCAAACAAGCTAGAGGAGGGGATGTACAGAGCAGAGAAGCCACGAGTAAGCAAAGGAGTACTGCCTACAGGGAAGAAAACAGCAAAGAGCCTGCTCAGAGAGGGGCAAAGAGCAAAGGCCACACAGCCCAAGAGAGATGGGAAACAAGAGGCAGAGGGAAGTTGCTTCAAGCTCTGGTGGCCTACCTGATCTGGCTGCTGTGAGCCCAGCTGGCTTCACTCTCCATCTGCAGCCCCCTAACTGTTCCAACCACCATGGCCTGCCTGGTACACGAGCCGGCTCACATGGATGGTAGTCCATGCAACTCAATGATCCCCACCTACAACAATGGGCATGGTGCTGCTCAAGGGGCAGGGGTGTTTCCTGGCCCTGGGGTGATTCCATGCCATCCTAATGTCCTTCTCTCCATCCTTCCCAGGGGCCCAAGCCCCACATCTTGCAAGGATTTCTCTGAGTTCCTGGGCAGGATGCAGATTACACTGCCAGAGAATTCAGGACATCAGGGCTCAGCTGTCTAGAGATAAGAAGAGGCATCTGTAAAATATTCCTAGAGTTACTGCCCTTCTATGAGGAAGCTTCAGTGCAGCCATGACATGATAGATTGTTTTGGTCTCCTAGAAATGAAAGAATCTCCTCCACCAACTGAAATAAAACTGTAACTCAAAGTATTGTATCACTAGCCAAGCAATCGGAGTGGAAAAGCTTGGGTTCAAATTCTGGCTCCACTACTTACTTTGTGACCAAGAGCAATAACTCAACCCCTCTGTTGTTCAAATTTCTCATCTCCTGTGGAAATAGTATCTGCTTGGTATGGTTTGGAAAGGGCTCAGCAAGATAATGCATCTAATTGTAAATACTGGAAGAGGTTGCCTATCCATCGGCCTGCCTTTCCTTCATTGTAAGTGACTGGCAACAAGTAGGTACTAAATAAGTGTATTGTGATGGCCAAGCCCTCCTCAGCCTATGGCAGTGCCATCAAGCACACACATCACAGAATCCACTCCTGGCTGCACTAAACATGAACCCCTGGAGAAGAGGAGCTCTATCTTGTTCATCCTACCATCCTCTAATTCCCAACACCAGCTCTAGTACAGCTTGGAAGAGGGAAGGAACAAACAAGTGGGTTCCTTATGGCACATCCAGCTCTGGAATGGTTTGGCTCTGGTTATCATTAAAATACACTCTGTGAGTCCGTGCCTTTCACCTAGGAGACTCACGCCCAGGCATGGACTTGGACCAGGCCTTCTATCCATCTGAGATGGAATACTCCCACTGTGTTTAATGCACGTATGTGTGATTGAGAGCCAGGGCCAGTGGGTAAGGACGCCCAACTTCCTGTAAGCCCCGGAACAGATTCTCACCTTGGACACTGACTCCCTACCAACCTACGCACACGCGTGCGCACACACACCCACACACACATGTATAAAACCAGGTCAGGGAAGAACATATCCAAGCTGGCCTCACCTACAAGGTCTCAATCCTCCTAGACAGTTGGGTAGGGGCCAGGAGTTGGGAGAACCTGGGCCAGGTCCTCTAGGGATATCTCAGGATCCACAGGTGCATCCTTTTTCCTGAGGGTATATCCTGTCATGTACAAAATGCCAACACCAACAAAGATGGATCCAACTAGGCTGCCTATTCAAGGGGCCAGATGGAATCAAAGAGCCAGATTCTAGAACAAATTCAGGGACCAAGAAAGCAAAGAGAAGTCAAGGATCAAAGAGATTCAGAATTCGGACCAAGAGCTGAGCTCAAAGGAGGTCAGGGTCAGGGCACAGGGGCTGGCCATGGGGTAGCAGCTTTACTCCAAATAGCCTCCCCATCTTCAAGTGGTTCCCCTAGCTCACCTCCCCTGAGAGAGACATCATCATACTCACCTACCGACGACATGATGAGAAAGTGGGAAGTAGGAAAATACCATGTGATGAGCCGCCTCAACTTGTCACTCATCCTATGGTGGGACGCATGGCAGGGCAACGTCCTGCTTAAGAGGAGACAGCCACAACTCCTTACACATGGGGGACTAGGGGGATAGAGGCCCAGGAATGGAGACGGGAAACCAGCGCATCTCTTACCATTTCCTCCCATGCAAAATAGACCCCGGGAACATGGAAGCACTTCAAATTTTCAGCACATTCCATTTCCATGCTATTCTATATGCCTCCATGCCTTTGTTCTCGCTCTTGCCTTTCCTCAGGATGCCCTTCAAATATTTCTTACCCTGCCAGTTACCACAATCCAGGACTGAGCTCAAAGGTCATCCTCTCCAGGAAGCTCTTCCTCAGTGCCCAGGAGCTTAGTGAACTAACATATGAGAGCTCTCCCATCCCTATGTTCGCCTTAGCTCTTTCCACTTCATACCAAGAGTCTCTCTTAGGTGTATGGTCCCCAGTGGGCCAAGATCTCCTTGAGGGCAGACACTATTCGTAGTCACCACTTGGTCACCACCCCAGCATCTATCACAGGGCTTGGTGTTATAGTGAGTGCTCCATTAGTGCTTGCCGAGCAAGTTCTTAACACACAGAAAACAGTGGTTAGGATTGTGGAGAAGAGAGTGGAATGAGAGATGAAGAGGCTGGATATGAGCATATTGAAATCGGGTGGGATCCCCAGGTAGAGACAGAGCCACAGAGAGAGCACAGGGCTGGTGATAGGTTTGGGGGTCTCCCATGTGGAGCTAATAACGAAAGGCATGGAAGCAATTTGAGCTCTTTGGATTGAGAGGATACTTTGGAGGATAGGAGGGGAGGATAGGAACCCTCGTGATGCTTCTAAAATTGTTCCACTCACAGACCAACTCTCTCAGTGTGTGCACAGGATGTCAGCTGGAATTTTTACTGTTGCCCCCAGACTGGTATGTGCACAGAGTTAAAGGCAAAAAAGTACCTGGAAAGGCGCTAGTAGCTGACACCTTCCCAAAGGTTTCACCAAGAAACTGAACCAGCAACTCTAACACCAGGCCCCATCACAAACCATGCCACACACACATGGTCTATATGAGAGGGAAGGAAGAAAAAGAGGATCGCTAGGGAAACTGGTGTCCTAGAGAACATACTGTTTCAGTGAGAGGGGCTCAAGAGAATCACTCGTAGAAATGCGGGGAGTGCCCACGAGAGGGGGAAGCTGGTATTTCCCTCCCCGGCCGGGTGCTTGCTGAGCTGTGCTGTCTGCAGCTCCACCTTGTACTACCAGAGAGAGGCAGTAGTAGTGCCAGGAGAAGCTGACGTGGGTCCCCTGGAGCTTGGAGATTCCATGGGCATGGAATGTGGCACCCACTTTTTCCTGGGGATCTCTCAAGGCAGAAGGAGCCTGCAGCAGCACCAATGTATGGAAAGCAGGGGGCAAAATGCTTAGGAAGAAAGGGGGTGCCCACACCTCTGACCCCACCAGCCCCTGAAGGCATAGTAGGGCCCCAGCTGCTCCTACACAGCCCCGTGGAGGTGTAGAGAAGAGAGGATGGGCCAGAGCCACAGGACAGCCCAAGAAGCAGTACCCCTCGACACCGCACAGAAAGGCGGCAGAGTGTGCACCATTCATGGGACTGAAGCGATCCGTTGCCGCTGAGCACATCATCAGGGATGGGTGGTGCTGGCATGAGCTGTACTCTGCCCCAAGGACACCGGCCTGCTATCTACCCAGGTCAGCCACGGCAGTAAGCCAAGGTAGAGATGCCTCCCACCACACACGGGGACTTCTCTAGGAAGCCTGACTCCACAGCCCCCTGTCCTTGCACCTGACCCCAGGGGGTGGGCCCCAAAGCTCTGGACCAGGAGGAGGAGTGAGAAAGCAAACACTACTTCCCCACCCCCCCCACCCACTTCCTTCAGTCCAGAGATACACCAGTGGTTTTGACCATAAAGCTATGGACTCTACTCCAGCTAATGTTAAGGGTAATTTGGCAGAGTTTAGCAGAAAACAATGACTAGAGAAAAATAAAACCATTTCACATCTCTATGCTACCAAGTTGACACTCATCAATAAACCAGTTACACAGAGGCCAATGTGGAAGCCCCTCCCTAAACTGACAAATGAAGGAAAAAGGGAAGGGGGGAGAGCTCTTGGCCCCCCACCTCTGTTTCTCAGGAAGATAGAACTTAAGTCAAAACCTCCTCAGTCTTAATTACCAAACAAAAAAATAACCAGACGAGCTTCTCACTGTATGTCTTTATTTATACTGTCATCTGCTCCGGCATTTTAATATCCAACTTTCCGTTGGAAGACAGATGCCTGGATGTTCACACCCCGTTCTAATGGCTTAATACCCTGGGTACTGGAGCAGGGAGGGGGCCGCAAGGAAGGAGGGGGATGAAAGCCGCCGCCACATTGAGCACAACTTTGGAGCAAATGGGTTTGAATATTCATTAAACAACATTTAATTTAAACACCCAAACTCTGAAAGCAGCAGCATATGGCCTGTTTTATTTTACATAAACTGAATAGGAGGTTGGGCCATTCGTTTCTGCAGACATAATGTTCAATACCAATGAATAATGCTTCCCTTTGAGGACGCCCCTGCACTATACTGGGCCCACTGCCCCACTGCCCCCACCGGCTCAGACCAGCCCACTCGTGGTGGCACAGCAACATCAACCAAACCCCCATCACCCTTTGGGGCAGATTTGGATTTCATTAGGGAAAGAAAGAAGATTCTGAAGAGCCATTCTCCTGGTTCCTTGGTTTGTACCCTGGGAAACATGATTGGCAGAATTCTCATCCTAGACCAGGTCTCCCCGGTGCCTGGGGGCTAGGTGGCGGCCTCCAGATGGCATGAGCCTGACTTCCTCTGCCTGTGCATGGCTGCCATGCAATGCTCACACTAAGCCCCAGGGCCCTGGATCCCCCACCCCAGCCTGGAACTTAGGATTGTGCACATTTATACAGAAGGCTCTAGGTACAATGAGATGTGTGTGAGCATATGTGTGAGCCTGTGTGTACGTTCTTGTAGGGGGATGTATACACATGGCCCCGCGTGCTGGATATATGTGTGCGCATGTGCACCTATATGCAGTGTCTCTCTGGGTGTGCCTGTAGCTCTGTGTGTGTGTGTGTGTGTGTGTGTACAACACATTCATCTGGAGAGGTACAAGGTGTTCTCTGTAACTTTCTATGCAGGTATGAAAATCCCAGTAGGTGTGTAGGTACATGCATCCACACAACGTGTATGAGACAGAGTATGTGTGTGTAAGGGGTTTTTTTTTTTTTTTAATGGTCACTCAGTTCTTAACTTGGGGCCCACACACATCTACCATGGCATCCATGGACAGAGTACAAGAGGAACATGAACTTGGATGAGGAAAAAGGGGACATCTTTATTTTACTAACTTCTAATTTTTTCCTTTATAAATGTAGACAACAAACCCACAGTAGTAGTCTGTGTTGCCAACAGAAATCAGAGGTATCTTCATATAACACCATGGATATTATATATCTCAAGATGTTCTTTACACTCTCAGTCACTACTTTGAATCGTAAGTATTTAGACCTGCTGTGAGATACTATTATCACATTAATAAAGAAGCATATATGATACTTCATCACAAATTATCTGATATTTTGCTATGTGTACCTGAACAGAATTGGTTTTCTTCATAAGTTTGTGTTTTTTATGCACTTAGAAATATTCTGGGATGGACCCCATTGGTCACCAGCCCACCCAGGGGCAAAGAAAAGGTAAAAGAGCCCATGTGTGGGGATGGACAGAGCCAGCCGTGGTCCAGCAAGCACTCACAGGATGCCACATGGAGAGGTGTGCAGGACCCTGGCAGAGGTGGAACCAGTACCTTCCCCTCTGAAGGAGACCCTCCCAAGAAGGCAGGTGTCCACAGGGGAAGAGGGTAAAAAGCCAGTAACTATATAGCTATAAAAGACAACTATCTCTGCATGCGCCCAGTCGTGCTAGACACTATGCAGACAGCCCACGCTGGCATCCCCTCGGCACTTACACTCCAGGCCTTGTGGGACAGGCTTCTCAGAGGAGCAGGGACTCGGACAGGGCCATGGGGCATGCTCCCAGTAAAGGCCACACCGGGCTCACCTTCTCCACTCATGAGTCGTCATCACTGCCCATCCACCCAAATATCAGTTAGGCTTTCTTCAATGACCAATTCAAACTATCTTAAACAACAGACAGCATTCATTAGCCTCCATAACTAGGGTCCAGGATAACAGGTGCTTCAGGTAGGTTTGAGCAGGGCTCTGGCTGTTTCTCCGCTCTTCTTTCACCTCTTCTCTGCTCCAAATCTCACCTCTGTCCTCAGGCTGGCTTTCCTCATGGTAACAAAATGGGTACGGTGGTTCTAAGCCTTCTATCTGCACATCACACCACCTGGAGCAGGAGGGATCTCTCCCCAGCCATGAGCAGAAGCCTTCCCTCCAACTGTGATAAGCCTAACCTCAATCAGTTGCTCTGGCCAGGGGCGATTCCATGCACTGATCAGTTTAGGTCCGGGTCACTGCCCATCACCAAGCCATTACTATGGCTTTACTATTACTAACGCCACACTTTTATTACTTAAGCCAGTCAAGACCCACCTCCCCAGAAAACAAGTTGGGAGAGTGGCAAGGGGATAAAGTGGACACCTGTAAGGGAAATGGGAAGATTTTCCGAGATCTGTCTTTCCAAGAACTGCTAGCAGGCATGGAGGCTTCCAACCAGACTGGCAGTGCTGGGGCAGGCGCCAGCTTATGCCTATTCACCAACTGCAAGGTGACCACTCCGAAAAGCACTTCATACATCACCATGACAGGCCCTCAACCTGCCATTGAGCACACGAAAAGCCCCTTTCGGTCACTGCCACACAACCTGAGGGGCCTCCCCTCTCCCACGGAGACCAGACTTCTTCCATAAGATACTGTCTGGGAGGCAGGAAGGCTGTGGAATTCCTTTTGTGGACCTCAGTTTCCCCACATGGTCAAAGGGGGGACTGGACAAACTAAACCTAAAAGCACTTCTCAACTGACAGTCCATGCACCACAGCAAATGGAGAGCGTCTAAACCTAAGAGTCCCCATCACCTACTGTCAGATTCTGCCACAGCCTGCTGGCTGGTTTCCCCACCCCACCCCCTCAGCCCTGCACCCCAGCCCAACGTGCTCTCCACAAAGCCGCCATCTGTTGGGTCAGTCAGTCGGCAAGCATTTACTTATCCTGCTGAGTACCAGGCATTGTTCCCGACACGGGGGAAACAGCAATGATGTACATACAAAAAATAAAAATAAAAATTGTGTAGACACACAAGACCCTGCCTTCATGAAGCTTCCTTTCTAGAGAGAAGACAGTCAATAATCAAGAAAATAATAGAAGTGAATGTTGAGAAAAAATTAAAGTCAGGAAGAAAATTTGAGGAGGGATACAATCTTAGATAAAGTGGTCAAAGAAGGCGTCTCTGAGAAGATTAACACTTGAGCAATGACCAGATGAAAGGAAGAGCATGACCCACAAGGTTAGCTGGGGCAGAGTGGGCCAGGCTGAGGGGACAACACGTGCAAAGTCCTAGAGCAGGAGCAGGGCTGACAAGCTGGAGGAGCACAGCTAGCGGCACGGCTGACAGCTAGGAGCACAGCTAGCGGTGATGGGAGGCCAGGTCACAGGCCATGTGGATCATGGAGAGCCTTTTGGCATCGCATTAAGTGACTGTGCAGCCACTAGAAGGTTCTGAACAGAAGAAGGACTTCATGTGACTCTCATTTTCACAGCTCACTCTGGTTGCTGCATGGAGAATAACTCTAAGGGGTGAAGGTGTCATCAGGACGGCAGTGAAGGGGCCACGGCAGTAACAAGGTGAGAAATGGGCAGACTTGGGCCAGAGGAACCACAAAAGTGGTAAGAAACAATCACATTCTGGATAACTTTTGAAGGAAGAGCCAGAAGATGTGTAGATGAACGGGCCATGGAAGTGAAAGTGGAAACCACCTGCCATCCATGGGAGACGATGGCCAGCAAGAGGCAGGACAAGCAGGGACTACCAGGGGCTCAATTTCTGGCCAGTGGCCCTTGTAAAAGGCACATGATACACGATTCCTCTGCTTAAAATCTTTCAGCGGCTTCTCCCTGCCCTCTAAGTAAAGTCCAACCTGTAATCACCTGCGTAGTCCAACCCCTCCTCTCACCACATTTCTATACGTTCCCAGTCCTGCCTTTTCCAGCTCCCACAAACCCACACACCTTATCTTGCCTCTAAGTCTTGGCCTCTGCTAGTCTCTCTTCCTGAAAGATCCCTCGCCTGTTTGCATCTCCAGGCCCCAACTGCCTCACCTGCAGAAAGAAGATGCAGAGTGTGTAGTACCTGTTGACTTGCAGGGGACCATCCAGCCGCACCAGGCTGCAAGTCCGTGGCCCTGGGTTTCCACGCCCTCCCTTGCCCGGGGAGGGGAAGATTGGCACCAGAGTCCAGCGGAGAGCATCCCAGTGCAGGCTGGGGCATGCCCCAAGGGCCAGCCTGAAGTACAAACCCTAAGACTCGAAGGGAAAAAGCATGGAAAGGATGCAGAAGAGCCTGAGTAGAGGTAGGAGTGACAAACTCTTGTCTAGAGTAGACAAGAACCCCAAAGCCAATCTGTGTTTGCCAAAGCAGTGCGCTCCACCTGGGGAACCCTTCCCTTCCATCCCTGCTCATCCTTCACAGACCCTGCTGTAACTCGGCTCAAATCCCCTCTCCCCAACGAAACCTTCCTGCTGCCCCTGGACCCTCCCCTGCAAGCCAGTTAGTGGTGAACACACCGGTCTTCCCTCTTACCTCCACACCCAACCACTCCATCACTGACGGAGCCGACTTGGAGCCTCACGCACTACAGATTTATCTTAAACTGTTCATGGAATCAGATCGCCAATATACTCTGCACAAGACATGAGCTTCCTGCTGGGGCAACGTACCCTTATCCAGCAGGCAACCTGGTCTTTGTATGGGGAAGAAGCCAGAGGGGCTGTGATCCAGGCCACGTCCCCAGCCCCTGGCCTGTACCTAATCCAGCCACTTCCTCTCACCTTCAGGATGTTAAGAAGCCAGAGACTCCTTCTCCTCTCTCGCCCTCCCTCACCTTCCGCCCAGGGATGTTATGAGAATTAATGGGATAACAGATGAAGTGCCTCCAAGGAAACGGGCTACATAAATCCAAAGTGTTGTTATTAAATTCCAAATTTAGCCCTCGGGATCAGTGAGACATGACAGATCTGGGCTGGGAGCAGTCCCAGCTGTGTGTACAGGAAGTCCCCATAAAATCAAAAGCCACAACGTACAGGCTTTAGGGGTCAAAGGAAACCCTAAAAAATCCCCCAGGCCTGCACCTTGCAGAAGGCCCAAAGAGCCTCCACAGCAATCCCACAGAGTAAGCAGCTACACTCTACTTATACACAACCAGTGACAGGAAGCTCATGACTCTCTAAGTCAGCCCCAGCCCTCCTCCATCAGCTCTGAGTTTTAAAAACTTCCTCCTATCCAGCCAAACCATTTTGCCTTATTTTCCATACACTGGGAGAAATCTCACCCTTTTCCCACATGATAGCCCTTGACCAATAATACCTATCCCCGCTTGTTTCCAGCTAAATACTTCCAGACCTTTTCAGGGGTGCCTGGCTGGCTCAGTTGGTGAAAGCGTGCAACTCTTGACCTCAGGGTTGTGGGTTTGAGCCTCATGTTAGGTGTAGAGATTACTTAAAAATAAAATAAAATCATAAATAACTCCAGACCTTGCAAACAGGTCTCATAAGCCATCATTTGAAGGCAGGCTATCATCCCGATACTCCTCTCTGAACAAGCTCCACTTCACAGTTTCCAAAAATAAAATAACCCCAAGGAGTGGTCCAAATGGACAGGGTAAGAGGACTCACTGTTCCTTTACTCTAGATGCCCACTTCCTATGGAGGCAGCTGGAAGCAACAATTTGTGCTTTTTTTAGTATCCAAATCACACCATGAAATCATATAATCTCCATTTAGGCTTTAGGCCATAATCCCTGCCACACATGTATCTGTCTAGTTATGGCCCTGAAGAACCCCAGAAATGACACCCAAGGTGGGTGGGTGGCCTCCTGGGAGCAGAGAACCATAGCATATGACACAGCCCTTGGAGCCAACACTGACCTAAATTCACGACCCTGCCACTTACTGAACCTTTGGAAAATGACTAAAATCCTGAGTTTCAACCTGTTTATCTCTGAGATGAGGATAATAATGCTTACCTTGCAGAAGTGTTGTGAGGACACAGAGTATATACGTAATGTGCCTAGCACGGCAAACAGTGAGGACTCAATAAAAAGCATTATTGTTCTATTCAAAGTCTCACGGGAGCCCTGACAGAAGTTTCTAAGGACAGAAAACTCAGGAAATGACAACATAGTCTGCTGATTTTCCACAAGGGTGCCAATACAATTCAACGAGAAAAGAACAGTCTTTTCAACAAGTGGTGCTAGGACAAAATGAGTAGTCACATGAAAATGAATGAAGTCAGACCCCTTCCTCACACTGTCCATAAAAATTAATGCCAAGTAGGTCACAGACATGAATGTAAAAGCTAAAACTATTAAATTCTTAGAAGGAGCCATTGGAGCAAACCTTCATGAACTTTGGGTTAGGCAATGGTTTCTTAGATTTAACATCAAAATCACAAGAGACAAAAGAAAAAACAGATAATCATCAAAATGTAAAACACTTGCCTTTTAATTTTTTTTAACATTATTTATTTTAGAGAGACAAAGCGCGAGTGGGGGAGCCAGAGAGAGAGGAAGACACAGAACCCAAAGGAGACTCCAGGCTCTGAGCTGTCAGTAGGGCTCAAACCCACGAACCATGAGATCATGACCTGAGCTGAAATCTGACACTCAACAGACTGAGCCACCCAGGCACCCCAAAACATTTGTCTTTTAAAGAGCACCATCAAGGGGCACCTGGCTGGCTGTCATTAGAGCACGTGACTCTTGATCTTAAGATCTCGAATTCAAGCCCCACACTGGGTAGAGAGACTACTTAAAAAGCATATGTTTTAGTGGCACCTGGGTGGCTCAGTTGGCTGGACGTCCGACTTTGGCTCAGGTCATGATCTCAAAGCTGGTGAGTCCGAGCCCCATGTAGGGCTCTGTGCTGACAGCTCAGAGCCTGGAGCCTGCTTCGGATTCTGTGTCTTGCTCTCTCTCTGCCCCTCCCCTGGTCACCCTCTGTCTCTCTCTCCCTCTCAAAAATAAACATTAAAAAAATTTTTTTAATAAAAAAATCAAATGTTTTAATAAGAAAATAAAGAAAATAATAAGAACATCATCAAGAAAGCGTAAAGATACTGCACAAAATGAGAAAAAAATATTTGCAAACCAAACATCTGATAAGACATATCTAGAATATACAAAGACACAGCAATAAAAAGACAATCCAATTTTAAAATGAGCTAAAGACTTTCTAAAGACATATGAACAGCCAATAAGCACACGTAAAGATGCTCAACACCACTAGTTACTAGGAAATGCAAATCAGAACCATAATAAGATACCACTTCGTATCTACTTAGCTGGCTAAAATCAAAAGTACAGATAATAGTAAGTGTTGACAAGGATGTAGAGAAATTAGAACTCTCACACACTGCTGGCAGGAATACAAAATGGTGCTGCCTCTCTGGAAAATACTTTGGGAATACCTCAAAATGTTAAATACAGAGTTACCATATGACCCAGCAATTCTGCTCCTAGGTATATATCCAGAGAAGTGAAATTGTTATGTCCACACAAAAACTTGCATATAACTGTTCACAGTACCAGAATTATTCCTAATAGCCAAAAGCAGAAACGATTCAAATGTCCTTCAATTGAATACACAAAATAGGGCATAAGCATACAATGGGATATCGTTTGACAATTAAAACGAATAAATTACTTCTACATGCCACAACATGCATGAACCTTGAGAACATCATGCTAAGTGAGAGAAGCCGGTCACAAAATGATACACATGAGATGATCCCATTTACATGAAATGTCCAGAATAGGCTAATCCACAGAGACTAGAAAGCAGATTAGTGGTTGTCAGAGGCTGGGAGGGAGGGAATGCTAATGGGTAAGAGGTTTATTTTTTGGAATGATGAAAATGTTCTCTGTAAATATACTAAAAATAGTTGAGTGGTACACTTTATAAGGTGAATTTTATGGCATATAAGTTATCTCAATAAAACCGTATTTTTAAAAAGGAATGAAGTATAGGGGCGCTTGGGTGGCTCAGTCGGTTAAGCAGCCGACTTCGGCTCAGGTCAGGTCATGATCTCGCAGTTTGTGAGTTCGAGCCGCGCGTCGGGCTCTGTGCTGACAGCTCAGAGCCTGGAGCCTGTTTCAGATTCTGTGTCTCCCTGTCTCTGACCCTCCCCCGTTCATGCTCTGTCTCTCTCTGTCTCAAAAATAAATAAACGTTAAAAAAAAAATTAAAAAAAAAAAAAGGAATGAAGTACTGATAGGTGCTACATACAGTATGAAGCTTGAAAACATGCAAAGTAAAAGAACCAGTCATAAAAAAGATCCCATGTTGCAGAATTCCATTTATAGGAAATGAAATGTCCAGAACAGGCAAATCTATAAAGAGCGAAGGTAGACTAGTGGTTGCCCAAGGTAGGGAACAGAGGCTGGAGGAAATAGCCAGTGGCTGCTAAGAGGAACAAGGTTTCTTTTTGGCATGATGAAAATACCCAGAAACCCGGTGGCGGTGATGAGGTGCACAATTCCAAAGCCCACTGAATTATATACTTTTAAAAGGATAAACATTGCAGTATCTGAATTACGAGTAAAGCAGTTTTTAAAAAGAAAGTTTGGTGTTTTTTTTTTTTCAGTGTCAACATGGGGTGGTCTGGGAGTGATGAGGAGGAGGCAGAAGTCCTTGCAACACAAGCGGCAGCTGCTGTGGACACGTCGGCAATGCTCTCTGTTCATCCCCTCAGGAAGTGCTCCCTCTGCCCCAGTTAAGTGGAGACTGGGCTGCAGGAGCTGGCAGGACAAGGAAGGGACCTCTGTCCTGGGCGGGGCCGGTCAGTGTCGCATTGCCGGTAAGTGACAAGTTGGATGCCAGGTCTAGTTAATGGAACTGGCTACCTAGAATAGGAAGCAATGGGGAGGTGGGCGTGGGGAAGGAGAGCATAGAAAGCTGCCTGCAAAGGAGGAGTAGGAGTGGACTCACAGAAAGGGAAGGAAGAAGGAGGGAAGGGCTGATTTGTATCAGAATCCCTTCCCAGTCCCGATCCCAGGGAGGCTGCCAGCAGGGCCTACACTTTGGTTCTTAAACACCTCTCAGCTTTCCAATAACTTCCTTTTGCTTGAGAGGCTTCTACTCAGAGTCTCTATGAAGCATCCATTTTCTTCATCCAGCCATGGCAGAGACTGGTAGCTGTCCCCCAAAAGCATTTTCCCCACTTTTGTCTGGGCTAGAGCTAGCCTACATTTTCCAGCCCTCTTACAATTAGGTGTGCCAGGAGACTGAGTCCCAGCCAATGAGACAGGAACAGCAATGATGTGGGTGACTTCTGGTCAGGACTTTGTGGAGAAAGGGTGCCTCTCCTCCCTCTTCCCCATTCTGCCAGGTAGATGCAAGTGACCACGAGGCCCTGAAGATGGCAAAAGGCAGAGTAGGAGGAGCCCGGGTTCCTGACTCACCACATGCAGAGGAGAGCCTCCTGCTGACCAGGAATAGCCCAGCCGTATCTGGCAACCATTTGCAGAATGGAGCCAATACTGTGAGTAGCAAAGCAGAGGAAGTGGCTAGGTCCTCATAACACTCTTGATCTGCTGCATCAATCAACCCTGAAGACCCCTCTGCATCTAGATGCCTTCTTATATAAACAAATGAATGTCCTCATTGTTCAAGGCAATTTAAGTGGAGTTCTCAGTGTTCTGCGGCTGAAGGCTTCCTACCCAAAACACCATCTAAACCAAAGACAAAGCCAGCTCAGAGAGCACCAGTCGTAGACGTTTTGACTCTTAGCTTCTCAAGGAAGACCTCTGTACCAGTGATACTCTGCAAGATAGCACAGGGAAATGAGCTAAACAGCACGGAAGTTTTGCCCCAGACAAAACTGCAGTGCTTTATAACCTTAAAAACAGAAGGAAGATGGTGTTGGAAAAACTGGACAGCCACAAGCAAAAGAATGAAACAGGGCCTCTATCTTACACTATGCACTTATAAATAAATCAACTGAAAATGAATTAAAAGATTGGGGCGCCTGGGTGGCTCAGTGGGTTAAGTATCCAACTCTTGTTCTCAGCTCAGGTCATGATCTCACGGTTCATGAGATCAAACCCTGCATCAAGCTCTGTGCTTATCTCAAAATAAATAAATTCTAAAAAAAAAAAAAAAGTAAAGAAAAATGTGGTAGACACCATACACATACACACACACACACACACACACACACACACACACACACAGTGGAATATTATTCAGCCATGGGGCGCCTGGGTGGCTCAGTCGGTTAAGTGGCCGATTTCGGCTCAGGTCATGATCTCGCGGTCCGTTGAGTTCGAGCCCCGAGTCAGGCTCTGTGCTGACAGCTCAGAGCCTGGAGCCTGTTTCAGATTCTGTGTCTCCCTCTCTCTGACCCTCCCCCGTTCATGCTCTCTCTCTGTCTCAAAAATAAATAAACGTTAAAAAAAAAATTAAAAAATAAATAAAAATAAAAATAAAAAAGGGAGGGGCACCTGGGTGACTCAGTTAAGCATCCAACTCTTGGTTTTGGCTCAGGTCATGATCTCCGTTTCATGAGTTCAAGCCTCACATTGGACTCCAAGCTGACATGCAGAGCCTGCTTGGGATTCTGTCTCCCTCTCTCTCTCTGCCCCTCCTCCACTTATGCTCTCTCTCTCAAAATAAACTGAAAAAAGAAAAAAAGGAAATCTTGCCATGTGTGACAACATAGATGGAGCTTGAGGGCAGGCAATACACTAAGTGATATTCGAGCAAGAGAATACCATATGATCCCACTTATATATGGAATCCAAAAGAAGTCCCAAACTCAAAGAAATAATAGAGATTGGTGATTGCCAGAGGCAGGGGGTAGAGTGTAGAAGAAACTGGTGAAGGTAGTCAAAAGGTACAAATTTCCAGTTATAGGATAAACACATCCTGGCGATGTCATGTACAACATGATGACTATAGTTAACAATACCATATCATATATTTGAAAGTTGCCAAGAGAGGTCTTAAAAGTTCTCATCACAAAGGGCGCTGGGGTGACGCAGTCATTTGAGTGCCCAACTCTTGATTTTGGCTCAGGGCATGATCTCAGGATTGTGAGATCGAGCCCAGCGTTCTTTCTCCCTCCACCCCTCCTCTGCTCTCTGTCTGTCTGTCTCTCTCGGAGTAAGAAGTGACTCCTGAGTAGCAAACAGCTCAGTCTGGGGTCAGAAGGGGAGTGAGCTCAAGGTGAAGAGGACTGAAGCTTAGTCTTCTCCCTACTACTGATGAGCTGGGGGACTTAGGGAAAGTCAACTGTGCCTCCATGGCCTTATCCATAAACAGAAGAAAATGCAGCGCTACCTGCCTACAAAATGGGAGATGCCAGATCAACTAAATAACTTTCCTTCTCCAAGGAGGCTGGCTGGAAAGATGCATCTTGTTGAACACATTTCCTCTGCCAACAAGAGCTGCAGTTCAATGGTGTTTGCCTATGGGTCGGACAATTTCTAGCCAAACTCTCAAGAGTATCATTGCAGAGGATGGCAGCCAGCAGAGGGCTGTACCCAGACCCTCCCTTGACTCCCCCATGCCTCTGTGATGTGCACCTCTACAGCTCTCCGAAAACACAATTCCAGAGACTAACTACCCAGGCAGAGCAGCTCAGCTGGGTGAGCAGTCACAGCAAGCTGTGTGTAGTACGCCAATTCCTGGATTAATGAGGTGAATGCTGAATGAAGCCTCGCACAGTCACGGCCCCTCCCTCTGCGCAGTGTGTATGTGGAACACACTCTGCAGCTGAGAACAGGGTGTAAATCTTTCCTTCTTCCAAGAAATGCAGAATAGAAATCTATAGCAAATCCTTTATGTCTAGAGATCTGTGCTTTTTAAAAAACCCAATTTGATAGTTTCCACCTTACTGCCTTGCACCAAGTCCCCAGCAAGGCTTACTTAAGTGGATACAGGAGACGGATGTCTTACAGCAGGGTTTATAGCTGCCCTGCAATCCAGGTTCCCTGACTAGGACAAGTCTGTCTCAACTCCCCAGAGCAAAATTTTATAAAAGCGTCTGAAGGCCACCACTCTCGGCACCACTCCATCTTGCAGAGTAGGGAACGGAGGCCCAGAAAAAAGAGACTGGCCTGAGGAAATATGGTTGGGACAGAGCTAAGGCCTGAAGATGAGTCTCATGACCCAGCACTCTAGCCCCCCACCCAAACCATCCAAAAACTGGATGGAGGCACTGCACCACAGGGAGAACACTGAACCAGAATCAGGCCAGTAGGGTTCAAGTGTTCTCTTACCCAAATAAACTGCAAGCCCCTTAGCTGGGGCACACAGCTAAGGGGCAGCTTACAAAGGAGAAATGCTATTTGCACTGAATCTGCAGAGACACTGCAGCACGGATGGGTAGACATCGCCATGCGCACACGAACAGCAGAAAGCCCTGCAGGTTCAGCTTCCCTACGAGGGCCGAATCCTATAAACAAGATTACCACCCCCATTAGACCTTCTCTGAGAAGAAAGAGTGACCTCTCCAGTTGATGTGGCATTAGGCTTTTTTCATGCTTCCGCAAGGAGAGCGACCAGGACAACAAAGCAGGCTGCATCCGAGCCTGTGCCTACAGTGCCACCTTGTGGGAGTCTGTGTGGCTCCACAGACCTCTTTATTCCACCAAAGGAAAGGCTAGTAATTGGAGCAGTCCTTACCACCGCCCTCCCTGGTCCCCACAGCTGTCCCACTGAAATGTCCTCCCCTGCCCCTCAGTGGTTTTCAAACTTCAGCCTGCACAAGAAGCTTCTTAAAACACAGGTTGTTGGAACCTAACCCAGTTTTTGGTTCAGTAGCTCTGGGTTGGGGCCCAAGATTTTACATTTCTAGCAAGTTCTCAGGTGATGCTGATACAGCCAGTTCAAGACTTTTGGAAAACCACTGCCTTTGCTAATCTCTCTGCACCCACCAATGCTCAGCAAAAATTCTAGCCCTTTATGAGATGTTCCAAATGTCCCCAGACTTATACCATGTCAAAGCTATGTTAGCTTTGATCAAGTTCCTTAACCTTGAGCCTCAGTTTTATCTGTAAAAGGTGGATATTAATAGCTCCCTCACAGAGTACTTGAAAAAGGTAAATGATACACAGGTCTCCCCCTCAAAAAACCTACATGAGCACTTATTTTTGCTAACTGAAAGGAATCCAAAGAGCATTTTCATTTTTGCGGGAGTGGGGGGGAGGAAGCAAAAACAGCATTGTTTGTTTTGCAGCACTCCGAGTGGCAAGAGTCACCGCCAAGCCCCTTGCCCCAACATACACTCAGCACCAAGACGCCATAGCTTTGAACGGTATTGTGAGCACCCGTGCTTTACCTCAATGTATTTTGTGCATCCATTAGTAAGATGTATCCCAAGATTTCAGGAAAGCCCGAGAGGTTACTTTCTGGGTCTGAGAACACTCCAAAATTCATATAAATTAATAACTTTGTTCTTTACACCTTCTGAAAGGCTTCACAGGATCACTCTACTTCCAGATAGCCAGGAAAAACTAATTCCTCGAACAGGTTTACTGGCATGTAGAAAATAAATGTCAGCTATTCTGCCATTATTTTATTAGCAGTGTTACTGTTCATGTCCCAGCTTCTCGAGGACAGGGATCATTTCTCCTACTCAACACTTGTGAGGCAGAAGGGACCTTAGAAGCCCATTAGTCCAAACTTCCCTAGACTAGAAGCAGCGCCTGGGGAAGTTATCACAACTTCAGATGCTTGGGTGCCCCCCACAGCTAACTCAGGAGGCCTGGACATTTGTATTCTCAACTAGCACCCAGGTGCCCAATTTAGGAACTACTCATCTAGCCCTGCACCTCATCTAGACACGGGAAAATGGAGGCTCAGAAAAGTCTTACCATCCATAGCCCCAGGTGTCTAGAGGCTGACCAAGGATCAGAAACTAGGTCTCCGAATTCTAGTCTAGTCCTTTTCCAAGCCAGACTGCATGAATGCCATCTCTTCAATCCCTAGCCTCCTGCGCAAATCCCCTCTCCAGCATGCATGATGAAGAGTCCAACAGCTTTATGTATCCCCCATGCAGAGGAATTCAGCATGTGACACGTACGTTCAATCCACAGCTCAACATCTCATTCTCCAGCAGTTTTTTATTCCAAAATATTGAACAAGGGAAAAAAAAAAAACTCTTAGCCTGTTGCACGAGGTCCTCAGTAACCTGCTCCCTGCTGACCTCTCTAGTCTCACTTCCCTCCAGAACCTCACTTATACCCTAACCCCCAACCAGTGTGGACTCTTATTTTGGGCATCTCACTTCCACATCTGGCCTACAGAAATTCAACAGGGAGTAGATGGTAAAGGGCAAATGAAAGCATGGGTGTTCACCCCCCTAGACCCACACTGCAGAGTTCTAGAACCCAGGAGAGCCTCTACTTCGCCAGCACAAATGAACTTCTGGTGCCCTTAAAGCCAACCCGAAGTCTTATTTTTGAAATGGGAGTTTCTAATACCAGAAACACACTATGTCAAACTGCTGAAGCCACCAGTCACCACAGGGCCTTCCATCTGATCTACAAGCATGCTGCTCCCACCTTACCCACCTGTACCCCAAAGAGTGGGCTCACTTCACCCACACCTGCTGCTTGTTCCCACCCTGCAAAAGTTCTTTGTGAGCTTCCATGGCGCTAGATCAAAAAACCCTGCTCCTGTGCATCCAGATTAGATTGTCCCAGTTGGTGGTATTCCCTCAGAAGCCTTCTAAGACCCAGTCACCCTGCACGGTTTCTCTCACCTCTGGATACCGATCATGTAATTTAACACAATTAAGCACCGTCTGCTGCTTCACGGTGAGAAACCAGGCCAGGAGACTGTGGGGAGTTGCTTAACCCCCTGAGCCTAGAGGGACATTCACTTCCCCAAGTCCCCACCAGAGACCAGGGCACACAGCAGCTCAGTAAACAGGAGATTCAGTTGGCCATCACTACTTCAATAATCTCACGGCAACGGGCAATTTGTTGAGCACAGTGGACATACAAATCAGTTATCTTGGAACGCCTGGGTGGCTCAGTCGGTTGAGCGTCCAACCCCTGGTTTCGGCTCAGGTCATGATCTCACGGTTTGTGGGTCCGAGCCCCACATCAGGTTCTGCACTGACACTGGAGCCTGCTTGGGATTCCCTCTCCTGCCTCTCCCCCACTCACGTTCTCCCTCTCAAAATAAACCTTAAAAAAACTCATGTCTTGTTCACCTTCACGTATCTTGCAGACAACAGCTACTCAACAGGTGATCAGAGGCACAGCAATGAAGACTCTATTCAGACAGCTGTGTTCCACCCCCAGCCCCACTACTTGCACAAGTTGCTTAACTGCTGTCAACTCTCCAACATGGGTCCAATGACACTTGCCTCTTATGGTTACCGTGCAGATTAAAGGAGGTGTTTATCTGGAATCTAGAACAGCGCTTGCCCTGGCTCCAAGAGTATGACCTATTAAGATACTGGAAGGAGAACCCAAAATAACCAACCAGGGAACCAAGCCCACAGCACTGTTAAAAGCTGCTTGATTCCTTGGGCACATACAACTACAAAGGAGGCAAGCTGTCAAGAAGCACCCCAGTATTCACTGGAGACTATAAAACCACCCCCATCAGAATCACCTCTAGCTTCTTCAAAGATCCCCGCTACCTCTCACCAAGCCAAAGCCTCCCACTAGGGCCAAACTGAGGAAAGGGAGGTATTCTCCCTCACTGTTGACTCCCCTTGGTTAACTTTGCTTTTTACAAGGGCTGCTTCAAAGCCTGCTGACAGCACAGCATGGTCTGGTTACTGTCAGCGTCAACAACGCTGGATCTGAGAATCCTGAAGTTCAACAGCACAGATGCCCACAATTTAAACTGAGTTACTGCCAAGTCCTTCCTATCACACATTGCTTAGCAATACAGTTCCCAAACTGTTCTTACAGGTGGATGCTACATCATTTGAGCCTCAAAATAGCCTTAAGTCAGGTCAGCAGAGCAGGTACCCATGGGTACCTCAATTTGAAGAGAAGTTAACCCTATCATTTGACCAAATGACTTGCCCAGACATCTACATGGACTACATGGAAAAATCACATGGAAGGGACATGAGATCAGAGCGCAGGCAGTGAGGGTGTGAGCTAGGCGCAGGAGCAGAGGCTGCGGTGGAGGCGATGGTGGACCAGACAACACTTATCCTGAGGCAGGTGGCCAGGCATCTAACCTTGCCAACTGTCAGTATGGAGGAAGGTGAGCCTGCTCTTGGGTCCCAATATTTCAAGAGGCTGGAAATATGGATTGTTACGTATCATTTGTTCAGTTTCAAAATGTGCCCTGTGCAACAAAGCTCACAGACAAGACTACCAGTTGGTGACTTCGGCAGCCGCCCAGCCCAGCAGGTCCCTTGGAACAGTGAGCTCAGCCAGAGTTCATCACAACTCCAAGAGGCTACTGGATGAATGCCAACTCCGCCCTCCCTGAGCACACCCCAACAGAAGCTTCCATGCCTTGTGACTGCTACCAACCTTCACTTCCACTCAGGCTCCCTGCAGCTGTGCCTGCTAGCTCACATCAGTCCCTGGGACTCTGCTCTGAAAGCCACCACCAACCCTTCAGTTTGCTTCCACCTGTCCTGCTTAACCTTCCATCCACTGACCGCTAGTTCACACACCCACCTCCCCCAGCTCCAATTTACCTGGTGCCCTGCATCCCCTCTGCCAGCTGTCCCTTCCCTTCAGCACCTCGCTCCTGCCTGCTCCTCCCCAGTCCTCTGCTCCCTCAGTCTCAATGCCACAGAAACCCCTTCTCTTTCTACAATGTGGGCCACCAGGCACCAGTGACCTCTGCACTGCTAATTTGAAATCCCCCACTCCAGGGGCGCCTGGGTGGCTCAGTCGGTTAAGCAGCTGACTCTTGATTTTGGCTCAGGTCATGATCCCAGGACTGTGGGACCAAGCCCCACATCCATGCTGAGCATGGAGCCTGCTTAAGATCCTCTCTCTGCCCTTCTTCCCTGCTCACTCTCTAAAAGAAATAAAAATTAAAACAAAATAAAATACCCCCCCCTCCACTCCTATTCATCACCAGTCAGCCATTTTGGTGAAAACAGACACCTGCAGGCCTGAATCTCCCACTCCTCCACACTCTCCTACTACATCCTGGCCCTAGCAAGGACACCCACAGGGCCATGGGTTCCACAAACCCAAGAGTGCAGCCTGAGCATACTGGTGCAGCCAGGCGGAGCAACTGCACCCACCCTACCAGCCGCAGGCCTTGGCCAGCAGGTCCAGCCCCCACATCCCTATCCTCAGGTCTCCAACTTCTTCATTCAGAGTCTCTCACCATGCTCTCCAAAACATACAACCATTCCTACCAGCAACCTTGTGCTTTCTGCTATCACGATTCTTGCCTTTTCCTGAATCCCCATCTACCCAACTAACCAGGTTTTTCATTCCATTACCACTTCCTGAGGTTTCTCTGCTGCTTTTTCATCCATAGACACAGTTCCTATAGTATTTATAAGCTTGACTCCCATATGGACCCACGTTAATATGCAAACCAATCCTACACCAACTTCAGGGCAAAATAGCATCCAAAACCCTTAAGCTATTAATGCCTCTTCACCCTCAACTCAACTTCTGCACTTTCCACCCTCTCTATCCTCTCATCAAAAGGCACCACCCCCCACCTTTAGGGCGCCAGGGTGGTTTAGTCGGTTAAGCACGCGACTCGATTTCAGCTCAAGTCATCTCACGCGTGGGTTTGGCCCCGCACTGGGCTTGTACTGACTGTGTGGAGCTTGCTTGGGATTCTCTCTCCCCCTCTCTGCTCTTCCCTCACCCATGCTCTTGAGCTCACTCTCCAAGTAAATAAACTTAAAATTTTTTTCAAAAAAAAAAAAGGTACCCCAACCCTCACAGTAATCTTAAAACAACCACTCCTCAAATCTCTCAAATGTACACAACTGACCAATCATCCAGAGCTCGAGTATTCAACCCTGATGCCTGAAAAAGACAAACTCAGAATCAACATCCAGCAAAGAAAAAGTAACACCACATAACCCTCCATATTTCACCAGAAGCACATACCATCAGATTTACCAAGCTATTACACACTACACCCAAATATTCATTACACTAGAGCCTCTCTCTGATTCCCCACTCACTTATCCCGTAAGCACAAACTTATAGTGGACTAACGATTTTGGTGGATCCTACTGACTTCATGATAGATGATGAAAACATTTAGCAATCTAGTAATTTATAATCTAGTAATTTCCTGTCGAGGCCAGCAAATTTTTCAGTTAATTAAGAATAACGTCAGGTTCTAGGAAGACCAAAAAGGAATTCAGATTTCAAGTGTCTTTTTCAGAGACTGACCAACTAGACTGATGGCAAGTATTCACATGAGGCAAAACAGACTGGCCCTACCTACATGCTCCTGCTTTGCTAAGACTGTACACCCAACACCTTTGTGCCACGGAAAGGAACAACAGTCATGCCAAGTTTTCACTGAAAGCTTATGTGAACATGTGAATCCGGGCAGCAATCTAAATCTGCTCTAACAGCAAATTATCATAACACTTCCAGTAAACGTCAAATGTTTCAAACAACCAGACACATAAAAGTTCTTAGTTTATTAATCCTCTCATGAAAAATCTGCACAAACGCCAGATAGTCCCTGAAGCATCTTTACTCCTTCTGTGGAACAAAGAAAAAGAAAAATTTAGTTAGTTAACCATCTTTAAAAACCTGAAAATTAAAGTTCAAACCCTTCAACAAACTCCAAACTTAATGACGCTCATGCAGAAAAAGTATTAGTAACCTAGAATATTAACTTGGTGATAACACAAAGGAAGCATCAAGAAATAAAACTTGCAAGCATTCAAGTCAGAAATGAAATAAAAAAGCAGTTAAATACTACTAGGTTTTAAAAACAAAACCATATAATTATCAGTATTTAAAAGTCTACAGTTCTTGAGAGAATTTGTAAGTGGACTTCTAAAACCATTTCACATGCTCTATAGTTTTAAATTACCATTATCAGTAAACAAGTCTAATGATCTACATGAAAAGCTTAAATTATACCTGTTGTCCAATCTCCAGCTCACTGAATCAGTGGCAGGGAAGGGAGAAAGGAGGGAAGAAGGAAAAGAAACATTTCATTAATAGTCCCTTTTCAAACTCCAAAATAATCTGCATTTACATGCATGCAATCAGACACCTTAAAAATGACTGTTTGCTTTGTAAGTGTATACCAAACACTCTTTAGACACTCATTGATTTTATTCCCCCCCCCCATTCTGAGAATACCTCGCATGATTACCACCGTTCTTATGTAAACAAAGTGGCACGAGGACTTCACAATGAAGAGATCATGCCAACGGCAGTGCCAACCCAAGCTGCCACCGCCTACATATACATGAAGTACACATGCCTGACCCTTATCCTTCCTGCTCTGCTCAGCAACATCATGCTGGGCACATAAGCACCATTAACAGACCTGGGAAGCATCCCACACAAGAATCTAAATGAATTTAGCCTCAGAGAGAACTAACTCTAAATGATCAAGCAAGCCTAAAACCTGTCTCAGTTCAATACTTTAAACGTCACTGTTTACAGCCACTGAAAGCAGTACAACTTAGTTTTTAAAAAGGCAAAACTCAGTCGATGAAAAGGCTTCAAATGCTCTTCAAAAGCGAGACTATTTATTCCTTCATTTAAAACAACTCTATCGTGATCTCCCAGTCTGTGAGTTCAAGCGTCTCGTTGGGCTCTGTGCTGAAGGCTCGGAGCCTGCTGCTCACCCTCTGTCCCTCTCTCTCAAAAATAAATGAAACGTTAAAAAAAAAAAAACAAAAAACTATCGTACCCAAAAGCTAAGAGCAAATACCAATTTCAACATCCAAACAAAAACAAAAGTTAACATCAGTATGCCTGGCCATTTTGAGTCAAATACACATGCATATTTACGCATTCATCTCCCAGCCAGGTTTTCAGAGCTATGCTAGTGAAAGGCACCAGTGCAACCTGAAGTACGGACAGTGATGCTCAGGTCCACAGAGGTAGCCCCTCCACACACGTCACCGTCAAGCACTAACACACAGGTCTCAAAGGCTGAATGAAGACAAGAACGGGTTAAATGTCCTTTGGTCTAGATCACTCCACTGACTGAATCTTTTTGCAACCTCTGGGACTTCCGTTGACAGGTATAAGCCTCACAAACAGGGAGCAGTTCTAAGCAGCAAGTAGTTCCTCTGGCAGTTCATCCATTACTAGAACTCCACGGCTGGGAAGACAATGTGATTAGAGAGGTGGGCAGGCATAACACATTCACTGCCTGGCAGGGAGTCATCGCTAGAGGAAGCACAAAGGGACAGTGACTACAGTGTTTCAAAACCCTACTACCCTCCAACCCAGTCTTAGCCCACTTCACATGCTATGGATTGGGGCTGCTCAAATGCACAAAAATGGTTAACATGGGGTAGTGAACTACTGTGACCAGAGAGTTATGGAAAAAGCGTATTTGTCGAAAACCTTGGTGTGAATATACAATTACCTTGGAATTTTTTCAATTAAAAGAAAAATGGACAGCAGATGGAAAATCAGAGGTCAATAAAAAGCAATGTATGGGCTCCTGGGTGGCTCACTCGGGTTAAGCCTCCAACTCTTGATTTCAGCTTAGGTCATGATCGCACCATCATGACATACAGCCCCGCATTGACAGTATGGAGCCTGTCTGGGATTCCCTCTGCCTCTCTCTCCACCCTTCCCTCCCTTGCGCTCTCTCAAAATAAATAAACTTTAAAAACTTTAAAAAAAAAAAAAAAGAGAAGAGAAGAGAAGAGAAGAGAAGAGAAGAAAAGAAAAGAAAAGAAAAGAAAAGAAAAGAAAAGAAAAGAAAAGAAAAGAAAAAGCAATAGAATGGTACAAGGCCATTCTATTGAGCAAATGCTTCCTGGACAGATGCTTTGCCAGATTTCCTAGACTAGAGCTGCCAATGAAATCAACCAGTCCCAGGGTCCCTAAGGGAAAGACCGTTGATAAAAAAAATGAAAGAACCCTTCCCAAAGCCTGTATCAACCAAAGCCATTTCCTGGGTATGTAACTGGGGCACAGCATTTCCCAGCACAAATTAAAAGGTGCCTACTTGGTAGAGTACCCACCTTCCTCCACCAGGTCACTTCGCAACATAACATGCATTTTTGAGTTTCCAAAATAAACGAGATTAAAAGTTTTTCTCCTTTGCTCATAATCTACCATTTTAAAACATAGCATTTCAATTATAAAACACCATACTACAGAAAACTCTTGTTGTCCAAAAGCCAACATGCAAAGCATCAAAGCAAACTCCGTGAAGGTGATGCATCCCCACACCGTGCTCACAATCTCAGTACCTGCTAGACACTTCATTTCTGATGAACAAGAAATCCAAGAAAGTAGAGGGAAAAGGCAAAAAAAAAAAAAAAAAAAAGTTCACAGAACACTTGATTATTTGTTAATTTAACAACCCAGCACCTTAATTCCATTCAACTATTATTTACAGTTAGCTAGCAAAGCTGGTAAAAAGCTGCTTATCATTAAAATCACTTCAGTCTTGGCTAACTGGAGAGGAAGCAATTGAGATCTCTCAGCTGCCTCTCCAGCATGCCAGGAGAACATGGGCCACATTGATTCAACAGCTTCTTAAACCAGTTATCCGTTTTAAGCAAATAAATTTAATCTCCGGGAACCAGACATACTTCCCCATTAACAGTCTAAACCAATTAGCAGTAAAATGGGAAACTTTTCCGGATAGGGCTTGCAAGAGGCCCACCAAGATGACTGAACCGATGTGGCCCGCGTTGTGCTAATCTGTGAGCTGACAAAGGGTGGGCAAAGCTACTCTAGTGAGGTTAAGATACTACATCGTGTAGCGTCTCAAAACACGTTACCTTCTGTAATCCAGAAGAAGTGGGAAAAGAGAAAACATTAAAAAAGGTTATTAAGAAAACAAATCCCTCCTTTCTAGAAACTAAAGACCTGCAACTGACATTTCTGTATTCTCCTTGATGAACAATACCTTTTTGCCAGCACCAACATTAGCTTTTGCAGTTCCCCTGACTTTCTTCATTCGGTTCTTGCGTTCCTTCCGCTGTTTTCTCGACGTCTTTTTCTTCTCATACAAGCCATGCTGAAGGAGAAAGGAGTACCTCATAAGTGACTGGCAACATCAACTCAGCATTAACTAATCTGGTAAGGACCATGACCAAGCCAGACAGCTCAAGAAATGCAGCTTCCCAAAATCAATCCTTCTTCAAGTACATTTAAAAATACTTGTTTGTGCTAGTACCTGGTCATCAAATTAAGGGACACGTACATGTACAAATCAATGGCACAGGAATCAGACGTGCTCTCAATGCCCCACGTCACTCTGCCGTTCCTGCTGCCTGAAGACTGCTTCCAACCAACCTTCACATGGACCTCAGCTTCAACGTCACCTGCTCAGCAAGGCCTCCCAGACCACCCAATCAAAGAGTGCAGCATCTATCTACCACATCATGTTTTACCTCACCTGTGTTCTACTTATCTGATGGCAGAGAAGGAGAAAGAGAAACAGAAGTACTTGAAAGTAACCGTCTGCGTACTAGTTTACGACCTAGAATCTAAGGGAGCTTCTCCGGCTCACTGCTGTAGTTCACTGTAGTGCTTGGCACCCACAAAATGGTCAAAAACCTTTCATGGTTCCTGGCTACCCGTGAGAACCAAATCCAAACTCAGACTTTAATATCAAGGATCTCAATTTGGTGCCAACCTTTCAAACTCATCCCCCTATTTCCAGCTCCTATCCTCACAATTATTACTTGCCCTTCTAAACCCATCTCCAATGCCATCTCTTCAAAAGCTGTCGACTCCATTACTGACACCCTATGCTCTTTCTTATCTGTACATCTGTCGAAGAACCTTCTCTCTTAACCCCATTAATGTTCAGATCTGTAGCTTGTCCTTCCCCAGACTGCTTGCTCTTGCTCATTCCCCTGCACCCACAGCACAATGCTGTTGAAATTCAGTCTTCAGTAGCTGTTGAACAAATGAGAACACCTACTCGTGCAAGTCTATGTTTGGGTTCATTTTTCTTTGCATAATCCAAGGAATCATAAATCATGCCAAAGCCAGTTGTCTTGCCACCTCCAAAATGGGTTCTGAATCCAAATACAAAGATGACATCTGGTGTGGTCTTGTACATTTTGGCTAGTTTTTCCCGAATTTCTGTCTTAGGTACTGTTGCCTTTCCGGGGTGAAGAACATCGATGACCTTAAAAGAAATAACAAATTTTAGCATTTATCGTTACAAAATGCATTTTTTGAAACAAAACAACCAAACTGTGATGTGTCCTTCCTTACCATCTGTTTCCGCTGAAGTAGTCGGTTGGTCATGAACTTCCTGGTCCGGATAGTTACTGTGTCATTCTGGAAATATTACACACTAGTTAATGATACCACTCAACCTTTTCTTGATCCCGCTGTAATTTTCCAAGCTCTGGAACTGCCAAGGAGTAGCCACCAGCCATATGTGAATAATTTCTAAATATCATATGACATTTAAGATGCAATTCCGAATCCCGCAGCTGCAAGAGCCACATTTCAAATGTTCAAGAACCACAGGAACCAGTGGTGGGAATGCTTCCATGAAAAGAAAAACAAATCCCAAGTGCCTAACTTCTAGGACACCTCTAACACACGTAAACGCAGTACCAAGAAAACCCACTCAACAGCTTTTTGGAAACTTACTTCTCTTTGCTACGGGAATCACTCTGGAGCAGTTTCTCTAACTCAACACCTCATTTTGGTCCTAATTCTGTGAGGTTTGTCCTATTTTAAGCTGTTTAGGAGCACCCATGGCCTCTAACCACTAGAGGCCAGTAGCACCCCCAACTCCCCAGTCTTAAAAAAATGTCTCCAGATTTTGCAGACTGTACCCTTAAGTGTAAACAAACCCCAAAATCACCCTCACCCAAGAACCCATTCTCTGAACTAAAACTACTTCCACTTTAACAAAGGTTATAGTCTCAACTACGTTCCTAACATCCTGCACAAATCGGACACAAACACTGCACTCTGCAGGTCAACTACCCGTCTTGAATGGCCCACAAGAAATCCTACCCCCTTCTAAATGGCCCAACAGCTCTTACACAAGGAAACGTGGGCATTCGGCATGTTTCCACTAAGTAAAAATTTTACAAAAAGAGAAGGGAGAGGCAACAATTGGTTGCTACGTTTAAATTTCAGTTTGCAAAGCCACACCAAAGTAAGTTCACTTCAATAGTACCCAACTCTTCAGAAGATCGGGGGGAAGGGGGGGTTGCAGAGGAGGTCGACTTAGAAATGGGTGCTGAACCTTTAAGACAGAGCTGACTAGTCATGACTTAATCCACACTCTTTGCAGGCTTCCATGTCCAGGGCCTCGGTTTCCCCAGTGTGCAAGAAGTTCCATCCGGCTGACAATATTTTAGCTTACACGTGGAATCGGCTTCACTCGCCACAACTCGCCCGGGCGCCGCCAGTACCCGCTTCACCTCTAGAGCTGCCATCACTTGCAAACCGCCTATCGCAAACTGAGACCCCCGGTGAAATGAGTCTCACCCCACCCAGCCCAATCCACTAGGCTCCACGAAGGCGACAAACGCAGGAGACGCTCGCGCAGTCCCCAGGCCCTGGACCCTGAAACCCGGCGTGTCCGGGTCCGGCAGCGCAGCCCGGACTCCCCGCCGACGGCTCCGGGTCTCTAGGCAACCAGCCTCCGTCAGACACACCCAAAGAAAAGCGACGGGGCTTCAGGTGGCCATAGCGCAAAAGGCAGGACCCAGAGACGAAAGATGGCTCAGATACGCGACGGATGACTGCACGGGTCTAAGGAAACTCACCATGATGGCGGTCGAGCTTTAGGCAGCCAGGGAGGAAAAGAGAACCACTAACCGCGGGCCAATCATATCAATGCGCTCGGAAGGACCCCAGGAGGCGCCGGCGTGTGGGCGTGGCCCGAACCGTGAGGGCGGCCGCGCCAATGCCGGATTGAAAAAGGCTTAAGGTGAGCCAAGGATCTTCGGCCACACCCCCGGGATTTTGGACTGGCCAATCCAGAGGCGGAACAACTTGGGCCGACGGATTTACGCCTGCGTGGGTTCCCTTTCAGCTCAATTTACCGTCTTGAACTGCGCTTCCTTAAAGTTCCGATGAGCCGAATTATAGTTTAAATTGTCTCATTGCGAGTTAGAGGTTCGTAAAGATGCAAGACATCTTAGGAGATACTGTCAACCAGCCTCCTCATTTTATAGCGAGGAAAACTGCAGAAATCCTGACTCAAAACCTTTGTTGTGTCAAATATATAAAACTATTTTCGTTGATTGCTACGTATTGTTTTTCTGAGATTTTCCTGGTGATTTTGTAAATTAAAAACAAAAAAAACTCATTAATTAATTTGCTTTTTCTGAAAATCTTAGTCCTTAACAACAACAAAAAAAAGCTGTTTGATCCATAAATTCGTTTAGTTGTTTAAAGTAAAATGGTCATGCAAAAATAAAGAATATATGCACATGTTCAAAGAGACATTAGGAAAGAACTTTCCAAAGGTTAGAATGAACGAGAAAACCACAGTGCAGTCTTTGAGGACAACTTTCCTATATTTTTTAGAATAATAGTTAATATTCACCGAGTGATTGTTATATGCCTGTTACATTGTAATTACTTTCATCTTCATTTTGCCATTTGACCAACTAAGAAGTAGGGTACCTATTGCTGACCCCTTTTATAAAATGGGGAAACTAAGACACAAGGAGGCTAAATAGCGTTCCCAAAGTTATACAACTTTTAGGTGGTTGTACCCACGGAGGCACTGTGGTTCCAGAACGTTTGCTCTTAACCTCTCTATGACAAAATCACTCATCAAATCTTGTTAGTATAGTCTTGTTAGTATAGCATTGTCCACAATAAGTAAAGTAAAATCTGATTTGCTTTGCTTTTCGTCTGTTGCATTTGTGTTTTGCTAGTAAGAATCCATGGAATCTAACGTACCTTCTTACAATTCAAAGGTGTTAAACCACTTCATTGGATTCGGTTTAGAGTTCCCCACAAATAGTAAAGACATTTTTGGCTCTGTAGCACTGAATCCTATGGTAGTATGGTTTCCTTGGTAGTGTCATGTGCTTAGATATCACACTAGGATCACCTCCCACAGGTTGTCACAGACTGGGTAAGCAATTTATCTCCTGTATACATTAATGATTTTCACTTCGCAGTGTCCCCTCATCTTGTATCCCTAGCTCATCATGGCTAACTTTTCACAGATTTACAGCTTCTGTTTTTGTAATCAATAACATGTTTAATTCATTTCTTTTTCAAAGTAACTTTGTAAACTGAAGGTGCACGCATGGCCGTGTTTTCTGACCTGTTTATTTCTTTCCGTGGTCGTACAGTTGGTACCTCTGTACCCTGGGCAGGTTCATTTTAAGCCTCCACCTTTACTTAAAAAATTAGAGGATCTTAATTAAGATGTTGTTGATGACGATGACGACGATTTTCCTCTTTATGCAGTTTTTGTCTCCCTGACTGCCTGAAAGTCCTGAGGCAAAGCGTTGCAGTATCTCTGCAGGTGTCAGAAGACCTGGAGAAATGGACCGGAAATGGGCTTTTGGAAGATACAGCACAGGCCCTGGTGCAGTTTCAAAGAGGCGCCGCAAGATGGCAGTGCAGGGAGAAGGCGAAAAGCGGCGTGTCCGAAGCCTCTCTTGACTGACAGCCGCGCCGGCGAGTAGCGGAAGAGGAAGCGACCACATGGGGCGCTCTACGGTGGCCGAGAGGATGCCGCTGCTCTTGTAGTAACGAGGCAAGAAGCACGGCCGGGAGGTGCAGGGAGCTACGTTTCTCTAATCTAGCTCCCCCGGTCTCGAGGAGGGTGCCCCGGCAGCCGTCACCATGGTGAAGGAGCAGTTCCGAGAGACAGATGTGGCCAAGAAAATGTAAGGAGGGGCAAGAATGGCCAAAGGACGGAGAAATGAGGGGCAGAGGGGCGCGAGGTCAGGGGTCCTGGGTCTCAAAGAGTCGGAGATGAGGGTCCCTTGGAAGGGGAGGGCCAGGAATCAGCGGAAGGTGGTGGGCAAAGCTCAGAAGTATTCAAGGTAGGTCAAAGAAATCGGTCAGGCAGAGGGCATTCCAGCACTCGGGGGACTGCAGGCCGGGGGTGGCCCCTGGGCTTTGGGAGGAGTAGGTGGGATGGGACGTGAGCCTTGGGCCTAAGCACGAGTCCTCTCGAGGTCAAACGATGACCCCTTTGTTTCAGCGAATCTTCTGCCACTGCAGCATGGGGGAGCAATCTGGGCCGGGGAGTGTGTCTAATTCTGGTATTACTGCAAAGCACCCAACACGGAGGCAACATTTGCTGACCAAAAGGTTGGAGTTACCAGCTAGAAAGCTCTACCACTGGGCTGTGGGTGGCAGTCTCAAAAATAAGGCTGCGCTTTTGGGTCTACTCCTTCAGAGCTTAGTTATCAGGCCATGACCTCTCCTTAATGCTTCCAGGGGGAAAATGAACCAGTTGTTCTTGCAACAGATGCTTACTGAGGAAGGTATGGTGTGCTAGACCCAGCCATAGGCTTTAGGGATGGGGCGTGAATAAGACCTTACTGCCTAGTCTAGTTGAAGAAGGTAGACAAGTGAACCTTGGCAAGTACAAGCGTAGGTATAGGGGTTCGGAGAGTATGTAATGAGAAAGCAGAAAAACGCCGGCCAGATAAGGAGCGCACTGGAGGGAGAAAGGGGTGATGAGAAGGACGTGGGAGATCTGAAGCTGTGTTCCAGAGTCATCTGGCAGGCAGTAAGGAACCTTTGAAGCGTGTTAAGCAGGGAAGTGTCTCGATAAGAATTCTTCTTCTGGAAGATCTCTTGATTCTTGGGGAACAGAGTAAGAGAGAGACCTTGGAGGCCACTGCAGGGGGTCCAGGCAGGGGTAATGATGGTCTGCATGAGGGTGGTAGAGTCATTGGAGAGAAGTGGATTTTAGAGGAGTTTGGGATATAAAATTAACAGGATTGTTAGGGATGAGGGAAGGGAGAAATGAGATTGAAACACAGAATTTCTTGCTTGGGCAGCTGTGTGGATGGTTGCCATTCAAGGGGAACAAGTATCTTACTTGGAAGAATCCATATTTCCCTGGCCCCTCATGCCCACCCCAAACCCCATCCATATTCAGATGTAATCTGTTCTCACAAAGCAGGCTGGCAGACTCTGTTAAGATGCAAATTAGGTATCTGAGACTTCCATTTAAAACCTTCTAACAGCTTTCTTTTGCACTAACATTTAAATTCTCTACCAGAGTTCCCAAGCCCAACCTGACCTGAGCCCTGTACACCTCACTGATTTTGTCCTGTACCATTAGTTTTCTGTGCTCCATCATACTGGCTTGGTTCATTTGGTTCTTGAATGCCACGCTTGTGCTGGCTCTGGGACCTTTGCCCTAGTTGTTCTCTACTAAAAATGCCGGACCTCTGTCTTGTTTTACGGCTGTCTCCCTCTTACTCAGAATTCAGCTTAAATGTCAACTTTACAGAGGCTTTCTGACCCCATAACATAGTTTTCTTAGACTCTGTCTACCACTTCATATCATTTTCAATCTCTGCATCTATTCACTTTTGTGTCTGTATTTGCTTGTCTCTCTTGCCCACCCTGAACCGTGAGTCCCATGTTGGCAGGGTCCTTGTCTGTGTCCTCTAATATGGATCTTCAGCTTGGCACATAGTAAATCCCCGGTTTGTTGGTCAGATGGTTGAAGGAAAAGATTTGGGAAAGAAAGTTCTGGGTTCTGTTTTAGATGTGTCGAGTTTGAGGTGCCTGTACGGCTATGCAGAAGAGGTGTCTATTACCGTCTCCAGCCGAGTAGTAGTAGCTGGTCTATAGGAGATTAGACAGACATTAACAGGTATTCCAGTGACACAGTTACTCAAGAGGGATGTGTAGAATAAAAAGGAGTTGTGTTGCATCCCTAGGTGAGGAGAGATGATACCTAGGGATGGTAGTAGAAAAAACAACTACAAAAGAGACTTAAGAAGGAACAGGTGGCATGGGGCCAAGGCATTCAAAGAGTATGTGGTGTCACCAAGGCCGTGAGAAGAAAATATTTCAAGATAAGGGGGAGAGGGAGTTAACATCCAGCACTGCAGAGCAGGAAAATAAGAACATTCTCCTAGAATTTAGCAGCAAGCAATCATTCACTTGATAGTAAGAATGGAAATTATTTCAGTAGGACGAAGGGATGCTTACCAAGGAAAAATGGGAGAGATTTGAATATATTTAATAATAGCACAGCGAGCCTACAGACAGTTGGAAGGATAAGGTTGGTTGTGGTGGCTCACTGTGTAATAGCCACTTTTGGTAAGCGGTTTTGATGTAATTTCTCCCCTCTCTTGTTACTAATTAAGTAAGCTCTATGCACTACATTGGATTTCCACTTGCGATCCCAAGATCAAGAGTCTCGGTGCCCTACCGACTGAGCCAGGCAGGCACCCCAGCTCCCGTCTCTTTTTATTCCAGAAGCCACATCTGTTTTGGAATGAAGTCACCTGAGGAGATGCGCCAGCAGGCACACATCCAGGTTGTGAGTAAGAACCTGTATAGCCAGGACAACAACCACGCCCCCTTGCTGTATGGTGTGCTTGACCATAGGATGGTAAGGTCCCAACCCTTCCCGCTTCTGTGCGTTTTGACTTGCCAGATTGGAAGAAGCAAGAGCTTCTCTCCATCTCCCTTGTTCCCCCTGCACATCTCAGGGTCTCCAGACCTCGGTCTGGAGGATTTGAATACACTGCACTTTCCCAAGCGATTTTGACTCAGAGTCACCTGGTCCCTCTCTCCTGTGCAGTGGTCTCCATTAGCGATTGCGTGTGCTTTTTTCCAAAGGGTACAAGTGAGAAGGACCGTCCTTGTGAGACCTGTGGGAAGAACCTGGCTGACTGTCTGGGACACTACGGGTACATTGACTTGGAGTTGCCATGCTTCCACGTGGGCTACTTCAGAGCAGTTATAGGCATCTTACAGGTAGGCGCAGAGGTGTCCGTTTTCAGGGTGTAAACTTAGGAACTACTGCTCAGGGACACTGGGAGTGAGCTTAGGAGCCGTGAGTGGTCGGGGACATCTGGGGAGGATTTTTACATTACATAACGTAATACTGCATCTTACAAGAAGACGCATAAGGATTCTTTACTCTTGATTTTTCTTGAGTAGGAGGTAAGTACGTGTTGTAAAAAGTAATCATGGGCGCCTGGGTGGCTCAGTCAGTTAAGGGTCCAATTCTTGATCTCTGCTCAAGTCATGATCTGACGGTTCGTGGATTCAAACCCCACATAGGGCTCTGTGCTAACGGCACAGAGCCTGCTTGGAAATCTCACTCCACCTCCCTCTCTCTACCCCTCCCCTGCTTGCTTTCTCTGTCTCTCTCTCAAACTAAACTTTTTTTTTTTTTTAAACAAATAGCCTTTTTTCTTTTCTTTTTAATGTTTATTTATTTTTTTTTGAGACAGAGACAGAGCATGAACGGGGGAGGGGCAGAGAGAGAGGGAGACACAGAATCGGAAGCAGGCTCCAGGCTCTGAGTCATCAGGCCAGAGCCCGACGCGGGGCTCGAACTCGCGGACCGCGAGATCGTGACCTGAGCTGAAGTCGGACGCTTAACCGACTGAGCCACCCAGGCGCCCCTAAACTTTTTTTTTTTTTTTTTTTTTTTTTTTTAATTTTTTTGGGGGCGCCTGGGTGGCTCGGTTGGTTAAGCGTCCGACTTCAGCTCAGGTCATGATCTCACAGTTCGTGGGTTCGGGCCCCGCGTCAGGCTCTGTGCTGACAGCTTGGAGCCTGTTTCAGATTCTGTGTCTCCCTCTCTCTCTGCCCCTCCCCTGTTCATGCTCTGTCTCTCTCTGTCTCAAAAATAAATAAACGTTAAAAAAAATTTTTTTTTTAATAAAAAAAAATTTTTTTTAGCGTTTTACTTATTTTTGAGAGAGTATGAGTATGAGAGACACACAGTATGAGTGGGGGAGGGGCAGAGAGAAGGAGGAAGACACAGAACCCGAAGCAGGCTCCAGGCTCTGAGCTGTCATCACAGAGCCCGACGTGGGGCTTCAGCCCATGAACCATGAGACCATGACTTGAGCTGAAGTCAGACTCTTAACCAACTGAGCCACCCAGGCGCCCCATAAGTAAACTTAAAAAATAATAATAATCATGAATCAAGCAGTACAGAACAACACAAAATTTAAAAATCAGCAAAAATTCTACCAGGCAGCTCTGACTATAGGTAGCATTCTGGTGAACATCAGCCCCCTCTCTGTGCATATCTCCGGGCACATCGCTTAAAGTTTCCTGGGCAAGAGGTAGGGGTGACTTTTTTTTTTTTCCTTCAAGAAAAGACTTTTTCATCTCTCATCCTTTCATCGGTTTTAATTTTTAAAAGATGATCTGTAAAACCTGCTGCCACATCATGCTGTCCCAGGAGGAGAAGAAGCAGTTTCTGGATTATCTGAAGAGACCCGGCCTGACCTACCTCCAGAAACGTGGCCTGAAGAAGAAAATCTCTGATAAGTGCCGGAAGAAAAACATCTGCCATTACTGCGGTGCTTTTAATGGTGAGGAGAACACATAAAAGGTTTGGTGATAGTCCTTTCCATTCACTCTGGTCCATTTAGCTTACTAGTTTTATGGAGTGTTGGGAGGTCAGGTTTTTTTCTTGCAAACTAGATATCAGAGCCTAGCAACTGACGCCCTGTTAGCCAAATGCATTTTCAGTGATTTCGTTAGCCAGACTGCAGCCTCAGGCCAACCTGAGCAAGTATCTCATTTTCCCAACCTTGGTAAATAAATTCTCTCTTACAGGTACTGTAAAGAAATGTGGATTACTGAAGATAATTCATGAGAAATACAAGACCAACAAAAAAGTGGTGGATCCTATTGTATCAAATTTCCTTCAGTCTTTTGAAACAGCCATCGAGCATAACAAAGAAGTAGAACCACTGCTGGGAAGGGCGCAGGTGAGCCTGAAATCACATGCCTGCCTCCCCCCGCATCACACGCACCCATTCTTACCCCTCCCTCTCTGATAGACACGTCTTCTGAAATGAGAAGCTCCGTTAAGGTAGATCTCTAGGAATACTTCCATGAAAAGTGTTTATCTTACAGTGTGTTCAGTGTTGAATGTAGACTGATCATGTAACTAACACGCTTTTTTTTTTTTTTTTTTTTTTTTTGCATTTATTTATTTTTGAGAGACAGAGACCGCATGAGCAGGGGCGGGGCAGAGAGAGAGGGAGACACAGAATCCGAAGCAGGCTCCAGGCTCCAAGCTGTGAGCACAGAGCCTGACACGGGGCTCAAACCCACAAATTGTGAGATCATGACCTGAGCCGAAGTCAGATGCTCAACTAACACACTTTGAATTGTGCAGACAGCATGTCACAGTTGTATCATAAGAGATTGTGGGGGCGCCTGGGTGGCGCAGTCGGTTAAGCGTCCGACTTCAGCCAGGTCACGATCTCGCGGTCCGTGAGTTCGAGCCCCGCGTCAGGCTCTGGGCTGATGGCTCGGAGCCTGGAGCCTGTTTCCGATTCTGTGTCTCCCTCTCTCTCTGCCCCTCCCCCGTTCATGCTCTGTCTCTCTCTGTCCCAAAAATAAATAAAAAACGTTGAAAAAAAAAAAAATTAAAAAAAAAAAAAAAAGAGATTGTGGCATCACAGCTATACAGAGCATAAACTGAGAGAGCCTGTGTCTCACATGGGTGAGATCTAAGAAATTGTAGGTAACTCCCGTTACTTTTCTTGGTACAGGCTTATATGAAGTATCCTGTTCTGCCTCACTTTGATTTCGATTAGTACTGAATTCACACAGTACTGTCCAGAATTGGTAGTATACAAAACTAACAAACCAGTTGAGTGGCTACTGAGTACCAAATTCTGTCAGTCATATGGGGAGTGTCAGGAACTGTAAGACAGTGGGTCTGTTGTCACTGACCCCACCGTTTAGATGTGTCACGAGCAAGTAGTCTGAAAAGATAACTGACATCCTGGGCCAGGGCGCTAACCATCACTTGAGTGGCAGAGACCGGAAGTACAGTACGGTGGGCAAGGAGGAGGAACGTGTTGCTTTGGACTTGATTGGGAAATACTGAGGAAAGGTGTGGTTTGTTCTGGTCTTCGAACAGGAGTAGGGTTTACAGAATCAAGGGTAGTGAGCTTAGCACATCCAGGCGGCAATGCCTCGGCTGATTCTGAGGCTGAGGCTCTGAAAGACCAGAGAGTGCTAATGAAAGCACTTGCCTTCAGGGACTGCTGAGAGGGACAGGACCTGTTCCTTGCTCTTCACATGGATTGCCTCTGATTTAATCCTCAGCAGCACTTGAGACAGCCCTGCCCAAAGTGACAGAGAGGACTCAAGCCACGGCAGCTGGAGTGCTAGAGAAAAGACACAACTGAGAGCTTGGTGTAGAGCGCGTCCTGCTCCGAGGAGCGTGGCCCCATCAGAGGCTTTGAGGTGGTGAATGGTTCATGGTGAATAAATGACAGAATTGTAGGACAGCCTGACTGCTCTTCACAAGACCCCATTACCAGAGAGAAAGGGCAGGTCACGGCTTAGGAGAAAGCGGTCACAATTCATATATCTGACAAAGGACTCTCGTATCCAGGAAACGGTCCTTAAAAATCAGTAAGAAAAATAACCTGATTTTTTTGAATTTATATTTATTTTGAGAGAGAGAGAAGGTAAAAGGCAGAGAAAGAGAGGAAAAGAGATAGAATCTCAGGCAGGCTCCGCACTTCAATGCAGAGCCCAGTATGGGGCTTGAACTCACAAACCGTGAGATCATGACCTGAGCTGAAATCAAAGGTCAGACGCTTAACTGACTGAGCCACCCAGGTGCCCCAAAATACAACCTGATTTTAAGCAGTGGGAGCAAAACTTGAATTGGCACGTCCCAAAGCGTCCATTCCAATGCCAATAAATGAACATTGCTCAATGTTACTAGTCATCAGGGAATCACTAATTATAACTATACCCTCACGGAAAAATGGAAATGTAAAAAAAACTGAAAACTGCCTGCTTGCAAGGATGTGAAGTGACTAGCACTCACATTGATAGTGTGGAAGGTTACCGCTACTTTGAACGGCCGTTTAACAATTTCTTACAAAGTTACGCCTACATTAACCATACAATTCAGCTGTTTTTTTTTTTTGTTTAATTTACATCCAAATTAGCGCATAGTACAACAATGATTTCAGGAGTAGATTCCTTAATGCCCCTTCCCCATTTAGCCCATCCCCCCTCCCACATCCCCCCAGTAACCCTCTGTTCTCCATATATATGAGTCTCTTATGCTTTGTTTCCCTTCCTGTTTTTATATTATTTGTGTTTCCCTTCCCTTATGTTCATCTGTTTTGTCTCTTAAAGTCCTCATGAGTGAAGTCATAGATATTTGTCTTTCTCTGACTAATTTCACTTAGCATAATACCCTCCAGTTCCATCCACGTAGTTGCAAATGGCAAGATTTCATTCTTTTTGATTGCTGAGTAATACTCCATTGTATATATATACCACATCTTCTTTATCCATTTATCCATCGATGGACATTTGGGCTCTTTCCGTACTTTGGCTGTTGATAGTGCTGCTATAAACATGGGGGTGCATGTGTCCCTTCGAAACAGCACACCTGTATCCCTTGGATAAATACCTAGTAGTGCAATTGCTGGGTCGTAGGGTAGTTCTATTTTTAGTTTTTGAGGAACCTCCATACTGTTTTCCAGAGTGGCTGCACCAGCTTGCATTCCCAACAATTGAGCAGTTTTAATCTTCAGTACATTCAGTACATACCTGAGAAAAATGAGTGCATATGTCTGCAGAAACATTTGTACGAGAATGTTCATTGCAAGTTTATTAATAAAAGCCAGAATTGGAAATAGCCCAAATGCCTGTCAGCGGGAGCATAGCAAATTGTCATAAAAAAATTTTTTTTAATGTTTATTTATTTTTGAGAGAGAGACAGAGCATGAGCCAAGAAGGGGCAGAGAGAGAGAGGGAGGGAGACACAGACTCTGAAGCGGGCTCCAGGCTTTGAGCTGTCAACACAGAGCCTGACGCAGGGCTCGAAACCACAAACCATGAGGTCATGACCTGAGCCGAAGATTGGCGCTTAACTGACTAAGCCACCCAGGTGCCCCTAGCAAATTGTCATAGATCCACACGATGGAATACTATGCTGTAATGAAAGAAGTGAACTCGTGACACACAACCTGGCCAAAGGTCAGAATCCTGCAGAGAACGAGAAGCATATACAAGAGAGTACGTACTGTATGATTCCACGTAGATCAAGTCCAGCAATAGGCCAGACTGATCTGTGGTGATTGACATCAGGAGAGTAGTTACCCCTGGGGTGAGAGCTTGGTACTGACTGAAAAGAGTTATCAGGGTCCTGGGACGCTTAGGTGGCTCAGTTGGTTAAGCGTCCGACTTTGGCTTAGGTCATGGTTCATGGGTTTGAGCCCCCCATGGAGCTCTCTGCCGTCAATGCAGAGCGTGCTTAGGCTTCTCTCTCCCCGCTGCCACACTCCCCTGCTTGTGCTCGCTTGCACTGTCAAAAATAAAAATTTTTTTTAAAATACCAAGGTCCTTTTATGGAGAGATGGAAATACTCTGTATCTTGATTGGAACACTAGTGTGTGTCTGGTATATATGCGTAGAAACATGTCAGTCTCTTTAGGATTTGTGGAATTTAGTATGTGTGAATTATGCCTTGACTGGGGAACAGAGCGGGTACAAAGAAAACAGACCGTGAACCTGGTGGTGTTAAAGGAGCCAGAGGCCAGAGTCACTGCACGCAGTAAGAATGGCCACGGGCTGCAAGTGTGCGTGCAGACGTCTGGGAAAGGGGAGTGTTCTGGAAATGGGGAGAGAGGGTGTCAGCAATTGATTCAGGCAGAAATGTCTTCAAAGGCAGTAAGGGTGAAGCTGCTACAGAGGAAGTGCGGGCGGGCTGAGGAAGATGGTCTTGGCCCTTGTACAGCCCAAGAGAGAGAGGCACTGTCCAGGCTGGTGGCTGTGCAGAAAGCTTTCAGAAGCCTGGTGAGCAGCCTTGGTCATGGGCGTGAAGGGTGCCTGGGCTTTCCTGGCGGTGGCCTGACTTGCAGGGTGCCCCTGCACGCACTCTGCCGCTCCTGGATCAGCATCCTTGACAGCCCACCACTGCCCCCTGCCAGCTTTCTGTCCGGGACGGGTGACCACAGTCTCTGCTCCACACACTCTCCATAGTAGGGAGTAGCACGATTCTCCCATACAGCCTGGGAGGCATCTTGTTTGGGAAAGTCTCCTTCCTAAATGACTCGGCCCTGGAGGTAACCCCTCCCATTTCAGAGTCTAGAGCATCGAGCTTGGCTCTCTGGGCATTCCCCCACTGCCGCCACCCCCGTGTATCTCACCCCACTCTATCCAGATTGATGCCCCAGAGGTGGTTTAGGGTAGTGGTGAAGAGCTTTGGCCTTGGAGTCGGACCCAAGATTAGAGCCCAGTTCTGCCGCTTGTTTGTTCTGTGACCTTAGACACGTGACCCAACCTGGACTTGAGTTTTGTAACTCTAAACAGGGATTACAAGAGTATCTGCTTTAAGGCTATTGTGAGGATTAAGAGTTGAATTCCAGATCAAGTGCTTAACAGAGTGCCTGGTGCATAGCAAGTGCTTAGACCGTATTACCCAGTTGCAGTAGTTAGGACTGCTACTGACAGTATGATAACAATGACAGGGGTGCCCAGCTGGCTCAATGAGAAGGACGTGTGACTCTTAATCTCAGGGTCATGAGTTCGAGCCCCACTTTGGGTATAGAAATTACTTCAAATCAATCAACTTCGAAAATAAATAAAAGCAATTTTGTCTAGTGTGTCTATATGATTCAATTTATGATAATGAAATTATTTTTAAAAAAATAATGACAAGACATGGTGAGGATAGATGAGGTTTCCTCCCCCTCCACATGTAGGCTCAGACTCCATGTCCTTTTGGCTTTACCCAGCCTGCTCCCTTCCCCTCTTTACCAAACTCTCCCTTCCCTTGGCTTCTTCCCTGCAGCCCGGCACACCTCTGTTCTCCGGACCCTTTGACCTCACTCTTTCCTCAACCACATGTCTATTGTCTGTGCCTCCATAGCACCTGTGTTCCATCTTACATTTCTGCTGGTTTCTCTTTTAAGTGTGGTCTATAACAAGATCTGTTTTTCTGAGGCCCTGTTTGATGCTACTCACAGTGCTTGGACAGTGTGGGGGCCTCCAGACTCATCAGAGACCATCAGCTCATCCTGCCTTTTTTTTTTTTTTTTTTTTAAGTTTATTTATCTCAAAAGAATATGTGCACGCTGGGGAAGGAGCACAGAGAGAAGGGGGGAGAGAGAATCCCACGCAGGCTCCATGCTATCAGTGCAGAGCCCAACCGTGAGGTCGTGACCTGAGCTGAAATCAAGAGCCAGACGCTTAACAGACTGAGCCACCCAGGGCCCCTCATCCTGGTTCTTATACCAGCTGTGGAAGAAGGGAGGGGGCAAAACAGGAATTCACCATTTGCCTGATTCCGAAGGGCCTTTCCTCAGAACCCCTTAGTAACCTGAAGTGAACAAAGCATCAGTGACTTACTTTTACCTTTTGTGGAGAGGGGCATTGTGCAGACAGGCAAACGTATTGCCCTGAAGTTCATTGATCTCAGGATGATCCACATCCTGACATGTTTACCTACCCATTTAATTTCCAGGAACATGGAACCCTGTATGCCTTTATGGGTAGCATAGCATTCTTGAGTTGATGGGAGACCATAGAGCAGTGGTTCTGGACCTTTCCTGGCTCACAGACCTCTTTAGGAATTGAACAAAAACTCTGGACTCTATCTCCAGAAGACTAGTGTATATCCACTCCCCATTTTTTGTTTTGTTTTCAATTTGTTTTCATTTTTTAGAGCATGCAAGCTGGGAAGAGGGGGAAAGAGAGTCTTTTTTTTTTTGGTGTGGCGGGGGAGAGTAGAGGATCTTAAGAAGGAGAGAGAGGATCTTAAGTAGCCTCTGTACTTGGCATGGAGCCTGCCGTGGGCTCAATCCCACAATCCCGGGATCGTGACCTGAGCTGAAATCAAGAGTCGAGTTAGACACTCAACCAACTGAACCACCCCAGGTGCCCCATCCAGTCCCAGTTTTAATGCAAATCCAGGGGTTGGTGGACCTGCAGGTAGGAGTTTGTCCATAGATGCCATCAGTCTTGCCTCCCCACCAGGTATAAATGCCTTCCACAGCATCTCCGGCAGACTGAGCGGCACGTGGTGCTCTCTTCACCACCACCCAAGGCAGCCCACGCTCCACCAGGGAGCCCTAGCTGTTGGGATATTCCGCCTCAGACCAAACAGCCCTTCTGTCTCTCTAGTGGTCCCCAACTTCTGTTTCCTGTCACATAACGATAAGTCAGGCCCACTTCTGTGTGTCCCTTGGGAGATTGTTGTTACGTGACTCTTGCCAGTCTTGCCCCCCTGCATCGTGGATGTCCGTGATGTCCTTGTCTGGCACGACTCTGGTACTACAGGTGACATTCAGCCTTCATCCTGTTCCTTGAGCTCTTAGTTTTAGATTTCCTCCAACTGCTTCAGGTGGCCATGAGGTGCTTGTTGCTGGGGGATAGGGAAGCTGAGGGAGGTGAATTCTGTGGGCAGGGACCAGACTGCAGAACGTCAGGCAGGATTCCTTTTCCCCAACTCTACTGCCATCTCTTCCAGGGTAGGACCATGGAAACTTCCTCTTGCGACAGTGTTTTAAGGACAGTGGCTGTTCAAACATTTCTTCTTGGTTTTGCTCCCTATTTCATTAAGTTACGCATAGCAAGTTCTGGTTGTAACGTGTTCTTGGTCACACAGTCTCTAATCCCAAGAAAATGTAATAAGCAGCAACAAGACACAAGCTGACCTTAACTTTCGTCTTTGGGTATCTCTGATCATTTGTATAGTTCTTGTATTACGAGTGAGTTGTTGTAGCATAGCACTTCTATTAAATGAAGTTAATACAAAGGCAATATAAGTTCACTGTAGAAAATTGAAATGTAAACGAAGAAGCAATTATAATTCCATTCACCTGCAGACGGTACTGTTAACACCTCGCTAAACGTACATTTCCTCTTTTCTGTACAGACGTACATTTTCCCCCAAAATGAGATCATATTATACACACACTTCTTTCATTTACCAATGTCTTATGAACACCTTCCATAACAGTGGCTACATTTCTGTAATGTCGTTTTTTAATGGCTTCATGCTTGCTCACATATGGATATACCATGATTTTGTCTAGCCAGCAACCTATCAGACAGTCTCAGTTCTTTGCTATTAACGGCATTACTGAACATCCCTATAGCCAAATCTCTGTGTTGACTTCTAAAGTCAGACCCTGTGGAATAATTATGAGAAGTGGAATTACTGGCATTAAATAATTAGAAGGAAAGGTATACACATGTTTAGGGCTCTGCCAGTGTAGCGTGTTACCAGCAGAAATCTCTGCCCATGTTTGTACTTACTCTGAGTTCCGTGGTGGGTCGGGTAGAGTGCATGGAGAAGTAAACCCGTGCCCAAGCTGTGGGAAGTTAACGTGTGTCTCCATTCTTCCTTTCCTGCTCTTCATAGGAAAACCTGAATCCCTTAGTAGTTCTGAATTTATTTAAACGAATCCCAGCTGAAGATGTCCCTCTACTTCTAATGAACCCAGAAGCTGGAAAGCCCTCTGATTTGATTCTCACGCGACTTTTAGTGCCCCCTTTGTGTATCAGACCCTCCGTCGTGAGTGATTTGAAGTCTGGCACCAATGAAGATGATCTGACAATGAAACTGACAGAAATCATTTTCCTAAATGATGTCATCAAAAAGGTCAGTATTTCCAAGCCCCAGGTTTAAGAGTGTATCTATGCAAACCCTTCTTATCGAGAAAGATTGACCCAGGATCATTTTTTTTTTTCTTTATTTCTGCTCATTTTTAGCATCGCATATCAGGAGCTAAGACCCAGATGATCATGGAAGACTGGGATTTCCTGCAGCTGCAGTGCGCCCTCTACATTAACAGTGAGCTCTCAGGCATCCCCCTCAACATGGCGCCCAAGAAATGGACCAGAGGTTTTGTCCAGCGCCTAAAGGGAAAACAGGGTACGTTTCCAACAAGATGTGCAGGAGACAGTTTTCTGCCTTTTGTTACTCTTTTTTTGGAGTGTGTCTAGTGTATCTAGTTAAAAATTACAGAATTTTCTTGTTTGTGGTCATACTATATCCCCAAACAGCATACATTTGTGCTGCAGAGACCTATAACCTGTTTTTATTGATTTAGGTCGATTTAGAGGCAACCTTTCAGGAAAGAGAGTAGATTTTTCTGGCAGAACAGTCATCTCACCTGACCCCAACCTCAGGATTGATGAGGTAGCTGTGCCAGTTCACGTGGCCAAAATTCTTACTTTTCCTGAGAAGGTAAGTACCATTCAGCTTCTCGATTCTGTTTTGACTCCAGTCTTTTACATTATTATTTTGAGATTCCAAACAGTAGACAGTTGGAAAATCCCGAGGTGTGTGTGTTAATCTTCCAGTCTGACGCATAAACCACCACATGTAGTGTCTACAACATACACAAACACAGATATGTCTGCCTTTGTGTGTATATATTCACATTTACGTCAGACATCTCTTCTGCAACTTACTTCTCCAAGGAGTATGGTCTTTGACCTCTTCCTGTGTTGGTTCTTACCTCTTCTTTTAAAATAACTAATGATAGGGGCGCCTGGGTGGCTCAGTTGGTTGAACATCTGACCTCAGCTCGGGTCATGATCTTGCAGTTCGTGGGTCCGAGCCCCACGTCAGGCTCTGTGCCGACAGCTCGGATCCTAGAGCCTGCTTCGGATTCTGTGTCTCCCACCCTCTCTGCCCCTCCTCTGCTCACACTGTCTGTGTCTCTCCCTCTTTCTCAAAAATAAAGGAAAATTTTAAAAAGCAATAAAATAAGATAAGGCCACTAAATGATAAACAACACACCCAGTTAATTTTCTTGGGATAGATTATTATTTTTAAGGCCTTACCAACCATCGAGTCCAATATCTGGGGTGTTTTAAGACTATTGAGGCATAGCCAGAAAGGCTGCCCCACTTTACACTTAACTCACACTCATCATGAGTGTAAAATGGCCTTTACAGTAACTGAGGTATAGAAAATGCAAGGCCTGATAGCAGGAAGGTATTGGCTTCGGGTTTGCTTTTGAGATTCATAATTAGCCCAGATCATGGAAGCTTCCAGTAAAGCTTGTGTAAAGTATCCTTAGTTGATTTACTAACAATCCAGAGTTTCCTTCTCAGACGGTATTTCACGAGACTGTTGTCCAAGAGGTCATGGGACATGATGTTGCAGACCAGGGTCTAACAGTGCTGGTGCTACAGCTTTTAAACCTCAAGAGCCCATGGTAAATTACTGCTAGTAAAGTTGCCAACTGCTCATAGAATGTTCTAGAAGGTCCCTTCAGCTGAGTCCAGCCCACTCATTTTACTAATGGGGAAACCAAAGGCCAGAAAGGACTTGGCCATTTCACCCTACCAGTGGTGAGTTCGGACTGGAACCCGGGTGCCTGTGTGCCAATCAGCTGTTGTCATTAAACCCAAGACTCTAGGCAGCAGGAGATAAACAAGTTTCTTCTCTTTCTTCTGGAATCACTCAAGGAAAGTAAAGATTGAGACACAGTACAGTATAGTGTGCTAGCTTACAGAAAGCTAACAGCCTCTCCTTGTGTCTTCTACCGTGGTTGTGCAGGTGAACAAAGCAAACATCAACTTTTTGAGGAAACTGGTTCGAAATGGCCCTGAAGTTCACCCAGGAGCCAATTTCATTCAGCAGAGACACACACAGATGAAAAGGTAATGCTGTCTCAATCTGTTTTTCTTTTTAATTTTTTTTTTAACATTTATTTATTATTGAGAGCAGAACATGTGCATGGGAGGGGCAGAGACTGGAGGGGAGACACAGAATCCAAAGCAGGCTCCAGGCTCTGAGCTGTCAGCACAGAGTCTGACGCGGGGCTCAGACCCACAAACTGTGAGATCATGACCTGAGCCAAAGTCTGATGCCTAACTGATTGAGCCACCCAGCACCCCAATGCTGTCTCAATCTAGCTGTGTGTAATGACCTTCTCATGACAGAGGTCGCCATATTCAGCCAAAGAATGTCGTCCAAAATCCGGCATTTGTGACATTTTAGCCTGTGGAAAATACTGTTTAAATTGTAGTGAGCCTAGGTATGTCATTTGCTGTGCTTACTCGTTGCATATACACAAAATGTCTATTTGTTCCCTTGCGTTTAACGTTGGATCTAGGAAGACAGAACACGTGGGGGTGTGCAAGCCAATCATTTTCTGCATCGTGTGGGCTCTCTGGGGTTACTTGACTCTACTCACAGCCTAGGGGGCACTGGTTTGGCCAGCTCTGACCCTTCACTGATCTCTGGTGCCTTTTTATCTCTTGAGACAAACATGAGACAAAACATATCAACAGGGTGCTGTGGGAGAAGCTGACTTACGACTGCATTTTTGTGATTCTAAGACATAATTTTCTCATATTTAACATTTACAAAATGAGGACCTATCTGTGTCATAGTTTAATGGCTTGTGGAGGCAGCTTTGATCCAATGAAATATCCATCATTTTAGAGACTGAATCCTGACATGAAGAGGGAGCACCTTGGTGAGGGAGCCTTGTTCTCACAGATCACATTTCTTATCACATGTGTAGGTTTTTGAAGTACGGAAATAGGGAAAAGATGGCTCAGGAGCTCAAGTACGGGGACATCGTGGAGAGGCACCTCATAGATGGAGATGTGGTGCTGTTCAATCGGCAGCCCTCACTGCACAAATTGAGCATTATGGCGCATCTGGTGAGTGTGAGATTCTGTTTTTATTTTCTGTTGGGTGGGAGTCTGCTGTGTGCGCATGCTAAATTCCAGACCCCTAAAATTCAGATTGCCGGTAATCTGAAATTTTTTGTCACTTTTGATTTTTCTCTTCCTTCACTTTTTAGTTTGAGTGAAACTTTTACATTTTAAGCTTCCCTTCAACGTTTTTAATATTTATAAAATCTGCAGTCAACAGTAAAACAGAAAGGAACTAATTGAAAATTGGCATGAAAGTAACTGGCATGATTTCACTTGCAAATGAAAATATATACATATATATGTGTATGCAGACTTATGTAAAACAGATATAGCTGAAAGTTGATTTGGGGTTTAACGTGGCTTATTAACTATGGAACTAAAATGCTTAGGAGATTTTTCGTCACAGTGGCCCTCCAATGAAGACCTTGGAGCATATTTTTTTCAGTGATTTAGTTTTGCAACAACAGCAGTTCCTTTTTCTGGAGATTTAAAATGGAAATGAGGTGCAACTTTAATTCGTTAAATATTCATAAATTCTCCTATCTCCAAAGCCGTTAAATCCACGAGCATTTGCAGCAGCATTTAAACAGGCTCTTCAGTTAGTGTTTTTCTAGATTCGGTCTTTCAGTTTACGAACATGCTGCATCAGTCATTTTACTTAAGCGTGGAAATACCGAAGAAGCACTTTATGACTATGGGATTACGATCATGGGGATCTGGGGAGGTGAACAAAATCCCTCCCTTTCCAGAAACTTTTGCTTGGCTTTGGGACATTTTCAAAGTAAAGGTTTTTTTGCTTGAAAAATTTCAAATATATACAAAAGTAGAAAGAATACTATGATGAACTCATATGTTCCCATTCTCTATATTGAATAATTTTCCAAGATTCTGCCACACCTGTTTTCCCTCTCCCTTCTTTCTTTGATGACCCAGGTGTCAGGTCTTTTCTCTGTGTGTGATCAGTTCACGCGTGTGATGGGGCACCTGGGTGGCTCAGTCAGTTAAACAGTTTACTTGTGCAAGACACACACATCCACAGCGCCATTGTCACACCACACGGAATGAACACTCACTCACTGCTCTTGTCTAGCACACAGCCCATGTGCACATTTCCCCAAGGGTCTCAAGTGTCTTTTCGCAGCTACTTTGTCCAAATCAGGATGTAAAGTCTGCATGTTACATTTGGTTGATACAGGTCCTCGGTCTCTCTACAACAATCTCCCCTCCCCCGTTCTTGTAATTTCAGTGTCGTCGTTGGAAAAAAACAGGTCGTTGGAAAAAAACAGGTCACTTGTCCTAAACAATGTCTCATGTTGTGTGTGTGTGTGTGTGTGTGTGTGTGTGTGTGTGTGTGTGTGTAAGCATACGGCACTAAGAGTTTATTGTTCCTTTTATCCCTCTGAACTGAGCAGTACTCGAGGCGCGATCAGATTCAGGCTCAGCTTCTGGCAAGAATGACTCCTAGGTGGCACTGGCTGCTTCTTACCTTATTTCAGGAGGGGCGTGCTGTCTGGCTGCCCCACTCTTCTTATGTTGAGAAGGTTAGAGCGTCAGATACTTCAGCCTGATGCCTCCCTTGAAAGTTTCCTTACCAGCCTTTTATCTAAAGACTTCATCCATGGCCAATTATTGCCCGTGTTATTTCATTGGGGCTGCAAAGTGAAGAATTTCTCATTTATCATGCCTTTCATATTCCATACCTATCATTTTATTAAAAAAATTTTGGGGGGGGGGTGTCCCTGGGTGGCTCAGTCGGTTAAGCACCTGACTTTGGCTCAGGTCATGATCTCACCGCTCATGAGTTCAAGCCCCTCGTCGGGCTCTGTACTGAAAGCTCAGAGCCTGGAGCCTGCTTCCAGTTCTGTGTCTCTCTCTCTCTCTGCCCCTCTCCCACTCATGCTCTGTTTCTTTCTCTCAAAAATAAATGTTAAAAAAAAATTTTTTTTAATTAAAAAATTCAAAAATTTTTTTTAAAAATCTTTTATTTATTATTTTTGATAGAGAAAGAGTGAGCAGGGGAGGAGCAGAGAGAGAGGGAGACAGAATCTGAAGCAGGCTCCAGGCTTTGAGCTGTCAGCACAGAGCCAGACATGGGGCTCGAGCTCACCAACCATGAGATCATGACCTGAACCGAAGTCAGATCTTAACCCACCGAGCCACTTAGGCACCCTCCATACCTATCATTTTTATAATGAAGAGCCTGTTCTTGTTAACTACGGTTATTTGTTTATCCAAAAAGTATAGCGCCTGAAGGAAAAGCAGCATAAATGTCTGATTCTTGTTCCTTTATTGTCAGTCTGGGAAGGAAAAAGTTGGTGCTCAGTTTCTTCCAACGAGGTCAGGTTGGATTTTTTTGTCTGTTTTTGCTTTCTCTTTTTTCGGTGTCATTAACCCATGGGTTTTTCCATAAGAGATTCTTGAATACAGAGAACATACTGAGGGTTGCTGGCGGGGTGTTGAGAAGGGGGATGGGCTAAATGGGTGATGGGCATTAAGGAGGGCACTTGTTGGGATGAACACTGGATGTTCTATGTAAGTGATGAATCACTAAATTCTATTCCTGAAATCATTATTACGCTATATGTTAGCTAACTTGAATTTAAATTAAAAAATAAGAATAATAATAAACCCTGAGTTTTTATTTAGTCCATGTGTTTTATTCAACTTCTGCTATAAATCTTTTTCATACCCAGCTGTGACGTCAGTGGCCAGTGGGAGCCCCTTCACATGGCTCTTAACCTTGGTGCTTGCCTCATATTAAAACAAACTCATTGCATTGTTTTGATCTCATAAAGAATACCTCCACAAGTGACATGTATCTCTTAACAAAACATACAAAGATTTTATTTCCTTAATCTAAAGTGTCCAGTTTTCAAGGAAGCCATTTATTAATATTTTGAAACCATGAAGCTTTTGGATAAATGACTAAGCCCCTCTCCTGTTTTGTTTTTTTGTATTCCACAGGCCAAGGTCAAGCCGCACCGGACCTTCAGATTTAACGAGTGTGTCTGTACACCCTACAATGCGGATTTTGATGGTGATGAGATGAACCTTCATCTTCCTCAAACAGAAGAAGCTAAAGCAGAGGCTCTTGTTCTCATGGGGGTATGTAGGGTAGGGCAGCCCCGCTTCTGTGTAACAGCTTGAAAGGAGGGGGAGGGGAGCATGTGTCCTGTGTGAAAACACCCTGTAGGGTGTAAGGGAGTGTCAGTGACAGGTGGGGAGCTGAAAGGAGTGGGTATTCTTCTGGCCTGTAATATGCGTTTCTAAGGTACAGGACATACATGGAAACCAGCAGGGAAAAGATAGATGCGGGCGTAGCAGTATCTTGACTGTTGGGTGTCAAGGGCACAGCAGATGTTCTGCATAAGTAGATTTTCTGGTAGCTGAAAATTCTTTTGAGTACCCATACACTTTATTGAAGACTTTCCCATAGTATGTTACATACTTGTTTGTCATCTAAAGGTCACCCTAAACAGAATCATTATATGATGACCCATACCACCATTTCATTTTCCAGCAGTTAAGGGGAGCCCCTTAGATGGCAGAGAAGTTCAGCGATGAGTCACACAGACGCCTGCTCTCCAGGAGCGTGCGGCTGGGCTCTCGTTGCTGTGCTACATGGACTACCGGCTCGCGAACCCAGCTGTAGCACAGTGCTGCGCGGGGCTCATCACTCCTAAATTTAACAGGGCCCCGAACTGTTGAGTTTTTAGAGGCTAGGTTTTCCTTTTTCCCAGTATTCTGGTTTTCTTGTTATGAGTAGATTTGGCTGTGGTTGTTAGTGTTTCTACCCACAAAACACTTCTTACCATTTCTGATAGAGTGTTTTTCATCTCTTTTGGGGTAGGATGTTAGTATCGATTCTAAAGTGAAGGCTGTTAAGTTCTGTAAGCAGATCTATTAAAAGTACATGAGGATTTGGTGGGGACAGGAACGAGTGGCTGCATTCATGGCCTGTGCCTCGGTTTTTCATGCCTAAAGTCGACATCTTTTCTAGTAAAGTATTTGATGTGTTACTTCTTTTGTACACACACTTAATACTAAGAAATTCATGCGGGTAATTTCAGTTTTTTTAGAACATCAGTTTCTTACTTATTCAAACATTGTAGTGTAATGGAGTTATTTAAATAAGGTGAGGTTTTTACACATCACATCTCTTTTTTCTTTATCTCCATGTCTTTTTTTGTTGTTTATTTATTTGAGAGAGAAAGAATGGAGGGGTGGCAGACAGAGAGGGAGAGAGAGAATCCCAAGCACACTCCACCGTCAGCGTGGAGCCTGACATGGGGCCCGATTTCACAACCGTGAGATTGTGACCTGAGCCAAGATCAAGATTTGGATGCTCAACTGACTGAGCCACCCAGGCACCCCTATTTTTATCTGTTTGTTGCTTATCCACGAACTTAGATGGTGGCAGTCATGGTTTTTAGTAGCCTTGGTTTTGCTTTTATCTACTTAACATGTTATAAATGCTCACCTTTGTTGTAAAGTTTTCATAATTATTGATTATAATGGCTTCACAGTATTTCACAAGCTTAGCACACCATGATTCACCTACCTTCTCCTGAAAATTTAGGGTGTTTTCCCTGTTTGTTGCTATGAGGACAAATCCCTTAAGGGCCATCTTTGTGAATTTGGAGTCTTTCTTCCGAGTTATTTCTTCAGACCCCTCAGCCTTTTTAAGTGATTCGGTTGATGCTTAACGAGTACCTACTGTGTGCCACCAAGTACTCTCCTAGGAGGGCAACACAGAAGAAAAAAGTCAAAATTCTTGCTTTTATCCTTATTCGAATGGGGAGAGGTGGAGAATAAACCAATATAAAATAGGTCATGTGGTGGCAAGTGCTGAGAAGAAAAGAATAAATCACAACAAGGAGGAAAGAAAATGAGAGGGGTCCTGTTTCATGGAGGATGGTCTGAGAGGGCCACTAGAACGATAACACTCAAGGCAAGTTCTAAAAGAAGTTGACGAGCAGTGTGGTTGTCAGCAAAAGATCAATCCAAGCAGAGGACCAACAGGTACAGAGACCCTGTGGTGTGATCATACATGAGGTAACAAGAGGCTAGCCTGTTTCCTCCTAAGCCTTGTATTTGTAGCAGTTGTGAGGAGTGCTGTGCTCTGTATTGGGAGATAGCAAGAGAGAAGATGAGGAGGGCAATGGCCATGAGTGAGATCCACACTCCCACAGTCAGATGGTGCGTTGACCAGTGCACTCATTTTTTCTGACCTTGTACTCTTACTCTAGTAAGCTCTCCAGAGGAAATAACCAGTTGCAAAATCACTTGTAATGATAAAACATTAGAAGCAGGCAATGTCCACCAATAAAAAAGTTGGTTAGGTTAAATCACATCACATTCGTACCACAAAATCCTGCATGGCCCTTAAAAATGATGATGTAGTATTGTTGTCAGCATAAAGCTACTTATGATTTATTTTTTATTTAAAAAGCAGGCTGTGTGTAAGAAAGACATGATCTTATTTCATTTGGTAAATAGATGTTTCCGTGTTTGTAAAAAAGCTTATAGCCAGAAATTGGGAAGGTTACATACCAAAATGTTTTAACTGCAGTTCTTTTGGTTTGGCAGTTCCATGCAGAGATGTTTTTTTGGGATTCTGGGTGGGGTTTTTTTGTTGTCGTTTTGGTTTTTTTCGCTTATCTATATTTTTAGACTTTCTGTAAAAAACATACTATTTTTGTAACAAAAAAGTAATAATTAGAATGTTGCTAGTGATATCAGCTATGTAAGCTAGTTGCTAGAGATAATGGCCTGTAGCCAACTACTTGGACTTCAGCCATGAGTTCGGTACTGAGGATCCATTTTGTTATAACAGCATATATCATTGGTTAAAAATGACAATAAAACACAGGCTCTAAGGCCAGGATGGAAGATCTTTGTTACCATCAGGACAAATCCCCTCAATTACATGTAAGAAAATTATCATCTAACTGTATCAACTCAGCAGTTCTGTCTCAATAGGTAGGGCTCTAGCCTGAATGTGGTCCCAAATTACTGGGGAGACTTTTACAAAATATGCAAATCCCAGCTTCACGTGCTCAGCCCCAGACCACTCCCTTTCCCATCCCAGAGAGATTCTTGAAAACAAGCATGAACGATTACCTTCCAGCCCTCATTGGAGGATCTTTGTGAATGTTCACAATAAAGCAGGAACAGGTCTCTGCCTTGGAGGGCCTTTTACTCCAGGTGAGGTTGCCTAGACAACCCACAAATAACATAAGCATCTCCACATCATGATTTAAGCAAATTTACATGTCACTTATTTCCCAACAACAACAACAAAACTTGAGCATATGCACTCTGATGCGCAGAATCTTTTTTAATTTGTTAATTATGCACTGGACAGCTAGCACCCCTTTTTGCTCAGTGTAGGCATTCATTAAATTTTCATTAAATTGTGTCATTGATTATCATTAGGACTCACTGTCTTCATTAAGAGTTCAACAATTCTGCCCTCGTTGTGGAGAGGTATGAAATTGATTGACCTCAAAGAGAACAGTGCTATTTATCATTCATAGAAGTGAATTTTCTTTGGAGAAGTGAATTTATTAATAACTAGGAAGTCTTACACATACAGAGTTCTTATAGGAATCCAAAGCTTCACTCAGTATTCAGTGTTGGCAGGAACGTCTGACGTCAGTGTTGCAGGTATGTTTTGACTCCTCTTAACAGATGAAGGAGCAAGGAGCTAGTGACAGCTGGGATTGAGAGCCTTGGCTGCCATTTCTCAGTCCCACTTTTCTGCTTGCCTGCTCTTCTTTATTTATGTGTGACAATTCAGAGCGCTTGTGGTGTGGTTCTTTGGACTGCATCATGCAATCCAAAGAGTGTCCGAGAATGGCTAACATGTTGTGTTTGTTTTTCCTTTAGACGAAAGCAAATCTTGTAACACCAAGAAATGGAGAACCACTGATTGCTGCTATTCAGGACTTTCTAACAGGTGTGTTTATGAATTCACTTGAAAGGAGACTATGGAACACTAGGATTCTCATTCACAGTGATTCATGTAGCAACTTGAGAAGCGATTTAATTTCATGTGTTTAATTCTGTTGTTTACTATGTTTGATTCTGAATCTGCTTGAGAGATTTTGGATTGGCTGGTTATTCATTGAATCAGTAAGCATTTGTTCAGCTCCTGACGTGCACTAGACAGTTTTCTAAGCACTGGAGATAGGACAGTGAGTCAAAATCCCTTGTGGAGCTTAGATTCTAGTGGAAGAGGGAGCCAGCAAGCAGCTATAGGTTTTAACTCACTCCTTACAATATTCCAGATTCCTTTTAAAATCGAAACCTTTTGGGGCGCCTGGGTGGCTCAGTCAGTTAGGCGTCTGACTTTGGCTCAGGTCATGATCTCACAGTTGGTGAGTTTGAGCCCCACGTCGGGTTCTGTGCTGACAGCTCAGTGCCTGGAGTCTGCTTCAGATTGTGTCTCCCTCTCTCTCTCTCTGCCCCTTGCCCTGCTTGTGCCTCCCCCACCCCCAAAAAAATAAACTTTTTTAAGGTAAAAAAAAAATAAAATTTAAACCTTGTAATTGTCTCGCACATTCACTCCATTTCTTTTTGTGGTGTTTGCAACATTCATAGGCGCCTATCTCCTCACTCTTAAGGACACTTTCTTTGACCGAGCCAAGGCCTGCCAAATCATTGCTTCAATATTAGTTGGCAAGGATGAGAAAATTAAAGTTCGCCTCCCACCACCTACAATATTAAAGGTTTGTGCTGGGAGCACCCGGGTGGCTCAGTCGGTTAAACATCTTACTCTTGGTTTCTGCTCGGGTCATGATCTCATAGTTTATGAGATCAAGCCCTGCCTCAGGCTCTGCACTGAGAGTGCAAAGCCTGCTTGGGATTCTCTCTCCCCTCTCTCTGTTCTCCCCCATGTGTACGCATGCATTTTCTTTCTCTCTCTATGCAAATAACTATACATTTAAGACAGTAAAGCTTTGTGCGGGAGCCAGGCATGTCAGGGACAGGTTTGCATGTGAGTACTCTGCAGACCAGGCTCAGCCAGCTGACGTTGTGACTTTCTTCCTCCTTCAGCCTGTCACCCTGTGGACGGGAAAGCAGATATTCAGCGTCATCCTCAGACCTAGTGACGACAATCCAGTAAGGGCCAATCTCCGAACCAAGGGAAAGCAGTACTGTGGCAAAGGAGAAGATCTCTGTGTCAACGATTCCTGTGAGTCAAAGCAGCAGGGTGGGAGCGGGCAGAAAGCAGGTGGCCAATGACTGCCTTCACTTAGCAAGCAAATCCAATGTTTCTCTTAGGCAGGAAGTTTATTCTTTAGGGAAGTGTAGTTGGTATGTCTCCTCAGCTGTGATTCCCCATTTCTCTAAAAAGGAGAGATCATGTAGATACATGATCCAGTGATTAGAATGTTCCTCTCTGGATGTGTTTTAGATGACTAGTGTCTGTAAATTAATGCAATTTCTTTTATTCTGCCCCCCCCCTTTTTTGCCATAAGAAAGTATCTCATCATATGAGGCATATAATTTATCATTTTATGTCCAAAAAATGTGTTCATTGTCTAAAAGTATAATGGGACTATTTTTCTATCGCCTCCTGGTCAACTTATTTCTTATAACACGAAGATCAGGTGTAACCACAAGAGGATATAAATGTTAAGCCATCTGAGTCATCCAGACTAATTCAACCCAAAGTATAGTCCACAGACCAGTGCCTTTCAGCCAGCGTTTCCTTTCTGACGCGAGCTCCCTTGCTCACCCCAGACTGCTAACCAGCAGCTCCCCAGCAGGCTCCTCTGGATGGCACTGACTTCGAATGGGCTTTGCTAGCAAGGTCTTGTGACAAGAAATGGATCTCCAGGACTCTGTGCTGAAGAACTGAACCACAGAGTCTCTGAAGGTCAAGATTCCTGTTTTGTAATGAAGAGTAAATGTGTTGAAGGGCACCGATTTTTCTCAGGGTTAGAGCCTTTGCTTTGAAAACACACCTCTGGTCTTTCAGGTGTTTTGGCTTCCTTGTTTTAGATTGTATTTTGTTTCTTCTCAATGTAATTCCATTTTGTTGTATAGGCTCTTCATGGTGGTGTCATCAGTTTTCATCATCTTGGGGGAATAACAAAGTGCTTTACAGTTTATGGAGTAGTTTGTGGCATGTGATTTCATCAGATGCTCACAACATCCCTGTGACACAGGATAAGTGCTCGGTGCTGTCACTTATAGTTCACAGTTGAAAGTGAGGGTCCTGTAGTACATTTCAGAGTTAGGACTGTAAGGTAAATAACTGGGCTTTTCATGCTTCTCAAAAGTCCCTAGATTTCTCTCTTTTTCCCCTCAAAAAATTTTGAGAGAATTTTGCTTTGCTTTGCTTTGCTTTAATTTTCATAATGGGAGCATGCTTTCTCCACTGCCCCACGTTGGAACGAGGCTGAGTAGTAAGTAATTGTTCAAGTGCCCAATCTTTGCTGTCCTTGCAGACGTTACCATCCAGAACAGTGAGTTGATGAGCGGCAGCATGGACAAGGGAACGTTGGGATCAGGATCGAAGAACAATATTTTTTACATTTTGCTACGAGACTGGGGGCAGAACGAAGCTGCCGATGCAATGTCACGGCTTGCCAGGCTGGCTCCTGTCTACCTCTGTGAGTATCTCCAGCGTCCTCGGCGTATGGTGGTGGTTGCTCGGGTTTCAGGGCTGTGCGTTAGCTTGTTCTTTTACCTTTGTTTCCTTCCCCCAGCCCCCACATGCCACACACATACCCGCACATAGGAAAGGAGACTTACTCCAGGCTGAATCATTTGGGACTTACAGAACGGGATCAGCTCAGTACTGACTTGCCTGGTTTCAGATTTGAACTTGCTCTTGAATTCTTCTCTCAAAATGCCCAGTAGCTCCGCGATGCCAGTCAGACAGGGTTGTTAGACAAGGGCCCTCCGCAGGCTGCTTCCAAGGTACCTGCGCTCCACCTATGGCCCTCTGGGCCCTCACAGCTCAGCTCTGCTGGGTTACTCTGTGTTTCCCTTCTCTCCTTGCACATACGTGCAGGTTTTTACGTGCCCAAAAACGTTTCATTTCCACCCTTACACTTGATCGATTGTTTGGCTGGGTATAGAGCTCTGGATTGAATTTTATTTTTCGTCAGAATTTTGAAGGTACTGCTCTACTCTACAGAGTTGCCGTGAAAGTGTATTTCTATTCTTATTTTCAACTTTTGTATGTGTCTTCATTTTGGAAGCTTTGCAAATCCTCTTTGTTCTGGAAGTTCACACTGTAGACGCTTGGTATGAGTCTTTTTTTCATTCATTGTGTTGGGCACTCTGTAAGCTCTCTTAATCTGCCTCCGTGTGTCCTTTGGTTGTGGAAATTTTGTTTTTGTTTGATAATTTTCTCACCTTAACTTTCTCTGTTCTTTTTGGAATTTTGTTCATTTTGTAAGTAGAGCTTCTAGATTGACTCTGTGATTTTTCTTACCTTCTTTTCTCTGTTGTCCATTTCTTTGTTTCTGGATTCACTTTATCTTTTTTTTGTTTTTAATGTTTATTTATTTGGGTGGGGGAAGAGGCAGAGAGAGGGAGAAAGAGAATCCCAAGCAGGCTCCAGCACTGTCAGCAAAGAGCCCAGTAGGGGGGATTCAATCCCATGAACTGTGAGATCATGACCTGAGCTGAAAGCAAGAGTCAGGACATTTAACCGACTGAGCAAGTCAGGTGCCCCTCAGTTTAACTTTTAAAAATGATTTCCTAGAGGGGCATCTGGGTGGCTTAGTCAATTAAGTGGCCAACTTCGGCTCAGGTCATGATCTCACAGTTTGTGAGTTTGAGCCCCACATCAGGCTCTGCTGACAGCTCAGAGCCTGGAGACTGCTTCGGATTCTGTGTCTCCCTCTCTCTCTGCCCCTCCCCTGCTCGAACTCTGTTTAGTCAGTAAAGTGGGCCAACTTCAGCTCAGGTAATGATCTCATGGTCCGTGAGTTCAAGCCCCACGTTGGGCTCTGTGCTGACAGCTCAGATCCTGGAGCCTGCTTCAGATTCTGTGTCTCCCTCTCTCTCTGCCCCTCCCCCCACTCACACCTCTCTCTCTCTCTTTCTCTCTCAAAAGTAAATACATAAATAAAAATTAAAAGTGAGTTCCTCGGGGCACCTGGGTGGCTCAGTTGGTTATGCATCCAACTCTTGGTTTTGGTTCAGGTCATGATCTTACAGTTCATGAGTTCCCCCTGGGCTCTGTGCTGACATTGCAGAGCCTGCTTGGGATTCTTCTCTCCTCCCCTCAGTTGCTCTCTGCCCCTTCCCCATTCATGTTCTCGCTCTCAAAAATAAAGTTAAAAAAAATTTTAAGTGATTTCCTCTATTGATTTTTTTTTTTTTATTTTAACTATCATTTATTTCACTTCCAACTATGTTTTCCATGTTTCTTATTTGCAGGTAGATTTTGATTTTTGGGTTTGTTTTTTTGTTTGAAGACTTCCTGTTCTTGATCTCCAGATACCTCTTCTCTATCAGAGACAATGTTTTTCATAGATTTATCTGAAAATTCTCCCTGAATTTTCTCTTTAGCTTTGTTTTTCTGTGCATTTGTTGTCTTTAGTCTTTCATGTTGAAGACTTTCCTCAGAGGTCTGGTGGTCCCAGGGGCGCCTGGTTGGCTCAGTTGGTTAAGCCTCAGACTTTGGCTCAGGTCATGATCTCACATTTTGTCAGTTCGAGCCCTGCGTTGGACTCTGTGCTGATAGCTCGGAGCTTGGAGCCTGCTTCAGATTGTGTCTCCTTCTCTCTGCTCCTTCCCGACTTGTGCTCTGTCTCTCTCTCTCTCTCTCTGTCTCTCTCTCTCTGAAAAACAAATAAACGTTATGTTTTTTTTTTAATCTGGTGGTCCCTGGCTATCCATTCATATTTTGGGGAGTGAGACACCAAACACCGATTGGAAATGGATGGAGCCTGTTGGTTGATGGACTTCTCAGTCCCTTGATTGAGTGCAAGGCAACATTTTCATTGAGGAACTACCAAATAGCCCTGTCAGTAATACTTTTCTCTAGGGAGGCTTGGTTTCTGCAGGGACATAACTTCCGCTCTCAGTCTCCCACCCAAAGTTGAGACCTGCTTCTCAGGATTCTGGGATGTGGCCAGGGAAAGGGACTAAGGAATCACAGTCATAGTATATACAGACCTCATGCCCTGCTTTACAGTCCTCCCTCTCTGTTTGCACTTAGGATCCCTCAGTCTAGAGCTCTCTAATTCCGTATACTGGGACATAAACTCTCATCTTCCACAGGAAAATACTGGTTTTCTATCAGGTTTCCTTATCTCCAACACATACGTTGTCTCTAGCATCTGCAGAAGCTGGCAGTATAGTTTCTGAGCATTTCCAGACTCATGGGTCCTCATTTCCATAGCCACTCTTAGGTATCCCTTCCCCACCCTGCTAAGCCAAGTGCCTCTCATCCACCCATTTTCTACATACGTTAGCGTTGGAATTATTGACCATGTGTAGTTCCCTCAAAGGTGGGGTTTTTCTGTGTTTGGGGAGGATTTCTGAAGAAGGAAGGGGGTGTGGGCAGAAAGGTATCTGAGATGATGTCTTAGAACAAGAAGTCAGATGGCTCGCTTTCCATTGCTGACTTTGTCCAGCTGCTTTTTGGTATTTAATATTGGTCTGCTGTATATTATAGTTAGTTGGGGGGAGTACTTGCTCCCCACTGGGTTGTAACGTCTCTGACAGGATTCAGTGAGTCTTGGTCATTTTGATGTAACTCTCTACAGACTGATACATTTTTATTTAATTGGGTCATGATATATTCTCTCAAGGTATAAACTGGTTTGTATGTAGTGGGTTGACTAACATCCATGGCACTCTCTTTCTGCTCTACCTGCCGACTATTCTGCAGCAAACCGTGGATTCTCCATCGGGATTGGTGACGTCACACCTGGTCAAGGGTTGCTAAAGGCCAAGTATGAGTTGCTGAATGCTGGCTATAAAAAATGTGATGAGTACATTGAAGCCCTAAACACAGGAAAGCTGCAGCAGCAGCCTGGTTGCACTGCTGAGGAGACTCTAGAGGTGAGTCTGCTCCTTGGGTGGGTTAGCCACTTCATGCCCACAGGGCTGTGCTGCAAGCCTGAAGAGAAGGTAGCAGAAGGGAGGAGGAAGTAAAGGCAGTGCCTTTAGCCCCAGGTCAGCCCTGTGCGGCGTGTGTGTGTTCTCGTTTAACAAGGGGAGGGCCTTCAATCGGATCCTTTACATCCCTAGCAGCTTTCACGTTCTAGGTGGTGAAAACAGGGCCATCTGTTCACTTGACCACATGGGGCTGCTCTTGTTCCAGCGTCACACTTAGGCCCCTTCTGTAGCTGGTACTCACATGCTTGTGCCCTTTCTATTTCTAGCATCTTTGGAGTAGAGACTGGCAACCACAGCTCTTTAAACGGATGGTCTTTGAAGGAGCACCTAGCTGGTTCGGTCGGTAGAGCGTGCAGCTCTTGATCTCAGGGTTGTAGGTTTGAGCCCCACATTGGATATAGAGATTACTTAAAAATCAAATCTTTAAAAAAATAAAAATCAATGGATGGTCTTCAAAAGAGACTGGGGCACAGAAGAGGGAAAATTCATATCACATGCCTATCTGCTTCCCCTGTCACATTAGAAACTAGGTTAGCTGAGAACGTGCCGAGCAAGGGTCAGAATCAGAATGAGGACCAGCCTCTGGGAGCTCTGCATTCTCTCAGGCAGCCTGGGTCGGCAGTCTGACTGCACCAGGATTTCACCTGGCTTTCTTCTGTCTCCCCTGCAGCCCATGGCTCAGAGCTTTAACTCACCTAAGTGTGGGAAAATGGATAAGCAATAAGAAATTTTCTGATGACATGAATTTTTTGTGAAATAGGAAGAAAGCAGAGTTGTAGGCACCATTCACCATTAGCTCATTCTTAATCTCATTGAGTCTTTTCATTTATTTTTTTACTTTTTAAATCCCAGTTAGCTAGCATATAGTGTAGTAATGATTTCAGTCATAGAATTTAGTGATTCATCACTTACATGTAAACCCAGTACTCATCCCAACAAGTACCCTCCTTAATGCTCATCACCCATTTAGCCCATCCCCTCACCCAATACCCCACCAGCAATCCTCAGTTTGTTCTCTGTATTTAAGTCTCTTATGGTTTGTCTCCCTCGCTCTACTTATCTTATTTTTGCTTCCCCTCGCCTATGTTTATCTGTTTTGTTTCTTGAAGTCCAAATGAGTGAAATCATACGATTTTTATCTTTCTCTGACTTATTTCACTTAGCATAATACACTCAAGTTCCATCCACGTTGTCGCAAATGGCAAAGATTTTATTCTTTTTGATTGCCAAGTAATTTTCCATCGTGTGTACGTATGTATGTATGTGTGTGTACATACACACACATACATACATATACACCACATCTTTATCCAGTCATCAGTCGATGGACATTTGGGCTTTCCATACTTTGACTATTGTCAGTAGTGCTGCAATAAGCATTGGGGTGCATGTGCGCCTTCGAATCAGCATTTTTGTATCCTTTGGATAAATACCTAGTAGTGCATTTGCTGGATTGTAGGGTAGTTCTGTTTTTAATTTTTTAGGAACCTCCATACTGTTTTCCAGAGCGGCTGCACCAGTTTGCATTCCCATCAACAGTGCAAAAGCAGTTCCCCTTTCTCTGCATCCTCGCTAACATCTGTTGTTTCCCGAGTTGTTAATTTTAGCCATTCTGACAGGTGTGAGGTGGTATCTCATTGTGGTTTTGATTTGTATTTTCTTGATGATGAATGATGTTGAGCTTCTTTTCATGTGTCTTTTAGCTATCTGGATGTCTTCTTTGGAAAAGTGTCTATTCATTTCTTTTGCCCATTTCTTCACTGGATTATTTGTTTTTTGGTATTGAATTTGATAAGTTCTTTATAGATTTTCGATACTAACCCTTTATCTGGTATGCCATTTGGAAATAATCTTCTCCCATTCCTTCAGTTGCTTTCAGTTGCCCATTCCTTCAGTTTTGCTGATTGTTTCCTTCACTATGCAGAAGCTTTTTATCTTGATGAGGTCCCGGTAGTTAATTTTTGCTTTTGTTTACCTTGCCTTTGTCAAGTAAGAAGTTGCTGCGGCTGAGGTCTTTTGCCTGTTTTCTTCTCTAGGATTTTGATGGCTTTTTGTCTTATTTTTAGGTCTTTCATCCATTTTGAGTTTGTTTTTGTGTATGGTAAGAAAGTGGTCTGGGTTCATTCTTCTGCATGTTGCTGTCCAGTGTTCCCAACACCATTTGTTGAAGAGATTGTCTTTATTCCATTGGATATTCTTTCCTGCTTTGTTGAAGATTAGTTGGCCATACGTTTGTGGGTCCACTTCTGGGTTGTCTATTCTGTTCCATTGATCTATGTGTCTGTTTTTGTGCCAGTACCATATGATTACAGCTTTGTAATATAGTCTGAAGTCCAGAATTGTGATGCCCCCAGCTTTGGTTTTCTTTTTCAACATTACTTTTACTATTTGGGGTCTTTTCTGGTTCCATACAAATTTTAGAATTGTTTGTTCTAGCTCTGTGAAGAATGCTGGTGTTATTTTGATAGGAATTGCATTGAACATGTGGATTGCTTTGGATATTTAACAATAATAAAATAAATAAACAAAGTTTAACAATATTTGTTCTTCTGATCCATGAGCATGGAATGTTTTTTCAAAAAGGAAAATTGTCAGAATTGTCTTCTTCAGTTTCTTTCATAAGTCTCCTATAGTTTTCAACGTATAGATCTTTCACTTCTTTGGTTAGGTTTATCCCTAGGTATTTTATGGGTTTTGGTGCAATTGCAATGAGAACAAGTCCTCTTTATGCTGCTTCATTATTGGTGTATAGAAATGCAACCAATTTCTGTAAATTGATTTTATATCCTGCGACTTTGCTGAATTCATGTTATCAGTTCTAGCAGTTTTTTGATTAATCTCTCTGAGTCTTGAGAGAGAGAGAGAAATGGATGTTCCTCACTGGCACTTACCTAGGAATTTACTTGAGACTCCAGCAGCATTTGTTTTTAGTGGAACCATGACTCGTAACTGATTTAGCACCCTCTCTGTGAGTTGAGAAAGGACACCTTGTAGATGAGCTCATGGACTAGAATATTCCTGTAGAGTCACCTTATCACACGCTTAACTTGTGAGAATTCACATGTGTGCTTGGAAAGTAAAAATAAGAGGTAAATTTTAGAATTAGCATAAACAGTTTTCCGTTACTACATACTACATGGTAGCTTCTGTTCCTAAGTGTATTTAGGCCTCTACATGTGCATGTACAGTCGATACGTATACAGACATATTGTAGAGGATGCTATACACATGCTATATTATACTTTCTGCCTTAGGGGCCATTTAAAGGATTTTTCAAGACTTCGTTACTAATCATTTTTACCTTAAACACTGATTTGGAACCTTTCCTTCCTCATGGAAGGTTAGGGTCTTTATAGATAAGGCATATTGATCTTCAAAAGCTTGAAACCCTTTCTCTATTGGAAATCTGACATCTGGCTTAAATTTTGTCAGATTTCATTAAATGTCAGGTTGAACGTTGGTAGTCAGCAGAGTCCTCATGCACCTCGCTTTTTCCCTCCAGGCTCTGATCCTGAAGGAGCTATCTGTGATCCGCGACCACGCGGGCAGTGCCTGCCTCCGGGAACTGGATAAGAGCAATAGCCCACTCACCATGGCTCTGTGCGGCTCCAAAGGTGTGCGCTCCTCCACCGACTGCCCTCATTGCATTCTCTGTATGGGCTGGCAGGTTTTCTCCCAGAAAATGCAGGAGTAATTTCAGACCGTTCATTTATAAGGGTATGTCTTGGGGCACCTGGGTGCGTCTGTTGGTTAAGCATCCGACTCTTGGTTTCAGCTGAAGTCATGATCCTCGAGGTTTATAAGTCAGAGCCCCGTGTCCGGCTCCATGCTCTTAGCACGGAGTCTGCCTGGGATTCTCTCTCTTTCCTCTCTCTCTCTACCCCTACCCCTACCCCACTCGTGTCCTCTGTCCCTCTCGAAAAATAAATATATGTATATTTAATATATAAATATGTACATATTAATATATATATATATATATATATAAAGGCATACTTTTTTTATTAAAAAAATTTTTTTAATGTATATTTATTTTTGAGAGAGAGGAGACACAGAATCTGAAGCAGGCTCCAGGCTCTGAGCTGTCAGCACAGAGCCCGACATGGGACTCGAACCCATGAGCCGTGAGATCATGACCTGAGCTGAAGTTGGACGCTCAACCAACTGAGCCACTCAGGTGCCCCAGGGCATATCTTTTTAAATCATATGTATAGAAAGAGACTTAATTATTTACATCTTAGACATTTAACTCCTATTTTTTTTTTTTTTTTTTTTTTAACGCTTATTATTGAGAGACAGAGAGACACAGAGCGTGAGCAGGGTAGGGGTAGAGAGAGGGGGAGACACAGAATCCGAAGTAGGCTCCAGGCTCTGAGCTGTTAGCACAGAGCCCGACGCAGGGCTCAAACTCACAAACTGCGAGATCATGACGTGAGCCGAAGTCGGTCGCCCAACCGACTGAGCCACCCAGGCGCCCCCCTATTTTTTTTTAATTTTTTTAACGTTTACTTAATTTTTGAGAGACAGAGCATTAGCAGGGGAGGGGCAGAGAGAGAGGGAGACACAGCATCCAAAGTAGGCTCCAGGCTCTGAGCCCACATCGGGCTCTGTGCTAACAGCTCAGAGCCTGGAGCCTGCTTCAGATGCTGTGTCTCCCTCTGTCTCTGGCCCTCCCCCGTTCGTGCTCTGTCTCTCTCTGTCTCAAAAATAAATAAATGTTAAAAAAAATAAAAATTAAAAAAACAATAAAAAATAAAGCTTTCTAAATTAATGTATTTAGTGATATGGTAAATGCTTTAATTTCATAGTTGTCTAGGACCTAAAGCGTTAAGTTTCATGGTACTGCATTCAGATTCAAAACCTCCATGCTTCTATTTCTGTAAATTTTTTTGGCAGAATAAAGTCCAACTTTGCTGCTTCCCTCCCACCCCCTACAGTGTTCACCTTCCTGCTCCTGGTGAGCATGCCCCCCACTTTCCCATTCCTGTGTCTTTGCTTCCCACTTTTCCACTTACTTTGGAATTTCTCCCCTCATCCCTTCTTATACCCACATTGTAATGTCCTCCAAAAGTTCAGCCTTGTGGCAGACTCTTCCCTGCAAGTCTTTCCTCCAGCCCCAAAGTGCTTACACTCCCTGCTGAGCCCTGCAGCTCTCCCTCAGCTTTTCTTCTGTTGCTGAGGGCTCCACCCTGTATTATTCTCGTTTTGGCTCTTACTGTCCCTAGACCATGAGCCTGCGCTGTCATATTCCTGTTTTATCCCACGGATCTTCTTGTGCTTCAATTAACGTGGTTCGGTAAACAAATGTTACATTCCTGACCTGTTTTCCCAGGTTCTTTCATTAACATATCACAGATGATTGCCTGTGTAGGACAGCAAGCCATCAGTGGCTCTCGAGTGCCAGATGGCTTTGAAAACAGGTCCTTGCCTCACTTTGAAAAACACTCAAAGGTAAGTAGTAGTGGTTAAGACAGAACTTTGGAGGGCAACCGTGGGGAGTCCGGAAGAGTATTGGGAGCCCTGTGCTGCCAGCGCTCCCAGAGGGGGCGTGTGTGGGCGGGCTCCTCTGGGGCCTTCCCTCTCCAACCCCTACAGAGTCGTGTAGGAGCCTTGTTAGATTTGCTGCTACCAAACCTGATCAATGCCCTCTTGTTTTCTCTCCAAGAGGGAGGATTTCAAGGTCCTTTCCAATAATCAAAATCTATAGATACCTCATGTCTGATCAATGTGTGATTATGGGAACACTGACATCAAAGTATGGGGATTTTAAAACAGTGATAATATGAACCACACTAAAACGACCAGGAAAGTCCAGATTTTCCTCTCGACTTCTCGAACTTGGTTTTTAAATGACCTCTGGGTTTCAGTGGCACTGGTGGTTTGGGCACTGGTATAAGCAGAAATAGACAAATCTGTGCTAGGCTTCTTCTGGGACTCAGGGACAGACAACTTTTAAGTCTAGGTGAGGAACTTAGAGTAGGTTTGGTCACTCAGATTCTGGATTTGGAGTCAGCTCTTATTCCCATTAAAGCACAGATACTGCAGCTGCTCTTATCCCATGGGACTGTGGGGTTTCTGTCCAGCCACCCCCCCCTCCCCCCAGGGAAACAGGACTGCTGTACTGGGAATGTGTAGGTATTTTCTGTATCATACAGTCTGAGGAACATTTTAAGGACTCTGTCCAAGATCAGAATTCACTAGAAGTCAGAGAGCCAAGTGGTCACTGGAATGGTGCCTATCTGTGCATGTCAGGCTCAGAGTTCTAAGGGAGCCTGACAAATTTAAAGGGGAGGCTGGGGGCATTCAAACTGCTTGGTCCACTTGCCTGCCACTGGCACCAGCACCAGCACCAGCACCAGCACCAGCCCTGCCTGGGAGCTCACCCTCCTTGTCTCTGGGAAGGATGGTTTATGCCAAGTTCTTTCTCCTTTGAGAAAGGGCGTGTAAAGTCTGCCCCTTCATAAGCGTGCATTGGCCAGGTATTTATAGTCTAAAGGTGGGACATTTTGTGATTTGAATGAGGTTTGAAGTTGTGGACCTTGAAGGTTTTTTGTCTGGCTTTTCTTTTTTCCCCACCTCTCTTTAGCTCCCAGCTGCCAAAGGCTTTGTGGCTAATAGCTTTTATTCCGGTTTGACACCGACCGAGTTTTTCTTCCACACAATGGCTGGCCGGGAAGGTCTAGTCGACACAGCCGTAAAGACTGCTGAAACGGGATACATGCAGGTAATTTGAAGAAATGTAGGCCATTAGCGGCAGAGCAGGACAGGGTTCCGAGGATTTTGACTGCTGAGTGTTTACATATTTTGTACATGAACTGTCATGTATCGAGTCTTAGTATTTAAAAAGAATAATTGGAAAATGCGGGAGCCCTGGAAATAAACAGCATAAGAAGGTAATATGTTCACTTCATCCCTTATGCCTTAAGTGATTCAGACCAGGCCAGGGCCACACTCCCCAAAGCTGTACTGAGAACGTGGACTGGAAGTGTATCCGGGGACACGTTACTGAGCCTCACTGGGCTTTTGTTTCCTAATCCATGAAGATGTGGATGACAGTACCTACATCCCAATGATTGAGAGGACTCTGCTTCTCACTTGGCAACTATTTATGTAGCCTCTTGTTTTTTAATTTTAACTGACTTCAAGAACTTACTCCGGTGCCTGCAGGAGGTCTTGGACACTTGGAGGGATGGCTCTCCATCATATGTGCAGCTCCGGGACAGTAGGCTCAGGGCGACGGGATGAAACTAGAGGGCTTCCTGTTCCCATGCTTCTCAGACCGCCATAAAAATATCCCTAATGGCAGAGAAGTAAGAACACATCCCGACTTCATTCTTCCTTATATAAGACCACAAGCAGAGGATTTCATTTCATTCCCTGATTATCATTTTTTCCTCTGTCTTCCATGACCTGTGTTTGCTTTTATATTTTTTCAATGTTCCTGTCTCCTTATAACATCAGATAAAGTCAAATCTCCCAGTTGCTGGGCTGTGAACTTGCTGTGGCTTTGAGTCCCCTTTGTCCCCACTGTGGATCCCAGTTTAAGAAGCACAGCCCTTTGCAGGCTGGGAAGGCAGAACTGATCAACCAGAGGTGTGAATAAGACAGGCAGAGCAAACAAGGTTGATGAAGGTGAGAGCAGGCTGGAGTCCATAGAAATAGCTATTTCCATAAATATGTGTGTGTCCTCATCAATACTTCCCCTTTTCATCACGTTTTGATGGGAAATTGCCCTTCAGTTTTGGAGTGTGCTGCTTTTGTCAAAAACCCAACAGACTGTGAAATGCTTTTACCACTCGTGCCAGAATGTCTTTTGACTTTATTTTTTGACTTTACCTTTTTGAAGTAGAGAGTATGACTTTCCCAGAGCAGTGTGTTAACTTAGAACAAATTAGTTCTGGCACGAGGGATTTTTGTTTTGAGGTTGCCTGGAGGAAGATTTCTCTTTAATTCACTGCACCACCATCACACTGCTGGCTGGAGCATTCTACTGGTGGACGGTTCTCCCTAAGCAGATGTGAGAAATGGCTGCTGCCTGCTGGTTCAGACACAATGCCATCCCTGTTCTCTTTTCTTCCCCCTGGGTCCCAGAAGGGGGTATGCACCTGAGATCCTCTGTAATTCATATTGAAGTCCACCCACAGGGGTCCTGGATTCAGTTGTGTTTAGAAATGTAAAGCTGTTGCATTAATTTATACCTTAGGGAGAAAGAGAGGGAAGGGGCAAAAGGGCCTAGGAAAACAGTTAGTGTTTACAGAATCCTTTGGGGGTGATGGGCCTTAAATTACATGTATTCAAAAACACACTAAAGCACTCGAGGTTGGGCGTATTCTGAATCCCACTGCACAGGCTTACGGGTCACTTCTGGGCTTGCTGTTCCAAAGGGCCAGGGGACTCTTTCTTAAGGGATTTCTAATAAAATATTTTAAATGATGAAAGTGCTGGTAACCTTGAAAGTTAGCGTTGCAGATCTCATCCCCTGCACACGTGACTGGCCTTCTCAAAGCAGCTGAGCGTTTATTTCCTCTCCTCCTTTTCCTTCAGAGAAGGCTTGTCAAGTCCCTTGAAGATCTTTGCTCACAATACGATCTGACAGTCCGAAGCTCTACGGGTGATATTATCCAGTTCATTTACGGGGGAGATGGCTTGGATCCTGCAGCTATGGAGGGAAAAGATGAACCTTTAGAGTTCAAAAGGGTTCTGGACAACATCAAAGTAAGATTTAGCATTATATCTGGGGTTAGTGTGTTTCCAAGGACGTGTGTTTACAATGGAGGCATCCTTTGGAGTATCACACACAGTTAATGCTCTAGTTATATCTATCCAGCCACCGGTAGTATTTTTCGTCTTGTGTTACCCTGCATAATTTCCCCAAATTTGAAGGAAAAATATTTTTTCAATTTCAAAGTCTAGTATTGGTAGTAATCCAATGCCAACAGAAGAGGGCTTTGGTTTCTATCTAGTGAAGCATGTTACCGGCCAGTGTTAAAAGTCGTGGGTGTTGAGAAGCAAGCTTTAAGCTTTTACTAAGGCACATGCTTTAACTAGGGGTATATTTTAAAAAACCTTTTTGAAAGGTAGTTTGACAATACTAATCTGAATTTATATGTGGGTGTCTTTTGACCCAGCAATTCCACTTATAGGAATTTGCCCAACAGAAATGACTTAAATGTACCAAGAATGTTTTTCTGGCACCTTTTGCCCATATATTAGGGTAATATGCAGCCTTTAAAACTTTGGGAGACTCCCGTGAGCTTTGGGGTAGGGGAGTAGTTTCACTCCTGAAATGTTTGGTTTTTTTTTTTAATTTTTTTTGTTGATTTTTTTTTTTTTTTTTTTTTTTTTATAAAAAACAGCGATATATAATTTCAATGCAAATCTGGGATGGGGTGAAGGTTGAGAAGTAATGGAACGGTACCCACTGAATCACTCACACTCACTCTTTATGTGAGATGGAGTGGGTTTATCCTGTCTTCAGAATATAAAATATGCTTTGAAAGAAAAAAAATCATAGATTGGTGAGAAAAAATCATGCTCACTCTGAGAAAAGTCATTTTGTCTCTTGTAAATTCTTTCATTTAATCCTGCCCCCACCCTCAGTCACCCCCATACACATCACACTATTTCCTTTTGATACTTGAGGCAGTCTTCCCGTGTCAGAGCGAGCCTGCGCTGAGTAAAAACGAGCTGGTCCTGACCACGGAGTCAATCATGAAGAAGACGGAGTTCCTCTGCTGTCAGGACAGCTTCCTGCAGGTGAGCTCTGTACTGGCGGGAGCACCCAGCTTGGCCATCAGCAAGAGATTGTTGCCCGGTGCCGGCAGATGGTTTTTATAAGCGAGGGGTGAGGGCTGTGGGGTGGAGTGTGTTAAAAGTGTTTTCTCTGTTAAAAATTTCAGGAATGGCCCAGGCAAACTCTCAGCAGCCGACATGAAGAATTTGTGTCATGTCCTTCTTAGTGTCTGTCTCTCACGCAGGTGTCACCCTGCTAGAAGAAAAATACTTCCTTTAGAGAACTATTGTTTTTTGTTGTTCTTGTTTTTTAACCTTGTCCCCCTATCAACCCCTTTACCTGCTGTCTCATCTTGCAGACCAGCTCTTCCCACAGTCATTGCGAATCCTGGTAATTTAAGACTTCATTTTTTTTTTTTTTAATTTTTATGTTTATTTATTTTTGAGAGATAGACAGAGCATGAGCAGGGGAGGGGCAGAGAGAGAGGGAGACATAGAATCCGAATAGACTCCAGGCTCTGAGCTGTCAGCACTGAGCCCGACTTGGGGTTCGAACTCACAAATCGTGAGATCATGACCTGAGCTGAAGTCAGAAGCTTAACCAACTGAGCTACCCAAGACTTCCATTTTTAAGTAATCTCTACACCCAACGCAAGGCTTGAACCCACACCCTGGATGTCAAGAGTCTCACGCTCTACTGCCTTAACCAGCCAGACACACCTGGTGGTGGTGGTATAAATTGCTCTTCCTGTTACCATAGTGTGGATCAGTAGTTCATGGAGTCAGCCAGCCTCCTTTTTCCAGAGAGCTGTTACCTTGATAACCTCTTAGGGCTTTGTTAGTTTATTGTTTTTTTGTTTTTTTTTAATTTCACTGACCTGCTGGAGCAGCTCCTTCCTGTTTATTATCACGGTTATGATCAAAAGCAGAGGGATACAGAAGCCAGTAAATGGTTGCCTTTGTGTGCCAATGGGTGATTCAAATGCAGCACAAAATTGGCAGGAATCTGTCCCTTTCGGTATATCAAAAATGACAACAGTCATGTGAAACTGAAAGAGTGTTCTAGTCAAGTATGCCCTTGATTCTTTCTTTTCCTATGTTGAGGTGTGAAAGGCGAAAAAGAGACTTCCAGATTTCAATAAGTTTAAATCCAGAGTATGGTTGGGCTGGGTGCCTTTGTTTGTGGTTTTTCCCAAATTTTCATTTTTTTTTTTTTAACAAATTAGAATTGTGATTTGGTGTTTACGCATGATTATATTATATTCACCTATTTACTATTCTATTTATCCTCAAAGACCTTAACTGAGACAGGCTATGAGAAGTACAACGAGGTAACGTGCTGAGCATGCTGGGAGTGCTAAGCTTAAGGGGTGAACTTGGCAGCAGTCCGGCTGTTTGCCCGCCCCGGCGAGCTTCCGCCTCACTCCCGGCACAATCGGCTTCCCTGCTCATCACTCTGGCTCCCTTCTTGCCTTTTGCAGGGTTTTACGGGTGCCTCCCTGACCAGGAGTGTGTGCGTATTCAGTGAGCACTCCTAGCCCTCAATATGTCACATGCCCTGCAGATCCCGGGGACACCCAGATGACTGTGTCCTTGCCCTCTGCGGGCTGACGGTCTAATGAGCTCAGGTCCAAAATCCACTGGCCGGAACCCGATTTATCTGAGGCCACGGAGGCCACTCCTGAGTGGCACGGAGCCCTGGCCGCCCCAGAGGCTGCTGCCGGTGCCCACAGTTGTGCTGCGGAGGGTGTGAAGACGTAACTGCCGCTTAACCGTGTGATTAATTGCCTGCCAGTTGCCGTGTTGTGAGTTCTCTTTTAGTATGCATGGGTTCATTCAGTTGAGTTCTTAGTAGCTTATTTCAGTTTTCATTTCTACAAAATGAGCCTTTTTTTTTTTTTTAAACCTAACTTTCAGAATATCTGCCCTAACTTTTGTGTAAGGAAAGTCATTCCTTTCAGCAAAGCCACTGGAAGCAATGTCCATTTGGGTGGTAGCTGAAAGACTCATCTCCAGTGCCTAAGCTGAGCAATGGTTGTAGGTGTGTGTTCTTTTACTCCTTCTGCGTGCAGAGTTCCTCACAGGTGAAAATCCACGGGTCTGCTCAGCCTTGGGCTCTCCTCCGGTTTCTCTGTGCCGGCAGGTGGGGCAGCCTTTAACAGCTGGCGCGAGATGACCACACCTGGACCGAGAGGGCTTTCAGGAACTCTCCCTGAGGGCACACAAGCACAGCTAGACGAGTAGGCTGGGGGAGGAAATCACCAACGTGAGAGAGGCTCTTCACGCTGAACGGCGTAGCAGGAAGACGAGGCCGTAGCACGTACTCGTGCCTTTGCACGCTCCTGCCGTCGAGCAGAGCCATGCCAGGAGAGACGGTTCCACTGCCCTCTCCGGTCTGGTTCCCTGCTCTGGTTTGCAGGAGCTGACTGTCTAAAAGTGTAGTCTCAAACTCCCAGTTAGTGAGTAAATCTGGAGAGCTTTTTAAAGAGTTACTTAAAATTTTTTTAAGTTCTTATTGATAAAAGTCCTTTCTGAGTAGAATGACGATGGGCACAGTACCCCTCGTGTATTCCACGCTTGGTCAAGGAGAAGGAAGAGAGTTGGCACACAGGAGCAGTCGTCATGAGGAAGCTGCATTCGTGAACGGGGGGCAGCCAGAGGGCAGTGGATCTCTGGTAGCCCCTTGGTTAGCTGGGCTCCCAGTGGGCAGAGGTGGCACTGCAGAAACTGCTGGCCCAGGACCAGTCTTCAGAGAAAGCATCTGACTTCAGGGACAGGCCTGTTACCTTGGCCAAGCCCATGACCTCCCAGAGCCCCTCAGGGCCCTCCACTCTAGCCTGTTAGGGTTAATGCCATACCACCTCACGGGAAGGTCTCAACCCCTGGGCAGCTGCTGACCGAGAAGGGCCCATGAGCCATGGACTGTGTGGATATAACCTAAGGCTATTTAAACATAACAACAGTAAGTGTTAGGGGTTTTTTGCTTTCAGAAAAGATAGTAAGAAATCGCCAGGTGGTCTGTGGGAAGCTAAAGAGATTAATTTTTGCAAGGTTATGATAAAACTGGGCTCTAGTAAGTGTTAAGCTCTCTGTGGGTGCCCATAGGATTTTATCTTTGCAAAAGTAGGCTTCTGGTTCCATCTGCTTTAAAATATTTGTTTCAGACAAAACATTAGACATTTTCAGCTATGTGATATAGACTGAGTAGACTTTGGGTAGGGCATACTGGTCTCTCCTTAGGGTCCCTCAGCCCGCCTTATAATCAAGAAACAAGACTTCTTGAAGCTTTGCGGCCACCGCAATATGCAGTCCACCCTCGGGCTGTTCATGTGCGTGGGTCTGTCCTCTGCCAGCCACACAGAGCAGCTGGGTGCCTGCACTGACATTCAAGAGTGACATTCAAGCTCACTGCCACCGTTACTTGTCCACGATCAGTGAGGGAAATTACATTTCTAGGAGGGCTGCTGAGGGAAGTGCAGTCTGTCTCCTCTCCCATATTCTCAAAAACGCCCCTGGATCAAACTAGAGCAGCTAATCAGCCCCCATGCCTGCATCGCAGCAGCCTCTAAAGGATGGCTGCTGCATGGCGTGTGCCATCAACTCACCTGGGACCTGCCCTAAGAGTCAGCACTTGACGTGTGAGCGTCTGGGAGCCGGACTTTGGTGGGTGTAGCTCACTAAAGCTCACCACCCCTCTGTAAGTCCTCCTTGAGTGCTGGCCAGTCCTGCTTCCAGGAGTAACTACAGGGTGGATTTATTTCAGAGATACACCATAAATTGCAGAACAGATGGGTCTTCCCCTTTGAACGGTTGCCAGAAAAGTTAGGCCTGTGGCCGATAGCCCTGCCCTATGCCTCCTCCACATGATGTCCTTGTCGCCTTCTTCCTTGCTCCATGTAGATCTCATCCAGGGCTTTGAGTACTATTCTGAAATACAGAGGGGACAACAAATACACAGATGTTTCATTTCCAACTTTGCTTTCCAGGAATCCTTACAAAGTCCTAATTGTTGGGAAGGGAAAGTGACCCCGGTTGGGGGAGATGCAGAGGTGAGGGTCAGAGAGAGAAAGAGAGGCAGGGATTTGGGAGTGTTTTCTTTGAAATGAAGGCAGGCTGAAACCACGTGTTTGTGATGTATATACAGCATCTACAAAGCTATGCGTTAGCTGCTACTTAAATTGATCATAAGTTCAGAAGAAAGCCTCAGAGTGACTCTGCTTAGAGACTACAGGTTTGTTCTAGCCGTGCTGAGCTGTGTGAGTGCAGGTGATGGGAGAGCAGAGGAGAAGGCGACAGCGTGGGACACGCTCCCCGTGCCAGGGTCTCGTGGAGCAGGCGCAGGGGGCGGAGCTAGCCATCACGAAATCAGTGGACACCTGACATTATTGACGTTTGTCAAACAAACTGCCGTCTAGGTTCCCGAGAAATACACAACTGATGCTTGCTGTGTAATCTTTCAGGAAATAAAAAAATTCATTAAGGGTGTTTCTGAGAAGATCAAGAAAACCAGAGACAAATACGGCATCAACGATAATGGCACAACAGAGGTAACGGGCGGCCTTCCCCGACCGGCTCAGGCACCCTCGTGGGCTCAGGTGCCACCAGCCTGACCCTGCACTCGGCTTCTGTCCTTCCAGCCCCGGGTGTTGTACCAGTTGGACCGGATCACCCCCACCCAGATTGAGAAGTTCCTGGAGACCTGCAGGGACAAGTACATGAGGTACGCATGCTAGTTTTCTTAGACTGCCAGGCAGTTGCATGGGCCTCCTGTCCTTCCTGTCTCCCCAGTGGAGCAAAATCCTGCGTCAGCACCACTTCCTGACTGTCAGCATCTGAGTAGGTTCTGTCCCCTCATCTCTTAGGGGCTCTGGTGGGGAGGTAGGCTGGATGCTGCAGGCGGTGGAAATAATCTCAAAGACATTTCCGAGTGTCCTCTCCCTGTGGAGTAACTATCGATATGTTTGGCGGGTACCAGCTGCTCTGTCCACCGTCGGCACCATGTGTCAGCAGGGCTCTTGGATCTTCTGCGGGCAGTTGATGTTTGGGCCCAGTCACCACATGCTGACCACAAGGAGCCAGTGGTCACTTCTGTTATCAGAGCCCCCTGACTGTCGTACCCCTTCCCCGCCTCCATCTGCACCTCCTGCCGACCTGTTGCAAGCACAGCCCAGCTCGTAGCGTATTCCCTCCTGACCCTGATGACACCTGCGTTCTCGTCTGTTGAGGGAGGAGAGAAGTGGAGCCTCCTCCCAGCAGTTTTGCTGGGCTTTTCTTCCATACCCTTCCCTTATAGGGCACAGATGGAGCCGGGTTCTGCGGTGGGTGCACTCTGTGCCCAGAGCATTGGTGAACCAGGCACCCAGATGACCCTGAAGACTTTCCACTTTGCGGGCGTGGCCTCCATGAACATCACCCTGGGTGTGCCCCGGATCAAAGAGATCATCAACGCTTCCAAGGCCATCAGGTGCCCACCCTCTGTTTCCCTTTTGTTCTCCTGCTGCCTGTCACACATTCTCTCATCACGTGTGATACTCTGATGGGCAGTGTGGTAAACTCTGGTGATAGGCTTGTGTTAATCAGATCTGGGGTTTTAAAAGACCGGCTTGAGAAAAGTCAAAATTAGATACAGTGAAAACTGAGGCAGTGGTTGCTTATGGCCACAAGTCACATGAAAGGGAGAAACAAAAAAAAAAAATGACTGGGAAAGCTATTAATAGGTCCATGTAGATTTCAACTGGAGATCTGATTATTCCCAGCCTAATCACGCCTGACAGTGAGTGTGTCACTTGACTATTGGCCATATTCTGTGACTCCCAGGTGATTTCGTGGTAGGGCTTGTAGGTCATCTGAGACTAGAAAAAGATTAAAAACTCTCTCTCTGTGTCTCAAAAATAAATAAACATTTAAAAAAATTTTTAAAGAAAAAGATTAAAAAAATACGTTACAGTGCATTCTGTGACAAAATCATGATTCACTCGCGCTCCACATCCAACAAAGGGATGACCGGTAGCATTCAACGAAGGAGCGCCACGCTTGGTTCTAGAGCAGCACCTGGAGGCGTCCAGGGTGGCAGGGGCTCTGCAGCCTCCCTGGGCGGCTCCAGTCTCTCCCAGGAGTGTGTTCGGGGGACACCAGCCAGCACGTTCAGGGCACAGGCTGGTAGAGAGTGACTGGAAGAGTTGGAGACGTCCTGGAGAGGCGGTGGTGCGGGTAGGGCACAGCGATGGGAAGCTGTAATACACTAACACGAAGGGTCGGTTCACTCGGGGAGCAGAACCAGAATAACACCTGCAAGGACCAGAGAGGAAGAGATAGGTTCACTTGGTCAGGAAGAACGTCCCAAAAACTGTCTCATTCACTGATAGAGTGGGTCGCGGCATGATTTCTAAAAATAGTAAGTCTGGGTGAGAATGTCTGTGAAGCCCCCAGTAAATGCCCAGGAAATTGCAGTTGTGTTTAGCGCTAGGATCCGGTAGTGCCTGGATTTCACAGAGCAGCCGTCTCCCGGCGGGCTCTCTCCTGCTGTAACCACTGTCCCCCTGCCTTTTCTCAGCACTCCCATCATCACAGCCCAGCTGGACAAGGACGACGACGCAGACTACGCTCGCCTCGTGAAGGGCAGAATTGAGAAAACCCTCTTGGGAGAGGTAAGAAGAAATCTCTCTTGGCAACAAGAACACTAGATCAGCAACGTTGTGAACAGGCGTAAACACCAGTGGTGGGTGTACTGGTCATTGTGGCCATGCTGGCCCGTGTCCCTAACCACAAGCAGCATATGCTCTTTGGAAAGGGAGAAGTGACTGTGTAACGTTCTGCTCTTTTGACATGACAGATTTCAGAGTATATTGAAGAAGTGTTTCTTCCGGATGATTGCTTTATCCTCGTCAAACTCTCCCTGGAACGGATCAGACTTCTGAGACTGGAAGTGAGTCACGTAATTAAATGTGGGCAGGAAGTCATCCTCCGTTAGTCCCAGGATGGGCGCCAGTAAACTGGGGCAGGAGCTAAGCGAGGCACGAGAAGCACTGCAGAGGCTTTATTTGGGTTTCTGCTCTGTAAGAGTCCATTGTACTTCCCTCCCTCTCTCTCTCTCTCTTTTTTCTTTTTAAGTTTATTATTTTGAGAGAGAGAGCACGAATGGGGCAGGAGCAGAGAGAGAATGAGAGAAAAGCCTAAGCAGCCTGCCATCTCGGAGTCACATCTCACAAACCGTGGGATCGTGAGCTGAGCTGAAATCCAGAGTCAGACACACAACCGACTGAGCCACCTAGACCCTCCCCCCTTTCTCCCTTTCTAAACCTGACCCTGACACACACACTCCCATCTAAAGACACGCAAGAAATTAGTTGAAATTTTATGAAGCCACAATACTTTTTCACTATAGCATAGTACTGCGGGGTCTGGTGGGAGCATAGGGCCACCCGTGTCTCACTCGTCTGTGGGCCCTCAGCACAGCGCCTGTCTGGCTCGGCGAATGTTCTTGGCTGGGTGGCTTACTCCGACTTACTATTACTGGTGTTCCTGAATACATAAAGATTGAAAGAACATCAGCCTTTCTCACAGATCAGTTGAGGCAAGGTTGCAAACTGAGTAACTTCCTGGCACTTTCCTCTTCCTCCCAGGTAGTTAACATCCATACTGCCCTTAATACATTGTTTCAGCCCATTCTCTCAAGTACCAAGTTTGTGTTGCCCGTAGACTGTGATTCCAGATTTGAGTGCCCAGTTTCCCGGCCTGGGGGCTTCTGTAGCCTAGCTCGGGCCACCTGCCTTGTGGCTCTTCTACCAGAAGAGCCGGGTTGCATTGAGAAATGTGGCACATGAGCAGTTGTAGTGAGGTCAGTAAGGGGGAGACTTCACTGACACTTTTAAATTGTCCTGCTCTCCAGCCCCTGCTCCCAGAACCTCCTCAGAGCCTGTGTGTGTTGCTGTGAATTGACCATCCATTTTCAGTGGGGAAAAACGTTGGTTTGGGGATAAGGGGAGGTTGTGAAAAAAAAAAAAAGTCTCTACCTAACAAGGAAATACATAGTATGTCTCATTTTAAAACTTCATGGTGAGAAGCAAGATTGGGGGGGAAATGAGGTGGCTCACTGGGGGCAGCGATGGGAAAAGGCCATTGAAGCCTCCACACACGTCAGTGACGTCCTACGTGTGTGGCCCGTGCCCGGCCACCTTGCAGGTGAACGCTGAGACAGTGCGGTATTCCATCTGCATGTCTAAGCTCCGTGTGAAGCCTGGTGACGTGGCCGTTCACGGTGAGGCCGTGGTGTGCGTCACCCCCAGAGAGAACAGCAAAAGCTCCATGTACTATGTGCTGCAGTTCCTGAAAGAGGATCTCCCCAAGGTGAGACAAAAGTCCCTTCTTGGCCCCTCCCCCAGCCTATGCCCAGAGATTTGTAAAGGGAGAGGTGGCATTTACCTCTCCCCCAAATACCCAGCTGTCTGGCAACCTGAGGACTGAAGGTCCTGCGGAGACTGAAGGTGGTGCCTGTTTCTTCTTTTCTGCCACGTCCCTCTGGGATCAGGTTTTTCCCATCTTAGCACTGCCATGCTGACTCTGCTTGTTAGATTCCTGTCTGTTCTGTCGTAAAATTGATGGAGTATATATGGCATGGTCCCCTGATCTTCTGTTTTCTGCATAACCCCTAACAGCACACAGACACTTTTCGGTTTGGTAAGACCTGAGAAACGGGGATGGTCAAAGTGCCAACCCAGTTCTCACAGCCTTTGTGGTTTCTGAGGGTAACGGGGCCATGGGGCCATGGGCACTGCAGGGCCTCGAGCCTTCTGTGTCTCCGAGTGCAGGTGGTGGTACAGGGCATCCCAGAGGTTTCCAGAGCTGTCATCCACATCGACGAGCAGAGCGGAAAGGAAAAGTACAAACTCCTGGTGGAGGGCGATAACCTGCGGGCAGTCATGGCCACTCACGGTGTGAAGGGCACCCGCACTACCTCCAACAACACCTACGAGGTACAGCTCCTGCCCAGGGTCACCTCCCAGTTGTCCCGGCACACCCCTCTGACCCTGCCACTTGCCCTGGACCTGCCACTAAAGATTGCCCAGCAGTCCGTTTCTGGTAGAGGGCCCGGAGTTTGCCGTTTAGCTTCCAGGCAGAGGAGAATGGAGGGAGAACTTGGGACGGCTTGCCGGAAGAGGCTGCTTGCACTCATCCTGGCTCTCTGTAGGTGGAGAAAACCCTGGGCATCGAAGCTGCCCGGACAACTATCATCAACGAAATCCAGTACACGATGGTCAACCACGGAATGAGCATCGACAGGAGGCACGTGATGCTGCTATCTGACCTGATGACCTACAAGGTTCGTGGGAGGGGTGTGGTGTGCCGGGCTGTCTCACACACGGCTGTGATGACACCATTGAAAGAAAATCAGATGTTACCATCACCCAAAAGCCAAAGCATGTGGTCAGGCTGGGTGTTCTGGTTAACTTCCAGGATGAAATGTGCCACCTCATGGAATGAGGTGGGATGTTATTTCTGTCCTTATTAGAAATGTCCTCCTAAAGCAAAACTGGCCATTGCCGAAAGCTTAGGGATTTCCATGGAAAACCAAGGTGTTTATTTCCCTTTGAACCCATTCATCACACTTCTATAGCCATTTCCAGGTAAATGATAAGTTAATGTGTTCTGAAGGGGAGGTTAGATGGGAATGAGATTGATTATTTTGTTTTCCTCTTTTCCCACAAATCATATTCCCCGGAGTAGTGCCATAAGGTTTTCAGGACGCCTCCCCATAGAACTAGGTGGGGAAATGACCTGTTTCCTCCACCCTGTGGTAAAGGCTCTCGTTTTTAAGTCTTCCCTTCCTGTGCTGTTCTCTACGCACGTATGTGTTACGTAGTTGCAGTGAGTAGTGGACATACCGTTTTTATCCTGTTTTATTTGTTGTAAGTACCTTCCACATTGTTATGTAGTTTTTATAAATATCCTTTTTAAACGATGATGCGGTATTTACTTGAATGAAGGCACCTAAATTTACTTAACTCTTTCCCTACTTTGAAACTCTCAAATTATTTGACTTTGGAGTTCTTTGAGCCATAGTAAACATCTTCAGAAATACTCTCTTTTTTATTTTTACTAATTTTTTTTAACATTTATTTATTTTTGAGACAGAGAGAGACAGAGCATGAATGGGGGAGGGTCAGAGAGAGGGAGACACAGAATCTGAAACAGGCTCCAGGCTCTGACCGTCAGCACAGAGCCCGACGCGGGGCTCGAACTCACGGACTGCGAGATCGTGAGCTGAGCCGAAGTCGGCCGCTTAACCAACTGAGCCACCCAGGCGCCCCAATACTCTCTTGTTTAAAATTAGGTCTTTAATTCTAGCTCTCAGTTCCTAGTTCTCTCTTCCAATGACACGTGGTCATGAGTGTAAGGGTCCGTGTCGCCGTGGGATACGGGCGGGACAGATGGCTGTTAGGGTCCTGTTCACACCTGAGACTAACCTGAACTGCCACCTCGCTGATCTCTGCTTATTCTGTTGATGGGGTTGCTTTGGGCCTTTGTAAGGGGCGTGAGTACCACCCTGTCCTCTCCTCTCCTGATGCAGGGTGAAGTCCTGGGCATTACGAGATTTGGCCTGGCCAAGATGAAAGAGAGTGTGCTGATGCTGGCCTCCTTTGAGAAGACAGCCGACCATCTCTTCGATGCTGCCTACTTTGGGCAGAAGGACTCCGTGTGTGGTAGGTTTGGTGTCTCTAGGAGCTTCACCAGAGGCCCTTGTTGACAGCTTATCTCGTGGGCTAGGGCTTCCCAGGAGGTGAGGGAGCTGAGTAGGCAGAGCTTTTATTTTTTGAGAATAAAATCACGGATGATCTTTTTTTCTCCAAAGCCTGGCTGTGGCACCCTGCGTCCCTCCCTCTGTTACATGGCTCCTCTGTCAGTACAAACGGCTTTGGGGCCAAGAAGAAAAGATCAACCTTGGGCACCAAGGAATTTTCTCGACCTTGGAGTTGCAGTCAGCCACTCTGATCCTGCACCCCTCTGTGTGGTGCCTGGGCTGACAGGAGAGGGGCAGCGTCCAGCACCCCTGATGTTGTGACCCCCTGGGAAAGAGCCGCCGGGCCCAGCACCATACGTGCACTTCCTTCAGCACGTGTGTGAGGTGCAGGTATTAAACCCTGCATAGGCGAGAAGAAGAAACTAACTTGCTTGCTGACAGGTCTCGCCCTACACCGGCCTCCTCCCCCTGCTATGCAGCGCATCTCTCATGACAGTCTGGGAGAGGAGAGCTGTGGGGGAGCCGTCACGACAGTGCCCGCTGCCCAGCTGGCTCTTCCCTGAGTCCAGCACTGAGTGCCTGCTGTTCTCTATCCTTTCTCATGTGAGACCCTGCAGGCCCGAGGCGGGAGTCCCCGGGGGACTCAGTAGCCTGCCCAAGGTCACATTCTCATCTGGCCCAAGCAGGGATGCCCAGCCTGGCTGCCGTCCCCACCACCAGAGCTCTGCTTCCTGGCGGTCGTTTCCCGTCTCCTCTCCCAGTCTTAGGTGGATTTGCCAAACAGGTGGCGGTCAGGTGGGGGTGCCCATCAGGGTAGACACCTCTGCTTTTTTTGTTCCTAAGGCTAACTCTTCCTCCTTTCGGAAGGGACGCAGCTTGCAGATAGAGGGACAGAGAAATTACTACATCGTTTTTAAGATAATGGTCAGAGGAAAGAAAAGGGAACAGAGATTGGGGCAGGAGAACAGGGCAAGGCAAGGCAAAAGTAAGAGCAAGCATGCTTGACGATGGGACTGACAGCCAGCACTCACCCCACACACTGCCACCTCTCTCCATGCCGACCGCCTCCAGGGCCTGGCGTGGTCACACCATTCCCACTCTGAAATCTCCCCCTTCCTCGTCCTTTAATGTTGCTAATTCAGTGTCAACCCTCACATCGGTTGGTCTTTAATTTGGTGGTTGTCTCTCTGGTCTCCTGGTAGCACAAAGCCCAGAACACAGTAGGCAGGCACTCATTATGGAAGCAGAAGCCTGATCCAAAGTTGGAATGGAGTTCAGAGAAGGAATCTGCCCCATCACCTCACTCCTGTGTCTGTGCAGGAGCCTTGTCTTCTAAGTGTGTCTGGTTAGGGCTGTGGGTTTCCAAGGCACAGGTGTGCTGTTAGGCCTGGCCCAGCCCTGACCCCGAGCACAGGGAACAAGTTTCTGCTGCTCTTTCCAACGGGATTGGCATCTATCGACCATCAGCCTGGTTGCTTTTCTTCTAGGCCCTAAGTTAAGGAAATATTGGGTGGCTTGGTGTTTCCTGAGCATCACTCAGTATCCTTGCTGTCTACGTGAAGGCGTGCCTACAGACAGCGGGGACCTGCTGGGCTGTGAGCCCACCCCTGTGTTGAAAAGCCCTCTCATCCCCTTTCTGGTTGGTTTCAGGGGTGTCTGAATGCATCATCATGGGGATCCCCATGAACATTGGAACTGGGCTCTTCAAGCTGCTACACAAGGCCGACAGGGACCCGAGCCCTCCCAGGAGGCCCCTGATCTTCGACACAAATGAATTCCACATCCCCCTTGTCACATAGTCCAGGGAAGAGGGGACCATTCCTGACCTTGGCTCCTTGTCCCGCCTGGAAAGGGTCGACATTGGCGGCCGATCTGGAGAGCTTGTGCTTCCTGAGACAGACCCTGACATCCCACCGTGCTGCCAGGTACCCCAAAGTCACGTGGTTTCTTCCCGGGCGCCACGGCATGCGGCCAGCCTGCACCCCAGGAGCAGCTCACCGGTGGCCCTGATCACACCACGGTGCATGGTTGGGAGAACTGAGGTTTGTCTGTCTGTTTGAAACCCTGGAGTCACGAGGAGACCCCGGCCAGGCATCTTTGTCCTTCTCACTTCACCCATCCAACCATTGGCTCTCAGGAGTTTCACACCATGACCCAGAGCCAGCTATAAGCCTCACGGTCAGGGCATGTTCCTGGTTTTTCTGTCCCTCAGTCATGCTAGAATCTCTCAACATGGCCTACTCATGTAAATGTTATCACTATTATTTATTTGTTCAGTAAAGAGTCTCGTTATTTGTTATTATTTTGGCTTTACTTTCAAAACCAAGAAGCTATAAAAACTAAGAGAGCCAGCATCAAAGTATCATGGGAAAAACTGGTTAACCAAAGGGACCAACTAGGATTTGTAACCAAGTTGAAACTGTTATGAGGCCCCAATACTCTGAAACATCTTTAACAGACACCCCTGGCTACCCCATTGTTTTTGTTTACCTCTGACCCCCATAGGGGGAGACTCTGCCTTGTGACAGGAGTCAGACCCTCCTTTGTGGCCAATAGAAGCCTTGCCAAAGTTTGGAGCCCGCTGAGGTGGGGACTGTCAGTGTACATGGAGGTGATGCATGAGGCTGGTCCAGGCCCCTGCACTGCCTGGGTGGCGACCACACCCCCTGAGGTATGTGCGCATTTGCCCTGCCTCCCACATCCAAAGAGCAAGCAGGGCAGGTGCAGAGCTATGGCCTAAAAAGTGCCCCGGGGGCTGCGGTGGGATAGGGCCCTCCTGGGTACAGACAGGCATCCTCCTTACATACAGGTAAGGGGTGAACGGGCCACCCAGACAGGAAAGGAGGACCACATGGGGGTGGAGTGTCAGAGCTGGCGGTGTGCCCCATTTGGCGATAGCAGGCTACTCAAAGGGTAAATCTGTAACAATCGAAAGCACCTGTCAGGCTGGGAGGAGAGCCCGCAGGGTATCCCAGGAAAACCCACATTTAATTGCCTTCTTGGTGTTCTGCTGGTGACTGCACCATCACTGGTGGGTTTTCCAGGGCTTGAGATGGGGTTTTGTGCAACAGAGGAAAGAAATGGACATAGCATGTCTCAGAGAGCAGACGGTTTTACTGCTGGAGACTGCGGTGTTTTGTACCGAATTGCTCCTTAAGATTGGGCCAGGGTCACGGAGAAGAGTGATGATGGCCGCAGCTCTCTACTCCCTCTGGAGAATGTTCTGTGAAGTCTGCCCTCCTTTCCCTCCCTGTCCAGAGCCGAGTCCCACTGATGTGGTTCTTACCTCCTCACCAGAGGCTTGGGAAACCAAGGCTGTTTAGTTGGAAGTGAGATGATAGTGAAAAGTGGGGCTTTGACCTACTTCCTGGCTCCATGTACCTGAGAAGGTCTACTTCCGAAATGATGTCGCCCATTCTCTCATTGTATCCAGCCGCTGGAAGAAACAGCAGCCCAAACTGAAGACGTAAGAGTTTATTGTTGAGTAAGAAGATGGTGTGGCTGATTGAAGAGGCGGATGTGGTAAAAGAAAAAGTAGGGGAGGGGGGCCAGGCCCCCCACCCCCACCCCATCTACCTCTTTACCACTCAGTCGGCTAAGCATCCAACTTCAGCTCAGGTCATGATCCCATGGTTTCTGAGTTCAAGCCCCGCTTGAGGCTCTCTGCTGTCATTGCAGAGCCCGCTTTGGATCCTCTGTTCCCCTCTGTCTGCCCCTCCCCTGCTTTCCCCCTCTCTCTCTGTCTCTCTCTCTCTCTCTCTCTCAAAAATAAACATTAACAAGCAAAGAAAAGAGAAAGTAGAGAAGATACACAGAATTCAAGTAGTATTACACAGAACTATGCTTGGCTTCCTCGGACGTTCCGTAGCTGGTTCCCCTAGTTCTGAGTTCATGCTGCTAGGGTATATTTCATATAACCACTCGTTCTGGGGTCTGTGTTAGAATGAATGCTTTCTCTCCCGTACTGAAGTGATTATGAATTCAGCATTCTTGACCTGAGCGTTTGGCCATTCTCTGGCTTAAAATTCTGTTAAAATTAGTTTGGCCCTGTGGTCTCCTTGCACCCATGAGGTTGACTTAGGAACTTCTCTTTAGGTGAAAACTCTTTCACCTAAAAAGTGAAAAGTGAAAACTTTTCAGATTCTGCCTCCCACCCCTGTATCTCTGACCTAAGCTAGCCTGGTTCGTGACACAGGTGAAGCCTGTCAACTGGCTTGTTCGGGGTTGTCGCTTGAAACGTCACCACGGGCACCGCTTCTCTCGCACAACCTGCAAAGAAACCTTAGAGCCACACCACCGCCTTCCTGAAAACCAGCCTGACAGGGAAGCATCCGGCCTGCCCAGAGGCAGAACTGCTGGAGTGCACAAACGCAGAGGAAAGATGACGCGCGCTGCCGTGAGCGGTAGAGACGATCCCGCCGGGAGCCGCGTCCCGCTCGAGCCAGTGCTCTGGGTGCCCTCAGGAGATGTGTGTGACTGCGCTGCATGCGGGCACGGGCCGGGTGTGGGTCAGCGTGGCGCCTGGGAAGAAACCACATGTCTTTGGGGTGCCTGGCAGCCCCCGCCCTGCTCCCCACCGTGGGTGCCGTAGTGGGCGTTCACCTCTCCCCGAGAGGTCACCCGCCCTGCTCTGGCACTGGGCCGTGGGCAAGCACAGAACTCGGACCCCAGATCCACGCGGCAGTGTCCTCCAGAGCAAGCTCAGTACGAGGTTAGGATTTTTCTGTGTGCCTGTTTGGAAGAAATAAGAAAAACACATTTACTTTTTTTTTTTTTTGTAATGTGTATATATTTTTGAGAGACAGAGCATGAGCAGGGGAGGGGCAGAGAGAGAGGGAGACACAGAATCCAAAGCAGGTCCAGGTTCCGAGCTGTCAGCACAGAGCCCGACGCAGGGCTCGAACTCACAAACTGTGAGATCATGACCTGAGCCGAAGTCGGACGCTCAACCGACTGAGCCACCCAGGCGCCCCAAGAAAAACACATTTAAATTGTGTCCTCCATATTAACAAATTCGTATTTCTGACTAGTGACCTGTCCAGTCCTTTGCCCTTTTTACACCTCTTGTACAAGGGGATTAAATGGCTGTCGTCAGCTCAGTTACAGCCCCCTGCTTGTTCAGCACCGTGGGGGTGGGAGAGACATTCTGGAGTCTTTCAGAAAGTGTGTCAGAGTTAAATCACGGTGCTTCATTTCTGTTTCACGGTGTATCCCTGCATGTTCACACTGATTCGTGTCTGATTGAGCCTGACACTGTATGGTTATTTTTCTTGAATTTTTGCAGCATCTCTGCAGAACTCTTACTTTTTGAGTAGAACTGAAAAGAGGAAAACTTGCTATACATACAGTGGTAACAGTTCAGGCCTGTGGGTTGGGACACCTGTGGGCTCTCACTCCTGAAATAATCAATGTCCCCTGCCACAAGCCCACCTCCCAGGTGCTGGAGGTCAGCAGGGAGTGCTGTGCCCCGCCCCTGTCATGTGGCCTAACTCCCAACTCCCAACTCCGAGGGACACAACGCAGCATCTCCTAAGCCTGTGCACTTCGAGAAGTGCCACCTAGCCAGGACCAAGTGCCTTGCCTAACTGTTTGGGTTTTTTTCTTTTTTTTTTTCAAGTTTTTCTTACTTACTCTTAAATTCATTCAGCTAATAAGGGCCTGCTAAAGCGCTAGGTACTAGGGCCTGCTAAAGCAGTAAACGAAACAGGCAAATCAGATGCCGATGCACCTAAAACTCATTCTTCAGCAGAAGAGGGCAAAGAGGTTGTGGATCAAGCCTGCAGAAGTCCAGCACCATCTAGGGTCACAGCTGCACAGTTGAGGATCCAGTGGGAGGCCCACCACTTCAGGCTCACTGGGAAAAAGAGAAAGTTCCCTCGGCCAGCACAGCCCCCTGGTTCCAGCCCCTCTACAGGGTCTTTCCCTGCTGATTTGGCCTCTGTCCCTAGGACTTGGATTCTAGAAGGTGGGCACGGAGTGGAGGACACTCACTGGGTGTCCTGTGGCCCCTGGGAGAGGACGCTCCCATACTTACCCCACCTTCCATGTACAGTGTTACTAAGTGGACATTTAAGTCCAGGAAGATTTGTTCAGCTTCCGCTCTGTGCCAGGTGGTGTGCCCGCCTCAGAGAAAATCCCTGCATGCATGGGACTTACCATCTGGTCAACCAGCTTGCGGTTAAGAGCCTGGGTTCCATGAACAGACTCAGAATTCAAATCCCAATTTCCCCTTTCTTCCTGGTGCCCTTGAACTCATGATTTAACCTCTCTGCCTCATTGTATAAGATAGGAGTGCTATTTAGTGGTACCCAACTCATGGGGTCATTGTGAAATTTCAGTGTGATTATGCATGTAAGATCCACATATAGCGGGGGCACAAAGGACACACTCATTAAGTATGTTCACAGTTATGGTGACTATCAGTATTTTTTATGAAAAACATGGTCTGAGAATTCAGAACTCAAACTCAAACTCTCAGGGTGCCTTGGCAGCTCAGTCAGTAGAGTGACTCGATTTCAGCTCGGATCGTGATCCCAGGGTTGTGGGATTGAGCCCCACGATGGGCTCCACACTGAGTGTGGAGCCTGCTTGAGATTCTCTCTCCCTCTGCCCCTCCTCCCCTCACTCTGTCTCTCTAAAAATAAAATATATCCTTAAAACATTTTTTTTTTTAGTTAAAAAAATATATATATGGGGCACCTGCATGGCTCAGTCAAATAAGCTTCCAACTCTTGGTTTCAGCTCAGGTCATGATCTCATGGTTCGTGAGTTCGAGCCCTGCACTGTCAGTGTGGAGCCTGCTTGAGATTCCCCCTCTCCCTCTGTCTCTCCCCTGCTTGCACTCTCTCTCCCCCTCAAAATAAAAATTTTTTTTAAACGTTTGTCTATTTCTGAGAGAAAGTGTGAGCAGGGGAGGAGGGAGACACAGAATTTGAAGCAGGCTCCAGGCTCTGAGCTGTCAGCACAGAGCCCGACGTGAGGCTTGAACTCACAAACAGCGAGATCATGACCTGAGCCGAAGTTGGATGCTTAACCAACTGAGCCACACAGCCACCCCGATGAACTTTAAAAAAATAAATAAAACCCAAACTCTGATCCTTTTAATTCACCCAGATGGAGCTGTCTTTTGTGGCCTTGAGGATCCAGCCTCCCTAGTCATAACTTCTGCCCCACAGTCCGCTTGATCAGTAGATCCAGGAAGTATATCATACCAGGGAGAAGGCTAGGGAAGGGGACTGACATTAGGCAGTCATATGACTGGGGGGCTTGAACGTTTTACTTTAGGCCATAAAGTAAATGTGACCTCATTTTAAGAGTTGTGGGCAGTAAGACCAAAATAACTCAGAGTCTTTATAGAGGTGGATATTGATATATTTATTTATATGGGTTTATTAAACAATAGGGTGTCGCAGGAGGTGCAACGTTTTTCTCTTTAAAAGGGAGGTGACCGGGGCGCCTGGGTGGCTCAGTTGCTTACATATCTGACTTCAGCTCAGGTCATGATCTCATGGTTCGTGAGTTCAAGCCCTCCATTGGGCTCTGCACTGACAGCTTCTAATCCTCTATCTCCCTCTCTCTGCCCCTTCCCTGCTCGCTCTCTCTTTCTCGAAAATAAAGTAAAAAAACATTACAAAACGAGAGGTTACCATTTAAAAGCCTTCCGCAAAGAATATGTTAAGAAACCGGTAGTAACAGTTGCCTCTGGCAATGGAAGCAATGACGGAGGATGGAGGTATTTTTCACACTGTGTTCCTTGGGCTTTTCTAATTTCATGCTTTCTGAAGGTATTGCCATTTTTTTAAATCAATATCTGATGGTAACGAAGTCGTGTTGGAAAGTGCTCAGGTGTTTTGAGAGTAGCGGAGTGGTGGCTCCCAGTTACTCAAACAGCAAGTACACACCAGATACGCAGGGTGGACACGGTCACTGGGATAAGGTGACAAAGATGTCTTCAGTTGACACGGCCTTAAATCTCCAAGATTTTCAGGATGCCTGGGAGGCTCGGTTGAGCATCCAACTTTGGCTCAGGTCGTGGTCTCACAGTCCGTGAGTTCCAGCCCCGCATCGGGCTCTGCGCAGTCAGCAAGGAACCTTCTTTGGATCTTCTGTTCCCCTCTCTCTCTGCACCCCCACCCCGTGCTTACGCTCTTTCTCTCAAAAATAAACCTTTAAGAAAGAAAACCACGATTTTCTCTTCTGACATAAGACCGTAGTGGGCGTTGCAGGGCTGAAACGGCACTTCCACGAAGCTGTCAGACCCGGGCCCTGCTTCTCCCCTTGTACCAGCTCTGGTTTATGGCCCTGAACTCATCCTTCATGATCCAAGGCGGCCCCTCCATTTCCTGGCATTCTAGCCAGAAGACAAGGGGAAAGAGAGGCATAGCACTTCCTTTAAGGAAAGTTCCCAAAAGCTGCATGACGTTTCTGTTTCCATCCCTTCCGCCAGAACTAACCGAACCTAGCTCCAAGGGAAGCTGGCAAATGCCGCTTGGGTTCTGGGTAGCCGTGTGCCTAGCAAAGATAACCGGAGGAACAGGAAGTGGGAAACAATCGTGTCTCTGCTTCTGGTGTATCAGGACCTTCGGGGTTTTGTTGTTGTTAATTCGTTGTTTTGATTGACAAAGGTCCACAAGTCCCCCCTGAACCCCTCAGAACAGAATGTTGCTGGGGCAGGTGGGACCAAGGAACCTCTTCCTCTTCAGAAGAAACGGACCGAGACCCTGACCCCTTCATTCCCCCTGTTCTTTTCCCCTTCTGGCAAATTTTACACCTGACAGTTTTTGTTTTGGCTTTTTGGCTTGGTTTTTTTGTTTTGTTTTTTAATAAACTGATATTGAAATTAGATCACATTCCCTTAGCAGGCTGTTCAAAGTGTTTCTGGGCTCTTGGAGAATATAACTCAAACATTCATTCAGTAGCCCTGATGATTGCTCGCCTGCTACCAGGTGCTGGGTGGAGAGTGTGGGCAAAATTTCCGTGGCCCCTTACCTTGTTGACTTAATCCAGTCACAGCACTCTCCAGCAGAAATAAATGTAACTTTAAATTTTCTAGCATCCATACATTTTTTTAAAATGGTAAGCTTAATGTCAACGATATATTTTATTTAACTCAACACGTCCAAAATAAATATTTTTATTTATGTAATCAATTTAAAAATTATGAGATATTTTACACTCTTTATGCTAAATTTTCAAAATCCAGTGAATTTTTTTTTAATGTTTATTTATTTTTGAGAGAGAGAGCAGGGGAGGGGCAGAGGAAGAGGGAGACAGAGGATCCGAAGCAGGCTCCAGGCTCCGAGCTATCAGCACAGAGCCCGATGTGGGGCTCGAACCCACGAACTGTGAGATCATGACCGGAGGGGGAATCGGACACTTAACCGACTGAGCCACCCAGGTGCCCCATAATCCACTGCATGTTTTATACTTAACAGCATATCCCAAGTTCCATGTGTGCAATAGCCACATGTGGCTGGTGGCTATCGTATTAAGACTGGAAAGCATGGGTTAGTGGAAGAGGAGAGACCGTAAATGGTACGCAATTACGTGCTGTGCTGAGCCAGGGAAGAGCTACAGTAATGAAGAAGAATGTAGAGCCGGGGGTCTGAGCGGGCCTCAGAGCAGGGGTCACCTGAAGGATGAGAAGAGCAAGGGCGACGGCTCCGGAAGAGGGACTGGTCCACAGGGAGGCCCTGGGGAAGGGGAGCCTGGCCCGTTCAAGGGCCAAGGGCCACCAGCAGGAAGCCAGTGACATCCTCTCCAGAAACTTCTAACCGGTATCTGAGCTGAGCCCAGGCCCAGGGAGTTTCCACCGACTTCTGTGCCTTCTAAGGCTGGGCCCTCCGCTCCCCCCACTCACTGTCCAAGGAACTTTCTGGTGAACGTCTATCTCTTGGGGTTTGGAAGTGTCCAGAAGTCATTTTCTGTGGCCTCTTCACCTGGCCCCAAACCCACGTCCTATTAGAAGGTGGATGATCCACACTCTGAAAAGGCAGAGGGAGCCTGGCGGAGAAAGACCGAGTCCCACAGCCTCCGTCAGAAGCTTTTTGGCACAGAGTTCGCTCTGTGTTCACAGTGCGCCTGGGGCCTGTACTTCCATACTCCTTTCCTGGAGGAGGGATTGCCTCCAAGGGAAGCCAGGGGTGAGGAGAATCGTGCCCCTGTCCCCTGCAGTCACTTCACCACCAAACAACAGGCCTGACCAATTCACCCCATGCAGGTCGGGGAGCATATCGTAACCACCCGAGGCTGGCATGAGAAGTAAACTTGACCAGACTCCCGGCTAGACTACACCAGTCTCCCAGGGGCTCAAGGCAAGCGATGTATTCAGCCTTCAGTAAGACAGCGCTCGGGCTCCGTGTGAATTCACAGAGGTGCCAAGAACACGGGTCCGGCAGAAATGGTCCTGGTCTGAGCGAGCCAAGACCCACCCCGCCTGGGGTGGCCGCCTTACCTGCTTTCCCTCCCTCCCAGTTTCCCAGTCCACAAACCACCGTCTGGCCTGCGTATTTTAATTATTTTGCTAATTGTGTCTCCCCCCAGTGGAATGCAGGCTCCACGAGGATGGGTAGTTCCTTTTGTTTTAATCGCCCCGCTGTGTCCTCCAGGCTTAGCACGGTGCCTGGCACGTAGTGGGTGGAATAAATGAAGTGGATTCAGTCTTGAATTCCCTCTTAGTATTCAGCATCAAGGAGTGAGGCCCTTGGAGCCCAGCAGCCTGGATTTCTATCTCTGCTCACTTTGCAGCTTCCTCGAAGCTGCCCCGAGCCCACAGGCCCGTTAAGGGTGTCCTCGCTGCAGGGTCTCTGTCCAAGGACTGTCGTCTCCCACTTTCCCCCCACCAAAGGCTCAATTCCACCTTTGCCCAGGGCGGGCCCCTCGCAGCGCGCTGCAACCGGGGCAAGTGGCTGATGAGCACCTCCCCGCCTCCCATTCCTGTCTGCGGGCCTGGGCCCCAACCCTGGCCCCAAACAGAAGAGTCGGAGCCAAACACTTCCAGCATATACCACCATGGGTGATTTATTTAAGGGTCTCCAAATAATCACTTAAGTGTCACCATGGCAACCTGAAGAGTTGCCATGGAGATTGGAGCAGGAAACGTCCCCATGGAGACCCCTGGGAGACTCTCTAGGAAATCATTACCAGGTGGATGGGGCTTGAGAAGGGGGAGCTGGGCACATGAGGGAGCCCCACGCTTCTGTGTACTGGCAGGAGGAGGGGGTGAAAGGGCAGGGTGGGAAAGACCAGCCTGGGAAGGCGGGCAAGTTAATGATCTCCACCAAGTCTAGGGTCCCGTGTGATAAAGAACTACCGTATGCACAGAATCCATCTGACGGGAAAGTCGGGAAACTAGAAACTTTGGTGGCCCCAAAGAAGGGGGTGAGGGAGAGAGACTTATTCGTCATGTGTGCTCCTTTGTGTACTGTCGGACTTTGTTTTGTCAGGTATGTAAATATTAAATATTCCAAAACTAAAATTAAATAAGTTATTTACAGAGCATTTACTACATTCAATATTTATACCCTCAAAACAACTCCATAAGGTTAGGTATCGATCCCACTACACAGATGGGCAAACTGGGGTTCAGAAAGCGGCCCACCATCACACAGATCGGTGGGAATTAAACCCAGGGCTCTCCAGCACCCCCAGCACGTCTGAGTTCTCTGATCTGCCTCTGGCCCGCTGAGCACTGTTAGGTGACTGTCACACCCCTGGAGCTCAGTGTCTTCCCCTGCAACAGCTGGGCAGTGGGGACTGGGTGAAAGCTAAAGTCCTGCTATAGTGCTGACATCCTGTGACTGGGGGCTCTTTGGAAGGGTTTCTGAGAATGATCACCACAGCCCTTCTCTTCCTCCCCCTTTCCCTCAGCCACTCTCCAGTCCCCATCCACAGCAGTGCATCTGCAGGGTTCCAAAGGAAACACTTCACTCAGAGAGCCAAGCCAGAGGGACCTTTGAAGAAGCTCTATATTCCCTCTTAGCAGAGGAGGAGGGTGTGGCCCAAGAGAGGGAAGGTGACCCACCAGGCAAATGCAAACCCAAACCATGACCTATCTCCACGCACCCATTAGGGAGGTTATCATGGAAACAAAACAAAACAAAACAAACAAAAGATGAACCAGGACAAGTGTCTGGAAAGATGTTGAGAAATTAGAACCTTCATACACTACTAGTGGGGAGATTGGAACCTACATACACAGCTATCAAATGGTTCAGCTGTGTCTCAGCTCAGGCTGCTACAACAAAATCCCATTGGCTGGGTAGTTTAAATAACAGACACTTATGCGGCACCTGGGTGGCTCGGTCAGTTAAGTGTCCGACTTCGGCTCAGGTCATGATCTCATGGCTTGTGAGTTCGAGCCCTGCGTCGGGCCCTGTGCTGACAGCCAGGAGCCTGGAGCCTGCTTCGCACTCTCTCTCTCAAAAACAAATAAACACTTAAAAATAATAATAACAAGGGGCACCTGGGTGGCTCGGTCAGTTGGGCGTCCGACTTCGGCTCAGGTCATGATCTCACGGTCCGTGGGTTCGAGCCCCGCATCAGGCTCTGTGCTGACCGCTCAGAGCCTGGAGCCTGTTTCAGATTCTGTGTCTCCCTCTCTCTCTGCCCCTCCCCTGTTCATGCTCTGTCTCTCTCTGTCTCAAAAATAAATGTTTAAAAAAATAAAAAAATAATAATAATAACAAAATAAACAACACACACCTCTTTCTCACAGTTCTGGACACTGAGAAGTCCAAGATCAAAGTGCCACTATATTCAGTTCTTCATGAGGGCCCATGTACAGACAGCCACCTGCTTGAGGTATCCTCACATGGTGGAGGGAGAAGCTCGGGTGTCTCTTTTCTTCCTATAAGGGCTCGAATCCCATCATGGAGCTCCACTCTCATGACCTCATCTAAATGTAATTACCTCCCCAAAGCCTCACCTCCTAATAGCATCACATTGGGGGTTATGGCTTCAACCATTAATTTAGTGGGGGGATGGACGCAAACATTCAGTCCATGAAAAAAATTCTAGAAAACAGTCTGGCAGTTGCTCAAAGGGTTAAACATAGGTATCACATGGCTCAGCAATTCTGCACCTAGGTGTATCCCCAAGAGGGTTCAAAACATGGGTTAATGCAAAAACAGGGACAGGAATGTTCACGGCGCCATTCTACAAAATAGTCAAAAAGTGGAAAGGACCCAAATGTCCGTCAGTGGATGAGTGGATAAACAAAATGTGGCACATCCACAAATGGAATGTTATTTGGCCATAAAAGGGATCAAAGTATTGACCTACGCTACAATGCGGGTGATCCTTGAGAAGGTCATGCTAAGGGAAAGAAGCCACTCACAAAGCACCACACAGAACCACATACCATATATGTGATGGCACTTACATGAAACAGGGGTATCTGTAAAGACAGAAAGTAAGTTAGCGCCTGCTCGGGGCAGGGGGCGGTTGGGGGGGGGGGTGGCGGGGAAGATTGGGTGGTGACTGCTAATGGGTGTGGGGTTTCTTCCGGGGTGGTGAAAATGTTCTCAAATTGACTGTGGTGATAGGTGCATGACTCTGAATATTCTAAAAGTCACTAAATTGTATACTTTGAGTGGGTACATTGTATGCTACGTGGATAATATCTCAATAAAGCTGTTTAAACAAGAGAGTGAGAGGGAAAGTACTAACCCAAGGTCGCACAACCACTAGTGGCTGCTTTGGGGTCCCGGCGACCGGCCAGCCTCCTCGCACCCATTCTCTTTAGGAGGGCCAGTAGGGCTTCTCGGGCTGTTTCTGAAATGAGTTGGTGCCGTGTGCTGGGGGCTTCAGATCGTGCCCTCCTCCCCACGGCCCTCAGCCAGACCATCATTCTATAACAAATGGGGCAACCTCAAGATTTCATTTAGAGAAAGGGGTCCACTGTCAAAAGAAAAGAAAAGTAAAAGTTTGAAAGACACTGACCAGAGAAAGTATTAAGGAGGGATGGCAAAGTGATTAAGAACCTAGCCACTGGCCTTGTAGGAAGCCTGTCTTTTTATTCTGATGCTTTGATATGCTGGGGCCTTGCTGACCCTGGAGAGACTACCCCTTCCAGGACTAGCCAATTCCTGGAGATAAAGGATTGTCCTGGGAGTGCACTTTTAATATGCAAACCAACTGATTTAGAGCCCATATCCCAATCACCTTTTTTTTTTTTAATACATATAAGTTTTTTTGTGTTTTTTTTTTTAGGTAATCTCTACACCCAACATGGGGCTTGAACTTGTAACCCTGAGATCAAGAGTCACATACTCCCATCGACTGAGCCCGCCAGGTACCCCAATAGCCTTGTTATTACACTCAGCCACTATTCCCCTGCCCTAATCACCCCAGAGCCAGGTACCAGACAACAAGGGACAGCCCTATGCCCCAGAGCCACTGACACTATTCAAACTAGACAATCTTGAATGTGCTTACCCCACCTTGCCCATCCTTCCTGCAGAAACCATAACAAAGGGTCTCAGCCATGTTTCCCCTTCCCCACCTGCCTTCTGGTGCTTCCCAGTGTGCCCTTGTATGGCACGTCCCCTCCTCTTGGGAACTGTGAGTAACATACTCTCTTTTTTTTTACTGAGGAATAATTGACATATGCCATTATATTCGTTTCAGGTGCACAACATAATGATTCAATATTTGTGTACATGGAAAATGATCACCACAGTAAGTCTAGCTAACATCTGTCACCATGCATAATCATAAAACTTTTTTTCTACTTGTGATGAAAACTTTTAAAATCTACTCTCTTAGCAATTGTCAGACATACAGTACAATATTGTTAGCTACAGTCAGCATGCTGGGCACACACTACCTTTCCTAGGACAATTATCCCCCAATCTGTTGGCCTCACCATACCTAAATAAAAATGAGGTCTATGTTTTGTTGGGTTTTTTTAAATTTTTTTTTTAACGTTTATTTATTTTTGAGACAGAGAGAGACAGAGCATGAATGGGGGAGGGTCAGAGAGAGGGAGACACAGAATCCGAAACAGGCTCCAGGCTCCGAGCTGTCAGCACAGAGCCCGACGCGGGGCTTGAACCCACGGACGGCGAGATCATGACCTGAGCCGAAGTCGGCTGCTTAACCGACTGAGCCACCCAGGCGCCCCAAAAATGAGGTCTATGTTTTAAAGCAGGCCTCGTTCTGCTCTAAGTCTGCCTTGGCCCCCCGTGACCTCAGACAAAGTCCTCCACCTCTGTGTCTCCCTGTACTCCTCCACAAACCCAGGTTACCAGCTAGGCCGGGCTCAGGATCCTCACAGACCAGTGTTGTGTTTATAATCCATTGTGGCTTACAAAAGAAGGCTGTGCCAAGGGCCTGAGTGGGCACTTCAGTCCAGCTCCTGCTCTGCTTTTCAAGCTATGGATGTGCCAGGAAAAAAGGGCATCGGTTCCTAATACATAAAAAGGCCCCTGTGGGTCAGCAGTGGCCCTCAGCCACCATATGGTGCTACTACCAGGACTGATAGGGTTAAGAGTTGTGGAGTACGTAGAACAGCACCTAGCACGCCAGAAATAGTGTCATCATGGTCCCAGAAGGCGGGACAGGGTTCCTAGATACCGTGACAGTATCAAGGAAGGGTTCCATTCTTAAATTTTTTTTTTAATGTTTTTATTTATTTTTGAGAGAGAGAGAAACAGAGTGTGAGCAGGGGAGGGGCAGAGAGAGAGGGAGACACAGAATCTGAAACAGATTCCAGGCTCCAAGCTGTCAGCACAGAGCCCGATGCAGGGCTCGAACTCACCAACTGTGAGATCATGACCTGAGCCGAAGTCGGACGCTTAACCGACTGAGCCCCCCAGGCGCCCCTAGCCGATGTCATTTAAATCTCAAAGGAAAATGAACTGAGCTGACGCCCAGTCTACAAATGAACACATATTTGCACACCCACATTCATAGCAGCATTATTCACAAGAGCCAAAATGTGGAAGCAACCCAAGTGCCTGTTGACAGATGAATAAACAAAATGTGCACTATGAACACAATGGAATATTATTCAGCCTTAAAAAGGAAGGAAATTCTGACGCACGCTGCAATCTAGATGAGCCTTGAGGACATTACACCAAGTGAAATAAGTCCGTCACCAAAAGACAGATCCTGTATAATTCTACTTATATTAGGTGCCTAGAAGAGTCAAATCCACAGACACAGAAATAGAACGGTGGTTGCCAGGGGTTGAAGGGAAGGGGAAATGTGGAATTGTTTAATGGACACTGAGTTTCAGTTTTTCCAGGATGAAAAAGTTCGGGAGATGGATGGTGTTGATGGCCACACAACAACGTGGATGTACTGAATGCCACCGAAGTATACACTTAAAAATAGTTTAAGTGATAGATTTTATGTAATGTGTATTTTACCACAATTTCGTTTTAAAGGCACAGCCAAGTCATTTGCTAACAAATCCATACACAGGAGAGTAATGACCCTCGTCCTTTAGGAAAACTGCTCAGGGCAGTGGGAAGCGATCTTTAAAATGCTTCTCGACCATAGAGGAAGGGAAGGAAAAATAAGTTACCAACAGAGAGGGAGGGAGGCAAACCATAAGAGACTCTTAAATACAGAGAACAAACTGAAGGTTGATGGGGAGGTGGGGGGTTGGGGGCAGGAAAAATGGGTGATGGGCATTGAGGAGGGCACTTTTTGGGATGAGCACTGGGTGTTATATATACAATGAACCATGGGAATCTACTCCCAAAGCCAAGACCACACTGTATGCACTGTATGTTAGCTAACATGACAATAAATTATTAAAATAATTTTAAACCGAAGAAGGGAAAAATAAATAAGTAAGTAAGTAAGTAAATAAAGTGCTTCTCCACTAGGCAGGTGGTAACATTTGTTTGGACCCCTCAGAGCCCGCGGAGGCCGAGCTCTCTGTCCGTGAGGTGCCTGGAACGTGAGGTTTCCTGCTCACACCAGCTATTTTATTTTTTATTTTCTTTCCTTTTTATTTGTATCCCAATATAGTTAACCTACAGTGTTGTATTAGTATGAGCTGTTTTAAGTTAATCGCATGCACATAGATTCATGCTAATGTGACAGGAGAAAATGCTCTCTCTCTAATTTGCACTTGTTTGTTTTCTCCTGAGGTTCAACTTGTTGTTGACTAGTGGTTTTCATCTTTCACAAGTGGCCTGCTGTCAATGCTCCTAGAACAACCAGAAACACAAGTGCTTCCTGGTCCCCCTGGCACCTCAAAGGTCATTGCCCTTGTTTTTGAGAAGTCGCTAGTCTTGGACGTCCGGTGTCTCAGTCAGAATTCCTAGTGACAAGAGATAGAAACCAAATCCAGCTCACGATGTGGAAAAGTTTTGTTCTGTTTGTTTTTGGAAACGTATCAGGCAGCGCACAGAGTCGTCACAAAGGCTGGGAAGGCAGTGCAGGGATTCACGATGAGGAGATAAGCAAAAGGCAAGGGCAAACAGCAGCAGAGAACCGACGGGGCCGCATCCCTGCATGGTCTGGTGAGGGCCCGGGGCGCCTTGCTGGGGGGCCTGGTGCCGCCTTGGCCCTGCTGCTAAGACTCTCCATTCTCCCCTTGCAGGGCAACCGGTTGAGCACACTGGCCACCAGGGACCAAGGGCAGGGGTAGTAAGGGTCTGTCATTCCTGTCCTGGGGAACAGGAGACAAGGAAATGCCTTCACTTGATGGAGGAAGGAGAGATTTAGATGCTGGGCCGTCCAGAAGATGAGAAACACCAAGTACTTAAGAGAGTATAAACCATCTTTGTGTCCATAAGAGTAGCAATCAACAGCCACTGTTTATCGGGTTTTGCTGATAGGGTTATGCAGCAAGAACCCCGGTGAACATATCAAATGTTGTCATTAACTCTTCAAATGATCCTGTAACAGGTATGCTTGTCCCTGTTTTGTAAGTGAAAAACCTGAGGCCCAGAGTGGTTCTTTCACTCTTCCAGGGCAGGCATAAATGTTGGAACCAGAAAACAAACCCAGTTCCATCTGACTCTAAAGTCACCAGGCTTTCTACGTGGTTGACCAGTCACAACACCTGCCTCCCCAGGAGTGGCCAGAGGCCACCCAGAGAGCACGTAGCAGAGTGTGACCCCGGAGCCTCTGGCTAGATCTGCTCTATCAGGATCTCTGAATGCTCTTCAAGGTCCGGGAAGGCTCCAAACACAACCACTCCCCACCTGATTGATGTAAGGAAGCTTTTGCCGGGGTGTTTTCTTCATGTTCTCTTATTTAGCCAGGAAAAAACGTATAGAATGTGTATTTAAAAAAATATTTTTGCCAGGGGGGTGGCGCCCGGGTGGCTCAGTCAGTTGAGTGCCTAACTTCAGCTCAGGTCATGATCTCCCTGCTCGTGAGTTCGAGCCCCACGTCAGGCTCTGTGCTCAGAGCCTGGAGCCTGCTTTGGATTCTGTGTCTCCCTCTCTCTCTCTGCCCCTTTCCCACTCACACTCACACTCTTTCTCTCAAAAATAAATAAACGTTGAAAAAAATTTTTTTAAATAATAAAATAAAATAAATATTTGGGGGGCACCTGGGTGGCTCAGTCAGTTGAGCATCTGACTTTGGCTGGGTTGTGATGTTGTGGTTTGTGAGTTCAAGCCCCAACCAGCACAGAGTCTACTTCATATCCTCTGTCTCCCCCTCTCTCTACTCCTCCCCTTCTTGTGCTCTGTATTAAAAAAAAACATTAAAATAATATTTAAAAAGATATTTGGGGGCACCTGGGTGCCTCAGTCTGGTTGAGCATTCAACTCTTTTTTTTTTAATTTTTTTTTTTAACGTTTATTTATTTTTGAGACAGAGAGAGACAGAGCATGAACAGGGGAGGGTCAGAGAGAGAGGGAGACACAGAATCCAAAGCAGGCTCCAGGCTCTGAGTGGTCAGCACAGAGCCCAACGTGGGGCTCGAACTCACAGACCAAGAGATCCTGACCTGAGCCAAAGTTGGATGCTTAACAGACTGAGCCACCCAGGCGCCCTGAGGACATTTTCTAAACTGTGGAAAATAGTGTCCAAGGAGACAATGGCCGTCTCGCTTGGTGGGAAAAGCAGATCAGCGTGCAAGGCTGCCAAGGCAAGGGGTATGGTGAGGAGATACAGAAAAGGAGACTCTCCCCCCAAAATTTACATTACAATCCCCCTTGGGGGCGTAGGAAGCTTTCTGAGGTGATGGGAATATTCTATATTTTGGTTGTGATGAAGGTCATACAGCTGTTTACATTTGTCAAGATTGTACTCTTAAATGAGCGAATGTTCTTGTAAGTAAATCAATATCTTGTATTTTAAATCAGTAGAGTTGATTATTTCAGAATCCCCCTTGAAGCTTGGCTGACCCCTAAACCAACCCACCCAGAGCGCCAGACTCGTGAACAGAGCAGAGAATCAGGCCTCTGCAGCTGGACAGCTGAGTGGAGATTTCTAGCTGTCCAGCACCGGGACAGCTGGAGTCTGGCCCCAGCCACAGTAGACAGACCTTGGCAAAGACCTAAGCGGTCTTTCGGCTGAGACCCTACAAGGACCATGAACGTGTAGAAAGGGCCAGGCGTTAGGAATGGGAATGGAGCCTGGAGCCGGCAACACAACTCAATTTTGGAAGCTGGAAAACTAATGAGTGGCAACGAATTCAGCAGGTCCGCGAGGGCCGAATCCTAAATCGGCAGGGGGAGAAGCGAAAGGCAACTAGGTTTACTATGTGGAATCTCCAAAAGGCTCAGGAATCAGTGGCGCCAGAATTAGCAGTGAGGTTCGGGCTAAGAACAAGAGAATTGTTTGAGAATTTAAGAAGAGACCAGACGCCCCAAATACCCACTCCTATTCTACCATCTAAACTACTGTGTAACACTAAAAGTTTATTTTCAGGAGAAAGTAAACCAGAGGGTCTCAGATTAGGAGATATTGGGCTAAACCAGGCATGGGGTTCTGTACCTAAAGTGTGGGATTAAGCACGCTGACACTTTGGCTCAGGTCATGATCTCACAGCTCGTGAGTTTGAGCCCTGCATCAGGCTCACTGCTGACAGTGCAGAGGCCGCTTTGGATCTTCTGTCTCCCTCTCTCTCTGCCCTCACCTGCTCATGCTCTCTCTCTCAAAAATAAACACTAAAAAAAAATACTTGAAAGAATTTTCCCCAAATTGAAGGACACACAGGGATGCCTGGGTGCCTCAGTAGGTTAAACACCCAACTTTGGTCCAGCTCATGATCTCACAGTTCATGAGTGTGAGCTGTGCATCCGGCTATCTGCTGACAGCTCAGAGCCTCCTTCAGACCCTCGGTCCCCTCTCTCAGCCCCTCCCCCACTCTCTGTCTCTGTCAAAAATAAACATTTAAGAAAAAGGTGGGGGGGCCCACAAAGGAGCACCCGGCCAGCTCAGTCAGTAGAACATGTGACTCTCGATCTTGGGGTTGTTGGATTCAAGTCCCACGTTGGGTGTTACTTAAAATAAGTTTTGTTTTGTTTGTTTGTGTTTTTAGAGCACAAGCTGGAGAGAGTGACAGAGGGAGAGAGAGAGAGAGAGAGAATCTTAAGCAGATTTCATACTCAGTGTGGAACTGGGTATGGGGCTAAATCCCACAACCCTGGGATCATGAACTGAGCTGAAGAGTTGACGTTAGAGGCTCAACCGACTTAGCCACTGAAGTGCCCCCCAAATAAAATCTTTAAAAAATAAAAATAAATAATAAATAAGTGAAAAATAAAAGGACCTACCAAACACCTGACACAATGGATGAAAACAGAACCACATCAAGAAAAATCATCATAATCCAGAACACAGAAGACAAAAAGAAGGTTCTACAAATTTCCAAAGGGATAGAGGAACCGGTCAGATTTAAGAATGGCTTGGGGAACCTGAGTGACTCAGTCTGTTAAGTGTCTGACTTCAGCTCGGGTCATGATCTCATGGTTCTTGAGTTCGAGCCCCACATCAGGTTCTGTACTGACTACTCAGAACCTGGAGCCTGCTTCGGATTCTTTGTCTCCTTCTCTCCCTGCCCCTCCTCTCACACTCTGTTTCTCTCCCTCGCTCAAAAATAAATAAACATTAAATTTTGTTTTTAAAAAAAGAAAGAAGAATGACTTGAATGTCTCAAAAGAAGCACCACAAGTCAGAAGACACATAAGGAATGTTCTCAAAATCCTGAAGGTAAGTTATCCCCAACTTAAAATTTCATACCCAACCAAGTTATCAATCAAATTTGAAAGTAGAAAAAGGCAGTTTCAGTCATTTAAGATCAAAAAAGCTTCTGGGGCTCCTGCGTGGCTCAGTCCGTTAAGCATCTGACTCTTGGTTTCGGCTCAGGTCATGATCTCATGATTCGTGAGTTCAAGCCCCGCACTGACCTTGTAGAGCCTGCTTGAGACTCTCTCTCTCTCTCTCTGCCTCTCCCCAGTTCATACTCTCTCCCTCTCTCTGTCTCAAAATAAATAAATAAACTTGAAAACAAAATTTTAAAGATCAAAAAAGTTTTTTTTTTTCTTTCCTGACAGGGCAAAGCCTGCTTGGGATCCTCTCCCTCTCTCTCTCCCCCTCCCTGCTTGTGCTCTCTCTCCTTCTTTTCCCTCTCTCAGAATAAATAAATTAAAAAAAAATTGTTCTCATGTACTTAGTTAGAAATGCTGCTGGAGGATATGTTTCACCAGAATAAGGCAATAAACCAAGAAAAAGACAACTGAGGGGAGCCCAGCTGGCTTAGTCAGCAAAGCATGCAACTCTTGATCTTGAGGTTGTGAGTTCAAGCCCCACATTGGGCCTAGAGATTGCTTTAAAAAAAAAAAAAAAAAAAAAAGACAGACCAAGGAAACTAGGAATCTGACCCAGGAGAGAAGTGTAGAGAGAATCCCAGAGGATACTTCTGCAGGCAGACTGACTACAGGAGGAAAGCAGTGTAACAGGCCTAGAGGGCAAACAGCCCAACTCAGGTTAGGTCAGAAAACTTCAGGAGAGATTTCATTAAGGAAATTAAACTGGGTGGGGGGTGGTGCGCCTGGATGGCTCAGTCAGTTAAGCGTCCGACTCTTCATTTTGGCTCAAGTCATGATCTCACAGTTTGTGAGTTTGAGCCCACATGGGGCTCTGCACTGACAGTGAGGAGCCTGCTTGGGATTCTCTCCCTCCCCCTCTCTCTGCCCCTCCCCTGCTTGCTCTAGGTATCTTTCTCAAAATAAAAGCAAACTTTAAAGAAAAAAAAAACACGGAAATTAAACTGGTAGACTATCATCTGAATTTAGTGAGGGGAGATTTCAACAACTGATAGAGTTTGGCATTGAGTACAAAGAAAATGAAGCAAATGAGGGGGCGGGGTGGATAATTATTCCCTCCGGGAAAAAATGAAAAACTTGTGCATGAAATGGGAAGTAATCACAGTCTATCCATAGCTCATGGTATAAACGCATGGGAATAGCGTTTATCTAGTACCAGTACGGTCAATACCTACTGCTGCTCTAACCAGATTATCATATGGCGACACTGGAAGGATGGGGGCCAAAAGAGTGAGTGGGTTGTTGGGAGTAAGAACGAGCCATAGAAATTGAAGGTGGATTCCCCGATGAGGGAGAAGGCTCTTTTTCCTAAGTCTTGCGCCACCCTTTGACTCTGAGCTGTGGAAATGAATAACGTTACTAGAAATTAAAACCTTGCCCTGATTTCTATCTTGGAATATACAAGCTCAGGCAGGCCGGCCCAGGAAGCAATGCTAAGATATAAATGAAGAATCTAGGATCCTAAAAGAAAACTCTAGTGGTAGACAGGGACGGAAAGAGTACCTGCAGGTAAAAGGAACAGTGGTGCTTCCAGATATGGACTCAAGGTAAAAGTGAGGCGTCCTTAGACGCACCCAGGAAGCTGGTACACAGAACATAATCTTTGAACTTGACCTTCAGGATGCAGCCCTGTTCTCTAGAGAATGTGGCACGGGATGCAAGGCGAAGCAGCCATGGCTCCCCACCCTTTCCTCCCCTCCTCTCCATCCTTTGCTCCACCCTCCAGCCCTGCTCCTGCCCCCCAAGACTGCCTGGAGGTGTTGACCTGTGCTCAGGCTTGCAGAGATCAGACCGGCTGTGGGGATCAGGATGTGCTTCAGAGCCAGCAGACAAACCTGGCTTTACTTTTGCCCCCCACCCCAACCCCCGCATGTTCTAACTCCCGTCACGGTCATGTCTACAATGTCTGGGCACACCGCTCAGCCGACCCACCTGCGTAGCTTCACCAGACATTCCACACTCAGACAGTGGTGCCGGGAGTAAAGCTGCAGAGAAAGGGAAGGTATTAGGGAGAATTAAGGTGAGGAAGTGACTCAGCCCAGCAAAAGCCTGCAGGCTCCCACAGGAGTTCTCGGGAGCAGGGAAGCCTGCCTATTTGGGCTTTCGAGTCAGCTTGGGAGTGTCCCTGAAATGTGGCTCTGCTCTGCCCCACTGAGCCCTGGGGTGGGAGGGTAGGGTGGGGGGCTCTTGCCCGTGCCCTCCCCTGGCCCCCAGAGCATCCCTGGTGGGCTGGGGGGACATGGATTTGGCAAGCCTGCTGGTTTCTTTCTCCAGGATCTGTTTGCCTTGTGCAGAGTGGAGCCAGGTTGGGGAGATGACTCTAGGAGAGGCTGCTTCTCCCCGCCACCTCCAGGAGCTGCTCCCCAAGAGGACTGAGCGTGGGCCTTTGGGCCTGGCAGGTGGAAACCAGCCTCTTGGGGCTCAGGGGAGAACCACTGTTGTATAGAGAATGTGCAGTCTTACAGTCAAACAATCCCAATTCAAGCTCTTGAGCTTAGAAAAGATATTAGCCTCTCGGATACCTACTTCTTCATCAAACAAGCCCTGGGAAACAAAACTACCTCATCCATTTGTGGTCAAATCCACTCATCCACTCGCTCCACAAACATTCTGATATGCCAGGGTCTGGACTCATTTAGCAAGAACTCTATAAAGGAAACCACCCCACACCCATCAGGATAGCCACTATTAAAAAAAGAACAACAGAAAATAAAAAGTGTTGGCAAAGATGTGATCCAGCATTTTCTGAGTATATACCCGAAAGAATTGAAAGCAGGGTCTCATGTGGTGCCGGCGTGGCTGACTCTTGGTTTCGGTTCGTGTCATGATCTCATGGTTCATGGGCTCTGTGCAGACAGCATGGAGCCTGCTTGGGATTCTCTCACTCCCTCTCTCTCTCTCTGCTCCTTCCCCACTCATGCTCTCTCTCTCACTATCTCAAGGTGAGTAAATAAACTTTAAAAAAAAAAAAAAAGAGGGGCGCCTGGGTGGCTCGGTCGGTTGAGCGTCCGACTTCGGCTCAGGTCATGATCTCACGGTCAGTGAGTTCGAGCCCCGCGTCAGGCTCTGTGCTGACCGCTCAGAGCCTGGAGCCTGTTTCAGATTCTGTGTCTCCCTCTCTCTCTGCCCCTCCCCTGTTCATGCTCTGTCTCTCTCTGTCTCAAAAATAAATAAACGTTTAAAAAAAAATAAAAAAAAAAAAAGAAAGGAGGGTCTTGAAGAGATATTTGTACACCCTTTTTCATAGCAGCATTATTCATAATAGCCAAAAGGTGGAAACAACCCAAGTGTCTGTTGATGGTTGAATTGATAAACGAAATGTGGAATGTACGTATACTGGGATATTCAGCCTTAACGAGGATAGAAATTCAGACACATGATACAACATGGATGAAACTTAGGCACATTATGCTAAGTAAAATAAGCAAATTACAAAGAGACAAATATTGCATGATTCCAGTTATATGAAGTACTTAGAATAGTGAATTCATAGTAACAGAAAGAATGGTGATGGCCAGGGGCTGAGGGGATGGGGAATGGGGAGTCGTCCTTTAAAAAGACACAGTTCCTTCTACCAACATACCCAGATGCAGCTGGGCAGAGAGATGGGAATATAGCTACACATAGGTACCAGTGACGGCTTTCTTGGAAAGTGCTGTAAAGAAGAATGCACACAGTATGAGCAAACACAGATGAGGAAGCATTTCATTTTGCTTGGGGGTGGAGATGGGGGGTGGGTTCTGGGAGGAAAGGACATTTGAGCAGCACCCTTTACAGGAAGTAGGGTTTGATCAGAACAGAAGATCCTGGTTATCTATCACACCAGTTTTAGGACTCTGGGAAAATTCCATGACTCCTTTGAGCCTCGGTTTCCTCATTCATTGTAAGGGTGCCATGAGGATTAAATGAGAGACTGTATATCAATAGTCTCACACAGGAATTGGCACAAAATACACAGTCATTTAATGGTAGCTTACAGTATCATTGCTATTATCATCACCATTATTGTCGTTATATTTTAATCCATGTTGGGAATGGTTGAAGAGAAAGCCAAAACTTAGGTCAGGGTCAGATTAGGTCTTGAACAGCCTAGAAATTAGTCATATTTTCCCAGGAGTTAGGAGCCCTGGAAGGCTTTTGAGGAAGAGACGCTGTGGGATGTTAGAACTGAATTTGCTTGCAGCCAAGTTTATATATTTACCTTATATTTATCTGGGCTGGATGTGTGGGCTTCTAGGCCATCCCATCTGGGTTTCGGTGCCATGTTTATGGATCAGAGGGGTTTTAAGTACCAGTTCCAGGAGGAGCCCAAGAGAAAAGCCCTAGGCTTTAAAAAAAATGTAGAAGACCTGGAGAGGAGGGTGGTACAATTGTAACTGGGGAAGAGAACTTACTTACTTTATTTTCACAGTGAAGCGAGGCTTTAATCAACGTTCTTGCAAGAGCGGGTGTCTGATGGACCGACACACTGGGGCAGTCACGGCAGACAATTTATCTCCTAGCGCACAAGTCCCTCCCCTGGTTCCTCATTGGCTGAGTACTGCAGACGCTACAGCCTTCCCTGGATGTTGCCTATGTCCGTGTAAGGCCAAAGTAGTCTGATTGGAATAAATGTACATTTCCTGAGGTGATGCAAAGACTTTCGGTCCCTCCTTTGTGCATTGGCGCATGCCATTGCAAAGCCCACAAAAATAAGCCCTCAAAAAGGAGAGGGGAAGAAGAACCAGGAAGTGAACTCCATTATGCAGGGGTGGGGGTGGGTCATATATATTTCCAGTAGGTTGTAAACCTACTGTTAACTGGACAGCACAGCTTTTATCTGGTAAGAAAACTTACCTTAAGGGGTGCCTGGGTGGCTCAGTCGGTTAAGCATCTGACTTCACTCAGGTCATGATCTTGCGGTTCACAGGTTCGAGTCCCACATCAGGCTCTGTGCTGACAGCTCAGAGCCTGGAGCCTAATTCAGATTCTGTGTCTCCCTCTCTCTCTGTCCATCCCTTGCTCGCACTCTGTCTCTCAAAAATAAATGGAAACATTTTAAAAAATTAAAAAAAAAAAGAAAACTTACTTTAAAACTGGCCATGTGGGCACCACAGTTTCCTCAGTGAACAGATGTGGCCTTGTTAAGTATGTATTTTTCTCTCCAACATTTTGTGTTGTGAAATATGTGTATGTGTGTATGTTTGTGTGGTAAGAACATTAGGCAGACCTGTTTGGAAGTGCTCTTCTGAGCAAGTACATCTTTGGAAGAGATTGTTCATTGTCCTACAAATGCATTCTCTCTCTTTTCTTATAGTTGGGCACATGGGCACAAAAATAAAGACTACGTTTCCTAGAATTGCTTGCAGTTAGCCACTGGGATATGAGAGAAAATATCTTGTGTACCTTTCAGAAAGTGTATTCAAAGAAAAAGGGGTGAAACGTTATTTTCCTTTCATCCTTGTTGGCTGGAATATAGATATGATGGCTGGAGTCACGCAGCCTCATGGGAGTTTAAGCAGCTCAAGTCACGTGCAGAGGAGAGTGGAACAAGATAGAAGAAACCATGGAGCTTTATATCAACCTAGGTAGCTGATCTGTGGTCTTCATTTATGTGGGAGAGGAATATACTTGTAGCTCAATCTGCTATTATTTGTGGGGTTTTGTAACTTACAGCAAAACAATCTTTTTTGTTTGTTTACAGGGAGAAAGAGAGAGTGAGCAGGGGAAGGGGACAGAGATAGGGAGGGAGAGAATCCCAACTAGCCTCCACGCTGTCAGCACAGAGACTCACACAGGGCTCAAACTCCTGAACCATGAGATCATGACCTGAGCCGAAATCAAGAGTCAGACACTTAACCAACTGAGCCACCCAGGTACTCCAGGGGGAGAGGGGCAGAGGGAGGGAAAGAAAGAATCTTAAGCAGGGTCCATGCTGTCAGTGCAGAGCCCGGTGTAGGGCTCAATACCAGTACCCTGGAATCATGACCTGAGCAGAAATCAAGAGTCAGACACTCAACCGACTGAGCCACTCAGGAAAACACAGCAAAACAATCTTAACTGTCATAGCCAATAAACTCTGGGCTTATTCCCTTTGGTGGTCTTTCTGAACAATTTTTGCTTTTGACTTCCCTCAAACTCTCAGCCTGATGAAAGGAAATTCAATTGGTGTTACAGGCCCATGTTAAAGAGACCACCCTGGTGTCGAGTGAGACGAACTCCGGATGAGATGCCTAGAAGCAGGTGAACCACTTCAGAAAACAGTTAGGCATTACCTGGTGAAGTTAAAACTCGCATACCCGTGACCCAGCAATTCCCCTGAAATATGTGAAAGAGATTTGTGCACATGTGCATCAGTCAGGAGTCACATCCAGCAGCCTTGTTAGCAATCACCAAAGACTGGACACAATCCAAATGACCATCAGCAGGAGAACAGCTGCGTAAATTGGGGTGTGTTCGCACAATAGAATTGACCATGCAACAGGGAGGGAGAAAGAATGAACCACCTCAAGCATCGACGTGGGAAAAACTCCAAAAAAATCATGTTGCAGAAAAGCAGTGGGCCACAGAAGAAAATGCACACTCCTAGAAAACCCAAAACCAGGCCATTCTAGACAATGTGTTGTTTAGTGGTATATATATAGTGGTATATATATATATATATATATATATGCACATATATAGGGCCAAACTTCAGAGAAGAGCCAAAAATGGTTCACACCAGATTCGGGATGGAGGTTGGAAGGGCAGAGAAGGGGTGATGGGCTCTCATGGAAGGAGCCCAGGAGGACTCTGAGGTCTGGTGAAATGCTATTTCTTGCCCTGAGGGGCAGGAGAGGGGGTGACTGTACGGGCATTTGCTCTGGCATGACACTGTAAACTATACACATACATACATTGTGCTCTCCTCTGAATGTGAGCGAGACAGGGAGGGAGGGAGAGTTAAGGCTTTATTTTGACAGCGCAGGGGAGAGAGGGTGAATGCCTTTCCCCTCTTCCTTCCCTGTCAGCAATAATGACTCATTCCACCACCATTTAGCACTTACTCCATTCTGCTTGAATTACTCTGAGCTGTTAACACGTCTGTCTCCCTCTGTCATTAATTTATTCATTCAGCTGACAATTACTGAAAGTCCCCAAAGTGTCAGCAGGAGGGAGGGGGCGACAGGAGGGAGTCAGCCAATAAAGATGAACAAACCTGGCATCTGGAATCTGGCTGGGGACACACACAAGCCTCCAACAATGTGGCCATATTTGGCTCTGTGCCTTCAGGGCTGGGCTCCATAGAGGTGGCAGTGTTTGAGCTTGAAGGAGTGATCTACCTGAGAGGCTGGATGGGCCTTCCTGCAGCTCTTGCCTCCCAGCAAGGCCTCAGGGGCACTCGCAGTGTTGGTCAGGGCCGCTGTGCAAGACAGTGTGAGGCTCTGTGAGCTTAGCCTGCACGATGCATTCAGAGAGTGCGGGTCCTGGGTTCTGTTTGCCAGACTGTGGTGAGATTCACCTGGCGTGCCGGTTAAAACGTCAGGTTGTCAGGCCGCTGCCCTGGAGGGCCTGGCCTTTCAGGTCTAGACTGGGGCTCCCGAGTCTGGATGTCAAACCCTCTCCTCTGTGTCACATGTGTTGTCCAAGGAGACGTATGTTCTGCTTCCTTCCGGACGTAAGCTGCATTTCACCGCCTGGGAGGCCCTGAAGTGACTGGCAGGGCCATTAGCAGGGGGACCTCTTCATTCCCAGAAAGGTACTAGATCTCAGGTGGAGAAGGCCTTATTCACAACCGTCCTCTTGTTCTCTTTGGGGTTAAAGAGCGTGTGTGGAATCAAAATGATGGAAGAATGAATGAGACACAACCCAGCGTATCTGTGAAACTAGAAGAATCGTGCTCCCAGCTTCGGGAATCCCCCACAGGTGCTTCTGTTAGTATTTGTGTCCATGTGGAAACACGTAGAGGTGGTGCCGTGAGGTGCTGAAGGAGCTCGCCTCTTTGGACCTGGTTTCCATGGCCGTTCTACTTGCTAGTCAGTCATGTGACCTTGGACACCTCACTTGACCTCCTTGTGACTCAGTTTCCCCATTTGTGAAGCAGGCCCGCTAATAATGGCACACACTTCAGAGGGTTGTTCTGAGGATGAAGAGAGCTGATACACGGGAACCTGGTAAAATAGTTCGTGCCCGGGGCTAAAAAAATGGTAACTATTGGGGCGCCTGGGTGGCTCAGTCAGTCAAGCGTTCGACTCTTGATTTCGGCTCAGGTCATGATCTCACGGTTCATGAGTTGGAGCCCCTAGTCGGGCTCTGTGCTGCCTGTGTGGCCCTGCTTGGGATTCTCTCTCCCTCCCCCTCTCTCTCTGTCCCTCCCCTCCTCAAAATGAATAAATAAGCTTTAAAGAATGGTAACTGTTAACATTGTGCTCCTGTTGCTTCTGTCTTATGGTGAGAAGCTGGGCCAGCGGTGGGTGGAGCTGACCTCAAGAAAGGAAGAGGGACTCGGGAGTGAGTTACCTGAAGAAAAGAGGCTGAGAGAGGCTGGGTGGGGTGTCCCAAAACCAAGGAGGAAAATCCCCTCCATGTACAGGCCGTGACTAGGCTTCCCTGGTTGGGAGGCTTCTACGAAGGCTCCTGGTAACTCACCCTTGGGTGCGTGGTTGCTCTCTTCAGCCTGCTTCACTTTCACCGTAGGTAAAGGTTGACACCGGTGGAGTTCCTGCAAAGGCTCACGTGTTTGCTTTCACCTGGGGTAAGTAGGTGCTTTCCCTCCCTGGGCTTCAAGGTCCTTCCTTGGGAAAGAAAAATGAGGGCCGTGGACAAGTGGATATGCCCAGGCGTGCTCAGAACAAGAGGGTAGTGGGTTATGTGCCTGCAGAATTGAGATCAGAGGTGACTTGGGGAGCGGGGGAGTGTCAGGAGGTTCTCCCGGAACCCAAGGCAGTTTCTTCCCCAAAGATTCATACCCAGAATTATTATCCCATTTCACAGGTACGAAAACAGAGTCACAAAGCAACTAGGCAATGAAGAGATGTGGAAATAAATGAAGACCACCCAAACGAGGACAAGCAAAGGCCATCTACTCTGAGTGTGCAAGGGAGTCAGCCACCATCACCTGCTTTTTGGTGTGCGGAGAAGTGGTAAAGTTTTAGAGAGGAAATGGGGAAGACTTCAGGTACTACCAGATTGGAGGCTTGGCAAGGGGAAGCTAGGGGCAGATTACCTAGAAGTGGAGCACCCTGTAGGACTGGCTAGGGGAGCACATTTGGCTTTCTCCAGTTGGTCCTAAGCTGAAGCGGAGGCAGAAATTAGGGAAGCTGTCATTTCTGAAGTTCTGGCTGTTTGGGACCTATGTGTTGCTTCAGGCAGTGAGGTGGCTGTTCAAACTGGTTGCTTCAGATTGAGGGTCAGAGTTCTATTTTTATGTATGGTCTGGCCGTTGTCCATTTGTGTTTTTTTGTTTGTTCATTTAATTTTTTTTTAATGTTTATTTATTTTTGAGACAGAGACAGAGCATGAGCAGGGGAGGGTCAGAGAGAGGGAGACACAGAATCTGAAACAGGCTCCAGGCTCTGAGCTGTCAGCACAGAGCCCGACGCGGGGCTCGAACCCACGGACCGCGAGATCATGACCTGAGCCGAAGTCGGCTGCTTAACCGACTGAGCCACCGAGGCACCCCTGTTCGTTTAATTTTTTAATGGTTATTATTTTTGAGAGACAGAGCACGAACAGGGGAAGGGGAGAGAGAGAGAGAGAGAGAGAGAGAATCTGAAGCAGGATCCAGGCTCTGAGCTGTCAACACAGGGCCCGATGCGGGGCTGGAACTCACAAGCTGTGAGATCCTGACCTGAACTGTAGTTGACCGACCGACTGAGTCACCCAGGTGCCCCTGGCCATTGTCCATTTGCATATTCAGTCTCTTAGAGGTCATCCTGGCTTTGCACTCCAGCGGCCACCTCTGCTGTGGCCCTGCTGCTGCAGATGCAGAAATGCCTGGGTGTGCATACCTAATGAGGCCTCCCATGGAGGGACTTTCACCCCAGGGAACAACCCCAGGAAGGCTGCACAGAGCTGGATGCTTCCTGGCTGGAAACTGGAGGCCAGCGTTCCATCGGGCAGCTGTTTCTTTAGCTGCTGCTTCTGCAACGAGGAGGTTCACCCTGACTGCAGCACGGGGAGCTGTTCCTAATGCCATCAGTGCTAACCCTGATTCTGTCGCGTTCTCCCATTGTGATCCTGAGCAGGCTGACTTCTCTGACCCTCCATGTGGAGGAGAGGCACTGTTAACTGCCACGTGGCGGAAGGAGAGACAATGGAGAGAATGCGTGAAAGGATTGTGAATGCCCTAAAAGGACTGGTGTGCCCAAGTGGGTTTCTGATTTACCCAAACCAGAGTTCCCAAGCTGCACGGTCCCTCCTAGCACGCAGTTTCTGGCTTTGGTTCATTCTCACCACCTCCGAGAGAGAGTTCGCCAGGCTCGTGGGTCCATTCGCATTTGATGTACATATGTCTGCACGGCAGGACAGCTGTTGCTTTCTAGCCTGTTCTCTGGCAGTGGGGTTTCATTCCTTTGAAGGCAGGGGTAGTTTCTGGTGCATTTTCAAAAGCTCTTCTGAGACTTCTCGGCTGTTCCCTGGCAGTAGAGATTCTTTGCCCTACCAGATGAGAGACACATGCACACAGCTAGTAGGGCTGGGAAGGGTAGGAAGCGAGACTCAGGCACCACACCTGTAGAATGGAGCTGATCGTGGTCCAGTACTGCCTGTGGGTGTAGTGGACAGGGATTGGGGGCTGGCGGGGAGACATTCAGTACAGTGCAGGGCATGTACTCGGCACTCAGGAAAGGAGAACTGTTATAATGTCTTCTGTGGCTGGGGCTGTAGTAACCCCAGAGACCCTGATCCTCAGACTAGAATCTCTGGTCTAGACTAGGGAGACAGAAGTGCCCCCTAGGGAGTTCCTGAGCGCAATTCCGGGCACCAGAAGCAGGTAATATCCTCACCTTCTCTAATTTGTTCTTCCTACACACAGTTTTGAGCCTCTATCATGCATCAGACTGGATGCTGGGGATACACAGGTGAGCCAGACAGGTGTTCCGTGGAGCTTATAGTCCAGTGGGAGGCGGTCGCTAAGCACGGAGTCACATAAGAAATGATGTAAATTGTGAGGAGTGCCAGGAAGGGAAATTGCTGCTCAAAGGGGATAGAACCCCATTTTGATAACTTGGGGAGATGCTGGGACTAGGTAGGCTTCTGCAGAAGTGACCTTTAAAATGCGATCTAAGGGGTTCCTGGGTGACTCTGTTGGTTGAGCATCTGACTTTGGCTCTCAGGTCATGATCTCACAGTTCGTGGGTTCGAGCCTCTTGTCGGGCTCTCTGCTGTCAGTGCAGAGCCCTGTTTGGATTCTCTGTCCCTCCCCACCGCCCCCGGCCCTTCCCCTGCCCCCTCTCTCTCAAAAAAGAAATAAACTTAAAAAAACCCCTGAGATCTAAAAGATAAAAATGTGCTTGCCCTGCTTTCCCTTGTTTAGGTTCTTTCAATCCTCATGTCTTTCTGGGAAAGACTTTTTTTTTTTTTTTTTTTAAATATTTATTTATTTTTGAGAGACAGAGCACAAGTGGAGGAGGGGCAGAGAGAGGGGGACACAGAATTGGAAGCAGGATCCACGCTCTGAGCTGTCAGCACAGAGCCCGATGTGGGGCTCAAACTCACAAACTGTGAGATCATGACCTGAGCTGAAGTTGACGCTTAACCGACTGAGCCACGAGGTGCCCCAATCCTCAGCTCCTCTGAAGTGTCTGCTGCAGACCTCTACCTGCATAGGCCATACTGTGAAGGGCTCTGAAAAGAGTAACAGTGCAAGTTCCCTGTCCCAGTGTGTTCAGGGTGGTGGAACTTACCCCGGGGAAAACATAAACAATGCAAGGCAGTGGATAATGGCCACTGGGGGAGAAGTGGTTCAAGGCATAAGCACCTCTGGACTTCTGGGGAGGGGGAGCGGGGGTCAGCAGGAAGCTTTCCTGGTCCTAAGGGATGGAAGGGGTTTGGACACGTAAAGAGGAGCCAGGAGGAGTGGGCTCCAAGGCGAGAGCAGAGAGGGTCAGTCACTGGAACATTGGGGGGTAGGGGTGGGTCTGTGATGATAGAGGAAATTAGGAGCCTTGGACGTCCAGCTAAGGAGGTACACTTGCTCCTGTAGGCCATGGGGAGCTAGTGAAGACTCTTGAGGAAGGGAAGAGGTAGCAGTGTTCTGAAGAGGGGAATCCTGCAGTTGTCGAAGCACGGATGGGAGACTAGGCAGCCAGTCCGGACCCACTGAGCTAAGGTTCATGAAGGTGACTGCTCACACCCGAGGCTCGGCAACATTGTTAAACTGACCATCCTTTGGGAGAAGTAACCAAAGGAAGATGCTATCACATGATATCAGAACCTTTCCAAATGTGGCTTTAAGCTGGTTTCTGTAGAAGGGACACACCCGGGAAGTGTTTTAATGCAGGGGAGGGATGAAGGGTGAGGAGCTGGGGCATGAGCCTTACAGGGTTGCTGCACACAAACTGTGTAGGTATGCAGAGGGACTAAAAAACTGGAGTGGAAGGCTCCAGGGAGGGCGTGGACGAGTGCAGAAAGAGCGATGGAGTTAGGTGATGAGCTGGAATCTTTGCCCCAGTTCTGACAGTGTAGTTTAGGGCAAGCAACTTCCTGGCTCTTTATTTGCAAAATGAGGTGGGTAGCCTTAGGGCCTTAGCCTAGGGCATGGCACACAGTGAGCACTCAATAAATAGTTGCTAATTATTTATTTAATTGTTAATCATTAATTACTTCTTTCTAAGGTTCTCACATGCTTTGAATCTCTGATCTCAGAATTTTGCCTGGTCTCAGGTACCCTGGACAAGACTCATTATTAAATGAGACTCTCCCAGATTTCCTGCTTTAAAATTGCAGGAAATTTGCCCCTAGGCTATTCCTGAACTAAGAACGAAAGCCATCTGGAAGAAAAATGTCTTCATGATTTGAGAAGCTACCAAGAGCCTAGCTTAAGCTAATTTTTTTCTTAACAGGTATATAGTCCATTTCATTGCCATAGTATTCCTAAAAAAGTTGTGTGAAACACAGCATCATTATAAATAGAATTCCATTTTCAGCATCCTGGGGAAGTTCATTCTCTTCAAGAACTCTTCAAGGAAATCTAAATGTCACACCTCGGATGTAGGGCCACCTGCAATTTCGGGGGGGGGGGGCGGGCAGAGAAACTACTCTAGAAAGGGTTACTTCTCTAGTCACACACATCCAGGTGTTCATCCTGGTGCAGTTTGTACTCCCAGACACCCGCACTCACACCACAACAGTCCCGCACTGCCCTCACATTCTTGCTGTGCACACACTGTCTCGCGTGCAGCCTCGTTTCCTGTCAAAGGAGCTGGGCACGTGGAGCAAAGCATCAGTCTCCGTTTCTCCAGGGAACAGCTGTTGCTTATCTATTAGAACATAAAATTCAGGGTCAGAAGCCTCTGGGGCCCCAGCTCCTCAGCCTGCAGACAAAGCTTCTAGGTTTCCTCATTTGAAAGCCTCCTCTCCAATTGTTGGTGGGGAACTGAATCTTGTTTTCATTAAAAAATTTTTTTTTCATTAAAAATTTTTTAAAAATTTATTTAATTTGAGAGCGCACGCGCGCGCGCGCGCGCACACACACACACACACACACACACACACGTGCAAGCGGGGGAGGGGCAAAGAGCAAGGGACAGAAAGAGAATTCCAGGCAGGCTCCCCATTGTCAGCATGGGAGCCTGATGTGGGCCTTGAACCCACGAACCTTGAGATCATGACCTGAGCCAAAATCAAGAATTGGATGCTCAACCGACTGAGCCACCCAGGTGCTCCTGGATTTTGTTTTTAAAAGATGGCATAAATAGGGGTGCCTGAGTGGCTCAGTCAGTTAAGCGTCCGACCTCGGCTCGGGTCATGATCTCATGGTTGGTGGGTTTGCACTGACAGCATGGACCTTGAAGCCTGCTTGGGATTCTGTGTCTCCCTCTCTCTCTGCCCCTCCCCCACTTGCGCTGTCACTCTCTCTCTCAAAAATAAATAAACATTGGGGGAAAAAAATCTTAAAGATGCCATAAATAATTACCCCCAAACCAAGTCCTGCTGGAAGAGTAGGTTCCCATTCACTCATACATACAAGAGGGTTTGTTTTGAGTGCGTACTAAACAGCAGGCACCATGTAAGTCCTGGGGGTTCAGCAGTGAACAAGAAGATATTGTTCCTGGGTCCGCAGAGCTCAGAGTCTTTGAGGATTGTCAGTTTTCTGTTGCTGCCATAACAAACTTACCTCAAATGTAGGGATTTAAAACAACCTACATTTATGATCTCCTAACTCTGGAGGCCATAGGTCTAAGTGGGCTCAACTGTTTTCTACTCTCAGGGTCTCACAAGCCTAAAAATCAAGGTGTCAGCCAGCTGGACCCTAACAGGGAGCCTGTTTGCTTGCTGACTGTCAGCTGGGGACCTTCCTTTGCTTTTAACAGCCCATCCTGGGTCTTTGCACTGGGACCTTACATCTCAGGGCCAGCAACGGCAAGTCAAGTCCTTCTTGTGCTTGGAATCTCTTGGACTTCCCCTTCTACTGCCTCCAGCCTGAGAAGATTCTTTGCTTTTAAGGGCTCATGTGATGAGACTGGACCCACCTGAATAATCCAGGCAGCTCTCCTCATGTTAAAGTCTGTAAATTCGATCACATCTGCACAGACCCTTTAGCCTTGTAACATACTTCATGTTCACAGGCCCTGGGGACTAGACGTGGACGCGTTAGGGGGGCCATTCTGCCTATCTACCGCAGATATATACAGGTAAGTAAACTGATAAGTTTAATACACACTCATAAATGTTAATAAGGGGAGGTAAAAAGTTGCAAATGAGAGCACAGATCAGAGACACCTTTTGAGAGGAGGTTGGTGAGGCATGTCTGGCTTCTTAAAGTAAATAACATCTGAGTTGAAATGTGAAGAACTGGCTCTGAATTGAAGGGTTAACACCCTCGGGGCAGGACTTAGTTTGCAGTCCTGAAGGGGAGCCTTGCCTTCAAGACTACGTTAGCTAGGGCATCTTCTTCTTCAGGGTCTGGTGGGTGGAGCTGGAAGCAGGGGTGGGAGGGGGGGTGGGGAGGGTGGGGGGGGTGGGGAGGGGGGGGCAGACAGGAGAGGGTGGGAGGGGCTCAGCATCCAGGGGGTAGGAGGGCTCCAGAAGTGGGCAGAGTTCAGGCACCTGTACCCACTCAAGCTGCTGCCCACTTCCGGGGATATCTCACTTTGCTTCCGAAGCTGCTCCTATTTAAGGCACTCTCCTTCCCATCTTTCTGTTTGTGGCAGAAATTATTTTTGAAATGTGGCCTCAACGCAAAACTCTTTAGTTGTTTATTCATTCATATGTTCACTGATTAATTAAAAAAGATCTATTGAGCACCTAACACATGCCAGGCGCCGTGTTAGGACAGTAAAGCAGAGAACAAGGTAGAAGGGGCCCCTGCCCTTTCCAGCTGAATACAAGTCAAGTGGAAGTCTTTAAGCCGGAGGCCACAACCTTCCTTCAGGAATCTGGAAACATCTGCTTCAAACCTGTCTCTCTGTGCCTTGGAGAGTCTTTCAGACCTAAGAGAGAGTGGAAGCCAAAAGCACGGTGACATCTACTATTGAATGAGCACTCACTGTTATCGATATCCCCATATTAAAGATGAGGAAACTGAGTGTGTGCAGAGAGAGGTTTATCCAACAGCACCCAGCTGATAAGTTGCAAGGCTAATATTTAAATCAGGCCTTCTGACTGCGGAGTTGCCTGTTCAAGTGCTACACCAGGAAGGTTCTATGTCCACCAGACACCGAGCATTGTGCTAGGGCTTTGTATCAGCCCTATCTCTGAATCCTCCTAGCCCTGCCAAAGGGTGATGTTTCTTACCAATTTAGAAACACAGAAATTGAGGCTCAGGAAAGTTAAGTAGCTAGGCCAGGGATACATAGCCAGCGAGTGTAGTGGGATCTCAGTGCATATTTCTGAGTGATTTCCCTTTAGGAGGGAAGGAGCTCGGGAGACGAGAGGAAAGAAGGTGGTCAGCCATGGGGAGAAAAGAGCCAGTGGGGGTGGGAGGGGTGGGGGCAACAAGTTCTCAGAGTGGGGTGAAACAGAGCAGAGTGGACACTGCAGGAGGTGTGAAGGAAGGGCCTGGGTGGCACCAGGACGTGAATGCCTGCCGGGAGAGAGCAGTTTTCTGTGGGGGGCTGTGCTCGGAAGGCGGATTGCAAAGCACCAACTAAGTAGTGAGTGGTCGATGAGCTTGTGGAGGTCTCTGTGTCTCCTGAGGACAGTAGAGAGGCAAAGGGGGCCTCTGAGAATGGGGAGACCTGCGTCAGAGCAGAGGGAGACCGTGAGCACACATGTGTGTTGAGAGTGTGGAGATTGTACCCAGAGCATGAAAGAAAGGGCTGTTTCCAAGGAGGAGGGAGCCCTCTGTTTCTAAGATCAGAAGAAAGAAGGAAAAATGGGTCCATCTACAGAGAAATTCCTAGGCAGTAATAGGTGACAGGGTGACTTGTAAAATGGGGATGCCCAGCCTTGTCCTTCCAACCTCCCCCATCGTGATGGAACTGTGTTAGTTTCCTGGGGTTGCCAGAACAAGTTACCATAAACTGCAGGGCTTAAAACAACAGAAATTTAGTAATTCACAGTTTTGGAGTCCAGAAGTCCGAAATCAAGCTTCACAGGGCCGGTTTCTTCTGAGGGTTCTGAGGCAGAATCCATTCCAGGCCTCTTTACTAGCTTCTGGCAATCCTTGGTGTTCCTTGGCTGGTGGACCCATCACTCCAACCTCTGCTTCCATCTTCTTGGAGACAGAATACATAGTATTCTTGTGTGTGTGTGTGTGTGTGTGTGTGTGTGTGTGTGTGTGTGTATCTGTGTGTGTGTGTGTGTGTGTCTGTGTCCAAATTTCCTTCTTATAAGAACACCAGCCTTCGGATTAGGGCCCACCCTAATCCTATGTGACCTTATTTGAACTTGACTACCTCCACAAAGGCCTTATTTTCAAATAAGGTCATGTTCATAGGTACTGAGAGTTAGGGTGTGAACATATCTCTTAGCAGGATACAATTCAACCCAGAAGAGGGCACAAAAGAAATAGTGTGTGAGAACGTGCCCTAAAGGGTATAAAATGCTACAGAAGTACAAAGGCATTGGTTAAAGAAATGCTAAAGTTAAATATGTTTGTAAAGTAAACTATTTCCTCCCAGGGATTTATGTATTGCATACAATGCTGTAGTTTCCAATAAAGGGTTTGCTGAAAGTAGTGTCTATCACTGGGAAATAATGCTCTTAGCAAATGAGCTTCCTCATTGCATCCCTTTTAGGGGGCACTGGGAGACTGGGTCTCCCTGCTGTCTCAGGCACCCTTTGGATCAGGACTTACTCCTACATGGTTCCAACCATAAGCCAAATTAGTCTCCAGCTTCTCCTCCTCTCCCCTTCGTCTACCCCTCCACCCCCTAGATTTCTAAGAACAAAGGGTCCATCCTTCAGGTGTGTCCTGAAGGATGCCTTTGAGGATAATTTAGTTTCTGCAGTTGCTGTGGAGGAGGTGGTGGCCAGAAGAGGGAACCATCTCTCAGGGGCAGGGGTGAAGGGACAGTTAGGGAGCCTGTCTAGACCCTGGTGGTGTGCAATAACCAGGCTTCTGCTACCCTAGAACCTTGCTTGGCTATCGAAGCTCAGAGTATCTGAGCAGGGAGGCTTCTTAAGAGTTTAGTTCTGCCATTTTTGGTCACGGAGGTCTCAAAGAATTTAATCAAAGTTATGGACCCCCGCCCCAGAGATACATACATGTGCACACAAAGGTTCAGATAATTTCAAAAGTTTCACTGACACCCTCCAGCTTATTTATGAACCCAAGGCCAATAACCCCTGATTAAAAACACCCTTCCCACCCTGTTTTTCTGAGGAGGAAAGTAAGATCATCCAGAGTAACTGATTTGCTCCCACACTGCAGTTATTTAAAGGGAAATCCAAAAGTGAAGTGCAAATTCTGGTCTGCTCATTCTAACCACTGTGTATATATAGAGTTTGTTTCCATTAAATAAAAGTGACTCCTCCCTTAAAGAGGCAGAATTTGAAGAAAATTTTGCTTTTGGTGGGAGGAAAGGAAGTGGTTGGGGTAGGAGTGACAGTCAGTAGGAAAAGCACCCTTGGCCCCTGGCGTTGGCAATTGAGATTCATTCACTCCAACACAGACATTTGCAATGGTCCCAGGATCCCACTTTACACTAGTGCTGTGGGGTTACTGAGCCAACAGTTGGGATTCCAGCTTTAAGGACCTCCTCCTGCATTTGGGGGGTATGTGGTATGTGTCTGTGAAAGCCTATAAAGGAAGGCAGAAGAGTTCTTGGACTCCGAGTGGGACTGTAGATCCTCACTGAGTGCGTCAGGCTACAAGGTTTCTGTACCCGGTGATTTGCCTCGCTAGAATCTCGGGGTGACATCTAGGGGGTGCACCTCTCGTGTGAAAAACACCAAGGGCTCCACCACAGAGCCCCCTCCTTCCTCATCTAGCAACACATCCCCTCCTCCAAAATCCAAACCCCTCTAAGACTCGGGGACCATCAACCCGTCTCAAATAGGGGTGACGGGAAACATCCTGATGAAACGAGACTCAGGGGAGTCTACTGGGAAATTATCTAGGGGTTCCTGGGAGTGGGGGAAATCTCACATATTCAGAAGAGGTGCTAATTTTGAGACGTCCAAATTCAGGGGGCCCCCCACCCCCCTCATTTGTCTCCAAGCTTTATTTTGGAGTTCTCAGGCTGAAGACCCTGGGTTGGGGACAGGGTTTTGTTTGAGGCCGGCTCCAACAGCCTGGGGGCTGGCCGTGTGCCTGGTCGAGGAGGGTAGGGGTAGCCTGCTACTTCCAGCGGGTTCTCTAACTCCGAGTCCCAACCCCGGCTGCGCTCGGGCCTCGGGGCCCCGGAGAGCGAGCGGGCGAGCGCGGCGTCCCCGCCTCCCGGGCGGGCCGGGGGCGGGGAGGCGGGGAGGCGGGGACCCCTCCCCTCCCCTTCGCCATCCCTTCGGGGCCGGCCTCCCGGGCGCACGGAGGGACCGCGGGGGAGGGGAGAGGGCGGAGGGACGGGAGGCGGCGGCGGCGGCGGCGGCGGCGGCGGCGGCGGCGGGGCTCGGGCCTTGGCTGACCGGGCGGCGGCGGCGGCGGGGCCCCGGTGAGCCGGGCCGGGGCGGCCGCCGAGCCGGGCCCGAGCCGTCGGGGGCCCGGCGAGCGCGGCGCCGGCGACTTTCCCCGCGGAGTTGTGTCTAGTTTGGGGGGCGGCGCGGGGCCCCGGAGCCGGGGCGCGATCTCTCGCGGGGCCGGCGAGGGAGCGGCGGGCGGCGCGCGCGGAGGGGGCGGGGGAGCATGCCCGGCTGGAGCCCGGCCTCGGGGCGCGCCCCGGCCGCCGTCCCCTCCTCCGCCTCCTCCTTCTCCTCCTCCGTCTCCTCCTCCTCCTCCTCTTCCAGTCCCGCCGCCGCCGCAGCCAACATGGCTGCGCTCCTGAGCCCGGGAGGCGGCCGCTGCTGAGCGCTGCTCGCCGCCCGGGCCCCCAGCCCGCCAGGCTCCGGCCCATGGCCCCCGCGGCCCCGCGGCCCCGGGCGCGCTAGGGCTGCAACCGAGCGCCCGCCGCCCGAGGCCACTCGCCGCCGCCGTCCGCCCGCCCGCCCGCGCGCGCCCGCCCGCCCGCCGGCCTCGGGGAGCCGGAGCCGTCCGCGGGGCGGGGCGGGGCGGCCAGCCACCATGGAGCCCCAGCGCCGGGAGCTGCTCGCCCAGTGTCAGCAGAGCCTGGCCCAGGCCATGACCGAGGTGGAGGCCGTGCTCGGGCTGCTCGAGGCCGCGGGAGCGCTGAGCCCCGGCGAGCGGCGGCAGCTGGACGAGGAGGCGGGAGGCGCCAAGGCGGAGCTGCTGCTCAAGCTGCTGCTGGCCAAGGAGCGGGACCACTTCCAGGACCTGCGGGCGGCGCTGGAGAAGACGCAGCCTCACCTGCTGCCCATTCTCTACCTGAACGGCGTCGTCGGGCCGCCACAGCCCTCCGAGGGCGCCGGTGAGTGGCAGACCCCCGCGGCCCGGCCTCTCGGACCGCTTTCCACCATCTCTCTTTGCAGCTCTGAGTCGGGGGAACTCGCGAGGGCCACTCATCCACCTGGCGCCGGCCGCGCGGGTGGAGCCTTCCCTCCCTTAGCGGGTCTGGGGAGGGGGCCCTGCGTGGTCCTCTACTTCGCACCTCCTCCCTCAGTCCCCGCCTGTCGCTGTGAACAATGCCCGGCACTGTGGGCCTCGACTCTCCGGGTGCCACGGCATCGGGGTGCTCCTGAGGCCAGCAGGTCCAGCCGCGGGGCGACCTCGGAGGGATGTCCGGCAGTCTCTCCTAAGGCTCTTCATCATCCACCAGTCATTTTGGAGTCTCTGCTAGCTTTTAATCGGTGATACGGTCTAGAAGAATGGAAATTGGGCCAGGACTGGTCCTCCTGAATTCTGGTCCCTGCCACCCCATTTGATGATAACTGGTGCCGTTTCACTTTCTGGCTCTCTCTGCTCCCTTTGCCCAGAGCTCAGTCTGTTTGCTCGCCCAGACTTGTGCTTGATTATGCACAATGCCTGCTAGGTTTCTTTGGAAACTGTGGGCCTGGAAAAGTTGGGGAAGTTGCATTGCACCATGGGAAAATCCTAGTAGTGGCTGCTGGGGCTCAGATCCCTCCCTGGCGGTGCTGAGCTGCCTGAGGAGGGAAGGCTGGTGGCTGGTGCCCTTGGGTGATGGATTTGTGAGTATTCCTGTGTGTGTGTGGGCGGGGGGGAGGGGGTACTACTGGGTGTTTGTGATAAATGATAGGCCTGGCCTGGTTGGGGAATGTGGAAAGCCAGCCTTTTAGACAGAAGCTCGAGGAAAAAGGCACAGCACTGAGGAAGGAAGAGAACCTGCATTTATTAGGCACCTACTGTTGTGGCAGGCACTCTGCCTTATTACATTTATTGTTACCATTCTGTGAGCTGTCTACTTATTATTACTTTGCCAGAGAGAAAACTCTGGCTTGGAGTGGTTAAAATGCTCAGAGTATTAGGCACCAGTAGTTTTCAATTATGACCTATTGTTTTGTTGAACACGTTCAGAGCCCGAAAGTGGCAAATGCCACCTTTTCTATGTCTTGTCCTTGTTTTAAGAGTGAACGGAGAGGGCTGACAAAGCAGCCCTGAGTAACTGTAGGCCAGAGGCTGATGAAACCCATTTATTTGGCTGTTAAAAGCCTCACTTATTAAGGGGGTGATTTTATAAGCTGTTCCTGGTTAGAGCTGCAGTGTATATTGGCCATCTCAACCTCACATCTTGTAGTGGAGGAAACTGATGTACAAGGAATAAACTGCTGGTCACACAGTGCGCATCATTTCATCGGTGGTCCTCTGTCTCCACTTTGGGATTTCTGACTCTAGCATTTATATCCCTCAAGCCTGCGTTCTGTCCCCCCAGTTTTGGTCGTATTTGAGTCGCTGGGCAAACCCAGTCTCCTGGGATGGTGGTTTGGAGGATGCTGAGGAGGGCTGTCACATGTGTCCATGAGGATAAAGAGACAGGGAACTCTCACTGGGGTAATTGTTTTTCTCCTTAATTGCTTTCATCTTTCTATTTTTGAAGGAGAAAGTTTGTCAAGGAAGTGCATAAGTTAGAGTGCAGACCCACATCCTCCCTGGGATGTGTTTGAATCAGTGCTAGCTTTAATCTCTGGAATAGTTGGACGGATTGCCATTAGTTAGTTCCCCCTGCTCTGTGCCTGGCAGAGGAGGTGGGGCCTCGCTTGGGCTGAGGTTGTAGGAGCTGGTCCTGACCTCTGAGGAAGGGATGGACTATGGTTTGGGTTTTCCTCCTGAGGGCAGTGATTGAAGACCCTAGTTTTACCACAGAGCAGAATTCTGTGGCTTTCCAGAGGGTCATGCAAGCCTCAGGAAAATAGTTGTCGGGGGGAAAGTTATGTTCATTTTAGTTAACGCTTTAGAGAAAAATTAGGGCAGCATTTGGTATGGCAAAATAGAGCTTCTGGGGAGGGTTGATGTGGTGTGCAAATAAACAGTAGCGTTGGGACCTTTGTAAAGGATGAGTTATTGTGCACTGGTTTTCCAACTTTTTTTTTCTCTCTTTTAGCCAGCGAGCTCTTCTTCTGGGGCAAAGCTCAGTACAGGGCTGGAGGCACCTTTCTGTAGGCACGCAGGTCCATGGCTCTGCCTGTAGTCGGCCTCTGTGCAAGGCCCTTGCGAGAGCCCGAGAGACAAACCAGCTGCCTTCCCAGGGATCCACAGCATCAAGGGGCAGCCAGTTTGTCATGTCTCTTTGCAGGTGCTGCCATCATCCAGTTAGGGACTTTCCTGGTGGTTTCCGCACGCTTTGTGGGCCCCTGGTCCAGAATGCCCATTCCCTGGCTGGCACCTGTGCGCTGGGATTTTGGTCCACTGCAGGCAAATGATGGCTGGTAGCTCCCCACAAGGGCCTGGAGCCCAGGGTGAAACTAGCCTGGGAGGTCCTGGGTAGATGAGCCAACCACGGGCTCATGCTCAGAGCCCCAGACATTTATAACCCACCGTGCTCAGGCCTGGGGTATGAAGATGACTAACAAGCATACCATGTTGTTTTATTTCGGGGGCAGGGACATTCCTATTCCAGGGTTGATGGTACCTTGCTGCTCAGCATTTCAAATCTCACTGCGTACTTCCATGTCTCACTTAATTCTGTAGCAACCCCAGGGAGATGGGGGTGGTGGTGCCTTATCTGCATTGCACTGGGTTCTGCACTCACATCTCTATGGTTTGAGGACAGGCCAGAAGTTGCAGAAAGGGGCAGAAAGGAGGCTGAGTCGAGACTAAGCCCAGTGCTCCTGGTTCCGTGTTGGGGTGTTTTTCCTGTCACCTGATTAGGCCCCCTCAGTACAATTTCAGGCCATCTCCTACATTTGGAAACTCTGGAATTATGAAGCCTTTCCTGTCCCAATACATGGATCTGTGAGGAAGAGGTGATCACCTTTGCCCCTGCTGGCAGTGGTAGTAAGAGGGAGGACTCTTGTTCTTGGAATGGCTCAGGTGTCTCATGTTTTTTCTGCAGGTGTACCAGGATCTTGTTTGGTCATTCAGAACCTGCTCGGTCCTTTGTCATTTGTTTCTCTTTGCTTCAGTTACTGACACCTAGGTTTTCTCGCTTGAAGACCTTTGACTGCCTGTCCCTGGAGTGAGGGTCCTTTCCTGGCCGGAAGCCTCAATGTCTTCATCTGTGAGATGGGGCTAAGGGTGCTAGGCTGCCTGTCTCAGCCACTGGGAGGGAGGAATGTAATTGGGGAGGATGGAAGTGCCTGGTCCTGTGCTTTCCCCAGGTGGGGCTGCACCGCAGATGGAGACAGGGGTGGGTAGGATGTAATTCCAGCCCGCAGCTTGCCATCTAGTTGGGGGAATGGGTCACTCAGGAGAGTGACATTATGCGATAGATCAATTGAGTGATATAGACACAGGTAGGCTTTTTCTTCCTTTTAAAACACTGATTAGCACATACTTTCCCTGAATACTCTCATCTACCTCTAGTGGCTCTAAGTACCACCCAAACGTGAAGGTCTTCTCAAACCACGTCACCCCAGGCGTCTCTTATGGGACAGAAGTGGCAGAACTTGGTAGCTGCTCCTGTGTGCTCAGAGATGCAAGTTTCCTTCTCATCCCCTCTATGTGCCTTCTCTGAAGCATCCTAGCGAGCTGCTGACTTGGCTTCCCCAGAGGCAAGAGACTGGAGACAGCGGTGGCTGCTGGACAAAGGCCTTTGAGGAGGGACTGGGGCTCAAGCTGGGTGTCAGAGAGGCCGTGTGGACGTGCAGAGGCAAAGGAGGAGGACGTGCTGGTTCAGATTGTGGAAATGAGACCAGCCTGAGCAGAGGGCGGCACAGGCTCTGGGTGGATACGGGTGCAAAGGTGATCCAGAGGGACCGCGATGGCTAGGCTGAGCGAAGGGTTTGGATGGCACTACGAATTTAGACACTGTGCACTTGTCGGAAGTTAAAGCTGGAGGAAATTTTTTTTTTTTTTTTTTTTTAAAGGACTAACTTGCCAGGCTTTTCCAGCAGGATGAGAGCTGGTGACTGCCACTTGTCAGGTGTGGATTGTTTATTATTCATTAGAGATTTCCTGGGCCTTTTGTTCTCTGTCTGCTCTCTTCAGGTACCAGCTACATTGTCTTCATCTACTCCAGCCTGGAGGGTCAGCAGGGACGGAGACATAAGTAAAAGTTCCAACCATTGTAGATTTTCTTTTGGTTCTTTTAACTGTGTTATTTGAGAGGAAGTGGTGGAGGAACTTGAAAGTAAGCAGAAAAGAGAAATTTATTGTATAGTATTCCAAGAGCTTGGGATGGATGGGAGAAACCAGCCTTGGGGTGATTGATCCCCGAATGTGATGCTTTTCCTGTGGGCCTGGAGCATGGTCTCAGGACCCCAAGGATTTCATCTTCATGGCCCCTGGCCAGAGACTAAAGGGAGCTCAATCTAATCAGCCCAGACAGAACATCTTATGGAAGGGTTCTGCGTGGCCGGACTAGGGTCTCTGTCCATGTCAGGCCCAGTCACTGTGGCCAGGGCTGGGGACTAAGACTGGCTCAGCAGCTGACACAATGAATAGAGTAGGGTGATGGGATGCTGTCACTGGCAGCCCGTACAGTATCATGGTTCTTTCGACTGGGGGGAAGTGGTTCTCCAAAGGGAGGATGTTGGTGCGGCTAAAACATCAGATGAATATCCACCATAGGTGGTCCCATCTTTGTGTGATGATGCAACTTGCAGGCGAGGTCATCACTGGAGTGGGGTGGGGCAAGGTGGCCATCTTTTACTAAGTTTTAGACTTTGAGCAGAGCAGTTCAGCTTATCTCCTACTCTACAAAACAGTGGAAACAATAACTGCTTCACTATGCTATTTGACAATCAGTAGCACGAAGTTATTTTGTTATTGTGGCGAGCAGTATAGCCTGGAAGCAGCCTTAGGACCAGAAACCTGGCATTCTCCTGATTTTTCTGAGAGCTCCTTATAAACTGTGCTAGAGCTGCGTTTACTGTGGCTGTGGGTCATCAAGAGTAGAATATAATCTCTCTGAATTCACTGTTGTATTCCTGATGCCTAGAATAGAGCCTAGCCCAAGATAGGTGTTCAGTAAATTTCTGTTGAATGGATGAGTAGTCTGCTGTGTGTAGAATGAATGGTGTCTCCTGCGTAAGTCCAGGTTCTCTTCCGAAATGCGTTTATAAGTGGTGACTTCGCGGTGACAGAAGGTTGTGGGAGTGTAGGAAGGCTAGAGTGAGTCCCAGATGCACACACGGATGTCACCACCCACGGTACGTCTGTGATGGAAGCAGGTGGTGTGACATTGATGTCTGAAGTTCCCAAGGTTACCCATCAGGTATCAGCACGGTGGGGCTGGCTGCCAGGAGCCATGTGGAGTGCCCACATTGGCTGTTGAGGGATTGGAGACACCTTTCCTTTTCACACTCAGAATTTGAATATCAGCTTGGTGTCCTCGAAAGAGACCTGGATGGGGATCTGCTTCTAACTGTGCGACATCTTGACCTTGGATGAGCTTCTTAGCCACCTGGTGCTTGGGGGTTTTTCCAATGTAGCAGTCAAACTAGAAGTTTAGCATTGACAAAGTAAGGGCTTGCTCAGTCCAGTGGGATTCTCAGCACTGCCAAGGTGGTATTAGGTCCAAGGAAACTTGGATTAGGAAACTAGATTCTGAGGCTTCTTCTAGGTCTGCACCATGGTTACTATTTTCTGATTTAGTGTTAGGGTTGAGTGATTTTTTTGATACTCTGGCTTTATATTTCCTGAAAAAGTGAGCAGACTAGGGGAAATGTTTGTCTTAGGTTTCTTTGTTTTTTTGCCCCCTACCTTGTTCCAGCCACTTATATATTCTGCAGACCAGTACAAGGAGGCTCTTCAATAAGTCTGTAAACTTGGGAAGGCGTGAGCCACAGAAAAATTGGGCATAGAGCAAGAGGGCTGAGCTGCTTATCAGTCTGCGCAGAGGGTGGCCCAGTTGGTTAAACATCTGACTTTGTAGCATCTGATGTTGTAGCAAATGTCAGAATTTCCTTCCTTTGTATGACTGAATAATATTTCATTGCATGGATAGACCACATTTTATTTATCCATTCATCTGTCGGTGAACATTTGAGTTGCTTCCACCCTTTGGCTTTGTGAATAAAGCTGCTATCAAAGTTGATGTACAAATACCTCTTGGAGTCCCTGCTTTCAGTCTTTTGGGGATATATATACTGGTAATTCTACATTTGATTGTTGTTTTTTTTTTTGTTTTTTTTGTTTTTTTTTTGAGGAACTGTCCTGTTTGCTTTGAGTTTTAATTATGAAATCCATAAGGTCCAAGCATCTTGACTCAAGGATGAATGGCCTGGTTGGAGTCCAAGTTCCAACATTTTCTTTCCTTTTTTCTTCTAAAACTTGTAGATTTTTGCCTGCAGCCTACTTTGGAAAGTTCAGGACAGTTTCTTTGGACTTTAAAGAAAGATTTCAGTTTCAGTAGTTATGTCTGACTTTTGAGACCAGAAGTTAACTACAATCCCAGCAACATTCACATCTGGCAGCTGAAGGGTGTTCACGTATCTCCGTCTCGTTTCCAGTACTAATATCTCCATCCCCAAAGGCCTTGAAGTATGTTTGTTATTTCTGCTTTGTGCACACTTTCTCCTTACCCCACTCTGGGTTGGTTTAGTTTGGTTTCTCAGTCTTGGATCCAGGGTAATGGCTAGCAGGATTTTCTTTCTAGGTCAGCATTTCCCAAGGAAACGTCTTCTTAGCACTGGCCTGGTGGGATGTTAGTGGTGTTACTTGACGAGAGGGTTCTGTGGTCAAAGCATTTGAGCAGTGCTGGTTTGAGCAGGTCATACAGGCTCCCTTACTGGGAGCCTCTTGAGAGCCCTAATAGGCCAGTATGCTTGGAGATTTCACTGGAGTGGGTTCACCATGCAGTGTTTCCCGAACGGATTTGACCACAACATCTTTTTTCATTGAGCATCTTGCGACATCAGAATTCTGAGAAGCGTACTTTCTGGAACATTTAGCATTAGTGCACAGAGCTGGAACATCAGTGTACGCCATCTTTTTTTTCAAACTTTCTCCCCGTTCTCTCTCTCTTGGGGTGCCGGACCTTGAACTTCCTCATCTCCTAAACTCCAGTACCAGCTGACGTAGGCATGTGCGATTCTGGGGCCAGATCTTTTGGATGTGTGGATAACTTAGATATGCCGTAGAATCTGGGACCAGAAGATGTTGAAGTGGTATGAACCCTGACCTCTCTGGGCCTCCATTTCTCCAGTGTAGCTCGACAAGAATGAAGTTTGACTTCATGATGGCTGTTCTTTCAGATGGTGAAACCTCTTGTGGTCATTGTCGTTTTTTTTTTTTTTAAGTAAGTTCTATGCCCAATATGGGGCTTGAACTCACAACCTTGAGGCCAAGCGTCGCATGCTCCATCTGTTGAGCCAGCCAGGTGCCTCCCGTCTTGTGGTTTTTTTTAGGTCTGTTTTATTTTACATATTTTTTTTTTAGTTTTTTTTTTTTTTTAATGACTATTCATTTTTGAGAGACAGAACATGAGTGGGGGCGGGGCAGAGAGAGAGGGAGACACAGAATCCAAAGCAGGCTCCAGGCTCTGAACTGACAGCACAGAGCCCAACGCGGGGCTTGAACTCACGGACCGTGAGATCATGACCTGAGCCAAAGTCTGACGCTTAACCGACTGAGCCACCCAGACGCTATTTTTGAATATTTTTGAATATTTTGAATATTTTTATTTTATTTTACTTTTTTCAATGGGCTCCACACACAACATGGGACTTGAATTCATGACCCCGAGATCAAGAGTCACACGCTCCACTGACTGAGCTGGGCCGGCGCCCTGTCTTGTGGTCTTCTTTGGGTCTGAGTGAGTCGGCTTGGGCTTTGGTCCCCAGTCAGGGTTTCCGGGGCCACCTGGTGAGCATGTGTGATCTGTCCTGGTGGTGTGACACCTGCAGGTCTGGGACTGGCTAACCGTTGGTACTGGACTGGGGAGCAGGAAGATAGTCTCTGCCCTAAGAGTGCTACGTCATTTCTGGGAAGACCATTGACACAGAGGAATGAGCCAGGTGGCTCAAGCATCGGTGGTAGGTTTGGGGCCAGGGAAGGAGGCCATAAGACTGGAGACGGCTGGGTGTCATGAACCAGTCTTGGGGCCTCCCACAGACTGGGATTTAAATCCTGGCTCTTCCATCAAATTGCTTACCCTCTCTGGGTCTTCTTTCTCCTTACCTGTAAAAAGGCTAATAGTATTTTCCCAGGGCTTTGGTGAGGACTGAGGCGATTTATGTGAGGTGAGGGCAAGCTACTGGAGCTGCTGCTGCTCTTGGGAGAGTCCTGTCCTTGAGAGGAGAGCCAGTGTCCCACCCGGGCTGGGAGTCAGGAGGTATCATAGGGCCCATGCCCTTCCTGGAGTCAGGGGAAGTCTAGAGTGTGCACGGACCAGGAGGCCCATCTCCTTGGGCTGCTCAGGACACACTTTCACGGTTGCTTTGGTCCTGGAGCCTACATTTGTTTTTAAATTTTATTTATTTTATTTTTGAGAAAGAGAGAAAGCACGAGTCGGGGAGGGGCAAAGAGGGAGAGAGAGAGAATCCCAAGCAGGCCCCTCACTGACAACCCCAAGGCGGGGCTTGAACCCATGAACCATGAGATCATGACCTGAGCCGAAGTCAGACACTTAACCAGCTGAGCCACCCAGGCGCCCCATGGAGGCTACATTTTGAGGAGGAATGCATTGCCACTGGCTTCACAAGACTGTGGGAGTAGCTTATTTTGGAGGAAAGGAGACTTAGAGGGGCTTGGATACCTGTTTTCAAATGGATACAGGGCAGTGGTGAGACCTGATTCTTCTGGACACCAGAGAGCTGAACATGGTCTGACAGGTTAAAGATATTGGGAAGTAGAACTGAGTTTGACTTAAGGAGGGACCTGCCCCCTTCCCTCCTTTCCTTTTAAACTTTATATTACACATCTTTCTTTTTCTAAATTTTTTAAGAGTTTTTTATTTTTAAGAGAGAGAGAGAGAGAGTGTGAGCTGGGGAGGGGCAGAGAGAGAGGGAGACACAGAATCCCAAGCAGGCTCCAGGCCCTGAGCTGTCAGCACAGAGCCTGACACGGGGCTTGAACCCACAGACTGCGAAATCATGACCTGAGCTGAAGTCGGATACTTAACCGATTGAGCCATCCAGGTGCCCCCATATTGCACATCTTTCAAACACACACAGGGACGGAGTGTGTAATGTAAAGCATGCTCCACTCTCCCAACAACTTTTGCTTTCCTCAGTAATGTAAAACAAGCTCTAGACAGTGTACCGCTTCCCTATAAATGCTCTAACAGATAATAAGGCCTTTTAAAGAAACATAACCAGAAGACCATTTTTACAACCAACAATATTCATGATAATTCAATGTCGTCTCCTACTCACTTGATACTCGGTTTTCCTTGTCTCAGAAACGCCTTTTTTGGGGCGCCTAGGTGGCTTAGTCAGTTGAGCATCCCACTCTTGATTTCAGCTCATGTCACGACCTCAGCGTTCGTGGGATCGAGCCCCACATCGGGCTGTGCTCTGACAGTGTGGAGCCAGCTTGGGATTCTCTCTCTCCCGCTCTCTCTCCTCCCCTCCCCCACCCATACTCTTTCGCTCTCTCGCTCTTGTGCTCTCTTTCAAATAAACGTTAAAAGAAAAGAGAGATGGCTTTTTATGGATGGTTTGTTCAAATGAGGATTTTAATAAGGTTCACACGTTGCATTTAGTTGATGTCTGCCTTCTGAGTCTCTTCCATAATCCCCGGCAGCTTCCCTGCCTCTGGTCTCTTGCTTAAGAAAGAGCCTGCCAGTGCCATCCAGCCATGGCGTCGACTGTTCTAGATCTCTTCCCGGAGAGTCCACATAGGGTAACCACAGGGTGGTTACTAAGAGAATGGGCTGTGGAGTCCAACCATAAAGCTCTTTGACCTCAGTTTCCTCATGGGGCTGTTACAAACAATTAAATGAAAACATAGGAAGTGTAAATGTTTATTATGACTTAAATTTTTAAAAAAAGTTTTATTTATTTTGAGAGAGAGAGAGAGAACGAGCAGGGGAGGGGCTGAGAGAGAGGGAAACAGAGAATACGAAGCAGGCTCCACACCGTTAGTGTGGAACCTCAGGAACTGTGAGATCATGACCTGAGCCAAAACCAAGAGTTGGATGCTTAACGGATGGAGCCACCCAGGCGCCCCTTAAATTTTGATTTTAAGCTGTAGGGCTCTTTTCATTGAGTGGACTTGTACGTGAAAGCCAGCTGTGTAAAGCAGACGAAGTGACGACAAAAGTGGTGAGTGTGCGTGGAGGCCTAGAGCGTGCCGGTTTTCCTTGTGGCCTCCCCGAGGCCCCTCTGCAGAGGTGCGTGAGGTTCTCCAGGGTTCACGGAACACAGCTTGAAAACCACTTGTTGGGATGCTTTTGTTTCAAGATGCTCCCCATGTGGAGAAAGAGAAGAGCCACCTTCCTTTGCCTCAGCTGAGCTGGGCTGGCGAGTCACAGCTGGGACCCAGAGGCTGCCATCAGTGACAGCTATGTTTCCGGGAGATACTCTTGTCTTTGTCTGCTTCCTCTGTTTACCTTTGTAGGTTTCCTTTTGGGATGAACCATGCTCTCAAAAATGACAAATGACCACAATGCGGCTAATAAAAAACAACAACAACAAAAAAAACAACAAACCACGCTCTCTGCTATCCAAGACAGTACTGTGGTTAGGAGCACAGTGCAACCCCCATCCGTTGGGGTCCCTTGTAGTGGGAAGTGAGTGCCGTTTTTGAAAAATTCTTCTTATTCTTTTGTTTGCTTGTTCGTTTATATTGTCACTAGCTGGCATTACCCCTACATTGCATAAGGGAACTGTTGCTGCGTGCATGAATGAGCCCCTGCTGATATGCAGCCTGCAGGCGGAGTCCCTGCGCCCGCCTCCTGTGTGTGAAGCAGCAGCTTCCGAGGTAATCAGCCACAACCCTGAGCTGCTGCCTTGGTGGCCGTCTCCAGCCAGTGCGTGTTCTCTCTGCCCACAGTGTTTTTCTAGGTGTGATGTGTCTCTCAGGCCTCTTTCTGAGTCAACCTCAGGTTGCTTGTCTGGATGGTACCTGTCTGACTCCTTAGGATGGCCTGGGATCCCCAGATGAGTCTTCTGAGATCTCATTTGACCGTTGTGAGTCTGCTGTCCACATGTGAAAATCTGTCCAGCCAATGGGGAGTGATGTGAGAACAATTGGAAAGAGAATTTTATTTTTATATTGTGATGTAAGAAGTCATGCTTTAAAAAGTTATAATCACCTTTTTTTTTTTTTTTTTTAGTGTTTATTTCAAGAGAGGGAGAGCACATGAGTGAGCACGAGCTGGAGGGGGGAAGAGAGAGAGGGAGAGAGAGAGAATCCCAAGCAGGGCCCTTGCTGTCAGCATACAGCCCAACGTGGGCTCGATCTCATGAACTGTGAGATCGTGACCTGAGCCAAAATCAAGAGTTGGATGCTTAACCGACTGAGCCACCCGGGCATCCCTGTAATGACCTTTTCAATATTCCCGATAATCTCTATTCTTACCCAGAGTAGCCTTTTTTTCTTACCTGACCAGAACTTTCTTTTTGTGTTTGTATTTCTTAAGCAGCTTATGATTGTTGAATGTCACAGTTGGGAAGGGTCTTGGAGACTACTTTGCCCAAACAGCGTATTTTGTAAATGACCAACAGCAGTCCATAGACACAAAGGGACTCCACCAGGATCGTATAGCATGCCACTGGCAGAGCTGAACACAGGACCTAGATGTCCTCCCAGGTGGGGGCTCCTTCCAAGGCATCTCTGTCAGCCATAGGCTGGGTGGGGAGCTGAGGGAACCTTAGCTGGTTTTTCCTGATCTGGCCTGGCTTTGCAAGCACCGGCTTTCCAGCGAGGGAGAGCAAGAAGCAGGTGTCTCAGTTCGAGGAGCTGTGCTCTAGCTTCTCATTCCTGACCATTGAGAAAAGCCTTTACCAGTCTGTGCGACTGATGTTTACGTTCTACAGATGGGCAGACTGGGCCAGGAGAGGCTCGCTGGCTTTGCTCCGGGCCACCAGCTGCTGCGAGGCTGGGCAGGCTTTGGAGTCCTTGTCAGTTTCTTTATAAAGACTGCATTTGTTGTGTGTACTTCAGCCCATCCGGTGCAGGTCCCCATTGAGTTGTCTGTGTCCTGAGCCTTGGACACTTCTTGCCACAACACTCATTCATTCAGCACCTGTCACACAGGGGACTGTCTGGATGTAGACATAGGGCATGACATCTAAATTTAGTGCTGAGTCAGAGAATGGGTTTGGTATTGGCAGGAGATACCTCCTTGCCTCATTCTTTTTGTGACACAGCAAAAACCTCCAGTGCTGTAGCTTCTTATTGCTTAGTCACAGGACAGAGTTCAAGCAGGAAAATGACGCTACCGAGCCTCTTGCCCCAGAGGAGAAAGTTGTCAACAAAGATAAGAGGGTAGAGGCCTGTGGACGCTGAGTTGGGACCTACCTTCATGCCTAACATTGGTGGGAGCTGGATATAGGAAAAAGCAAGAAAGTAGATAAAACTAAAATGTGCTAGTTCTGGGTCTTTCTATGGAAAAAAATACAGCTGAACCTGAAGCAGCTTAGAATTTAGGGGCTATGTGTGTGCCAGTTACGTATATATGCCTTTCTGTTCACCCAGCTCATTTCTGATAGGAAATGGTGGCCTGCCTTTATAAATCAAATCCTGTCCTATTTTCTCTCCCATTTTATGAACCCAGCGGGAGGGAGCAAAGCAGTGAACAGTTGTCCTTACTTTCTGTGCCAGATTGTGGAATTTCGTGTAAGCTTGTTCTTCCGTCAGCCCCCCTCATTTCAAGGCTTCTCGTGAAAACTCACTGGACGTGGCCACAGTGTCGTCTTGTGTGAGGTCACCTGGCTTTAGGGTGGAGCCCAGATTCAGACTCAGATTTTATCAGTGGGTCCATCCATCCATCTGCCCACCCATCATCCGTGCAGCATGTCCCTGGTCAGTGCTCTGCTAAGTGCTGAGTGTGAAAAGGTGAGAAAACCCTTAGCATCCTCCATGAATGGCTCCACAGACTTGTACCAAACACTCCTTTTAGCTGCAGTATATATCCTATCGTTCATTGAAGGTTTTTCTTCTCTGTTGCTCTGTCATGGAGCTTTTAGGAATGCCAGAAAGTTATCAGCCCGGCTTATTGACTTCCTGTTCCTCACCTTCCATTTGGTGGTTTCAAGCAAATGGCATGGGTTTTTGTTTGTAAAAAGCTGTAAGATCCTCAGAATGACGAAGAAGATGGTTCCTGCCCACTAGGAGTTTAGTGTCTCATTGGAGAGCCCCAGCGTGAGGGAGCAGCCGTCCAGCAGGGCACATCCCCCAGAGCAGATGAGGCTGCCTCAAGGAGAGGGGAGTGTACAGCGAGCTGGGTGTGGGCAGATGGCCGACAGGCTGGAAGGGTGCTGGGGAGGCACAAGGAGGCGTGTGGGCCCCGTGAAGGCGGGACGCGGGGCAGGGGCAGGAGACTCGGAGGAGAATCCATTCTGTGAATGGTGGGTCTTTACGGGAACTCCGAGCTTCTGCTTGGGGTGTGCACTTAGCAGGCACTGGGAAGATGAGCCCAGGCCAACCAGGCCCTGGGAGGCACAAGGCAGGCCTGGTTGCTGCTTCCAGTCGTTCTTCCTGTGATCGGTTCTCCATGAGACGCCTTGAGCACGGGGCTGGAGAGAGAGGAATGGGTAGCATTGGCCTGGGGTGGGAGGGTGCACTGCCAGAGGAGGATGGGGTGAGGGGAATAGGCCCAGCAGCCTTTGCAGAATCCCTGGAGATGTGTGATTGGCTTTCTGTGATCTGTTAGCGGGACTGAAAAGTCAAATGTTTCCTAAGGTGCAAGTCTGAGAGTTAATGGCTGGGATATTTAGAAGTCAGCTCGTGAGTAGTGTAGGGATTGCTGTCTCATGTGCTGGCCTGCTCTTTGGGGAGGAGACAGGGGTGATTAAGGAATGAGGTGGTTGAGGGTAATGAGCAACCACTGGTCTCTAGCTGTGCCCCCTGGCCTGTTCACATAGCCTCTCCAGGCCTCATCCTTGTATGTCTGATGGGGTCCGTGACACCGCCTTCTTCTGAGAGCTGGTGTGAAAGTGTGCACATAGGTGGTTGTATGCTGTGCAGATGGTTCACATTTCTATTGCACAGGATGCTTTGTTATTTTTTATTGTCTCATTTCATCTCATTAGCAGCCCCTTGTGGGGGGGGTGCTTATTCCACCTGACAAATGAGGGAACAGGTTGGGGAGGCCATGTCCCTTTGGGAGTTAGTTCAGAAGAATGGTTAAGAGCCTGTGTCTGAGCCAAGTATTGGGTTCAAACTCTGGGCAAGTCACTTTCCCTCTCTGTGCCTCAGTTTTCTCACCTGTGAAATGAGGATAGAAATCGTACCTTGTATAGTAAGGAGTAAAGGATTTACTGTTTGTAGATTGTTTAGAGTAGTGCCTGGCACACAGCCCTATGTAAGCAGCGGCTGTTCTTTACGTTGTTATTAGTGACCCTGTCCCATGGCTGTTTAAGTGCCACCTTAAACTGACTTCCAGGGCAGGTTGGTTTGGTTTGTTTCCCCACACTATCCCACACTCAGGGTGTGGTCTCCAGACCAGTGCCGGTCTGTAAACTCTTGGTTCCTGATCTGTGATGAAGTTAGCACAGAGATCAGAATAAGTGTTTGGCAATTAGAGCGATTTGACCTTGCCAAGACTCATTGAACAGGTATAGACTGCTTCAGGTGCTGTCAGATCACATGGGGAGTCACATGTGGGAGGAGCCATGCATAATCATCATCAGTAGTAAGACCATGTGACTGCAGATAAAAAAGTGGAGTGTCGTGATAGCTGGGCTCTGTTGCTGCCCACTCCTGAACAGTTGGCTTCCTTGGGAGGAACCTCTGCCAACCGAGCAGACCAGGCGAATCCAGAGCATTTTGTAAGCCAGTGCATGATGTTTGTGCTTCGGCAGTCTGTGACAGCTCAAGGCAGTGAGGTCTCCCCATGGAGATTTTTATTAATGAGCATTTGTTTCCATTCAGCGCCGTTGACGCTCACAGTAGCAAATGCCTTTCTTGCTATTCTCTTAGCAAGTGTGGTTCTGGCAGGTTTGTTAAGAATCCACTGTGAACTCTGTCCCTTTCCACTTCTTAGGCTGGCAGCAACTAGAAAGCTGGATGCTGTCCGTGCACAGCAGAGTGTTGGGGGTGCAGGAGGTTACCCTGCTGATGTGGCCATCCTGAAACCTCCGGCAGGGCTCCCACAAAGCCGTGACCCTGCAGTTCCCCTCCTGGGTGGGGATCGCCCAGCTTCTCACACAGGTCCCTGAGGGGACAGGTTTAGGTTCGCTGCAGTGCCCTGTGAGGTGGCATCTGTCCTTGGGGGAGCTGGTGGGTGCAGCGGTGGGTCCTCTGCAGTAGTTGCAAATGGCTGGTGAGACACTCGTGGTAGTGGAATCGATCCTAAAGCATAGCATTCAAAGAGAAAGAAATAGAGTAAGGTGGATGATGCGGTGCTATTATGTAAATTAATCATACAGATGATACCCATTTTGCAAGAACACAAGATAAACACAAAAGAACAGTTGCTTGTGGATGTGGGGGAGGAGAATGGGCAGGGAAATGGCAATAAGAGGAAATCAAGCGAGGGAGGAAAGAACATCACTTTTCCTCCAGGCTGCTGTCTTTGAGGGAAGGGCCTGTTGCCTGCTCTCTCGGCTGTGCTCGATTGCTCAGTTTCTGGTGGTGCAGCATCTGTGTGTCTTCGTGGAGCTGGCAACCTCCAGCAGATGGTTCACCCAAAACTGGCCTCGGTGAAGAGTTATCCATCCTGGTACTGGGCCACCAGATAGGGGCGGCTGTTCATGGAACAGTGGGCTCAGTAGGGACGCAGGTGTTTTAATAATCATCTAGGTAATTGTGAGGAGCAAGAGGTGAACAATGCTTGCTTTGAACTTGGCATTGTGAACAATGCTTGCAAAACCCCACACTCTCATCTTGGTCATAGTGGGAAAGTATGGGCAGTTATCCTGTAAGTCAGTTCATTGAAAAACAGCTCTGTTCCATGTGTTTATTGATCATATGATGCCAGGTACTACCAACTGTATAGAGAGACTGGGGATTTTGGCTTTAGGAAGGTAGAATCCTGTTTAGGAATAACTTTTTTTTTTTTTTTTTTTTTTTAATGTTTTTATTTATTTTTGCGACAGAGAGAGACAGAGCATGAGCAGGGGAGGGACAGAGAGAGAGGGAGACACAGAGTCAGAAGCAGGCTCCAGGCTCTGAGCTGTCAGCACAGAACCCGATGCGGGGCTTGAACCCACAGACTGTGAGATCATGACCTGAGCCGAAGTTGGATGCTTAACCGACTGAGCCACCCAGGCGCCCCTAGGAATAACTTTTTAATTGGCAGAAGGTGCTGCTTTAGGGAAGGGGTTGACCTCCTGGCTGCTGGAAGTATTCAAGTAGAACTTCAGGCAGATAGAAAGAGTTCTGTCATGTTCATGGTTGGAATAGATGCTTCCTGCAGTCCTTCCTGTTCTGACTGAACGGGGCTTTAAATTTTAGGGCTCATGCTGATAATTAAAACAGAAAAGTTACTTGGTTAAAAAAATATAATTAGCCGTATGTATGGTCAAGAGTTTAGAAAAGGTAGATAATCAAAAGGAAAATAAGTTTATAGGTCATCTTACCAGCTGGAATTAACCTATGTACATTTTTTTCTTTTTTTTTTTAAATTGTTTTTTAATGTTTATTTTTGAGAGAGAGAGAGAGATACAGACAGACAGAGCACAAGCAGGGGAGGGGCAGAGAGAGAGGAAGACATAGAAACCGAAGCAGGCTCCAGGCTCTGAGCTGTCAGCACAGAGCCCGACGTGGGGCTCAAACTCATAAACCGCAAGATCATGACCTGAGCCGAAGTCAGACGCTTAACCGACTGAGCCACCCAGGCGCCCCCATTTTTTTCTTTTAAGAGTACGAAAGGAATCATCTTTAATGGTTGCAAGTATTACCCTATTATGAAGTGTATCACCAGTTCCCCCTGGCTGGAGATTCAGAGATTTCCCATTTTTCAGTATAAATCATGCTTTAGTGGATATCCCTATGCATAGATATTTGTGCACTTTTTTATTTCTTCAGGATAAGTTTCTGGAAGTGGTGACTCTTTTGGGTAAAAGGGTGTGGGTGTTTTGGGGGGCTGTTGATACACATTGGCAGGCTGATGGCACTGAGTCACTCCTAGGTTCTCTGGGTGTGGTTTTGGCTGTCTTCTTTAGAATCACCTGGGAAGCTCCTGAAAAATGAGACTCCAGGGCCCCACCCCAGGCCTCCTGAAACAGAATCTGGGAGTGGGCTGGTCTCCACATCTGTATGTTTCAGCATACAGGAGACCCTTCCACTCAGTGCATGGCCAGGCCTCAGAGCCAGAAGAGCCAGTTCGAGGACCTACCTCTGGGCACCCTTTTCCTTATCTGTAAAGTGGGTGTCTCAGAGTGGTTTTGATGAGCCGAAATGCTCTCTATGTGAATACATGTGTGAGTGTTTCTCTTACTGATGTCACAGGTGAGCAGGATTTTACTGGGCCAGGCCAGATCCGGGAAGGGAGCTCTGGGAAAAATGGGTCAGGACACAGAGCTCCTCTTTCCGCCTCTTCCCCAAGGGGACCTGGGACTGATAAACTGTTGGAGCAGGGTGCTGCCAGCTGAGGCCCCCTCCAGGCACTGGTGTCTTTCTGTCCCGGTCGGCAGAGAGGAACCGCTTCTGCCCTTGGATTGCTGCCTCCTGTGTCCACCGGCAAGAGTGCCAAGAGGCCCAGGGCAGAGCCCCAGGGAGGATGGTGGTGGAGAAGGCAGGGAGGTCACTCCCCAGCAGTGTGGCCCCAGGAGTCCCTGATGCTGCCTTTGACCACAGGGTCCCCATGTGGATGTGCCGCGTCCTAACACTGGAGTTGGCAGTCCCTATGGGGTTGCCCAAGCGGTCCCCAGCTAAGGATAAACTGCTTTGCCGTGTGTAATCTCCAGCAGGTTACCCTAGACAGGCTGTTTACCAGTTGTCCCTGCAAAAGCCAGGTCCACCTCTGACTGTCCTCTGTTTCCTGGTCCGTAAATCTAGAAGGGAGATCATTCACTTATTCAAGCAAACACGCTGAGCTGTGGTGGTGTCAAAATAAATGATCTACGTTAGGAGAAGCAGGGAGCAACACTGCCAGCTTGGGGATTGCTAAGTTGTGCTCTAATGTGGTTAGAGACTGTGCTATGAAGCATAGCCAAGCAAGGAACTGATTTTGTCTGATGGAAGGGAGAGTCGGGCTGAGGGCCATCTCATGGAGGATGTAACTGGACAGCTGGGCAAAAGGGCTGAGTAGAAGTTGTCAAATGTTGGATAGGTGCCTTCCGGGCAGGGGAAGAAAGAGCATCGAGTCAAGAAGGAGCCAGGCCTTCTGGGTAATCGTGGGCACCATGGTGATTGGGTGGTCAGGGAGGGTTTGGAGGAGGCAGGGGCCGGGCCACGGACCTGGCCTATAAGTCTGCTTCTGACGCTTCTCAGCTCTTTGGCTTAGGCAAGGTGCTTAATATTTTGGAGCCTTGACTTCCTCCCCTATGAGATGCAGTAATCAGACCAACCTTGGAGGAAATTATTAAGTGTGTAATACACGTAAAGTATGTAGCCCAGAACTTGGCACAGGATCACATGCTCCATAAATGTTTATTTCCTTCCTTTGCAATGCTAGGGTGAGACTTTTTGGCTTTATCCTAGTAGGCCAAAGGAGCCATGGAAGGTTGTGGAACACAAGGTTAATAAGATTATATCTGTTTACTTGGGTGTTTATGTGTTTTATTTTATTTTTTAAAGTTTCTTTATTTTGAGAGAATGTGTGCACGTGCCTGAATGAGTGGGGGAGGGGCAGAAAGAGAGAGAATCCCAAACAGGCTCTGAGATGCCAGCGCAGAGCCCGACGAGGGGCTCAGTCTCACTAACCATAAGATCATGACCTGAGCTGAAATCAAGAATCAGACACTTAGCCGACCGAGCCATCCAGGCACCCTGTTTGTGTGTTATTCTGGTGGAGGATACTTTTGGGGTCTCGGGTGGTGAGGCTAGAGCCATGGGCCAAGACCAGGACGGGTGGGAAGAATCCTGCCCCACATGGTGTCCTGCTGAATTTCTTGTCTACCAGCTGCAGTGGGCTGCTGGGATGCCCTGCCCGAACTCTGGGCAGAGACTTTGCCGGGAGAGGGTAGGGTTTGGAATGTGTCCCCAGGGAGCTGGTTAGCGCTAAGGGAAACTACAGAACTGGATACTTGTGGGACTTGAGTCTGGTCATGAGAAAGCGGGATGAGTGTCGTATGGCTGGGTTCGAGTCTGCAGAACAGGCCATGATAGTGATGGTTAGCATGGTGGCAACCATAGTATAGCCATAGTTGCATACACATTTACTGACCACTTTGGGTGTGTGATAGGGAGCTTATGGGCTCATCCCAACCACCAGAAGATGAGGGGCTATTATTGTCCTCATTTTATTTTATTTTATTAAAATTAAGTTTATTTATTTTGAAAGAGGGAGAGAGAGAGAGAGAGCGAGAGCAGGGGAGGGGCAGAGAGAGAGTTGAGAGAGAGAATCTGCCAGCGCACAGAGCCTGATTCGGGGCTCAATCTCACGAATCGTGAGATCATGACCCAAGCCGAAATCCAGAGTCAGACGCTTAACCGACTGAGCCACCCAGGCGCGGCACGTCCTCATTTTGTAGATGAGGGAACTGAGGCACAGAGAGGGGAAGTTACTTGCCCAGAGTCCCAGCAGGCTAGTGAGTCGGATTTCACCCCTGGTGGTTGGAATCTAGAGGGCATATCCACTGAGCTGTGGTGGGAACTGGAGCAGCTGTTAGGTTTGGAGTTTTTGGCTCCCAGTTCCTGGTGGTAGGTTGTAGTTGCCCACAAGGAAGCGCGCTGGGCACAAAGAGCTGGGCAGTGATGGGATGGTTGCCTTTGGAGGTGGTATGCTCCCAAGTCCTGGAGGGCCTGGATGGAAGGCGGGTCTGCACCTCCTAAGGAGAGGGGCTGCCCTACCCCCCCATCCCTGGCAGCCTCCAGACATCCGGATTGGCGTCCCCACCTCCCCCACACCTCCTTCCCCCACGTCCTTCATAGACACAGGCACAGAGACAGCCCCTTGCATGGGGGTGGGAATAAACCCATCGTGTCTTGGAGAGTGTTGCTACCATATCCCGAATGACTGCAGGCCGTCGGAAATCAGCCTTGCAGGGGGCACTAACTCCAGGCTGGTCCATGGGTTGTCAGAGTGCATAGAGGGGTGGCAGGTCTGGGGCGGTACCGAGTGGTCTTGCTGGCCGAGCCTGCCCACGGAATTCCTCTTGCCGTGAATCCCAGGCAGCCCGTCACAGCCCGCTGATAGCAGCTGTTCTTGCGCCGCAAACCTCGTTGCCACATCTGGATGGAAAGGAGATCCTAGGATCGCTGCCTCATCCCAGCATTATGCCAGCATGCTCAGTGACCAGTGCCTTCCTTTGTCCAGTCTTTGCGTGGAGCGTTTGGTGACCTACAGAGTGCGGCAGCTTCCTGTACTTCCTCACCTACCGCCTCACCCTCCCAGGCGTGCACGGGCCTGTCAGCAGCCAGGCCTTGGAGGGACAGGGGCCCTGCTTCCTCGGGAGCAAGGAGCAAGCCCCAGCCTGAAAGGAGAGACCCAGGGCCCAGCCTCGTGACTCGTGTGCCCTCAGGAGCTGCTCCTGGGCTGGTGCCAGATGGTGTCATCCGGGGGTTGGATTAAAAGATAACTCCGTTGGCAGGAGGAGTGGCCCCTTGCTGGCTTTAATCACCAGGCCCTGGTGAGCTCCGTGCAGGTGCTCCCAGCCCCTGCTGCTGGGTGCCTCTGCCTCTCCTTTTGCTCCCCTCTGGTCCTTTCCCTCCTGCTGCCAGGACTGCCCTCCTCAGATGGCACCTCTGCCCCCGTCTGCCTCTGGGGACGGGTCTTAAAATCCTAACGAGCAATTCAACAAGACTTGTTTTCCTTTGTCTCCCTTCCTCTCTGAGAAAAACAAAGTCCCCTGGAACTGCAGACAGAAGTGTGGTGGGGCAAGGTGGAGACGAGGAGACTGAGGCTAGGCTGGTGGGGGTGCCAGGTTGAGGGGGGAAGCGCAGGGCCACTGTGGCTGAGCTGGCAGCCGTGGCTCGATGTCGCTGATGCAGGAGGCTGTTTGGCTCCTCGAGGACCTGTGAGTCTGGGGAGGTAGGTGCTGCTTCCCAGCTGGCGTGGCTGGGAGTGGGCTTGGGTGGGACCATGACCCTGGACCCCGGGGAGGTGGTCACAGGGCTCCTGAGGCTCTTTGGGCAACCCCAGGATGGCTGTACCGCCTGTGGGCAGCGGAGAGGGAGAGGAGAGCCCTGCCTGGAAGTTCCGGAGCCTTCAGGTGACCCACAGGCAAGGGGACCAGAATATTTTGGTAAAATATTACCAAGCTTCTTCCCCATGTCACCTATCTTTGGACAGGCCCTCATTTTGGGAATCAAATCTTTTTTTCTTTCTTCTTTTTTTAATTCATTGTACTACTAAAAAATGGTATGATAGACTTTTTTCTTTATGTATTATTTATTTGCTTAAACATTCATTTATTAAGAGAAAAAATGCTCTCAGGGTATTTTCCCTCTGGGGTAGGTAAAACATAGCTGCTACACGTGCAGCATTATCCACCTCTTTTTAAATCAACGATTAAGTAGCAACAATTTAAAAGTGTTGTGTAGGCAGTGGTCAGTGGCATCAAGAGGCATTTTATTTTTCTTCCTATTTTTCTGTGTGTGGTTTTTTTTTTTTTTTTTTTAAGTTTATTTTTGTGAGAGAGAGAGGGAGAGACAGACAGAGTGTGAGCACAGGAGGGACAGAGAGCCAGGGAGACAGAATCTGAAGCGGGCTCCAGGCTCTGAGCTGTCAGCCCAGAGCCCGATGCAGGGCTTGAACTCACAAACGATGAAATCATGACCTGAGCCAAAGTCGGATGCTCAACCGACTGAGCCACCCAGGTGCCCCGACCTATTTTTCTTTTTTAAACACATTTCTTAATGGTACTATTTTTACCCCCTGATACTTTGTTTTGCAAATTTTCTGATGCACAGAACAGTTGTGAGAACAGTACAATAAACATTTGTATGGTCTTCGCCTAGATTCACCAGTGGGTAACAGCCTGCCGTCTTTGCTTTTTTCATTCTGTCACGTTCTATATTCAAGTACAGTTTTTTTTTTTTTTTACCAATTTGCTCGGACAAAAAATGGCAGGCATCAGGACACTTCACCCCGAAGCACTGACGCGTGTGTCATGTGTGAACCAGGCCATGCACCTATGTGACACATCACCATTACCAAACCTGAATTCCAGGCTGATGTATATAGTATGTTCTACTACGTGGTCTCTTCCAAGTCTTCCTGGTTGTCCTAAATATGCCTTTATCAATTTAAAAAAGTCTAGGCTCTAATAAACACGCATTTGGTTGTTAGGCTAGCGTTATTTAAAAAAACCCTGGATTATACACTTGATTATCCGTGATTGACATATGTTTGTTAGAACACAGTGCTGTACTGTGGATGTGTACATATACCATATTCATTGATATCCCCTAGGCGGTCTTAGAATTCTTGAAACTTGGGAGGAGCCTGGGAGAGATGCACCCTCTTCTTTTTTACAGAATCTGTGTCTGAACATCAGAGAGACCTTTCCAGTATCCCAGTGTTGAGGTCTGCATATGTGTTCTGAATTTCTTTGGTTTATGAAATCTGACACCTCCAAGTCTGGACATTTTAAACTGTCCTGCTAAATTCTTTTAAGTACCCAGGGCTCAAATATACCATTGCCTGGAGGGTTATAGGTCATTTGACATAAAACAGAGAAAAACTGATAGTGTCTTCTACAAAGCTCAGAACCTCCTCCTCCCCTCTCCCCTTTTGGTGTGGGGTCACTGGCCTTCTTAGCTCTGGACACCCTCAGAAGGGTTGATTGCTGCAGTGGGGCTACCAAGGACCGAAGCCCAGCCAGGGGAGGAGGGAAATCCTGAAGAGGGAAGAGAGGGGATATGGGTGACAGGACGTGGAAGGGAGAGAGCAGAGAGAGGTGCCATGGTGGCCACTGTCGTTCTGCCCTTAAGGAGCTGGGCCACTCGGTTGACCCGAGGGTCTGTTAGCCGAGGGCCTGCTGTACGTCTCCCTCAGCACTGGGAATGAGTCCTTGGTTGGCATTGGTTGGACTGGTTTTAAGTCCAGCTGTGAGGCTGTTTCATTCCCTCCTTTCCCTGAACCCTTCATCCCAGTCCATAGAGTTGTCATGAGGATCTGAGAGGAGATTTGGGTAAGTTCTTTGAAACTGCAATGGAAGGAGGTGGCTCTCCCTTCAAGACTGTCCATGGAGGAGGTGGGGGAGGATTGATAAGCTCATCCTCCCGGGGACTGTCAGAGACTGGTATAAGACCAGCTTGCGCTTGGGGGGCAAGTGCCAACGAGGAGGGGACAGAAGTGAGGACAGGTGGTGTTCCTGGAGAGGAAGGTTGCAGTGTGCGCCCACAGGAGGAGCTTCTGGCACAAGGTCAGGCCTGAGTCTTACTGGATGCGCTGGCTAGAGAAGAGGTATAGTGAGAGTCAGGGAGCAGAAAAGTCAGGGCCTGCCTTAGGCAGTAAGCTTCCTGCCCTAAAGAAGATCCTCCAGGGGCACCTGGATGGCTCAGTCGGTTAAGTGTCCGACCCTTGATTTTGGCTCAGGTCATGATCTCACAGTTGATGAGTTTGAACCCCGCATCGGGCTCTGTGCTGACAGTGCAGAGCCTGCTTGGGATTCTCTCTCCCCCTCTCTCTGCTCCTCCCTTGTGCACTTTCTCTCAACAACAACAACAACAACAACAACAAACCCAAAAAACAAAAAAAAACAAACCCCCAAACATTAAAAAAAAAAAAAAAAAAAAAAGATCCACCCCCCCCCCCCACCACACCCCCCCCACCCAACAGCCTGACAATGAGAAGGCTGCTTTACTACTGTGTGTTTCGAGGAAAGGGTTACTTGGGATTATGAGTTGTTCTTCCTACCCCATCTCAAAAAAAAAAAGCTTTATTCTTTGCTGACAATAAAGCATGCACATTCATGTAGAAAATTCAATTAATGAAGAAGAAAAAGGAAAGGCACACAGAATCCCAGAGGCAACCCTATTAACATTGTGCTGGGGGAAAATGGAGCTTTTATTGTATGGCAAGCATTGTGCCAAATGTTATTTCATCCTCGCAAAAACCCTGGGAGGTAGGTACTTTTATTATCCCTCTTTTATGGGAGAGGAAAACGAGGCACAGAGAGGTTAAGGAAGGTGCCCCGAGTCACTCAGACCGTGTTTGAGCTGGGATTCCCAGCAGGCAGGTGGGTCTGGAACTCATACTGCTAACCCCGCTGGGGTACTGACCACCTCTGCAGGTATCTGATCACTGTGGATGTGCGCACATGTCCTTAGACACACAGCCTACGGTTCAGATTCGCAGTTTGTGAAGAGAGTTGCTAACCACCGTACAGAGGTGCGTATGGAGGGGCATCGCGGTTCTGTACCATCTTCTATCCCATGGCTCCCTGTACAAAAGCCTTTGGTCAGTGGCCTGGGGTTTAGAAACCAAGGTTTTATCTACTTGCTCTAGTTGCCTGAGGGATAGATAAATCAGTCCGTCGGTGGGAAGGACCCAAGATGGCCGTGTTGGGAAGAGGAGAACGAGGGGCTTCCCATCTCAGGCCCGGGGGCAGGTGGGGACTAAAGCTGTCCCCCACCTCCCCCCATCTGCTGTTAATAATGTTCCTTCCAAGGAGAATTGGTAAACCAGGTAATGGTGTCTGCGGTGATTTCTAGGCTGTAGGGTGTGGTTCTTTTTTGGTTATTTTTTACTTGGCCATCTGAGCTTCTTTGGACTTCTGTCCTTCTGTCCCAAGGCATGGGATGGTCCACAGCTGGTACTTCCCTGTGGCATCCAGGCACTGGCTGTGGACTTGGTGGTTCACAGCCAGGAGTTGCCGCCCAGCGAGATGTGGGATGTGGGATTGGCCGCTGTTGTTTGCCTGGGGGCAGGCACTCCTGGAAACCTTCCCTGCCCCTGGGGCAGTTGTTCGAGCAGGAGCAATCACCCAGGCTTCCAGGGACACTGCAGGGACTGGAACAGCCTCTCGGTACCTTGTTTTCCCAGTGTGCAGTGGGCTGATGGTGTCTATTCTTGCTGCTTCCCAGAGCTACGGGAGAAATAATGAGCCGGGGGATCAGGGAGACGAGGCATCATCGGGGAGCTCAGTCCCACTGGTGCCTTGTCCTCAGCGCACGGGCACTTTCCTTTTCTCTCCTTGCTCTGGTACTGGCAGGCAGGCAGGCAAGGTGAGACTTGTTTCTCCTCCATTCAGAGTGGGCTGTTCATATGGTCACATGACCCATACACCAGTGTCAGAGGCAGGACTGAAAGCAGGTGTGGCCTTCAGGCCAGTGCCCTAACCCTGCAGCACACAGCATACTGGTCTTGCCATTCTGAGTTTTGTGTTTCTTCACCCAGTTATCTAGCACTGCATTCAGTCCGAAGAGAGCGGGAAGCCAGGGGTCCAGACTCAGTCAGCTCTGTTTGCCCAACTTTGTGGCTCTGGGATACCTCTCTGGGTCACTTGTTCGTTCACTGGTTGTTTACTGAGCACAGATGCATGCCTCGTCCTGTGGGAGATGCTGGATCTGCAGACACGAAAGAGGTAACACCCTGGTCACAGGGAACTCACGGTCTGGTGTGGGTGACAGTTTGTAAATAGTCCATGCTAATACAGCAGGCGGGTGCAGTGTCCAAGCAGAGCAAGGTGGGACTCTGGGAGTACAGAAGTAGGCGGTTTGGACCCTGTTGGAGCCTCAGTTTCCCCATCTGTTAAATGGGTGCATTAGACTACTTGGTCTTTGGGGTCCCTCTGTCTTTTACATTCTGTGACTCTTTGTGAAAAGAGTGTAATCCTGAGGGTTAGAACACACCTAGCGTCAACCAAAATTTTATGTTAAAAGTGCTCCCGAGTCAGACGGAGAGAGAGGTGTCTCTTGGGTTCTGTATCTCTTTTCACAAACAATCGTGCATTCTCTGACGGGCCAAATACATTTGTTTTGTATGGCCAGGGAATGTTTTTCTCAGAAGTTGGTTTGGCTTATGGCTGTGTGTCGGTGCCAGCAGGCTGCTTATGGGTCACGGGGTAGAGAGGGATTGAGGGCACGTGTCAGATGTGCTACTGCGGATCTGAGCCAGGACTGGGTGTGATTCCATTGGCTGAGGTGTCCCAGGGAAGCGGCCGCCATCCCTGGTTGGTAAGGCCATGTCTGGCCCATGGGTGTGTCTGTCCTGAGTCTGGGGTTTGTGGGCGCCGCAAATACAGACTGAGCAGGGTGAGGTGGTCGGTGTGGCCCCGAGCCCCTGGACCAGGCTGCAGGAGGGGGGCGCTGGCTGGGGAGGGTTGGAGGGGCCCTGTCCTCCTAGGGCTCCTTTCTGGGCTTCATGCTAGGGAGCTGGGTCAAGGCTGTACAGTCAGCAAGGGGTAGAGCCGGATGACTCCTGAGTCCATGTTCCTGCGTCTTGAAGCTCCCCAGAGAATGAGCTTTTCAGCAAACCAGTGTCTCATTAAGATGAAGCCCCGAGATGCTACATCTTCTGTCGGGTCCAAAGAACTTTCTCATGGTTTCCTGTGGAGTGCTGTGTAGTAGGGACCAGAGCGGAATGTGGGTACAGAGAATGGGCTGAGGGGGATTGCTCCCTCCTCTGCTGTGTGAGTACTGGGGGCTGGGAGGGAGGGAGGTCAGCTTGCCATGTGCGAACGAGCTGCCCAGGATGGCAGGGATGTACGTTAGCTGTTCACACAAACAGAGATACGCCCTTTCCTCCCTCACTGAATTCCCTGCTCTGTAACAGGTACTACTGTGTGCTGTGGGGAGTATAGAGGTTTGACAAAGCCTCTTCCTTGGGAAGTCATCAGTAGAACTGGATACTTAATTTGTGGCCTGGTACAAATTGAAAATGTAGAGTCCCTGCTCATAAATCATTAAGAGTTTCAAGACGGTGACAGCAGAGCATGAAGCTAGGTGTGACGTTCCTGAGACTGTACAGGCTGTGCTCCATGACACTGGTCCTGGTCCTCAGCCTCATGGGGAACCGTAGGGGAAGTACAAGCAAGATAATGGTAGAACAGTGATTTCCCGATGGAGGGGTCTGGGAGGGCTCCTTGGAGAGGTCCCATTTAAAGCTGGAGCTGGAGGTGCTTGAGTGGCTCAGTCAGTTGAGGGTCTGACTCTTGATTTTGGCCCAGGTCATGATTGTGAGATCGAGCCCCATGTCAGGCTCCATGCTGAGCATGGAGCCTGCTTGGGATTCATTCTCTCTCTCTCTCTCTGTCTCTCTCTCTGTCTCTGTCTCTCTCTCTCTCTCTCTCTCTCTCCCCGTCCCTCCCTCCCTCTGCCGCTCCCCTGCTCACGTGTGCTCTCTCTCCCTCTAAAATAATAGTAGTGATAATACTAGTAAAGCTAGACCTGGAGGGATGGCTAAGACTGTGGTGGAGGTGGTGGTGAGGGTGGAGGCAGGGACCCATGGGCGTGGGCAGGGAGTGATGAACTCACGGCTCTGTAGCCTGGCTGGATGGCTGGGTGGTGGTGGGCGGCATTTGGGAGTGTGGACAGGCTGGGCTCAGCCCTCGAAGACCCTCAGATGCCAGCCTCAAGGGAGGCTTTATTCTGCAACCGGCGACTGCTGGGAACTTGGAGATGGCACCGTGGGGCTCTGGGAAGCACTCTGGGGATTGGTCCTCGCTGATGTTCCAAAGTCTCGGAATGCCTCTGATGTCGATGCACTTTACGCTTGTTCTCTCGGTCCTCCCAGGCTGGTGCAGATGAGAAAGCGGAGGTGCAGAGAGGTGTCACGAACCTCGCCTGCGGTCGTAGGTGGTAGAGCTGGGACCCTAGGGATGCGGGGGGGAATCGGGAGGCGGGCGAAACTGTTGAGCTGCCACGGGTACCAGGATGGTGGCAGGGGGGAGAGGTGACCAGGGTGAGAGGGGCTGCAGGTGGGTCAGGTGGACGTGGGCACCTGAGCGCGTCTCACTGTCAGGAGTGCCCCGCAGCCGAAGATCTGCGGTCCTGGTGGGTGGCATCCTGCTGCAGCGGCAAGGGGCGGGGGGGGTCCTGACTTTGAGAAGCTGCCTGTCTTTCTCATCGGTGGATCCTGCTGGTTGTTACCTCTTGGGTTTTGGCCCCAGTCTGTCTCTAAGTTTCTCCTTTTCCTCATCATCACCCTTTGGGCATGTAGAGACCATAGTCTGTTCCTCCAGAGCTTTTCTTTCTTTCTTTTTTGCAACCCCTGGTTCATTCCTCCCCTTCCTACGTTTGTTGTGGTTTTATGCTGCGTATGGTGGCTCGGGTGTGGTGAGCAGCTGGGATAGATGGGATTGACTTTCAGCACGTCTCAGCAGATGCTGTTGGGTTTTGGATCTTCCTGCACTTTTAAGATGTTCATTGTCTGTTGGCCTCCACCCATGGGGGGCTGGTGTGCCCCTTCCCATCATGTGTCTACTGAACCGTGTCCCCACACATCTCCAAGCACCCCCTTGGACGACTCTACTCTTCTACTTGGCACCCCAAGGCCTGCTGTGGTTATTCATGTGACCTCTCCTTGTGAACACCTTTCTTCTGTCCCCAGGGTCGGAAGATCTGATGCTTAGTGTCGAGGGACAAGATGGAGATGAAATAGCCTGCAACTGACCCTGCCTGACCCTTCCTGGGTCTGGAAGCTGAGGCCTACCGTCTCCCAGCCTGGCAGGTGCTTGGTAACTTGACACTGCCTTGCTAATTGTCTGCTGAGATCACAGAGCCCTTGTCACCACCCATCTACAAGGACCACAGTCCCTGACTGGGCCAACTGGTTGAGCCACTGTTCTGGGCACTCATGGGAAACAAGTGGCCTTTGTGGTGAGCTGGTAGACAGAGTGGCCGTCAGCATGGGCGAGGTGGCTGCACACGCAGGCCTTCTGGGCTGGGTGGGGCCCGGGGCAGCCAGCTCTGAGCTGAGAGGCCCACAACGGGCCCCATTTTTCTTGATGTCGGGGGTGTGGGGTACAGAGTTGCAGGGACCACTTCTTTCCCCTTTGGGTTGCTATTGAAGACAGTATTTTCTAGTGGTTTTCTAGTGCCTATATGAAGAGACTTCATCGGTTCTTCTACCTGACATAGGCCTGGGAGGTCACCTGTGGGTTGTGACCCTTCTTCATGGCTGGGCTTTTACCATGTCTCCTTGAGATGCCAACAGAGGAGAAATGAGACTGTAGGAGGTTTGAATGTTTCAAATTTGGCAATTCTTGGCAGTCTCCGAGGGAATCTTTCTCTCACTCCCTTCCTCAACGCAAACCCCAAACATACCACACATTTCAAAAGACCACACACCTCAAGGGGACTCGGTAAGTAATAGGTGACGTGGTTTAATTAGCTTTAAATTATGAAACTCGAGAGGAAGATGTATTTAGTAACAGGGGCTGGGCTGGTCCTTACAGACGCTCTTGCCTCAGAATGCCACGTGCCCCACACGCGCTGATGGTGTAAAGGTGGCTTTGGGCACATGTCTGTCTGTGTGTTGAGACTATTTGACGAGGCTCCAGTGAATGACCTGACAATGAAAAAGTGGCCGGCCCTTTAAAATGGTTCCGGAAGAATCAGTATCATTGACGAAAACTACATTCAACAGTTTTGCCCGACCAACATGACTGATAGCTTTAAGCCGCTCATCTAATCCTGTTCAGATGGGAATCCTGCTTTCTTCTGTCGTCCATCGTGGTATTGTCGCTGCTCCCCACCTTGAAACTTTTTTTTTTTTTTTTTTTTGGCATGTTCTTTCACATTATTTTCCTCTCAAGTCATCTGGAGGCAAGATGTGCTAACACAGATGGGGACAGCCACACAGGAGCTGCTGAAGGACGGGCCCCTCGAGGTCATTTCTCTGTGACTGTGAGAGGCTGAGCAAAGGGGCTCCTGCTGCATTTTTGCCTTCTAGTCATTCAGCCTGCTGTTCCTGCACTTTGCATTTGCTCTGCTGTGCTCCCAACGCCCTCCCCACCCGCCTCTTTCATCTTTGATGTAGTCGCCTTGGACAGAGAGCTCAGAAAATGAAAGAACAAATTGTAGACTCACAATGTTTGCCCCCAAGGAAAGTGCATATTTGCACAAAATCCTGTCTGACGGTTTTCATTTTAGCTAAGAAGTTGGGGGCCCAGCAGGCTGTAGGAAATATGAAAACTGGCGCTTCATGGGCTGCATGCTGATGGTAGCTCCCTGTCGGAGCCCCGTCTGTCACTAGAGATCTGAATTTTTCAGATGAAAATCACTGGCTGGCCACGGGCGACCATCGCCTCGGCCGCAAGCACGCACACGTGCTGCGAGTGGCTTTGGAGCCTGCTTGTCTGCCCCTCAGGGTCTCCTCTTTGTTTTTCTGAAATGTGATGAAATGGAACGTGCTTTTAAAAATAGGTATTTTCTGGGGATGATGTCCTGGCTGGGATTATTGGTTGTGGCGGTCTTCTTTCTGCCCCGTGAGTCCCTTATCTCATCTTGGCTGATAGGACACTGGCAACGGCTGCTTGTGTCCCCCATCCCTCCCCTTTTATTCTTTTTTTTTTTTAACATTTATTTATTTTTGAGAGAGAGTGCGTGCGCGCGCGCGCGAGTAGGGGAGGGGCAGGAGAGACAGGGAGACACAGATCTGAAGCAGACTCCAGACTGAGCTGTCAGCACAGAGCCCGACGTGGGGCTTGAACCCACCCACTGTGAGATCATGACGTGAGCCGAAGTCGGACGCTCAACCGTCTGAGCCACCCAGGCAACCCCCGCTTTTTATTCTTAATAGTCTTTACAAATATATTCCTTTTGATTACTTGTCTATTTGCACACAGGCCACAGATTCTATAGAATTCCTTAACTGTGTTACAGTGTTTTTCCTTAAGAATAATATATATATTTTTTCTGATTACCAAAGCAATGCTCATTAAAAAAAAAAAAAAAATCCAGGAAAAGATTCCAGAACCATGTAACAAGGTAGAAAGCCTGAGTTCCCTTAAACCTGAGTATCTGCTGGGGGCCAACGGCTGGGGGAGAGGCTCAGTGGCCTCAGACGGTGGTCATCCAGGTGGACAGGGTGTTCTAGGGGATCATACTGTGACTGCTGGGTGGGTGAGGATGGGCAGAAGGGTTTGGTTTAGAGGCAGCTTAGCCATAGTTAAAGGTGCAGGGCTCGGAGGTGGGTGCTGCTGAGTCATTAAGGGCTTGTTCCTTAATTTCTCTGAGCTTCAGGGTCCTTGTCTATAAATAGGGGCTAATAACAATACCTCTTTCCTGGAGTGCTGTGAGTTTTCAGTTACGATTTGATGGTTTTTCACAGCTGGCACTGTATTGAGTGTCTGTGTTAGAAAGGGCAGCACAGAGCCTGGCACGGTAGCAGCTGTATTAGTGCCGTGACAAAAAATGTTGATGTTAGGGGTGTGGGGCACAAAGTACCCAGGACAAGATGGCTCAAACCACAGCCATTTATTGTCTCACAGTTCTGGAGGCTGTGAGTCTCCGATCAAGGTGTCGGCAGGGTGATCTTGGGCCACTCTCCTTGGCCTGTAGATGACTGTCTTTGTGTCCTCATGTGTGTGTGCTCACGTCTGTGTCCAAATTTCCTCCTTTTATAAGGATCAGGGCCCATCCTACTGACCTCATATTAGTTGAATCACCTCTTGTTCCCTATCTCTAATGCAATCACATGCTGAGGTACTGGGAACTTAGGACTTAGACTCTGAATTTTGGAGGGGACACAATTCAGCCCTTCATAGCGGTTATTTCTATTATGCATGGTTCTGTAGTGATGAGGGGCCCGGAAACTGGCCTTGGCACTGTCTCCAGCTCTCAGTGTGACCTGGCTCAGTCGTGCCTCATCTGGACATCTGCACAGCATCAGGGCCCGGCTGTACAGGGGTCCTTGTAAGCTCTGAGGCAACTGAAGGTAACTGGGAAACGTGGATCTAACACTACTCTTCAGACTTTAACTGGGGACAGCAGGCAGAGTGACACAGGCTTGGGGGTGTCCTGTCCACTGGAAGGAGGCTGGGTGTGTTTACTGTCGTGACGACCTGCAGATGGCCAGTAGAAAAAGAGCTAGGAGAAGACTGTGACCTTTGGGGGCTGGTACATGTTGGTTTCATTTGTTGTACTCTGTGGTTGTGGATGTGGATTTTGGCTTTTTCTGCTTTGAAATATTTCCTCTCGTTACCCAAGATCTTGTTACTTTTTCTCCTGAGGGCTGCCTGTGTGTAAAAGATAACCTACATCCCTGTGTGCATTAGAAATCCTCCTCTGATTTCTTCCCCCATTTCCTGGGGTTGACTTGGGGCACTTTGAAGACCCTGCGTGGCCAGATTTTGCCTTGGGTGGGTGGGGGGACTTTTCTTTCTGCGTTTGACGAAAGAATGACCATGGGCCTGTTTTCTGAACATGAGAATGTGAAATCGGTTATGCACTCAAGTTGAAGGTTAATGGGAGCACTAGATCCGCTGAAATAGGTGTGAAACTGGAATATGACGGAAGGGAGCCTTTGTTACGGGGTTTTTAGGGAGAAAGATGTTCGAGATGTTTCACGTTTATTTGATGGGATGTGGGGTGCCTGCCAAGGGGAACACTCACAGCCTGCATGTGTTGGTGCAGTGGGTCTGTAGCCCCAGGTGTGCCCTGCTCTGGGTGTGACAGAGGTGAGCATGTCGTACCTGAGTGTGTTTCTGCAGGTGACTACGCGTAGCTGTCCCTTTTGTAATACAGTGTAAAAGGTCCCTGTGGTTTCAGGAATGGATTCTTTCCACCCACTTCTGGAGGTCACCTTTTCAAAATCCACACAAGGCTCTGTGAGAATAAGGAGTGAACCCTCCTGAACAGTGTCTCCTTATTCAAGAGGAAGTGTCTGGGGGCTCTTCTTGGACAGGAAAACCATCTGCTTTGGTCTGGGCTTCCTAGAACCCCTCTGAAAGGCCAAACCCTTCTTTAATGTTCTCTGTTTCTCAGGGCCTCAAAAGAAAAAAATACATAGAGGATCATTGTCCTTTTATTTTACTCTGAGGACCCTTTGGGTGGTCCTGGTCATTTAAAGAATCTTGGAGAAACAGATTGGATTATAGATTTAATTCCAACCAATCATCAATGATAGTAACCTTGCTAAGAGCTGAGCACCTTGTGTTTCTTGTTGGTGGACTTGCCCCTTAGGAACCACCCAGAGGGAGTGTGGTGCATGCCTTCCCTTCTCGGCAGACATAGATACATCCATCACAGGCTCCTTTTTCCACAAGCCCAGGTGTGGCCTCAAGCTCTTTTAGCACAGTACCTGGGATAGTTCTAACAAGACTTGGCAGTTCTTTCAGGAAGGACCGAAGGACCGTTTGCCTTTTCTGGTCTAATCCCAGCACTTCCATTCTGATGGAGAAACCAGAGCCAGTCAGTTGCCTCACTTAGTTGGCAGAGCATTGTTGACCTCTGGATGATGAAATCAGATGTTTCTTTGCCTTCCATGTCCTACGCCAGCATTCGGTGCAGCAGGCCACCCCTCTGACCACTCTCAACCCCACTGCCATCTAGAAGATTCCATTCTCTGGCTTCTCTTGACTCCCTGAGTGGTCTCTGTCTCTTCCAGAAATTTTTATTCCTTCTCCTAGCCTCACAGAGTGTGCATCCCAGGATTTTGTCCTGTGTATGCCCAGAATAGTACTTTCTGTGTGGTTGCTCTATAGGAAGCGCTAGATCCCGCTCTCCCCTTTCCCTGGCTCCTTTCTTACCCAAGGGCTTCGCATTACCAGGTAGTGACCGTGGGCCTGTCACTTACGACCTCCAGTCCCAAGGGGACTGTGTTAGTCTGAAACTCCCCTCACTCCAGACTCCAGTTTCCCACCATCAACAGGCTGTGCGCACAGGGGTTTTCCTTAAGACATCAACTGCAGTACCTTCCCAGATACCCCAACCCAAACTCCTCGCAGCAACCTCCACTCCCCCTCCCCTCCCACATGGTCTCCTTCATCCCTTCCTCTCCACCCCTGCATTGTCCTCATGTTCCATCCCCGTCCACGCCCTGTGAACACTGGTTCAGGGGAGCTCCTTGCGTGAGCATTCCAGCTGTTCGCCACACTTCCAGGCCCTTCCGCTTTATCTTCCTCGTTCACAGTTGCTGGGGACAGTTGCTGAAGCTCATCCCTGCTCTCTTTTTCCTGTGCTCAAAAACAGGGGGTATCCTTGAGTTCCAGGGCTGAGGAGCTGGGGCTTTCGTTTGTAGGAACCAAGGTTATTATTATAGGGTTGTGTGAAGCTAGGTGGGGTTTGGAGCACCCTGTAAGCCCAAAGAGTTTGGACAACTAACTGAGAGAGAGGGAGATAAAGCCCTTGCCTTTTTTCCCCCTTCCTTTCTTTCTTTCTTTTTCTTTTTTTTTTTCTGTGATTAAATGTGTATAATGTAGCATTTGCCATCTTAACCATTTTTTAAAACAATGTTTATTCATTTTTGAGGGACAACACGAGTTGGGGGGGGGGCAGAGACGGGGGACAGAGGATCTGAAGCAGGCTCCACGTTGACAGCAGTGAGTCCGATGTGGAGCTTGAACTCATGAACCACAAGACTGACCTGAGCTGAAGTCAGATGCTCAGCCGACTGAGCCACCCAGGCACCCCTGTCTTAACCATTTTTTATTTTATTTTATTTAAAAAAAAAATTTTTTTTAACCTTTATTTATTTTTGAGACAGAGAGAGACAGAGCATGAACGGGGGAGGGGCAGAGAGAGAGGGAGACACAGAATCTGAAACAGGCTCCAGGCTCTGAGCCATCAGCCCAGAGCCCGACCCGGGGCTCAAACTCACGGACCGCGAGATCGTGACCTGAGCCGAAATCGGACGCTTAACTGACTGGGCCACCCAGGCGCCCCTTAACCATTTTTTAAATGTAGACTTCAGTGGTATTAAACACATTCATAATGTGCTACCACCCCCACCATTTATCTCCAGAACTCTTCAATCTTGCAAAATTGAAACTCTACCTGTTAAACAGTAATTCCCTATTTTTTCCTCCTCGCCCCAGCCCTTGACAACTGTCATTCTACTTTCTATGTCTATGATTTTGATTATTTTAAGTACTTCTATAAATGGGATCAAGCAGTGTTTGTCTTTTTTGTGTGACTGGCTTATTTCACTTAGCGTAATGTCCTCAGGACTCATCTGTGTTGTAGAACATGTGTGGATTTCCTATTTTTTTAAGGCTAAGTAACATTCCGATGTATATATGCCCCACATTTTGCTTACCCATTCATCCAGCAATGGACACTTGTACTGCATTTTAGATATTATGAGATATTTAGATATTTAGTTGTGTTGTGTTTTAGATATTATGAGAAATGCTGTCAACATGGGTATTGGGATATTTCTTTGAGACCCTGCTTTCAGTTTTTTGGGGTATATTCCCAAAAGTGGACCTACTGAATCATGGGGTAATACTATTTTTACTTTTTTTTGGAGAAACCACCACTAGTTACCATAGTGGCTCTTCCATTTTATATTCCCACCAACAGTGCACGAGGGTTCTCATTTCTCTACATTGTTTTTTTGTTTTTTGTTTTTGTTTGCTTTGTTGGTAGTAGCCATCCCAAGGGGTCTGAGGTAGTATCTCATTGTGGTTTTGATTTGCATGTCTCTAAGGATGAGTGATGTTGAGCATCTTTTCATGTGCTTGTGGCTGTTTGTGCGTCTTCTTTGGAGAAATGTCTATTCAAGTCATTTGCCTATTTTTTTAAAAGTATTTTTATTTATTTTGAGAGAGAGAGAGAGCGAGCGCAGAGGAGGGGCAGAGAGAGAAAATCTCAAGGAGGGTCTGCACTGTGCAGGGCTCGAACTCACAAACTGTGAGATCATGACCTGATTCAAAATCAAGAGTTGGAGGCTTAACCAATCACGCCACTCAGGCACCCCATTTGCCTATTTTTGAATCAGCTTTAAAATTTTTAAAAAATTTTTATTTTGTTTTATTTTGTTGTTTTAGGAGTTCTCTATCTGGGTATTAATCTTTTATCATATATGTGACTTGGAAATATTTTCTCCCTTTCTGTGGGTTGCATTTTTATTCTGTCAGTAGTGCCTTTCAGTACTCATTATGTCTTTCTCTTTTGTTGCCCATGCTTTTGGTGTTGTATCTAAGAAAATATTGCCAAGCTCAATGTCATGAAGCCCTATATTTTATTATAAGAGTTTTATAGTTTTAGCTCTGGGTTGGACTTGATATTAGGACTTAGATTAATTTTGAGTTAATTTTTGTTTATGGTTTTAGGTAAGGGTCCAGATTCATTTTTGCATGTATATATATCCAGTTTCCCCAGCATGTTTTGTTTTGTTTTGTTTTGTTTTGTTTTGTTTCGTTTCATTTCATTTCATTTCATTTCATTTCATTTCATTTCATTTCAGAGTGCATGCAAGCAAGGGAGAGGGGCAGAGGGAGAGAGAGAGAATCTTAAGCAGGTTCCATGCTCAGCACAGAGCCCGATGTGGGGCTCAATCCTATGACCCTGGTGTTATGATCTGCTCTGAAATCAAGGATTGGATGCTCAACTGACGGAGCCACTCAGGTGCCCCTCCCAGCATCATTTCTTGAAAAGACTGTCCTTTCCTCATTGAATGGTCTTGGCACTTGTCAGGAGTATTTGAGCATTTATGGGAAGGTTTATTTGTGTTCCAAATTAGCTTTGAAATTAGGAAATATAAGTCCTCCAGCTTTATTCTTCTTTTTCATGATTGTTTTGGCTATTTGGGGTTCGTTGAGGCTCCATATTAATTTTAAGATGGGCTTTCTGTTTCTGCAAAATAGGTCTTTGGGATTCTGATAGGGACTGCGTTGAGACTATAGATCATGTTGTCTGATGTTGGCATCTTAACAAAGCCCTTGCTTTTTTATTTATTTCCTTGTGTTTTGTTGCTGCAGTGTTGTGTTTTGAATAAGAGTACTGAAAAAGGAGTTTCCGGGAGAGGCCAGCAGTGAAGAGTAGGGGAGTTACGGCAGCTGGGGATGACGTACAGTGGAGTCAGGGAGCAGGGGGACTTGGATCTCCGGGGCAGGTTAGCATGTGTAAGCAGTTCCTGCCCAGTTACAAAGTACTTTCAGCATCTGTTACTTTATTTGCCCGGCACAATAATCAGTGAAATACAGATAAAGACTTTTTATAGCTCTGGCGTATAGATGAGGAAACTGAGGCTCAGAAAAAATAATTTGCCCCTGGTCACCCATTAGGTGACCAAACCAAGGAGAGCCCAGGTCCATCCAGCTCCTGATCCTGTGCCCTTTGTCGTGTGTACTGTGCAGTCACTGTGTACCTCCCACCCCTGTGGCAGGGGTCATGGTGGGTTCAAACTCAGCAGGAACGTTGTGAGGAGGGAGAAGTTAGTGGTTCTCCATGGTCTCAGAGTCCTGGGGACCCAGGCTTGGTGGTCAGTAATCTTCAAGGTGCCCTGCAAAGCAGATGAGGAGGGTGCTGTTGATGCTGCTGAAGGAAGAGGGGCAGAAGTGGCAGCTCATTGCTGATGAGAGCAAGACCTTTCCTCTTTGCCCTTTGTGGACTGAACGTCCCTGACCTGTCCAGCTTGGGTCTCGTGTCCTTGCCTACTTTGCAGCTTACGCCCTGAGACTTGGGCTGTTCCCAGAGCCATCATTTCCTCTGGCTGACTCCTCAGCCTACCTGATCTGAGATTAATGGAAAATGGCCATTTTGGGGGATGACGTAGCATTAAGGGGACGGTGGGAGGGAAATGTTTTGCAGTTCTTTTGCGTTCAGTCTGAGCATTAGAATCATGAACAGGTTCCCCAAGCCCCATTGGTTCATTCTATTTCCTGCTGCCTTCTAAGCCAGGGTGGAAATACCTATCTGGCTTGTTCCAGAGATTGTGCTGGTCTCCCTTGGGTGGGTCAGGATGATCTGATGGCCAGAGGAGTGACAAGGTTGGAGGGGTCGAAGCCAGGAGCAGAGGACAAGGCTGGCGGCTGAGGAGTGGCAGAGATGACTAGAACCCATCTTTCTCTTGTTTCTCTTCTTCCTTCCCGCTGTTGGAAAGATAACCTTGGCCTCAGTGCCAAATGCTGGCGCATAAGCCACTTTTTGGCACAGCCCTGCCAGAGTTTCTAACCCATCAGTTGTGACTCCTCACCTGAGCATTGTCACTGAGTAGGGGGATGGCTGCTCACAGCCTCTGCTGTCCACTGGGACAAGGAACTGGTGAGTTTTGTTTTTTTCTGATCTTATTGCAAAGGAAGTAATACAGGGCTGGTAGATAGGAGTCTTGTTTGAATCTGGATCCGCTTACTAGCTTTGTGGACGTGGGTGAGTTACTTGGCCTCTTTGAGCCTGTATTTTGCCATTTAGAAAATGAGTTGTTAATAGGCCATTTCTCATAGTGTTGTTGGGGTGATTAAATGAAATAATCCATATAAATAGTACTCATCTGGGACAAGTACTTCATAAATGTTAGCTGCTATGAGTAGTCAGAACTCGGTGATTAGTATATTCAAGAAAAGCTTGAGCCCAAACGTGTAAGGTGGCGAGTGCTCGTTGGTAGCTCTCCCTGTCACTCTCTGACTCATGTCCATCGGTCTCTTTGATACCCAGGAAGTTCAGGGTGTAAGTGGAGTGCAGGTACAGTTTGCACTTGCTGTTTCTCTACTTGAAATAATCCTTCAGCATTCTGCACTTCCTTCAGGTCTCTGTTCAGATGTGACCTCAGAGAGACAACCCTCCCCCCGCCATTGTATCACAGTGCCTATCTCTTCACCACACCCCAGTCACCTTCCATCTTACTGTGTAGTATTTTTCTTGGTAGTACTTATTACCTGACGCAGTCTGCACTTGTTTATTAGTGAGGCTGTCCTCTTCCGCCCCCACTCCTGTGAGCTCCGTGTGAGCTCCATGAGCTCTCTCGTTCTCTGCTGCACCCCCAGGACCTCCTAGCACAGTGCTCACTGAGCATTTGGTGAATGAATGGGCTCTGTGCTCCCCCCGGGGCAGACGTGCCCACCGAGGGGTGGTGTCTGATGCAGAGTGCCCTCACTCCGTCTCTCTTGAGGTGGGCTGACCGGTGCCCGTGTGTAGGTAGGTGGTAGCGAGGACTGTGAGAAGGTTTGGGGCGGGCTGGAATGATGCCAAGCATGCAGAGAGCACTCTGGCTTGTTCCATGTGACTCAGAAACTAGAGACCCGCAAGGAAGGCCAGGGATGGATTGGAATTGGCCATGGCCAGGCAGAGTGGTGGAAGAGGGGAAAAGAGGCCTCCTTATCCTACAGGCAAAGAAACAGGTGGAGTGTTAAGAGTTAGGGTTTATGGAGTGCGTGCCCTGTGCCTGGCTCTGCCCTCAGGGCTTTACCTCTCTTTACTCACTCAGTCCTCAAACCCATCATTCTTCCTGTTTTATATTTTATTTTATTTTATTTTATTTTATTTTATTTTATTTTATTTTATTTTATTTTATTTTATTTTATTTTATTTTATTTTATTTATTTTATTCTATTCTATTCTATTCTATTCTATTCTATTCTATTCTATTCTATTCTATTCTATTATTTTGTGTTTTTAAGTTTTCTTTATTTTCGTTATCTCTATACCCAACATGGGGTTCGGACTCGCAACCCTGAGGTCAAGAGTCGCACCCTCCACCCGCTGAGCCAGCTGGGTGCCCCTTCCTGTTTTATGAACGAGGACGTGAGGCACAGAAGGTGGAAACAACTTGCTCAGGATCACACAGCGCAGGGGGCTTGCGCTGACACCCTGCAGTGGTGCAGGGCGGTGCCTCCGGTTGTAGTCTGTGTAGAGGACGTGGCCTCTTCTCCCTTTACTGAGGAGTGGAGGGGGAGTCCTAGTTGAGAACAGGAGGGAGCTGGCAGTGCCAGGTGCCTTGTGAGAGCTGCTTCCTGCCCACGGTGACTTAATTCTAGGGCAGATGTGCCACAGTGAGCTGTCCATCTGCAGCATCGTGGAGGCTCGGCTGCCCCTTAGGTGTTCGTGCTTCTCTGGTTCCCTGTTCCCTCTTGCTGTGTCCTCTTGGCTGCTGTGCCAGGCAAATAAGCTGTCACAAGGGTAGCAGCCCTGAGCTGTGATTTGGGGGATGCTGCTCAGGCTTGGTCACGTTCATTGGTGGAGAACATGCCCCTAGATCATTGTGTTTTTTGAAAAAAAATTATTTATATTTTTTAAATTTACACCCAAATTAGTTAGCATATAGTACAACACTGATTTCAGGAGTAGATTCCTTAGTGCCCCTTACCCATTTAGCCCATCCCCCCTCCCACAACCCCTCCGTAACCCTCAGTTCTCCATATTTAAGAGTCTCTTCTGTTCTGGTCCCCTCCCTGTTTTTATATTATTTTTGCTTCCCTTCCCTTATGTTCATCTGTTTTATATCTTTAAGTCCTCATATGAGTGAATTGGTCTTTCTCTGACTAATTTCGCTTAGCATAATACCCTCTAGTTCCATCCACGTTGTTGCAAATGGCAAGATCTCATTTTTTTTGATTTCCGAGTAATACTCCATTGTGTGTGTGTGTGTGTGTGTGTGTGTGTGTGTGTGTGTGTGTGTGTGTGTGTATACACCATATCCTGTTTATCCATTCATCCATCGATGGACATTTGGGCTCTTTCCATACTTTGGCTGTTGTTGATAGTGCTGCTATAAACATGGGGGTGCATGTGACCCTTCGAAACAGCACACCTGTATCCCTTGGATAAATGCCTAGTAGTGCAATTGCTGGGTTGTAGGGTAGTTCTGTTTTTAGTTTTTTGAGGAACCTCCATACTGTTTTCCAGAGTGGTTGCACCAGCTTGCATTCCCACCAACAATGCAAAAGAGATCCTCTTTCTCCACATCCTTGCCAACATCTGTTGTTGCCTGAGTTGTTAACGTTAGCCATTCTGACAGGTGTGAGGTGGTATCTCATGGTGGTTTTGATTTGTGTTTCCCTGATGATGAGTGATGTTGAGCATTTTTCATGTGTCGGTTGGCCATCTGGATGTCTTCTTTGGAGAAGTGTCTATTCGTGTCTTCTGTCTATTTCTTCACTGGGTTATTTTTTGGGTGTTGAGTTTGATAAGTTCCTTATAGATTTTGGATACTAACCCTTTATCTGATATGTTGTTTGCAAATATCTTCTCCCATTCTGTCAGTTGCCTTTTAGTTTTGCTGATTGTTTCCTTCCCTGTGCAGAAGCTTTTTAGTCTGATGAGGTCCCAGTAGTTCATTTTTGCTTTTGCTTCTCTTGCCTCCGGAGACGTGTTGAGTAAGAAGTTGCTGCGGCCAAGATCAAAGAGGTTTTTGCCTGCTTTCTCCTTGAGGATTTGGATGGCTTCCTGTCTTACGTTTAGGTCTTTCCTCCATTTTGAGTTTATTTTTGTGTCTGGTGTAGGAAAGTGGTCCAGGTTCATTTTTCTGCATGTTGCTGTCCAGTTTTCCCAGCACCACTTGCTGAAGAGACTGTCTTCATTCCATTGAATATTCTTTTCTGCTTTGTCAAAGATTATTTGGCCATACGTTTGTGGTTCCATTTCTGGGTTCTCTATTCTGTTCCATTGATCTGAGTGTCTGTTTTTGTGCCAGATCATTGTGTTTTAGTAGGAAACTCTTAACACCCATCCCAATCTCCCTCCCCCTCCTCCCCTCCCATCCCTGCAGTGACAGCCTAGCCTCTTTCCCAGGGAGCCCACCAGACCCTGCTTTGGGCCACCATCTGTGCTTTCTAGGTTCAGAACTGTAACCCAGCCCAGCTGTGAGGTGACAGAAGAAAACAGGACCTTTTCTGTTGTTTTGGGTGACAGAAAGCCAGAAGCAAGGAGAAGTGTTCCCACCTGGTGCCAGGTTGATGGTCCCAGGTCCTCCTCCTGCTCCCATCCTGGAGCTTAGCCCCCCTGACGGGAGATGACAAAGCCTCCAGGAGCCTTTTCCAGCTGATGAGGGGGAGCAAGCTTTCTGACTGCTGTTTTTAATCTCTGGAAAATCAACGAACTTCCATCTTCCTCTTGTTCCTTTCGGGGGTGGGGGGGGGGGAGAATCAAACGGTCCGACAATGAGAGAAGCATCTTTATTTTAATCTTACTGAGTGATCAGTTCTGGGTGTGCATGTGTTGTTTTCCCTACCTGTTCCTACTTTCGCTTTGGGGCATTTGTGGCGGGAGATGGAGGTGGGTCACAGATTACAACACTGACGTCTGAGTTTCCTCAGGATCAGGTAGTTCAGTTCCTTAGCTCCTTATCTCATGGATGATTCCAGAGTCCAGCGGGAGGGGGTTAAGGAGTGAGCCTCAAGCCCAGCAGGCATCCGTCTTCACACTCCCCCCATGCAGATCTCACCTGCACACTTGGATGTCAACCCTCCATTTAGCCAGGAAAGGCACACCCCCATTCACCTTTGAAAGAGGGGCTACTGGTTTTTATCATGACCCCAGGAAGGGAGAAGTAAGCATCCTTAACTGTGATATTTTAGCAAGTTCATTATCCTTGTCCTAAACTTGGCAGAGAATACTACAGCTGTATCTCAGTGGGGAAAACTAAGTCTTCACTTAAAAACCTGACACTTAGGGGGGTGGCTTATGTATACCAGAGGTACATCATCACTTGACCCATGACAGCAGGTCAGGGATAAGGTGAATTGCCTGTCCTGAGGCAGGCACGTGGGGTGCACGAAGCAGGACTTCCTTCACTGATAGGCCAGGCTCTGGCTGCTCCATTCCGGGGCTGTGGTCACCCCATACCTCTCTGACATATTGAGTCTTGCCAGCCTCCCACTTTGGGTCTCGGTATCCACAGCCTTGGGTCATATTTTTATTTTTTAAAGGAAAAGTATTAAAAAAATTTTTTTAATGTTTATTCATTTTTGAGAGAGAGAGAGAGAGAGAGAGACAAAGCATGAGTGGGGATGGGCAGAGAGAGAGGGAAACACAGAATCTGAAGCAGGCTCCAGGCTCTGAGCTGTTAGCACCCCCACCGTGGGGCTGGAACCCATGAACCACGAGATCATGACCTGAACTGAAGTCGGATGCTTAATTGACTGAGCCACCCAGGCACCCCACCTTGGCTCATATTTTTAAACGGAAGGAGAAGCTGAGGCCCTGGTGTGTGTGTGTGTGTGGGGGGGCATTGCTGCACTGACCCGTGATTCTGCAAAAGGACTTCTCAGCAGCCAAAGTACCTCCCGCCAGCAACTCCTGAGGTCCTCAGAAGCAGGGGAGGTGTTCTCTGCACAGCACGAAGCACTTTTCGTGCTCTTGCCGCCTTCCTCATCTCTGCAGCTCACAGAGTTGGTGCCTCTTGAATGAGGGTGCCTCTGCTCTATGACCTGCCACGCACCCAGCACTGGCATGGCTGTTGGGGTGGACGGGAAGCAGCAGCACTTGTCAGGGCCGTGGAGCCATGACTCCTCTCACTCCCTTTCTTCCCAGTTTCAGTCACCTCTCTGGCTTAGCTTACAGTGCCTGTCGAGTGTGTTCTTGGTGGGGGAAGGAAGGCAAGGAGGGGACAAGCCCACTGTAGGGGGCATCCAGGCTGTAAGGCCATGGGCAAGGCTGGCTCCACTCTGAGACTTTTCATTTGCACAGCAGGATAGGCTCTGCCTGTGTTGCTTCCAGGCTGAGTTGGTTTCTCAGGTGCTTGTCCAAGCTCACCATCCTCCAGGGCCAGCTCCAGGCTGCTTCCTCCATGAAGCCTCCCTTGACTGCCCTTCTACCTTCAGAGCCTGGCAGCAGTGTTGTGTGTAGGGATCAGGAGCACAGCCCTGGGGCTAGACTGGGTTTGTGTCCTGTTCATACCCTTACTCGTCCTTCTATCAGGACCTTAGGCAAATTTGTTAATTTTGCTAACCCTTAGTTTTCTACTCTGTAAAATGGACCTAATGGCAGCCTCAGGGTTGCTTTAGGAATTCCTAAAGTGCTTGGCACAGCTGGACACTAGTGCTCAGTGTGTATTAGCTGCTATTATTATTATTGTTAGTGAGTACCATATAGTCTGGCAGTCTGTTCATCCTGCACTGTTTGACCTTGTCACTCTAGTACCGCCATGACTTTCAATAAGCAGAGGATTGAAAATGGCAGGGTTGGAAGGCCTGGTTTGACCACGGTGGCAGCAGCTGGCACTTGGAGCGCTGGCTGTGCCAGGTGCTGTCTCAAGTCCTTTTCACATTAACTCAGTAGATTCCTGTTAGGAAAGTATTCCTCCTAGCCCATTTTACGGATAAGCACATGGAGGCAGGGAGAGCTGAGTGGCTTTCCCAAAGGCACACAGTGGCTAAGTGGCAGAGTTGGGGGAGTTCAGCCCAGGCAGGCTGGCACCGCTGTGGGCGTTCTAGTCAATACTGCCTTCATTTAAGGTTGAGGCACCCCGGCTCAGAGAGGGGAAGGGACTTCTGCACGGTTTCACAGCAGCTGAGTAGCCTCCTGAGCCCCTGGCTTGTCTTCTTTTCACCAGGCCTGGCCCAGGGCCTTGCAGGGCTCAGGCGTGCGTCAGGAACCTGGTGGACACGTGCAAGCACACGAGCGATTGGGTGCCCTCGGTCATCTGCCTGTGACCTGGGGGAGGGTTCCAGGACCTCCTGGCTAGAGCCCCCAGGAAAAGAGTGGCTTGCCTGCTCCCTCCTGCTTCCCAGGTGCTTGGGGGGGGGGGGGCTGGTTGTCATGTCCTCCCGGCCTCTCCTCACCCTCCCGGAGCACAGGGAGGACTCTGTGTGCTGGCTCAAGGCTGGAACAAGTCCCTTTGGTGCCTACAGGTTTCATGGGGAGGAAGCGTGAGTCACTGGGGCCTTTATGAGCTCCAGGTGAATGGAAGGGGTGTATTAGGTGACAAGCTAAGCTTGTCTCTTTTGGGCCCCACAGGCTGCGGGAGGTGGCCTTGTTGGAGGACTGGGGCATTCTGTTATCGCTTGGGTGATTTTACTGGAAGTTCTTTTGAAGTGGTCTCCCTGACCCAATGGGGCTGAGTCACAGAGTAAACACAATTAGCAGGGGCTGGGCTCTTGGGAAGGATGCAGACAATGCGTGGGTCCCACGGCTTGCTGGCTGCCTTTCGGGGCCTCTGCCACGGTTTGCGTTGGTTTCCCACCCGATGACTCCGGTCATCCCTGCTGCCCTGCTGCCCTGCGTTTATTCTGTCTGTCGACCACATGCCCTCGGGAACTTGTTGGAAATGCAGAGTCTCAGGCCCCCGTCGTCTCCCCACATTAGAACCTACATTTTGCTCGGGTCCCCGGGTAGCCCCCATGGCAGGAAAGAGCTCCCTTGTGTCCCTCTGTGGTCTACATGTCCATGAAAAGCTGGGCTTATGCCCTGCTCTCCTTTCCTGGAAACGTTTCCAGACCATCGACTTCTGGGTCCTCTCAGTTTGTGGGGGTGCCCTGAGTGGTGGTGTCGTGCGGGGATGTGGGAGGGCACATGGGGAGGGAGTGGGGGCAGTGCCAGCGTGGGAGCCGGGTTGATTCTACAGCCCTCACTGGCCTGGGCCTCTCTGCCAGGTGGGGGTATGCTTTAGGTTTCAGGGCAGGTGGGGTGTGAGTGCCTGCATGGAACTCCTGGGGGAATTGGGGGTGGCTGGGAGGCGTGTGCCTGTGAGAGGAGGCTGCTGTTGGCCTCCAGACTCGATTGTGAAACCCCAGAGGTAGATGACGCCTGACACCCGCCCTTCAGAAGCCACCGGCTTTGAAAGGACACCGCGTGACTTTGGAGGAGAGTGACTCCTCTTGCCTTTTCCCGACATCCTGACCACACAGGCTTTTTAAGACAACAATAGCAGCAGAGACAAAGCATGACCAAGACAGCGTCGTCTTCGGGCCTTTTTTCCCTCGGAATGACGTCTAAGGCCCTGGGAACATTGTAAAAACTGGGCCCTGTCCAATTTTAATCACTCCCTGCCGGCCCCCAGCTCCTAGGAGCCCTGCCAGCCGACTCGGGTGGTGATGCCCAGAGATGCAGATAGAGATGTCATGCTGCCCCCAGGTCAGGCCCCAGAACCCCAGCAGGACTTTGGGGACAGAGAAGAGGGACAGAATGTGTTGGTTGGCCAGTTGACTCCCCCAGCCAGGGAGGGAGATGGGCGGAGAGAGACAAGGGCGTCTGCCAAGTTTAATTAACAGTGGAAACTGGCCGTGGGGGAGGAGGGAGGCAACTTGATGAGGAGGGGCGCTTTACTGGAAGATGGGGCTCTGCCGATGCCAGTAGTGAGGAAGAGGCAAGGCGTTCCTGCGAGGAGCGGCTGCTGGAGCGCAGGGCCGTGCTGTCACAAGCACGATCCAGCTCAGAGATCCGCAAGGTGTGAGTGGGAGAGTTTATTTGCGCTTGCTTTTCTGAGTGGGCATCTTTTGAAAACAGTCCACCAACATACCAGCTGGCTAGCCTTCCTCGTCCCTATAAAGAAAAAAACAATTAAGAAATTGGCAATTGAGTTGAGAAAACAGGCATTGTTACGTTTTTGTCCTCTGACATACCAGCGGATTGCCTGAATTGCATCTGACATTGCTTCGTGGATCCTTATGCAATGTTTGATGTTTATGGCGTGGGAAGAGAGATGATTTAAGAAACTTGTGGTGCTCGTTGTTTTGTTGGGACAAAAATGCAGAAACGTTGAATGGACAGCAAAATGAATTGTGTGGGTCGGACTTGAAATATGGGAGGTATTTCACTGAATGTTGCTACTCGTTTTTTGGTGGGATCAAGGAATTTCAGGGCTGAACAGGGTTTTCTAGTTCCTTTTCCCTTCAAGTGATGTGCAGAACCGTGCTGTGGTCTCCCTGCCAGGTGGGCACGGGGCCTCCGTGAAGTGAACGCGTGTGTCGAGGGGGGCCCTGCCCTTCCTAGGTATCTGCAGACCGAGCCAGCCCTGTCTGTCAGGCGCCCCCACCCGCAGCTTTTCTCCGGCACCTACCTGCTGTGTCCATTTCTGGTGCCAGAAGCTGTGTTGAACAAACAGATCCCTTTGACAGTCCCTTCTGAAGACACAACGTCTTCAATCCACCCTAAACACCTAAGGTCTTAAGAGAGTCTCAGAAAATTCGGCCACAAGGCCACTGGTCACCCTGGCCACTGTCCTAGTTCTTGCTATTATGAAAGTCCCTTTTCCTTGTGTTTTCTCTTTGCTCTCCGCTTTTGTCTCTTTTTCTGGTGGGCGTACCTGCCAGCTCTCCCGCCTACCATTATGCCAGGGCTGCCCGGCTGTCTGCCCTTCCTCTCCTCCCCCCAGGTTTTCCCGTCTGCTCAGGGTCATCTGTCACCCTGCTGGTCTCTCCCTTCCCCGCCCCCACGGGTCTCCTTCTTTCTCTCCCCTGTTTACCCCCATCTCTTCATCCCTTTGCTGTCCCTTTGGGGAGTGCGCAGGTATCAGGTAGCTAGTGAAGAGTTGAGGTGGGAGATGGGGCGCCTGGGTGGCTCAGTCAGTTGGGCGGCCGACTTCGGCTCAGGTCATGATCTCGCGGCCGTGAGTTCGAGCCCCGCGTCGGGCTCTGTGCTGACCGCTCAGAGCCTGGAGCCTGTTTCAGATTCTGTGTCTCCCTCTCTCTGTGCTCCTCCCCCGTTCATGCTCTGTCTCTCTCTGTCTCAAAAATAAATAAATGTTAAAAAAAAAAATTTTTTTTAAAAGAGTTGAGGTGGGAGAGAAGAAACTTTGACATCTGGCCCCCACGTTTCAGGTCCTGGAGCCCTAGATCTCATTAGTTCTTGGCTGCTTTCTCACATGGGAGCCCTGAGGCTTATGCAAAGGCTTTACTGCAAAAATCTTGTCTCTCGCTCACCCGCTCTGCCTGATACACACACTTCTTCACTGTGTAGTTTTGTGCAGGACAAAACCCTGCATTCCTGCTGTTACCTTGTTTTCTTTGACCCACCGCCTGCGCATGGGTGCTTTTCTCAGCTCCCAAGGTAGTCTCGGTCGGCTTGCCCTCTTAACACTGTGTCCCCTGTAGCCACAAGCAAAGCATGCAGTCAGGGGGAACGTGTAATCCTGACATGGGACAGGGGAGAGGACCTCAAAAGCTGTCTGGCTGAACCCCATCCTTGTTCAGGTCGGGAGCACAGTTCCAGGAAACAAGTGACTTGCTCAGTGGATGAGAGCTGGGTTCAGAAGCTGGGTTTCTTCACCCAGAGGTTTTACTGATGCCAGGCAGGTAACATCCTAGCCTTGGAAGCTGTGGTGTGGTGCTTGTGTGCCCACCTCAGGGGTTAACAACGTTAAGTGTTGGCCAAACAAAGGGCACGTACTGCTCCCTGGCTTTGGTGACCGTGTAATTGCTCAAAATTTTATAAGTAACTTTTAATAAGGGGGCAGGCACTGACTACATCATTAACGACTGAGCTTGAATATAGTCAGAACGCGAGAGCAGAACAGTCGGGCAAAAAGAACAAATAGTTCATAGATGTTTAGCTTCTCCTCTCTTGCTGTCTGCATGGAAGCCAGCGTCAGGTTGATAAAGATCTGTAGGAAATCCCGAGACCCTATTTTAGCCTGGGGCATATGTTGCTCCCTTGCTAAGCTTTTCCCCAGATGTCTTAACAAGAAGCCATCTGACTGGCTCCAAGTTCTCCTCTGTCTGTGCGTAGACAGGTCTCCAGGGCAGGAGGGTGGCGGAAAGGCGAGGTGGGACATCGGGCAGAAACACCAGAGACTAGGCCCTGCTGACCACACCTCCCCTGCCCGCCCCTTAGATCTGATTTCTAGTCCCTGACGTGGTGTTGGTTCTCAGTTTGGCGTTGACTGAAGACCAGTTGGTCCGACAGTGGTTTGGGCTTAGTAACAAATGGTCTGTCCTTCTGTCCCCAGGCTCCACCTACAGCGTCTTGTCCATCATGCCCTCAGACTCAGAAAGCAGCAGCTCCCTCAGCAGTGTGGGTGAGTACCACCTGGACACCCTTCCTTCCTGGAGGGCACCGGGTAGGTGGGGGGTCTGGGTGTGAGCCGAGGTAGCCCTGAGTCTATGGGATGGGAAGTTGGCCTCCCCTTTCAGATCATTCATGGGGTCATCTCCTATTGACTCCATTCACATTTTCTCCATCAGCGATCTATCCTCTTCTTTAAAAAATTATTATTATTATTTTTTAATGTGTATTTATTTTGAGAGAGAGATGGCGCCATCAGGGGAGGGGCAGAGAGAGAGGAAGAGAGAATCCCAAGCAGGCTCTGCACCGTCAGCACAGAGCCCTATGTGGGACTCGATCTCATGCCCATGTGATCATGACCATGAGATCATGACCTGAGCCAAAATCAAGAGTTGGACACTCAACCGACCTAGCTACCAGGTGCGCCAGCAATACATCCTCTTAACAGAGGAGGGCAGAAATCTGGTTATGGTGTTAGAATGGAGGCGGGTGGTAGGGGAGGCCGTGCTTCACCATTTCTTCACTTTGTCAGAGCGTGGGGCTTCTCAGTGAGCTGTTGTCCCCCTGACCCAGGCTTTGTACTTCAGTGACCACTGTCCATGAGAAAGGCCCCTTTTGGGACTGTCCTTTGTAAGCAGGAACAGCCCTCTGGGCAGTGTATTGCCCTAGGGACAGGGGTAGCCAGTCCAAGTGTTTCCAGAAGCCTTTACTTTACTGAAGATATCTCAGCAGGAAGGTTCTCATGGTCTCGTAGCCTTCCCACACCTCTGTTACCTGTTCCTGTGTTATGTGCCCTCTGTTTAACACCCTCGTGCGGTTTCTGATGTCCTGATCTGACCTTGATGGATGCGTACACCTTCAGTGCAGAGTCCTGGAGTTTCCGAGTCAGAAGGGCTCACAGAGGTCATCTGGTCCAATTATTTTATTTCTTCCACATAGACAGATGGGGAAATTGACACTGAGAGAGGGCAAGTCTCATGTCAGAGAGTCCAGACCCAGCTGGGGGCAGACCTTTCATGCGTTAATTCGACTGACACTTACAGAACACCTCTGTAACGCCAGAAGTGGGCTTGGAATGCAGTGGTGAGTGAGGCAGACGGTGGTCCTCGTGCTTGTGGATCTTTGGGTCCAGGGGGAAGACGGTTTCATAAGTAAATACAACATGTGAGGTCAGTCCAGTAAGAGAGCTACAAGCAGGGAGGTACTGTATTCGTTTTCTAGGGCTGCCATAGCATAGTACGACAAACCGAGTGGCTTATGTAACAGAAGTGTATTCTCTCATAGTTAGTCTGATGGCATCAGGCACGGTCTGTCCCAGGCACCTCTCCTTCTTTCTGCCAAGGGTGCTGGCAATCCTTGGTGATCCTTAGCTTGTAGATGTATCATCCCAGTCTCTGCCTTTGTCTTCACATGGTATTCTCCCTGTGTGCATGTCTGTCTTCAGATTTCTACTTTTTCAAGGGACACTAGTCCTACTCCAGGATGACCTTATCTTCAGTGTCTGACTGTATCTCTGGTAAAGTCACATTCACATTTACTGCGGTCAGGATTTCAACATTTTGGGGAGGACACAGAGCAGCCAATCAGTTTCCTTCCTCCCTGTCTGGGAGGACTCCTCCGGGACCACAGGACAGAACTTCAGTGTTTATTACTTTGTGCTGTCTGCTAGGAGTCCATCGACTCAATGAAGGGGTTGTTGGAATTTTGAACACGGGACTGGCTTCCGGGAATCCTGTGGGGTGGGGCAGTCAGGATGAATGGAACGCTGTCATGGGGCTTTTGTAAACCTGAGGGGTTGAATCCTGAGTGCACCTCTCCTGCCTCATGCTCTGCTCTGTTGGCTCCCTGTTCCCCTTGGAAACGAGGTGCAGTGATCTAACAGATACCTGACAAATTCATTCACATCGACACTTCAGGGCTTACAGTGGTTATCTTTCCTGGGAACATTTGCATCATTCTCTCCAAAGACAGTGGGATTACTGAAACCACAGCAGTTATTGTTAGTAGTGGAATTTCAAGGAGGAGTAGGAGTAGGTATTTTTTATGCAGCCGGACTTCCGTAAACTCTGGAAGAAGCTTCATGTCACTGACCCGACCTTTGGTTCTATGCGTACCTGGAGCTGGTTCGGCCCTTGGGATGGAGGGGTGAACACTGTCCCCAGGTACTTGTTGACAAGCAGGCAGTGCTGTGCAGAACGTCCTGTGTAGGCTGAGCCTTGCTTGTTGGTGCCTGGATTTTGGATGCTGAAAGGCCTGGTTGTATCCCTTTGGGTCAGACCCTCCTCAGTTCACTGGGACCCAAGTGTTGCTTTTCTTGTTCTTATGCAGTTGACATCATCCTTGGGGTGAGTGGCCCCATTTTTGTGCAGACTGTGTTAGCCTGGAGACCTTTGGCTGTAGAGGAGGGAATACCCTCTCACATTGCCTTAAACAGTAGAGAAATGTGTGACCTCACAGTAAGAAGCCGCTGAGGTTGGGCTGAGTACATCAGGATGTGGCTCTGTGATCCTCTCTGTGTGTGTCTTCCGCTCAGGCTGATGGCAGGGCGTTTGTAGCAACAGTTCCGGCTGTCACATCTAGACCTGGAAGTGTCCAGGGCTACAGTGTCCCTTATGGGAGCCACTAGCCACAGGTGGCTATTTACAGTTCAAATTAATTAAAATGAACTAAAATTAAAATTTGTAGTTTTTTTAGGTCTGTTTATTTTTGAGAGAGAGAGTGCGTGTGCACGTGTGGGAGGGGGCAGAGAGAGAGAGAGGGAGACAAAGAATCCCAAGCAGGCTCTACTCTCCCAGCTTGGAGCCAGATGCAGGGCTCAGTCCCACGAACAGTGAGATCATGACCTGAGCTGAAATCAAGAGTTGGACGCTCAACTGACTGAGCCACCCAGATACCCCTCTAGTTTCAACAGTAACACCAGCTACATTTCATGTGCTCTCTGGCCACCTGCGTGGCTACTAGCTGCCATACGGGACAGAGCAGATAAAAGAACATCTCTGTCATCACATGCTCCAGAGGCTGAAGGGGGTTGTCTCCTCTACTGTCTCCTTGTCAGCAAAGAAGCCTTCTGCAGAAATTCCCTCGCAGGGTCTCCTCACACCGACTATAGTTGGGTAGCTTGGCTGTGCCCAAATCAGTGGCTCACATGGTATGGTCTCTGGACCAGCAGCACTCAGGCACCTGCTAGAAATGCAGGTTCCTGAGCTTCACCCCATCCCTGTTACATCAGAAGCTATGAGGATGGGGCCTAGCATCTACATTTAACAGACTCCTGGTCTGACATGGGCTGACCTGACTTAGTCCCTGGCGAGGGCACTGGAGTGTCTGAGGCTGGCTTGGACCTGTCCCTTGGAGTGGAATGAGCGGTGGGGTTGGCCATGGGGACCACTGCTGTGCCTCCTGGAGGAGGAGGCTGGCCTGGCCTCACCTAATGACTGGCGGTGCTCTTTCCCTGCACCACAGCCCTGGCAGAAGGGGGCTGGTAGGTCAGATGGGGACTGGCTGTTTTGGTTTGTGCATGGTCTCTCTCCATGAACCTCAGGAAGGGCGAGGCAAGAGCAACGTCTTACGATAAAAATGTCACCTCCACTTTCCCACTCACGTCACAAACAACATTTGGGGAAAGAACGGCAAGTTACAGTCAGCAGAAGAGAAGACTGGTAGGGGAAGCCTTGCATGTGGTGTCTTCTCTGTGACAGCTTGTGCCTGATCGGCTGCCCTGGCTAGCGTTCGATCTGCGGGTGGCCTGTCCCCTTCCAGCTCTCCAGCTGGACACTGCTGACAACTCCCCACGCCTGTGCTAACCTTCAGGGTTAACAGCCCTAAGGATTGCAGAGTTCTTCTGCGGAGGCCTTTTCAGGCAATTTTCATCAGCTGAGCGTGTGTGGCTTCTCAGAGGCCTCCCCCATCCCATGCAGCCCGACGGTAGGTAACCTGCCTGTCGGTAGGCCTCACGGATCTGCCCAGGGAACGCACACTCATGTCAGGCAATGGATATTTTTCTTCCCCATTCACCCTGACCTAATTTCTCAGGTGCCTTTTGTTTCTTACCTGGGACAGCTGGGGAGATTTTAAGGCAAACAGACATCCTTGGGTAGCATATATAAAATAAGCCTTAAATTTATGCAAATTGAAGCAACAGGAGAAGTTTCTTATGAAACAAAGAAGTCTCTTGGCTTGTCAGCAGGAGAAGCAGCCGGAGGGCTTCCTTCGTTTCCCAGAGAAGATTCCTTGAAAGTGCAGCTTCTGGGTTGGCACAGGAAGGTCGGGTGAGTCAGCCTGGAGGCCGGTTCTGCGTGCACCCTGACTCCTTGTGCCCTCTGACCCTTTCCTGGTCCTTCTGGAACAGGGGCCTATTTTCCCAGCTCATCTGCTGAATGTGGGCAGTTGCTTCTCTTGGAGTACGTGCTTGATGCTTGTGGGGGTCACAGAGAGCCCTGGCCCCTGATCTCACAGTCCAGCCAGATGTCTCATTCTGTCCAGGCTGCCAAAGCAGAACACCACAGACCAGGCAGCTGGGAAACAAAGGACATTTATTTGTCACTGTTCTGGAGGTTGGGAGTCCAAGATCAAGGCAGGTCCAGTGTCTGGTGAGGGCCCGCTTCAGGTTCATAGATGGCGTCTTCCTGCTGTATCCTCACGTGCAGAAGGAGGGGAGAGCTCCCTGGGGTCCTTTTATAAGGACACTAGATCCATCCATGTGGGATCCATTCTTGTGACCTAATCGCCCCCTGAAGACCTCACCTCAATACCACACTTTGGGGGTTAGGATTTCATTGTAGGGATTTGGTGGGGAGACACCAGCATTCGGACCATAGCATCAGAGAGTTAAGCGACTGGCCATTGTGCCCTGTGTAGAACTGAAGGAAACAAATAGCTCAGAGGGAGGAGCGCTGTTTCTGATGAGGGGGCATCAGAGCAAGTTTCAAGGAGGAGGTGGTCCTTATGTTGGGTCTTTTATGGATGGTGCTTCAGAAGTAGGAGCAGCTAGGAAGCAATAGGCCATCAGTGCCTCTATTTTTGGGTTTGTGCAGAGCAGACCCTAAGTGAAGGATCTGCTCTGAGAGCAAGTGTTTTACCTAGGAGTTGGGCGTGGCTGTAGCCGTTGCATTGTACTGTCAGTCCTGGGAGGAGCTGAGCTGCCGTCCAGTACTGACTGACCAAGGGGGGCATGCCCCTTGTTAGGGGAGGGCCCCTCCTTGCATGTTATCAGTGGGTGATGCCTTTAAATGGAGTGGCTCCCGGGCAGCCAGTAAAACAAGGGAGAAAAAAGCCACTCTGGCCAGCAAATGCAACTCCAGGCCACAGGCTCTCAAACTTGATCAGGCATCAGAATCTTCTGGAGGGTTGTGCTGACTTCACTTTCTGGGTTTCTGACTTAGGAGGTCTGAGTGGGCCTGAGATGTGCATTTCTTTTTTTTTTTTTTTTAATTTTTTTTAATGTTTTATTTATTTTTGAGACAGAGAGAGACAGAGCATGAACGGGGGAGGGGCAGAGAGAGAGGGAGACACAGAATCGGAAGCAGGCTCCAGGCTCTGAGCCATCAGCCCAGAGCCCGACACGGGGCTCGAACTCACGGACCGCGAGATCGTGACCTGAGCCGAAGTCGGCCGCCTAACCGACTGAGCCACCCAGGTGCCCCGAGATGTGCATTTCTAACAAGTGTGTGACACTAGGTGCTTTCAGAATCACTGGTTCACAGCGTGGGACTGTGTCTCTCCTGATGGTGCTGGCTCTCCTGGGCTGGAGATCAGGATGGCTTGGTTTCACTTGCTGCTGCCTATGGTGACCGTGTTCTGCTGCTGCTTTGATTCTCCCCCGACCGCCAGGGCCTGGGGGTAGCCAGGAAGTTTATCTGGGCATCGCCCCTCTACCCGGCCACTGCTGGCCCGTGCCAGTTTTCTCTTTGGCTCTGGCACCATGGACCCGCGGAGCTCTGGAGCGGATTGCGATTTGTCCGGCTGTAAATAAGACATAGGGGGTGGCCCTCAGCTGGAGTGTGGAGGTGAGAGAGCTAAGGACAGAGGGTCTTCTGGCTAAGACCACCCAGCTGCTGAGTCGCTCACTGAGCCTGCAGAGGTGGCCGAACCGGCCATGGCGACTGGGAGGCAGAGCCAGGTCTCGTGGTGGTGAAAGGGGCCTGCCCAGTCTCCTGGCCGGACTCTGCTCCTGCCGTCCCTTTCACACCAAGGCCCGGTGAGTGAGGGCTCTTTGTCCAAAATCCGGGGCCTGTGCCCGTTCTCCTGGCATCTCCCAGCACCCCTGTTTTAGTACAGTCCAAATCCCTTACCCCTGGAGCCCCATTCTGGACACAGAATGGAAGAAGGAAATCTGCCTTCCCCAGTGGTTCCCGATTTGGAAAGAGGAAGGAGCAAAGTTGGGAAGAGTGGACAGTTTTGCGTTTGAATCCAAAAAAACAGCTGTGCAGGGAGAGGAGAGCCAAGGGAAAGACGTGTGAGATTTCTGTGGACAACTCACTTGATGTCAGTTTTTATTTTGCTTGTTCTTTATGATGTTTGCTGTTCCTGGGGTGACTGATGGGGTGGGGGTGCTGATGGTCCACAGGGCCACCAACCATGCCGCTGTTGGGACCCTGGCTTCAGTTTAGGGGCACCAAGGGTTTTGTTTTTGCTTAATTTTTTAAAAAGTCATGTCATTGAGATATAAATTGCCTACAGTAAAGTCTCTCCTTTTTATATCGTTAAGCGAGCTTTGACGACCACACGTTGTCCTGTGACCACCACCACAAGTAAGATATAGGACAGTTCCCTCACCCTGAAACATTCTCTTCTGTGACTTTGTACTCAGCCTTTCTTCCCTCGTCCCCCAGCCCCTGGCAGCCATTCATCTCTTTTCTGCCCTATATTTTCACCTATTTCCAAATGTCCTATAAATGGAATCATATGGGGTATAGCCTTTTGAGTCTGGCTTCTTTCACTTAGCAGAGGGCTTTCAGATTCCCCGGCTGTCATGTGTCCTGGTGGTTTGTATCAGAGGCCTTTTCTTCCCCAGTAGTATTCCTTTGTGGGAAGGAAACGCTGCTGTTTATCCATTCGCCGTCTACCTTTAGTAGTTGTGTGTGGGTGTTGGTGTGCATGTACATTTTCTTTTGTCTTGTGTAAATACCTGGATGCGGGATTCCTCGGCGGTATGGCAAGTGCATGTTTAACTTTGTAAAAGACGGACAGGGTGCCTGGCTGGCTCAGGCGGTCGGGCGTGTGACTCTCCATCTCGGGGTTGTACGTTGAGGCCCCATACTGGGTGTAGAGATTACTTTTACGTAAAATAATAATAAACAAGCCTGCTAAAGTGTTTTCTAAAGTGGCCATGTTGCTTCATATTCCCACTGGCGATATTTGGGAATTCTGGTTTCTCCGTGCCCCTTGCCAGCATTTGGAGGTGGTGTTGTTTTAATTTTTTTCAAGTTTTTAAAAATTTTTAAAGTTTATTTATTTATTTTGAGACACTGAGAGAGAGAGAGAGATCGAGCACCAATGGGGGAAGGGCAGAGAGAGAGAGTCCCAAGCAGGCTCTGTGCTCGATCCTATGTACTGTGAGATCATGACCTGAGCCAAAATCAGGAGCTGGGTGATCAACCCACTGAGTCACCAGGCGCCCCGTTGTTGTCATGTTTTAATTAAGCTATTCTGATAGTGATACAGGGACTTGGTAGTTGTCCTCAAACACTTGTGTAGAAGAGGAATTACAGTTGTATCGTGTGGCCCTTAGGAGTATATCTAGGTCATTGGGGGAAGTGGAGGGAGACAGATTTTAACTCTGTACAGAGCATAATTTTTATGGGGCAAGTTTGGCTGGGCTTTGCTGTAAAGTAGTGAGCTCCCCCACCAAACAGTCTTGGTGGCCATTTGGGGGATTCTGGCAATCATCTGGATGGAGGGGCTATACCTCTTCAAAACATCTTTCAACCTTGAGGTGCAAGCAAAAAAAGAAAAACTTTATTTTTAATTGACTGGGGATGGAGAGGATTTTCTGCAACACTTGCCGTTAATTTGGAACGTCCAGGCTTAGCATATCTTGGGAGTCTTCTTGAGGTGCCCTGTGGTCCTACTGTGCTTTCTACCTTCCTTATTGTGGAAGGATAGGCATTCAGGCAGCATTTTCCCCTGTCAGTCTGCTGTGTGTTGGCTTCTCAGATCTGGGCAGCCTTATTTCTTGTGTGTTTCATGTATGTTCACACCTTTGGAGCAGGAAAGGGATACTCTTGTCCAGAGACAGTGTAACGTAGTGGTTGAGGCCCTGGCTCTCCAGTTGGAGCCACGTTTACATGGGGGTGGACTGTTTTCCTGGCTGTACAGTCTTTGTGGATGTCACTTTCTCACGGGATGATCATAGCACATCCGTGGGAGGGTGCTCAGGGGGTTAATCGAGTAAAGACAGAGTGCACTTAGCACAGAACCCAGCACCTGGGTTGTGCAGTGTCCGCGCTCATTTCACCGTCTGTATGATTGGCTGTCCCTGGGTCCTCGCATCTTCGAGCAAGTGTCCTCATTCTGCCGGAGGCTGGGACAGGAGGCCGTAGCTGTGTGTGGTGACAGATCTGATGGCCTCTCTTTCTGTCCTGCTTCTCTCTCCAGCTTCCTCATAAGCCAAGGAAGGGATACATTTTTCTGTTGCCTCGTTTACAAAATGGGGTGAAAATTCTTTACCTCCCAGGACGCAAGTTGCTGAGCCTGGTGGTACTTTCCATTTCCCAAACTCTAGATTTGCTGTTTCTGTGATACTTCTTGGACCTGATTATAGTACAGAGCACCTGTTCTCGCATGGCATGGTGTCTCCGAGGCCCTTTCTGGGGGCCAGTGAGGTCAAAACTGTTTTCCTAATGATCGTAAGAAGCCACTTGCCTTTTCCACTGTCATTCCTCACACAGACTTTGCTGTAGAGCAGAGTTTTCTAGAGGTTCCATCCCTCGTGTGTGATATTACACAGAGAAAAGACTCTAGCCATCTCTATTAGGCCAGATGTCAACAGCATTGTAAAGATGCGATGTCACTCTTCTTGCTACGTTTTTTGTTTTGTAATGGAAAGGGGCAGGGGCAGTTAACTTTTTCAGAAAGAAAATCTTATGTGAACATTTTTGCTTATTTTAAAATTAAATATTTAAAAATTCTTTCTTAGTTTTAATTTCTAATCTGGTAGACATCATCAGATAGATATAACCCATGTAAACAAAAGCTCTTGGGAGTTCTCAATCATTTTTAAGGTTGTAAAGAGGTCCTAAGATCAAAAGGTTTGTGGACTTTTAGGTTAAGACCTTGGGCTCTGGGGTCAGGTAGACAGAGGGAGGTCTAATTCTCAGTGCTGTCATTGACTGGCTCTGTGACCTGGACAGTTTTTCTTTCCTGATGTGTGAAATGGGAATGACAGCAGTGTCTTCAGTAAGGGGGTGGGATGCATCTCAAAAACTGCCAGGTACAAAGTAAGTGCTAGTCGTGGTGGTCCTGTGGGAGGCAGCGAGGCACGGAGGTGGAGAGGACGTGCTCTGAATCCAGGTGCCTGGGCTTTCCTCCAGGGCATCACTTGCTCTTTGTGCAGGTTTGAGTCAGTTACCTAACCTTGCTGGGCCTCAGTTTTCTCAGCTATGAAATGGGAATGATAATGTTAGTGCCCACCGAAGTTTGTTGGGAGATTACATTAATGCCTGGGACATCTGTGTTGGCTGCTCTTGTATGGGTTGGCGATGGCCGTGAACATCGAAATTCCTCTCGTCCAGAGGCTCCTTGTCTTTTTATCCCATTGTCTTGGGTTTGCCAGTCCTGCAGGGATCATTGCCTGCTAAAGTTGTTTAGAGGGTTGGCTCATTGGCATCACTAGAAGAGGCATCAGACACATGTCCAGAGGAAGCCCCACTTGTCAGAGAGCTGGCTGAGTTATTGCAGACTGGATGACAGTGTAGACCTGGCTCTGGGTTAAGGCTCATACAAGTGACTTCATTTGCCAGAAGAGGAAAAAGTTACAGCTTGCACAGCTGTAACCAGCTGATTTCTAAAACTCTGGGGACAGGGGTAAGGGTCCAGGGTCTTTTGGGGACAGGTGAGGGAAGGCTTCTTAGGCCGTGGAGTAGAACCATGTGGGGCAGGGGAAGTGCTCGTGGGAAATGCTGGTCCTGGGCCCCACCTCAGAGGGCATTCTGACCCAGAGGTCTGGCCTGCGGGTGTTATGGTAGTGATGGTTTTATAATAACATGTACTTTAGGGGGTACTACACTCAGGTGGTGGGGGTACCCACTTTGCATAATGCTGAACTGAGTGGTGGAGGATCCTGCCTCACACCGTGCTCTAGCCTGTCCCCCCAAAGTGTCAAAGTGCCCATCTTTTGTCGTGGGGGACACTTGGCTTGCATAAGCAATCAGCCAACAAGGATCAGTCGGGGGGCTGGTGGTCGAGATGGCACAGGGTCAGAAGACCTGCATCTTGCCCTTTGCATGTTTCGGGGCTGCTGGGGAGACAGGCACTCTGTTCCCTGTGAATCAGCCTCCCGGAGCACATCCATAAAATGAGATGGCTGCTGTGATTTCCTGTGACCCCACCTAGGATCTCGGAGGGGTAGTGGCTGTCCCGGGGGAATATGTGGACAGAGTCGAAGACAGAAGCACCACTGACCTGTCTCTGTGTCTCTGACATTTGGGTGAGATGTTTTCTTCTTAGAAAAGGATTTGGATCTTGTCAGAGGTACTGGTGGCCACTGCTGCGGCTGTTCCTTAGTAGTAGCATAAGGCATAGGATGCCCTTTGGGACACTTTCAGTCCTGGACACAGGTGATGAGGGCCTGATATGAATGGACTGAGCAGCCAGAGGCCCCAGGACTTACCTGCAGCACATTACATTGACCTTAGCCGTGACCAGCTCTCTCTGAAAGCCTTCTAGGAGCCCATATACCTGGGCTGGTTGGGGCAGGTCCTTGGGGCATTTGGAGAGGTTGGAGAAGGAAGCTGTGCAGTGTTTGTTCAGCCCTTGTTGGGGGCAGGGACACAGGCCTTGGGCCCCGGCCTCAGAGGCGGCTGGAGCTTCTTGGGCCTCAGGAGCTTCTCTGGGTCCCTCCTGTCCCTTCTTCTGCAAGCCGTGTCTTCCATTCTGCTCAGGGCTCATGTTGGCCTCTCCATGCCCAGGCGTGGATAGCTGCTGTTTCCAGACTAGGCAGAGTTGTGCCAGTCAGGGCCAAAAGGGTTCTATGTTGGAGGTGTCAAAGCTGGGCTGGGAAGAGAGTGGGAGTCCTCAGCAGGACCAGCAGAGTGGGTGGGTGATGCTTGGATGCTGGAGCAGACAGCCCGGGCTTGGGTCTCAGTTCCCCCTTTTACTCCTGACTCGGCGTTGTCATCTGAAAGGCAGATGCTACCAGGACCGCCTGGTAGGGTTGTTGGGCTTAGCTGACTCAGGCCAAGGGCTCAGAACAGTGCCTGGCAGACCCAGTGAGTGCTAAATGCAAGTTCACTTTGTTGTTTTCCCCCGCCAGGTACCACCGGGAAGGCGCCATCCCCTCCACCCCTCCTGCCTGACCGGCAAGTGAACGAGAAGGTGGAGAACCTCTCCATTCAGCTGCGGCTGATGACCCGAGAGAGGAACGAGCTGCGGAAGCGCCTGGCCTTCGCGACACATGGGACGACCTTTGACAAGAGGTGGTGATCAACACCTGCTCCCCTGCCCGGGCCCGATGGACAGGGGCTACTCTCCTGATGCCATCGTGCCCCCCCTTCCCCACCCTGCCCCCCACCGCATGCTCATCCTTAGCTCCCGGTGGTGCATATGGCATTGCCAGAGTGTCCCTTTGCCCCAGTCCCCACTGCACTTTGAAACACCGTCCCCACAGCCCTGGGTGGGGGGAGGGAACACAGGCTGCTTATGCTTCCTCCAAGCCAGACTGGAGCTTGTGGCCTGAGTCACATACCACACGGAGATTGAGAAGTGTGGGCGTGTCTGTCATCTATCCGTCCTCTATTCATGATCATTTGGTGGGTGGTTTTGGCAGCAGCTGGCGGGGCCTGGTCCCACTCTGGTGCCTCCTCACGGGTTTGTTAGGTGGTCTTGGGTTCATCACTGCTCCTCTCTAGGCCTCTGCCTTCCAGCACCAAGACGGTGTGCTTCCTCTCTATCTCTGTCTGCTGCTTGCATGCAGCCCCTGTCCTAATAGAGATAGTGATCCCATGGTTGAGCCCCCGACCAGTCCCAGCTACGTGCATGCGTGTGTGTGCATGTGTGTGTGTGTGTGTGTCTCTGCATGTGCGTGTGCCGCTCCTCCTCACTGATAACATGGGTCATTATATGTTCACACATTAATTGTTCCCTGCCACATGTGTTTCAGGAGGGTATATTCCACCTGGCTTCTTTGTTGTTTTGAAGAAAATCTTTGCTTCTTTTGGGATTTAGAGGTAGATACCAAGGAAGGGTGGTCCATGGGGTGGGGCAGAGGGAGAGTCTTTACCCACCTGCACAGTCCAGGGGGGCTTCATAGAGGAGGAGGAGGGATACAGTGTGATTCATCCTTCCGGGAGATGCTGGTAGGGATTCTGAGGGGAGGGGGATTGCCCTTAGGGGCATCAGAGTTGTGTGCCTCTTCCTCAGGAAGGTTCCTCTGGGGTGATGTCAAGGCTGCAAAGCCTGTTCTTTCAGGCTGTGTTGATGACGATATGGTCCTCAGCACAAAGGGAGGGCCAGTGGAGACCCAGTGTGCTAGAGTCCATACTGTCCCTGGCTGCTTTCATGCTACCAAGGCAGAGCGGGTAGTTACACAGAGCTGTGTGGCTGGCAAAGCCTGAAGTATTTACTGCCTGGCCCTGTACGAGAAAGGTTACTGACGCCAGCTGTAGGGCAGGGGTTCTCGAATTTGTGCACTGGAATCACCAGAGGGCTTGTTAAAGCACCGCTTGCTGGTTAGCCCTCCCTCCCTTCCAGGTGCCTGATTCAGGGGTTCTGGGGCTGATCTGAGGTTTGCAGTTCTCACAGCATTAGGTGAAACGAATGCTGCAGGTCTGGGAACCCCACTCTGGGAAGCATTACTCCTGGCCAGTGTTCTCAACCGTGGCTGCACACTGGAATCCGTGGGGGAGTTTAAAAAAAAAAATCCTGATGTCTGGGTCACATCCCTAAGGATGCTGATGTATTTGGCCTGGGCCTTGGCGTTTTAATGTGCACCCAGGATTGGCAGTCAGTTTCCTAAAAAGAGGAGAAACTCCATCCCAGGTTTCTGGCGTGCCCACTGTGTGTGAAGGCCTGTTGCACGGTCTCCCGGGAGCTGCTAGAGAATAAGACAACACCTTTTTAGCTCTCCAGGCTCAAGCAGGGAGCCCAGGCAACCAAGGCCCTCCATCCTAGGGGTCTTGTCGGTCTGGGGAGGCCAGGATGTCTGAGCAGAACAAACCCCAGGTGGTCGTGGTGTGTAGGAGCCAGTATCCGGGGACGCTGGGCTGGAGGTTTCCTGGGGCAGAGACCTTCCTTGTCCGAGTCGTCCCGGAGCCCGTGTTCACTGTTGCTGTCTGGGCCAGGCCCTACCACAGGCTGAATCCCGACTACGAGAGGCTGAAGATCCAGTGTGTGCGGGCCATGTCGGACCTTCAGAGCCTGCAGAAGCAGCACACCAATGCCTTGAAGCGGTGCGAGGAGGTGGCCAAGGAGACCGACTTCTACCAGTGAGTGGGCCCACTCTTTGCCTCTGGGCTGGGAGCCAGCGGTTCTGGTGCCGTCTAGCAGGTAGTGGGCCTTCAGCAAGTGGGTTTGGGTCTTTGGGTCTCAGGTGGGTTTTTCTAAGTACGGGGCGAGGTGTGGAGCCTTCACACCATCTGGTGACAGCCTTGGAAGCGCAGTGGGCAGGAAAGGGATCAGGCCCGTCAGGTTGCTGCGCTCCTGGGTCACGGCCCAGGACCCAGCTGCAGCTCCTGCAGTAGGAGAGGCAGATGGGCATGTTCCCTTTGGTCTCCTGGGGCCCCTCTGAGGCTGTTGGCCGGCCGTACCTGCCCATCAGCTGCCCTTTGCCCCGCCTCAGTACTCAGAGGTGCCGGGCCTGTACCAGGTAAGGGCTCAGCCCTCACCTTGGCCTTCATACGTGTGCCCTTTTTGGTGTCAGGTTTTTATTTTTTTTTATTTTTATTTTTATTTTTATTTTTATTTTTATTTTTATTTTTATTTTTTTTTTAAATTTTTTTTTTTTTTTAACATTTATTTATTTTTGAGACAGAGAGAGACAGAGCATGAACAGGGGAGGGGCAGAGAGAGAGGGAGACACAGAATCTGAAACAGGCTCCAGGCTCTGAGCGGTCAGCACAGAGCCCAATGTGGGGCTCGAACCCACGGACCGTGAGATCATGACCTGAGCCGAAGTCAGACACTTAACCGACCGAGCCACCCAGGCGCCCCTGGTGTCAGGTTTTTAAAAAGTGGTTTTTAAAAAGTGGGTCCTCCTGGCATTTGGCTGATACCAAGCTTTGGCCTGCCTCTGAGTGCTGCTACCCTGGTTGCTGTGTGGGCTCCCACTGGGAGTCCTGGGACCTGGAGGGGCTGGAGAGGGTTGGAGGCTGGCTGGGGTTCACTGTGTGTGCGGGGATTATAGCACACTCCATAGCCGGCTCCTGAGCGACCAGACCCAGCTGAAGGATGATGTGGACATGCTGAGGCGGGAGAACGGACAGCTGTTGCGGGAACGTAACCTGCTGCAGCAGTCATGGGAGGACATGAAGCGGCTCCATGAGGAGGACCAGAAGGAGATTGGTGACCTCCGGGCCCAACAGCAGCAGGTACAGCCAGGCAGGGTGGCTGGGGGCAGACCGAGGTTGGGTAGCCTCCTACCCACTCGTTCATCCACTCATCATCCATCCTCCCACTTATCATCTGTCTTCCCACTCACCCTCCATCATCCATCCTCCCTCCACCATCCATCCTCCCATCTGCCATGCATCTTCTCACTCATCAGCCATCCTCCCGCTTATCGGCCATCCCCCTACCTCCCATCCACCCTCCGACTCATCCTCCATCCTCCCACCTCCCGTCCATCCTCCCACCTCCCGTCCATCCTCCCACCTCCCGTCCATCCTCCCACCTCCCGTCCATCCTCCCACCTCCCGTTCATCCTCCCACCTCCTGTCTATCCTCCCACCATCCTCCATCCTCCATCCTCCCACCTCCCATCCATCCTCCCACTCATCCTCCATCCTCCCACCTATCATGTCTTCCCACCCATCATCTATCATCCATCCTCCCTCCATCATCCATCCTCCCATCTCCCATGCATCTTCTCACTCATCAGCCATCCTCCCACCTCCCATCCATCCTTGCACCTCTCGTCCATCCTCCCACCTCTCGTTCATCCTCCCACCTCTCATCCATCCTCCCACCTCTCGTTCATCCTCCCACCTCCCGTCCATCCTCCCACCTACTGTCCATCCTCCCACCTCTCATCCATCCTCCCACTCATCCTCCATCCTCCCATCTCCCGTCAATCCTCCCACTCATCATCCATCCTCCCACCTCCTGTCCATCCTCCCACCTCCCATCCATCCTCCCACTCATCCTCCATCCTCCCACCTCACATCCATCCTCCCACCCATCATCCATCCTCCCTCCATCATCCATCCTCCCTCCATCATCCATCCTCCCATCATCCATCCTCCATCCTCCCATCATCCATCCTCCCTCCATCATCCATCCTCCCATCTCCCATGTATCTTCTCACTCATCATCCATCCTCCCACCTCCTGTCCATCCTCCCACCTCCCGTCCATCCTCCCACCTCCCGTCCATCCTCCCACCTACCGTCCATCCTCCCACTCTCATCCATCCTCCCACTCATCCTCCATCCTCCCATCTCCCGTCAATCCTCCCACTCATCATCCATCCTCCCACCTCCTGTCCATCCTCCCACCTCCCATCCATCCTCCCACTCATCCTCCATCCTCCCACCCATCATCCATCCTCCCTCCATCATCCATCCTCCCTCCATCATCCATCCTCCCTCCATCATCCATCCTCCCTCCATCATCCATCCTCCCTCCATCATCCATCCTCCCTCCATCATCCATCCTCCCTCCATCATCCATCCTCCCATCTCCCATGTATCTTCTCACTCATCATCCATCCTCCCACCTCCTGTCCATCCTCCCACCTCCCGTCCATCCTCCTACCTCCCGTCCATCCTCCCACCTCCCATCCATCCTCCCACCTCCCATCCATCCTCCCACCTCCCATCCATCCTCCCACCTCCCATCCATCCTCCCACCTCCCATCCATCCTCCCACCTCCCATCCATCCTCCCACTCATCCTCCATCCTCCCACCTCCCGTCCATCCTCCCACCTCCCGTCCATCCTCCCACTCATCCTCCATCCTCCACTTCCTGTCTATCCTCCCACCTCCCATCCATCCTCCTACTTATCCTCCATCCTCCCACCTCCCATCCATCCTCCCACTCATCCTCTGTCATTCCACCTCCCATCCATCCTCCCACCTCCCATCCATCCTCCCACTCATCCTCCATCCTCCCACCTTCCGTCCATCCTTTTACCCATCATCCATCTTTCTACCCATCCCTTATTCTCCCAACGCCCCATCCACCCACCCATCATCCATTCTTCTACCCCCCACCCCTTTCCATTCTTCCCCTGTATCCATGTGATCGTTTTGCAAGTATTTTTGGAGTGTCTGCCTAGTGTGAAGCATTGGGGTATCCGAGCAGACACTATACCCTCGCTCTGTTGAACTCTGCAGTCTAATGGGGGAGACTAAGGCTAGTCAAATAATCATGCACATCTGTGTATCACTGTCAATGGTACACATTGCAAGGGCTATTGAGGAGGTGCTGTGCAGTGCTGTTCATTGTGTAATAGGAATTTGACTTAGTAAGGGGACTTGGGGGTCTGTAGTTTCCTTCCTTTATATGGATCATGTGAGAACACAGATGGAGAGAAGCTTGGAAATAGTGAAGCCCTATGCAGATTTGAGATAGAGTAGTTACTGTCATTACTTTTTGGTGGGAATGTGGCCTCTTCCTTTGCTGCTGGATTGCATTCCAAGTTAGTTTTTTCTCTTTGCTCAGTTCTTGTTGCACATGGGCAAAGGCATGAAGGGTGGGCCAGTCAGTCAGAAAACTGACTTGCTGTGAGTGATGTTGGCCAATTCTTGTAGCTTATGGACTGGAGACTGGAATTGCTTGGTTTTATGGTAGGAGCCGAGGCCATGTTCTAGTCCATCGATGGTTGCATGTTTGGGTTTGGAAGGCAATCCTAGTGAGTGGCAGGGTGTCCTCTGAGCACTGTCACAGAACGCCCCGTCCCCATCAAAACCATTTATGGCTCCTGGAGTTAAAGCGGGACTGTTGGAGCTTGCCTGAGACAGAGCTCATATAGGATGATCTGAACTTATCTGATAATTTAGCATGACATTATCTTCTTTGCTTTTTTTTTTTTTTTCATTTACAATGAAAACTTTTTAAATTGTGAAACTGTCACAAACTTACAGGAGAGTTGCAAGTATAGCACAAACAATTTTTCCTTCTTATTCCAGAACAAACTGCCAACCTGTGTGCTTTTCATGAACAAGGGTGTTCTCCTATATAACAGTAATACAAACATCAACGTCAGGAAGCTAACACTGATACATAATACCATCTAATCATCAGCCCCCATTTGAGTTTTCCCAGTCGTATACATAGTGTCTTTAATAGGAAGAGGATCCAGTCCAGAACAAAGCAGTGCATTTACTTTTCTGTCTCTTTGGTCTGCTTCATTCTGGAAGGGCTCCTCAGGCTGTGACGTACGTAGCTGTGATGCTTTAGAAGATTACAGGCCAGTTACTTTGTAGCATGTCCCTCCGCCTGGATTTGTCCAAGCTCCCGGTTGGATTCCATTTGTGCATCTTGGGACTGCCATAGAAGGGACACTGCCACCTTCTCCCTGTGTCTTAGAGACTGGGACTTGGCTGGATAGGAGCCATTACCAGTGATGTTTCCTTTGATCACTAAATGACGGTGTGCTCTCCGGGCTTCTCCACTGCAGAGTTACTTGTTTTCCCCTCGCCTGCCTGCCTGCCTGCCTGCCTGCATGTCTCTCTCTGTGTGCACTCCTGATTCCCTGTTTTATTTGGTGGGTTGGGATTCATTGTGGCCAGTGGGAGCCTCTTCAGGACTGCTTCTCTGTCTTTTTGACAGGTCCTTCCCACTCTTTGAGCACTTTTTTGTTCTTTGGCACAAGAAAATGTCCCAGGCTCATTTTATTTCCTGCCCCTGCCTTGGGAATCAACCATTTCTCCAAGGAGTCCTCATTCCTTTTAATAGAGGATGGCACTTAGAAACAAGATCTGAATGCTGGGTCTGCATGTAGCTACTGGGTATAGTGATAGTAGCATAGTGATACTACTGGGTATCACTGCTCCCAAGTCCTCTCAGTGGCCAGAGTAGGGAATATCTGAGTACTCCATCACCACCCCCCCCAATTACATCTCCATTTCCATGACTCTCCCCCCCCCATATTCAATATGTAATATATATATTGAAAATCTCACACTCCCAGTTATAGTCCAATACAACAATGTCCTAGGTTCATTCTGCTTGCCTCCCTTTCTGTTTTTGCTAACTCCCTCTTGTGGCAGTGTGAAACCACAGCAAGAGGCAGGGATGATAGCCCTGGATGAGGGTTTGGTGTGCCTTCTCTGCCCGGGGGCTGGGAGTGCTGGCCGCCCCAGTCTGAGGGCAGGCCGTCCCTCCCTGCCTTTACCTTTACCCCACTGTCTCCTTGCTCATTTATTTGTGGACATTTTCCCACCCTGGTTTAAATTTGGCTCAGTTAGCCTTTCACCTTGGGTTTGGCTTGGATTTTATTTTTCTGTGAGCGGTTTCTCATTCCAGATGTGTTGCTGGCTCCATCTTAGCCTAAGGGGAAGCCCCATGGTCTTTGCAGAAAGTGGCAGAGGGGGACTTGTTCAGGGAGGCAGATCTCCTCTCCTGTGGTCGTCTGTCCTGGAGGTTAGATGTTGCATATAAAGCAGTGGCACTGTGTACCTGCGTGTGTGAAGCGCTCCATGGATGCTTGCTATCATCGCTTTTATTCTAGTCCCATCAGTGCCGGACTGCAGTCTGCTCTCGTGGAGGCTGTGGAGTAGTGGCCACGCCCCCATACACGGCTGGGCAGGATGTAAAAGGGGCCACTTTTGCAGTCAGCTTGGCAGCTCCTCAAAGTGTTAAACATACAGTTCCCGTGTGACCCAGCAGTTCCACCTCGAGGTGTATACCCGAGAGAATTGAAAACACATGTTGACACAAAAACCGGTAATGGGAATGTCCATAGCGGCATCGTTCGGAACAGCCAAGGAGTGGAAACAGTCCGGATGTCCACCGACTGATGGACGGGTAAATAAGACACAGTATATTCTCTACAGTGGAATGTTGTTCGGCATAAGAATGAATGACGTGCTGATACCTACTGCTCTATGGATGAACCTTGAAAACGTGGCGCTAAGTGAAAGAAGCCAGTCACAGAAAGACCACATGGTGTATGATTTCATTTACGTGAAATGTCCGGAACAGGGGACCCCACAGGGACTGATCGTAGACGAGGAGTTGTCTGGGCCAGAGGATTGGGAGGAGGGAGGTGAGTGCTAATGGGCACGGGTTTCCTTTCGAGGGGATGACAGTGTTCTGGAATTACGTCGCGGTCGTCACTACACAACCTTGTGGGTTTACGACCTTGTAAATACACCAACTCCGCTGACTCGTGCACTTTAAAGGGTGAATTGTGCAGTATGTGAATTATATCTTGAAAACAAGACTCCAGTTGCCACCTTGTCGTAAGAAAAATGTCTGCCCTCATGAGGCATAAAGTTTCATTGCCTCCCATTCTCTGACTTTCCTGAGGACTTTTACAGCTTGAACAAACATCCGGACTGAGATTATTCTTTCCCTTCCTCCCCTTTCCTGTTCTTCCCGCAGATGACATGGGAAGGTTTTCTCCCTGACCCCTCCAGCCCATGTCTTGTTCTCTTGTCCTTTCCTACAGCTGTGACCCTTGCGGGGGGTGGAGGGGCAGTTTATTACAACGGTCAGTAGGTTTCCCCACTTCTGGCCAGCTGGACTGGGGTCCCTTGGCAAGTGCCACCTTGGGACCCCATCAGGAAAGGAGGCTGGCTGCCGTGGGGGTGGGGGTGAGGGGACATCTCTGAACTGCCAGGACCACCTGCTGTCCTCAGCCTGGGCTGCCTCACCTTCACCAGGACTGAGGCGAAGCTCATTCTTGGGTAGGCCAGCAGCTGAGGAAGTGGGGGAGCAAGGGACACGGGGGTGGCCACAGGTTTCCTCCCCACAGGGCCCGAGGGCAAAGGTTGACCTCGCTGGACAAGGCTGGTTTTGTTGCCTGGCTCCTCCCACGCCTTGTTAACTTGAAGAGGCCCTTGCGGGGTAAATGGTGCTGTTTGACTTGCGTGTTTGCTTGAGGGATTTGTGGGGCTCCCCAGCCCTCTGCATGATTTATCTCCGAGGAAATGAGGCAGGCCTGGCGGGGAGGGGCGGCACGGGCTCTCCCACTTTCCCTGTGCGCGTGCGTGTGTCCACATGCCTGTGTGTCGGGGGAGGCTTACAGCCTGGCCGGCCCATCTCCAGGTGCCGCAGTCAGAATGCGCCATCTGGATTCTTCTTGGTTGCCCAAGAGATCCTGGGCAGAGGTTGCCAAGCCTTGGCTGGGGGAGCAGTGTCTGCTTTCTTTACTGCGGTGACACGCGCTCTTTGGTTAGAAAAGAAAAACTACAGACAACAGTGAAGTCACTCCCCCCACCGCAGCTTTTGGCGACTCCTGAAAGTTGACTTCTTTTCTCAGATATCCCGAGAAAGGGGTATTTCTTAGTTTCTGATGGGCAGGCCTCACAGAAGCCCAGCAAAACTAGTGTTTCTGGCCAGTGAAGAGATGAGGGCGGTTCTCTCATCGGCCTCCCTGTGGGGTGCAGCCCAGCAGCCTGGTCCTGCTGTGTGGATGGAACCAGACCCTGGCTTTGCCCCTCCCCTGGGCCACTTCCTCCCCATCCTCGAGGGCTGGGAGAGTCTCCTGCCTGAGATGAGAACATTCCTGCCCGTCTCATCTGAGAATGCTGGACTGAATTTTAGTATTCTCTCTCACTGGGAATTGCATTAGCCTTGCTGGGAAGCTAAGCACTGTGTGTGCAGGCGTGTACATAGGTCAAGCTATCTATCTAATAAGACCATAGTCTTCTGATTATAAAAAGGAAAAATTCTACACTAATAGATAGGATGGCTTTTCAAATTCTCTGGAGTTAACTGTGGCCATGATTTTTCCAAACTTCTTCAGAGGCTTTTGATCACATTCCCCCAGGCATGATTCTGAGCCTTGTTTGTAGAGGAAAGTTGAGAAGTATTTGGGGGCCTGCGAGCCTCTTTGAGTGGATGCTGTCTGTCGGGAAAGGAATTATTCTACATGACTAGGGCTAGAACGAGAATGAGAGGGTAGAAGTCGAGGAAGGTGGATTTCAGCTCATAATAAGCAAGATCTGGTCTTGCACAGTGGTCACCTGTGGTGCTGGGCCGCGGCTGAAACAACACAGCCTGGATCCCACCACTCAGCTCAGGCTGGGAGTGAGCATCAGAAAGGATTCCGGGATCTGCTCGGGGTTTTCCCTGACTGACGCCGTCTCTCTGGGAACTTGTGACCCATCCTGGCAGCCGGTTCACTGCACTGGACTGTCACCCAGGCTCTCATCCAAGCTCCTTATGGTTAGGGCATTTGGGGGCTATTGCCCAAGGAAGAAAGGCCAAGCCACAGTGTCGACTCCAGATTCTGTTGCGGACCCGTGAAGATACCATGGCCCAAAACGAGGTCTTTGTGCTGTGCCAAGGCTGCCTTTAGAACTAGCTGCTTTCTTGAGGAGGCTTGGAGGACAAGGCAGCTGAGGAGAGCATGCTGCTGGTCTGCCCAGGGCTGCCACCTTGTGGGAAAGCCCAGGAATGGCAGCAGTGCCTTTGTTCTGCAGAAGCCACTGATACTTTTGGAGCCAGTGGGGTTCTCACCTGGCTGAGGGGATGTTGCGAGAGTAAAACGTTTGAAGTGATTTTTTTTTAACTTTATTTTTTATTTTTTAAAATTTACATCCGAATTAGCATATAGTGAGGCAATGATTTCAGGAGTGGATTCCTTAATGCCCCTTACCCATTTAGCCCATCCCCCCTCCCACAACCCCTCCAGCAACCCTCTGTTTGGTCTCCATATTTCTGAGTCTTTTCTGTTTTGTCCCCCTCCCTGTTTTTATATGATTTTTGTTTCCCTTCCCTTATGTTCATCTGTTTTGTCTCTTAAAGTCCTCAGATGAGTGAAGTCATACGATTTTTGTCTTTCTCTGACTAATTTCACTTAGCATAATACCCTCCGGTTCCATCCACGTAGTTGCAAATGGCAAGATTTCATTTTTTTTGGTTGCCGAGTAATACTCCATTGTATATATATACCATATCTTTATCTAGTCATCCATCAATGGACATTTGGGCTCTTTCCATACTTTGGCTGTTGTTGATAGTGCTGCTATAAACATGGGGGTGCACATGTCCCTTTGAAACAGCATACCTGTATCTCTTGGATAAATGCCCAGTAGTGCCATTGCTGGGTCGTAGGGTAGTTCTATTTTTAGTTTTTTGACGAACCTCCATACTGTTTTCTAGAGTGGCTGCACCAGCTTGCATTCCCACTAACAGTGCAAAAGAGATCCTCTTTCTCCGCATCCTCGCCAACATCTGTTGTTGCCTGAGTTGTTAGTGTTAGCCATTGTGACAGGTGTAAGGTGGTATCTCATTGTGGTTTTGATTTGTATTTTCTGGATGGCGAGTGATGTTGAGCATTTTTTCATGTGTCAGTTGGCCATTTGGGTGTCTTCTTTGGAGAAGTGTCTATTCATGTCTTCTATTTCTTCACTGGATTATTTTTTGGGTGTTGAGTTTGATAAGTTCCTTATAGATTTTGGATACCAACCCTTTATCTGGTATGTCGTTTGCAAATATCTTCTCCTGTTATGTCGGTTGCCTTTTAGTTTTGCTGATTGTTTCCTTCCCTGTGCAGAAGCTTCTTATTTTGATGAGGTCCCAGTAGTTCATTTTTGCTTTTGTTTCCCTTGCCTCTGGAGACATGTTGAGTAAGAAGTTGCTGCGGCCAAGATCAAAGAGGTTTTTGCCTGCTTTCTCCTCGAGGATTTGGATGGCTTCCTGTCTTACGTTTAGGTCTTTCCTCCATTTTGAGTTTATTTTTGTGTCTGGTATAAGAAAGTGGTCCAGGTTCATTCTTCTGCATGTCGCTGTCCAGTTTTCCCAGTACCACTTGCTGAAGAGACTGTCTTCATTCCATTGAATATTCTTTTCTGCTTTGTCAAAGATTATTTGGCCACACATTTGTGGATCCATTTCTGGGTTCTCTATTCTGTTCCATTGATCTGAGTGTCTGTTCTTGTGCCACATTTGAAGTGATTTTTAATTGGAATGTTTGAGGTACTGTCCACAAGTCGGGACACTCCAGTCTAAAAGCTGGACCTTTTCCAGACACTGGTGGAGGCACCGATTGACGCAGAAGTCAGAACTCTTCCTTTCTCTCTTTGTGTCCTGGGCCTGTGTGGGTATGAGTCCTTGTGGGACATTTTTTTCACTCCTCACTTGTGGGCACCGCATTGGGTGATGTGCTTGGTGTCCTCCAGGCCTCACTGCCTGCACCTGGATACCTTCTGGTATCCTCAGTTTGTCCTGGACTCAGGGGCTCAGTTCTTATTTGGTGGCTTATGGAAAAGAATAATGTTATATCTCCATCTCACAATGTGCAGAAAAAAAAATATTCCATGTAGTTGAAAGATTTAAATGTGAAAAGTAAAACTAAAACTTTTTAGATAAAAATAATAGGAGAGTATCTTTGTGATCTCAAGGTAGGAAGGAGCTTCTTCAATAAAACAACCAAAGCCCAAACTGTAGAGGAAATGATTGATAGATTTTACTGTATCAACATGGGAAACTGTGGTATAACATAAGCCATATACTGGGAGACGATTTTGTAATAAATACAACTGGGAAAGGATTAGTGTCTGGAATTTAAAAATAAGTCCTACAAGAAGAGGAGAGAGAGGGGTGGGTGGGGAAGGAGGGAAGAAGGAAAATCAAAGATACAGACAGGCAGTTCATAGACGAGAAGATGTGTGTAGTCAGTAAGCAGGAGTCATAAGGAGAATTGCTCTGTCTTTCCAGTCATTTGGGGATGGGAGTTAAAAGAGCTGTTACTCATCTATGAAATTAGCAATACTATAAAAAAATCTAACTTTCCCAATAGCCAAGAGGTAGAGACAACCCAAGTGTTTTTGACAAATGAATAGATAAACAAAATGCAGTACATATCTACCCTGGAACATTATCCACCTTTAAAAAGGAAGGAATCTCTGTCACATACTATGGCATGGATGAGCCCTGAAGGCATTCTGCTAAAGGAAGTAAATCCATCACAAAAAAAGAAATACTACATGATTCCATTTGTATGGGGTGCTTAGAGTCGTCAGATTCAGAGAGAGGGAATACAGAAGGGAGGCTCCTGGGGCTGAGGGGAGAGGGGAATGGGGGGGGGCTGTTGTTTAATGGGGATTGAGTTTCAGTTTTGCAAGATGAAAAAGTTGTGGAGGTGGGTCACACAATGGTATGAATATACGTAACACTACCGAAATGGACACTTAAAAATGTAAGAAAATGGTGAAGACTATTATGGCGGCCATGTAAACTTCCATCAAACAGGCAAAGAACGCAGATGTGTTCATGTAGTGAAATCCTACTTGCGTTGCTTGACCGCATCTCAAAAGCAACATTGAATAAAAAGGAGAACACATGGTATGATACCATAAGAGATTTTTATGAATAATAGGGAGAATGAATAAAGTATTGTGCATGGAGATGGGTGGCAGCAAATTTAGGGGAGTGATTGATTCAGGAGGGGAAGGGGGGGTGCTGGCTAGAGGAAGAATGTGGTGGGGACTTTAGCAACACCCATAATGCTTTATTTCTTGGGAGAACAGTTCGAGACATGTGACAAGATAGCAGGATTAGAGCTGGGTGGTGAGTACTTTAAAATGGTGTTATATTAGGTGCTCTGCTTTTCTGTATGTTTGGAAGATATTCTGTTTTTTTCACAAAAAAAGACTTGAGACAGTAGAGTGTGCTTAGGGGTTTTCTGACTGGTTTAAGTGTGCAGCTCTTGTCTGCCACATTGAAGCATTTTTACAAAACAGTCAAGATTTTAACTGCCAGGGGCGCCTGGGTGGCTCAGTCGGTTAAGCGTCCGACTTCAGCTCAGGTCATGATCTCACGATTCATGAGTTTGAGCCCCGTGTCGGGCTCTGTGCTGACAGCTCAGAGCCTGGAGCCTGCTTCAGATTCTGTGTCTCCCTCTCTCTGCCCCTCCCCCACTCATGCTGTTTTTCTCTCTCTCTCTCTAAAATAAATAAACATTAGAATTAAAAAGATTATAACTGCCAAAGAACGTATTATTGCTTTTTAATTTAATCTAATTTTAATTTTTTTAATGTTTATTTATTCTTGAGAGAGAGAGAGAGAGTACATGCAAGTGAGTGGGGGAGGGGCAGAGAGAGAGGGAGACAGAATCTGAAGCAGGCTCCAGGCTCCGAGCTGTCAGCACAGAGCCCGACACGGGGCTCGAACTCACGAGCTGTGAGATCATGACCTGAGCTAAAGTCAGATGCTCAACCGACTGAGCCACCCAGGCACCATCCCAATTTTTTTTTTTTAACGTTTATTTTTGAGACAGAGACAGAGCATGAATGGGGGAGGGTCAGAGAGAGAGGGAGACAGAGAATCCTAAGCAGGCTCCAGGCTCCAGGCTCTGAGCTGTCAGCACAGAGCCCGACGTGGGTCTTGAACTCATGAACTGAGAGATCATGACCTGAGCCGAAGTCAGAGGCTTAACCGACTGAGCTACCCAGGCGCCCCTATTACTGGATTTTAAAAATGAGTTTGTATTTCAGTGTCCTTGTCTTGTGAGATTTCCTTTGCAGGAAAGAGTTTTGCTTGAAAGAAGAAAAAAAGAAAGCCAACTAGAAAAAAAGGGAGCAACAAAGTAACCGCCCCAAATGGGCAGATTTGTGGGGTGCCCTTCCTCTCTGATGTCTGCGATCCTGGGAGCTAGGGCTTACGTCTTAGGGGAACAGACTCACTTTCCTTGTCTCTGGGATTCTGACTTCTGGCTCTCCTTTATCATGTTTACTGAGAGCGAACATTCCCTTCCAAGGGAGTGTCCGGTACTCCTAGCTTCTGGTTCTTGGTGCCTCGAAAATCTGATAACCCTGGGTCCATGCTGAATAAGCAGATGACACCCGGTGTGTTGCAGTTGGAAGGAGTTAAGCGAGCTTTTCTGGTTGAGTCCTATCATTGGAGGAGTAAGGAAACTGGAATCCAGAGATGTGGAGTGACCCACCCAAGGGCTCAGATCCCCTGTCGTGCTTAGCAGAAGTCAGAAGGCCCTTGGCAACTAATGAACTCATCTTGCTGTTTACTCGTTAGAGCGGCACCTCGAGTGAACTTCAGTACCTGTAAGTCAGAGTAGACCATCCTCTTGCTTACAAGCCTTGCATGGTTCCCATCTCGCTCAGGGTACAGTTTTTGCTTGCTGTGAGCTTTGGAGCTGTGCCCACTTCTGCAGCCCCTTTTCACTTCAGCCTTGTTTGTGGGGCTCTGACTGGAGCCCTGCCCTTCTCTTCTCTTTGTGCCTAGACCATGTGTGGTAGTCCCTGCCTCAGGGCCTTTGCACTTGTTCACCTCTGTGTGCTCTAGCTACTACTCTTCATTTGCATCCAAGCTCAGAAGTCACCTTCTTAGAGAGGCCTCCTTAAGCCTTAGCCCCTCTATGTTTTCTTAGTAGCCCTGATTATGATCTGAAGTTATTGTAGTTATCATTTTTATAATAATAACTCTCTCTACCTCTCTAATTGTCTCTGTGTGTTTGTTTCTGTCCATGAGGATAAAAGGTCCCTAGGTCACAGTCTTTACATGACCTGTCCAGCATCACCGGCATCTAGAATATGTTAGGTACTTGTACTGGGGGTCCTCAACATCTCCCCCCAGGTTTGGTGATTTGCTAGGAGGATGTATAAGACTCAGCATATAATCACACCCAGGGCTAAAAATTTATTTCAGTGAAAGGATCCAAAGCAAAATCAACAAAGGGAAGAGGTGCGTGGGGCAAAGTCCAGAGGGCTTTGCGAGTTTCTGAGAGTCCTCCCCTGCGGAGTCACATGGGACACACTTAATTCTTCTATCATTGAATTGTGACCTACTCCCTGCCCCGGGGTTTTAGTGGGGTCTGGCCGTACAGGCACCCTCTGCCGAGCATACACTGAAATTCTGGACTCCCAGGAGAAAACATGTGCTCAGCCTAAGCCACACTCTGTCCAGTCCAGGCACGGGGAGCCCCTCTTATCACCTTGAGGAACGTTTTACATTAGTGTAGGGGACTGCTTGCCATTCAAGTTCCCAGCTGCCATCCAAGGGTCAGCTTGTTAAGCAGGTCTTTCTAGGGATAGACGTCTCGGGGCTGCAACAGTAACTCCTTTCTCCCTCTTCGGAAATATTTGTGAGTGAGTGAATTAGCCAGTGTGATTGAGAGGCCTGTGGAATCACATCTCGAGCCTCCCAAAGGCCAGAAGGTGTGGCCTCCCCTCCTTTGTCAGCAGTAATACCCCCGGACAGAGGACAGTGGTGAGTCCGCCCTTCCTCCTGTCCTCAGGTCCTTGGTAACTGTGCCTCTCTGGTCCCCAGGTGTTGAAGCACAACGGGTCGTCAGAAATTCTCAATAAACTGTACGACACGGCCATGGACAAGCTGGAGGTGGTCAAGAAGGACTATGATGCCCTGCGGAAGAGGTACAGCGAGAAAGTTGCCATCCACAACTCCGACCTGAGCCGCCTGGAACAGCTGGAGGAGGAGAACCAGCGTCTGCTGAAGCAGACGGAGATGCTGACTCAGCAGAGGGACACGGCCATCCAGCTGCAGCACCAGTGTGCCCTCTCCCTGAGGAGGTAAGAGCCGCCCGTCCGCCCATCTCCTGTGTGCAGAGAACGGCCAGAGGGCCAAGTGGGTCTTCTGTGCCTTGGGACCGCTCTCCTTTGTGGGCTGATTGTTATCTGTAAGGCTCTCAGCCGTTCCCAAGGAATGAAAAAAAAAAAAAAAAAAAAAAAAAAAAAAAAAGGGAAGGCACAAGTGACTGTGCCTTTTCATTTGAAAAAAAATTTTTTTGGAATATTTTGGAAATGTTTTGTTGGCACTCAGTGTGGCCTGGGAATTGCACTTTTTCCTCCCGTCTGAACAGCTCTGATGTGTTCTGATCACCTCGTTTCTTAGATCTCCTCATAAGCCTCTCCCTTCTGTGTCATCTAACCACCCAGCATAGGAGAGTTATTCATCCTAGGCATTGTTTCTTCTAAAATTTCACTTTTTTAAAGGTATAAAATCTGTAGGGAAGTGACCCTTGCCCTCAAACACTGTTTCGTAAGGTACATTCCTGCAGAACGCCAGTTCTCTGGAGGGTTCACTGGTGTCCTATGCATGCAGTTCTCTGGATGTAAAAGGGATTAGGAGTTGCCAGGTTATACTTAGACAGAAGTCTGCGGGACTTCTCAGAGCCTTTACTCTGATACTCTGTACTAGTCTCTCCAGGAGGGGGACACAGTGTTTCCCAATGTAAAGCCATCAGAGAACACACTTTTTTTTTTTTTTTTTTTTTTTTTGATGGCGCTTCCTGAAGGATTGGCATTCTAAAGAAGATGCATTCACAAATGCTTCTATAGAGCCGCAGGCTCTGATTTGCAGGGTTGCCTGTGTGGAAGGTGCCTCCTGGCCAGAAGGACTGAGCTGTGTTCTCGCCCCAGTCACCCACACCCAGGCCTTATCATCTGTATCTGAAAAATGAGGTGGTCGGACTAAATGATCATTAAGTCCACGTTTACCTCTCATATGCTGCGATTCTAGCATCGTTTTGTTTTTATTTTTTAAAAATAACGTGGCTTGACTGTGGAAGAAATACACTGTTATTTCTAGTAGAGCAGAGGGCATGAAGTCCTCAGATCAACTTCTGGTATTTGTAAAGGCTGAGAAAAATTCCAGGTCCGGGGGCACCGGCACTCCGTGACTTTCCTCTGTCGGAGGTGCGGATGACCTCACTCGAAACTTCATGCTTGACTGTCCAGTACGGCGGCACGGCCTGGGCAGGTCCCCGCCCCCCGCGTCCCAGCTGCCTCTCTCCCCCAGGTTTGAGGCCATCCACCACGAGCTGAACAAGGCCACAGCCCAGAACAAGGACCTGCAGTGGGAAATGGAGCTGCTGCAGTCGGAGATGACCGAGCTGAGGACCATGCAGTTAAAAATGGCAAAGGAGTCGGAGAAGTACAAGGAGGAGCGGGATGCCGTGTACAGCGAGTACAAGCTCATCATGAGCGAGCGCGACCAGGTCATCTCTGAGCTCGACAAGCTGCAGACCGAGGTGGAGCTGGCCGAGTCCAAGCTCAAGAGCAGCACGTCCGAGAAGAAGGCGGCCAGCGAGGAGATGGAGGCACTGAGACAGGTGGGTGTGGGGCGGCTGGCCTCCCGCCTCGGGGAAGGCAGGGCGATGGGGGCCACGGCGTCCGCACTGGGAGCCTCTTCCTGTTTGGTCTGCGTGCTGGCTGAGTTATCGAGTGCGGCCTGGGTAGCTGCTGAGCTCACACTTGGGGTCCGGCTCTAGCATGGCCGCAGGGCATGCAAAGGGAAGTCCGGCTGTGGTCCGGGCCTTGGAGCTTAGAGCGTAGCAAGAAAGTCGCAGGACACGCACAGACAAGCGTGGGCTCTGCTCACAGACACTCTCACACCCAAACCCTTGGTTAAGTGATTGTAGATCAGCCTTGTGTTGATGGTCAGTGTGTGTCTCAAAGATTTGCTCTCCGAGAAGCAAGATCCCAAGGACAAGGGCTCAAAGCCATCCATACCTTTGGCCTTGTGAATTCAGGAGAGCACCCTCAAGGATTTTTTTCCCCTCTACATCTGAGGAGTCTGCTCTTTAATGTTTATTTATTTTTGAGACAGAGAGAGACAGAGCATGAACGGGGGAGGGTCAGAGAGAGGGAGACACAGAATCTGAAACAGGCTTCAGGCTCTGAGCTGTCAGCACAGAGCCCGACGCGGGGCTCGAACTCACGGACCGTGAGATCATGACCTGAGCCGAAGTCAGCCGCTTAACTGACTGAGCCACCCAGGCGCCCTGGAGTCTGCTCTTTAAAGGGATCATCTGGACTCCAGCTGGGAAGATGTGATAGTAGGTTGAGCACAAGGCCCTTCTAAAGCCTTGCTCCCTGGGGCCCATGGCCTCCAGGTTCAGCGGCTAGGGGTTGAGTAGCGTCAGAACTGAGCCAGAAAGCGTGACTCCTGAGTGATAAGCAAGGAGTCTCTACATCCTTCCTACCTGAGCCACCTTGGCCTTGTTGCTAACACATTTTTCCCTCAGGTTCAGGTGTGCGCTTCTGGGGCTTGTGTGGACTGGTGGACTCGTCCTATTTGAGATTCCCTTCCCATCCTGTTGGTTGATCTGCTTAGAGCTGCTGAAATTGATCACAGCAGACTTTTATCCCATTGAAATAGTTCTCCATTCCTGCCTCTCCATTCTACTTGCTCTGCAGCTCTGTTAGAATGCAGTCTTTAAGACTGGTCTGTGAGAAGAGAAAAGCAAGGTGTTAAACGTCGGGCAAGTAGGCAGGAGCAGCATGCATTAGATTAGTGTACCCAGCTCCCTCCAGACTGAGCATGAGGCAGGGCTGATGCCTGAGGGGTGGGCCAAGGCCTGTGAGGGTCTCTGCAGACAGTGATGCCTCCTTATGCCCAGGCGGCGCGAGGGGCTGTGGGAATGCAAGGGACAGGGCCCTGTGCTTGGAGAGGGGCGCTCCTCAGTCATGGGACCTCCTACCTCTCTGGGCCTTAGTTTCCTCATCTACAAAATAGAGATAATAGCAGTGCCTCACAGGGTAGCTGTGACAGTCCAATGAATGCATGTGGAAAACACACTTAGAATGGTGCCCCGTAAAGTAGGAATGATTTGAGTGTTTACTTTATTGTTAAGATGATTATTATGCCTGTCTGGATCTTACTGCCTCTTGGGACTAGGGTGAGCACTATGAAGTTGTTTCTGTAGGCAAAAGTGGGCCAGATGGGAGCGATTTAGTATAAGGGGGGCCGGGGGGGGGCTGGTGAGACTTCTCCAGGCCGTGAGGACGAAAGCCTCATGAAAAGGAATATCTACTTTGATGAAATTTTTACAAGACCATGATGAAGGAATTTTTAATAAGCACAGATAACGTATTAGGACTTGGGCATTGTGCCAGAGAAACCATCCCTTCGCTTTTTCATTCTGGTATCTGAGAGCTTAACTGTTGGGGGAAATGTGGATATTAAAGAAGGAAGACAAAACGATGAAGAAGGAAACTTTGGAAGTGACTAGTCAGTCACTGAACGAAAAGGTCCAGGAGAATGTGTAAAAGGCGTGGAAGGTGGTAGGACAGCAGCCCCCTCGAGGGGTTTTCAAGGTTCTGGAGGTTAATGGTGCTCTTGTAGGGGTGTGATAGAGCTCCCAGTTTCCCGCGGTGCCAGCAGCTGGTGGCAGTCTGCCGTCCCCCCCTTGCTCCCAGCACTCAGCGTGCCCTTCGGCCTGGAGCCCAGTTTCTGGGCCTTCGCAGGGGGCATTGGCTGGATGCCAAGTCTGCCTGTCAGCTGAGGCAGGAATCTTTTCTAGGCACTGTTCCGAGTCAGCGGGCCGGACAGGAGAAGCTCTGCTCCCGCCCCGGCAGTTCCCAGAGCTGAAACGCTCCGCTCCTTCTCCAGTTTGTCTGGCTTCTCAGACAAGACCACTCCCCACCTGGCCAGAGGAGGCCGGGTCTGTGGCCTTGGCGGTCCTGGCCTTGAGGTGCCGTTGGGAGGGTCTTATCTCCCCCATGGTCTGATGAGTCCCCTTGGGATTGACCCCGTCTCTGTCCAGCAGCCGCCTCCTGGCAGGGTCAGCCGAGGTTGGCCTTCTAGCCAGGCTGCCTCCCTAGTCTCGGAACTGTCTTCATTGTGCTCAGCTGAGGAGGGGGTTCCTTTTCTTTCTGACAGACTGTGTGTTCTCTACACTGTTCCTTTCTCTTTGTTCCTCCCTCTTCACTGACCCTCTTTCCTGGCTCACCTCACCCCACCCCTGCCGTTCTACCCTCTTCTCTGGAGTGCATTTTGTGGTGAAAAGAGGGCTTTGGGGGGCCTGTTAGGGTCTTTGCCTGGCTCTGGATGCTGCCCTCTCTGCAGCTTCCCCCTCCCTGAATGGCCGTGTCCACAAGGGCCTCCCTGTCTAGGGCTGCTGCACCAGCCTCTGGCCGCTGGCTGACCAGGTCCCGTGAGGGCTCACTGCCCTCAGGATGGGAAGGAACTGCCTGGGGCAGCTGGTCCCTGCTACTGGGAAGCTGTGGGGCACCGCTGCCTATCACAGAGGTTCTTCTAGATGACAAGTTATGTCCCAAGACCAGCCTCTCTGGCAGAGCTCCTGTCCCATAGAAAGGCCAGCTTGGTCACTCAGGCTGGCAGTGGCTTCCCGTGTCCCTGCCTTCCTGCTGTACCTCTGACTTGCAGTATTGTGGCGCTGAGCTCGGTGTGGGGGCGACAGAGTGAGAGCCGCGTGTGACGGGGGGGGGGGGGGGGGAGGAAGTACTGTTGGACAGGGAGGACAAGCAGGGGAGCGCGAGGGCGTTCCAGGAACTTAGAGGCTGTCACATGTTGCCCAAATAGAAGAGACCAGTGTGCTCAGGGTGGGCTGCCCGCTCGGGGAACATTGCCCTCTCCCTGGACCCTGGTGAGCCTCTGCTGGGTCTTTCTTGTTGGCTTCGTGCCTGGCCCCAGTGAGTGTCTCGTGAAAGCCAGTCCCTCTCTTCCCGAGCCTGTGGCCCCACGCTCCCCCAGGGCGGACAGAAGGAGGTACGTGTTGGGGGTGCTGTGGCAGAGTAAGACCTGGCCCTGGCAGGCACAGCACGGTGCAGAGCAGGAAGCCCTGGAGTGGCCATGGGAGACCTGGGATGGAGTTCAGCTCCTGGCTGATGGGTGGGACCTGGGACCAGTCACTTCCTGGGCCCTGAGCACCCTCATCCGAATTATCCGGGGACCGGATGAAGGGACCTCAGCTCCCAGCTCTATTGCGCTTTTAAAATACTCCTTGTTCTTCTCCCCTCAGTAAAACCAAGTCTTGTGCTTCTTGTGTTTCTCACATGGACACGGTGTTTGGGGAGCGAATTCATTTTGGAGATGAACAATTGGGGGAGAGGGTGGGAGCTGCCTAACACCTGGGGCTGGCCTCCAGTGTGTCACCTCAGGCCAGAGTGCAAAGACCTTTCAGTGACACCATATGGAAACACGTTTCTTATATCAAACTATTAACATATAAAACACCGAGTAAAGTGTTAATTTAAGTGTTATCGTTAAACCTACTATTTATAATAAATTCTTGACATCTTTAATAGCAGTAATCAGTTTTCAAAAAAATGGCAAACTAGACAGACTCCCAACACTGCATGAAAGTGGGGAAAATCAAAACCGAAATGCTTTGAACTGATGTTGGGAAATGTGAGGTCTGAGCCCGAGCATACCAACCACCGTGTCACTCTGGGTTAAGGTGTACTTTCTGTGCAGACTTTTTTCCAGCTTCTCCTGGGTCTGTACTCGAGAGAGGAGGGGTGATTGTGAGATGACTCCGTGTACTTTCCTTTCTTTCCTCATCCTTGTCTGTCGTCTGAACCTTTGGGATCTTTTTGAACGTGTGTATCAGGGGCTGCGCGTCCGGCTCCTCTGCGGAGGGTGAGCCGTGGAGTCCGCAGAGGCCTTCTTGCTGTGTTGGTCGTCTTTATTCTTTCTGCAAAGAGGAGGGGATTCCCGGCACAGACATCAGTGCCTGCCTCTTGTGTCCTGTTTGTACTTTGCTTCTGAAAGCCCTTGAGCCGAAGTGGGATTCCTCCTGCAGTAGATGCTCACTGTGTCCTTTGTCGTTTTCCCCGTGTTTTCTAAGGGTTAGAGAGACGCAGAGGGAGCTTTCTACACAAGAGCTTCCAGGTGTTTGACTTGAAACTGTAGCAGAGCATGTAATGCTTTGAGGAGGTGTCAAGATGCAAATGTTTCAGATTTTGGCTTTTTTTTTTTTTAACGTTTATTTATTTTTGAGACAGAGAGAGACAGCATGAACGGGGAGGGTCAAAGAGAGAGGAAGACACAGAATCTGAAACAGGCTCCAGGCTCTGAGCCATCAGCCCAGAGCCTGACGCGGGGCTTGAACTCACAAACCGCGAGATCATGACCTGAGCCGAAGTCGGATGCTTAAGCGACTGAGCCACCCAGGTCCCCCTCAGATTTTGGCTTTTTAAACAAACTGAGAGACGCAGGATTTCACCAGCAAAGATGCTGGTGTATGTTCAGATTTAAAAATAACTCCGTGTGCCAGAGCATAAAAACCAGTCTTGCAGACACAGAGGGTTGGGAATTATCATGATCGACGTCTACACCCTTCACTGCAGTCAGTCCTTGTGTCGTTATGTTTTGACAGGAGAGCTCTTGAGAGACACACGATACGTGATGTGAGCCTTGCGAGTGGCAGGGAGGAGGAGCCTGGAGCAAGCACTCCAGGGGAGGCATTCCACCTGCGCCACTGAGACCTCGGCCACACGGCACAGGGGCTGGGGTTCTGGTCCAGGATCTGCTCTGTGGGGCTGGGAGAGTTTGGACTGGACCCTACCTAATGTCACTAGGCGTCTTGAGTATGGCTGTGGGACATGGAGTCACCGGGGGTGCAGGTGCATGGCAGGGGTGTGTTGGGATGGGCTCAGGCTAGGATCCCATGTTTCCCCCCATCCAGCTCCTGAGGGTTCAGCCCAGCTCCTGCACTGGCTGGAGGGTGCTTCTCACCCGAAGGCTCACTAACTACCCTGTCTGCTTGCCCCTTGACCCCACCAGATGAAAGACACGGTGACAATGGATGCTGGGAGAGCCAACAAGGAGGCTGAAATCCTTCGAAAGCAATGCAAGGCTCTGTGCCAGGAACTGAAGGAAGCCCTCCAGGAGGCGGACGTGGCCAAGTGCCGGCGGGACTGGGCCTTCCAGGAGCGGGATAAGATCGTGGCGGAACGGGACAGCATCCGGTACGGGGAGCCCCTGGGCTGGTGGTGTGGGCTCTCATCTCTCCACCATGCTCTGGGTCTCTGGGGATGGTCGGAGTCACTTGCCATATGTCCAGGTAAGGTGGGAGTGACCGTCGTTCCTCCCTTCTCACCTGAGGTGGTGCCCCAGCCTTGCTTCATAGCGTTAGAAGTGTCTGCTGCAACCTAGCTGTCTGCGTATGCGTGGAGACTGGGTGAGACCCTCCCCCTGCCATGAGGTGGCACAAAGACAGGGTTTTCTCTTAGGGGACTTCTGATGAAATGGACATATCAAAAATGCACTCTTTTAGTTGGTATTCTTTGGGCACCTGCTGTGTGCCAGGATGGTGGGTCCCTCATACAAGGACACCCTGGGACTCCTGGACAGGTGTGGTGCCCTGGAGGGGCCAGCGCTGTGGGGGCCACGGCAGCTTTGTCGGACAGGGCAGCAAGGGAGGGTCACAGTTAGAATGGTGAATTCCAGGGTCACAGTTAGAACTGTGATGGGGGCTTGCAGGGCACTGGGGGAACAGGTGTGGAGTCTCCCCAGAAAGCATGAGCTTGAACTTAAGCTCGAGTGGAGGTTTTCCAGGTGGAGGAGGGGGATGGGTGTTACAACCTGAGGAAACATGAACAAAGATGTGTGGTTTGCTCAGGGCAGGGACATGCTCGTGGACTTGGGGGAGTCTCAGGAGAGGTGGCTGATGGGGTTCCTGAGGACAGGCTGTAAGGGCCTCGAAAGGGAAGCCCAGGAGCGTAGCCTTAATTCTTGGCAGGGGTAGAGCCACGAGGGGCTGTGGTGGTGCTGGTGGTGATTTGGTCATTGAGAGTTTGCGAACGATCCCTGTGGTTAGAGACTGACGTCTACCCGGGCTGCTCAGGAGATGAGGGTTCAGGGTTGGAGGGATTGGGGGCCATGGAGAGGTGGGGACCAGCCCTTAGGTGCCATCCTATGACAGGATGCAGTTCTGGAGGTGACCCAGAGCACGCGTTCCCTGGCTGCCAGGTCACCTATCCCTACCTTCTCTGAATGGCTGAGGTGGTGCTGGGGCCCCAGGAGCCACGCATCCTTTGGTGGGGAATTGTCAGGCCTGCACTTTGCACTTACCTGCACAGAGACTGCACAGGGCTGCAGAGACGATGGAGACATTATTGCTGTCCGAGTTGGGGGCTCAGTCTGGTTGCAGGGTGGGAGACAGCTCTAGAAAGGCCTGCATGGGGGTAGTTATGAGGCATGTGGTAGGGATAGCAGGGCCTGCCCGGTGGGCTGCGGCTATGTTGAGGGCAAAGCAGTGGGAAGAGCACTGGATGTTCAGAACCCGTTGCCCAATAACTGCAGAGGTGTCTCCTTCCTGGTCCTCAGCGTCTTTTCTGTCCCTGGATGGGGTTGGCCTGGGTGGTCTCCCCTCCAGATTTTCCAGCACTCCTGTGCATTTGGAGGCAAGGCAGGCACCTGGGGTGTCTGGGGGATAGGCCGTGAATCCTCTGCCCCCTTACCCTCACGGTGACCTTGGCCTCTGCCCTCTCTGCCAGGACGCTCTGTGACAACCTAAGGCGGGAGCGGGACCGGGCGGTGAGCGAGCTGGCCGAGGCCCTGCGCAGCCTGGATGACACTCGCAAACAGAAGAATGACGTCAGCCGGGAGCTCAAGGAGCTCAAGTATGTTGGGGCAGGTGCCTGCGTGGGGGGACAGGGTGGGCGCCTGCCTGGGGGTGTAGGGGCCCCTCTGCGGGCAGGGCAGGGTCGTCTGTCCCTTCACAGGCTTATTACTCTGTCGGCCTGTAGAATGGGTCTGAATGCCACCTCCATGCTGAGAGGTAATTAGACATTCTTAGGCCATCACAGAAGATGGCAGCCCTTTTGTGAGCACATGGAGACGGGCAGGCACCGTGTGCAAAGGTACATAGGAAGGAAAGTCTCTATTCAGAGGCAGTGCATTTGGGGACAGGCATGCATGTACTGTCCATTCATTCATTCATTCATTTGTTCCCTTTCTACCTCATTCATTCACCACCTCTAGGATTTACCAAGCGCCTGCTGTGTATGGGCCAGGCCTGTGGGAGGCCCTGGGGGAGGCCCTGGGGGAGCTGAACAGAGGACCAGGTCTCTGTCTGTGGGGCTCACAGCACACAGGAGAGACAGACAGTAGTCCGTTCTGCCTGTGTCGTGCGAATGCCCATGTGAGAGAGACTGGGGTGTCAGGCAGCCTCCCCTCGGTTATAGCACTGCACCCAGGGTTGTGATTCAGGACATGGTGACCCTGAGCAATGGACTGAAAATACAAAGATCAAAGTTAAAAGGAGAGATTGGCAGAACCCAGGAGCTGTCACTGTAGGGTAGAACGAGGCTGTCCTGAGAAGCAGTGGCTGTCTGTTCTGAGAAACTTGCTCAGCTGCTAGAGTGGTATAGGGTGGTGAGGAGCGTGAGTGTGAGTGTGCAAGCCTCGCTTGCTCGAGCAACGCCTTTCACACGGAGTGACAGCTTTCCCTTCCTCCCCATTCAGTAACCTCTAACATGAGCCAACCAGCTTTAGTTATTAGATGAAAACCCAGAACCTCTTGGGCTTGAGTACTCTAAAGAAAATCTCAGGGGCTAAGAGGCAAAGTGAAGCACTCTCTCCAGAGACCCACCTTGGGTCTAGCAAGTGATGGAATCAAATTAAGGTAAAGCCTGGCCCCTGGGGGCTTGAGCTCGGGAGAAAGTTTTGCATTTTAATTGAGCTGGAATTGCCTGGAGCTTCTAAGGAAGTCAAATTCCACTTGTTGTTCTGCACGTTTGAATTTGCACCTCCTCTTTGTTAAGCTTTCTAACTGGTGCTGCTGCTCAGGGACCCCCCAATCTGCAGAGGCAGCAGACATGCCCCGGGGGATGAGAGATGAGCAGGTGCAGTGAGCATTAAACACAGAGCTTCAGGCTGCACAGGGCTAGTGGGGGTCGTGTCCAGGGAAGGAGGCTTTGGGGCTCTGCCTTGAGGCTGGGTGGCATTCTGGAGCCGGCCAGTGAGAGCACAGCCCAGACAGAGATGTGGACCTGCAAGCCGGTCCATTTGAGAAGGAACCAGAAGGAGGTCATGAGTATGCCCCAGAGCCCAGTAGGCAGTACCGATGAACTGTAAAGGCTGGATGCGGGTTTTAGGACAAGGGGTTTCAGGTGCAAGTTCCTGGGGGATAGTACAAAGTTTCTGAGTCTTTTTTCATCTCGTAACTGGGTCTTTCTTAGAGCTTAAGTGTTTGTATATTGGTCAAATCCAACTTACTGATTTTTAATTTCTAATTTTTTAATTTTGTTGTTATGTTTTTATTTATTTTGAGAGAGAGAGAGAGTAGGAAAGGGGCAGAGAGAGAGGGGAAGAGAAAATGCCAAGCAGGCTCCACGCTGTCAGTGCTGAGCCAGACTCGGGGCTCAATCTCATGAACTGTGATGTCATGACCTGAGGCGAAATCAAGGGTTGGATGCTTAACTGACTAAGCCACTCAGGTGCCCCAATTTTTAATTTTTAATTGAGTGTATGATGTCTAAGGACCCTTAACGCTTCATCTCAAAGATTTTCTCTTGTATTTTCCTTTTAAACGTCTTACAGCTTTATTTTATACATTTCAATGTGTGATACGTTTTGAGTTACTTTTTCTGTAAGATGTGACGTGTAGATTGGGGCTCAGTTTTTTTTTGGGTGTGCAGGCGCTCCAGCGTCACTGGTCAAACGCTGTCTTTCTTCTGCTGAAGTACTTTAGTACCTCTCATACTTTGTGGGGGTGTCTCTGGACTCTTCATTCTGTCCCAGTGATCTCTGTGTCTGTCTTCCTGCAATTCTGCAATGTCTCCATTACTGTAGCTATAAAAAAAGTCTTAAAATCGAGTAGAGTTGATTCCTCCCACTTAATGTTTCATTTTCAGAATTGTTTCAGCTATTCTGATTCCTTACCTTTCTCTCCCTGTGTGTTTTAGAATAATCTTGTCTGTATCCACAAAAAAGTGTTGCTGGCATTTCTCAAGGAATTGTATTAAACCCTGGGTTAAGTTTGGGAAGACTTTGACTGTTTTTTGAATAAACCTCTATGAAAATGCCTTGATAGCTAAGAAGCCTTGGCGTGCGGCTCCAGATTTATTGGGAAGCTGGCATGGAGTGTGAGAGGGAGAGGAACCTCCTTTGGCTCTCACGGTGGCCTTCCTGCCTTCTGAGCTGTGACTTGGGTGGGATGTGTTGCCTCCCTGGGGACCATCGTCATAGCCCTCTCTGTTCCTAGGGAGCAGATGGAATCCCAGCTGGAGAAAGAGGCTCGGTTCCGGCAGCTGATGGCGCACAGCTCCCACGACTCGGCCATCGACACAGATTCCATGGAGTGGGAAACGGAAATTGTGGAGTTCGAAAGAGAGACGGTGAGCTGCCTTGATGTCTTTACTCCCTTTGAACGGGGGGTGGGAGAGGATGCCCCCCTTGTGGGGTTCCCCCATTTCTCGGCTGTCAGTTTGGGGCTTTGGCTTTTCTTGCCAGGGTGCGTGCATCCTTTCCCTGCCCTTGTCCAAGCTGGGTTGTGACAGGTTGGTGTCCGTGGCCCCTCCAGCCGCGGCTGGAGACAGTGCATGGAGGGCAGAGGGCAGAGCAGGGCTCTTCTGTAGGGACGTGTGTCTGCAGTAGCTGGAAGGGGCACATGGCAGCTGCTCCGGGCTTCATCCTGTGGTCTGAGTGCCCCATCAGACATGGTGAAGGAGCAGTCCTCACAGAGAAGCAAGTGGCTTGAGGTTTCAGAGTGAAATGTTTCTAATCACTGCTTTATAAAGTGTGCGGCTACTGCTCTTTTGACAGGAGGATATTGACTTGAAGGCACTTGGGTTCGATATGGCAGAAGGTGTGAATGAGCCTTGTTTGCCGGGGGACTGTGGGATATTTGTCACTAAAGTGGACAAAGGAAGCATTGCTGATGGCCGCTTACGGTAAGAGTGGAGGAGGCCCAGGCTCTGGAGGGAAGGGGGGCCCTCTGACTCAATGCAAGGGACCCAGGGAGTCAGGTGGCTGTTAAGTGAGTGCACCCCAGGGTCTGGGGGACTCGAAGGCTCAACCGCTAACATTACCCTTAAAGGAGACTCTGTGACTCATGGGGGCCTTTGCGTCTGACCTTTCCACAGGCCCCAGGTGCTGCCCTTCACTTTTCTAGGTAGGAAAAGGCTCAGGCAGTATGGGTGAGAGTTTAGGATGTGCGTTGCATGCCCATGCCATGAAATAGCAACGAGAATAAACTACCGTTTGCTAAGTGCTGGTTTAGGCCCCTTGTATAATCAATTCATTAATTTTTGAAATCCAGTGAGGTAGGTCTGTACTCTGCTATTGGCCCCATTTTACAGATGAGGACACTGAGGTGTGGAGGCGCTAGGTCACACAGCTAGTAAGTGGTAGGGCCAGGATTGGCACCCAAGCAGCCTGGCCCCAGCATCTGTGAGTGTAGCCATTTGAGCCTGCTGAAGAGGAGATCTTTCTGAATGTGTGTGCGGGGCAACTGCTTTCTGGCACTCATCTCCTCAGACTAGAGCGGTGGGGCCTGCCCACTGGTCCCAAGGCCTGAGCAGGTGCTGACCTGGCTGTGCCCCTCCTCAGGGTCAATGACTGGCTGCTGAGAATCAACGATGTGGACCTCATCAACAAGGACAAGAAGCAGGCCATCAAGGCCCTCCTCAACGGGGAGGGGGCCATTAACATGGTCGTGCGGCGGAGGAAGTCCCTGGGCGGGAAGGTGGTCACACCACTGCACATCAACCTGAATGGACAGAAAGGTAGTGGGCCTGCCAAAGTGCACAGAGCACCTCAGATGGCGGGGCAGACCCCTTTTTTGTGCAGAGGGGATGCTTCTGAGTTACTGATGCCGTTAAATGCAGTGCGTGTGCATCCCTGGCTGGGGGCCACCCGGGTCCTGGGTCTTGCCGGTCTCTGGGTGTTTGATTCACCAGACCAGATGTCACTGAGCCTCCGGGTGGTCTGACCTGGCCCGGGTGTTGGGACGGGCAGGTCGCAGTCTGCGAATGTTCCCTTCTGAAGGGAATGTTGCCTCCTGAAGACAAGGTGGGAGGACCAGAGGGCCCTGTGACCGGCGTGGGGATTAACTGGATATTCCCCATGTCTGCCCTGTGGTTCACAGACAGCGGCATCTGTCTGGAGAATGGCGTATATGCTGCTGCCGTGATGCCTGGAAGCCCGGCCGCCAAAGAGGGGTCCCTCGCCGTGGGAGACAGGATTGTGGCGGTAAGCCTCAGGGCCGGGCTGTCTGCCCCACATGGAGAGTAGATGCGATTTGAGAGATTGAACAGGAAGTAACGAACAGAGATTTTATGTTAACCTTGTTCGTTAAATGGGAACAAACTTTTTTTTTTCTCATAGTGTGTTTCCATTGATAGTAGAAAATCAGGAAATAGAAACTTTAGGAAGAAAATAAGAATCCTAATTGCTACCACCTATAGATAACCTTTATGAACATTTTAAATGTATTTTTCTGTAGCCTTTATTCTGCACATGAATCTGTATTTAGGTCAGTTTAAAGAAGATAGCATCTGCATGTGATTTTTAAAAAAATCTTATTAAACATTATGTCCATTACTTTTTTTTATCACCAAAGTAAGACATGTGCCATAAAATAGTTAAGCAATACAGAAATGTAGAAAGTGGTAGTCCCCTCTTTTCCTTTTAATCTTGCTCCTGGAGATATTCTTTGCCCCCACTTGCAAGATGTGCTCCCAGCAGACCGTATGTCTCTTACAGATCTATATACACAGATAAAGATTTCTGGTGTTTGTTTGCTTTTTGTTTTTTTAATTTTTAACGTTTATTTATTTTTGAGAGACTGAGAAACAGCACTAGTTGGGGACGGGCAGAGAGAGGGAGACACAGAATCTGAAGCAGGCTCTAGGTTCCGTGCTGTCGGCGCAGAGCCCGACATGGGGCTTGAACTCATGAGCTGTGAGATCATGACCTGGGCTGAAGTCAGATGTTTAACCAACTGAGCCACCCAGGCACCCCAGGTTTTTGTTTGCTTTTTAAGCAAATCATTTTGCGATTCCACATCATGGATACCAAATTGATCCTCATTACTTTTATCTACCTCATGGTATTCAGTTGTGCGGTAGTTTAAAGCATGCCCCCGTTGTGGACAGATACATTGTTTTGAGATTCTGCCATTGCAAACCACCCTGCCATGAACTTTACCTGTGTGCACAGACCTTTGGGGGACACCCAGTGGCATCCCTGGTGATCAAATCCCAAAATGCTGTAAGATTATGAAGTCTAATTTAGTATTTCTGACTAACTCTTTAAGATCAAAGACACACACACACACACACACACACACACACACACACACACAATCCCAGCTGTATAAAAGATGCACATGATGATAACCTTTTTCTCTGGTTCTAGACTCCTCATCTACCAGTTCCCATTATTCTGTTTTCTTCCAGGAATATTCAAAACATTTATATCTCCCTCTTTTTTCTTTTGTTTTCTTTCTCTTTCTTTTCTTTTTTCTTTCCTTTCCTTTCCTTTCCTTTCCTTTCCTTTCCTTTCCTTTCCTTTTCTTTTTTCTCTTTTATTTTCCCTTCCCTTCCCTTCCCTAACCCTAACCCTAACCCTTCCGTTCCCTCTCTTCCCAGGTGTGATCATAATATTCTCACTTGCTAACCTCATTTTTTGTTTCCCACAGCGTGCCCTGGAGAGTCTTCTGCATTTACATCTTTAGATCTGCCTAGGTCATTTCAGTAACTGCATATTCCTTAGGGGCAGCTGCTCAAGCCATTAACCAGCAGACAGGACACCTTTGCAGTGCAGCAAGGCTTTTGCTCCATCCCTCCATGGGGGCCCACGGGGTGAATTCCTGGGTGGGGGATTGCGGGATCAGTGGGCATAAGCAGTTAGTATTTGACATGATCTTTTCCCATGTGGTCAAGGAGATCGTGGCCTTTTTGATCCCACCTGCAGTGCGTGGGGGAGTGCATTGCTTTGCATCTTTGCCAGTGTTTTTCAGATTTTGGGGGATGCCAGAATTTAAAACCAAGATGGCCATTGTGAAAAATGATAAGATGTGGAAAATTATGAAGAAAAAACCCAGCCAAATTAATCTACCACTCCAAAATAATCACTCTGCCTATTTTTTTTAACTTTTGATTTTGAAATGATTACAGAAATACTTCAGTTACAATATTAAATAAATAGTATTAAAAACTAAATAAAGTGGTGAAGGTAGTACAGGCGGGTCCTATGTATGCTTCATGCAGTTTTCCCTAATGGTTATGTTTTGGATGACTATATAATATCAAACCCAGGTGATTGATATTGGAACCGTGTGTGTTTATTTCCACGTCATTTTATTATCATGATTTAAGTGGCAAAAAATTTGAGCTACAGAGCTGTTCCACCAGAACAAAGATTTCCCTCCTGTTACCCCTTTATAGGAACATCCACAACCCTGCTCTCCACACCCCCCATACATAACATCTGGCAGTTAATTTGCTCTCCATCTGTATAATTCTGTAATCTTGAGGACATTATATAAGTCAGTATGTGGCCTTTGAGATGGGCTGTTCCACCAAGCATGGTGCCATGAGATCCATCAGGTGGCTGGGGGCCCCGTCAGTGTGTCCCTGTTGGTGCTGAGCAGTATCGCATGGTCTGGTGGCACCCCAGTCTAACCATTCACGCTTGCACATACGTGTGTTTTAAAGATTGGGACACATCTGAGAGAAATGGGGACAGAGGTTCAGGCCTAAGGGATTGTGAGAATCTTTGTGAACAGTTCACAAAGGCCTTTCACACCATGATCTCCTCTTCGGTCTCCTCCTGCCCCAGGAGGCAGGCATGTTCATCTTCCATTCTGTACGTGAAGGAGTTCTGAGCCGTGGTCCTTTGTCACACAGTAGGCAGCAGTGGAGCCTGGTTGATCCCCCAGGATGCTTGGTGTTCTGGTCCCAGTCAGACAAGCAAGAGAGTGCTTGCCCCGAGAGCAATGCCCCGAAAGTGATTGTAAGCCTTCGTCTTTTCTTTGCCTCGAAAGCCGCTAAACTGGATTCCTCAGGCCTTCATCAGGGAGGGCCTGTCTCCCCTTTGCTGACTCCAGACTTGGGCACCACTTGTATAGAATCAGGCCCACTGTCCAGAATGGGCAGGCAGAGACCCTGAGCTGGGTGTGGGCCTGACAAAGCTCTGTTTGGCCCTAGATCAATGGCATTGCCCTGGACAACAAGTCTCTGAATGAGTGTGAATCTCTGCTACGTAGCTGCCAGGACTCCCTGACCCTCTCCCTCCTGAAGGTAAGGGCCCCTGCCCCACACCAGCTGCTCTCATCGGCTGCGGGGCAGGCAAAACCTCAGCTCCATACACCCGAGCTGCTACTCTGCATCCCTGGGATCCTTGTATAAAGGGTATTGATTTACAGAGTGCAGGATGTGCATGAACCCTGATCCTGGTCTCAAAACAAAAATGGGGTGACTGGGTGGCTGAGTCAGGCATCCAACTCTTGGTTTCAGCCCAGGTGATGATCTCACGGTTCGTGGGTTCGAGTCCCGCATGGGGCTCTGTGCTGCAGCACAGAGCCTGCCTGGGATTCTCTCTCTCCCTCTCTCTGTGTCTCTTCTCTGTTCTCTCTCTCAAAATAAACTTAAAAAAAATTTTGTTAAACAAAAACAAAACAAGACAGCTATGAAGGACATTTTGAGGACAGTGGGGGACATTCAAATCTGGACTAAATAATTAGATGATCTTAGGAACTTGATCTTCCTGGGTACAGTGATGGTATTGGGGTTTATAGAGGCAAATGGCCTTATTTAGGGGACATGCTAAGGTTGTTAGGGGTGGGATGTCATAATATTTGTCACTTTCAAATGTTTGCAGTATGGATAGATACAGTTTGGTAAAATACTGTTGAATCTAAATGGTGGGTTTATGGACATTTGTTGTACTTTTCTCTCAACTTTTCTGCATAGTTGAAAAGATTTATAATAGAGACTGAGAAAAGTGGGCCCATCCACTTCACTGAGAGATGTTTTTAAAAACTAATTATCTTAAAATTAATAGACTTTTTGGGGCAGTTTCAGGTCTATAGAAAAATTGAGCTAGTACAGAGAGTTCTCCTATTCAACCCTTCTGCTTCCCCTGTTAGCATCTTGCGTTAATGGGGTTCATTTGTTGCAATTGATGAATTATGATGAATTGATGTATATATGACATACATATTTTAAACGTTTATTTATTTTTTGAGAAACAGAGTGAGTGGGGGAGGAGCAGAGAGACAGGGAGACGCAGAATCTGAAGCAGGCTCCAGGCTCTGAGCTGTCAGCACAGAGCCCAATGCAGGGCTCGAACTCATGAACCATGAGATCATGACCTGAGCCGAAGTTGGACGCTTAACTGACTGAGCCACCCAGATGCCCCATCGATGAGCCAATATTAATATAATAGTATTCTTTTTAAGTTTATTTGTTTTAGTAATCTCTACACCCAATGTGGGGCTGGAACTTACGACCCTGAGATCAAGAGTTACATGCTCCACCGACGGAGCCAGCCAGGCGCCTCTGTAATAGTATTAAAGTCCATAGCTGAAATGAGGAGTCACTCTTGGTGTTGTACATTCTGTGGGTTTGGACATGTGTATCCACATCATAGTATCATAGAGAATAGTTTCACTGCCCTAAAAATCTTCCGTGTTCCTCCTAGTGCTCCCTTCCTTCCCACCCCGCACCCCCCCCCCCCCGCTGCCCCCCCCCCCCCAGCCCAGCCCCTGCAACCACTGATCTTTATACCGTCTCCGTAGTTTTGCCTTGTCCAGGATGTCATATTGCTGGAATCACACAGTATGTAGCCTCTTTGGATTGGCTTCTTCTGCTTAGTAATACGTATTTGAGTTTGCTCCATGTCTTCTCATGCCTTGGTAGCTCATTTCTTTTTATTGCTGAATAATTTAAAATCATGTGAATGTGCTACACGATACAGATTTTTAGTAACGAATCCTTTTTCATTTGACAATTAAAAGAGAAATACAGGCAGGGCACTGCGCAGGCAAACTGCAGATAGCGCTCCAAGTCCCTCTCTCCTGCGGGTTCACGGCCGGGTCAGGAGAGAGCGCCGGTCAGGGAGAGGTGTGCGTGCGCATGCGCCTCGCGCTAGCTGTCTCTGGGGTGTGTGTGGCCCCTGCGGGGACGGCGTTCGGTGGCAGCACCAGGCTCGGCGGTCTTTCCCGCTATTTCTCACTCCCTGTAACCCCCACACAGGTGTTCCCTCAGAGCTCCTCGTGGAGTGGCCAGAACATCTTCGAGAACATCAAGGACTCTGATAAGATGCTGAGCATCCGAGCCCACGGCACCGAGGTACAGGCCCAGAATAAACGGAGTCTGTTGCAGCACAATAACTCCACACAGACGGACATCTTCTATGCAGACAGGCTGGAGGAGAGAAGGGAGCCGGGCCCCCCAGGAGGCAGCAGCTCTTTCCTGCACAAGCCGTTCCCTGCGGGACCCTTTCCCGTCTCCCCCCAGGCCTGTCCCAGCGCGTCCGAGCGCAGCCTCAGCTCCTTCCGCTCAGACACCTCCGGGGAGCGTGGCTACGGGCTGGTGGATGTGCGCAGCCGGCGACCGCTGCTGCCCTTCGACACAGAGGGGGGCCCCTGCGGGGCGGCAGAGGCCCCCCTGGATAAGACAGAACCTGAGAGCTCCAGCAGCGGCGGGACCTGGCCCAAGGCTGTGCTCGGCTCCGCGGCAGGGCCCGAGAAGCTCTCTGTTTATAAGAAACCAAAGCAAAGAAAGTCTATCTTTGACCCTAACACTTTCAAACGCCCCCAGACTCCCCCCAAAATTGACTACCTGCTCCCAGGCCCTGGGTCTGCTCACTCTCCCCAGACCTCTAAGAGGGTGGGGCCTCTGACGCCCCCAAAACCTCCCAGGAGGAGCGACTCCATTAAGTTCCAGCACAGACTGGAAACCAGTTCCGAGTCTGAGGCTACTCTGGTCGGCAGCTCCCCGTCTGCCAGCCCCCCGAGCGCACTGCCCCCTGGCGTGGACCCCGGGGAACTCACGCACACCTCACCCCCTCGCAAGGCCAGAGTCCGCATTGCTTCCAGCTACTACCCTGAAGGGGACGGGGACTCCTCCTATCTGCCTGCCAAGAAGTCCTGTGACGGGGACCTCACCTCCCAGAAGATGGACGAGCTGGGGCAGAAGCGCCGTCGTCCAAAGTCAGCTCCCAGCTTCCGGCCCAAGCTGGCTCCAGTAGTGATTCCTGCTCAGTTCCTGGAGGTAGAGCTCAATCCTGGGGTGGGGGTGAAGGCGTGGGGAGGGACCCTGAACCGGTGTCCCCAGCTTCATGTTCAGCCCTGGCTCCTTTGCCTTCGTTCTAAGCACCTACTCGAGGATGGGGTACCTGGTGGGTGCCATGAGAAGGAGCCCTCCTTAGGAGATTGGAAAGTAACGTAGGGGGCGTGCATGTTAGTGGCCATATGATGCCAAGACAGGAACACTTTCTTGGGTGTGGTGTTTGATTTGCTTTTCCAACAAGAAGCTTTTGAACTGCACAACAAAAGCAAGTGACATGGCCCTGCCTGGAAGGGTCTTGGGAACCAAGACAGCACTTGTGAGTCTGTCACCGGCAGCAGGAGGTGGCGGGCAGCTTGTTTGTGTGGGTATGGTAGTCACTTTCAGATGGGAGTGATTGCTGTGAGCTGGAGAACAGATCCATGCCACTCTGTGGACAAAGACCCTGGCACAGGCATGCATGTTTTGAGGAGCTGTCACATCTGTGCCAGAGGCACCTGTGCATTCCACCTCCTGCACATAATTTGTTTACTTGAGAGAATGGATTCTTTCTCTGGGGTTTTCTTCCAGAGTAGTTTTGAAGGAGGTTCTTCCCTTCCAGGAGTATAAGGCAACATGAATGAGCAGTGACCTCTCCCAACTGTCCCGTCATGTGTCCGAGTGGGAGAGCGAGTACGTAGGGGACAGACTTGCAGATGCCTGTGCATTTCCATTTCCAGCCACTGTCTCTCATCTTTGGCCCTGCAGGAGCAGAAGTGTGTCCCGGCCAGTGGAGAACTCTGCCCAGAGCTTCAGGAATGGTCCCCTTACTCACCAGGGCACCCCAGCAGGCACAGCAACCCCCCATTCTACCCTGGCAGGGCGTCTGTGGGTGAGTTGTTGGGGCTGGGGAGGAGGGTCCATAGTGGGCTCACGGGGCCCTGTATGAGATCTGTATGAGCACTCTCCCAGGGAGAGTGGAGTCAGTCATGTCAAGGTGCTACTGTGTGTCCTCAGCCTTGAGGTCCAAAGATCTAGCAATGACTTCCCCTCTCTGAGATGTTTAATCTTCTATCAGAGACATTTCTTAGCTTTTCAGACCACCTCTCCATCAGCCTGGGAAATAGGAAGCCATAAAGTGAGTTCTCCCATTTTACAGATGCAGAAAGCCAATAGTTTGCACAGGTCTGGGGCAGGCTGGGTGCTTTGGGGTGATTGTTCTTACCCAGTCCATTTCTAGGTACTGTTCCCCGGAGTATGACCCCGAGCACCACTGTGAGCTCCATCCTGAGGAACCCCATCTACACTGTGCGTAGCCACAGGGTTGGCCCATGCAGCTCTCCGCCTGTGCCCAGAGAGGTCGGCCCCCAGGGTTTGCACCCCAGGTATGTAAAGTCACCCCCCACTTACCTGCACGCCAGCCGGCCAAATTCGTGTGCACAAAAAGCTACTGGTGCACAGAGTGGCCCATGGGCAGAGAAGCGTCCCTGCCAAGCTGAGAAGGGGCTGGTTAGAGCAGCGCTGGGACCCCAGGAGGAGTGAACTTTAAGGGTGTTCTCTTCATTCACCAACAAGAAGCTTGAAAAGACATTTAAAGGTGCCTGCGTGGCTTAGTCAGTTAAGCGTTCACCTTCGGCTCAGGTCGTAATCTCATGGTTCATGGGTTCAAGCCCCACATCGGGCTCTCTGCTGTCAGCACAGAGCCTGCTTTGGATCATCTGTCCCCCTCTCTCTCTCTGCCCCTCCCCTGCTGGTTCTCTCTCTGTCTCTCTCTGTCTCTCTGTCTCTCTGTCTCTCTCTCTGTAAAATAAAGAAAAGGCATTTAAAGAGAGAGTGATGGCAGCTGGTGCTTAAGTGCTCACATGCCAGGCACTGTGCCGGACCATTTAAATCTCGTCTCTTTTGGGGTGCCTGGGTGGCTCAGTAGGTTAGGCGTCCAACTTCGGCTCAGGTCATGATCTCACGGTTCATGAGTTCGAACCCCGCGTCGGGCTCTGTGCTGACAGCCCAGAGCCTGGAGCCTGCTTTGGATTCTGTGTCTCCCTCTCTCTCTGCCCTTCCCCTGCTCGCACTCTGTTTCTGTATCTCTCAAAAATAAATAAACGTTAAAAAAAAAATTAAAAAGAAAACAAACAAACCTCGTCTCTTGTAATTGCCACAGTGACCTTGCGAGCTAAGGACTGTTGTTGTCTCTGGTGTATAGATGAGGAGACTGAGCCTTAAAAAGTGAATGGACTGGCTCAGGGTCACCCATTCCTTCATTCGGTTGTTTGACAGGTTTTAATTTTGCACCTACTATGTGGCATGGACTGTACTAGTTCCAGGAGACTATACAGTGGAGGACTAAACCAGTGAGCTTCTTTTCATGTGGCCTTTATGTTGGCGTGTGGGAGGCAGAGAGAAAAATGAACAGAGTGATACCAGGTGATGTTGAGTAGCTCTGAAGACCGCAAAACGGAGCGACCAGCTAGGCTGTGACTTGGAAGAGGGTGGACAGTTAGATTGGGTGGGCGGGAGGGCCCTACGGTGGGGGCAGAGTGGGGATGCTACCGGGATCCAGAGGCTGAGATGAGGTCAGCTACATAAGACCTGGGTGGAGTCTCCAGGAAGGAGGGCCGTAGGACCCACAGTCCAGGCACCTGGGAACAGTGCAGTAGGCTGGCACAGAGTGGGGAGCTTGGCACGGGTACAGTGAATCAGGAGAAGAGCACAGGTTATAGGGCACAGATCCTGTAGAGTCTGTAGCCATGATGCAACGTTTGGAGTTTTTCCTAGTTTAGGTTTTAAGCTGGGAAGAGAGATGGTCTCATTACATAGCTAGAAAAGGACATTGTTGGGCCTGATTGGAGGCCCCTGCTACGGGTGATGCCTGGGCTCTCTGCCCTCCAGCGTCCTAGGCAGCTGTCCTGAGTGAGGTATATAGGTTCCTCTCCAAGGTCCTTGGTGCCCATCCAGCCTCCCCCACCCATCCTGGAGGAGAGACACCACTTCTCTGGGCACAGACAGGATTCTGAGCCTGTTTTTTCCCGGTAGAGCCCAGTCCTGGTCCAGGGCCAAAGTGAGTATGCCACTCCTCTACCTTCACAGCCCTTTCTCTGTAGGCAGGACCCTCACTGGGTGCCGCCTCTGGGTATGGCAGTCTGTTGTCCCCAGCTAATGGCAGGTGGCTTCTGGGCCTCCCTTCTGTGGGCTCAGGGATGTGTTGGGCCAGGCCCGCTGCTTGTTTCTCCCCAGCGGCTGGGTCTGGTTCTGGTCTTCTCCTGATGCCTCACCTGTCTGCTTCTCTCGCAGCGTCCAGCATCAGGGACGCCTGAGCCTGGATCTGAGCCACAGGACTGGCAGCGACTACTCAGAGATGAGAACCTCTCATGGGTCCAACTCTCTGCCCTCCAGCGCCCGCCTTGGTAACTGTGCCACTGGAACCTTCTCACCTTAATGGGGCCTGTTTTCCTCTCTGCCTGCATCCTTGTGGCCAGGCCTCCCGGTGGCCTGCCCCCATGGGCCCTTCTCTGCTCCTGGGGCTGAGCTTGGCTCCACATTGCACTCAGAGTCATCTCCCTTAGCCTTCTGTGTCTCTTAGGCCTTCCCTAGCAGCCACGTGGTTGTTCCAGGTGACCCATGGCGCCCACGAGCCTTACTCTCTGTCCCTGAGCCTGTCAGCGATTCCGGGGGTTTGTATCACTGCTCACTTGTGGGAAATGGAACCCAGAGAGAGAGACTGGCAGTTCCCTCACATAGGCATTCCGGTGGTGTTGCTTCCAGCCATGTGGGGTGGAGACAAGCAGTTCCTTCTGTCACTTGGGTTACTGTCCTTGTCCAGGGCTAGGAGTGAGATTTGTGGGATTCTGCTCTGGAGCGGTCCAGGCCCGCAGTTTACTCAAATACTGGGTTAATATCTGCTTTCCTAGACCGTTTCACATTTAGGCACCCTCAGGGGTAAGTAGCAGGGCCTGCTTTGCATTTGTCCTGACTGTGCCTCTTTCCTAACTACTGAAGGGGTGGTGAAGGAGCAAGGGGTGGTGTTAAATCACAGCCCTGAAGTTTTGTCCCCTTGTGGAACCACAGGGTCTTCGAGCAACTTGCAGTTCAAGGCGGAACGCATTAAAATCCCTTCGACACCAAGATACCCACGGTCTGTTGTGGGCTCCGACAGAGGTGAGGACTCAGCACTCCCCTCCTCTCCTGCTAGCTGACTCCAGCCTCATTGTGTGCATTGTCTGGGTGCAGCGGGCAACCTCCTCCTCATCCCAGCCAGTCCGTGCATGCCTCAGGCCTGGTGATACGGGGGATAGAGAGGCCACGCAGAGCCCGGCACCTAAATTCGAGACCATCTGGTGTGGCCATGGTGTGGAGCCAACCGTGTGCCTGGATCACATCTCCCTCTTGGTCTCGGCTACAGGAGAACGGAGATGTGAGACTGCGGCCCGAATTACTTTGCACCTCTCCCGGCAGGTTCGTTGTCACATTCTGAGTGCAGCACGCCTCCCCAGTCACCCCTGAACATCGACACCCTGTCCTCATGTAGCCAGTCCCAGACCTCAGCCTCCACGTTGCCCAGGATTGCTGTCAACCCCACGGCCCTCGGGGAACGGAGAAAGGACCGGTGAGCGGGACCGGGCATCTGTGCCGTGGGCATGGCAGTGGGCGGTGTGTCCCTGCAGGGGGCGGGGCTTGTTGGGAGAGGCAGCAGGTGTGGGAGGGTTCTGACAGGGTTGATCCCAGGGCCAGGCTGCTTTGGGTCACCTAGCGTTCTCTGGTGTGTTGCTCCAAAGCTTCACCAGGAAGCCCTGCCACGGGGTGGTATGCGTAGGGGGCAAAGTGAGGGGCAGATAGGCTGCTTCCGCTGAGTGTCCACGAGAGGTGGTGAGCTGTAGCAAGTGATACTGGACCACCTGGTGGTGACGATGCAGTGGCACCGTTCACTGCTTCCCTGGCCCTTGATGAAGCACTTCCGTGTCACAAGTCAGGAAATGCTCACAGTGACCCCATGAGCATCGTTATCACCGTCATCATCATTATTGGCTCTGTTTTACAGATAAGGAACCTGAGGCCAGAGGTTGGAGTGAGGGGTCTGTGGTCACGTGATTGGTGGCCAGCCCACCTTTATGAGAATCAGGTCCTGTCCTTACTCTTTGCTTTTTGGCCTCAGGACACACCTGCATCGCTTGCTCCCTCGTTCCCAGGCTTTTTTTTTTTTTTTTTAATTAAGTAATTAATTTATTTTGAGAGAGAGAGAGAGAAAGAGTGCTCATGCACATTTGAGCAGGGGAGGGGCAGAGACAGAGGGAGAGAGAATCCCAAGCAGGCTCTGCACTGTCAGCGCAGAACCCGACTTGGGGCTCGATCTCACGAACTGTGTGAGATCATGACTTGAGCCGAAATCTAGAGTCAGACGCTTAACCGATTGAGCCACCGGGTGGCCCCCACTGAGCTTTTTATTGTGAAATAAAATATACACAGAAGAAAACATACATAAAGCACAGAAGTATAGCTTAGCCATTTATTGGTTTATTGTAAAATGTTGCCCAATCTGCTGAGGTTTCAGGTTAACTTAAGGCTGGTATCAGTCCAGACATGCTTCCTCTGCGGGGTCCCTCACTCCCCCCACAAGCTCTGCACACCTCACCCAACTCTCTTGTTCTTCACAGTAGAATTTACCAGGTCATACTTATAGTGAAGAGGTCCTATCCAGATCCTAAACCTTCAGAAGATCTGATGAAACTCAAACTTGGCTTTATTGAATCACTTAAAAGCAACAGAGCCACTCTTGTTCCCCTCAAATCCAAAATGCTGAGGGCGCTCGTCACTGTGAGCCACGGAAGAGACCCTGCAGGGTGGGCCCAGCATTAGGAAAGTCCTTTGACTTGAAAATCTGAATTTGTAAGACAACCTAACAAGTAACCTAAGAACCTGGCACATACTAACTGGAGCACAGAAGTATACCTAAACGCCAACGCACCTTGGCCCACAGAAGAAGCATGTACGGTTCATGTGGGAGTGTCTCGCCCATGTGACATATACACAGGAGCACAAACCGGCACTAAGTCCTGGGTCTGGTGGGTGGTTTTACCTAAGCCCAGCTTAGGTCATTGAGAAACTAGGTGACAACTGAAGTGAGTTCCCTGGAAGCAGAAAGGGCCTTGTCACCTGTGGTCGGGTATCCCCTCAGTTCCTGTAGCGTACAGAGAACTGGGCACTGCTCTGGGGAGAGAAAAGTGTCCACATTCCTGCCTGCACGGTGCTCTAGTTGGAGGCATGAAATTTAGCATGTGTAGCCTGACTGAAGAAAAAGCAGCCTCTTTCCCCTGATTCTAAAGTACATTATCCTATAACTTCTCATTATAGAAAATGGGGAAAATAGAAAAGTGGAAGAGAAGTCACATATAATCTCCTCAACCGAAGATTCGGTTGCTGTTTCCCTTCTGTTAAGTGTGTGATGTACATTGTTTAAAGGCATGTTTTATTTGTATTTTCCATACAGAAATACTTGCTTCAAAGTATTTGTTATATCGTGAAGTATGCTTTGTTAATCTCTTTCACAACGCAGCCTTATTCTGAGAAAACTCTTGTGCCTACTGTAAGAAACTTAGATCATTAAGGGGATGAAAAAGTAAGGATCACCTCAAGTCCCTCACCTAGAGGTGCCATTTGGTAGGGTCCTTCATAGAGACGTCTCCATGCATGAGGAGACACGTGTACATGTACAGGTTTGTGTAAATAGGATTACACCCACCTGTGTGCTCATGCAGTGTGTGCCTTCTGTGTCTTTCCGTGTTGGCAAATCCTGACTCATATCGTTCATAACGGCTTTGTGCCTTCTGTTATATGGCTCTTACCTCCTGCTTTTTTGAGATAGAAGTATGTTTTGGAGGTGGAACACAGGAAGGGTGATCAGCAGGGGATGAGGAGCCCAGACCAGAAACAAGATCTGCCTGCACCTGCTGTGCTGTCCTCCGAGGCTGGCTGGGGGTGTGAGGGTGGTGTGGTGGCTGCTGGATAAGGGTTCTTATAACTCCAGACTGCTAGTGCTCTGATACGTGTTGCGTCTGGAAGTGACCACGGGTGCAAGCCAGGGACTGAGGTGTCTGAGCTGCAGGGTCAGGGAGGGCATTGCGGCTGGGTGAGTTTGGGAGGAGGAGAGGGCAGGGAAGGTGAAGGGATGAGTCAAGAAGGATTGTGATCTCAGATCGCCAGAGGACTGAGCCCTGGGCCGTGGGGTCCCAGCCCGAGGCCCGCTGTGCTGGAGAGACTACTGTGCCTCTAGGTGGCAGGGGTAGGGTGGCTCAGCGGCCTGCCGGTCTGTCTGGCAGTCTGTCACGGTCTGTGAGTCTGCCCCCACCCACGTGCTCTGGAGGGGAGCCCAAGGACGTGGTGCTCCAGCTGGCTCCTCCCTGGACCTTTGGCTGCGGTTTTGTCCCGAGAGGAAGAGCTTAGGACAGCACAGTCCTCATGGGATGATTTGGCATCACCTGGCCATCTTTCTCTCCGTTAGGTTCCAGGCGTCTGTCATCCTTCTCTGAGCATCCCTCTTTTCTTTCTAACTTTTTGCACCTTCCAGATGTCTTCACCACCACAGATCCCTCCTGAGACTGCCCGTGGCCACCAGGCCCAGGTTTTCCTCCCTGAGGAGTCTGAGGTTGGCCTGACATGAGGCCCCCGCCTGAGCCCCCTTGTGCCCTTGGCACGGTGGACGGCTGCCCCCGGGCCAGCAAGTGCATGGTCACCGCCTTGCTCCGAGCCTCCCTACTCCCTTTTTAATGGCTTGGGTTTGCGGCTTAATTTCCATGGTCATTGTACATCACCATATACTGGTAAATATAAAAAGTGATACTTTATATTGTTTCTTCTGGGTGACTGTCATCACAGGAGCCATTTCTTTTCCTCCTGGGGCATCTTGGGACCCCACTGGGGTTTGTAAATTGCACATTCTGTTGAGGCAACTCTCACGTATGAAACTTTGCGCTTTTTCCCTGCTATATCAGTGTTTATAATTCACATGGCCCATTTTTTGTGTCTTTGGGACTGGGTGCTTCTGTGTCCATTTGGGGGTGTCGTGCTTATATTGCATGAGGTTGTGGGAATGTGTACCACTGCCATACAAAGTGGGGTCATTGTGTTTTCATCCAGCTGCGTCATTATAGGAGCACCTGGCGATCCCTGGCCCTTTCTGCGTAGCCGATTGCATGCCCGACTTCAGATTTTCCCCATCCCTTTCCTTTGTGTTTGAGTCCCCACAACTGTTGGCTCTCTTCCAAGGCCCTATGTGGAGGAGCCACGCCACGTCAAGCTGCAGAAGGGCTCGGAGCCTCTGGGCATCTCCATCGTGAGTGGAGAGAAGGGCGGGGTCTACGTCTCCAAGGTGACTGGGGGAAGCATCGCCCACCAGGCTGGCCTCGAGTATGGGGATCAGTTACTTGAGGTAAGTGGGAGCTGGCCTTCTGCACTTTGTACTTCCCTCCGCCTTTCCTCCCCCGGTCCCCACCCCCCACCACATCACCAAGCGTGCTCTGCATGTTTCCTAGTTCAATGGCATAAACCTGCGGAGCGCCACGGAGCAACAGGCCCGGCTCATCATTGGACAGCAGTGTGACACTATCACCATTCTGGCCCAGTACAACCCACATATGCACCAGCTCAGCTGCCACTCTCGGTCCAGGTGAGGGCCTGGCCTCTACGGGGGCCATCTGGGCTGGGGGAGGAGAGAGGGTGCAGCCAAGGTGCTAGCTGTATGTTCTGGGCCGTTTGGTTGCTGTAAGAGGGGAGTTGGCCAGCCCTGGACTTGGGGAGAAGGACATATAGGGGGAGGATGTGAAGTAGGATACCTGAGGTGTGGGTTTGGAAGCATGTGGCTGGGTCCCCCGGTGCAGCAGGAAGCCCCACACAGGTGTGTGGTAGCCAGGAGCTGAGGCCCTGGGGGCAGGATTCTCACGCAGAGTGTTCTGGCCCTCAGTCCCCGAGCAGACGCTGCCTGTCTCTGCCCCTGAGCTGTGGGTTGCAGGGCACGTGAGAGAAGGGGAGCACCTGCCCCTGCCATGCAGCACTGTGCAGCTCAGCGAAGGGGGCGGGATGTGCAAACACAGTGAATGTGTGTGCCCCCAGGCCGGCACCTTCAGAGAGGACCCCCTGGTTGAGGACGGATGGGGAGGAGAAGACAGGCAGATCCTGTCGGGTGGATGACCCGAGTCCAAGCTCCCAGGAGAGCTACTCTTCTCAGGGCTCAGAGCCATGTGACCCGGTCTCTGTTCACAGCCCAGCCCCGGTCACCGCCAGAGAGCGGGTGGCTGGGGACGGCTGAGGACTGTGTGCCTTTCCTTACTCTTCCTGACCTCGGTCCCCAGCTCCCACCTGGACCCTGTTGGCGCTCACTCCACTCTCCAGGGCAGCAGCGCCACCAGCCCGGAGCATCCCTCTGTCATCGACCCGCTGATGGAGCAGGACGAGGGCCCTGGTGCCCCCCAGGCCAAGCAGAGCACCCCCAGTTCCAGGTCAGCAAATGCGTGCTGTTCCCGCATCTGCTCCCCGGCCCGGTGGGGTGGACAGGCAGCCATCGCTGTGGCCTGAGCGCATCCTGCCGGCGTCCCCCTGTGCCGCAGACCGCAGAGCAGCTTGTCAGGATCTGGGATGGGAAGCGGGCCATTCCTTCTTCCTCCCTCCGTCCCGACCTTTCCTCACTTTCTTGTTTTTCTCCTTTTTTCTCATTGACTTGTTCTTAGCTCTGCCTCCTTTCCTTCCTCCTTTTTTCATCTACTCGTTTTCTGACTGTCTTTAGACAGAATTCCACAGTCAACACCCAACCAGGACCTGGGCTGTGGCCATCACCAGCAGTCGCCCCCAGGGAGCCACGGGTTTAGAGGGTGACAGGCAGGTGTCCAGGCATGTGCAGCATGTGCTGGGAGAGCCACTGTGGGCCATGACGGAGCAGTCAGTGAGAGTGTGACAGGGAGCTGTGACAGTTAAGTTGAAATGTTCAGGGTGAGCAGGGGTTAGCCACGCAAGTGGTGGGTGTGGAGAGGGGTCAGGAGGAGGGGGTCAACTTTTGTGTAGCAGCAGGATCCAGAGGGAAGATGGGGAGAGGGCCGCCGGGCCAGGGCACATGGCAATCATTCTGTAGTTCCGGACAGAGCCATCCCCTTGACCAAGCCCCGGCCTCACCCAGGATGCAGCCACCTTGGTCCTCTGCCCTGGGTCCATCTCGCTGGAACCTGTCTGCAGTAATCACAGCTGGCCTGTCCCCTGGGGCCCCCTCATCGGTGACAGGCACTGTCGTGTTGCCTCCACTCAGTTTGCTGGCACTCAGTCTCCCTCCTACATTGTGAGTTCCTTGATGGCAAGGGGCCCTCTCTTCGTGGTTTAGCATGGTCTCTGGGCCATAGAAGCTGCTCAGTAAACATTGCTGAATGGTTTGTTTTGTGCCCTGAATCATGAGACCGGCTCTCAGTTCTGGCAGAACAAGGTCAGGAGAACACGTGCCGTCCAGGTGGGGAGAGACGCTGCCTATGGCGCTCGGCTGGCAGCTGGGCCAGGAAGTAGGGGTGTTGATTTCTACTCGATCCCCAGCTCGTTTTCTCAAGTGGGGCCACGTTTTCACCTCTACAAACCCCAGCAGCCGGCCTGTAAACCAAGTCACTAGAACCAGAACCCAGATGGAACCACCTGTCAGCTCCCAGTGGTTCTGAGATCTCATGGAGTGAGCGGAAAACTGTCCAGTCATTAGCCTGTTTGGTCGTTCATGCCCTGCTCCCCGCCGTGTGCGACTGAGGAACTTTATTTTCCTAACCAAAAGGATGGTGGGAGAAGCCAACAAGAAGACCCCAGAGCCGAGACTTGTCTTCATCAAAAAGTCCCAGCTGGAGCTTGGCGTGCATTTATGTGGAGGGAACCTGCACGGGGTGTTTGTGGCTGAGGTGGAGGATGATAGTCCTGCCAAGGGCCCCGATGGCCTTGTGCCAGGAGACCTCATCCTTGAGGTGAGTTCTGGGCTGCCGAGCAGCAGGCCCGCCCTTCTCTGCCCACACTTCTGGACTCTTGTGATCTCAAGTGGCCCAGGAGGCAGAGCACAGCTTCTTGTCTGGCGCCCCCTGTTGAATGCTTTGAGGATCCTCGGGGTGGGTCACAGGGATGTGGGCAGGGCCCTGGCTTGGGCGCTGGTGTCGGGAGGGAAGCAGGAGGCAGGATGCTCTGCTGTGTGAGCAGCAGGACTGTGGTCTGATGGAGTGTCTTCTCCCTCTGGCTGGGTCGACCCCTTTGATGGGGGAGAGGGCTTATAGGTGTTCAAAGACACAAGTAGCACGAGTGAGATAAAGTGCCATGTTTTATAACCCTTACTTGCTGGGGAACTGGCACAGGGTCTCTCCTGGGAGAAACTGTTGAGGGCAGGGCGGACACTGGCAGAGGACTGGCAGGTCCAGACTGCCTCTGGGCGGAGGACTAGGCCTTACCTGCAGAGGTGAGGCAGGCAGATTCCCAGTTGAGGGGATCTTAAATCTCTGCTTTGTCCCACAACTGCCCACTCATGGGTACCCAGGCCGCCCCGGCCCCTGTCCTCTGACCTCAATTCCCTGTCCTTGGGCAGTACGGCAGTCTGGACATGCGCGGCAAGACGGTGGAGGAGGTCTATGTGGAGATGCTGAAGCCCAAGGACAGTGTCCGTCTCAAGGTGCAGTACCGCCCTGAGGAGTTCACTAAGGTGAAGGGCCTGCCTGGTGACAGCTTCTACATCAGGTACCAGGGGCCAGGGCTTCTGGGGATTCAGGGCCAGGGGCGGGGCTTCCTGAGGAGACTGGTCCTGATGAGTGTCTCTGAAACACAGAGGGTGGGACCAGGGTCCTTGTTGCTTGGGTCCCAAACCACAAGTTCACAGTGAGATGCTTATGACTTAGGAAAATGCCTGAGGGTTTGCAGGACCACACAGGCTCCCTAGGGTTTGGGGCCTGGGAAATTTTGAGGCCACAGAACCCCATTTTCCAGTGGGCTGCACTCTTCTCCTGCCCTCCCCCCCGACCCAAGTCTGCAGATTCATCTGCAGTGTGTGCCCAAAGTGCTTTATGACTTGTGTGTGGCTCAGACAGCAGGCGTTGTCTAGAAGGGGCTCACAGTTCCTTCATGTTCTCTAAGTTCTGAAGCCACAATGAATAAAAATGCCGATCAACTAACTGTGTACCATAAGGTACAGGTCTCTGTCTCTAGGACATCTTCCTTGGTGGGAGATGACATTTCCATCCTGAGGAGTTTCCATTCTATAGGAACCATTGACCTTGACTCAGGGAAGAAAGTCCTTCCATTTGGAAGGGGTGATATGGTTTTGGTCCTTGGCAACAAGATCTTTCTCTGATGGATGTGAGGCAGCCCTTGTCCCCAGGGAGCCCCCGGTCTCAGGGAGGCAAGGTGACTTTGTCTGTTACGTTAAAGCCGGGGCTCCCTCCTTTGGGAACTGCCACCAGGAAGGGGAGAGGTGGGTCCTGATTGTGGCCTGGGGAAAGCTTAGAGCAGGGGGACTGTCCCAGGAGACTGGCTGCCAAGTTGTGTGGCTGGTCAGTCCTCCAGTAGCCAGCAGCTTCTGATCCCGGTCCTTCTGTCACCTGGTCCAGGACCCTCTACGACCGGCTGGCCGAGGTGGAGCATGAGCTGAGCTTTAAGAAAGATGACATCCTCTACATTGACGACACTTTGCCTCAGGGCACATTTGGGTCCTGGATGGCCTGGCAGCTGGACGAGAATGCCCAGAAGATCCAGCGCGGGCAGATCCCCAGCAAATACGTGTAAGTGTTCGTGTCTGGGCTTGGGGGTAGGGTGGGGCCCAACCTGGGGCTGTCCCACAGGATTGGGACGCATTCCACCGTGCACCCTGGCTCTGGTCTGTATGTTTTGCCCACACCGCTTGTCCAAAAAGCTGCTCCTAGCACAATTCAATGTTTGTAAGTCACTGCTATATGGAAGCACGGTGGCAACTTAGGAGACATAACTTTTTTATTTTTAACCGATTTATTGAGATATATTCATCCACCGTGCAGTTCACCCAAAGTGTACAGGTTCAGTGGCTTTCAGTGTATTCACAGCCATGTGCCACTGTCCCCAACATCCATTTTAGAGCCTTCCCATCACCTCAGAAGCAGCCCTGTCCCCGTTAGCTATTAGCTGCCTCCTGCCCCTGCTACCCGAGGTGGCCATGACTGCTTCCTGCCCCTGTTGAGTTCCCTGTTGTGGACTTTCATGCGAGTGTGGTCTTCCGAGACTGGGTTCTTGCTTGCACTTAGCATAACCATTTTCAAGGTGGTTTCATGTTGCGGTGTGCATGCGTGTCTCATTCCTTCTTTTGGCAGGAAGTGTAACTTGTCCTGTCACCAAGGGAGGGCTGTCCTAGCAGCTCCTTTTGACACTCACCTGAGTGTAGCAATTGTCCCGCTCTGAGAGCTCCCCCAGCACTGGGGTGTGTGTCGCCCCCACAGCAGTGGTCCCAAGGGGTCCTTGGTGGCATGGGTGGGTGATGTGGCCAAGGAACCTGGAGAGGAGTGTTGGAGCAGCCTGGAGTCCTGGCTCACACCCTCTGCACGGGCAGGGCAGGACGGGCGGGAGGTGGTCCCTAGGCCCTTTCCAGCACCACTGTTCCCTGTGACCACAGGATGGACCAAGAATTCTCCAGGAGACTCAGCATGTCTGAAGTCAAAGACGACAACAACGCCACAAAGACGCTGTCGGCAGCTGCACGCAGATCCTTCTTCCGAAGGAAACATAAGCACAAACGCAGCGGGTCCAAAGATGGGAAGGACCTCCTGGCCTTGGACACCTTTTCCAACGACACCATTCCACTCTTTGAAGGCAAGGCTGAGCACACTTGCTCAGAATTAGGTTTGCCATTGACCGCAGAAACCGCACAGCAGTGACAGTGACTTAGACAAGATAGAGGCTTGCTCTGCTCTCGTGCAGAAGCAGTTGTCTGGGTTGGGGTGGCGGCGCAGCTGTCCCCAGGGCCTGCCCTCTGTGTGACATTGCAGCTCCAGCCGTCACATCCGTGTCCAGGCAGCAGGAAGGAGGATGGGGCAAGAGTGTGCTGCAGCCGCGTGCGCCTCTTTAAATGGCTTACCTGGAAGTCCCACCGTGTGACTTCTGCTCACATCTCATTGGCTACTTGCATCGGCAAGAGACCCTGAAAAAGCAGGGTCTTAGCTGGCACTGTGCCGGCCTCAGTACCTAGTAAGGAAGAGAGGAAGGATAGGCATTGGATGGGCGGAAGCAGCCTCTGCTCGATGCGTTGCTCCTGGTTTGTTTCGGGGTTATCATAGGCTGTTTGGTGGTAACCGAGAGCCACCAGTCTCTGCGGATCTTTGGCCTTTTCTGGCTTCACTCCTGTGTCCATTGATGATTCTTACAAGATCTTTCCAGGACCAGGCACCCAGCCAGGGCTGGAGTTGCATATTTGGGAGCGTCAGACATCCCCTGGCAGATTGCCCTTGTGGAAAGGGTGCACTTGTCCTGTAAAGCAGGAGGCCCTTGTGAATGCCGCTCCTGGGACCCGGGTGTGTGTCCAGTGTCCTAGAATGTCGCCCTCACGGGCAGGCAGGCAGTGAAGGTGGCATTGAGAAGCAGCCAGTAGGATAGCTGGTTTCTTCCTTCCCTGCCTTCCTCCCCTCCTCCCTTTTTTATTTTTAAAATTAAGGCTTTAGGCACAGGGGGTTGAGTGAATCCCACCCTTGTTCATGGTCTCTGTCTCTCCCCGTCAGGACAGGGTTGGCAAACCCCAGCCAGTGGGCCACATCTGTTTTTCTGTGTCCTGGAGCTAAGAATGGATCTTTCTGTGTAGTCTTTTCTATTCTACTCTATTCTACTCTATTCTTTTCTTTTCTTTTATTATTTTATTTATTATTTTGTTTTTATTTTTTTAATATTTATTTACTTTTGAGAGACAGACAGAGAGACAGTGTGAGCAGGGGAGGGGCAGAGAGAGAGACACACACACACAATCTGAAGCAGGCTTCAGGCACTGTACTGTCAGCACAGAGCCCGATGCGGGGCCTGAACACAAACTGTGAGATCGTGACCTGAGCCAAAGTCAAGCGATTAACCAGCTGAGCCACCCAGGCGCCCTGATGTTTACATGTTTAAATGTAAAATGTAAGAAAGACTATCTTTAGCTGCATGAACCTTTTGGCAAAAACCTTTGCTTGGTTTTGTTGATCTTTACAGAAAAATCTGTTGATATCTTAAAGCAAGGTTTTGTTCTTTAGTTTTTTTGTTTTTTTCCCCTTTCATTTTTTTGATCTTTTGATCTTTAGTTTCACATTCCCCTTCCCCTTTTCCCGTAGACACCATCTCTGGTGTCTTCCATGCGTGTCCTGGGGACGTCTTTGAAGAATAGAAATTTGTCCATTCTTCGTTTGGTTCTTCGGGGTTTTTACGTTACATTTTTGGAAATTGTGTTTAGGCACACACACCTTTTGATTTATGATCCTTCCTTGGTAAATTGACCCTTTTGTTCATTATGAAATAATCTTCATCTCTATTAATGTTTCTTGCCTTAGAGTCTGTTTTGTCTGAATTGTGACACCCATTTTCTTTTTGTTAGTTTTTGCATAGTTCACCTTTCCTGTCTCTCTCGTTTAAACTGTTCCGTAGCTTTATATGTAAATGTCTCCTGTAAGCAGGTTGTAGGGTGTTTTTGTTTTTTTTGTTTTTTGTTTTGTTTTGTTTTTTAATGTTTACATATTTTTGAGAGAGAGACAGACCATGAGCAGGGAGGGGCAGAGAGAGAGGGCGACACAGAATCTGAAGCAGGCTCCAGGCTCTGAGCTGTCAGCACAGAGCCTGACACGGGGCTCAAACTCAGAGACCGCGAGATGATGACCTGAGCCAAAGTCAAATGCTTAGCCAAGTGAACCACTTAGGCACCCCTAGGGTTTTTTTGTTTTTTTTTTTTAAACCCACTGTGACAATTTGTCTTTTTTCATTTTTTGAAATATCATATATGTAAAGAAAGTGCACATACATTTACAGAACAGTGTATGACATGAGCTTTCACAGTCTGAGTGAGCATACTTGTAGCAATCTTTATCATCTGATCAGAGTATTTAATTACCTGATTAAATATACTGGTAGGTTTGGATTTACTTTTACTGTCTTACCATTTGTTTTCTGTGGTTCTGCCTGTTTTATGTTTCTTTTGTTTCCTTGCTTACCTTTTTTTTTTTGGCTGCATCAAGTATTTTCATTATTCTGTGTCCCCCAGTCCGTCTGTTCGTTTTCCTAATTGATTTTGTTTGTTCCTTGGGGGGTTGCAGGAGGCCTCACGGCGTACGTGTCTGCCTCAGCACCAACATAAGTCATCACTCTGGCCATTTCCCTAAAAATTCTAAAACACGGAAAGCCTCTGACTTCCAGGTACCTCCTCCCCGCCATTCCCGTTACCACTTTCATTCGACGTGTATTTTGAGCCGGAGACCGTATCGTTGGTGTGCACGCCAGTCATTCACTTGTAGGCGCCCTGCCTCCTGCTCTTCACGCCTGCCTGCAGCTCTGCCCCCCGCGCATGCTCCCTCCTTCCCGCCGAGCAGCTCCCTTTAGCGTCTCTTGTTTCCCTGCTTCCTTGAGATAGAGTCGACATGTAACCCTGTGTGGGTTTAAGGTCCACAACGTGATGATTTGTTACGTGTGTCGTGCAGTAGGTACCATAGTACCACAGCAAGGTGAGTTAACGTGTTACTTCACCTCACATAGTGGCTGTTTTGTTGTTGCTGTGGGGGGACCTTTAGCACTTCCTGTCATGCAGGATCCTGGGCGACACATTCTCTCCCTGTTTGCTTATGTGTTTTCCCATCATCTTTGGAGACTTTCACTCCAAATGGAGTGAAAAATGGATATGGATATGCAAACGGATATGGAATTTTAAACGGGCAGTCTTTTATTTCTGCGTTTTCAAGATACGGTCTTCTGGCTTTCGTGGGGCATTCATTTCCTAAGGCTGCGGTAGCAAATATCACAGGTGTTGTGGCTAACACAATGTACGTTTATTCTCTCACAGTCCTGGGAGCTAGAAGTCCAAAATCTACCTTTGGGTGCAAAAAAAAAAAAAAAAAAAAAAAAAAAAAAGTCATGGCAGGCCCACACTCCCTCCAGGGCTCTAGGGGAGAATCTGTTTCTTACAGCTTCTGGTGGCTGCCAGCGTGCCTACACGTGTGGCCACATCACCAGCATCTTCACATCTCTCTGCTCCGTGTTCCTTCACCTTCTCCATGTTTGTCTGTCTCAGAACTCCCTCTGTCGCTCACAAGGGCCCACATGATTGCGCTCAGGGCCCGGGCGATCCAGGATGAGCGCCTCCTCCGAAGATGCTTCACTCAGTTACTCTTCGCTCTGTAAGGGAACAGTCCCAGGTTCCGGCGCTGGGGGAGACTTGCTCTAGGGGGCGCGTTGCAGCCTCCCCCCACGTCGTTTCCGGTGAGAAGTCATCTTTCACGTTGTTCGCCATGCGGAAGGTAACGTGTGTCTGACCCTTCTCCATCCCCCTGGCTGTCTTGAAGATCTTCCTTGTCTGCGTTTCTCAGCAGTCCTACCATGAGGTACGAGGTGTGGTTTTATGTCTACTCGGCTGGGGCTTCGGTGGTGGCGGTGGGTGGTTCTTAGCGCTTCCGGAATCTGAGGCCGGACGTTTTCGTCAGTTTGGGAAAAGGACGGTCCGGTGTTTCTCGTAAGCTCCTTCTGTGCTGTTCTTCTCTCTCCTGTACGTCAGTTGTTTGGCGATGTCCCTTATGTTTTATATGCCTTTCCATCTCTTTTTTTGTCTCCGTGCTTCAGCCTGGAGAGCCTGGATGTTTTCAGCAGACCTTTTTCTTGCTCAGTAATCCACATAACTTTAAATTTACCATCTTAACAGTTGTAAGTATGGTACAGTTGAGTAGTGTTAAGTGTATTTGCATCGTTGTGCCCAAGACCTCTAGAACTTTTTATCGGGCCGTACTGAAACCGTACCCACTGAACACTAATTTTCCCTCCCCCCCCATTCCCACCTTGACACCCACATCACCTTCTACTTCTGTTTCTATGATTTTGACTACTTGAGACATTTCATATGAGTGGAATCATACAGCATTTGGCTTTTTATGATGGGCGTAATTGCTTAGCAAATACCCTGCAGTCTCATCCATGTTGTAGTATGACAGGATTTCTGTGGATTTCTTTTTGTTTGTTTGTTTGTTTGTTTAAGGCTACATAGTATTCCATTGTGTATACCTACCCCATTTTCTTTATTCATCTTGCAGTGAATTTGGGTTCCTTCTGCCTCTTGGCTATTATGAAGAAGGCTGGATGAACATGGGTGTGCTAATATCTCTGCTTGAATTCTTTTGGTTATATTACTGAAAGTGGGATTGCTTTATCGTATGGTTTCTATTTTTTTTTTTTTAATGTTTATTTATTTTTGAGACAGAGAGAGACAGAGCATGAACGGGGGAGGTTCAGAGAGAGAGGGAGACACAGAATCCAAAGCAGGCTCCAGGCTCCGAGTTGTCAGCACAGAGCCCGACGTGGGGCTCGAACCCACGGACCGTGAGATCATGACCTGAGCCAAAGTCGGACACCCAACCGACTGAGCCACCCAGGCACCCCTCTATTTTTAATTTTCTTGAAGGACCTCCATACTGTTTTCCATAATGGCTGCATTATTTTACATTTCCACCAACAGTGCACAAAGGTTCTGATTTATCTGCATTCTCGCCAACTTGTTATTTTCTGTTCTTTTCATGTGGCCATCCTAATGGGTGTAAAGGCCGTATCTGAGGGTAGTTTTTGATTTGCATTTCTCTTATAATTAGTGATGTAGAGCATTTTTTTAAAAAAAATAAACTTGTTGGCCATTTGTATATCTTCTTTGGAGAATTGTCCGTTCTAATCCTTAGCCTGTTTTTATTTACTTTAAAAAAAATTTTTTTTTTTAACATTTATTTATTTTTGAGACAGAGAGAGACAGAGCATGAACGGGGGAGGGTCAGAGAGAGAGGGAGACACAGAATCTGAAACAGGCTCCAGGCTCTGAGCAGTCAGCACAGAGCCCGACGCGGGGCTCGAACTCACATACCGCGAGATCGTGACCTGAGCCGAAGTCAGACGCTTAACCGACTGAGCCACCCAGGCGCCCCTTCCTTAGCCTGTTTTTAAAAATTATATGTCTTTTTGTTGTTGAGTTGTAGAAATTCTTTATAAAAATAGAACTACCCTGTGATCCATCAGTTGCACCACTGGGTATTTACCGAAAGGATACAAAAATACTAATTAAAAGGGATACGTGCACCTTGATGTTTATAGCAGCATTATCAACAATAGCCAAATTATAGAAACAGCCCAAGTGTTCATCAACTGATGAAGGGATAAAGAAGATGTGGTATATATGTACAATGGAATATTACTCAGCCATCAAAAAGAATGAACTCTTGCTGTTTGCAACAGCATGGATGGAGCTAGAGAGTATAATGCTAAGCCAAATAAATCAGTCAGAGAAAGCTAAGTGTGCCATATGATTTCACTATGTGGAATTTAAGAAACAAAATAAATGATCATAGGGAAAAAAGAGAGGCAAACCAAAAAACAGTCTCTTAACTATACAGAACAGACTGAGGGTTACCAGAGTGGAGATGGGTGTGGCATGGGTGAAATAGGTGATGGGTATTAAGGAGGGCACCTATTGTGGTGAACATCAGGTGTTCTATGTAAGTGTTGAAGCACTAAATTCGATTCCTGAAACTAATATCACATTGTATGTTAACTAACTGGAATTTTTTTTTAATATTTATTTATTTTTGAGAGAGAGAGAAGGAGCAGGGGGCTGAGAGAGAGGGTGACACAGAATCCGAAGCAGGCTCCAGGCTCTGAGCTGTCAGCACAGAGACTGATGCAGGACTCAAACTCAAAAACTGTGAGATCATGACCTGAGCCAAAGTCAGATGCTCAACCAACTGAGCCAACCAGGTGCCCCAACTAACTGAAATTTAAATAAACCCTCGAAAAATCAATTCCGGATGTTAGCATCAGATGTATGTTTTGCAGATATTATCTCCCATTTCAGAGGTTGCCTTTTCACTCTATTATTTGCTTTGATGCTCAGAAGTTTTAAAATCTGATGTAGTTCCATTTGTCTGTTTTGCTTTCATTGCCTGTGCTTTTTGTTCTGTTCAAGAAATCATTGCCCAGGGCGCCTGGGTGGCTCAGTTGGTTAAACATCTGACTCTTTTTTTTTTTTTTTAAATATAATTTATTGTCAGATTGGTTTCCATACAACACCCAGTGCTCATCCCAACAGGTGCCCTCCTCAATGCCCATCACCCACTTTCCCCTCTCCCCCACCCCCCATCAACCTTCAGTTTGTTCTCAGTATTTAAGTCTCTTATGGTTTGCCTCCATCCCTCTCTGCAACTCTTTTTTCCTCCCTTCCCCCCCCCCCCCCATGGTTCTCTGTTAAGTTTCTCAGGATCTGCATATGAGTGAAAACGTATGGTAACTATTTTTCTCTGCCTGACTTATTTCACTTAGCATAATATCTTCCAGTTCCATCCACGTAGCTACAAATGGCCAGATTTCATTCTTTCTCATTACCAAGTAGTATTCCATAAACATCTGACTCTTGATTTCAGCTCAGGTCGTGATCTCATGGTTGTGAGATTGAGCCCTGCTTTGGGCTTTGTGTTGAGTGTGGAGCCTGCTTAAGATTCTCACTATCTAGCGCTCTCTCTCTCTCTTTCTCTTTCTCTCTTTCTCTCTTTCTCTCTTTCTCTCTTTCTCTCTCTGCCACCCTGGCCCCCACTCTCACCTGTGCTCTTTCTCTCAAATAATAATAAAAAGAAATCATTGCCCACACCAATGTCATAAAGGTTTTTCTCTGTTTTCTTCCCAGAGTTTTATGATCTTAGGTCTTCTGTTTGGATCTTTATTTCATTTTGAGTTAACTTTTATATATGGTGTAAGATAAAGGTCCAACCTCATTCTTTTGCATGTGAGTATCAGTTTTCCCAGCACCATTTGTTGAAGTCCTTTCCTGACTGTGTAATCTTGGCACTCTTTTCAAAAATCATGTAGCCATTATACAGGGTTTATTTTTGGGCTCTCTCTGTCTTCCACTGGTCAGTATATATGTTTTTATGCCAGGACCACACTGTCTGATAACTGTTGTTTCCTAGTACGTTTTGAAATCAGGAAGTGTGAGGCCTCCAACTTTGTTCTTTTTGGATTCTTTTGGCTATTCAGGGTCCCTTGAGATTCCATATGAATTTCAGGGTTTTTTTTTTTCTTTCTGCAAAAAATGCCATTGGGATTTTCAGAAGGATTGCATTGAATCTGTAGATTGATTTAGGTAGTATGGACATTTTAACAATACTGAGTCTTCCAGTCCAGAGCATAGGATGTCTTTCCATGTATTTGTATCTTCTTTGATTTCTTTTTGCAATATTGTGTAGTTTGTAGTTTACAAGTCTTTCACCTCCTTGGTTAGGTTGGTTCCTAAGTATTTTTTCCTTTGTGATGCTCTAGTAAACGGGTTTGTTTTCTTAATTTCTTTTTCAGAATGGTCATTGTTAGCATATAGAAAGTCAACTGATTTTTGTATGTTGATTTTATATTCTGAAACTGCTGAAATCATTAGTTGTAACAGGTTGTGTGTGTGTGTGTGTGTGTGTGTGTGTGTGTGTGTATTCTCTAGAACTTGTTGAATAATTTTGTGTCATCTGTGAACAGATAATTTTAGTATTTGTTTTCTAACATGGATGCTGTCTTTCTTTCCTGGTTTAATTGCCCTGGCTGGGATTCCCAGTAAGCCTGTTGGATAGTGGCAAATGGGGGTATCTTTGCCTTTGTTTCTGCTCTTGGAGGGAGAGTTTTCCATCTTTTGCCATTGAATATGATGTTAGCTATGGACTTTTCATATGGCTTTTGTTATGTTGAAGTATTTTCTGTCTGTTCTAGTTTGTAAAGTGTTTTTATCATGAGAGGGTATTGAGTTTTGTCAAATGCGTTTTCTCTGTCAATTGAGGTGATGTGGTTTTTGTCCTTCATTTTGTTAATACGGTGTATGACATTGATGGATTTTTGTATGTTGAGCCATCCTTGCATTCCAGGGATAAATCCCAGTTGGTCGTGGCATATGATGTGTTTTTTGATGTGTTGTTGAGTTCAGTCTGGTAGTATTTTGTTGAGGATTTTTGTGTCTATATTCATCAGGGATACTGGTCTGTAGTTTTCTTGTTGTGCTGAGGAATGAGTTTGGGAGTGCTCCCTCCTCTTCAATTTTTGGAAGAGTGTGAAGAGACTGATACTAATTTTTTAAATTTTATTTTGGTAGAATTCTCTGCTGAATAAGCCATCTTGTCCTGGGCTTTTTCTTGTTGGGAAGTTTTTTCTATTACTTGCAGTCTCCTTGTTATAGCTCTGTTCAGATTTTTAAAAATTACTTCATGACAGTCATAATACATTCTATGTTTCTGGGAATTTATCATTTCTTCCAGGCTGTCCAGTTTGTTTACATATAATTATTCATAGTAGTTTTCTATAATCCTTTTTATTTCTGTGAAATCAGTTATGTCCCTTTTTTTACTTACTACAGTTACGTTAGGCTTCCCCCTTTTGTTCTTCATTATTCTAGCTAAGAGTTTGTCAATTTTGTTGACCTTACTAAAAAGCCAAGTCTTGGTTTCATTGATTTTTTTTTCTGGTTTTCTGTTCTCTGATTTATCTCTGCTCTCTATTTTTCCCTTCCTTCTGCTAAATTTGGGTTAGTTTTTTCTTTTTTCCCCCTGATTCCTCAAAGCGTGAAGTTGGATTGTTGATTTCTTCTTTTTCAATGTCAGCATTTACTACCACAGATTTCCCTCTTAGGGCTGCTTTTCTGCATCCTGCAAGCGTCGGTATGCTGTGTTGTTTTCATTTGTCTCCAAAGTTTTCTAAATTCCTCTCTGATTTGTTTCTTCGACCCTTGGGTTAAGAGTGACTTGTTGTATTTCTAAGTATGGGTCTATTTTCCTTTTTTTCCTTTCTGCTGTTGATTTCTAGTTTCATTCCATTGTCAGAAAAGATATTTTATATAATTTCAGTCTTCTTAAATTAATTTTGTGGTCTATCCTGGAGAATGCTCCCTGTGCACTTGAGAAGAGTGTGTATTCTGCTGTTGCTGGTTGGAGTGTTCTGTGCCTGTCTGTTAGGTCCACGTGGTATGTAGTGCTTTGTGGTTCAGCTGCTCTTTCCTTATTTTCTGTTTGGCTGTTTTGTCCATAACAAAAGTGGGGCTTTGAAGTCCCTATGAATATTGTGTTGCTGGTTCTTCCTTCCGTTCTGTCAGTGTTTGTGTCATGTATTTGAGAGTTCTGATGTTAGGTGCATGTGTGTTTATAATTGTTGTATCTTTCTGGAGAATTCACCCTTTTGTCATTATATGATGTCCTACTTTGTCTCTTGTGACATCGTCTGCCTGAGAGTCTGTGTAGGCTGCTAGAACATGACTACCTTGCTCTCTTTACATTCTCAGTTGCACGAAATAGCTTTTCTCTGTTCTTTCACTATTAGCCGGTGGGTATTCTTAGAATTAAAGTGAGTCTCCCAAACTGCATGTAGCTGGATCTTATTTATTTACCCATTCAGCCCATCCATTCACATGTAATTACTGATATGGGAGGACTTATTTCCACTTGAATTGTTTTCTGTGTGTCTTATACCACTTTTGTCCATCTCTTCCTCCCTTGCTGCCCGCTGTTGTATGCTTTGTGGGTTTCGGGTTTTTTTGTTTGCTTTTGGTAGTGACAGGTTTTGATTCCCTTCCCATTTCCCTTCATGTATATTTTAAAGAGATTTTCTTTTTGGTTACCATTGAAATTACATAAAACCCCCTAAAGTCTTAAAATTATAACAATCCATTTTAAACTGATAATAACTTAATTTCAGTCTCCTGCAAAAATTCCATGTTACACCTCTGTGATCCCAACCCCATTTATGTTGTTGATGACACCTATTACCTCTTTTTCTATCAGTGTATAGATTAGCATAGATTTATAGTTACTTTTATGCTTTCGTTTTGAAATATCTACACCAGATTTAAAGTGATTTACATGCCTACATTATGTTACTTCCAGATTCTCTATATGTATCTTTTCTCTTCCCAGGGAGTTTTATATTTTCTGTGGTTGGGTTTAATGACTTGTGAGATGTTCTATAGCTCTCTGAATCTGTAATTGTGAGGACTTCCAACAAAGCAGATTATTCAGGGAGGAACAGGAATCTTCTAAATTGGTATCCCACTGTGTGGAATGTTCATAGTCATTAGGGTAGAATATGATTCTTGCTCAAATAAGTTGAAGGCATTGTGAGTTGATGTCCATACACAGGGAAATGGAGGTGTAGACGCAGTGTTTCCATGCATGGGAAGTTCAGAAGGAATGTGGGAGGGCAGTATGAATTAACAGGGATGCCTTCTGGAAACATAACACTGACTGGAAGAGGGAGGTGCAGAATGTTTATAGTGTTGTGTCATTTTTTTGGGCACATGCACACACACAGCATATTTACTAGTCTTTTTTGAGTATGTAAAAATCAACATGTGACAACAACAAACATCTGGAAGGATGTACTTCCAGCTCATAATAGTGGTTATGAGGAGGCTGGCGGGGACCAGGACTGGAGAATGGGTGTCAGAGCTGTTTCGCCCTACCTGTGATGTTCTGATTTTTAAAAGGGAAGATGTGTTCATCTTTTCGTGGAGCAGTTCCTTTGCCCCAGGACTCCTCAGAGGCTTTAGTCAGAAATGCATAGGAGTTCCCAGATGGTCATTGTGGCCACCAAACCCTCCCCTGCTGACCAGAACAGGTCAGCTGGTCACCAGGTTGAGAAATGCTCTATAGGAAGCCATGTAGATATACATGGATAATCTTCATGTATGGAGGTGTGGAGGTGTGGAGGTGTGGAGGTGTGGGTGAGGGAGGGGACAGACTTCCTCTCAATTCTGCCCGTGAGCTTGGTGTGCCCAGGACAAGGGGACTCTCCAGTACTGAACAGGCGAACCGTGCTGAGCTGCTCACTCCACCTGGCTCTGGATGTGTGGCCTGAAGCGGGCAAAGCTGCCTGGGCTGAGAAAGGTCAGGGCAGCAGTGGGTCCCCGGCCTCTCTCCCTTCCTCTGGTCCAGGCACGTGCCTGTGACACTGCCCCTGTCTCCCACAGATTCGGTGAGCCTTGCCTATCAGCGGGTCCAGAAAGTAGACTGCACCTCCCTGAGGCCCGTCCTCATTCTGGGGCCCTTACTGGACGTGGTGAAGGAGATGCTGGTGAACGAGGCGCCCGGCAAGTTCTGCAGATGCCCCCTTGGTAAGGGGCACCCTCTGTTCCTTCTGGGCTATGTCCACCTGTCCCCTGGGGCTGCGTTCCACGGTGTTTCCGAGCCCTCCTGACTTGGGTCACATTGCTGTGTGCCTTCCGGATCTTTCTCTGGAAGTAAGGATGGCAGAACTGCTCTTCTGCACAGTGTCCTTGCCCAGAATGTGCCAGGACAGCTCACCATGCCAGGGGGCACCCTCATTCCCGTGTCTGTGCTTTGCAGAGGTGATGAAGGCCTCCCAGCAGGCCATCGAGCGGGGCGTCAAAGACTGCCTGTTCGTCGACTATAAGCGGAGGAGTGGCCATTTTGATGTGACCACGGTGGCTTCCATAAAGGAGATCACAGAAAAGGTACCTGTTGCCTCAGACCAAGGGTTAGGGTTTGAGCATTTGGGCTTGGATGCCTGGCCCTTTTGGATCTCTGCCTTGCGTGTTTCTTGGGCCTTCAGTGAACTTGCCTGTGTCCCTTTAGTCCAAGTCGCTCTCCTCGAGGGTTGCCCCCACTGCTTTTGTGTGCTTCCACGGTCACCAACAGGATGCTAGTCCCTGCGCACATGTCACCTCTGTCCCTCTGAGGGGATCTGATGGGAGCTTTGAACTCTAGGAAAGCCCCACACGGGGGATTCTACAGCAGGGTCCTGCATCTGCTCTGCTTATGTGCAGACGTGTTTACGTGTGCCTTGTTCTGGGGACAGGGCTCCCAGCCTCCATCAGGGTCGCTGCCCCTGAAAGGATTAAGAGCCATTTCTGTGTGTCTTTAAGCCTCTTGAAGGTACTGGGGTCCGTTTGCCAGGCAGCATGAGGAAAAGTGGGGAAATCTGGAAGGGATATTGGAAAAGCAGCTGTTGAAGGTGTGGCTACTCCTTGGTCTCCTCCTCACTGAGTGAAGGAGGTGGATGTGCTCCAGTTAGGGGTGCTCCAGGAAGGTGGAAAGCTGGCCGACGTTGGGCTCCCTCTCTGCAGCTTGCGGGCATCGGGGAGAGCCACGTGCAGAGGGCCCGTGGTCGTTCCTTGGCTCACACTCTGCCCACAGGCTCAGGGAACCCCGGGACACGTTTCAGTCACAGCCACTCAAAGACACGCACTCCCCTTCCCTGGGGCAGGCCCTGCTGAATCTCCATGTCTTCTTTTGCTCAATCTGGCAGAAGTGAGGCTTCTGAGGCCCGGCTGGGGGTGGGCTTTAAGAAAGTTCCCTGTATCTGGGCAGAGGAAGGACAGGAAGTTTGGAGGTGGGCCGTCCAGACCCCACTCCACCCTGGCTCTGAGCCTTGACCAGCGTCAGAGTTGACAGCTTGTGGGGGAGAGATTTTCTGGGGTAAAGCTCCCCACGGTTTTTCCTACGTGGTCTTCGTGGAAGACTGGTCATGCTGCCTGGTTCGCGGGTAAGACCTTCGTGTTTGTGTATGGAGTGAGGGAGAGCAGTGTGGGAGAGGTGGGACCCAGCAGTGGCAGAGAAAGGCAGGAGGTGTCCTCAGAAGGGTGTCAGTGTTTCTGAGGCCCAGCCCACCGCCCCCTGCCTGTCCCGGGGCACTTACTCTTCCCCCTCCCCCCCTCAGAACCGGCACTGTCTCCTGGACATCTCCCCCCATGCCATCGAGCGGCTGCACCACATGCACATCTACCCCATTGTCATCTTCATCCACTACAAGAGCGCCAAACACATCAAGTAGGTGCCCGGCTCGGCGGGGGCTCGGCAGGGGCCTTGCTGGGGATGGGGCTGCTGGCTCAAACGCTAGGCAGTGGGGGCGGACGTGGGAGAATGAGACGGGCAGCGTGTGTGGGACCCTCCCCGTCTCAATGCTCAGTCAGGCAGGGCTAACCAAGCACAGCCCTCCTCCCACTGCACCTTTGCCCTCTCTGGTTGCTGTCACGGTTCCCGGAGTATGCGCGGCTTTGTCTGCTCTGCTTCCTGGGCGTCCCACCCCTCTTTGCCCTTCTGCCTCTCAGCTTGGTGCTCACGGGGACACGGTGACTAGCTGACCTGGGCTGGATCCAGGTCTGCTAGGAGCTGGCTTGGGTCATGGATGAGCCTTTGTTTTCACTGAGCTTTAGTTTTCACACTGGTTGGGCTGACAACTCGTCAAGCCCTCCCCTCCATTTTGCCTTTCCGTGCTTCTAAGCTTCCGGTTCCTGCACCTGGGGACCAGCTGGGGGGCAGGGGGGTGTCTGTTCTCTGTGTGCCCGCAGTGGGGCGCCCACCTCCCCCCTACTGCCCAGAGCACTCCATGGGGCCTGCAGGCTGTCGCTGTGCTTTACCAGAGGAGCGCATGGGGCCCTGTTGACAGAGGCCCTATTACTCTGGAAGGCGGAGGGCCCGGGGAGGCAGGAGACTCAGCCTGCTTCTCTGGATGTCTGATAGGGAGCAGAGAGACCCCATCTACCTGAAGGACAAGGTGACTCAGAGGCATTCCAAAGAGCAGTTTGAGACGGCTCAGAAGATCGAACAGGAGTACAGTAGATACTTCACAGGTAGGTGTGGTATGGCCTTGTCCACCCGGACTTTTACCCAGGCAGCAACAAGTTCATCTCATAGCACAGGTGCCGAGCGTAGAGCTCCAGCATTCTAGTTGGTGGCTGCGGCCATCTGCCCTTCACACCCTCCAGGGAGCTCCACTCTTGCCGTACGGTTTGGCGAAGAAAAAGCTGCACTCTTACCAGCTTTGATCTTCGAAGCACCGCGAACCAAAAGAAGCACTTCACTTTGTGGCTTTCAACCTCTGATGAAACCAGTCGTTTGTGGTGGGGTTAATTAACACTGGGCTCGCAGAGACAAGGACCGTGATTCTAATTCACTTGTAGGGACTGTTGTGATCTGGTTTCGTGTTTCTTGTGCAAAACAGTGGGTCTCAAAAACCAGACTCGGAGCTTCTATGTATGTGTATGGGAGTTTCAATCTCCAATCTGTCCCAGACCAGTATTTAGTCAAATATGTTAGTAATTACTAGAGAAATGAAAATTTAAAACTCCAGAACTTACAAAATATAACCTTTGACTTTCTTCTCTTAGTTTCAACAGACATAAAATTACTCTTGTCACAGTTCAACAGCAGTTTCTAAATGCTCCCTGTCTATTTCTGTCCATACCTGTGGGAAGTGGCCGGGGACCGTTTTGTCTACCGGTGCTATTCCATGGAGCACACTGAGAGCTCTGGGCTAGTGTCTACGGGACCTCTGGTGTTGAAAGCCTGCAGGGCAGGGCTGGCCATAGCTGGGGACGTATCATCATCTTGCCTGGGAGTCTTCACTGGCCTATGGGGATGCCCCGGCTCCTTAAACCCATTCTTGTTTCTGGAGAATCCTGCTGCTGATTGAACCATTGCAACAGAGCCCCAAACTGCTTTCCCATGTGCCAGGCTCCACATTGCAAGACTAGGCAAGCCCCACCCAGGGCATGCGGTGAGAGTGTGCAGTTGGTGTGAGTGGGTAGATCCTGGTCATCCCTGTTACAGGGGCCCACGAAGCCTGGCAAAAGAAAAATTTTTTTTAAAGTTTATTTATTTTTAGAGAGAGCGTGAGTGGGGGAGGGGCAGAGAGAGAGGGAGAGAGAGAGTATCCCAAGCAGGCTCTGCACTGTCAGCGCAGAGCCCAACGCGGGGCTCGAACCCACGAAACCGTGAGATCCTGACCTGAGCCAAAACCGAGAGTTGGACGCTTAACCAACTGAGCCACCCAGGCGCCCCTGAGCCTGGCAAAATTTGACACCAACCTTCATCTGAGCGCGCATTTTCAGCATCCTCCTACTCAACAGCTGAGCAGAGGGACAGATAAAAAAACCAAAGTTATTTGCACTCAACTCTTTTCTTTCTCTTCCCCAATTTCTTGCTGATGGAAGAGAGCGAGGAAAGAAAACCAAGCAGTTCCAAACAGGCAGAAAACCAGAAAGAGTAAAAGATGTATTTATTTGCCACAAGCCTGGGGTCTCACTCACTCTGAACTCAATGATGTGTTTGGGGGCTCTCTTGCAGGGGTCATCCAGGGAGGAGCCCTGTCGAGCATTTGCACTCAGATCTTGGCAATGGTCAATCAAGAACAAAACAAAGTCCTGTGGATTCCAGCCTGCCCGCTGTAGAAGAATGCCACGCAGGAAGTCGCTGCGGCTTGTCTGCCGGCATAAACGTCTGGCCCAGCTCCTTCTCAGTGACTGAAAGTACAAGTCTATCTGTATATAAACATGGAGGGGAAGGACCTGTGCACATGGACTCCGGAAGCATCTCCTCTGTAGACCCAGGGCCACAAGTGAACAGGATCCGGGCCCAGGCCATTGGACTGCCTTCCTCTCACACATGTGCTTTAATACGAAATAAAAAAACACAAAAGACTTTCGATAGAGGGGTTCAACACCACCCTTTCTTTAGCCAGCCGATCAGAGATGCTGCAAAGACAACCTTTCAGATCACACGTTTACAAGCCTTTTCTAAGTATTGGTTGCTTATGTTTACTTGAACGGCTCCATGTTGTCGGTGCCCAGCCCTATCCCTCTGTCAGCCACCCCCCGTGTTGCTTTGGTGTTGGGTTTTGTTCCTGCTTTTAGCAAAATGACTCTGGAACCTCACTGGGGCCCACTTTGCTCTGGGAGGTTCCTGTCGGTGGGACCAGAGCTTCAAGAAACTTCCCACTCCACGGTGGCACCTCTCTTGGAAGGGACACGGTGACTGCGCAGGCTTAGCCGCTATTGTGGCAGGACCAGTGCCTTTGTAGGGCCGAGTCACCAGCAGCCGTGTTCTCCCTTCCTGCGCCAGGAAGACCACGTAGGCTTCCTGCACCCTCATTGCTCGGGCTTTCTCTCCTACCTTCCGTGTTCTTTCATTTCTTCTCCATCTGTGATTGTTGCATCCGCATTCTACCTGGGGTCACCACCACACCGTAGTTCTGGGCAGGGTGTTAGTTAACCGAGGGCTGGCGCGTGCTACTGGGACCTCTTCAGCTTCTGTAAATAATGACCGCTTTATCAGTGCAATTTTTGCAGGGTAACTCTTAAACGCTGGGGGCTGGGGCAGGTACATCAGCTGTCTCTGATGTGAAGACACTCGTGTTTCAGACTTTGAACCCAGAGCGCTTAGGGGAAGCTTAATGCCGAGTGTCCTCACTGTCAGACATCTAGAGAGCGGCTGAGGACCTTCTTAGTCTCGGTGACCGTGCTCCCAGCATAAACACAACCCCACAAGAACGTCTTTGTTGGGGGTTCTGTTTTGGTTGGGTTTTCTTCTTTTCTTTTCTTTTTTCTTTTTTTTTTTTTTTTTTTTTTGCACTTCTGATGCTGGATATCTCCGGCTGAAGATTTGATGTGGTTCCTCCTTAAACTGTGCGTCCTGTTAATAATAGGTACTGTACTGGGCTCCGTGGAAGTGTCACTGGGGTAGGACCTATATTTTAATACTATTCCTAACATTTCATTTTACTAGCAAGAAATCTTTGATTTCATTTTATTCTTTGTAATTCTAGACACTAGATTGTAGATTAGCCAAACTGACATTTTTTTAAAAAAAGGGATATATTTTCTTGCACAGTTGTTCAAAAAGAGACATGTGTCAGTCCTCAGTGCTGCCCTTTGTTTCACAGGTACGCGTCGTCTTCTAGCTCAGACAACCAAGACAGACGGTGGGCTGTCAGGTCCCACCTGGTGCCCTCTGGCTGTCTCTCTGGGTTGCGGCCCGAGTGGGACTGTGATGGTAGTGTGCACAGGTACTGTTCTGACAGACTGGGATTTTCTGTACTAAAACCTTACTTTGTATCAAAAGTTACACAGACTTTAGTACAATAAATAAAGGTCAATTTCCATAACTTGTTGCAATGAAGATACCTGTTTTTTAAATTGGTTTTCTGTCTGTTCCCCGTCCTTCGGCTCTCTGCATGTAGCCGGAATTGTCTGGTGTGCGAGGTTCTCTCCAGCGCCTGTGATGCTCAGGAGCCCCTTTGACCTGCTGCCTGCACCCTCAGCTGCTTACATTCAGAGCTGTGAAGAGCAAAGGAGATTTGAAGGACACGGAGATCCCCTAATGTCCTCAGTAAGGGGAGGAGGCCCAGGTCAGGCCCGGGGCTAAAGAAGGCCGCGCCTGGTGTGGGGGCTGCACTGTGATAGGACCCAGCATTGCAGTACCACGTAGGGCTCTCTGGAGTTCTGGGGTGGCAGGAAGCCCGGACTGGCCTCATTAGATGCGCCGAGGTCTCCGTCAGAGCAGAGTCCTTCTCCTCTGCTCTTTTTGCCTGGAGGCGTGCAGGGGCACTGCACCATGCCACTGCGGTGACCTGGCCAGCGGGGGCCGACTTGGTGTTAGTATCCCCTTGGTCCTTTCTTGCTGGGTGAAGTTCCATCATGGACCTGCAGTCTTGGGCTCACCGGTGGCCACGAGAGTCACAGGGCTGTGTGGACTGTGGCAGCTGAGGTGTGGGGGTGGGGGGCTGGTGCGGCTGGCCGGGGCCCAGAGGGCCTCCTCTTTTTGTCCACGTGCACCCAGCCACCGGGCTGCCCAGAGCCAGGGTGAGAGCGGCAGCGGCTGCACGGATTTTGTCACCCACCTGGCAAATGGGGGCAAGGGCCACTTGTTTTAGCAATGGGTCTTTTAGTCTTATCTGTATTTTCCAAATCTCCTATAGGAAACTTGGTTTTCTGTTATGATTACAAGGAAAAAAACTACTATGGCTTTTTTTTTTTTTACTATGGCTTTTAACAGTGGAGGCCCGCTGAGTTGCTGAGATCCCAGAGCGCTTGCTTCTGGATGCTACAAAGTACCACTGAGGGAATTCATGCTCGTCTCTAAGCCATGCCGAGACTGGGGCAGCAAGGAGGGCTGCAGAGGCAGATGGGGTTCTGCCCCAAGCAGGTGTCTGTCTCATGCAGGCTCAGATCCTTCTGGAAAGGCAGAGCTGACTTTCGTCCGGCCGTGAGGCCTTGGATGCATCACACTCGTGGCCTCAGCACCTGGGCCTTTGAAGACAAATGCAGGCTACATCATCTCTAAGACCCTTCCCGTACTGACATCCAGGGTAGGTGTGGGAAATGGGGCTTCAGCAGAACCCCAGCTCCAGGTAGCCTTTTCGGAGGTCAGAGGAGCTGCTCGACATCTCGTGCTTGCGAGTGGAAACTGACAGGGTCTGGGCTAGGAGCCAGGCTCCGCCCCAGAGTCTCAGACCTCTCCTTGGCTGGAACAAAGGGTTTGGTGCAAGGAAACCGACCTGCTGCCCGCCTTAGATGGACAGGGCAGAGGGCCACCTGGATCAGATACCAAGGATGGAGAGAAATACAAGGACGTGCAGGGCGGGCCTCAGAGCAAGCCTATGCCACCGGGGAGCATGTGGCTGGCGTCAGAGGGCTGATCCTCTCACAGGGCCTGCGGTGGCACTGCCCCCTGCCACTGGTGTTCGAACTTGCAGGTTTCATTGACCTTGTTTCGTCTGTCTATATCCTCACTGGCTCGTACCTGCCCGAATTAGTCTCTGGCTCTTTGATGGCTCCCCTTGATGTTCTCTTTGCAATTACGCATCTATCTATCTATCTATCTATCTATCTATCTATCTATCTATCTATAAATATTTCAACTGTGAAGTGTATCCTACATATAGAATAGTGTGTACAATGTAATCGTACAGCCCAAACAACAATAAAATGGGCAGGGTGTTTCTCTTCAGGGAACACAACACTACCAATCCTTCAGAAGGCCTCTTAGGCCCAACATGGTCAAATTCTCTGCCTTTTCCACCAAAGGAAGCCGTGCCCTGACTTGTAGTTTAATAATTTCCTTGCTTTTCTGTTTTTATCCCCGACAGAGAGATCTTGAAAGAATATAGTGTTCAGTGTTGCAAACACCTGGCATCCAGTAGCAACTTAGCTGTGTGGGGAGAGAACAATATTGCCGCCATTAGATGAAGTTGGCCAGGAAGAGTAATGCGATCTCTGGGTCGGAGTGACTCTCAGCCCCCCTGGGAATTTACCGGAGCCCCTTCTGGGGGAGTCAGCACACAAGGCCTAGAATGGGCCCAGGGGCAGGGGGGTCGGGGCCGCCAGTCGGGGCACGTGGCAGCGGTGCCTTCCGTACACGAGGTCCTCACCGTCTGACGGAAATGTGATCGGAGGACTTGGGATGCTGCTGCTTGCGTGCTCACCACCGCCGTCTGGATTTTGCCAGCAACTCAAAGAGAGACACTGCTGTGGGATGGAATGCTGATACCTCAAGGTGATCTGCAGGGCAGGAAGTTTGTCAGCTCATGTCAAGACAAGCCTAGTAGAAATGAGAATGTGCACCAGGGTCACTGGATGCACTACTCTTAGCAAAGCCACGTGGAGAGAGAGACACTGGTGCTAACAGCCCTTCCCGTTTCTGTCTTGAGTCCCTGCCCCAAACCTGACTCGTTGCCCTTGAAGAAGTCTGGTGCCAGCTCTCATGCCAAAATCTCTCCTCTGCTTTCCTGGGGATTTTCATCATTTCTTTCTTGGGCTCTCCTCTCTCTTGACGGATCTCTTGTTTCTGGTGCCACTTGTGAGAAGAAAGGGTCAATATTGGAATTCTTTCCAATATTGGAATATCGGAATATGCAGGGTGACTTGGTTTACCTTCTCCTGACACTGTCTTTTAGAAGAGTTCTGAATTAAAAAGAAGAAAAAAATAGAAGAGTTCTGAATTAAGAAAAGAGTATCCAAGTCTGTATTCACCATTGTCTCCAGATCGGTACATCTGGGTCAGGAAGCCTGGGAGGCAGCACCTCGATGCTAAGAGCCCAAATAAGAAGGAACTGCATCGACAACTGGCATGGGGCCTCAGTTATTCGTGTGTCAGCTGTACTTGACTGAGTCTCTCCATTTCTGATCCCCTGTCAGTATATTTTGTCATTTTGCTGTTCTTTCACACAGATTTACTCAACTTTGTCATTCCCTTCTAGTGAGTTCTCATCCTCGCTATCTTGCTTTTAATTTCCAAGAACTCTTTATTTTCTGAATGGTCTTTTATTTTTTTAATATTTATTTTTGGGAGAGTGCAAACTGGGGAGGGGCAGAGAGAAAGGGACAGAGGATCCAAAGTGGGCTCTTGGGCTGACGGGTTGACAGCAGTGAGCCCAATGTGGGGCTTGAACTCACGAACCACGAGATCATGACTTGAGCTGAAGTCGGATGCTCAACTGACTGAACCACCCAGGTGCCCCTGAACGTTCTTCTTTATGTCATTCTGGATTTGTCTCCTGGGTACAATATTCTGTCTGAAGATAGACTTTTTTCTTTTGTCTTTTCTCCTGAATCTGATTTCTCCATTTTTTTTTTTTTTTTTCCTATTTGTCTTGGCCTCAGCCTTGGATTTGACCTCAGAGGATTTGACCTCAGGTGTCTAGGAATCCTTGGGTGTCTGCTGAGGATTATCATGGACTGGCTGTGCCACTCATTGGGCAGTGTCAGTGATGAGCCCCTTACGTCTGCAGGAGTTGGTCAGATTCCCCAGAGAAGTAGTTTGGGCTCTGACCGGAAGGGCAGGCCTGGCAGCATGTGTGGCACCACATTGGCGGGGGTGGTCTGTGCCTGCCATTCCCTTGTCCAGAAAACCTCTCTTACGTTCTTCAGGGAGAAAACTTCCTGACTTCTGCTGAGTTGAGGGAAGTGCAGGAGCCCTGGAGTTTGGAATCTAGGAATAAGTCTCTTTCTGGCCTTCCGAAATTCCTTGAGTCTTCTCTCCACCCCAGGTTCTAGAAGTAACAATACCTCGGTTCCTTGCATTAGAGAATGCCTTGTTTTCCCTTTTTGTTTTAGGATCGGGCATGCTTAGGTCTGCTACATAACTTGCCACTGGCCCATCTCCTTTTCATCTTCTCTTAAAAAAAAATTGTTTTTTAATGTTTATTTATTTTTGACAGAGAGAGAGAGCATGAGTGGGGGAGGAATGGGTGGGGGGTGGGGGGAGACACAGAATCCCAGGCCGGCTCCAGGCTCTGAGCTGTCAGCAAGCACAGAGCCTGACTTGGGGCTCAAACGCACGAACTATGAGATCATGACCTGAGCCCAAGTCAGATGCTTAACCGACTGAGCCACCCAGGTGCCCCTCCTTTTCATTTTCTAAAGTGACTTTGTGGTGGCTATTTCTCTGCTCTCCCTGTGTTTCTGGATTTATAGTTTTTTAAAAAGAAATCCTTTTCCTATATTTACTTTGTTTTAATGGAGGAACAAAATGCAGTGTATGTATCATTCTGTTTTCTTATCCCAGAAGGCAGGCTTACACTTTTTCATGTTCCTTTACACTTCTTTTGATCTCACTGGGGGCCCGGAAGGACCTCAAATGCATGCCTTTCAACAGCAGTGTCTCTTCCAGTTGGGGGGTATGTCGTTCAAGCCTCGACAGGAGAGGCAGGGCCAGCAGGAACCAGACCGTGGGTGTGTGAACATGAACCTGTGACAAGATATGGGCTTATGGGAGAGTGAGTGCTGGCGAGCAAGCGTGAGGTCCACAGGGCTGGGGGTCCCGCCTGCAGGTCCCGGGCAGGTGGGGCTCCTGGGCAGGGGACTGACGGAGGGAAGAGTGGGCAGGTTAAACTCCTCAGGGGAGCAGACACTGTTGTCCACTCGTGCAGTTTCTTCCCTTATTCCAGGGAGGTCTCCCCTTTACAGGCCTTTCTGCTTCCAAGGTCTTTTGACTGAATCAGGCTCAGCCAGATTATCCTGGAATACTCCCTTGCTCTTAATATCAGCTGATTAGGGGCTTTAATCGCAAGTGAAAAATCCCTTCATGGCCATGCCTAGCTGGGTGTTTGAGTAATGGAGGACTGTGGCCTAGCCAAGTCGAAAAAACCATCCTCCAAAAAACCATCACAGGGGCGTTTACCAATCATTTACCTAACCAGTTCCCCACAAATGGGCATTCAGATTAAGTTTGTTGTTTGTTTATAGATTCACTTAACCTAATCTTCATAGAAGCTTCAATGTGGAGTCTGTACCTCACAGATACGGACATCAGACATCGAGAGGCTTTATGCAGTTATAGGAGATTGCCTGAGCCCTTTTCTAACACCAGGTTACCTTTGGGATAAAACCAATCTCGTGCTTATTTTGGAGTTCTCTTTAGCTTCGTACAGATGCTACCCATTCTGAGGATGTTAATCATCTAAGCCACTTCACGCCTGCTTGAGTCTGTGAAAGAGGGACAGAGGTTCTGAGAACTGAGTGCCTGTGAGGGTAAAGGAGGGACTGGTAGGGCCCCTGGGGTCCAGCCACAGACTGGGGCGTTCTGCCGCTCGTGGTGTGGCATGGCCAGCGTCTGAGAATACATTATGGTAAAACAGCAGAATCAGAAGGTCCTCTGAGTTCAGTAACAACGCATGCTGGTCTTCATTCTCTATGGAAATAATGAAAGTAATGTATCTAAAATTGCAAGATATTTTACTGAAAACGGTGGTCTCTTTTGACGAACAGCTTACTTTTAAAGATTATCTGCTAATACTTAGCATGAAGGTAATTTATGTTTAACTTTTGCATTTTGCAAGTTTACGTGTCTCTTGAAGTACAATAACTTTTACATTTTTGTGTTTGGAATGTATTTTGATAGCATTTTATAATTTCTAAACAGTTCCCTTTGTTCTTAGAAATCAGTGTCTTTTTAAAAATTCCATTTTAATGGCATTCTCAATCTCTTTGCAGTGTTACAGGGTCTAGACTAAGCAAGCGCCTCTCTAAGGAGGCTGCTGCTTGAGGTCATCTTTTGTGGGGAATACAGTTGTTTCTTTAGAACCAAAAATCTCAGAGTTGAATCTGAAAGGTGTGTGTCCATGTACATATCGTTGAAGATCAGAAGGCAGGGCCCTTATTTCAGGTCAAAGCCCAGATAATTGGCCCTTAAGAATGCAGGGAAGGAGCCTCTCAAAATGTCTACAAATGCAAAAGAACATGGATGGAAGCCTAGCAGGAGAACTTCTCTGGGTCTTTAGGAGACTGCTAACTTGTTTTCCCCAACAGTGCAAGGAGGAGGGCTAGGTATGGGGGGACAGGAGCGTATTGGCCTTCGTGCCAAAGCAATGCCTCATCCTGACTGGAGTCCATCCTTCAATCCCGTAACAGCAGGCTTGATTTCCTACGCTGTGTAACAAATGGATTATGTGACGCTCTTGACGATGGTGCTATTCATGAGAGGTCAAGGGCTACTGCTTACCATCCAGCTGCTCGGCCAGCAGAAGTCACTGTAGCAGGCGCTCTGCACAGGCTACTGCGATCAAAGTTGTGTCAATCTGCACAAGTGTCCCTGGTACACTCTTTGGCATTGTTGCTGTGTGGAGAAGGTAACGCGGTGCTGATCACCTTCAAAGAGGTTGAAGGCCTTTGTGGTGTCTGTCCATTAGCAGGAACTGAGTCTTTGATCTGATCACTTACAGTTCTCTGCACCAAACACTGATTGGGTCAGTGTGTGGCCTTGGGTTGGATCCTCATGATGGCTGTCATCCTGAGGTCAATCAGGGAAGGAGTTAGCGGAGGAGCAAGTCAAGATATGTCTGAATGTGCCCAGATGACAGCAGCCAGCACCATCAGGGGGAGCCAAAACCAACATTGGGATTGCGGTCTGCCAAGTGGAAGCAGACATTCAGCCATTCCTGCTGCAGTAGAAGAGGTTAAGAAGGCTGACAAACAGGCTCCATCAGATACCCTGGAGGGGTTAAACTCTCACGCAGAAGGCTTTCTGATGTCCCCACAGCAGCCAGTTGGTGATAGAGCACACACCATCATGTGCTGGGTTCAAAGCCTTAGAATGGACACCAGGAGCTACAGTCACAATACTCGGGCTTGTTACTACGTTAGCTGGCAGGATCAAACATGGGCTCTGACCGCGAAGACATCCTCTAGGATGTACTTGGTGTCCTCAGGCTAGTCGAAATAGTCTGGTATGACAGCCAATCTATGGGGGGAAAATGCAGGGATGAAAGGCCAGAGGCCCACAGTGGGGGAGGTGTGTGTCCCCTTGTTGTGAGGCGGCCCATCTGTAGGAAGTGCTGGGGGGGCAGGAAAGGCTTCTTGGACTCTTTGTTGTGGTTTTGCCCCTGCAGGCCTCACATGACCCCGGGGGACCAGGTGGAGATGTGAAAGAAAGGAAGTGGCCGGAAACACATCGGGTGATGAGGTGGGATGGGTGAGTAAAGGATTTCAGGATTTCAGTGGGTGGGACTGGAGGTGCCTCCTTGGCTTAGAAGATCTCTCTCTGGAAGGATCTGTTGATCAGGGCTTCCTGGAGTATTTTTTATTTTTTGCTTCAAAAGTAGAAAAGATATAAAAATGTATATTTTTATACATGAGATGTCTCCTCTCAGGTTCATTCCACCCTTCATCCCAGAAAGAGGACAGACTTTCATCCTTGTCCCTATGGCTTCTTAAAGCAGACACCAGCTAAATCAGATGAGCTTCCCCACCCTCCCCTCTCATCCAGAAGGAACACACCCTGTATTCTGTATCCTACTTTTTTCTGCATAACCCAAAACGCTGGTGTGGCCTTTTGCTCTATATTGCACACACTACAATGGCAGCAGATGGGGCTCTTGTAGTTGAGAATGCAAATGCAGGTGCCATCAGTAGAGGTGGGAAAGTACAAGCCCATGTGAAGTGGGCACAAGGTTCACATCCCACCAAAGAGAGCCCATTTCCCTGACAATGCCCCTCCGAAGATGGGCCGGAGATTGGGGTGGTGTTCGGGGTGAGGGGCAAGTGTGTGGAGGGGGCATCCACTATCTCCTGTCTTTCTTAGGCAGTGGAGAACAGGGAATGTGGTTGAAAAAGAAAAAAAAAAAAAAGGTTTAAAGATGTTTCACGTCAAGCCAGACAAGAAGCTCTGCTCTGTGCCCACATGTTGGGGGTGGGGGTGCTAGGAGAAGTCTTGGCCCCTGCTTTAGGGTTTGTGGGTAGTAATTTCTGTGCTTGTAATAGCCCTGGGTTCCCTGGGGTCATGGGGGGGTGGAGGTTTTCTGCTAGCACTCAACAAGTTAGAGTGCCCGCCTTGCCTCACGCCCTTGATCCTTATAGAATATCCTGAGCCGGATGTGTCGTCTAGGACCTTGAGGCACAAATGAGGGACTTGGACCAAGGGACACTGAGTGTTCTTCAAGGGTCCCGGAAAGTGAGGAAATATGTGATGCTGTCCAGGGAGGAAAATGGTGCTGCACTTCCCTCCCACTGGGCACTAGGAGAGGTTGGTGGCCCTGTGGCAATGCCACCATGCCGTGGGGTGGCAACGCGGTTATTAGGATGCACTGCGGATTGTGACCGAACATAACCTGACAGAAAAAAGGGCTGGTCATGAGCCATGTGCACCACCATGGCAATGGGCCCTAATATTGCAGGATACCAACTATGTGCCATGTATTACACCAGGTGACTTTCAAAGGCTCTGTGCTCTACGTTTTTTCCAGGGTTAAAATTCTTTATTCTTTTTTAACAATCAGTATTTGTGGCATTCTTTTATTCAAATTAAATTAAACTCATTTTTAGGAGGTCAGTTTAATTAACCACATGTCTAATGAAAAGAGGATGAAACCCTGTCATTTTAAAGCAACAGGACATTATTTTGCATTATTGAGCCAGATATGCAAGACTTAAAATTGCCTAGTTGGAGGCACTTAGTTAAAAAACAAAAAAACACAAACTTTCTTTTTTTAGTTTAAAAAATTACATTGTAGAGAAAAAATTAAACCATCTTTTTCTTGTAAATATTAACAGGCATGTGGCAAAAAATGCAAATGGTATAGTATTTGCAAGAATTGACGTTAGATTCCGTTGTCGTTGACATTGTGAGAGGTCTGGCTGTTACCACATTAAATGTGATCCCACTTAGCATCAGTAACAATTGTGGAAATAAATAGGAGCTGCTCTGATGAGAACAAGCCAGGGCTACTCCCAGCTTGCCGTAGGAAGGGAGTCAGCCCCCAGCACTTGCCGTAGAGACTCAAAGGCAGGCAGGGGAGTGAGAAAGCTGTGTGGTGGAAAAGGAAAGGGTCAGGTGTGCTCTGATCAGTCTGTTGGCCTGGGAAGCTGGAGGCAGGCTAACTAGCAGGGGGGCATCCTGCGTGATCAGTTAGGGTGCTTATTCGGCTTTCTGTGGTTGGTTTTACTAAGCTAGATGCCGTGGCAAAAATTACGGAAGCTGGCAGGTATTGACCAACTCTTGACCGTTTGGAGCCAACTGTTATAGAGGTTGTCTGGCCTGGTGGCTACAGATTGTGGGTCCAAGTCCTATTTTTATATATGACCTGCTGTTGTCCATTAATATATTCAATCTCATAATGGAATCACCAGCTATTATGATGAGATGCAGTGTGATGTAAGGACATAGCATTGCCTGTGAGGCGTTTGTGCCAAAAATGTTTCCCCTGGATCACATCAAGCCATTAAATCCAGGCACCGGTTTACAGGAAGTTTAGGGAATGAAGAAATAATCAGATCTACGATGAGGAGTATTCTACAAGGTAATCACCTGGTCTCTTCAGTGCGAGGTATAGAAAAAGGTGTGTGTGTGGCGGGGGGGTGGGGGGGGTGGGGGGGTGGGGGGATAGGGGGGTGGGGAGGGGGGCAGTGAGGGCAGGGTGGATGGATGGAAGAAACTTTTAAATTCAAAGTGTCTTAAGGACATATAACCAACTATAAGAAAAAAAGTTATGAGACATTTGGGAAACTTGAGGTTTGGATATGGACCCCGAGTGAAATTGTATTAGGGAATGGGTCAAGATGTTGGGGTGCTAGGGCAATGTGTTGTGGCAATGCTGTCTCAGTTCTTCAGAGGCACGGCGCCTAGTGTCATTTCCTTTGAAGTGGTTCAGCAAGGTAAAGATGAGGCCACATGGCAAAATGTAGTTTTAGATCTGGATGGTGAGTCCTGGGTTTTCATCACAGAAAAGTACACTTGTCTGAACTTCTTCTGTAACACTTAGAAAAGAGTATTTTGACCTGCTCTCCGTTCTACTTCCTTTAAATAACCACAGTTACAATTTATGTCTACACAAGGAAGAAACAGACTTGTGTTCTCCCTTATATGTTTACTTAAATAAAACCATAACCTGGTCGCTTGATTTTTCCCCACCAATACCACGGAGACTTCTCCATATCAAAACATGTGAATCTGCCTCTTCTTTTTATGACAGTATTTATTTGCATGAATGAACCATCATTTATTTAATATTGGTACTTTTTATAAATAGTTTTTCTGCTGTTAGAAGCATTATCTAATTCTCTCAAAGAGTGAAAGAGGCATGGAAGGAAACAGGCTTGTTGCCTGCCCGAAGACACATAGCCAAGTAAGAGAGAGAACCAGGCTTTGAAGCCAAGTTCATGTTTCTAGAGCCCTTGACACAGTGTTCATAAAACAAGTGCTTCTTCTAGCATCCCCCCCTTTTGGGACTGATTTGTCTTCGGCCTCTCAGAGACTGACCTGTCACCTGGTGTGTAATATGGGGGCATTTGATCAAGAGTCAAAAATACCTCAACTGATTCGTACCTAACAATGGATGCGTCACTTTAAGCACTTATCTCTGATATTTAGTGTCCTTTTTTATAAATGGGCCTGCTACTTCCTTACAACCAATAAAATAATGCCTTTGAAGGATGAGGCACAAGCAGGGACCACCCGGACCACTGCCCGGAAAGCTGAACATCCCTGTCGCTGCCATCAATAGAAGATGTTCCCCACACAGTACACTTCTAATTCAGGTTTCCTGTGACCGCTTCTGGTAGAGTCATCTGTCCACACCCTAGCTGTGAGGGAGCCCAAGAAAGCAAATGTGGGTTTTTAGCTTGGGGAGGCAGGACCCCCTAACGTGAGGGATTTCCCATATGGAGGAAGGCTATTCAAAACGTGCTGGGCAGGGACACCTGGGTAGCTCAATCAGTTGAGCGACCGACTGGGTCAGGTCATAATCTCACAGCTTGTGGGTTCGAGCCCTGCATTGGTCTCTGTGCTGACAGCTCAGAGCCTGGAGCCTGCTTCAGATTCTGTGACTCCCCCTCTCTCTTCCCCTCCCCCACTTACACTGTGTCTCTCTCAACATTAAAAAAAAAAAGGTGCTGGGCAGCTTCAAGCAATAAATGTACAGCATGAGTCTAAATGCCTTAAGGTAAGTGTGGTGCATTCGTAACATGTAATATGCAGCCATTTCATAAGCCCCTTTTGAAGAACATTTAATGGCATGGAAAAATGCTCAAAATATGGTCAATGAAAAGATATACAAAACCATTCATCGAGGGTGGTCTCGTTATTTTTAAAAAGATGTGTAGGGGAAAAGCCTTGTAATATAGGTGCCCGTGTGGGTCCTCTGAGAAGCAGGTGCCAACATGGGATTAGACATACAAGAGGTTTATTGGGGGAAACGCCTGTGAAGGATAAAAGGGGAGGGAGTTGGCGCGCAAAGAAGCCTTCAGCTGGCAGTGGGCCCGACTCCTGTGACAGAAAGAGGGAAGGAAGGACCGAGAAGGAAGAGCCTCAAACTGCAGTGCAATTCTGAGAAAATCTCAACCGGGCCAAAGGCCCCAAGCAAAGCTGCGTTTGGAAGGTGCTAGAAGAGCCCTGCATTTGGCAGGAGGGGGCCGGCATGACTACCTCTGCCTGGATAGCAGCCCAGGGGAAGCAGGGCCTCGGGGCTCGTGCGTGCAACAGCTGAAAGCGGTCAGTCTGGGGAGGAGATCTGCCCACAGCAGGTTCTCTTGAAGGAGAGTGGGTGATGCCTCTTCACGGCCACCACAACTTATTGACGAAATGAGGGGTGGCTTTTGAGCTGGATTCTTTGCACATAAGAAGTATAGAAAGCTACAGTTGTTAAAACTGCCCAAGTAACTCCTTTGCTGCTCTTTGAAATCCCTTACTACTGGGAAATGCCACCAGGCATGCAACGTACATCCAGCACAAATACATGTAACCAAGGTTCGGGTGGAGAGCCCAGCACTGCCAGCTCCGGGGGGGGCCACAGCCCCAAGCGGCCCCCTGGCTGGGCACGTGGAAGCCCCCGAGGAGGGGCCTGTAGCCTCTCTTTACAGCAGCTGCTTCTGTGCTACCCGTCACGCTTTCCCACCCAAGTTTGCGCTTTTCCTCCACTTGCCACTTTTTAAAATGCAGTTTGCAACTTGGTTTTCCTGAAAATCAGCCTTAAAAGAGGATGCAGAAAACACCAATTGTTTTCTTTCCTATCATTCTACAGTTTTGAGCTCTAAGTTTTGGTGCTTTTAGAAAAGTGAGCGTCCGTCATCTGGAAAACCAGCCCATATATGTGGAGAACTTCATTTCCATGATTTGGATGTCAGTCAACTCAGATTTTAAACCCTCCTATCTGCCAAGGGCGCCTTCTACTGGGCGTATTCCACAGTCCCTAAATTTAGGTTCGGCGGATTATAAAGACCCGTGGGTATCTCAGGGACCCTTTTGAATAAGCCAGATCCTAAAATGTCAGTACTTAAAGAAAATTGGAGATTATCTGTTCCCAGCCTTATCGGTTCGGAGTGGGGAAACTGAGACTTGCCTGAAGGCTCAGCACCCTTCAGGGGCTTCTGCTGCCACGAAGATGCGCTCTCCCTGCCTCCCAGACATCAGCGTGACTGCAGGGTTAGTAACATCAGCCTGCGGCCTCGAGGCCAGGGGCTGCCTCCCATCCCTGGTCAGCACTTCTCCCCCAAGACAAAAAGAAGTGGAAGAGAGCAGGGAACCTTGGTAAGGGTGGGTGAGTGTCTCCGGGCTGTAGGCGTCGAATGAGAGATTCTCAACTAGTTGTAAGCTCAACCGTGGGCAGCCAGAGGCATGGCGAGCTATGATGTCCTGAGGCAGGCGGAGGAAAAACAGTAACGGTAATAGCTTGTGGTCCTTACTACGTGCCACCCTTCCCTAGGTGCTTCATATATATTAACTTACAACACTGTTTGCTAGGTACCATTATCCCCATTTACAGATGGGGAAACTGAGGCACAGAGAGGTTGAAAAACTTATGCTTAAGGTCATAAACGTGGCAATGCCAGACTCCATGCTCTTAACTCTGCCCCTAGAATGCCTGCCAGGCAATTGAGAAGGCGTTCATTCTCCTCCCAGATCTGGGCCACCCGGCCTAACCTGGGAGGAGGACCACTATCTGCAGGAAATGGCAGGCATGCTGACCCAACAGGGCACATAACTTTGCTAAGGGAAGTAGGAGCCAGAAGGAAGGGGAACCCCCAGAGAACATGGAGCCTCTCCCCCATACTCAGCCAGTCCCAGTGAGGACCATGGGCTCTGAAGTTATGCTTAGCTGCGGGACATCCTCAGGATAAAAACAGCTGCCTTTCTAGCCTCCTCATGCCCTACCTAGACGGCATGTGAGCCCTTGGGGCTAATGCCATGGCTGGAGGCTCAAAACAGCCAGCCTTGCCACTGTCCACTTCAACGTAGAGGCAAGATTGGCATCGGCCATTAGGGCAGGACCAGAGAGGGGCTGTGGGACCCTTTACTCCACTGTGACCCTAGGGACAGGTGTGGTTCAGTGTGTATTCCTTCGGAGAGGTAGGTTCCCTTAGAATTGTACTTAGCCTTAGCCTTTGCAACTGAGGACCACCACAAAGAAAAGATACCCAGAGAGGCGTTGTCATGGTGAGGAACCTGGTTGGCCCCATGGGAGAATCCTGAGGATGGGACAGAGCATCTGAGTGTATGTGGGATTGCAGCACCAGCTCGTGACAGTGGGGATCCGAACCATCGAGAACACCATCCCATTCGCAGGCAAGAGGGTGTCTCACTGTTTGGGGTCAGTGGTCAGCAGCAACACTGTATAGAAGCAGCAGAAGCGATGCCAACAAAATACGGCTGCTGGTTCCTGGTGGTTGCCCCAGGCCAGAGGAACAGGCTGGGCAACTCCAGGGAGTCTCTGGCAGCTTAAGAAGTCCCCAGGACAGATCCTGGGCTGGCCTATTAATCTAGAAGGCAGAAGGTCAGGAGTAGGTCTACAGGAAAGTGATACAAAACGTGCTGTCAGTTTGGCCACTGGAGCAGGCAGGATGCTCACACAGACATAAGATACGCAGTCAGATTCCCTGAGCCCCTGCGGCTGTCCCTGAAGGCGCTACACAGTCCAGCCCTGCAGCAAACCCTGAGGATGAATCCAAAAACATTTTAGGGGGAACGTGATGCCTGGCTTCAAATATCTGCAGGACTATCAGAACCAGGCCCAAGGACAGAAGTTCCCGGAGGGGGGTTACGGCTCAGTTTGGGGAAGAGCTTTCTGGCAGCCCCTCACCCTGCACGTGGAGCTCTTCCGTCAGCTCTCTGGGCTGCCCAGTCCCTGGGGCAGGACTGCTTCCATTAGCAAACCCAGGAGGAGGCCAAGTTCAAGTTCTCTCTGCACTGACTCTTTGGAATGTATGTTTGGGTCCCTGTAGATGAACCCCGTTGGGAGGAGGTTGAGAATACAGCCTCTGATGGCCGATTTAACACCTACTTATTAAAAATGACAACTGAAACGACTTAACGAAGTCTCACTGACACTCCTCTCGGAACTAGAAGAAACAGCAGCACACGTCCGCCGAGACGTAGAATGACAGCTGCTGTCCCAGCTTCCATAGAAAGCCTGACCAAACTGCTTGGATGTAGTTAGTGGGAATTCTGATCTGGCTTAGGGCATGTGCATTGAGTAAGCAAGCCATTTGAAGTTTCTTGTATGACGTGTTAAGTTCTTCTCCGAGTACAGAAATCTCTTCTAAGTGCCAGACTTTTTCTTTTCTTTTTTTTCTTTTTCAAGCCAAGGGAGTCAGCATTAAAAGGGTCTGCCTCACTGTGACCTTGCCAGAGTTACCCAAGTTCTTTGGGTCTCAGTTTTCCCATCTGTAAAGATAGGTTTGGGAAAAGGCATTGTGGAGGATCCCCCTAGGAGAGCAGTCAGCCTCATAAGGAGTCCTTGACCTTGTGGTATTCGGGGAGGAGTCCGTGGCCACGCTGATGCAGGTTGCCCACCCTTTGGATAGGGCAGCTGGCACTAGATGTGGTGGTAACGATGCCTCTTGGCCTGGACTAGGATGGGTTGAATTGGGGTCATAGGGAAAGTTGCTCAGAAGTCGACTGCGTCTCAGAGTGTGGTCTGACCAAGCAGAGTTGAGTCTGCCTGTGGCTGCGGTACTCTGGGGCCGGACCTTCCTCCAGTGTCCCCTGTACTTGCCTCCCGAGCATTAGGGCAGGGCCAGCACCCCACTGCCTTCCTCCCCAGACCCTTTTTGCATTAGGGGAAAGGTTTCCACCCTATTGGCTAATTTTCTTCTAAGAGTGGGCTGAGTGAAAGTCTGATTATGACTCCTATACTTTGCGACTTAGACAAAATTTTGTCAAAATAAAACACTTCCCTGCCTAGGTCATACTGACCCATGCTGCATTTTGAGTCAAACATATTCCCCTGAACTCATAACAGTATGGCCTAAGCTTCAATTTGTCATTCTTTTAGACATTGGATTTTTAAATCACAGAGATAATATTTGCTTACTGTGGAGCATTCAACTAACACAGAAGCATATAGCATGAAGGAGGAAAGTCAGTCCCCTTTGTTCCCAGAACCTTTCAGCACATTCCTCTCCCACTGTGATTGTTGTAAGGGTTTGGTGGGTACCTACCTGCCCAGGTCTTTCTCAGTACATTTACTGAGGAATGTAGTACATTTACTGAGGAATATATTGTATTACTTGCTGTTTAAAACACACACACACACACACACACACACGCACACACACACACACACACACAAAGTTTATGTGAATTCACTGCAGTAAGAAAGAACACTTTGACAATCTTAGCAGTGTCCCAGAAAGGGAAGTTTGGAAGCTGGGTAATTTTGAAGCTTTGGGTCTAGACTCTGGTGGTTTAAGGCAGACAGGAAACTGATTGAGATTAGCAAGTTTTAGGATACTATAATTTAGGATCGGTAACACCGAGGAGAGGGTCTTCCAGTGAGCCTTGATAAGTAAATTGTAAGTTGTTTACAACTGACTTGAATAAACTAACTTGCCAGAGTTTCCTTTATTTTCACTGTTTCTGGTGAAACTTTGTGTTTCTTTGTGTAAATCCAAGTTTCCATCTGGTATCATACTCCTTCTGCCTGAAGAATTTTCTTTAGTATTTCTCAAAGTTTAGGTCTGATGACAATGACTTTTTTTCAGCTTTGGTGGTAAGAAAAATTCTTTCATATTTTTTTAAAAAAGTGAATTTTATTGTTATGTTTCCTTTGTAGTGATTTTAAAGCCAGCTGCTGTTTATTAATTAAGCTACCTTTGAGGGTGACTTTTCTATTGATTGCATGGCTATAGCTGTTTATAGAGTTCCACACCATGCAGTGGAAGTGCCTGGACATAGTTAATTTAAAGCAGATAGTTATTTTTTGTCTGATTTTTTGGTGTCTTTTGTAAGAAATTGAGGTGAAATTCACATAACATAAAACCATTTTAGAATATCAGTTCAGTGGCATTCAGCATATTTAGACTGTGTGCAACCATCACCTCTGTCTAATTCTAAAAGTGGTCCCCCCTCCCCTGTTCCTGCCACCCCCTGTAAGCCACTAATCTGCTTTCCATTTCTATGGATTTACCTATTTTGGATATTTCATATAAGTGAGATGTTACAACATGTAGCATTTTGTTTCTGACTTCACTGGGCATGTTTTCAAGGTTCATCCAGATTGTAACATCTATCGTACTGCCTTCCTTTCATGGCTGAATGATACTCTCTTGTATGGGTATACCACGTTTTGTTTATCCACTTATTCGTTGATGGAAATTTGGCTACTTCTTTTGTTTTGTTTTGTTTTGTTTTCTTTTCTTTTCTCTTCTTTTCTCTTCTTTGTCTTGTCTTTTGTCTTTCTTTCTTTCTTTTTTAGAGAGAGAGAGAACAAGCGAGAGAGAGAGGCAGAGGGAGAAAGAGAAAATCTTGAGCAGACTCCATGGCTCAGTGCAAAGCCCGACATGGGGCTTGATCCCATGACCCTGGGATTATGACCTGAGCCTGAAATCAAGAGTTGGATGGATGCTCAACTGACTGAGCCACCCAGGCACCCCCAAATTTGATTGTTTCTACATTTTGGCTATTGTGAATATTGTTCCTATGAACATTCTTTTAACATGTTTGAATACCTGGTTTCAATTCTTTTGGGTAGATATCTAAGAGAATGGAATTGCTGGTCATATACGGTAATTCTGCTTAACTTTTTGATGAACTTCACCTTCAATTTTGAAAGATGCTTTCATTGTTATAAAATTCTGGGTTGACGATTTTGGTCTCCCCCTTACCCCCCTTTTAGTACTTTAAAGAAGTCATTCCATTGTCTTCTGAGGTACCTGGGGTTTTTTTGGGTGTATTGTTTATTGCCTTTAATTTTAGAAAATTCTTGACCATTAGTTCAAATATTTATTCTGCTTTCTATTTTGCAAGTCCATTTATTCTAGACTGATATTATCCCACAAATTTTGAATATTCTTTCTGGGTATTTTTTCTTTCACTCATTTCTCTTTGTGTTTCAATTTAGATAATTTCTATTGACCTGTTCTTTGAGCTCGGTGATTCTTTCGTCAGGTGTGTATAGTTTGCTGATCAGCCTGTTAAAGTAATTCTTCATCTCTGACATCATGTTTTTTATATCGAGCATTTCCATTTGACTCTATTTTATAGTTTCCTTATGTCTGCTGAAATTCCCCATCTACCTTTTCCTTTGGACCGTTTAATAGTTAAACTCTTTGATGGTTCCAAGATCTGGGTCATCTTTGAATAGAGTTGTGTTTATTCTTTATTTTTTGATAATAGATTATTTAACCTTGCTTTGTCTTGACATTTTTTAAATGTTTATTTATTTATTTTTGAGACAGAGAGTGCAAGCTGGGGAGGGGCAGAGAGAAAGGGAGAGAGAGAATCTAAAGCAGGCTCCACGCTGCCCACACAGAGCCTGATGTGGGGCTTGAATTCACAAACTGAGATAATGACCTGAGCCGAAGTTGGGCACTTACCCAACCAAGCCACACAAACACCACCCCCCCTTTTTAAATCTTATTTATTTTGAGAGAGGGGGGAGGGAGGGGCAGAGAGAGAGAGGGAGAGACAGAGAATCCCAAGCAGGCTCCACACTGTCAGCACAGAGCCCAATGCGGGGCTTGAACTTACGAACTGTAAGATCATGACCTGAGCCAAAATCAAGAGTCAGACACGCAGCCCACTAAGCCACCCAGTCGGTTGTCTTGACAATTTAAATTTAATGCTGGACATCATTTTGGAAAACTAGAAGAGACTAAGACATTCAGTATTTATGCCCAGAAATGAGCATGGCTCTTTTGTCAGGTTGTTAGTATAGAGGTGGAATCAATCTAGTCATGAGATGGTTAGTTTTTGATGTTTTTGATGTCATCACTCCAGAGCATCACAGACTTCAAATTCCTTTAGCAGTGGGTGGCTGTTAACTTGTGTTCAAAGTTGGGCCTGGGGGTGTCAAGAGGGTTTTTCTGTGTTCCTGATACACCACCAGCTTTCACAAGTGCACACTTATACCACAGAGAGGGTGTCTCTACATGCTCTTGCCTCCCCTCTGGCAGTAGACTGTGGTGGCTTATTACTTGCTACTGCTCAGGTTGGGACTGGTAGGGGTTTTCCATCATTCTGGTCATCCTTAGACTTAGGCAGACTCTGTGTGTGCGGGTCTTGGGGCTGGGATTGTTTCAGCACTTCCTCTTCTCATGACAGCTAAATTCTGCCTTGTATTTCTGCAGTTGGGCCTTGGTGGAAAAGTGGTAACAGACCTGTGATTTGTATAGGCATAGCATCTGGAGTTCAAAAAATTTTGCTTTTTTGTTGCTGAATTCCAATAGTTTAGATGTGTCCTAATGTACTGATTACTACTAATCTGTTCCCCGGCTGACGGTGGACATTTTTGCCGTAAAACCTCCTAAAAATGGTGCAAGTTACTTTATCTACATGTGAATGCTTTCCTAGGATAGATGCTCAGAATGGAATTTTTGGGTTGAATGGCGTACAGTTTAAAGTTGTGATAAAAACCAACTTCCTTGATTTTTTTTTTTTTACTTACTACATTGACCTTTCAAATTAGTAAAAAAAAAATTGTTACTGTAAAAGGTTCAAATAATAAAAAAAGACCTCTGATAAAAAAAATTATTACATTATCAGTGTTTTGCAGTTGCCAAAAAATTGAGATTCCAGTTTGGAGAGGATTTTTGGGGGCAGATATACTAAGCCTAATATGAAAGCAGTAGACAGAAAAATCGCTGAAGAAGAAAGAGCAGTCTGTGTGATCTGGCCTAGCATAACCTATGGGGCGGGGGGCTCCTGCCACTTCTCCAAGCAATGCTCCCTTACCCTCTGGTGTGAGGATGTGCTGGCTGGGAGATCAGGACGGGGCAGCAGCATTCTGGAGCTTGCTTGGTCAGTGAGCACATGTGGCTGATTCTATTTGCTCTAACAGTGAATTGATGATGACCATATTGGATCTCTTCAGGGCCTACCATGTGCCAGTCAATTTACATGTATTATTTGTATCCTCACAATGACCTAGAAAAATAACTACTGAAATAATTAATTTTAAGTAGGCTCCATGCCCAACATGGGGCTTGAACTCATGACCTTGTGATTAAGAGTTGCCTGCTCTACTGACTGAGCCAACCAGATGCCCCTAGAAAAATAACTACTTTTGACTCTCACTTAATAAATGAGGAAGCCTAGGATAGAAAGAGAAATAATTTGGCTCTAGATCTCATGACTACAACGTAGTAAAGCTGGGATTTGAAGTGATGAGGCTCACCTTCTCTACCCTGCCCTTCACAGACAGATGTGGTGACCAGTACTGTTGTTTGCAAAAAGAAGAAACCTGGAAGGTGCCTTTTCCTTAAACAGGGAGTGGGGATCTATGGTAGGCCCATTTGCATTTGGGAGGCTCCCATTTGGGACCTTGCACCTGAGACAGAGGCCTGTGAGGCCCTTTGCTCGGGCAGTGCAGTGACGCTTGCAGACTGCATAGCCCAGTCCAGTGCTGGCTGCTGTGGGGAGATCAGGGAAGAGGAGATTGTGTTCTTCACCTCAGGAGTTTCTAGTTCAACTGTGGAAACAAGACACTCAAACAGAAAATAAAAGGAAGCACTGAATCCTTGGTTATTTTTTTTGATGTTTTTTGTTTGTTTCCTGACATTTGTCCCATCTCCACATCTGAGTGGGCCATCTGGGCACCAGGCTCCAGGAGGTCAAAGGCAAGCTCCTTTTGTGAGGCAGAGGGAGTGGTGGTGTGAGGGAGCATAGGTAGGCTTCCCAGCAAAGGTGTGTTTGAAATAGGCCTTGACCTATGGGAAGGGCTCAGGTAAGAGCAGTGGGAGTGAGAGGCGGTCCCTGGAGACCATCAGAAGCCGGGTTCCTTCTGTTCAGTCTCTGAGATAGCCTGTCTTCATGTTGGGCTGGGTGGACCCAATTCTTCATTATCCCCTGAATCCCCCATTGCCCCTTTCAACGGAGGGAGAGCTCTAACTCAACTCTAGTTGAAGATGAAGGTTCATTCAGAGAAGTCCTTCCTCCTTAGGTGGCACCCTGACTGGTTCCTGAGTGGAACCATTTGTTTGCAGTTTCCATTCATTGCTTTTATTCATTTATTCATCAAGCAGCTGTGCATGCTGTGCACAGGGAAGCAAAGGTGAATAAGACATGGTCCCTGTCCCCAGGAGCTCACGGTCTTGTGGGGGACAGGCGTGCCAGGCGGCTGTGCATCGGTGCCTGGGCGCCGTGGTGGAGCTCCGTCCAGGCAGCTCCCTGCCCTCTTGCCTTCCCATGTGACAAGAGTTTTGTGTCCACTCCGTGGGGCTTAGAATGCTTTGTCCCTTTCCTCAGCTGAATGTGTAGGATCGTTCCACTTCTGGCATTTTCCTGCTGTCCTCTTTATGCTGGACATGGGACAAGGCCCCGAAGGCCAAGGTGGCTTGTACCTGTGCATCTGGCGCCAGAGGGTCTGCCACAAGCAGAGGATGGCGGTGGGGAACTCCTGGAACAAGGAGCCAGTGTGGCAGGAGGCAAGTGTTGGAGCTCTTCACTGCAGAGAGAGTCCTTCATGGCCAGCGCCATTTGAGGCGGTGGGTGCTGTGGAGTTAGGAGAGCGCAGAGTGGGGATAAGATGATGGATTGCTTGGCTGGGGAAAGGGATTCCTTGTGAGTTGGGTTAAGTCTTGGTCAAAACATAGTCAGCCATACTTAACATGAATCACCTTGAGAAATATATTTAATGCAATATCTTTCTTTTCTCTTTTTTTTTTTTTTGACATCTTCCTTTTAAGTTAAGAACTCAAGAGGCTAAGAGCCCCAGGGCCCATGCTTAACCCCAACAGATACCCTTTACAGAAAGCTGAGGTCAAATTCCTCACTCAAAAATGTGCCAATGTACTTTAACAGAGAGCAGCTGTAGGATTTGGAAGACAGTCACATGTGTAGCACCGGTATAGAGCAGGAAGATCGTTTAGATGCCAGCATCTGGTAGTGAGTCTTGGGTTTATTTCTCGTTTTGTTTTGTTTTGTTTTTGGTGTGCAAGCAGTATTCTAATGACAAAACTGGATTGGCCATAAGGAAATGTTTTCTAATAGAAATGATTGAAAATGGGGTAGGGGTTTTCGAGAGGTACTGAGCTTTTTGTCCTTATAGAGATTTAGATGGGAGTTCAAATGCTGGATGTGTAGGGAAATGACTACATTTCTCTGAGCTTCCCCAACCAAACAGGTTTAAAATTAAAACACTATATACAACCTTGAGAGGATACTAATTTTACCACTATTAGAAAGGATTCCCTTTTTAGGATTATGTGCTGGAAGAGAACATGCTAATCACCCTCTGTTGAGGCAATGCATTCTCTACCTGATACATGGAGTTCTTCTTCTAGGAGTTACTTCTGAAAATAACCAAGCAGGAATATTTGCCCATTTTGTAAAGTAATATCCCTATCAAATAATATTTATGAATGAAAAGTGCTGTGCTTGCTGTTATACAGAAAGGAAAATCTGCTTTCTAGAAACTTGTGTTCTAAAACAAACCCTTTTGAAGATTGAGAAGTGTCATTTTTTTCAGGTTCAAATGTGTACCAGAAAGCTAAGTTTCTGAAGGATAGAGCATGTGCTGGTAGCTGTGGGTGGAGTGTTCAGAGCTTCCCCATCCCAGGTCTCTCTTCTCCCCACTGACTGCCGGGAATGTGGGCTTGCCGAGCGGGGATTTGCAGGTTGTAGTGGGCCAGGGGAGTGGTGTCACTCATTACCTCTGGTCTGACCCTGCTCTGTGGCCCCGGTACTGCATCATCCCATTGACTTATTGATGGAGAGCTGACAGTGTGCCAGGTTCTCTTCTGAGTGCTCAGGATGGAAGGGCCCTGCCCTTAAGATCCTGACAACTATCTGGTTGGTGTTGACAATAAGGGAGGGCCCATCACCTTCATACACAGAACTGTGGTGGGCACTCAGCTGCTGCATAGTATTTTTCTCTTGGGCTTGTGGAAGAGTATCTAAAGATAAAGCTTCCCTTTGGGCTGTCCAACCAGGAGATCAGGAGGAATGTAGGAAAACAACCGGATGCATAACTGAATGCATCTGCTTTTCTCCTTTAGGTCTGAGACCCTGCATCAGGAGCTAAATAGGGGCTCTGCCCAGACCCAGGTCCTGGATCAGGGTATGGAATCACTGGCGTTTGTGTACAAGAGTCTGGGGACCTATCTGGGTAAGACGCATCAAGGACAAGGAGAATCATAATGGAAATGGGGTGGTCTTTTGTGAACAGAGTTCAGACATCCCCAGCAGTGCACCTAGGTCCTAAATAGTTAGTGAAAGAAGCTTCAGCCAGAGAAGGCATTGTCTGGGTACCATCATGAAGAGCAATGTCTGTGAGCCTGAGGTCCATGGTGGGCAGGAGACTTTAAGATGGGTAGATGGGTTGTCTTGGGGCTTGGGATTGGGAAGTCTTTTAGCTTTCTTTTGCTTCTTACAAAAAGTCACTTGAGGCACCCAGTGTACCTTCAGTGAGGGGTATCTAAGCTCTGGGCTATATGCTGGCATGGGAGGAGCTAGGAATACAAAGATGAACAAGGCATAGTCTCTTCCCTAACTCCTTGGGTGAGGCAGATGTTACAAAACACGCAGAAATCACTAGCAGCATGAACAAAGCCCTGTGGAAGAGAAACTTCCAGGGAAAGTCTAACAAAGCTTCACAGAAGAAGTGACATTTGAGCTAAAACATGAAGAGTCAGATTTGGCCATTCAGAGCAGTGGAGGTGGGCCACCGGAGCGGCTGGTAGACAGAGCTAGTAGCATGGAGGCGTGGCCTGTGTTTTACAGTCAGGCCCACAGAGCTGGAACCAAGGGCCCAGGAGACAGGCGAGAGGATGAAGCCAGACACGGGATGTGATTCAGAAGTATATTCCATAGGAGGTCATTTGGGAAGCTGTTGCAAATTTAAAATGAACATGGTGGCATCAGATTTTGGGAGGAGGAGTATTTCCCAATGGATTGGAGGTGAGGGACGTTGGGTCAGAGGAAGGAACCAGTTAAGAAGGTACTGGTAAGACCTGCATAAATTGAGTGTTCCTAACGATGACACCTGAGGGCTGAACTTGTTTACATGTGAAATTTCTTGTGGATTCAGGGTGGCTAGCAAATTTTCCTCCCTCCCTGGTTTCCTGGCAGTCCTCTTTCTCACCTATTCCCCCCCCCCTTTTTTAAATATTTATTTTGAGAAAGAGAGGGTATAAGCAGGGGAGGGCCAAAGAGAAAGGGAGAGAAAGCAGGCTCTGCACTGTCGGCGTGGAGCCTGATGTGGGGCTCGGACATAAGATCATGACCTGAACGAAATCAAGAGTCAGACACTTAACCGACTGAGCCACCCCGGCGCCCCTTTCCTTTATTTTTTTTTCTTAATATTTCCTGATATATAAGCATTAAAAAAACTTCCTCTGAAAACTTCTTTCTTCTCACTTAAACTGATAGTATTTTTACTTTCAAAATAGTTGCTCATTGTATTCTTGATTTTGTTTATTGTTTTAGGAAAGACTTTAAGTCTTCCATTTCATCATTGTCATTTATCTTGTTTTGATGATGCTGGAACTTCAATTATTTATAACGAGGTCTGTGACTGTGGCCTGTAAAGATTTCTACATTTTGGAATGTCTGATTTTCTCTGTGGTTTGATATAGTTCTTTTATTTTTATTTAATTAATTATTTTTTATAAATATGGATTTTTTTTAACCTTTATTCATTTTTGATAGATACAGACAGAGCACAAGTGGGGTAGGGGCAGAGAGGGAGAAACAGAATTGGAAGCAGGCTCCAGGCTCAGAGCTGTCAGCAGAGCCCGATGCAGGGATTGAACTCACAAAGCATGAGATCATGACCTGAGCTGAAGTCGGACGCTCGACCGACTGAGTCATGCAGGCACCCCTGATATTATACTTCTTTTAAAAAAAATTGTGTGCATATGGTAAAAACCCAAACATTATGAAGAATATCCAGTTAAAGTAAGCTTCCCTCAGTTACATGTGGTACCCAGCCCCACTCCTGTCCCCGTCGCCAGAGACAGCCATGGCACCAGAACTGGTTACGTTTCCAGGGAGTTCTTCCAGAGAGTACATGCAAAGAGCAACAAGCAGACATGTGCCCCGGTTTTTTTGTTTGTTTGTTTTTTTGTTACTTAACTGTTGATTTTGTTTTGTTTGTTTCCTGACATTTGTCCCGTCTCCACACCTGAGTGGGCCATCTGGGCACCAGGCTCCAGGAGGTCAAAGGCAAGCTCCTTTTGTGAGGCAGAGGGAGTGGTGGTGTGAGGGAGCATAGGTAGGCTTCCCAGCAAAGGTGTGTTTGAAATAGGCCTTGACCTATGGGAAGGGCTCAGGTAAGAGCAGTGGGAGTGAGAGGCGGTCCCTGGAGACCATCAGAAGCCGGGTTCCTTCTGTTCAGTCTCTGAGATAGCCTGTCTTCATGTTGGGCTGGGTGGACCCAATTCTTCATTATCCCCTGAATCCCCCATTGCCCCTTTCAACGGAGGGAGAGCTCTAACTCAACTCTAGTTGAAGATGAAGGTTCATTCAGAGAAGTCCTTCCTCCTTAGGTGGCACCCTGACTGGTTCCTGAGTGGAACCATTTGTTTGCAGTTTCCATTCATTGCTTTTATTCATTTATTCATCAAGCAGCTGTGCATGCTGTGCACAGGGAAGCAAAGGTGAATAAGACATGGTCCCTGTCCCCAGGAGCTCACGGTCTTGTGGGGGACAGGCGTGCCAGGCGGCTGTGCATCGGTGCCTGGGCGCCGTGGTGGAGCTCCGTCTAGGCAGCTCCCTGCCCTCTTGCCTTCTCCATGTGACAAGAGTTTTGTGTGTGGTGCCACTCCGTGGGGCTTAGAATGCTTTGTCCCTTTCCTCAGCTGAATGTGTAGGATCGTTCCACTTCTGGCATTTTCCTGCTGTCCTCTTTATGCTGGACATGGGACAAGGCCCCAAAGGCCAAGGTGGCTTGTACCTGTGCATCTGGCGCCAGAGGGTCTGCCACAAGCAGAGGATGGTGGTGGGGAACTCCTGGAACAAGGAGCCAGTGTGGCAGGAGGCAAGTGTTGGAGCTCTTCACTGCAGAGAGAGTCCTTCATGGCCAGCGCCATTTGAGGCGGTAGGTGCTGTGGAGTTGGGAGAGCGCAGAGTGGGGATAATATGGTGGATTGCTTGGCTGGGGAAAGGGATTCCTTGTGAGTTGGGTAAGTCATGGTCAGATGCACCACTTTGAGACAGGCCTGTCTGCCCTGATCCCCTAGGGGAGGAGTCTCCCAAGGGCTCACAAGTCTTAGTGGTTTGTGTCTTTTCTTCAGTTTCTAAAAGTCACTTCAGGAACCTCCAAAGGACAAGAACTACAAATGGGGATGCTGACTGTGGTGACAGGAAATTACGTCCGTCTGACTGAGCCACCAGTAAAAGTCTTCCCAGGGGAGCTGCTACTTCCTGGGTGCGGGCGGCTCTGGTGGGAAGGGTGTGCTGTGCTGACAGGGCCCCCAGGCGAGGGTCAGTGAGGGCAGGACAGTGCCAGTGGAAGGTTAGGAAGGAGCAGAGTGGGTAAGGGTGGCGGGACTGTGGGGTGTAGGAGGGAGAACGCAGGATAATTACTGGTTGACAGACAGAAATGTGGCTTTTTTCCTAGAAGTGAGTCTAAGGATTTCACGGTGGTGAGGGGGCTTCCACAGACTGGTGTTGTAGAAAAGCTCAGGCCAGGTTAGAGTTGATATTTAAGTTTGTTTCAGAAGTCGGAAATACTGTCTCCTTCCCTCCCCAATTTCCTTCCTTTTGGCCTCACTCTCAGTAAACACTGTTTGGAAAGAGGCCGGGGTATGCTGTGTGGCTGGGAGGGGCTGCTCCAAGGGCAATCACTCAGAGACTCGGTAGTCGGTGAGGGCCGTGGGACCCTGGCCAACAGTGTCTGGAATAGGGAGAGGCCCTGAACCCAAGCCAACAGGCCGGACTGCACTTGAGCCCACAGGCCCCTCCTGTCTCTCCAGGCACAGAACATCATCATCTCAGTGATGGCCCAGTATCATGGCAGCCAAAGTGGATCAGGGAGGAGAAAGCTACAGGAGAGAAAGTTACAGCAGGTGCTGTCAAACAGCTGGGGTAATTTGTAGAGAGTGGTGGGGACATGTGGGTCAGGAGAAGGGGCAGTGCTTTCGGTGTGATGGCTGTTCTAGGGTCTCCAGCTGGACTGTTGGCCCTGTAGCTGTGGGCCACAGCTGTAGAGTGTGGCCCTGTAGCTGTAGAGTTCAGAGCCTCCCACCTCCGGTCTCCCTTGCCTTCTCCCACCTGCCTGCCTTGAATGTGTTGTCAGAAGAGTTGGGGATTTGGTGGTTATTATACTGGGCCAGGGGAGTGGCCTAATTCATCATCCAGTGAACTTTTTCATGGGCCCTACAGGTGCCGTATTCTTTTCTGAGTGCTCAAGATACAAAGATATTGAATCAGGCACGGGCCCTGCCCTTGAAATGCTGACAACCATCTGGTGATGCTGATGCCAGAAGGGTCCCTCACCTTCCACATAGTCATGGGGAACACTCAGCCTCTGTCGGGACTCTGGGATGTGCACCTCATTTAGCAATGGGCTTCCAGCAAAACAGAGTCCTTGACTGATCCAGCCTCTCCTCCAGTCTTTCGACTGCCCCACCACCCCCGGGCTTTTCAGTGTCTCGGTGATTTAGTAGATCTTCATTGGTCATTTTTGATCACATGTGGGTTTATCCCCTCTTAATGGACTTCAACATGTGATCCTGACACACCCCTCCCTAATTCTCTACGTCAGCCATGCTCTGGTGGACAGTCAAGTGACAATCATCCAATCAGAGATCATCTGTCTTGGAAATTAGTCACAGTTTTTAAAACAAACCAACTTCTCGGGTGCTTTCTCTCAAATATTGTTGGTGCATTATCAGAGAAATGAAGCGAGTTTTAATAATGCAAATATTGGCCGTAAGAAAGAGAGAAGCAAAATAGTGAATTGGAAAGAGTAGGAGCCCGGGAATCAATTCTACTCAGGAGCCCGGGACCTGTATTCTACTCAATTCTGGCATGTGCTGATTCACACGCCTTTGTAATCGAGCATCATTTTCTTCATCCATAAGCTTGAGGTTGCAAACAAATGTATGTATTACTTATGGACTCAGTGTAGTTTAAGATGATGCATGGGAATTATCAGGGATTTAGTGGTTGCTGTAAGGGAGGAAGGAACAAGATAGGGGAGGGGCACACAGTTCTTGGGCGTCAGGAACTTGCTGCTAACAGGAACAGTATCATACAACAGGGGTGGCTTGTAGCTGAAAGCAGTGGAGAAAAAAAATACAACACAAGGAGCAAATTGTTCCCTTAAGCATTATTACCTCTGAACTCATCTTTAGAAGGGTTTTATCTGTGGGACCCCTGTGAGCCCTGGCTTGTGCGTGGGTCCTGTACAGAGATATTTCATTTGCTTATGCCAGGTAGCCAAAGGATATCACCAGCTCAGCGTCAATTTTTTTAGTTCCCCAAATATGAGTGGAGTGTATATTTAAACCCAGAAGCCTATGAGGCCTAGACATTGGTTAAGAATTCTCTGGGGAGACTTTTCTACCCAGAACTCAGACTCCGATAGACAGATTCCCTTGTCTTCCTGTGTGAACTTTTCTAATGTTCACTTTATCTGAGAGTTAAGTATTGCTTCTAGAAAGCTCCAACTTCGTCTGTGTGAGGAGTGTCTTACTTCCAATACCCCCTAACAAGGTCACAGTCTCTGCTCTGTGTGTGGGCATTGAAGACCAAGTCTGTGAAACATGGTCCCACACTCCCACACCCTCCTGCCTTAGGCAGCAACAGCAGCTGCTTATGGAGTTCCGTTCTCTTGCTGTTCAGGCCCAGGGGAGTTTCCCTTACCTTCTGGCAAGCTCCACTATGCATTAAAATTCTCTTTGACAAGTTGTACCTAGTATTTTCTAGGTGTTTTGCTGCAGGAAGCCTTTCAGGTTATCCTGGTCTGCCCCGATGCCAGAACAGAAGCCCCATAGACATCAATCATATTTAACCTTCTTGAAAAAAGATCTGAACCAGCAAAGTAACATAGTAGGACTTGCTAAAGTTAGGTAGGGGGCATATGGGCATTCATCCTCAGTATTGTTCAGTTTGCTGAAATATTTCATGATCAGGGAACAAAGAGGTCTTTCTTGCTTTCTAAGGTCCTTTCCATTTCCAGTTGGAAGGAGCTTTAAGTGTGAGCAAGTGTCTTCCTGCAGCGAGGAGGGTCGGATTCTTCCACGTGAGAACTTTGCAGGGGTCATGACAAGAAGCTTAGCTTCAGGGATACTGGCAGTTGAAGTTACAGGCAAAGCCCCTGGGGTTCGAGCCCCACCCCTTATCTCAGGTTGTGGGAGGGTGAGCTTATTCGGTACTCGGCGCAAATGGGAATGGGAGCCCCATTCCATCGGCAGAGAAGTGCCCAGCCTTCCTGCTACACGGGCCACTGGTCCATCAGTATGGGGCTCCGCCAGGGAGGGACTGCACGCCCTCATCACATTCGAAGCCTCAGCATCACATCATGGCGGGGCAGCTGAGCAGGAACAAGTGGCAAAATTAACTTGATTGCCACTTCTTCCTTTTTCTGATATTTCCTGTCTTCACTTTACTCATGGCAGGCAAAGAAAACTGGAGAGCAAAAGGCAGCCAAGGAGACACAGAGTAATGATAGCTCACACATAGCATCTTTGGTGATAGGACCATTTCTATGTTCTGAAGGTGTGCAGTGCATGTTTTTTTCTTAATAGTGTGAGACGCGCTGCTTGATTGCTAAGAGGGAAATCGAGCCCATGGATTTCAGATGGCCCTCAACAGTGGCCGTTTTGATCCGAGTTCCCTAAAGTCAATGTGTTACATTCGAAATATGTATTGTACACATTCACATAGAATGCTCAAGAAAAGGCATAGTGAAGGAAGGAAAGTGAAACACACACACACTTTGGTGATAGAAGTTAGGGGGGAAAAAAGCATCACCTATTCATTTTAAGGCACTGCAAAAATAGCTCTAGACAAGCTTGCTACCAAGAAGACATCTTCAGGTTCGAATTTGGGAGTTTACGTGTACTTGACTGTCTTCGGGTTGTTGCCTAATTCCTCCCCGGACCTGGTGGCTCCTTCCGTCTGCCCACCTCTACTCGTTTCCCCTTCTTTAGTTTCTTTCTTTCTTCTTTTTTTTAATGTTTATTTATTTTTGAGAGAGTGAGAAGGGGGGGACGGGGAGGGGTGGAGAGAGGGGGAGACACAGAACTCGAAGCAAGCTCCAGGCTCTGTCTGCACTGTCAGCACAGAGCCCGATGTGGGGCTCCAACTCATGAACCAAACCGCGAGATCATGACCTGAGCCGAAGTTGGACGCTCACCCGACTGAGCCACCCAGGCGCCCCTCCCCTTCTTTAGTTTCTGCCACTTGCTTCTTGGTGAAGCCATTCCAAATGGAGAGAAGAGCACAAGAGGAGTCAGGCAAGTGAGACCATGGAGATTATACTACCTTCGTAGGGGACATGGTCCCTGCTTTAACACGGCTGCCACGGGGAAGGCTGCTTCCTCCTCCTCCTAGCTGAGGTTTCCTCCTAGCTGAGGTTTTACGGGTTAAAGAGGATTTGCCCAATACCAGGTGCTTCTTATTAGATGAATGAAGCCTTTTCTCTCTCAGGGCCAGGTCTTTTCCCCACTTCTCTTAGGCAAATCCCTCAACCTTTTGGGATTCAGATCCAGTATCACTTCCTCCAGAATCCAGGAGCGTGGCCTAACTGTCCCTCCTCTCCTAGGGATTTCTCCATCCTGTGAACTCCTCTCATTGTCTTTACCACCCATGTTACTCAAGGACCCTTGACCAGAGTATAGTTGTGGGCTCTGGGAACGTTGTTCTCTTCAGACAAGTCTACCTTCAGAACACATGTGGAGTTGGGGAGAAGTAGAGGGGTATCCACATGGTAAAGGTATCCACAAGTCAGAGGGGTCAACAGGATGACTCGAGGTCACCTGTGGTAAAGGTATCCGTAAGTCAGTGGAGTCAACAGGGAGACTTTCTGGGAATCAACAGGGTGACCGATGTCACAGCCAACTCCCCCACTTCTGCCTTGCTCATTCTATGCCCCACAGACCCTGCCTTACTCAACTGGTTTCCCCTCTGTCTCTTCTCTCTTGAGAGCCTACGTTCAATTATGCAAAGGGAGGGAACACTTCATCTTTTACACCCTTCGACACCCAACACAGGGCTGGTGTGCCAGAGGCTACTGACAAGTGCGTGTTAAATGAATGAATAAATGGATGCCCTGATTACCTAATGAGACTTCTCCATTCCCTACTTCCTAGGGGGTCAGATATCCATCTCAAAGTCCACAGGTCCTCCATCATCTCAAGTCTAAACGTCTAAAATGTTCCTTCTATTTTCCCCCCTCAGATCTGCCCCCGTTCTTGATCTTTGCATTCCCCTTCCTGGTACAGCCCTTCTCTAGCTAACACTCAGCAGAAGCTTTAGTCATCTTGGAATGCTTTCCCTCTTGGTCCCTAAACCACCACAGCCCATCAAGGTGGCTTTTTCCCTTTACTCCCTTCCACACAGCCACCAGCCCTTGTTCCCCAAACCTGGACTCTTATAATAAAACTCCCCCTGCTTCATTGCCTTAAAACAGCTGGGCCGGTCTTCCTAAAACATTTTATTCAGATCACTCAGGGACATGTAAGAACAATGTCCGTGGCTCCTGTAGCCAGTGAAATACCAGTCAGGTCCCACGGTCTGCACTCAAGTTTTCCGCAGGCTGCCTTCCTTGTCTCTCCGCCTGTGCTTTGCAAAGTTCCTGTCCAGCTGGATGGGTCTGCCCCTGGCTCCCGAGCGGCTAGCTCTCTTGCATTCTTAAATCTGTTCATCCTGCCACACAGGCCTTTCCAAATCCTGCCTGTCCTTCGAGGTCCACCAAACTCAAATCCCATCTCATAAGCACCTTCACCAGCCACTTGCAAGACCACGGGCTGTTTACCCTGAAGTTCTCAGATCTCCTGTTTTTGGAAACTTCCAGCCCACATAAAACCTGCACCCCTCTCTGTTCCTGACTGTTGGTAACTCTCATGTGCTGCTTCACTGACGTGTGGGACTTGAGTGTGCTTACTAGTGTCTTATTACAATAGGACTGGAAATGCACTTGGAGTTTATTATTGGCTCCTGTGTTCTTTACTTCCATCCCCAAGAGCATGTTGCCAGGTACTCTGCGCAAACCTTAGGAGCTCCTGGATGGAGCAGAGAGATGTGGAGGATTTTAGCCTTGGCATCAAGGCACATATTACTGGGAGGATTAAGTCCAGAGGGCTGTGAAAGGAAGCACTTAGGTAAATACCCCAAGAGAAGTAAAAGAGTGCTCCTGTGCCTGGCACTTAGCCCACTATCCCCGCATCCTAGCGGGGCATCCTGGTTATGCTGGGAGGGGAGAGAGCTGCAATCAGGCCTCAAGACTAACAGGAAGTGGGGGAGGCTAAGCTTAGTCCTGGTGGCTGACCCACCCTCCACCCTTGGACCCCTCCAATGAGGTATTTCTTGTGCTCCTGGTCCTGCCAGCCAGCTCTTCCTGTCTTCTCCAGTAATCTATGGTCTGAAAAGAGGTCCAGATGCTTCCCAGGCTAACTTTCCAATGTGCAGTGCTTTTAGGACAGCACTTAACTGCTTTTGCTTTTGTTTCTAATATAAATTTCCATCTGTGCCCACGAACCGATTTGAGTTTGTAAAATCAGTAAAAGCAGAAAATCAAATTTATACAATTTTCCCTAGATGGGCAGAAAAAAGGGAGAGAACTGGAGGAGAGGTCCTGTGAGTGTGGGGTCCTGAAATCAGGCTTCATTAGCTTCAAGGTAATAGCCTTTTGTCAACCTCCTCCTACCTTTTGAACTAAACCGTTCCTCCTTTTTCTTGATTTGGAACCACTCACTGTCCTCTCTTTGAATGAAGAGTTTCCTTTGCTATGCATACTGAATCCCTATCTCAAGTGTAAGGAAATATGAGAAGCTCTGGCTTGCTGCCTTGCTCAAGAGTCAGGAAAGCAGTTTTCCTTCCTAAAAAAATCAGTACCCATGTGCCTTCCACTAGTCCAAGTGTCTGATGTCACCCATCTGCCCCCTTCTCCGTGTTTGCTGCTGAGAAGCTCAGAGCCACTTTCGTGCACAGTTACTCCGGCCTCTTGAGGCTGATTCTTTGGGATCATTATTTCTCTAACTCCCTCTCCACCACCTGACTCCCACCCTCCACCCCCCTTTTGTGCTAACAAGCTTTGGTTCTCTTGTATTTGAATATATCTGTATAGGTCCGTTTGAAGCTTCTGCTCAACCTCCATTCTCCATTCCCCAGGACATTCCATCTGCTCTTCTGTGAGACACTGGGGGCCACCCCCACCCCTCCCTGGGGACCCATGGTGGCAAAGCCTTCTTCCGTTCAGGACTGAGCGATGGAAGGACTTTCTCCTTAGCGGTTGCCTCTGATGGCAGCTCCTTCCCAGGCCTGGCAACAGCTCTGAGGCCTCCTTGTGACCCAACTTCTGAAAGACCGCTTCAGGAGGCTCCTGCATTTATGGGACTGTGTGTTAGAGCTCGGCTCCCTAAACCCTTGAAGGGACTGCTCCCCTTCACTTTCTCCTCAAGCCTTGTCCTGCCTCAGGGAGGAGAGCAGCACACCTGAGGGCTTCTGGGACATGGCCTGGTTGTCCTGGCAACATGGGCTGGGCTAAGCCTACCAACTGTCAACGCTGATGACAGTTATTCATAAAGGAACTTTCCGTTGGTCCTCATCAGCTGGAAAGGTTGACAGGGCAGCAAATATTTGCATTTCCGAGACCAGGGGCGTGGCTTGATCCGTTGCTTAAATTGGGGCTTAAATTGGGGCTTAAATTGGGATTAAAGCCCAGACATCCTATCTCGGAAGAGAGGATATCACACTCTCTGCCATGATAAGCTCCAGTGGCAACTCCAGCCCTCGACTGGAAATGCTGGGCGGGAGGCAGCTCAGGGCTTTTACCAGATTATCAAACATGGCATGATTCTGATCCAGAAGTAAAATCTACTGACATTTTGAGGACCACAGATACGGGGATTGTAATATATACAGTTAATTTTTAACGATCAACTTTATTGGGGCATCTGGGTGGCTCAGTCAGTTGAGCACCTGACTCTTGATTTCGGCCCGGGTCATGATCTTACAGTTTGTGAGTTAGAGCCCCCTGTGGGTCTCCATGCTAACAGCGAGAAGCCTGGTTCAGATTCTCTCTCTCTCCCCTTTTCTTTCTGCCTCTACCCACTTGTGCACTCTCTCTCTCGAAATAAATGAAGAAATAAAAACCTTCAAAATATAATTAAAAAAATCAACTTTATTGAGGTATAATTCACATACAATAAAATCTGCTCATTTAAAACCTGTAGTTCATGGGGCGCCTAAGTGGCTCAGTAGGTTAAGTGTCTAACTTGGGATCAGGTCATAATCTCACAGTTCATGAGTTCAAGCCCTGTGTCGGGCTCTGTGCTGACAGCTCAGAGCCCGGAGCCTGCTTCAGATTGTGTGTCTCCCCCCCACCTCTCTCTGTTCCAACCCTGCTTGTGCTCTGTCTCCCTGTCTCTCTTTAAAAAAAAAATAAAAAATAAAATCTGTAGTTCGAAGAGCTTTGACAGACGTTTATGTTTTTGTAATCATCACAGTCCAGCTAAAGGACATTTTCCTCATGTCCCTTTGCAGTTAATGCCCACCAAGCAGCCTCAGCTGTACTGACCTGCTCTCTGATACAGTCAGTGAGCTTTAACCTTTTCTACAGCTTCGTATAAATATAATTATATGGTATGTTCTCTTTTGTGTCTGACTTCTTTTGCTCAGCATGATGGTCTTGAGTTTCACTTGTGCTGTTGCATTTACCACTAGTTCCTTTCTATTGCTGAGTAATAGTCCATTGTTTGGATACACAAGAATTTATCTGTTTACTTGTTTTGTTACCAAATTTTGGCTATTATGAGGAAAGTTGTTATGAACATTCTGTAATCTAGCCAAAGTTAATTTTTGGATGTGGTGTGAGGTAACAGTTGAGATTCTTTTTTTTTTTTTTTTTTTTTAACCCGACTAGATAAGGGTATCTAGTTGTTACAGCATCATTTATTGAAAAGACTCCTCTTTCTTCCATTGAATTCTCTTGGCATCTTTGTTGAAAGTCAGCTGACCATATATAAAGGAGTCCGTTTCTGGACTTAATATTCCATCAGTCTGCGTGGCTAACTTTAAGCCAGTACCCCATTCTGCTGATTACTTTAGCTTTATGTTAAAACAAATTCAGGACCTATTATAGGTCCTTTGCATTTCCATATAAATTTGTCAGCTTCTCAATTTCTACAAACGGGCTGCTGGGATAATGATAGGTATCACATTGGGTCTGTAGATCAGTTTGGGGAAAATTGACATCTTAATAGTACTTAGTATTTTTTAAAAAAATGCTTATTGGGCTGCCTGGGTGGGTCAGTAGGTTAAGTGTCTGACTTCAGCTTAGGACATGATCTTGCAGTTTGTGAGTTCCAGCCCTGCATTGGGCTCTGTGCTGGCAGCTCGGAGCCTGGAGCCTGCTCTAGATTCTGGGTCTCCCTCTCTCTCTCCCCCTTCCCCGCTTGCACTCTCTCTCTTCTCTCTCTCTCAAAAATAAACATTAAAAAAAAGATGCTTACTTGTTTTGAGAGAGAGAGCATGCGTGTGAACAAGGGAGATGCAGAGAGTGAGGGAGAGAGCGAATCCCAAGCAAGTTCTGCACTGTCAGTGCAGAGCTCAACATGGGGCTCGATCCCACAAACCATGAAATCATGACCTGAGCCAAAATCAAGAGTCAGATGTTTAACCGCCTGAACCAACCAGGCACCACTAGTGTTTAGTCTTTTAGTCCATAAATATGGTATATCTCTTCAAGTCTTTTTTAGGAATGTTTTGTAGGTTTTTAGTGTTTAGATCTTGCCTGTATTTTAATGTATTCCTAAATATTTCATTTTTCTGGCCACTCTTGTGTCATTTTCCAGTTGTTTGTTGCTGATATGTAATATATGGAAATACAATATATTTTGTATGTTGATCTTGTATCTTGCAACCCTGCGAAACTCATTAATTCCAGTAGATTTATGATACATTCTTAGGGATTTTCTGTGTGTACGAGCATGCTAATGATGAATAAAGACAATTTTAATTCTTCCTCTCTAATCTGTATATCTTTTTATTTTTCTTATCTTATTGTAATGAATAGGGTATTCAATAAAATGTTGAATAAAACTGGTAAGGACATTCTGCTGATCTTAAAGGAGAAATCATCTGATCTTTCACCATTCTGTGTGATGATGGCTCTGAGACTTTTGTAACATCTCACATAACCACAGCACAATGATCTAAACCAGAAATTAACATCGATTCAGTATTATTTATGAATCTACAGACCTTATTCAAATTTTGACAATTTTACCTCTCTAAAGTTATGTTTTTGGTCCACGATCCAATCCAGGATCCCACTTTGCATTCCCCTATCATGTTTCCTTAGTCTCTTCCAATTTGAGACAGCTCATGACTTTGACACTTATCAGGATTTGTCTGATATTTTTGCATGATTAGGGTTGAAGTTATGTAGCTTGGCAACAACACCACAGAAGTCATGTTGTGCCCTCTGCCTGTATTTTGTCAAGGAGGTACAAGATATCAATATGTCTTACTACTCATAGTGTTAACTTTTAGCATTCACCCACTGATTTTAACATTCACTAAAAATTCTTGCCAGCAATAATTATTACTGTGATATTTCCCAAGTGGTGATTTTTTTAATTTCCGTAATTTCTTCTACATTTACAAATTGGAATTTTGAAGACAGGAAGAGCCACTCTTTCTCTTCTATTTATTCATTTATGCTAGTGTGGAATCATGGATATTTATTTTATTCTATATGTTGTAATCCATCGCTATCATTATATTGTTTAAATTGATCCTGACCTAGTCATTGGGTTCTTCTTCAAGTTGGCTCTTATCACTTTGATATGCTCCCATCATATATGTGATTTGGATTTTTTTTCCTCACTAGCTTCCTCCCCCCCACCCCCCACCCCAGTTATGGGTAGCACTTTCTTTCCTTTTTATACCCAGTAATTTTTTATTGGGCAGGATATTTTTCATCTTACATTTGTTGTGCTATATTTTGTTGTATTGCTTTTAAGAGTGTTGGCTTTGTTCTGGAAGGCAGTTAAGATACTGATGGTTCAGGGGTACCTGGGTGGCTCAGTCAGTTAAGCATCTGACTTCAGCTCAGGTCATGATCTCATGGTTCACAAGTTCAGGCCCCACATTGGGCTCTGTGATGATAGCTCAGAGCCTGGAGCTTGCTTCGGATTCTGTGTCTCCCTCTCTCTCTGCCCCTCCCCAACTCATTCTCTGTCTCTCTCTCCCTCAAAAATAAATAAAAACTTCTTATAGAAGTCTTTAGAAGTTTTACAGTTTTACATTTAAATCTATGACCCCATTGGAGTTAATTTTTATATAAGGTTTGATGTTCAGGTCAAAGGTTGTTTTTTTGTTTTTGTTTTTTTTTTCTTTCTTTCTTTTTTTTCTTTGTTTTTGCCTGTGGGTGTCAAGTTGTTCTACAATTTGTGGAAAAGACCATCATTCCTGCATTGGATTTTTTTACCTAAAAAAAATTCAACTGGCTGTACTTATATAGGGCTATTTCTGGGTCCTCTGTTCTGTTCCACTGATCTATTGTGTCTTTCATTCTCAATATCACACAGTCTTGATTACCATAGCTATGTAGTAAGTCTTGGAATTGAGTAGTGATTTCTTCTACTTTTTTCTCATTTTCAAAACTGTTTTAGCAATTCCAATTTTCTTTTGTCTTTCCATATAAATTTTAGAATAATCTTGCCTATATCTGAAAAAAAAATCTTTCTGGGATTTTGATAGGAATTGCAGTAAACATATATATGTACTGACATTATGTTGAGTGTACTGATCCAGGAATATCTCTGCATTTAGTCCGAACTTAATTTTTTTCATCAGCATTTTGTCATGTTTTGCATTCAGTCCTGTACACATTTTGTTATATTTACACCTAAGTGAAACTTTCCCCAACTACAAATGGTACTATATTTTTATTTCACTTCCCACCATTATATAGTAATGCAATTAGTTTTCATATATATGGAACTTTTATCTTATAACCAACCTTAATATCAGTTCTCAGAGTTGGGTATTGTTTTCTGTTTTGTTTTGGTATATTCCTTGGGGTTTTCTTTAAGGTTTATTATGTCATCTGCAAATATGACAAATTTCTGTCTTAAAAAAATCTTTTGGGGTGCCTGGGTGGCTCAGTTGGTTAAACACCCAACTCTTGGTTTTGGCTCAGGTCGTGATCTTGCAGTTAGTGAGTTTGAGTCCCACATCAGGTTCTGTGTTGGTGGCAGAGAGCCTGCTTGGGATTCTCTCTGCTCCTCTCTGACCCCTCCCCCCACTCACACACACACTCTCTCAAAATAAATAAATAAACTTAAAAAAATTTTAAGCAATCTTTGTCTTTTATTTCCTTTTCTTATGCTATTACACTGGCTAGAACTTCTAGCATTATGTTGACTGTCAGTGGTGAAAGCAGACATTTTTGTCCTGTGCCTGAACTTAGGGAAAAACAATCAATCTTTCATAGTTTTTTTTTTTTAGGTATTCTTTTATTTTTTAGCTTTATTGAGTATAATTGACAACTAAAATTGTATATATTTAAAGTATGCAAAACGTTGAAAAAAAATTTTAAAAAAACGTTGAAAAAAAAAGTATGCAATGTGATGATTTGACATATGTAAGCTTTGTGAAATGATTGACACATCAAGTTAACACATCCATCACCTCACAGTTACCTTGTGTGTGTGTGTGTGTGTGTGTGTGTGTGTGTGTGGTAAGAACACCTAAGATCTTCTCTCCTAGCAAATTTCAAGTACATAACACAGTATATTAACTATAGTCACAATGCTGTGTATTAGATCCTCAGAGCTTATGCATCTTATAACTGAAGTCTTGTAACTTTTGACCCAATATTTCCCCATCTCCCCCACTTTTCAGCCCCTAGTAACCACCATTTTATAATCTGTTTCTATGGGTTTGACTTCTATTTTTGTGTTTTTAAGATTCCACATGTATGAGTTTGTACAGTATTTTTCTCTGTCTGGCCCATTAAGTCCTCTAGATTCATTCATCTTGTTGCAAATGGTAAAATTTCCTTCTTTCTCATGGGTAAATAATAGTCCATCATATAAAATCTCACATCTCTTTTTTTTGGTTCATTCCTTGATGGACAGTGAGAGAATTTCCACATCTTGGCTATTGTGAGTAATATTGCAATAGACATGGGAGTGCATATATCTCCTTAAGATACTGATTTTGTTTCCTTCAGGTACATACCTAGAAGTGGAATTGCTGGACCATATGGTAGTTTTGGTTTTTTGGAATCTTCATACTATTTTTGTCATGGCGGTACAAATTTAAATTCCTACCAGCAGTACCCAAGGTTTCCTTTTTATCCATATCCTCCCTAATACTTATCTCTTGTCATTTTGGTAAATGCCATCCTAATGGATGTGAGGTGATATCTCATTGGTGGTTTTGATTTGCATTTCTGTGATTAGTGATGTTGAGCACCTTTTTTGTGTCTGCTGGCCATTTGTATATCTTCTTTGGAAAAATGTCTATTCAGGGCCTTTGCCCATTTTAAAATTAGATTATATGAGCTTTTTTGCTATTGAATTCTTTATATATTTTGGATACTAACTCTTCTCAGATATGTAGTCTGCAAATTCTCTCATCCATAGTTGCCTTTTGATTTTGTTGATTATTTTCTTTGCTGTGTGGAAGCTTTTTAATGTTTGTTTATTTTTGAGAGAGAGAGAGAGACAGAGCAAGCAGCAAGCAGGGGAAGGGCAGAGAGAGAGGGAGATACAGAATCTGAGGCAGGCTCCAGGCTCTGAGCTGTCAGCACAGAGCCTGACCCAGGGCTTGAACTCATGAGCCATGGGATCATGACCTGAGCCAAAATTGGACACTTAACTGACCGAGCCATCCAGGGGCCCTGTGGAAGCTTTTTAGTTAGATGTAGTCCCACTTGCTTATCTTTGCTTTTGTTATCTTTGCTTTTGACTTCATATCCAAAAAATCATTGCCAAGGCAATGCCAGGGAGTTTTTCCTTATGTTCTAGGAGTTTTACAGCTTCAGGCTGTATGTTTAAGTCTTTAATCCATTTCAAGTTAATTTTTGTGTATGGTGTAAGACAGGGATTTGGTTTAATTCTTTTGCATGTGGATAACCAGTTTTTCCAACACCATTTGTTGAAGAGATTATTCTCTCATTGTGCATTTTTGGTGTACTTTTCAAAGATCAGTTAACTGTATATACAGTTGGGTTTGTATCTGGGTTCTCTATTCTGTTTCACTGGCCTATGTGTACTGTACTGTTTTGATTACTATACCTTTGTAATATAGTTTGAAGTCAGGAAGTGTGATGCCTCTGGCTTTGCTTTTTTTCTCAAAATTGCTTTGGCTATTTGGGGTCTCTTGTGGTTCCACACACATTTGAGAATTATTTTTTCTATTTTTGTGAAAAATGCCTGTGGAATTTTGATAGGGGTTGCATTGAATCTGTGGATTGCTTTGGTTAGTATGTATATTTTAACAATATTAACTCTGCCAATCTGTGAATGTAGGATATCTTTCCATTTATTTGTGTCTTACTTGATTTCTTTCATCAATGTCTTCTAGTTTTCTTAGGTCTTATAGTATATGTCTTTCACCTTCTTGTTTAAATTTGTCCCTAATTATTATTTTTATGCTATTATAAATGAGCATATTTACTTAGTTTCTTTTTTCCAGTAGCGCATTCTTAGTGTATAGAAATGCAGCTGATTTTCTATATTTATTTTGTATCCTACAATTTTACTGGATTTATTCTAAAATTTTTTTCATAGATCCTTTTCATAGATACTTTTTTGGAAATTATAATGTTGCTGGATTTAGCTAACATTTTTTCATAGATATATATCTTAAATATATATAATAGAAATTTCATTTATTTCTGCTATTACAAGATAGGACTCAGTAAGCAGAAAGGGAGAGGCTAAGGCTTGAAGATCCCTGGGTGGGGAAAAACACATATTTTAAAACATTTCTTCTGGGAATGTCAGACTTGGAGCAAACTCCTTCAGGCGTAAAGTTCTTCTTAAGAATGTGACAGCACCTACTCCCCCTCAGGTTTCCCTCAGGAATTTGACCAAAGACCTGACTAAAAAATATGTAGCAGACCATAAAAGGTAGGACCCACAAGGAATGGCCATAGACCACCCCTCAAACAATGGAAATGAGCCAATCAAAAAGGAACGACTAGGCATTTAGAATTACCTAGCCAGTAAGGGTAGAACCTGAGAAGAACCCAGGGAGAAGGGAAGGGACCCACCCAAACCCTATAAAACAAAAGCCCCTTGCCTATTGTTGCGGGCATTCACTTTTGAATGCGCCCTCTCTGTAAAGAGAGCTTTCATACTATTCTTACTTTCTGATCTTATACTCTAATAAACTTTTGCCTGCTGCTCGTTTTATTTTGTGTCCTTCTCTTCACTCTTCAAAGCTTCAAGACAACAAATCCTGGGCATTGAGGTGAAAAACATTCTTTTCCTAGTTTCCTATTGTGGGACATCAGACTATTATATTGATTTGAAGCTTTCCCTCTTTTTCCCTATTAGTATGATAGGAAAAAAATAGGATAAAATAGGCAGAGAAGGAAAAGATTAGGACCTGATGTCCCTGGGTGGGGAAAGATACATTATGGAACAATGTTGGGAGTGTCTGACCACAGCAAACCCCCTCAGGTGACTCCCCCTCAGGTTTCCTTCAGGAATTTGACAAAAGACCTGACTAAAAATAAGTAGGCTGTAAAACCTATGACCCATGAGGAACTGGTATGGTCATAGACCACCCCTCATACAACAGAAATGAGCCAATCAGGAAAGGACAACCCAGCACCTAGAGTTATCCAGCCAATACAGATAAAACCTGAGAAGGAACAAGGGGGAAGGGAAGGGTTAGGGTGACCAGAACCTTATCAAACAAAGGCCTCGCCTATTGTCGGCAGGCGTTCACTTTTGAATGTCCCCTCTCTGTAAAGAGAGCTCTCCTACTAGCCTTCCTTCCTAATCTTATACTCTAATAAGCTTTTGCCTGCTGCTCATTTTGTGTCCACTTCTTCATTCTTCGAAGTGGCGAGACAACGAATCCCGGGTATTGTGGTAAAAAATCCTGCAACATTAGCACTGCTTTAGCTGCAGAACACAAATTCAGTTATGTTTTTCATTGTATTTTCATTGTAATTCAGCCTAGATGTTTATCCTTTGGACCAGAGACCAGCAAACTTTGCATAGGGCCAGATACTAAATACTTTAGGCTTTGTGGAATGTATAAGGTCTATATCATTTGTTCTCTTTTTTCTTCTTTATAACATTTTAAAAGGAGACTATTTTTAGAGTGTTTTAGGTTCACAGCAAAATGGAGCAGAAAGTACAGAGATTTTCCGTAGATCATCTGTGTATCCACACGTGCATAGCCTCCCCCATCATCAGCATACCCCACCAGAATGGTACATTTGAGACGACTGATGAACCTACAATGGTAAATCATAATCACCCAAAGTCCATAGTTTACATTAGGGCTCACTCTTGGTGTCTTACATTCTACGGGTTTGGACAAACGTATAATGACCTGTATGCACCATTATGTTACCACACAGACTAGTTGCTCTGCCCTCAAAAGCTTCTGTGCTTCACCTATTCATTATTCCCTCCCCCCTAACCCCTGGAAACCACTGATCTTTTTACTGTCTCCATAGTTTTGCCTCTCCCATAAGGTCATACAGTTGGAATCATAGAATATGTAACCTTTCAGACTGGCTTCTTTAAGTTAGTAATATTCATTTAAGTTTTCCTCCATGTCTGTTCATAGTTGAATAGCTCATTTCTCTTTAGCACTAAATAATGTCCCTTTGCTAGATGTACCACAGTTTATTTATCCATTCATCTACTGAAAGACATCTTGGTTGCTTCCAAGCTTTGACAATTATGAATAAAGCTGCTGTAAATATCTGTGTGCAGGGTTTTGTCTGAACATAAGTTTTCAACTCCTTTGGTAGGAGTGTCATTGCTGGATCATATAGTATGAGTATGTTTCATTTTGTTGGAAACCACCAAACTGTCTTCCAAAGTGGCTATACCATTTGGCATTCCTTCCAGCAAGAATGAGAGTTCCTGTTGCTTCACATCCTCACCAGCATTCGGTATTATCAGTTTTTGCGCGCGTACACACACACACACACACACACACACACACACACACACAAAATGGCTTGTGGGACTATAGCTTGCCAAGCCCTGCCTTAGACCTATTTCCCACCTTCTGTAGTCTTGACTGTGTGTCTCTAGGCTGGCATGGTGCATGTCCTAGCTGAGCGTTTGTACTTCAACACACACCCACACAATTAAAGCTTTCCCTCTTCTGCAAGTTTGTCCACAACCTTCTCCTTTTCCAGGACTCACTTCAGTTCTTATTACCACCTCCATGAAATTTGTTCTGTCCCATTCATTCTACCCCTGTCTCTTTTTCTGAAAACTTACTGCTTGTAATTTTGATAACACCATTTTGTGCTAAATGCAGACCATCATGGTTTGCTACTTTCACTGCTTCATGTATTTTGATTTGTTTCTGCAACTAGATTGTAGGGTTCTGGAGGGCTGACATTTAGCGTAACAACTACAATGATAACTGTGCTTTGTTTTAAAACAACTCTTTTGGGGTTATCAAGAGTTTGCATGGGCTTTTTGTTTTTAGTTCATTAGGAGAACCCTGTGAAGTAGTCTGGGCAAGGAATTTTATCTCTAGTTGACAAACTGAGGCTCAGACAATTATCATGGACCAAGGCAACATGGACGAAGGCTCTGGGACTTGTAAATGATGAAATCAGATTCAGTCCCCCAGGGCTGGCCTGTTGCAGCTTCAGTATCCTGATATTTGTAGTGCATGGTCACTACGCCCTTGGCCCAACTGGTTGAAAGGATGCCTGATGCTGAGAGGGTCCATGTGCGTTTCCCCGGCTGTGTTGTCTAGTCCCGTGTCCATACCCCCACTTCTTCCCCTGACTGTGTGCACTGTTTTTCTGCTGCATGCTGCCGTTATTTTAGGGAGAACTTGGGCTATTACCCTTTCAGAAGACGTGCACCTCCATCCTTTCACATCTGGAAAATCTTTCTGCAGAGAAAGAGGACTCTGCCTGAAAATGTACTCATTTCCTGGAGCTGTTTGTGGCTGGAAAGGCCATGTTGCAGGGGGAGGACTTATCCCTCTGGAAATCTAACACCTGTCCTGAGGAGAGACTATTCCCCACAATTGCTGTGTCCTCCTCTGTGGAAGCACAGTGAGCCCAGGGGCCCAGGCCTGTTGGACTCTGGCACAGGAAACTGCCTCTTTTGTAGTGCTGTCTCTGTGTTAGTAGAGGAAGTGTTGGTGGGGAAACTAGGGCTAGGATTTTCATAGCCTCAGCAAGCATCATCGGGGAACACAGGAGTAAGTGCGGGCCCGTCCGTGGCTACTGTGGAACCAATACCCCCCGCCTGTCCTCTCAGTGAGTCCAGGAATGTTACACTTTAGAGGAAGATCTTGGGCCTGACCTGGGATGTCAGAGTAGCCATCCTCCCTCTGGCCTCCCTAAGCCCAAGCCTAGACCCTGCCTGGTATGTGCTGGCCGGTGGCAGTTGCTCTCTCCACACAGGCATGGCTCGCACAGGATTGCCCACTCCACCCACCCTCTAGAGCTGGATGCCTGGCACAGACACATGCCCAAAGTTGTCACTTTAAAGGAGAAATTTGGCTGGGTTCAGGCTAGGAGACTCCCTGGAGCACGTGACAGGGACACCCAGGTTCTTGGAGAGCCCTTTCTGTGGGGCTCAGCTCTCATTAATTCAAGGACAATACAGCCCTCCTGTCTAGAGAAACTCATTTTCCTTTAAGGCCCCTTCCTTGGCCCAGTGCTCTACAATCAGTAGTTTTGTCATTCATTCAAGTCTTCATGAGTACCTGGTCCTGGGAAGTGATTGAGGGTTGGATACTTTGGGGAAGATGAATACTTGGTAACATTATGTACGCACCGCCCCTCATTAACTTACAGCAACTTCATAAGGCAGATACTCTAGGGTCTGGAATTCAAAGAGGAGGAGACCTAGTTGCTTGCCAAACCGTACACGGTTTGGTGGGGCAGGAGCCCAGAGTTTGAGCTCAGGTGTGCACTCTTTGACCTCTGCGTTCTCTTGTGTCTCCAGTTTGGACATTGGTCAGGAGTTTCAGTGCAGACACAGGAACTGTCCCTGGCTGGGGTAATCAGAAGATGGATTTCTGAAGCGGTCAAAGATGGCTCATGAAATCTCAGAGAAGGTGGATTCCGGCTGGACGCTGCCCATCTCATTTCTTGTTCTCCGCCTACAGGAAGGCGAAGTTTCTCAGCTCACCTTTCAGTCAGGCCAGTGGAACATGGCAGGAAATGATATCTGGCATTTCCAGGCGCGGCTCTAAAATTTTGTGCCCGATCCTTGGCTTTTACTCTCATGTGAAAGAGGAGGAATCAGAGATGGTAGAGCCACACCAGTGAAGCAGCCCGGCCTTGCGTCCCCACCTGGAGCTGTCCTGCTCAGGCCAGCTGTCCAGCCTGCACGGGCCTGCATGTGACTGGGAAGTAAAGCTTGCTGCAGTTAGCTGATGAGATGTTGGGTTTGTTTGCTGGAATGGCCTAGGCTATGCTGACCAATAAGGCCAGAAAACTAGGCTTGGTGGCTCCAAACTCAGGCCCAATGCCCTGAATCATGTGCTCAGACTGCTTCGTCGGGACATCAGTGCTAGTACTGCTGACACAGGTGGCAAGGTCTGCCTCACCATCACTGCGACGCCAGGCGGTAGACACTGGGGATCGAACCTCTGCTGAACTGTCTCTGGAAGGTGGGAGCTGGAGCCATGCCAGCTCCAGTAGGCTCTGGAGACTAAAAGATTAAAATATGGATCCTAGCGGCGCTGGGTGGCTCAGTCGGTTAAGCGTCTGACTTCGGCTCAGGTCATGATCTCGCAGTTCGTGGATTTGAGCCCCGCATCGGGCTCTGTGCTCTCAGAGCCTGGAGCCTGCTTCAGATTCTGTGTCTCCCCCCTCTCTCTGTCCCTTCCCCACTCGTGCTCTGTCTCTCTCTCTCAAAAATAAATAAACAGTAAAAAAAATATATGGATCCTACCCTTAAAGTGTTACCCATCCATTTGGAGGAGTGAAAAGCCATGAAAGGTCATTATAATGGAACAGAAAGTGGTAAGTGTGTTGGAAAAGGATGGGTACTGGACTCAGATTCCTGGAAGAAGAGAGGCATTTAGGTCAGGATTAGTTGCCTATGTGTGCTCGGGCTCTGGGTATAAGGCCTAAGGCTAGATTCAATTGTGTTACTATCTTTTGCAATTCAAGAACTTAAGGAAAAGTGTTGAAGATAAGGGTGGACATAGAATTTATTAACAACAACGAAAAAATCCTACAACCCCAAAACATACATTCAGTGTATATGTACTTATGGATACATATGCTCATACCCTGCACCAGACTCTTGGCTCATAGTTAATTCTCTCCTTCCAGTATAGCCTTATTTGGCAGTGAAGTGAAAGGCAACTTTATTTGTTGTTTTAACTCTTAAGACATTGCATTTTTTGGGTCTTTTGTTTATGAACCCAAAGTTCTACTCTTTCTATCAATACTTTCATTAATGTCTCAATAATAACACCATTAGCGACTCTACTTCTACTCTTGATTGTTATTTATTGGGTTCAACGTCTCACACAGTTCTGAAAAAATAATCCCATTGTGTTAAAATGCTTTTTCACAGCCATTTAATGGTTAAGACACAGGGCTGCTAACATTGACCTTCCCATACACATCCTTGTTTTTTTGTAACCATCAATCATTCATTTGCAAGTCTATAACCTACAATTTTGCATTCATTAGTCATTTAACATATAACTCCTGACAAAATTATTGATGTATTAACATCATATTTTTATTATATGCTTAGGTTCCCAAATCATCCTGAGTCCCTTGAAGGCTGCTATTCTGCTCGTCTTAATAAAGTACAGCAAAAGATTGGAAATAAGCCAAATATGTGTAAAACAGAAACTACTTAAATAAGTCATGACACATCTCTCCATGGGATATTACACAGTTGTAAAGAATAATGAGGAGGCACTTCATGTCCTGTTATGCAGTGATCACCAAGACATACTGTTAAGACAGCCAAATGCAGAGCCCAATGTAGAGAATGCTCCCACTTTCGGTATAAAGGAGACGTTAAAATGTCTTTTGGCTTACAAAAGCATGAAATACCTCTGGGAAGACATATCCAGAAGCGAGATAACATTTGTTACCATTTGGGAGGGAAATCATGTGGCTGAAAGGCTGGGTTAAGGGGGGAAAGTTTTCAATGTATATGCTTTGCTTTTGTACCCTCAGATACTTCAAATAGGAAATACTGTATTTCCTAAGTGTGAGGATATTCTCATACGTAACCGCGGTGCAATGATCACAATCTGCCAATTTAACGTGAATGTACCATCATCTGATCCACAGTCCGTCTTGTAATTTCAGTTCTCAGTAATGACTCAATAGCCTTCCCCCCCAACCCCGCCATCTAAGACTCAACTCAGGATCACATGTCATATTAGCTGTCACGTATTTTAGTCTCCTTTACCTCAGAATGAGTCCTACATCTTTCTTTGTCTTTCTTTTTTGTCAATGGCAGCAATGATGAAGCCTCTTTAAGTGGCTTCTCGGGCAGTAGATGTAGACAGGTGGGAACTGGAAGAGGAGAGCCAAGGCACGGAGGGAGGCCTTAGGGACGGCTGTCAGCTTCAGCCTTACTTGTGGTCTAATACGTGGAACCCTTTTGAGGACTTGGTGGAATAATGGCATTTTGGTGAGGGTGAGCACGTGCTCCTAGGCTGCAGGGATGGGTGGGTGGGTCTTACAGTCATAAGTTGGGTCTACATAGAAATTTTGTAGGCTTATTTTGAAGGCTGGTGAGGCCAGGTGACATTTTATTACATTCTTAGGTACATTTATAAGGGGAGGTTGTCTGTAGCTTTCATCAGAATTTTTTAAGGCTTTTTATTCAAAGTTTTAAACACATGCAAAAGCAGAGAGTGTTTAACGAACCCCCATGTACTCTCTACCATGGTTTTGCTGGCTGGTCAGGGACTTGGGAAGGCACAATTAAAAACTGGTCACAAGGCATTCTGGGGAAGAGGTGTGTGGCTGGACCTCTCTAAATGGCCACAGAATGTGGAGATCGGCATCCCAATGGTCACTCAAGAGTAGTCGCAGCCGAGAAGGGTTTTCATAATCAGGTAGAGGAAATGATCCGTTCTCTGGATGTCAGTTAGCTTCTTTCCCAGGCATCTCTGTTCTTGCCCAAAGGCCTCAGAGATCAAAGTGGCCAAGACAGCAGTGACAGAGATGGTGCATCAGCTCAACCTCATGGACTGTCCACTTCCTAAAGCCTAATCTCCAGCAGCAGAGACCGACACTGAGCCCCCCATGTAGCACTACCCTTTGGGAAAACCAGTGAGCTACCACAACATACAAAGGATAGGATTTTGATCTCACTGACATAGATACTCTGGATATGGATTTGCTTTTCTTGTCTGCAGTACTTCTTCCAAAACTCTTATGCATGTGCTGACAGAATATCTTAGTCGCCATGACGGTATTACGCCTTGCATCACTTCTGACCAAGGAACTCATTTTACAGCAAATGAGGTACAGCCATGAGCCCGCGCTCATGGGAATCAGTGGCCTACCGTATTATCCTGATTACTGTAGCTTTATAGGAAGTCTTGAAATCAGGTAGTATATGTTCTACTTTGTTTTTCTTTTTACAATTGTTCTGGCTATTCTAGATTCTTGGCGTTCTCTTGTAAACTTTTAGAATAATCTTGTCATTTTCTACCAAAAAAATCTTCTAGGATTTGAATGGGATTGTGTTGAATCTGGAGATAAATTTGGAGAGAACTGACGTCTTCACTACACTGAGTCTTTCAACTCCGAACGTGGCATATCCCTTTGTTTATTTAAGTCTTCTTTACTTTCATTAGCGATGTCTTTTTGTGCACAGGTCTTGTGGTCCTATTTTGTTAAATTCTTTCCAAATTATTATATGGTGTGTGATGCTACTGTGTAAATCGCATGTTTTAAATTTTAGTTTTCTGGTAACTTATTGTCAATATTTAGGAATACAATTCGTATATTGACTTTGTACTTTTTTAAGGTTTATTTATTTATTTTGAGGGAGGGGAGGGGCAGAGAGAAAGGGAGAGAATCCCAAGCAGGCTCTGCATTGTCAGCACAGAGCTCGACATGGGGCTTCAACCCATGCACTGTGAGATCGTGACCTGAGCCGAAACCAAGTTATACACCCAACCAACCGAGCCACCCAGACACCCTGACTTTGTATTTTAGAATTTTTTTGTGAATTTTCTTATTTTAGTAATTTCATAGTATGTTTCTTAGGATTTTTTACATACAATCATATATTATTAAGTCTTCTGTAAATAGTTTTACTTCTTCTAATCCATAACTTTCTAATTTATTTCTTTCTATTTTGTTTTGTCATGTGGCACTCTAGTACAATACTGAATAGAATGATGAGATAGACAATTTTGCCTTTTTCTTGATCTTATCATTAACTGTAATGGTAGCTCTGTGTTTTGTATTTTTTTCCTTAAGTTCACTGAAAACTATTATTGTGATTTTAAAAATGGCCTAATGGGTTTGTAATGAATTCAGCATATCATTCTGTTGATATTTTAGAACTGATACTGACTTTTGCTAGAGAATTAAAAAAAATTCAAAAGTGAAAATTGTGTAATAAACTCCATCCCTGGCAAAACCTGCCATGTCACATGGTCACAACTCACTATTCTGTACAAAAGTTTGTATTAATAAAGCTCTGATATAAAAATCAAATAACAAGCAGTGGTGTTTTAAGTGTACACAGGTTTTCCATTTGTTCCATTACTTATAAGGCTTGAATCTCTCTTTAACAATGTAACATTAAATTCAGTATGATGACTTAAGTCAATTAAAAAAAACCCATCCTTTTATACTCTAAAGGATTTCTTTCTTTCTTTCTTTTTCTTTCTTTCTTTCTTTCTTTCTTTCTTTCTTTCTTTCTTTCTTTCTTCTTTCTTTTTTTTTTGTCATCTTTCCTCTTTTCCTTTTCTTTATCTTTGCTCTTTGACTTCTTTTTCTGTTTTGTGTGTGTGTTTGACTTTTTTTTCAATTTTACCTTAGTGTCCGTGTGCTTATTCATTTTTAAAAAAGTGTTTCTTGTGTTTGTTGTTCTTGTTGTCCTGACGTCCTGCTGGGCTGGCACTGCCACTGTGCCTTCAGCCTTGGCTTCCAGGACTATGGCTTCCACGTGGGCTGCCCAGGACAGCTTGACTCTGGCTCCTGCTAAGCCCGTCTGGCCGACGGCTGCTGTGTCCAAACCCTTTTGCTTCCTTCATTACTGTGTTGTTCAGTTCCTTAGACATTTTGCTGAATTTTTTCTCTTCTTTTACAGATAGGTTTCTTTCGCTATCACCTTCTTTAGAGTCTGGTGCAAAGCAGGTTCATCACTTCCTTAGTTAAGTCAGAGGAAGGTCAAAAGGCGTAGTTAGCAGGGGTTTAGGCTGGCCAGCATTCTTATCATTTGCTCTTTTTTCTATCTGTGTGTCTAGTGGAGTAAGAATATAAATTGTTGCCACTCGAGTCTTTGTTGCTCCTTGCTTCTAAGATGAGTGGCTCATGATCCTTACAAGGATTTTTGTCTGCCACTTAGTCTCCTCGCTGGAGCACGTGGTATCCTAAGTGGCTTTGTGATCATGGGAGTTTTTGATCTCTTGTGGTACTTGACCTACCTTTTTGGGGGAATGTCCTGTTCATTTTTTTGGCAACTCTCTCTTCCCTCAGCTTATTTTTCTGTTCAGATGCAGAAGCTGTAAGTTTTTTTGTAGACTCCTTTTATTAGGTTGAGGAAGTCCTCGTCTATTTTCAGTGTTTTGCTGAGAGGGTTGGTTGTTGTTGTCTTTTATCATAACCAGTTCTTTAATTTTGTTTTTGTTTTTTTTTCTGTGTCTCTCATGATGATTATAATTTGCCTCTTTTATTCTGTTAATGTTGAGGAATACAGTAAGTTTTCGAATGTTAAGTCAACTATGCATTCCTGGGATAAACCCCACTAAGTCACATGTATTATCTTTTTTAATATTGCTGGATTCAACTTACTAATGTTCTGTTAAGGATTTGTGTTCAGGAGAGATAGCCGTCTGTAATTGTCTTGTAATAACTTTGTTTTTCTCATCAGGATAATGTTGCATTATAAAATAATGTGAGAAGTGTTCCTTTCACCTCTTTTCTGGAAGTTTTCGTGTTAAGACTGGTATTATTTCCTCTTTAAATGTTTGATAGACTTCAGCAGTGAAGCCATCTGGTATGGCATCTTCTTTGTGAAAAGGGTTTTGTTTTTTTTTTAATGTTTATTTATTTGTGAGAGAGAGAGAGAGGAGTAGAGAGAGAGGGATAGAGAGAATCCCAAGCAAGCACCATGCTCAGTGAAGAGCCCAATGTGGGGCCCGATCTCATAACCATAAGATCAGTACTTGAGCCGATATCAAGAGTTAGACGCTTAAACCAACTGATCCACCCAGGCGCCCCTGTGTAAAGGGTTTTTAAAAAGTTGTTATGAATTCAATTTCTTTCATAGATATAATATCATTTAAATGATTTCTCTTTTTTTTTGACTTTACAGATTTGTAATTTGTATGATTTATTTTCTCATTTTAAACAAACTTACTTTTGTCCTTAATTCTGTATTAAACATGTATTTTTTCTATTTTTAATTAATTAATTAATTTTTAGTTTACATCCAAGGTAGTTAGCATATAGTACAATAATGATTTCAGGAGTAGATTCCAGTGATTCATCTCCTATGCATAACACCCAGTGCTCATGCCAACAAGTATTCTCCTTAGTGCCCCTTACCCATTTAGCCCATCCCCCCACCTGCAGTCCCTCCAGCAACCCTCAGTTTGTTCTCTGTATTTAAGAGTCTCTTATGTTTTGTCCCCCTCCCTGTTTTTATATTATTTTTGCTTCCCTTCCCATATATTCATCTGTTTTGTATCTTAAATTCCACATATGAGTGAAGTCATATGATATTTGTCTTTCTCTGACTTATTTCACTTAGCATAATACCCTCTAGTTCCATCCATGTTGTTGCAAATGGCAAGATTTCATTTTTTTTTTGATCACTGAGCAATACTCCATTGTATGTATGTATATATATATATATATATATATATATATATATATATATATATACCACATCTTCTTTACCCATTCATTGTCAATGTATATTTGGGCTCTTTCCATACTTTGACTCTTGTCGATAGTGCTGCTATAAACATTGGGGTGCATGTACCCCTTTGAAACAGCATACCTGTATCCCTTGGATAAATACTTAGTAGTGCAATTGCTGGGTCATAGGGTAGTTCTATTTTTAACTTTTTGAGGAACCTCCATACTGTTTTCCAGAGTGACTGCACCAGTTTGCATTCCCACCAACAGTGCAAAAGAGATCCTCTTTCTCTGCATGCTTCCCAACATGTGTTGTTGCCTGAGTTGTTTCAGCCATTCCAAAATGAGGTGGTATTAGATGGTATTAAATGATTTCTCTTTTTATGTCAGTTTTTTTAATTTTCCTTTTTTTTTTAAATTTTTTTTCAACGTTTTTTATTTATTTTTGGGACAGAGAGAGACAGAGCATGAACGGGGGAGGGGCAGAGAGAGAGGGAGACACAGAATCGGAAACAGGCTCCAGGCTCCGAGCCATCAGCCCAGAGCCTGACGCGGGGCTCGAACTCACGGACTGCGAGGTCGTGACCTGGCTGAAGTCGGACACTTAACCGACTGCGCCACCCAGGCGCCCCTTAATTTTCCTTTTTTTAAGGAATAGGTAGTTTCATTATGTTGATGAATGTACTGGAATAAATTTGCATATATTGTTAGTCTATCATTTTAGTGTTTGTAGGACCTGTAGTTATGTTTCCTCTTTAACTCCTGATATTGGTAATTTGTGTTTTTTCTCGATAACTGTAGAGGTTTATCAAATGCATTACATTTTTAAAAGATACAGCTTTGGCTTAATTGGTTTCTCTCTACTGTTTGTCCATTTTCTATTTCATTATTTTTTTAAGTTTATTTATTTATTTTGAGAGAGAGAGAGAGAGAGAGAGAGAGAGAGTATGAGCAGGGGAGGGGCAGAGAGAGAGAGAGAGAGGGAGAGAGAGAATCTCAAGCAGGCTCTGCACTGCCAGTGCAGAGCCTGACCCAGGGCTCTATCACAGGAACTGTGAGATTATGACCTGAGCTGAAACCAAGAGTCAGAAGCTTAACCGACTGAGCCACCAGGCAAACCCTCATTATTCTTATTGTTGCCTTCATGTTTCTCTTCTACTGTTTTCGGATTAAGCTACTCTTTCCTTTCTGCTTTCTTAATGTACAAGTTTAGATGATTGCCGCAACAAAGATCCTGTCCTGTCAGCCCCCTTGTTTATTTTTCTTTGTGTGAAAATGCATACATTCTAGTTATACTGCAGTTTCTTTGGCAAGCATAAACTATCTTTTCAGACTCAGCAGGTATGTTAGAGAAACTGGCTTCTGAATTTGGTACCAGTCCAGCATGGAGTAAGAAGAAGAAATCTAGTGAAATGAGGATAAAGAGGATTTTAAATGATAACAGAAATTCTATTTGGTAAAATTGGAGTAAATTCTCTTTTATGTCATTTCCCCCAAATTCCACTTTAAAACAGGTGGCCTTTTAAAGACAGATGTTTCTGTTGTACTGGGCCTTGGATACATTAGCTGTCCTGGGCTTTCTCAGCAGAGATACGGACCTGACATGTGACCTGGGAGTGTTTTCCCTGAATCCAGTCAGTGTTAATTGGTTCCAGATATGGAGAGGAGATGGGTAATCTCATAGTCTACAGATGTCAGAAGCTTCTTCTTACCCTGTCTTTTCATATTTTCAATTAATAAGCCTTTTTGGAAAACATTTGGACTTCCGCTCACCTGGACTTCCAGGTGAGTTCTAGAAAGTTGTAAGAGACCATTTCTCTCACTGTAACAATGTGAGTAAGCTGTATAAGCTACAAAATCATAGTGGTTAAAAACCTACCAGAGAGCTGAAGATGCAATGAATTTAAAATGACCTAATTTACAAACTGAGGGTTGATGGGGGGTGGGAGGGAGGGGAGGGTAGGTGATGGGCATTGAGGAGGGCATCTTTTGGGATGAGCACTGGGTGTTGTATGAAAACCAATTTGACAATAAATTTCATATATTAAAAAAAAGTACAGATAATATAAAAAAATAAAAATAAAATGACCTAATTTCAGCGTAAAGAGCCCTTTTTAGGAGAGTGATACATGAGTCTGCTTTCATATAGGAACATTGTGGATGGAGGAGGAATCCCCACCATAGATGGGGATTTGGGAGATGCAATGAGAAACTAGCTGAACTGGCTGAAATTTGGATGAGCTGGTATGATGTAGTAAGATTCCAAAAGACCTAAATGCAAACGGCACCCACCTGCAAATTCTCATCCATAAGGCCCCACAAATGCATGGCTCTTGTCTGTCCCTGAAGGACAGGGAATGAGTGTGGAGAGAGATTTTCCTAGGAGCACTCACAGGTCGCTTTTTCTACCTGAGTCTCCACTGAGTACATAGCAACAGCACAGACAAGAAAGGATAGAGACCCCTTCAAGTCACACGTGCCCACCAATCCTTTCCAAATGAATACATAGTCAAAGATAGAAGACATGTAAAAAAGCAGGAAAATGTGACCCATAACCAAGACGAAAAAATGGCCAATGGAAACAGAACCAGAAATGACCCAGATGTTGGACCCAGCAGACAAAAGTTTTAAGGTAACTCTATTAATGTGTTTAGTGGAAAATATTGGAAAAATAAGTAAAAATAGGGGAAACTGCAGCAGAGAATCTGAAATTCCATGAACGAATAAGATGGAAATTCTAGAACTGATATGAAAATTTCATTTGAAGGATTTAACAGCAGAACTTGAAGACAGGTTAATAAAATTAATCCAAATTTATGCATAAGGAGAGAAAAATTAAAATTAAAAAGTTACAACAGACTCTCAGAGAATTGTAGGATAATATCAAGCACTATAATGTATGTATATTGGAGTCCCTATGAAAGAGACGAAAGGAAATGCAGCACAGGGAATATTTGAAGGGATTAGACTTGAGAGTTTTCAAAAATTAATAAAAAAATATCAATTCACAGATGTTAGAAGCTCAGGAAAAGCCAATTAGAATAGATACCAAAAAAACCATATCAAGGCACATCATAGTCAAAATACTGAAAATTAAAATTAAAGAGAATATATTAAGCACAGCCAGAGAAAAGTGGCACATAGTTTAATGATACAATAATAAGAATGACAACTAACTTCTCATCAAAAACTCTAGACTCCAGAACACAGTGGAATAGCTTCTTTAAAATGCTGAAATTAAAAAAAAAAAAACAATCAAAATACATACTTAAAGAATGAAAGAAAAAAAAAAAGACATTTGCCCTCAGAAAAAAGCTAAAAGCACTTGACTCTGGTAGACTTTCATTACAGGAAATAAGTTCTTCAGGCTAAAGGGAAAAGGTATCAGATGACGCCCACATCAATAGGAAAGAACACTAGAAAAGGGCAAATCTGTGGGAAGGGGTGGTGTGTGAAGATGTAATCATCACTTTTTATTTACCCAATAGGTATTTAGATTTATCCTAATTTCAGTAAACTCGTTGCTCCATATAAAGAGTGAACACTGGTATATATGGTGGTGAACGCTCTCAGGTTTCATTTGCTGAATATATCTTTAATTCATGTTTATGGTCAATGGTTTTTTCTCTCTTGAGTAAAGTATTTTATGTTGAGGGTTATTTTTCCGCATATGAAGATGGTCATTCCACTGTCTCTTAGGTTCCATTGTTTCTTGATTTTTGTTTTTTTTTTTTTGTTTTGTTTTTTGTTTTTTTTTTTTGAGGATTCAGCTGTCAGAATAAATGATACACTCAAAAGATGTGGATTTCTTTTTAACACTCTCTCCCTGGGATTTATTTGGCGCTATATATATATAAATATATATATATATATATATATTTATATATATATTTATAGACACACACACACACATATATATACATATATATGTATATATATACGTATACATATATATGTGTGTCTATATATATATATAATTTATTGTCAAATTGGCTTCCATACAACACCCAGTGCTTATCCCAACAGGTGCCCTCCTCAATGCCCATCACCCACTTTCCCTCCCTCCCAGCCCCCATCAACCCTCAGTTTGTTCTCAGTATTTAAGAGTCTCTGATGGTTTGCCTCCTTCCCTCTCTGTAACTTTTTTTTTCCCCTTCCCCTCCACCCTGGTCTTCTGTTAAGTTTCTCAGAATCCACACATGAGTGAAAACATATGGTATCTGTCTTTCTCTGCCTGACTTATTTCACTTAGCATAACACTCTCCAGTTCCATCCACGTTGCTACAAATGGCCAGATTTCATTCTTTCTCATTGTTTATTTGGCTTTTTAAAGATGTGGTTTGGTATGTGTCTGAGTCTATTTAGGTTGCTATAACCAAATACCACATACTAAGTAGCTTATAAGCAACAGACATTCCCCTCTCATAGACATGGAGGCTGGAAGTCCAAGGATCATGGCCCAGCGTGATGGGGTAAGGGCCCTCTTTGTGGTTGAGAGATGGCGTCTTCTTGCTGTGTCCTTACATGGTGGAAGGGGCTAGGGAGCTTTCTGGAGCCTCTTCAAAAAGCACTACTCCCATTCATGAGGCTTCTAATCTTCCTGGACTCAGCACTTCCCTAAGGCCTCATATCCTGATATCATCATTTTTGAGGGTTAGGATTGTAACATATGAATTTGGTGGGGGGCATATTCAGACCCTAGCAACATCTTTTATTGGTTCTGGATACTTCTCAGTCACCATTTCTTCACATGTTCCTCTGTTCCTATTCTCTTTTCTTCTGGGACACCAATAAAACATATGTGTTAGACCTCCTCACAATATGCTCTATGTCTATATCTGTTAGGAAGTGAATATTTCCATATCTCTGCATAGCGAGGACTTTCTGAACAAATGTTATTGATACCTGAGGGGAAGGCAGTTAGAACTGAAGCCACCTGTTCCCATTCAAAGGGTAAAAAAACTTATCTTCTCTGAACCCCCCATCTCCCCAAGCCAAATGCTTACATTCTGGAGTGGGGAGTTCCCTGTTTTGCTTATTAGTTTTTTTAAAATATAATTTATTGTCAAATTGGCTAACATACAGTGTGTAAAGTGTGCTCTTGGTTTTTGGGGTAGATTCCTATGGTTCATTGCTTACATACAACATCCGGTGCTTATCCCAATAAGTGCCCTCCTCAATGCCCATCACCCATTTTCCCCTCTCTCCTGCCCGCCCATCCACCCTCAGTTTGTTCTCTGTATTCAATAGCCTCTTATGGTTTGCCTCATTCCCTCTCTGTAACTATTTTTCCCTCTTCCCTCCCCCAATGGTTTCCTGATAAATTTCTCAAGATCCAAATATGAGTGAAAACATATGATATCTGTCCTTCTCTGACTGACTTATTTCACTCAGCATAATACCTTGCAGTTCCATCCATGCTGCTGCAAATGGCATGATTTCATTATTTCTCATTGCCAAGTAGTATTTCATTGTATATGTAACCCACATCTTCTTTATCCATTTGTCAGTTGATGGATATTTGGGCTCTTTTCATAATTTGGCTATTGTTGAGAGTGCTGTTATAAACACTGGGGTGCATGTGCCCCTCTGAATCAGCACTCTTGTATCCCTTCGATAAATTCCTAGCAGTGCTATTGTTGGGTCATAGGGTAGTTCTATTTTTAATTTTTTGAGGAACCTCCACACTGTTTTCCAGAGTGGCTGCACCATTTTGCATTCCCACCAACAGTGCAAGAGGGATCCCATTTCTCCACATCCTTGCCAACTCTGTAGTTTCCTGATTTGTTCATTTTAGCCACTCTGACTGGTGTGAGGTCGTATCTCAGTGTGTTTAAAAAAAAATTTTTTTTATGTTCATTTCATTTTTGAGAGAGAGAGAGAGAGAGGGACAGCACGAGTGGGGGAGGGGCAGAGAGAGGGAGACACAGGATCCTAAGCAGGCTCCGGGCTCTGAACTGTTGGCACAGAGCCTAACTCAGGACTCAAACTCACGGACTGCGAGATCATGACCTGAGTCGAAGTCAGCACTCAACCGACTGAGCCACCCAGGCACCCCAAGTGTGGTTTTGATTTGTATTTCCCTGATGATGAGTGATGTTGAGCATCATTTCATGTGTCTGTTGGCCATCTGGATGTCTTCTTTGGAAAAGTACTATTCATGTCTTCTGCCCATTTCTTTACTGTATTATTTGTTTTTCGGGTGTGGAGTTTGGTAAGTTCTTTATAGATTTTGGATACTAGCCCTTTATCTGATATGTCATTTGCAACTATTTTCCCACTACGTTGGTTGCCTTTTAGTTTTGTTGATTGTTTCCTTTGCAGTGCAGAAGCTTTTAATCTTGATGAGGTCCCAATAGTTCATTTTTTGCTTCTAATTCCCTTAATTATTAATTCTTAATTCTTTGGAGATGTGTTGAAGCAAGAAATTGCTGCGGCTGAGGTCAAAGAGGTAATGTTGCCTGCTTTCTCCTCTAGGGTTTTGATGGTTTCCTGTCTCATATTTAGGTCTTTCATCCATGTTGAGTTTATTTTTTTTGGATAGTGTAAGAAAGTGGTATAGTTTCATTCTTCTGCGTGTTGCTTTCCAGTTCTCCCAGCACCATTTGCTAAAGAGACTGTCTTTTTTCCATTGGATACTCTTTCCTGTTTTGTCAAAGATTAGTTGGCCATGTTTGTGAGTCCAATTTTGGGTTCTGTATTCTATTCCATTGGTCTATGTGTCTGTTTTTGTGCCAATACCATACTGTCTTAATGATTACAGCTTTGTAGTAGAGGTAAAGTCTGGGATTGTGATGCCTCCCACTTTGGTTTTTTTCAATATTACTTTGCCTATTTGGGGTCTTTTGTGGTTCCATACAAATTTTAGGATTGTTTGTTCTAGCTTTGAGAAGAATGCCAGTGCAATTTTGATTGGGATTGCATTGAATGTGTAGATTGCTTTGGGTAGTATTGACATTTTAACAATATTTATTCTTCCAATCCATGAGCATGGAATGCTTTTCATTTATTTGTGTTTTCTTCAATTTCCTTCATAAGTTTTCTATAGTTTTCAGCATACAGATCTTTTACTGTTTTACTTCTTAGTTAATTCATTTACATTTCAGAGGGGGATAAAACCTGGAATCCTGGAGGCATTTGTTTACATTCCAAATGATAGTAAACTAGATAGTTAATTAGATACTAGATACCTGTCTAGTAAACTAGAGAGTAAACTTGTGACTAAAGCAAATGGTTCTCTCCCTCCCAACTGTCTCTTAGGAAGAGAGTGTGCTAGCTGGACATTGTGCAACCTATATAAACTGCTAGATTCATAATTTCAGGGTTTCTCTCCTGTGGTGTGAAAAACTCTTGGCTCCTGCAGGTCTAACCTCTGGTTCTCATTGTGTGACCCTGAGGCAGAAGAAGTTGGATGTAGGGAAAGATACAGTTACTGCTGTAAATTATAATCTGCCTTCTCCCCAACTTAATGATTTTAGTCAGGATAACAGACATAAATAAAAGCATTTAAAACTTATCACTTAGATTTTCTGCCTCATTTCCCATCTTCTTGTCTTGACTGTTCTTTGCATAGTTTCTTCCTACATTTTCCTTCACAAATTCTCTCTCAGCTTTTGTAATCTACCATTGAGCCATTCATCAAAATGTTTTGGGGGTAATGGAAATGCTTTGTTTTTCTATTGTGGTGGTGGTTGCACAAGTACAGTTCACTAAAGTATGTACTTTGAATAAATGGATTTTATTTTATGTAAATTATACCTCAGTAATGTTGTTAAAAAGATAAAAAGGAAGATAGGCCAGAAAAAATCTTATTCTTAATTTTCATATTATCATATTTTACAGTTTAAAAAATTCTATTTTGTTCCCTTACATATCTATTATGTCACTTTTTAAAATTTTTATTTTTTATTTTTTAAAATTTACACCCAAATTAGTTAGCATATAGTGCAACACTGATTTCAGGAGTAGATTCCTTAGTGCCCCTTACCCATTTAGCCCATCCCCCCTCCCACAACCCCTCCAGCCACCCTCAGTTTGTTCTCCATATTTATGAGTCTCTTCTGTTTTGTCCCCCTCCCTCTTTTTATGATTTTTGTTTCCCTTCCCTTATGTTCGTCTGTTTTGTCTCTTAAAGTCCTCCTATGAGTGAAGTCATATGGTTTTTGTCTTTCTCTGACTAATTTCACTTAGTGTAATACCCTCCAATTCCATCCACGTAGTTGCAAATGGCAAGATCTCATTCTTTTTGATTGCCGAGTAATACTCCATTGTGTATATATACCACATCTTCTTTATCCTTTCATCTATCGATGGACATTTGGGCTCTTTCCATACTTTGGCTATTGTTGATAGTGCTGCTATAAACATGGGGGTGCATGTATCCCTTCGAAACAGCACACGTGTATACCATGGATAAATGCCTAGTAGTGCAATTGCTGGGTCGTAGGGTAGTTCTATTTTTAGTTTTTTGAGGAAGCTGCATACTGTTTTCCAGAGTGGCTGCACCAGCTTGCATTCCCACCAACAATGCAAGAGAGATCCTCTTTCTCCACATCCTCGCCAGCATCTGTTGTTGCCTGAGTTGTTAATGTTAGCCATTCTGACAGGTGTGAGGTGGTATCTCATTTTGGTTTTGATTTGTATTTCCCTGATGATGAGTGATGTTGAGCATTTTTTCATGTGTCGGTTGGCCATCTGGATGTCTTCTTTGGAGAAGTGTCTATTCATGTCTTTTGCCCATTTCTTTACTGCATTATTTGTTTTTTGGGTGTTGATTTTGATCAGTTCTTTATAGATTTTGGATACTAACCCTTTATCTGATATGTCATTTGCAAATATCTTCTCCCATTCCATTGGTTGCCTTTTAGTTTTGCTGATTATTTCCTTCGCTGTGCAGAAAGAAGCTTTTTATTTTGATGAGGTCCCAGTAGTTCATTTTTGCTTTTGTTTCCCTTGCCTCTGGAGACGTGTTGAGTAAGAAGTTGCTGCGGCCAAGATCAAAGAGGTTTTTGCCTGCTTTCTCCTTGAGGATTTGGATGGCTTCCTGTCTTACATTTAGGTCTTTCATCCATTTTGAGTTTATTTTTGTGTATGGTGTAAGAAAGTGGTCCAGGTTCATTCTTCTGCATGTCGCTGTCCAGTTTTCCCAGCACCACTTGCTGAAGAAACTGTCTTCATTCCATTGGATATTATTTCCTGCTTTGTCAAAGATTAGTTGGCCATACGTTTGTGGGTCCATATGTTTCTGGGTTCTCTATTCTGTTCCATTGATCTGAGTGTCTGTTCTTGTGCCAGTACCATACTGTCTTGATGATTACAGCTTTGTAGTATAGCTTGTGTAGTATAGCTTGAAGTCTGGGATTGTGATGCCTCCTGCTTTGGTTTTCTTTTTCAAGATTGCTTTGGCTATTCGGGGTCTTTTCTGGTGCCATACAAATATTAGGATTATTTGTTCTAGCTCTGTGAAGAATGCTGGTGTTATTTTGATAGGGATTGCATTGAATATGTAGATTGCTTTGGGTAGTATCGACATTTTAACAATATTTGTTCTTCCTATCCGGGAGCATGGAATCTTTTCCCATTTTTTTGTGTGTGTCTTCTTCAATTTCTTTCATAAGCTTTCTATAGTTTTCAGTGTATAGATTTTTCACCTCTTTGGTTAGATTTATTCCTAGGTATTTTATGGTTTTTTTGTGCAACTGTATGGGATTGATTCCTTGATTTCTCTTTCTGTTGCTTCATTGTTGGTGTATAGGAATGCAATCGATTTCTGTGCATTGATTTTATATCCTGCAACTTTGCTGAATTCATGAATCAATTCTAGCAGTTTTTTGGTGGAATCTTTTGGGCTTTCCATGTAGAGTATCATGTCATCTGTGAAGAGTGAAAGTTTGACCTCCTCCTGGCTGCTTTGGATGCCTTCTATTTCTTTGTGTTGTCTGATTGCAGAGGCTAAGACTTCCAATACTATGTTGAATAACAGTGGCGAGAGTGTACATCCCTGTCTTGTTCCTGACCTTAGGGGGAAAGCTCTCAGTTTTTCCCCATTGAGGATAATATTACTGTTGGGTCGTTCATATATGGCTTTTATGCTCTCGAGGCATGCTCCTTCTATCCCTACTTTCTTGAGGGTTTTTTTTTATCAGGAAAGGATGTTGTATTTTGTCAAATGCTTTCTCTGCATCTATTGGATCATATGGTTCTTGTCCTTTCTTTTACTGATGTGATGAATCACATTAATTGTTTTGCAGATATTGAACCAGCCCTGCATCCCAGGTATAAATCCCACTTGGTTGTGGTGAATAATTTTTTTAATGTATTGTTGGAGCCGGTTGGCTAATATCTTGTTGAGAATTTTTGCATCCATGTCCATCAGGGAAATTTGTCTATAGTTCTCCTTTTTAGTGGGGTCTCTGTCTGGTTTTGGAATCAAGGTAATGCTGGCTTCTTAGAAAGAGTTTGGAAGTTTTCCTTCCATTTCTATTTTTTGGAACAGCTTCAAGAGAATTGGTGTTAACTCTTCCTTAAATGTTTGGTAGAATTCCCTTGGAAAGCCATCTGGCCCTGGACTCTTGTTTTTTGGCAGATTTTTGATTACTAATTTGATACTGGTTATGGGTCTGTTCAAATTTTCTATTTCTTCCTGTTTCAGTTTTGGTAGTGTATATGTTTCTAGGAATTTGTCCATTTCTTTCAGATTGCCCATTTTTTTGGCATATAATTGCTCATAATATTCTCTTATTATTGTTTTTATTTCTGCTGTGTTGGTTGTGATCTCTCCTCTTTTATTCTTGATTTTATTTATTTGGGTCGTTTCCTTTTTCTTTTTGATCAAACTGGCTAGTGGTTTATCAATTTTGTTAACTTTTTCAAAGAACCAGCTTCTGGTTTCATTGATCTATTCTACTGTTTTGTTTTTGTTTTTGTTTTTTTGTTTGTTTTGTTTTGTTTTTGGTTTCAATAGCATTAATTTCTGATCTAATCTTTGTTATTTCCTGTCTTCTGCTGGTTTTGGGTTTTATTTGCTGTTCTTTTTCCGGCTCCTTAAGGTGTAAGGTTAGGTTGTGTATCTGAGATCTTTCTTCCTTCTTTAGGAAGGCCTGGATTGCTATATACTTTCCTCTTATGACCACCTTTCCTGCGTCCCAGAGGTTTTGGGTTGTGGTGTTATCATTGACTTCCATATACTTTTTAGTTTCCTCTTTAACTGCTTGGTTAGCGCATTCATTCTTCAGTAGGATGGTCTTCAGTCTCCAAGTATTTGTTACCTTTCCAAATTTTTTCTTGTGGCCGATTTCGAGTTTCATAGTGTTGTGGTCTGAAAATATGCATGGTATGATCTCGATATTTTTTGTACTTACTTAGGACTGATTTGTGTCCCAGTATATGGTCTATTCTGGAGAACGTTCCATATGCACTGGAGAAGAATGCATATTCTGCTGCTTTAGGATGAAATGTTCTGAATATATCTGTTAAGTCCATCTGGTCCAGTGTGTCATTCAAAGCCATTGTTTCCTTGTTGAATTTTTGATTGGATGATCTGTCCATTGCTGTGAGTGGGGTGTTGAAGTCTCCTACTATTATGGTATTACTACCGATGAATTTCTTTATATTTGTGATTAATTGATTTATATATTTGGGTACTTCCACATTTGGCGCATAAATGTTTACAATTGTTAGGTCTTCTTGGTGGATAGACCCCTTGATTATGATATAATGCCCTTCTGCATCTCTTGATACAGTCTTTATTTTATTTTAAGGTCTAGATTGTCTGATATAAGTATGGCTACTCTGGTTTTCTTTTGTTGACCATTAGCATGATAGATGGTTCTCCATCCCCTTATTTTCAATCTGAAGGTGTCTTTAGGTCTCAAGTGGGTCTCTTGTAAACAGCATATAGATGGATCTTGTTTTCTTATCAATTCTGTTACCCTGTGTCTTTTGATTGGAGCATTGAGTCCATTGACATTTAGAGTGAGTACTGAAAGATATGAATTTATTGCCATTATGATGCTTGTAGAGTTGGAGTTTCTGGTGGTGTTCTCTGGTCCTTTGTAATCTTTGTTGCTTTATATATATATATATATATATATATATATATATATATGTCTTTTATAAGATATATATATAAAAGATATATATAAGATATATATAAAGATATATATAAAGATATATAAAGATATATATAAGATATATATAAAAGATATATATATATATCTTTTATAAGATATATATATATATCTTTTCTCCCCTCAGAGAGTCCCCCTTAAAATTTCTTGCAGGGCTGGTTTAGTGGTCACAAACTCCTTTAATTTTTGTTTGTCTGGGAAACTTTTTATCTCTCCTTCTATTTTGAATGACAGCCTTGCTGGATAAAGAATTCTTGGCTGCATATTTTTCTGATTCAGTATACTGAATATATCCTGCCACTCCTTTCTGGCCTGCCAAGTTTCTGTGGTTAGGTCTGCTGCAAACCTGATCTGTCTTCCCTTGTAGGTTAGGGACTTTTTTTCCCTTGCTGCTTTCATGATTCTCTCCTTGCCTGAGTGTTTTGTGAATTTGACTATGATATGCCTTATTGATGGTTGGTTTTTGTTGAATCTAATGGGGGTCCTTGGTCCTTCCTGGATTTTGATGTCTGTGTCTTTCCCCAGGTTAGGAAAGTTTTCTGCTATGATTTGCTCACATAACCTTTCTACCCCTCTCTCTCTCTCTTCTTCTTCTGGGACCCCTATGATTCTGATGTTCCTTTTTAATGAGTCACTGATTTCTCTAATTCTTAAATCGTGGTCTTTTGCCTTAGTCTCCCTCTTTTTTTTTTTTTTTTTGCTTTATCACTCTCTATAAGTTTGTCTTCTATATCACTGATTCTCTGTTCTGCCTCATCCATCCTTGCCACCGCTGCATCCATCTGTGATTGCAGCAGAGTTATAGCATTTTTAATTTCATTCTGGCTATTTTTTACTTCTTTTATCTCTGCAGAAAGGATTCTAATCTATTTTTGACTCCAGCTAGTATTCTTATTATTGTGATTCTAAATTCTGGTTCAGACATTTTGCTTGTATCTGTGTTGGTTAAATCCCTGGCTGTCGTTTCTTTGTGCTCTTTCTTTTGAGGTGAATTCCTTCATTTTGTCAATCGGAAGGGAGAAAATGAATTAATGAGGTAGAAAAATTAAAATTAAAAAAACATTAAAATTAACATTAACACACACACACACACACACACACACACAAATTGAATAAATGATGCTAGATCCTAGGTGTGTTTTGGTCTGGGTGTTGAAAGTAGTTTGACAGATTAGAGAAAAAAAAGGGGGGGGGGGGAGGAAACCGTTTGAGAATTTGAAAAAATGAATACACTGAAGTAGACTAAAATGAGATGATGGAAGTAAAATAGAATTTGAAAAAATACACACAAAAGTAAAGAATATAGTAGAAAAAAATTAAAAGTATTTTTAATAAAAATTAAAAATAAAAATGCGTTTTCCTTTTTATATATTCAAGAAAAAGAAAAGAAACGAAAAAGAGAAAAATGAGAAAAATAAAATCGTTTGAAAATTTGAAAAAGTGAATACACTGTAGTAGACTAAAATGAAATGATAAAAGTAAAATAGAATTTGAAAAAAATTACATAAAAACAAAAAATATAGTAAAAAAATTAAAGAAAAATATTAATAGAAATTGAAAGTAAAAATGAAGTTTTTCTCTTTCTGTATCCAAGAAAAAGAAACGAAAAAGAGAAAAAAGAAAAAGAAGGAAAAATAAAAGGAAATTGTTTGAAAATTTGCAAAGGTGAATACACTGAAGTAGACTAAAATAAAATTATGGAAGCAAAGTAGAATTTGAAAAAATTTACAAAAGAGTAACAAATATAGTAATAAAAATTAAAGATATTTTTAATAAAAATTGAAAATAATAATGAATTTTTTCTCTTTCTGTATTCAAGAAAAAGAAAAGAATTGTAAAAGAGAAAAAAGAAAAAAAGAAAGAAAATTGAATAGATGAACCTGCTAACACATGAAAGTAGGACTGAAATTGCTTCGTTTTCCCCTAGAAGTCAGTCTATGTAGCTCTTTATAGTCCTTAAATGAAGCCTGCAGTGAGACTTGTGTTCCTGAAGAGCGAAGTTGGCCCAGTTGGGTGGGGCTCAGTGTAATGGCTCCATTCTCCACTAGATGGCGCTGCGAGCCTACTGGGGTGGATTGTTGCAGGGCTCGTAGGTGCGTATGCGCATGCGCGGGAGGGTGAAAATGGCACTATCCCGGATCAGCAATCGTGCACCCGTCCTCTGTCTTCAGCTCTCGTCCACTCGCTGCTTTTTCACTCTCTGTGACCAGGCTCCAGGCAGTACCTCTCTCCCAAGTTTTGTCTCAGATGCGGCTGTTTTCCCCGGCCCCCTTACTTCCGAAGGACTGTGGCTTTGACCTGTTCCGCCCCTCTGCGGGAGGGTCTCACCGAGCAACAGCCGAATGAGCAATGGCCGAATATTGGCTGCACCCAGGAACGCCCGCTGGACCCTGTTGTTGCCCGGTGCCCCGAGACTGCGGCCAGGTGCCAGCCCGTCCAGAAAATGTTCGCGAGACAGTGTAGCAGCAGCGTTTCAGGGATTATGGAAAATCACAACACACATCTGGCACCAGGCTTCACCCTTAATGACCTTGTTCCAGCACCAGCGAATGTGGCCATTCTCTGGGGTCTGCTGGGCCCAGGTTGCCTCAAGCCTCTACCAAACGTCCTTCCAGCAGTGGAACCGCTTTTCCCTGTGTGGCCCGAGAACCTCCCGGACCCCACTCTGCTCCTGGGGATTCGCCCTTCCCACCAGAGCACCACCAGGTATGGAGCTGTGGAGTTGCAGACTCTGCTCGCCCTGTTTACAGTTTTAATGGAGTTTAAACCCTCTCGTTTCTCCTTTATCCCTTTTCAGTTTAGTCCCTGCAGCTGTTTCCAATTTTCTGCTTTCTCTCCAACTGCTTTTGGGGAGAGGTGCTTTTCCCATATTCTCCCCCCAGCCAGTCTTCGTCCTCTCTCTGCTCACAAAAGCACCTCCCTGTGCCTTCTTGCTCCCCAAGTTCATCTCTCTGCGCCACGTACCTGCTGAATTCTGTGGTTCAGTTGTACAGATTGTTGTGTCAATCCTCCAGTCAGTTTTCTAGGTGTGTAGGATGGTTTAGTGTTGGTCTGGCTGTATTTCATGGACGCGAGACACACAAAAAGCTTCCATGCTGTTCCGCCATCTTGGCTCCTCCCTTATTATGTCACTTTTTATAGTTTCTAGTTTTCTGTACAAATTGTTTAGATTGGATTTATCTCCTTGAGACAAAATAAATAGCAAACCTTTATTTATTTATTTAAAATAGCAAACCTATTTATTTTATAGTCTCAGCTGACAATTCCATTATTTGAAATCCCTGTGGGTTCTTTGTGTTTTTTCTGCTTATTTTTATTTATAATATCTTATCTTCACATGTGCCTCGTTATCTTTGACTGTGTGTTAGACATTGTCATGGGAAAACTAATGTCTGGGATGTGTTCCATATTTTTCTGAGAGTGGGTTTTCTATTGCTTTAGCCAGGTGACTGGGGAAACTACCAATCCGGGGTCTCCTTCATACCAAGTTCAGGCCTTGTTATTTTCTCAGGCACCCAAATTACCTGGAGCCAGATTTTCATCTGTGTAAGGCCCAGTCTACTTTTGGTTACTCTTACTTCTAGTGTGCAGCTTTTGGGGGCCATAGCCCAAAGCCAGAAGTCATATATTGGGTCTCATACTTTGAGAGCTCTGGACTCCCAACATTTTCGCCCACAGTTCCTTGAGGCCATCAAAAGCCCCAAATTGCAGCTTAGCTTCAGGTAGTAGAGCCCAGACTATCTCACTAGTCTCTCTGGTTTCCAGGGCTTTCTAGGATTTTGGACAGATAATTTTTTATTATCTTTTGAGCTCTGTGATACTTTCAAGAAGATTTAAAAAATGTTTTATTCATCCTTTTAGCTATATTTGGTAAGAGTTTGGTCTGAACCACCTAGTCTGCATTTAGGAGAAGTAAGTCTTAACACTGACATTTAAAATAAATATTTTATTTAATTAGAGAAACACCGACTTCCCTAGTTAATAAAAGTTAAGCCTGCTTATTGTATTGAATTTTGAAAACTCAGAGAAATAAAAATGGGGAAATGTATGCCCTAGGAATACTATGAGATATATGTTAATGTTGTGGTGTATTTATTTCATTTCACTCTTCTCCCCACCCCCCCACACCCCCCCGTATATTAAAGTATAAGAATTCTAACGCATATACATTTGTAGGGGTGCCTGGGTGGCATCTGACTTTGGCTCAGTTCATGATCTCATAGTTCATGAATTTGAGCCCCCCATCAGGTTCTTTGCTGACAGCTCAGAGCCTGGAGCCTGCTTTGGATTCTGTGTCTCCCACTCTGTCTGCCTCTCCCCTGCTCACACTCTGTCTTTCTCTCTCTCTCTCAAAAATAAACACTAATGTGTATACATTTTTATATACTTTTTTCTTTCTCAAATTTTTATTTATTTAGTTTTTTAATGTTTATTTATTTTTGAGAGAGAGAGAGAGAGAGAGAGAGAGAACGAGTGGGGGAGGGGCAGAGAGAGAGAGGGAGACACAGAATCTGAAGCAGGCTCCAGGCTCTGAGGTGTCAGCACAGAGCCTGACGTGGGGCTTGAACTCACCAACTGCAAGATCATGACCTGAGCCAAAGTTGGACACATAACCGAATGAACCACCCAGGCTCCCCATCTCAAATTTTTATTCAAATTCTATTTAATTAACATACAGTACATACAATATTGGTTTCAGGAATAGAATTCAGTGATTCATCACTTACATACAACACCCAGAGCTTATCATAACAAGTGCCCTTCTGAATACCCATCAGCCATCCCCCACCCATCTGCCTCCACCAACCCTCAGTCTGTTCTCTATCTTTAAGAGTCTTCTCATGGTTGGGCACCTGGGTGGCTCAGTCAGTTAAGCATCTGACTCTTGGTTTTGGCTCAGGTCATGATCTCATAGATCATGGGATAAAGCCCTTAGCACAGAGCCCACTTGGGATTCTGTCTCTCCCTCTGTCTCTACCCCTTCCCCATTTGCACGCTCTCTCTCTCTCTCTCAAAATAAATAAATAAACTTTAAAAAGAGTTTTTTTTAGTTTGTTTCCCTCTCTTTTTTCTCCCTCTCCCATATATTCATCTATTTTGTTTCTTAAATTCCACATATGAGTGAAATCATATGGTATTTGTCTTTCTCTGACTATTTCCCTTAGCATAATAGATTCTACCTCCATTCACATCATTGCAAATGGCAGTATTTCATTCTTTTTGATGGCTGAGTAATATCACATTGTATATATAAACATCTATACCACATCTTCTTTATCCATTCATCAGTTGATGGACATTTGGGCTCTTTCCATAGTTTGGCTATTGTTGATAGTGTTGCTATAAACATTGGGGTGCATCTCCTTGATCTCCAGATGCACCCTCCTTGAATCTGTATTTTTTATCCTTTGGGTAAATACCTAGTAGTGCAATTGCTGGATTGTAGGTAGTTCTATCTTCTTTTTTTTTTTTTTTTAAGTAGACTCCACACCCAGCATGGAGCCCAATGCAGGGCTTGAACTCATGACCATGATGAGATCAAGATCCAAGACCTGGTCTTAGATCAAGAGTCATATGTTTTACTAACTGAGCCACCCAGGCACCTCTAATTTTAACTTTTTGAGGAACCTCCATACTATTTTCCAGAGTGGCTGCACCCGTTTGCATTCCCACTAACAGTGTAAAAGGGTTCCCATTTCTCCACACCCTTGCCAACACCTATTTTTTCTTTTGTGGTTAATTCCAGCCATTCTGACAGGTGTGAGGTGGTATTTCATTATGGTTTTGATTTGTATTTCCCTGATGATGAGTGATGTTGAGTATCTTTTCATGTGTCTGTTAGCCATCTAGATGTCTTTTTTGGAAAAATGTCTATTCATGTCTTCTCCCCATTTCTTAACTGGATTATTTGCTTTTTAGGTGTTGAGGTTGATAATTTCTTTATAGATTTTGGATACTAACCCTTTATCAGATGCATTGGCAAATACCTTCTCCCATTCCATTGGTTGCCTTATAGTTTTTCTGATTGTTTCCTTCACTGTGCAAAAGCTTTTTATCTTGATGAGGTCCCAGTAGTTCATTTTTGGTTTTGTTTCCCTTGCCTACGGAGATGTGCTGAGCAAGAAGTTGCTGCAGCTGAGGTCAAAGAGGTTTTTGCCTGCTTTCTCCTCTAGGATGTCTTACATTTAGGTCTTTCATCCATGTTGAATTTATTTTTGTGTATGGTGTAAGAAAGTGGTCCGGTTCCATTTTCTGCATGTCGCTGTCCAGTTTTCCCAACGCCATTTGTTGAAGAGACTGTCTTTATTCCACTGGATATTCTTTCCTGTTTTGTCGAAGATTAGTTGACCATATAATTGTGGGTCCATTTCTGGGTTTTCTATTCTTTTCCACTGATCTGTGTATCTGTTTTTGTGCCAGTACCATACTGTCTTCAATGACTATCGCTTTGTAATATAGCTTGAAGTTCAGAATTGTGATACCTCCTCTTTTCTTTTTCAGGATCGCTTTGGCCATTTGTGGTCTTTTGTGGTTCCATACAAATTTTAGGATTGTTTGTTCCAGCTTTGTGAAAAATGCTGGTAGTATTTTTGTAGGATTGCATTAAATGTGTAGGTTGCTTTGGGTACTAGTATAGACATTTTAACAACGTTTGTTCTTCTAATCCATGAGCATGGAATGGTTTTCCATTTCTTTCTGACCTCTTCAGTTTCCTTCATAAGTGTTCCATAGTTTTTAGAGTACAGATCTTTTACCTCTTTGGTTAGGTTTATTTCTAGGTATCTTATGGTTTTTGGTGCAATTGTAAATGGGGTCAATTCCTTGATTTATTTTTCTGCTGCTTCATTATTGGTGCATAGAAATGCAACAGATTTCTGTACATTGATTTTGTATCCTGCAATTTTGCTGAATTCATGTATTCTAGCAATTTTTTGGTAGAATCTTTCAGGTTTTTTACATAGAGTATCATGTCACCTGCAAATAGTGAAAGTTTGACTTCTTTCTTGACGATTTGCATTCCTTTTATTTCTTTTCGTTGTCTCATTGCTGAGGCTAAGACCTACAGTAGTATGTTAAATAGTTATGGTGAGAATGAATATCCCTATCTTGTTCCTGACCGTAGAGGAAAAGCTCTGTTTTTCCCCATCAAGGATGTATATCTTGCTTCTGTTTCTTAAAATAATATTGCCAGTATGTTCACTAATAAATATTTTGTGAGAAAAATGGTTTTACTGCTTTGTCATACCCCAACATAAGCATATCAAAATTTATTTAGCCATTTTCCTATTGTTGGAGTTTTACAGAAATTATAATTTTCCTCTATTTTATAGTTTGATTAGCATCTTTGCATATAAATATTTTCCTGGACTTCTGAATATTTCCCTAAGATTTGTTCTCTAATTTGGAATTACTCGGACAAAGAGTATGACTAGAAATGTTATTCTGATAACAACAAGAAGGAACATCTGGGTGGCTCAGTCGGTTGAGTGTCCAACTCTTGGTTAAGCAACTGACTCTTGATTTTGGCTCTATGCTACAGCACAGAGCTTGCCTGGGATTTTCTCTCTCTCCCTCTCTCTCTCTCTCTCTCTGCCCCTCCCCTGCTCACACATGCACACTCACTCAAAATAAATAAATAAACTTAAAAAAAAAGATTTATCTGTAGCCAATCTATCTCTTTGCCAATTTATCCTCAGCACATTTAGAGCTATTGTCAGTGTAAACTCACTGTGAGTTATGAGTTTAAGGAAACATAATTGCAGGGGAACCTGGGTGGCTCGGTCGGTTGAGCGTCTTCAGCTCAGATCATGATCTCGCAGTTCGTGAGTCCAAGCCCTGCGTTGGGCTCTGTGCTGCCAGCTCAGAGCCTGGAGCTACTTCAGATTCATATTCATTCATTCTCTCTCTCTCTCTCTCTCTCTCTCTCTCTCTCTCTCTCTCTCTCTCTCTCTCTCTCTCTCAAAAATAAATAAATATTAAAGAAATTTAAGGAAACAGAATTGCAGAGAAAGTGCATCAGTCTTATTTCCTCGACCACTTCAGAAAAATGTTCTGCTGAATAGGCAGAAACAGACAATTCTTCACTTGAAGAAGGTACTCCTTAACCCCAGGTGCATTTTAGAATACCCTCTGGACAGTTTGATATGAATCCCCGGGGAAAACATGGGCATTTATATATCTATGTTTGTAATCCCTCAGCTAGTTTCCATGTGTAGTCAGGCTTAGGAACCGCTTCTTAAAAGTGAAAGTTTAGTCAGTGTGTAGTAGACAAATGAATTTTAACTATCAACTTCTTAGAATACCTTTGACCTTTGCTTGTTTAAGATGTAGGTTTGCTTCTGATCATGGCTGTACTTCAGAACTAGGGTTGATGGATAAAATACAGGATGCTTAGTTAAATTTGTATTTCAGATAAATAACCAAGAATTTTTTAGAGAGTGTATGTCCCAAATATTGCAAGCAATATGCTCATTCTAAAAATTACCCCTTTTACAATCTGAAATTCAAATTTAACTTAACTGGATATCCTGTGCTTTTATGTGCTAAACCTGGCTGCACCAATTATGGTTATACTTGAGGATGCATGTGATTTCCCACAGCATTCTCCTTCTCTTGCTGAGGATTGGTATTGGGACCATCTGTTTTATGAAGAGGTTTGAGTTTATAGTCAATTACAGCCTCCGATTCTCTCTGCCTGGGACCAAAAACTGCCTTCATCAGCCTTCTGAAATAACTCCACGAAGACACTGTCATGACACCCCATAAGGTTTTGGTGATTCCTTAGCCTGTCCTAATGTCTGTTGTGGGAAGCTTTTACTTGGTATACAAGAGGGTTTCTAATAGCCATAAAGTATATAATAGCTTCTTTAGACATAGTTGGAGAAAGAAGCTTCTGGCATTTCTGTATGTCAGTGAACAGAACTCTATACTGTGAAGTAAGCTTTTGTTCAGATAGCAGTCATTTGAGCCCCTGTTAGCTATGCATGGGTAAGAGGAGTTGACACCCATTATCATGGAAAAAAGGTACAACACACATGGTGTTTGTGTGTGTGTGTAGAAAATGCTGCGTCTCTTTAGTAGTCAGTCTCAGAGGGGGTAAGCCAATTTGTACAAGTTGCCCAGGGGGTCTCGTGTGTGTAAAGGCACTTAGACCACAAGTTCAGTCTCTCCTGAAACTTGAAGTTAAGGGGAACTGATGAGCTCAATTGGCATGGCCCTGCCCATGGTATTCTGGTAGGAAAGAGCCCCAAAGGATCCAAAGGGAACCCGCTGGAAAGGAAAGGGGGGTTCTGAGTTAGTGGTGCTGAACCACTAAGGAACGAGAAGCCCTGTTGGATTCAGAGTCCCCACCCCCAGCATGATTTGAGGAACAATATCTCAGCACGTGGTAAGACTACAGAAAAAGTGAAGCCTCAGCTCCAGTGTAAGACACCCCTGTAGCTTAGCCGGGAACCTGAGCCAGTAAGGGCATCCCACCAGCAGACCTCGGGAATGAACCTTGCTGGATTGCCTTTCAATAGCGACACCTTGTGGCAGCATCTTACAATGGCAGCAGAAAGTTCAGCTTGTTCTTTATCTGCCTGGTTTGAGGAAGCAGGACCAAAGGAGAGGGATTCTTGAACCATACAGGGGAGGTGGGGGGCTCAGAGGGGAGAGCCTGGGCTTCCTGTGCATAAGGGTAGGTACATGCTTAGGCAGTTATGAGAGGGGGCTCTACTGACTTCACATCTTTGCTCTGTCCTAGCCTGTGAGAAGTTGACAAGTTACTGAATCTCTGCCTCAGCTTCTCTACCTGCACAATGAAGCTGAGAATAGTACCTATCTCCCTAAGGTGGTCGTGGAGACTCAGCGAGTTAATGCACGTTAGAATAGTACCTGGCACGTAGCAGGTGCTCAGTGAATGGTGGAGGCTGATGTCATTGTAAGGAGAGGTAAAAAGGGATGAGACAATATTGCCTGAACGTGAGCCACGGTCATAATGAGCTCAGAGGTAGATGTGGGTACATGTGGTGATTCTCACTTTGCAAATGATGTGACCTGCATTAGGAGAATGCAAGTGACTTGCACAAGAGCACAAGGGCATGATCTGAATGCTAGTCTTCTTTAAAATAAGGTTTTTTTAATGTTTATTTTGGAGAGAGAGAGACAGAGCATGAGTGGGGGAGGGGCAGAGAGAGAGGGAGACACAGAATCCAAAGCAGGCTCCAGGCCCTGAGCTATCAGCAGAGAGCCCTACGTGGGGCTCGAACTCACGAACCGTGAGATCATGACCTGAGCCAAAGTTGGACGGTTAACCAACTGAGCCACCCCAGCGCTTCTGAACGTTAGTCTTCTGATCAGACTTGTGTTTCCTGTCCTTGTGTTGAAATGACCTAATCTACCACCTGCGTCTCTGTGATTCTTCAGCCATGATCAGAGTTGTATCCAAAGCTATTTTCATGGCAAATGAACCTGCGGCCTAAGTGAACCCCACAGGGGAAAAAAAGCCCTATTCACACCACCTCTGATTTCCCCCCTCAAATCCATCATCTCTTTTCCAATATCGGCGCCTCTGCCTTGATCTAACCCTCTTCTCCTGCCCGAACCCCACACTCATCTCCTAGCTGGTTGTCCTCCTCCTGGTCCTTCTCCCCTTCAGTCTCCCGTCCATGCAGCTAGAAGGGTGATCTTTCTAAAACACATCCCCGCTTTGAGGCTTCCAGTATCTCCCTCTCTCCTGTGAGACTGTCCAGCCTGCCTAGCTGTGTACAATCGGACCTCTGTCCCCAAGTGAGCCTCTCTTCCTGCTGTTCTCCCAAGAGCTGGGTTCTCTTTCTCTTCCCGAAGTATTTGGATACTTGCTGTACCACTCACCACGTTTAACTCTCCTTTGCACTCAATCTCTCTGGGAGATTGAATTCATTGAAGGCATTGAAGAGATCATATGTGACCCACTGGTGTCTCCTTGGTGACTAGCAAGGCACCAGGCTAGGAAGCGTTGATACATGGGACAGATCATCCTGGGGCTCATTTAAGATAAGGAAGTCCTTGGACTGAGGGTCAATGCAGCTCGTCATTGCATCATGGGTAGTAAGAAACAAACGGGAAGGGAACAATTGGCCATTACACACTGTACCGATGTGCCAGTTCTCTGTCTCGTAAGAAAGCTAAAATATTGCAGTCTGGCTATCCATAAGAGCTCTCTAATGAACAAGCAAAAGAAAAAAAAATATTATTGCCAGAACTTATTAAGTACTTTGTGTCGGTATCAGCAGGAAATGGTTCAAGTTGGAAAGTTTAGTCAGGTCCCGAATGACAGTCAGAAGCCAGAGTCCTGAGGTACTCTGAAGATTGATACAGGCACGTTGGGGGGGGGTATCTGCAGCCACGTGTCAATTCGCCTGATCGAAGGTGGCACAGAGGTGAGCTTAGGCACTGCCAACCAGACTTCCTGGATTCCATCGTGACTGAGCTGCCAAGCTGTGTGACCTAGGACAACTGCCTTAAGCCTTGCTGTGACAAAATCGACTCTTATGTAAACTGAGGACAGGAGAGCACCCCTCCCTTATAGTGTTATTGTGAGAAGCTAATACCTACTCAGTGCTTAGAACTGTGTCTGGCAAACAGTAAGCACTACACGTGTGTTAGCTCTTATCATTACCGACTCAGGAAGTCCGTCCTCATTTTCTGAAAACAGCACCGTGAAATCGGGTGTTCCAGGAGAGCAGTGTCTTCCTTTCACCCACCCAGCTGCTGCACACCCACACCCCCTCTGTAGTTCTTTTGCACACACCTGTGTAGCTCTGGCTTGGAAAAGAGTCCTCATTGCCTTTCCTCTGTAGAGCTGGTTAACTGTCGCGACCAGCGTGACAAACACCGAGGTCAGGGTCCTGAGGGTAGGGGAATGCAAGAAAAAAGAAGAGAAGAAAGTTTGGGAACAGGAGGGTCCCCTGGGCTGATGGCCCAAGTGACGGCTTTATTGTTGCTGTACACAATCTTTTATAATATAAGACTCTTATGGATCAGGTCATTCTGAGAATAATCAGGTTTCACATAATCGCTGCCAACCAAAACATTTAGTTCTGTGTTTCTTGTGAATTTTCTAGACGGGTCACAACAAGACCTTGTTGATAAGATTGCTAGCAAAACACAATTCCCATGTTTGTTTCTATCTGACTCGGGGTAGAAAAAGGGAGGTAGCATTACTGCCAACACCTGCAGACCACAGGCTTCAGGAATTAACTTTCTCAGCCTTGACAAGGCTTTCGTATGCCCTTGAAAGTGGGGGAATGGGAGGGGGAACCACCGGGTTGGCTAAGTCAACAGGGAACGTTGCTCGACCCGGTCTCAGCCTGGCGCCGGGGCCCGGCCTCCCACATGAACGGGAGGGGGAACCAGCAGGTTGGCTGAGTCGACAGGGAGCCAGCCTTTGCTCGACCCGGTCTCAGCCTGGCACCGGGGCCCGGCCCCCCACAGTTAACAAGCCACCTTTCCTGTCAGAGTAATTGAATCTGAACCATCTGACCAATAGATCTCCTTAATGCATTTGGCCCCAGTGCCCTGTCTCCTGAGGACTAGGTCCCTGGAGTCTGTCCCTGTTTGTCTCCTCTCCTTAGCATTGCACACTTAAAAACAAAAGCTTTCTGAGCTCCTGAGTTATATCTGCCCATTGTTTCTGAAGAATGTGCTGTCTCAGGCTCTTCCATTTCAGGCACTGAAGGTTTCCCCTGATGTATCGCTTACATCACATCATTTGCTTAATGACATATGTATAGAGTGCATTGTCTGGCACGTTTTCTATTAGAGTCTCCTGAGGGCACTAGTTCATGAGCAAAATGTATCCTCTTTTCTCTCTCTCTCTCTATCCCTTGCCTCATCCACCTCTGCTTCTGGTGGTATAATGGACACAGCACTGGCTTTTATGGCAGAGGGGAGCTGGGTTCTAGTTCCCAAATGCCCTCTACTAATTGCGCGAACTTACCTCTTGGGGTCCAGGGTCTTCTGTTAAATGAGATGCGGACTAAGGCCATCGGTAAGGATGCTGCCAGCTCAGGGCTCTTTGATGCTTCAACTCTTCCTGCACTCCTGATTTACAGCTGACCATTCATAAACCCCTTTAGGGGAGTGGCAGGGGGAGCCCCCATCTGCTTCAGTTGGGGGAGGATCAAGCAGGGTGCCAGGATGTATATTGCACCATAGGGATATGATGCCAGATTGTGCAGCCTGTGTATCCTACCTCCCAATATGGGCTATACTGAGACAGGGGATCCAAGTGTTCCTAATGGGATAGGTAATGATGACTCTTTGGGTGTCCAATTTGAGATCTGGAGATCTTGTCCAGTTGCCACTTAACCAGCCTTTCATTAAGATGCTGGCAGCTCCTAAGGGGCTGAGACTGGCCTCTTGCTTCTCTTGCACCCGTGACACCCAGCACAGGGCTGGGTGCCCTAGAAATACTCACTAAATAATTTTGAATAATGACAATAAGTCAATGGTAGGATGTGGCTGCTGAGAAACCTAATGTCATCTCAGGCTGCATTAATAGAAGCACGTTAACTAGAATAAGGGAGGTGATATTGATAGCCTCACTGTTGCACGCTGTAGGAGACCTTATCTGTAGAACTGTTTCATTTTCATTTCATTACCCAGGAAAACTCCATGAGAGTTGGGACAGTGTTTGCCTCTTTTGCTACTGTATTGCCAATAAACGCATTGAACTGGTCAGATACCAAGCTTGCAAAAACATGTTGTCTGCCTGACTGGGAGCTTGTTCTCCTTCAAGATTACAAGGAGGGTTATCAGCATACCTTGTGAAGAGCCGCAGAAGTACCTGGGGGTTATTTGAACCAACCCAGGGAAGCCTGAGAGTCTTCCCCAAATATTTAATGGTACACATCTGTGTTTTTTCCTGCCTCACTAACATCCATTCCCCTTTCAGTCATAACATTCTGATTTTGTTTTGGAACTCCCACTGAGCACAGCCCTGTGGGACTTGCTGAATACAGCTTTGGAGGGACTGCTTCTCAAGGTGCCCCAGGATCCCCAGCTTAGAGAGGCACACAACCCAAGTGTGTGGCCAAGCCAAGGGCTGGCTCTCAAAGGATGGTCCCCACACCAGCAACACCAGCATTGCCTCAAAACCTGTCAGAGATGCAAAACTCCAGACACCTAACTCAGAGTCAGAATCTCTGGGTGTGGGGCCCAATACTCTATATTTTAGTAACCCCTGCAGGTGATTCTTAGGCCAGAGTGGGTCCCATCGTTATCTGAGGGTTTGCTGATTCCTCCAAAACATTGAAGACAACCGACACCTGATTGCCTTCTGGGGGTGGAGGGGGGGCAGTTAAGAAGGCCCAAGGGGGTGACCCTCAGGAGACTGCCCAGAGATTCTTGCTCCAAAGGTCCCTGGGGTCTGTCCTATCAGGGACCCAGGTCTTCAGCTTTTCTTCAGTTATATAGGCTTCCCATCTTCCTCAAATTCTTTTTTTCAATTCAATTACATTAAAGTTTATTTAATTAAATAATTAAATCTAAAATTAAATAAAAACATTAAATAAAATTTAATTAAAGTTTATTTTGAGAGAGAGAGAGAGAGAGCACATGCATGAGTGGGGGAGGGGCAGAGAGGGAGGGACAGGGAGAGAATCCCAAGCAGGCTCCACACTGTCAGCATGGAGCCCCATGTGGGGCTTGAACCCTCGAACCATGAGATCATGACCTGAGCCTAAGTTGGATGTCTAACCATCTGAGCCACCCAGGCACCCCTCTTCCTCAAATTCTTTAAATTTTTTAAAGAATTTTTTCTGGGGTGCCTGGGTGGCTCAGTCAGTTGTGCATCTGACTTTGGCTCAGGTCATGATCTCAAGGTTTGTGGGTTTGAGCCCCACATCGGGTTCTCTGCTGTCAGCACAGAGCCCACTTTGGATCCCTCGTCCGCACCCCCCCCCCCTTTCAAACTAAATACAAATTAAAGAAAAAAAAAAGAAAAAAAATGTCTTCAGTTAGCTAGAGTCAATTTCTGTTTCTTAGAATCAAAGAGCCCACCAACACTGGATGGGAAGGATTTGGTCAGATGACCTGTAAGGTCTCTTCCAGCCTGCACACTGTGAACGAGGCTCAGTACGTGACGGGTGGATGGATGGATGGATGGATGGAATGAAACCAGATCTCCTTGTGTTTGAGCTCTGAGAGAAAGTAAAATTGAGCAGGGGAGAAAAAGAAGGTGAGGAATATGGCCAGATTCTGACTCCAGGATTACTGGAGTTCTGGCTGGATTAGAATGAGCACCAGGAAACTTGTCTCCAGGGAGAGTTTCCTGGTTGACTTGTAACCTCCCTAGGCCCCATTTTTTTCTCTCTAAAGGAAGGATTATTCTGTGCTCTTAGCTCATCCCCCCTCTGTAGCTAAATTAAAATGCACGCGTGACTAACAGCAGCCTTGGGGTGCCCCGCATGGGGTGCTGCCTGTTGGGTTGTGTGCATTTAGATGAACAAGGCTTAATCTTGGTTCCTTGGGCCAGATGCTTCTGCATAGACCCTGCTGACGCACCACCAGCTCTGCCTTCCTGAGGGCTGGGCTGGGGGTCAGCTCCCAGCTAATACCATCTGCCTTCCCAGAAGCACCCTGCTAAGATGGTGCAGTGGAGTAGGGGGCAGGGGGGCAGGCATTTCGGGAGAGCATGCAGGGGTTCTGAAGGACGGGGATTGTTTTGTAGCCAGTATGAAGATGTATGGGAAGGGAGCCCTTTCTAAGGAGAAATTGGTATAGATGAATGTCTACACGTGGAATTCAGAGGGCTGTGAAACTCACATGCATTTGGAACAGGAAATGTTCAGAAGTGCCAGCTCATGTTGTTTTTAGGCTGTTTTGGGACAGCCTGGGGACAGGAGAACCAAGCTCAGGAGCCGCACAGTGCGAAGGCTGTGACAGGCTGGGCCAGTAGCCCTCTCTAGCTCTGTGCCCCTCGTAGCTCTTCTGCCTCTCTTGGCTCCTCTTTGCCTCTCGGCCAGTCTTCCTGGTCCCCCCGTCTTCTGCTTTCAGCTTCTTGTTTCTCCATGTCGCCTTCTACGCAAGAACCCGTGTGGGTTGCAAGTGACTGACACCAACTCATCAACAACTTGGGGACCCAGGGGGGCTTTATTGGCTTGTGGAATCAAATCCTGAATTTGAACGACCAGATCTTTGAAGGGAAGGGGTGCTGCTGGACTCCAGAAACGACCGGAACCAGGGCTCGAATCGGCTGGCAGAGTCACCACTTTGCTTCTCCCCATGTGATGGTTTCGTGGTGTCTCACCACACAGGAGCTTCTGGCACACGTGGGAAACATGGCTACCGACAGAGCCCTCACTGCTGTTCACAGTTCCTACCACCAGAGAGGGGCTGGCTTTTACTTTCTGGGTTCCAGGTTGAATTAAAGAGAACACTCACGTGACTAAAACTCTCAGCTCAGAATCATGACTGCCCTGGCTTGGCTGATGACTGCCTGTGCGACCTTGCAAAAGTGACTTTACCTCTTTGAACCTAGTTTTCTCATCTGAACAATGGGGATGAAGGCAGTGCCCAGACCAGAGAGGCAGCTTTTGTCTAGCAGTTGAGAGGAGGGGTTGTGGGGCCCGGCGGCCCTGCTGCAGCCTCAGGTTTGCTACGTAGAAGCAGTGTGACCTTGGGTGTCCCGGCCTCCTCACCTCTAGAATAGGGGTAATAATAGCACCTGCCTGCAGGGGAGTGTTGCAAAGAGTAAATGAGATTGTGAATGCATCTCCCAAGCAATCAGCGCCAGCATTTATTCCCTGCTCTCTCCACAGCTTGTGATGTCATTTCTACAGGGTCTCTGCCTGGCTGCAGCATCGATAAAATAGACGGTGAGCTGCGGGCCATTCCCTCCTCAGCTGGTGGCCACTCTGCTCCTTCTGCTTAAGAATGCGAGTAGGAACCAAGAGGGATGTTCTTGTAGGAATGAACTTGAATCTGTTTTAATTTGTGTGTTTTTTTTTTTTAAATAAGCATTCTCAAGCCTTGGTTCCCTGTTATTAATGGATTGCTTTTAAGAATAGATTCTATTCTGAGCACTGTATCAAGTGCTCTGCATCCCGTATTTAATGTGATTGTTCCATCAACACAGCACGGCAAGTGTTCGTAACCCTCTTTCGCAGATTAAGGAAATGTGCCCCCGAGAAGAACAATGATTCACTAGGGATCGCACACCTGGTGAACGGAGGCGGAAGCGTGGGTATTTAAACCCCAGCTCGCCTGGCCCCAAAGCCCACACACTTGGCGCCTGTCTTCGAGGTATCTTCTGCTGGAGGCTGAGCCTGGGTTGGGCTTGCGGATCCTGGAGATCTCAGCCAAGCCTTCCCGTGTGTGTCTCTCTCTTCCCCCTGAGTCAGGCGGGCCTGTTTGCCTGTAAGCTTCTCCTCTGCCGGCTGGTGTTTCGGCTTGTTCACCGTTGTGCTCCTTTGGCGGGACGTGTTTCACCCAGTTGTGTGGTGGACGTTGTGCCTGAACATCACAGCCAGCACTCTGGAAAAATCCCCGCGACTCTGGAGATGTGTGGGGAGAGGGATGGAAAGGAGCGCATCAGTCCCGCTCCCCACCAGGCGGTGGCGCCAGTTTGCAGGCCGGGCCAGGCTCCCTGAGTGGCTGTGGCTGGGCAACTGACCATGCAGCCTCAGGCCTCCTCAGGACCTCCACCTGGAGAAGCACCAGTTACTGGCCGTTACCTGTAGAGCCTGTGGGAAGGAGAGGCCACAGCCAGGAGTGTGGCCATTCATGAGTCCTGCCCTGAGGTGACCTGAGGGCTCAGGGGTCCTGCTTTCCCAGGGACAGCAGGATGGCCACGTGGCCCCCGCCCTGCAGGACTCACAGAGCTGGGCCAGCCTGGGCTGGGCATCCGGGCTTCTCTGAGCCCGAGATGCCCTGAGCACCGCCTGCACCCTGAATGTGGTAGAAATAATAGCTGAGGCCTATCACAGCCTGGGGCTGGGGATGTGTGGGGTGGGGAGAGGGCCTTGAACCTGGCCACCCAATCACATAGGGCCTCAAACTTCCACTTGGGACATCACCTCCAAATTAGGGTAGGTGTGTGGTGAGGGAGGTCCCCTGACAGGGTACCCAACCCAAGGCCAAAACAGCTCCAGTTGTTAAATGTGAACATTTAAGAAGGACCATCATTTTTGCAAGCCAGAAATGCAAGCCATTTTGCATTTCTTCATTTTTGTACATGCCGGGGCTCTCAGATGAAAGAAGAGGTCTGCCAACCCCCCACCCCCGTCCCCCATCCCCCATCCCCCATCCCCGTGTCTCAGAGCCCAGTTCCACAAAAGGAAACTGGAGGCCTTGGGCCCTGGCCAGATTGGTCTGGGACGGCAGCTTCTCCCCTTGCCTGCAAACTGTCAGGGGCAAGCAGAGTGACTTCAAGCTTCTCTGTTGCTCTACTGCTTAAAAAATAAAATGTACAACCGTCCTCAGAGATGCGGGGCATCTGGGAGCCACCTAACTTAGGCTACTATTCATTCACTCACTCATTCATTCATTCACTGAGGATTGACCAGGTTCCACCATGGGCCAGGGCCCCTAGCAGGCTGCCAAAGGCAGGGTCAAGAGACCCCGCAGACACAGCCCACTGCCTCAGTGAGATCTGAGGTTTAGTTCAGGGAAACAATTAAAGAGGCAGTTGCTAAACTGTGAGAAGTGGACATGGAAGATCAAGGAGAACTTCCTGGAGGAAGAGGAGGCCCCTAAGCAAAGGCCTAAAGGTGAGGGGAATTAGGAGCTTGAGAAGTGAGGACTGGAGTTGGACACTGGGTCTCAAAAACTCATTGTTTTTCAGGAGGAGGGCCTGGCTCTATCGCCTCCCTTCCTGGCCACTCCCACTGCAGGCACCCATGACCCGGTGAGGCAGGAAGTCTTTCTATCTGTCCACATGAACTACAGTGTCCTCCGCAGAGGATTAAAAATCTGTTGAGAGCTATCAGCCTTCTCCACGGGAAAAATATATCTGTGTGAGTCTGCTCCCATTATGCCCACAACTGCAGGGCTTCGTGGGTGTGCAGAGGGGCCCGGGGTGAGAGTCCACGGGTTAGAGGCAGAAGAGGGGCGCCATGCACCCTTTTGGGAAGTGTCTCCCTTCCCGAGCCACAGCCCCCCAGCTGCTCCTGTCCTTCTGACTCTGAGAGGCCCTCCTGCTGACTTTGAACAAGGTGGGGAAGGCCTGGAAGGGTGGGTTCTGCCCTGACTTCTCTCCTTGCTCCCCCCTTGTCTGGCTCTGCTGGGGTGGGCCTACTCCTCTCCACGATGCACTTGTGTTGTTGCTGGGGACCGACAAGCCCCATCTTTGGCCCACAATAAGCACCCACAGTGAAACACCACTTGCAAAATGCAGTGACCCCCATGGGGCATGGCCCTGCCAGCTTTCTCGAGCGCCGTGGCGTGAGCTGTGCCTGGGTGGGTCAGCATCCCTGCCTTCTTCATTCAGAGACTCCGATGGCCTCTCTGTCAAGAGCAAGTGGCAGGACGGGTTCCCAGCACTCACATCTCCTGGGCTTTCTCTCTCTGTTGGGCTGTTTGGAGGCCTGGCAGTTCATCTTGGCAGAGTGCTGAGGATGACAGTGGGTCTTCTTAGTTGTTGTTGTTTATTTTTATTTATTGTGAGAGACAGAGCATGAGTGAGGGAGGGGCAGAGAGAGAGGGAGGGAGAGAATCCCACACAGACTTCACGACGTGGGGCTTGAGAAATGAACCGTGAGATCATGACCTGAGCTGCGATCGAGAATTGGATGGGTGCTTAACCGACTGAGCCACCCAGGTGCCTCAAAGTGGGTCTTAATAGTAGAGAGTCACAGTCGTCACTGCCAGGCCAGCGCCACATCCTCTCAGGGTCCGTGTCCCACCCCAGAGGACGGTGGGAGGCAGCACCTTGGAGTCTGGGGTGCCGGCCTCGCTGTGCTGTTACTAACTGCAGGGTTTGGGGAAAGTCCTTCAGAGGACCATGTGAACCTACTTAGCTCTTGTATAACAAGGTGCTAACACACACCGTGACTTGGAGCTGGTATGAAGATAGGAGATGGGAAGCAATAACAGCAGTAAGGATAGCGAGTCCTTGTCAGTGTGTTCCATGCCAGCTTCTGTGGTCAGGGCTTCCCATATGTGAACCGGGTGCAGGATATGTGTGTGCTTTGTGAGCTGCCTATGTATGGCAGAGTACGCAGGCATGGGGGGTGATAACTGTCCTGGGCTCCTCCAACCCGGGTGAGCCACACAGCCATCCCAAGCCTCATGTGCGAATCTGGATGAGCCCGTGTCCCTTCTGGTCCTCTGTGCTTTGTCAGTGATTAGGTGGGGCCAGATGAGCCTAAGGGTCCATCCAGTGAAGCAGCCTGTGGAGATGCCGAGGGCAGAGGATACAGGAGAGCCAGGAGCTGGTTGGAGATGATGGGGGAAGACAGGAACCCGATGGACCAAGATCTGACTTCCTGAGGGGCCCAAATCCCACAGATCCTCCTTGTCAATGCTTCTTAGCCCCACGGAGAGTGTGGTCCTTAGTGGTGAAGGGGCTTTTGCAAATGAGCACACTCTCCTCCAGTTGGTGGTGGGGACACTGCCTTTGGGAGTCAGCCACAGGGAGCAGAGGCAGTGAAGGTAGACGGCAGCCCCAGACTCTGTGAAAGCTCCGGAAAATCTCTTGATCCAATTGGGAAAGCCTTTGTAAGCAGTTCGTCTGCCCAGACCTAGGTCTGGTGACCATTTCCTCAGTGTTGGCAATGGTGTTATTAATGTTCACAAAATGCCCATGTGATCTTCCCTATCCACAATTTGCATTTTACTTCTCTACAATATTTCCCATCTCCTGTCCATGCCCCTGACCCAAGATGAGTAGAAATAAGGGCCACCATTTAATAAGCACTCTCTACGTGCCAGGCACTGTTTTAAGTGCTGTATGTGTATTGTTGTATGTGATTCTCCCTGAAGAGCTCTGTAAGGCTGTGTGGTTAGTGTCATTTCTCTTTATAAATGAGGAATCTGCAACACAGAGAGTTTAAGTAGCTTCTGTGAGGTCACACTTAGGGAGTGGCAGAGCCCAGAGGCAGAAACCAGGGCTGTTGGATTCCACGGATCTTTGTTCTACAATGTAAGGAGAGATTTTTGTTTTTCGTTTCTTTATTGTTCCTCGTATTGATCTGATGCGGCCAGTGTTGTTCGCCAACTTCAGGTTGACGGTGATGTCCTCCCCAGGAGACTGGCAGCTCACATTCTGTTCCTTCTGCTCCTGCCCTTCCACCTAATGAAACTTGGGAATGTCGCCTGGAGAGCCAATGGCATGCGAACTGCTTGTGGCGTCCACCTTTTGCCCAGGGCCAGTGCCTTCTGATAACAGCAGGACTTAGCCCACCCCGCACCTGACATCAAATCAGACAGTGGGATGAAAGAAAGAGACTGAGGACAACAGGCCGAGATGGAAATGTTTCTTCCTGTTGGCATTTTTTTTTCCTCGGTGGTGGGGGAGGACCAGTGGGAGGAGAAGGAGTAATTCCTTGTAGCATCAGACCAGTTTAGTGGGCTCGTTTGCCTCTTCCCCGGACCCACAGTGATTGTCCTGTTCCTGGTCAGACAAGAGGGAGGTCCGAGGACACCCAGAGAGCAGGTGTTCCCAATGCCGTGGAGACATAACGTTTGGGGATTCCCTCCTGTCTTGCCTAGGACTCACCCTCCGTGTCTTTCAGGAAAGGAGTGGTAGCCTGGTCACAATGAAGAGTAAGTGACTGTCGATGCTTAATAGCTCACCACTCCCCAGAGGTGCTGAGGGGTGAGATGGGAATTGAGGGAATGTCATATGTCAGTGAGTGGCCTGGGGGAGGGGTACCCAGAGGCTGGCCGCCGCTGCTGCTGTTCTCAAAATGGATTTTTTAGCTTTTTAGTTTAACTTACAAATGTCTACCTTCAGGCTCATATCAGTGGACTCTCAGCAGACTCCCACCCAATTTCCTTGATCACTGGGATCCCTGTGCCCTGGAAATACCTCCTTGCTTCCTTCAGGAGTCTCTCCATTCACAAGCAGGATCCCCATCCAGATCCCCATTGTTGAGGGCTCAGTTCTGAGGGCCACCCACTTTGAGATCCCATGTCTGATGGGGATGGACGAGGGTGACTTGGGGAGACCGTGGCCACTGCCCTCTTTGATGTCAGCCCCAGAGTCTGGTTGCGGCCCTACTATGACACCTATAGTGGAGACAAGCCCGCTGGGTGCTCAGAACACCTGCCGGGCTGCCTGCACGGGTGGTGTGGTCCAGCAGAAAGCTCGCTGAGCTTAGAGTAGGGACCCCCGGGTGTGCGTCCCATCCCTGTCTGTCACTTTTCCACCCTGTGACCTTGAGCACATCATTTTACATTTGTGGCCATTTCCTCATCTCCTGTAACTCTGGACCACTGGGAGAGGATCAAATGATATAGATACAAGTAAAAGCACTTTTTATTGCTTTGAGAGGGAGGGGGAGGGACAGCGTAAGCAAGCAAGGGGAAGAGAGAGAGGGAGAGAGAAGTGGGGCTCACCTGGAGTGGGGCTCGAGCTCACCTGCTGCGGGACATGAACTCAAACTCACCACCATGACCTGAGCGAAAGTCAGATGCTTAACCGACTGAGCCACCCAGGCGCCCCGAGTAAAAGTACTTTTAAACGGAATAGAGATTGTGTCTGCTGGGCTGATGTCAGCGAACAGGTAAAAGAGGGCAAACCCCCACCTGGCTGAAGCAGTAAAGGATGTGTACTGGTTCCTGTAACCAGGCAGGCACTGGCACCCGGGTTTTCCTGTGCTTCTCTTAGCTCCACCCTCCTCCCGCATGGTTTCTTCTGAGGCTTGGCTCAGGTGGCTGCAGGATGCACATGTTCTCACTACAACCACAGTAGAAGATTCTTGAGGAGGGAAATTTCCCCCGAGTCATTCGCCAAACCTGCTGCTGTATCTCACAGGTCTGAATGGGGCCAGGTAACCATGATGGTCTCTGAGGGGGCTCCAGTAAAGGACACTCGTGTCTCTGAGTTATAAAAAAATGTGATACATGAAACAAAAGAGGAAAATAGTACCTTTACCTTATTACTGTTGGAGACTGTTACTTAGGGCGAGAACACAGTGAGCCTTCTTCCAGAACCCCTCAGTTAGGACAGCCTGCTCATCCAGTTGGGGTCTCCCCGTGTGGGAAACCTGCCAGGTGAGTAAGCCTCCTGCTACGGAGAAGTGGAGGTGACTGTGTGCTCTCTGCACACACACTTCCTGAGGCTCTCTTCGATGGGAAGAAAAGCTGAGCTGGGCTGAACATGGCCAGTTTACTCTTCCCTGGTTTTCACTTAGAGGGATTGCTGCGCCTCTGTGAGTAAAGGGGTAGAGAGAGGTCAGAAACCACATTAATGGATTTTCTAAGGGAAGGAAACATTAGGAGAGGGGAAGACACATTCCCCTCCCCCTTGCCCCTCAAGTCTCCTTTCCAGAACCATCCATGTGGCCAAGAGAATATCATGCACTAATTAGCTTAGCCCTGGTTTAACTGAACTAATCAGTATGGCCAGGGGTGTGGGGCTTGGAGTCACACGAAATGGTTTGAAAGAATATGAAACACAGGGGCGCCCGGGTGGCTCAGTCGGTTAAGCGTCCGACTTCAGCTCAGGTCATGATCTCACAGTCTGTGAGTTCAAGTCCCGCATCAGGCTCTGTGCTGACGGCTCAGAACCTGGAGCCTCCTCCGGATTCTGTGTCTCCCTCTCTCTCTGCCCTTCCCCCACTCATGCTCTGTCTCCCTCTCTCTCTCAAAAATAAATAAACATTAAAAAAAATTATGAAACACAGCCAGTGTGAAGCTATAGCCGAGGTGACGTCTCCTCTCCCCTCTATTCTGTGGGTACCGGACAATAGGAATCTGATACAAGAGGTATTGAGAAGATCATGTTCGGTTCAGTAATACATAAAATAGTAACTTAATAACTATGATTTGTTTAGTGTTTATTACAGCCAAGCACAATGACAAGCTGGTTTAATCTTGAAAATCAAATAAACGAGATTTCCACTTCTGGCCGTGATAGAATAATTATACCAGAGTAACCCTCCTTCTATAAATAACTACAAAACTAGAAAAAATATATGAAAATAAGAGTTTTCAGACATTGGACAATAGACAGTGGAGCCCTGTGATCACCCTGGCTTTCTGCCTGGAGGCACTTAGCAGAACCCAGCACAAGGAAGGTTTCCAAGGGAGCTCAGCAGTCTCACTGAGCTGGGCACACAGAGTCTTGAGTACAGGGAGGCTGAGGCATCTGGAACTTGTGGGGCAGAATATTGGAGAGGAGAAGGCTCCAGAAATCTCCTGAAGGATCCCCATGCAGTGGTGAAAATGTCCTGGAGTTAGATGGTGGGGATAGTTACACGATCTTGTGAATATATTAGAAACCAGTGCTTTAAAAGGGTGGCTTTTATGGTACGTGAATTGCATCTCAATAAAGAAAAAGTGGGGGTAGGGGTGCCTGGGTGGCTCAGTCGGTTGGGCATCCAACTCTTGGTTTTGGCTCAGGTGCCGAGCTCATGGTTTCACGGGTTTGAGGCCTGCATTGGGCTCTGCGCTGGCAGCTCCGAACCTGCTTGGGATTCTCTCTTTCCCTCTATCTCTGCCCCTCCCCCACTTGCATGGTCTCTGTCTCTCTAAAAATAAATAAATAAACTTAAAAAGAAATTTTTAAAAAGTTGGCGGCAAAGAGGATCCCCTTAAGTTTTTGGCTGAATATTAAGCTGCACATATGTAGGGTGATATCCCAGAGGGCCAGACAAAAAAACAAATACTGGGGAATGAACAACAAGCAAGGACCTACCCAAGCACATAAAATATTGGAAGACTTTTGAGTTCTGACTGACCAGAATAGAGAAGTCTTCATGAACACAGGGAGCTCAAGGGTTAAACCATCCCTAAAACAAAGGCCATCCTAGATGTACTTTGACAAAGCTTTAAAAAAAAAAAATTGCTTTGGGGGTGCCTGGGTGGCTCAGTCGGTTAAGCGTCTGACTTCAGCTCAGGTCACGATCTCACAGTCCGTGAGTTCGAGCCCCGCGTCGGGCTCTGGGCCGATGGCTCAGAGCCTGGAGCCTGCTTCCGATCTGTGTCTCCCTCTCTCTCTGCCCCTCCCCCGTTCATGCTCTGTCTCTCTCTGTCTCAAAAATAAACATTAAAAAAAAAAATTGCTTTGACAGTGGCGAGCAGATCCACAAGTAACTGTCAGAACACAACAACATTTTTAAAGGAAGACAACAAATTCTAAACATACCAATCATATTGTCCAGCATCTAATAAATTTTTTTAATCAAAAAGAAAAAAACATGGTTGATAGAAACAGACCTAGGAATGGCCAAGATGATAGGTAGAAATAGCAGGTCAGAACTGCAAATAGCTTTTATTTGAAGAGTTACTGACTGAAAGTTCTGCAAATAGGATGAAAAATATATACAGATAGGAAAATTTCAACAAAATGACAAGCAGAATAGACACAAAACCATACCAGGCACACCAGAGAATGGCTGAAAACTAATGATAGAGAAAAAAAAAATCTTAAAAGCAGCCAGAGGAAAAGAAATTGCATATAGTGGAATGAAAATCAGGATGGCTATGACTTCTCATGAGAAACAACTAAAGCCAGAGATAATGGAAAAACCTAACCAATCTTCTTTCTGTAGACAAGGGAATTGTGGCTCACAGAGATGAAGATATGTACCTAAGTCATACTGGAGAATGGAATTTAAACTCTGGTCTTTTGACTCTGAAGTCTGATTTTTTTTCTTTTTCCCAGTTTGCCCCTTTTTAACTTATGAGAATTTCAGCAAAGTTTTTGTAAGAATTACCAGGTTGATTGTCAAAAATCAATATACTAAAGTGCCGAGAAGTAGGTAAAAATAACCTGAAGCTCCCCCACCCAGGATAAATCATTCATACACTGGTAAATATCTCCTAGTCATAACAATGCAAAGGTACACATGCATGTGTATAATGTAGCGGTCATGGATCACACTCTGTGTAACTAAGACCGCTAATCGCCTGCCATATATATATATTCTCATCTTCTCCCTTGGTAATAGGGCTCTGGGCAACATGCCCGGTTTTCCAGGCTCCCTGGCTAAGAGGAGTGGCCAGGTGATGTGGTGTGGTTGGTCTTCTGGGAAAGTTATTGTGGCCCCTTTCCAGGATTCCCAGATGATGGGAATGATGGCCGAAGCTCCAGTAGTCATATTGTGGCCTTGAGGGTAGATGCCACCTTCTAAGCATGGCAGAACAGAAGGACTGAAGGATCCATAGCCTCTGATGATTTCGAGGAACTGTCACACCAGCTTGGACTGTGTGTCCCTAGCTTCTTTTATGTAAGAGAATAAGCCATTAGTTTCTTTAAACCATTGGGCTTAGAGAACCATGTACCCCTGTGTAGATTTTTAAGTTGACATCTAAAATTTCTTTAAAGGTTTAAATAGTTGCAAAGAATGAACTCTGACTTATTGAAACTGTTAACATTCTAAAACTGTCATATCACTTTAAAATGTATTTAAAGAAATAAAAACTTCATGGTAATCTAATACCATCATTTAAAAAAATACATGAATAAATGTGATAGAGGTACACAATGGAATATTACACAGATACCAAATGATTCCACTTATGAGTGGACAAAAACAAACAAACAAACAAACACATAAATAAACAAAGATCAGAATCAGACCTATAAATACAGAGAACAAATTGATGGTTGCCAGAAGGAAGGGGGATGAAGGTGGGGCCAAATGGGTGAAGGGGAGTCAGAGATACAGGCTTCCAGTTATGAAATAAATAAGTGACAGGAATAAAAGTCACAGCATAAGCAATATGGTCAATGACATTGTAATAGTGATGTAACAGGACAGGTGGTAGCTATACTTGTGGTAAGCATAATGTTTAACCTTGTTAAATTACTAACATAACTTTGCATGTCAACTATAATCAAATAAAAAATTCCATAAACAAATATTTAACAGTCAAATTTAGCTCATTCATTTTTTTTTCTTGAACTCTTATTTCCATTCTGTGTCTCTTACAGACTTTCATCCTAACATGTTTGTTTTTTTAATGTTTATTTATTTTGGAGACAGAGAGCATGAATGGGGGAGGGTCAGAGAGAGGGAGACATAGAATCTGAAGCAGGCTCCAGGCTCTGAGCTGTCAGCACAGAGCCCGACGAGGGGCTCGAACTCACGGACTGTGAGATCATGACCTGAACCGAAGTCAGACGCTTAACCGACTGAGCCACCCAGGCGCCCCCATCCTAACATGTTTTTTATGCACGTGTTTTTTTATGCTTGAAAGTCTTTTATAGATTACTTTGTCTTTTTTTAAAAATTTATTTATTTTGAGACAGAGAGCACTAGCAGGGGAGGAGCAGAGAGAGAGAGAGAGAGAGAGGGTAAGAGAGAGGATCCCAAGCAGGCTCTGTGCTGGCAACTTGAACTTGGAGCTTGAACTCACAAACTGTAAGATCATGACCTGAACTGAAATTAAGAGTAGGGCACTTAACTGACTGAGCCACCCAGGCTTTTTTTTTTTCTTTTTTCTTTTAAAAAAATGTTTTTTAATGTTTATTTATTTTTGAGATAGAGATAGAGCGTGAGCAGTGGAGGGGCAGAGAGAGAGGGAGACACAGAATCCAAAACAGGCTCTAGGCTCTGAGCTGTCAGCACAGAGCCTGACGCGGGGCTCGAACCCATGAACTGTGAGATCATGACCTGAGCCAAAGTTGGGTGCTTAACCGACTGAGCCACCCAGGCGCCCCCCCCCCTTTTTTTTCAATGTTTATTTTTGAGAGAGAGCACACATGTGAGTTGGGGGAGGAGCAGAAAGAGAGGAGACAGAATCCCAAGCAGGCTCTACACTGTTATCATGGAGCCAAATGCGGGGCTCAATCCCATGTACCATGAGATCATGATCTGAGCTGAAGTCAGGAGTCAGGTGCTTAACCGACTGGGCCACCCAGGTGCCCCAGATTACTTTATCTTGTGTCTCTGCAATAAGATCTCACACACACACTAAAATTGTGTAACCATGTATTTCTAGAGATTGAAAATTTGACCTGGATTGAGCTATGTTGCAATCTTAATGAATATACAACTAGACAAAACAATATAAATTAAATTTTTTTATAAATAATAAACATATAACTAAAGAATTGTAAATCTATTTCTTAATAACATGAATTGAGCATTTAAAAATTAATTGGTTCATTTATCTATGGTTGAGTATCATTTATCTATGGGTGGGTATTATTATTAGCTAATTTCTCTTCCTACTGATGGTTTTTGTAGCGTTAGACACTAGGAAACCTTGTTCACATAAGTAAATAAAAATGGAGCAGGTTTTATTATCACACTGTCATATAATTCTTTGAACTTTTTATGAGTTATATGCTAAAAATCACAATGATATACTATCAAAAACCATTTTTAACATTCTATAAGCTAATAGTTTGACTAAGCCCTTCTTTAGTTTTGTTGAGAGCAAAGAATTAGAAACCATTGATTTGCAAAGGATAGAGTAATTCACATTCTTAATTTCTGGGAAGTATATTATGAAGGCTTTGTACCAAGTCCTATGGAATGACTATTAATTGAGAGGTAATCCATTAACTCTCATTCCTTTCCAGAGCAACATTTGTGTAAATTGACAGTCACAAAAAGAGTTGGGAAAAATCCAAATGTAAATTTCAATTTGCCCTTATCAACACAGTATTTTTGATGAAATGCTTTTGTTTTAGTGCAAGCTTTAAACATATTTTCATCCAAACTTTGGAAAATGTCCACTAAATATCTGAGATGGCAAAGCTAGTTCTTATTGCCAAATCAGTTAGCCAAGTTTAAGTTTATTTACTTTGAAATATGACACGCATGCAGAAAAGTCTACTAAGCAAAACTTTATGGGTCAATAAATCATAAAAAAGAAAATGCATGTAATTATCACTATTTGACAGCATCTTCCAAGGCTTGCCACGTTCCTTTTCCCACTGACATCTCCCTCTTTTTCCTCATAGAGGATAATGGGGCATCTAGCTGGCTCAGTCCGTAGAGCATGTGACTCTTGATCTCGGGGTTGTGAGCTCAAGCCCCATAATTAGGCATAGAGGTTACTTTAAAAATACTATCGGGGCACCTGGGTGGCTCAGTCGGTTGAGCATCTGGCTTCGGCTCAGGTCATGATCTCGCAGTCTGTGAGTTTGAGCACCACATCAGGCTCTGTGCTGACAGCTCAGAGCTTGGAGCCTGTTTCAGATTCTGTGTCTCCCTATCTCTCTCTCTGCTCCTCCCCCGCTCGTGCTCGCTCGCTCGCTCTCTCTCTCTCTCTCTGTCTCTCTCTCTCTCAAAAATAAATAAATAAATAAATAAATAAATGAATGAATGAATGAATGAATGATAAAAAATACTATCTCTGCCTTTCTCCTAGAGGATACCACTGTCCCGACTTTTATGGTAGCTATACTTTTCTTTATAATTTTGCCATATGTATACTCATTCCTAAACAGTGCAGTTTTGCCTAAGTTTGAATTTTTATAAATAGAATCTTACTGTGTGTGTTTTTTTGAAATGTGTATCTTAACACTGAGAAATTCACTCATATACTTGTATGTAGCAGTAATGTGCTTCAATTTCATTTCGTTATAGTTGACCACTGTGCGAAATTACCACAATACGTTTATCCATCTTGTTGTTAATAGACATTTGAGTAATTTCCAGTTTGGGACTATAAGAATCACGTTGCTATGGATATGTGTTTTGTTCCATGTAGAAGTAGAATCGCTGAATTCTAGTGTAAGCCGATCTTCAGTCACAGTACGTGGTGCCAAGCTGTTTTCCAAAGTGATCATACCAAAATTACACTACTCTCTATAGGAGAGCTCCCATTGCTTCCCAGCCTCACCCACCCTTGGATTCATCAGTTCAAACAGTGTGCATTGGTACATTTTTGTAACTCCCATATATTTGTTAGCCTTTGTACGTTTGTACTTCCTGGTACACTCTGGTGGACATATAGCACTATCTCACTGTGATTTTAATTTGAATTTCTCTGATAATAAATGGGGCTAGGTTCCTCCTGTGAATTGTTTGTTCAAGACTCTTGGCATTTTTCTCTTGAAACGTTTATTTCTTGCTGTTTTGGAGGAGTTCTTTTTATATTTTGCGTATGATCCCATCATCAGTTATATGTGTTGAAAAGATCTGCTCCCACTCTGTGGTTTGTCTTTTCAACCTTCCGGTGCTTGTTTTTGGATGAACACGAAGTTCTTAATTTAATGGGGTCTAAGTAGTATTCTTTTCCTTAATGGTTAGCCTTTTGTGCTTTGATTAGGAAGTTTTTTTTCTATACTAGGGCCATGAAGATAGCTTCGCATATTCTAGAAGCTTTATTCTTTTCTTGTAGATTCAGGTTTACAATACACCTGGAATTAGTTGTTGTGTGAAGTGTGAAATGGTTTCATTTTCTCTCGCCATACAGATATCCAGTATTCCACTTTATTTATTAAGATACAGTCTCTTTTCCACTCTGTTGGAGCCACATTTGTTAAGTTGTGAGTGTGTGTGTCTATGTGTACGTGTACACAGGCTCGTGCATTGCAAGGTTTCTGGGCCTTCCATTCTTTGGGTCTATTTGTCCAACCTGGTGTCAGAACAACACTGTTTCAATTACTATGCTTTATTAACAAGTCTTGATATTAAGTCAAGCATGTAACCCCACCTTCTTTTTTTTTTTTTTTTAACGTTTATTTATTATTGAGACAGAGAGAGACAAACGGGAGAGGGTCAGAGAGAGAGGGAGACACAGAATCTGAAACAGGCTCCAGGCTCTGAGCGGTCAGCACAGAGCCCGACGAGGGGCTCGAACTCACATACCGCGAGATCATGACCTGAGCCGAAGTCGGACACTTAACCGACTGAGCCACCCAGGCGCCCCTTAACCCCACCTTCTTATTGAACACCATGGCTATTGTGCTAGTCTGGATCCTCCAACGATCGGACACCAAGGTAGCACTAAAAATTAATAAATAAGGGTACCTGGGTGGCTCAGTCAGTTATGCACCTGGCTCAGGTGGTGATCTCATGGTTTGTGAAATTGAGCCCTGCGTGGGGCTCTGCACTGACAGGGTAGGGCTTGCTTAGGATTCATTCTCTCTCTCTCTCTCTCTCTCTCTCTCTCTCTCTCTCTCTCTCTCTCTTTGCCTCTCCCCTGCTCATGCTCTCTCTCAAAATAAATAAATAAACATTAAAAAGTCAAATAAATTTCATTAAGGGGCGCCTGGGTGGCTCAGGTGGTTGAGCATCTGACTCTTGATTTCAGCTCAGGTCATCATCTCAAGGTTCATTGTGTAGGGCTCTGCACTGACAGCATGGAGCCCGAATGGGATTCTCTCTCTCCCTATCTGCCCCTCCCCCACTCATGTTCTTCTCTCTCTCTCTCTCTCTCCCTCCCTCCCTCCCTCCCTCCCTCCCTCCCTCCCTCCCTCCCTCTCTCCTTCTCTCTCACTCAAAATAAATAAATAAACACTAAAAACCAAATTTCATTAAGGGAATGGTTATGTGAGAGGAAATAGGGAGGGAGCTTGCTAAGGCTGGGAGAGCTGTCAGACTGAACAGTACAAGTCTGCTTACAAGTAAAGGGGAGAAGAGAAAATTGGGTGGAATTGTTCTAGGCAACTGTGTAGTCAAAGAAAGGTTTGAAAAGATTATTGGAAATTCTGGAGCCAAAGCTGGTTGTCAGAAGAGTCTCTTGTCTGCCAAGAACAGGTCTGCTTTAGTATCTCTAAATGCATTCAGTCACTGGGGTCCTTGGTCAGTTTTCTCCTTATAGTTGGAGGTCGGCAAGACACTCTCGTGGCTACCATAGTCTGCCCTGTGGTGGGAAGTTTTACTTCTCCACACAGATTTGGAAAGCAGCTCTTATAAGATTCCTTATTAGGATTTGATCAAGATTACATTAAATACACAGATCAATTTGGGAGGAATTGTTATCTTTATTTTTTTAACTTATTTTTATTTTATTTTATTTTTTACCGTTTATTTATTTTCAGAGGCAAAGAGAGACAGAGCATGAGCAGGGGAGGGGCAGAGAGTGAGGGAGACAACAGAATCCCAAGCAGGCTCCAGGCTCTGAGCTGTCAGCACAGAGCCCGATGCAGGGCTCAAACTTAAAAACTGCGAGATCATGACCTGAAGTCAGACGCTTAATTGATTGAGCCACCCAGATGCCCCTAGAATTGTTATCTTTAAAATATAGGTCTCCTGGGGCACCTGAGTGCCTCAGTTAGTTAAATGTCTGACTCTTGATTTTGGCTCAGGTCATGATCTCATGGTTCATGGGACCGAGCCTCACTTGGGGTTTTGAGCTGACAGTGCAGAGCATGCTTGGGATTCTCTGTCTCCTTCTGTCTCTACTCCTCTCCCACTTTCACACAGTCTCTCAAAATAAATAAACATTTTAAAAAAAATTAATAAAATATCGGTCTCACAATCCACGAAACTGGTATATCTTTATTTTATATCTTCTCTTATTTATCTTCTTAGTCTTTCATTGTTTTCTGAGGGGTCTTATAGTTAGATTAATTCCTAGGTATCAGCTTTTTTTTTTTTTTTTTTGCTATTGCTAGTATACATGAATGCAATTGATTCTTGTCTATTGACATTTTATTGAACAACCTAAACTTATTATTAATTCTGACATTTAAAAAAAATGTTTATCCAGAGAGAGAGAGAGAGAGAGAGCGAGTGAGCATGAGCAAGGGAGGGGCAGAGAGGGAGAGAATCCCCACATTGTCAGTGCAGAAGCTGATGTAGGACTTGAACCCATGAACCATGAGATCATGACCTGAATCAAAACCAAGAGCCAGATGTTTGGCTGAGCCACCCAGGTGCCCCATTAATTCTGACATTTTATTTGCACATTATTTTGGATATTTTCTTTCTTTTTATTTTATTTTATTTTCTTAGTTTACATCCAAATTAGTTAGCATATAGTGCAACAATAATTTCAGGAGTAGATTCCTTAGTGCCCCTTAACCATTTAGCCCATCCCCTCTCCCACAACCCCTTCAGTAACCCTCAGTTTGTTCTCCATATTTATGAGTCTCTTCTGTTTTGTCCCCCTCCCTCTTTTTATATGATTTTTGTTTCCCTTCCCTTATGTTCATCTGTTTTGTCTCGTAAAGTCCTCATATGAGTGAAGTCATATGATTTTTGTCTTTCTCTGACTAATTTCACTTAGCATAATACTCTCCAGTTCCATCCACGTAGTTGCAAATGGCAAGATTTCATTCTTTTTGATGGCCAAGTAATACTCCATTGTGTATGTATATGTGTGTGTGTGTGTGTGTGTGTATATGTATGTGTGTGTGTGTGTGTGTGTGTGTGTGTATACATCTTCTTTATCCATTCCACATCTTCTTTATCCATTCCACATCTTCTTTATCCATTCATCCATTGATGGACATTTGGACTCTTTCCATACTTTGGCTATTGTTGATAGTGCTTCCATAAACATTGGGGTGCATGTGCTCCTTCAAAACAGTATACCTGTATCACTTGGATAAATACTTAGTAGTGCAGTTGCTGGGTCGTAGGGTAGTTCTATGTTTAATTTTTTGAGGAACCTCCATACTGTTTTCCAGAGTGGCTGTACCAGTTTGCATTCCCACCAGCAGTGCAAAAGAGATCCTCTTTCTCCACATCCTCGCCAACATCTGTTGTTGCCTGAGTTGTTAACGTTAGCCATTCTGACAGGTGTAAGGTGGTATCTCACGGTGGTTTTGATTTGTATTTCCCTGATGATGAGTGATGTTGAGCATTTTTTCATGTGTCGGTTGGCCATCTGGATGTCTTCTTTGGAGAAGTGTGTATTCATGTCTTTTGCCCATTTCTTCGCTGGATTAGTTGTTTTTTGGGTGTTGATTTCGATCAGTTCTTTATAGATTTTGGATACTATTTATCTGATATGTCATTTGCAAATATCTTTTCCCATTCCATCGGTTGCCTTTTAGTTTGCTGATTGTTTCCTTTGCTGTGCAGAAGCTTTTTATTTTGATGAGGTCCCAGTAGTTCATTTTTGCTTTTGTTTCCCTTGCCTCTGGAGATGTGTTGAATAAGAAGTTGCTATGGCCAAGGTCAAAGAAGTTTTGCCTGCTTTCTTCTCGAGGATTTTGATGGCTTCCTGTCTTACATTTAGGTCTTTCATCCATTTTGAGTTTATTTTTGTGTATGGTTTAAGAAAGTAGTCCAGGTTCATTTTTCTGCATGTCGCTCTCCAGTTTTCCCAGCACCACTTGCTGAAGAGACTGTCTTCATTCCATTGGATATTCTTTCCTGCTTTGTCAAAGATTAGTTGGCCATATGTTTGTGGGTCCATTTCTGGGTTCTCTATTCTGTTCCATTGATCTGAGTGTCTGTTTTTCTGCCGGTACCATACTGTCTTGATGATTACAACTTTGTAATACGTCTTGAAGTCTGGGATTGTGATGCCTCCAGTTTAGGTTTTCTTTTTCAAGACTACTTTGGCTATTCCAGGTCTTTTCTGGTTCCATACAAATTTTAGGATTGTTTGTTTTAGCTCTGTGAGGAATGCTGGTGTTATTTTGATAGGGATTACAGATTTTCACACTTCTAACCTCTGTTCATCTGTATTTTAACAAAGAGAAAACTGGGCTTCAGGCAGATAGTCTCTGGTTAATGTTTCATAAATTATTTTTCTCTTTATGTGTTTTAAGTTATTTATTTATTTGTTTGTTTGTTTGTTTATTTTGAGAGAAAGAAGAGAGAGGGGGAAGGGGCAGAGAGAGAGAGAGAGAGAGAGAAAGTCCAAGCAGGCTCCGTGCTATTAGCACAAAGCCTGACATGGGGCTCAAATTCACAAACTATGAGATCATGACCTGAGCCAAAGTCAAACACTCAACTGACTGAGCCACCCAGGCTCCCCTCTTTGTGTGTATTTTTGTAGTTATCTTCTACTTATGGCAAGGTATGTGCCATAAGTAGTAGCTAATATGTTCCAAGCAGTGTTATGAATGCTTTTTGATTAGTAGCTCATTTTATCTTCATGAGAACTCTGTGAGAAGGGTTCTAGTACTCCATTTTTCAGATCTAGAAACAGGTTCAGAGAATTTTAGTAAACCAAGAGAGTCACAAGTTGGAAAGGGCCAAGCTTGGCTTCAATCCAGAGCCCATATTCTTAGGAGTTGTCTCTTTTAGGATGGTGATACTTTACATTTAAATTTTTTTTGTAATTATTTAAGGGGCTCCTAGGTGGCTCAGTTGGTTTAGAGGCTGGCTCTTGGTTTTGGCTCAGGTCATGGTCTCAGTTTGTGGGTTGGAGCCCCACATTGTTAATGCAGAACCTGCTTGTGATTCTCTCTCTTCCTTTCTCTCTGCACCACCCCCTGCTCATGCACACACACACACGCTCTCTCCCTCTCTCTCTCAAAATAAATGAATAAACTTAAAAAAATAAAAATAAAAAATATTTAAAGTGAGCTGATTTATTTTTAATTTTTAAAAGTTTTTAAAAATGTTTTTTATTTATTCTTGAGAGGCAGGGGAGGGGGAGAGAGAGAGGGGGACAGAGGATCCAAAGCAGGATCTAAAGTGGGCTCTGTGCTGACAGTAGCGAGCTGGATGCAGGGCTTGAACTCATGAATTGAGATCATGACCTGAACTCAGGGTACCCAGGTGCCCTAAAGTGAGCTAATTTAAAGATAAATCTTAGGTAAAGAATTAAAAAGTATAAGTACTATGTGAGTGGGACAAAAATTGGGTCCTTGAAAGATCCATGTTTGAGAAGCATCAGCTTAGCCTAGGCTCCATGGTTCTGCCTGCAAGTGTTCAGCTCTGTTCTGGGCCATGGGGGGGTGGGGGGGCGGGGGGGGGCAGTGGAGAGCCAGCCACTGGAGGAGAGAGCAGGGCACCATCTGGTTTCTATTTAGAAGCTGTTGCAGGACAGCTTGCCCTGGGTACAGGCTGACTTATATCCTTGTATCCCTTTTGTATTTTTTACCGTGAAATTGTATTACTGATTCACACAATATGATGTGATATAACAATATAAACTAGGGCTTTTCCCAGCAAACCTAGCATGTGGTTAAGAGCCGTCATGAGTATGAATGTGTTAACACATGACAGTATTTAGAACAGGCCTCACACTGCATCAGTGTGCTTACAGGGGGGTTGGGGGTGGGGATGGGTAAAGAGAGATGAGATAAGATTGTGCTGAGGGCTAGGGAGAGGGGGCTCCGAAGCAGTCCTGGAAGAAGCAAACCCTTAATGAGCTTCTATCTGAGGCAGCTCAACATCGATCTGCCTGATGTGTCTCAGGACTTGCTTCGTTTCAGGCAGTTGCACAGACCTGCCAGAGCCAGCCGGGGAATACCAAACGTTCCACCTGGGTGCCTGGAGAAGCAGTGTCTGATCTGGGCCTGCCAGGCATCACTAGTGGCAGGATTCTATTGCTATGGGGGTAGAACATTAATGGGTTCCCATGTCAACATTCATCAAAACCCTCCCCTATGTTGAGGGCTGCAAAAAGCTGGCTGATGAATCAGGAAGTGTATGTTGCAGAGATGGGCACCATCAGGGAGAAGTGGGCTTTTAAAGCTGGACATGGGTTCTTCTATACCTCTGAGTCAGTGAGCTCAAGACCAAGAGAACAGGATTAGCCAGGAAACCAGGCTAACCCGTGAGACCAGGTGCTAGGAGCTGGGACACGTTTCCAGTCCTCTGCTAGGCCCTTACCTTCTGCAGAGCTCTACAGTCTATAGGGCACCCACAGGGCCTTGTATAGAATGGTTGTGGGCATGCCACTTATTCCTTGTCTAACCCTGCACAAATCATTTGTCTCTCTGAGCCTCAGCTTCCTCATCTGTAAAATGCAGGCTGCAAAAGTACCTACCTTCCAAGGTTGTTGTGTGTATCAAGTTAGATAAGGGAGGGATGTGGGAATGGTGGTTGCACATAGCAAGTGGTCAATCAGTGATACAGCTATCTGTTATGGTGTCCTCTCTGCTGAGCTCGGGAGGGCGGGGTTCTAGAGTCTAAGTGACAGATGTGGCTAGGCTGCGGGGGAGTGAAGGGACTACCCCAGAATGCACAGCTGCTCGATCACAGAGCCCCATTTCAAGCCTCAGGGCCCTCTACCTTAGGTGATATGTCCTGGGCACAGCATGACATCCAGTGTAGGGGCCCTCTGAACTGGCCACAAAGTGGAACAATGAAGTTCAAGACCTAGACTTCAGTCTTGGAGCCCTGTATGCTCAGATGGACCAAGATTTGGCTTATTTGATTTATGCCACCACTATGGACAAAAATGCGGGCAAAGTCTTCAGCTGGGGGTCGACAGAGGATTAGTAAACTGAGTAAAGAGGAACCGTATTTATACCTTTGTGGCTAAAGCTGATCAGAAGTGGGATATTTCACTTGGTGTGTGCTGTGTCTTTTGTAGCAAGAGACCTACACGGACAGTTCAGAGTGAGGCTCTAGAATTATACTGCTTGGGTTCAAGTCCTGGCACCACCACTCAGGAGCTGAGTTGGTGGCTTTCTGGCAAGTCTCAGCTTCCTCATGTTTAAGACTCTGATAATAAGGGTGTCTATTTCACAAGGTATCTATCAATTAAGGTGAGGTTTAATTGAGACTGTTCTATATATGGCACTTAGCACAGGGCCTGGCAAAGAGGAGGTTCTCCCTAATGATAGCTATTACCATAATTAAGACACAGAATGTCACTTAAACTTACAAAGCATTATCTTTGCAGCCAAATATCAACAGATTTTTCTCTCCAGTTGCAGACGTGAATGATAGCTCAGGCTGGAGCCCTGGTGTCTAAGCAACTAGATGCCTGTTACCTTTGCGAGCCCGGCCTCTGCATCATCTGTTACCACCTACCCCACCCCCAACCTGCCGCAAGCACAGTGCTTAGCAGAGAGGTTCTCCATAATGGTCTGCCCACCAGAAGTGAATATGCCACCCATCAGCTGGGGGAACTCGTTCCTGAGGGACGGCACAATGGCAATGCCTGGGTGTGGGGCCAGGGAAAATGAAGCCAGGAAGACCCCCTGTTGGACAGACTCAGCAATGCCCGTTCTGATTACAGGTGGTTCTTTCAGGGAACTTCCCAGACATGTAATAATTGATAGGGTGCTGGTAATGATGCAGCTGATTGTTTGGCCCCTCACCCACTCCGTTTGCGTTTGCATCTCAAAACCAGGAATAAGAAATATCTGCCCTTCTAGGATTGTATAACTATGTGATGCTCTGCAAATAGACTCTCTCACACAGGTACATGCTCCTGCACATGGTTTACCAGTGATGGTTTTGCCCGTCTTCCCACCCTGACGGGCTGATGGAAAGATGGAAGGGCCCAGAAGTCCCTTTTTTCTGCATTAATTTGATCCTGTAAACCTCCCCTCTTGACTGCAGCCTCCAGAGAGAAGGGCCAGTGTGCTGCCTGCTGGGCAGCAGGAGATGGACCATTAACTATGGTGGTGATGGTCCTAGTGATTCATCACCCCGGTTGGCTCAGGAAGAGCCGTTTTTCAGGTGGGAGATTCACAAGCAAAAGGTAATTCCTCTCTAAGGGCAGACACTTCAGGGCCAAATGCAGCTCAGGTGTTTGCTCTGGGAGGGGAGAGAGGGTGCTGGCGACGCCATCCCCCCTCCTGTGGAGTCTGGACGGCTCTGCACCAACTCTGATGCGCAGGGCTCTGCCCTCCTCCGGGCTTCTGAGCTGGCCCCTGGGGCCACCTGCATTGCCAACACCGTCGTTTAAAATGCGTGATGAACAGCAGCCGCGGCAGTAATGACAATGACAATGATGAGGGGTTCGGGTGGATTGTGGCATTTTGTTCTCGTGGCATCCAGCCAGGCATGTATTATTATTATTCTGATTTTACAGGTTGGGAAACTGAGGCACAGAGCGGCTAAGATGTGCCATGCCACAGCTTCTTGTGCCTGGTAAACTGGAATGCCAATCCTGGCAGTCTCACTCAGAGTTTAAACACCTTATTTGCTGCCCATCACTTGGCTGGAAGGGAGGGAGGAAGGAGGGAAGGGGGAAGGGAGAATGGGTGTCTTCCAGGTTGTGAGGATGAAATGAGGGACTGTGTGTGAAGGCGTACCATACAATTTAAAGTGTCAACATGGACTTGAGTTTGTCACTGTTGGACCAGAAGTTGTCCCCAGAAGAAAGAAGCTTATGCTCTGAGGGTTAGGACTTCAGGTGCCTCTGGCTTCTGGCTGAGACTCCTAGGGCTTTCCCTCCACCCTTGGTGCTCCCCCCACCCCCACTCTGAGCCCTCAATGCTCTCCCTACCCAAGCCCCTGAACCCTCAATGCTCCCCCCCCACCCTTGACTCTGGGCCGTCAGTGCTCCCCCCACCCTCAACTCTGAGGTTGTTCTCTTCCTTTGAGATGCCAGGATACAAAATGCACACCTCAGAGACTTACAGCTCTCTGCCCTTGACCAGCTCATTGCTGCCTATGAATGACCTTGGGTGAGGCTGACCTTGTCTGTAATAAGGTGGTCCTGCCCTGGCTGGCCCAGGGGCTGTGAGGGCCCGTGACAGCCCATGTGCCCCAGCACCCAATTCAGTTGCCTGATTTCAAGCGCTGCACAGCCACGGTGACGGGTGGGGACCGTGCTGGATGACACAGATACAGAACATTTCCTTCCCCTTGGAATGTTCTATTAGACAGCATTGCTTGAGAGTTTGGTATTTGTTTACAGTTCTTTTCTTTTGAGGGAAAACTTGCATACAATGAATCTTAACACCCTAGAAAGTTCCTTCATGCCTCATCTCCGTCAGTCTCCACCCCCCAACCTCAGAGGTAACTGCTATTTTGATTGTTTTTGAAAACTGTGAATTAGTCTTGCCTGTTCATAAAAGACTTTGGTTGTCCCCTGAAAGCTTGCCCCATTTTTCTGTCCTCTCAGGATAATGAGAGAGTCTTGAGACTGACGATTGCTATCTTCCCTCCTCCTGGCTTCCTTGGCTTCTCCTACATCTGATAGACAATGCGGACTAGAGCCGGTCTTTGGGAACTTGGAGATGGCCTGCCTTCAGCTTCAGGGACCCTGCACCATTCCACCTGCCTCTGTTTATAGTTGACCGTGGGGACTGGGTTGTGTCCCTTTCTAGGCACACCTGACTGTCCTTCCCATTGGGGGCTCCTGCCACCATCGGCAGGACTGCTGGGCGGATGGGAGCGGGCAAGGAAGCAGAGGCTGTCACCTTCTAAGGACTGGCAGACAGGAGGTTGGCCTAGAGGACATTGGTCCAAGTGACACCACCTAGCCTGGCTGGCCGCTAATGGCCCTGATCCCGTAGTGGGGGATTACAAGAGATTTGAGTCAACTTAGAGCTGGAAAGTGGGAAATTACTTTTGGCTTAGAATTCTGGGTAAGGAAACACATTTTACCTTTTCGCTTCAGCTCGGTTGAAGAAAGTCTCAAGTAGGAAAAGCCAAATCCATCTCTTTGCATTGATGTTGTCACCAAGGCTTGGAAAATTCCCAGGTGTTCACAGCCAGCCCCTGGGCCAGCCTCTCCCGGTGACTACCATCTGGCTAGGGAAGGCATCTGTGTGCTGAGAGCCAGCTAGAAGGACAGGAACTGTGATTCCAGGGACTCCTGCGCTGGTGCAGAATGACCTTAATTAACTTTTCCTGGGTGAGGGAAGGACCCCCACTGGAGCAGAGGCCGGGGGAGGGATAAATGTCACAGCACAGCGCTGGAGACTTCCTGCGCCATCAGAGGGGATGCGGGCTGGCTCTAGCACCCAGCAGGAGGGGCCTCTCTGCAAAGCCCAGAAACATCACCTCCTGCTGTCTGTTGGTCTGCTCACTTCTCACTTCTGTGTGCTGATTGGCAGCTGTGCCAGGATGAAAGAAAGGGGACTTGCGACCTGGATCACCGGAGGGGAAGGGAGGGCAGCTGAGGACACTGGGGCAGGGAAGGAAATCTGGAAGGTTGTGTCTGGGAGCTGCCTGAGGAGGCGCTGGAGGCAGCACATCCCTGAAGCCCACGGGAAGGAAGCAGGTGTAGGATGGTGAGGCGCCGGGGGATTCGCCTGGCCACAGGACCACGGTATCCCTGAAGACACACGGTGGCCAGGCCACAGAATGATGGGCCAGGAGTCATGTGAAAGGGAGACCTTTTTTGCTTCCTGGGCAGGGCCCCCGAAACGACTGTGTGTCTGTGTGCAAGTACATGTGTGGCATGAGAACCTCGGAGGCTGATCATGGGCTTTAAGGTACCTCTGCATCAGGGGTATCCACAGAAAAATCAGGAAGTCCTAGAAGTCTGTGTTTAGTGGGGTCCCATCCTCTCCTTCCTTCCCTCTCTATGGCTCCAGAATTCACAGCACTGCCTGTAAGGTCTGTCCATCCAGGGGGTCACCTGGCCTGCTCGGCGCTTTCCCTTCCCTCCATCCAAGCACAGACTCATAGGGAGAGAAGGCTCTTTCCCTCCAGCTGGGACCTCAGGGTTATCAAGCAACTGTCACCAAACTTGAGACTGAAACCTGTATTGGGCACCAGTCACCCACAGACCTCAGCCCTAGGTCTGCCAGGCAGGATGGTCAAATCCTATCCATTCAGTGAGGAGCAGCAATGGGGCTAGAGGAGGGCATTGTTATGTTGGGAATTATTAAATAAATGCTTTCTCATTAAAAAATTTTTTTAATGTTTATTTATTTTTGAGAGAGAGAGAGAGAGAGACAGAGTGTGAGCAGGGGAGGAGCAGAGGAAGAGGGACACAGAATCCAAAGCAGGCTCCAGGCTCTGAGTTGTCAGCACAGAGCCTGGTGTGGGGCTTGAACCCACAAACCGTGAGATCATGACCTGAGCTGAAGTTGGACACTTAGCCACCCAGGTGCCCCAACACTTTCTTACTTTGAATATGGAGTTGTCTGATAGAGACTCAGTAGAAATGTAGTGAGCTCTCCATCACTGGTGATATTCAAACTGAGACTGGAGAAGCACTTCCCAGGGATCGTGTATGTGTGTGTGTTTTTTTCAATGAGGAATGGCAATTTACATGATTGTAACTTTGCACTAGATGAATACTTCCCATTCATGTGCCATCTTACAGATTTTGGATATATCTGTGTCCTGTTTATTTATATACCATTTCTTTCTTTAAACAATTTACTCTTTGGGACATAAATGTATGTTTAAAGAAAACTTGAAATCCATATCATAAAGGAAAGCCAGAACTGCATGTTATAAATAGAAAAGAATGCTTAAAAATTCACCACCGCCACCACCACAAACTAAAGCAGTGTCACCAAATCCTAGCTGGATGCTGTTGCCTGCCATGTTGTCTAGATCCAGATGGAGACAGCAAGGTAGACAGGCTTCCGTTAAGGCTTTCTCCTTGAGATCATCAGAACGGTTGGGAATGAATTGGAAAGTGAATAGCCACCTCCCTGGGTGATTCCATTTCATGCCCGCTCCCTCGACCTCACTCCCAATCACCCAATCACCCAATCACCCAATCACCCAATCACCCAGACCAAGTGCCCCTTGGCCATTTCCTAACCCCAGGCAGGCTCACATGGCCTAGGGAAGATACCCCTACCCTTGTTCCACCATGTGTGAAACAAGGTGTTTGATTGGAGAACAATTGCTAGGATCCTTTGCAGCTCTAGTATTCCTTGAAGCTTCACTTTTAAGGATTTTCCACTCCTGTATGATTTTTTAGAGGGCTTTCATGAGCCATTGCCCTGGGAGGGATATGGGGTCAGGGCCACTTTGGCTCCTCTGTAGTTCCACCAGAACTACCTGCCAGCCCAGCAGGAAAAACTTGCTTTGCTGTTGGGCTCCTGCTCCAAACACTCCTCAGAGCCTCTCTGAGCCCTCACCTCCCATCCTCCCTGCTTCCACGTCTGCTTCGCTTGGGCTAAATGTCGGTTTGAAAAATAGGATTCCATTAAAAGATTATTGTCTGCCTCCTAACTCAGGCCTCTGAGATGCAGCCTGTCCTCACTTGATTTGGTTCAGGGGCACTTTCAAAAGAGGGGTGGCAGGGGGTGGGAGGGAGCCAATTTATCATGGAGAGTTAGACATCGAGAGAACAGGGTTTCATTTGGAACTTGGCTTATACTTGGAAAAGTGCTTCGAAATATTTTCACCAGCAGGCGGTCAGCAGGCAATGCCCTGTTAAGCACAACAACACCTGGCTTGAAGCAAGTTCACCACTTGAAAATTAGGCCAAAGGAAGGAAAGGTAAATTAGTAGGTAATTAGGCACTTTACACAGGACGGGTTTCCTTAAGGAACCCTTTAAACAGGCATTCCCTGGTGACTTAAAACATTTTTTTTTTAATTTAAATTTTAGTTAACATACAGTGCAATATTGGTTTTAGGAGTAGAATTCAGTGATTCTCACTTAGGTATAACACCTAGTGCTCATCACAAGTGCCCTCCTTAAAACCCATCACCTATTTAGCCCATCCCCCCACCGACCTCCCTCCAACAACCCTCAGTTTGGGTGTGGTAAAGACTTCATAAGATGACCATGTTTCAACCAGATGCATTTTGGGGATGGAGTTCCTCCTGGAAACCACTAATCTGCTTTCTGTCTCCATGGATTTGCCTCTTCTGGGCATATCACAGAAATGGAATCCTATAATATGTGGCCTCTTGTATCTGGCTTCTTTCACTTAGCATGTTCTAAGGTCCATCCTTGTTGTAGTGTGTATGAGAATTTCATTACTTTTTTTGGCCGAAGAGGAATATTCCATTGTGTGGCTATACCAGGTTTTATTCATCCACCCATCTTTTGATTGGCATTTCGATTGTTTCCACTTTTGGACTATTATGGATAATGCTGTTATGAACATTTGTGTATGGATGTTTTCACTTGTCTTGGGTATACTCCTAGGGTGAAATTGTCAAGTCATATGGTAAGTCTAAGTTTAATTTTTTGTTTGTTTAAAGTTTTATTTATTTATTTTGAGAGAGAGAGAGAGAGAGAGAGAGAATATGAATCTCAAGCAGGCTCTATGATCCTTGCAGAGCCTGACATGGGGCTCAATCTCATGACCATGAGATCATGACCTGAGCCAAAATCAAAGAGTAGGACACTTAACTGACTGAGCCACCCAGGCGCCCCATTAAGTTTAACTTTTTGAGGATCTGTCACACTGTTTTCCACAGCAGCTGTGCCATTTTCCATTCCCACTAGCAGTATATGAGGGTTCCAGCTTCTCCATGTCTCTACCCACACTCATCACTGTCTTTGTTTTAGCTACCCTAGTGGGTGTGAAGTGGAATCTCCTTGTGATTTTGTTTTTTCCTTTATTTAAATTTTTTTAATGTTTAATGAGAGAGAGAGAGAGAGACCATGCAAGATGGGAAGGGGCAGAGAGAGAGGGAGACACAGAATCGGAAGCAGGCTCCAGGCTCTAAACTGTCAGCACAGAGCCCAGCGCAAGACTTGAACTCATGAACCGTGAGATCATGACCTGAGCTGAAGTCAGACACTTAACCAACTGAGCCACCCAGGTTCCCCTTTCCTTCTGATTTTGATTTGCATTTCCCAACTGCACATCTGGGACTTGAACCCAAGTCTCTTAATTCCCAAGTCACTGCTTGACCCACAATACCAAAGGACAAAGAGAAAGAGCAATGACTGGGGGAAGAAAACACCTTTTTCCACCATTCCTTCCTACTGTGTCTAAGGGAGATAGTTTTGTTCAAGCCCTCGGTATGAAGACTATATTGAACATAATATGAGGATGGGACAGTCTTAGATGATACATAAAGCTCAGAGCCAAATAGCCTTAAGAAGGTCAGGTCAGAGAGGACTCCATGGAAACATGGAACCAGTTTATTTAAGATGTAAGAGTAAAAGACAAAACAAAACCTGTAATGGTACCCAGTGGACAATAGACACTGGTACCACCAACAGAGTAAACAAGCACAGTGATTCTCAAGGGTGTGAGTCCTCCACTCCTTCCCTTCCTCCCGTCCTCCCCCAGAGGCTTCCTGAGCTGTAACGCTCCCATCTCCGCTTGGGCTGGGTCCCCTGGAGATGCTAGGGCCAAATCACTGCCTACAACCACTGCTCTTGTGGCTGGTATGTCACAGGGTAATGCATTTTATCACTTTACAAGTGAATTACCAGTCGACTTAAGTCTTTTCCAAAGGCTGATTACCATAGTTTTTAACCTTTGAATCCTCAGCGCCTGACATATACTAGGCTTTCCATAAATGTTTGTTGAAGTCATTCATCCATCCATTTAACAAATATTTATTCAGCATACTTTGTCCCAGGTACTGTTCTAGGCTTCGAGGATACGGCAGTGAATGAAACAATTAGGAATTCCTTGCCCTCATGAGGGTTACATTCTAGGGGATGAATAAATCAAGTGTACAGATTTGTGTTTGAGACAATGAATGTGAAGGGAATTTGTAGTTTATACATGCTACATACAGTAAAGGATTATATTCATGAAGCAATGGTAATATACTAGCAACACAACAGTTATGTGATGCATTGGCCATGTGCCAGTCACTGCTCTAAATTACATTTGAAGATTATGTAAAATATACATGAGGGTTATATACATAATAATATGAAGATTACATACATGAGTATTAAATGGAGTTTTAGATGTACACAGACACACACAGTGTACAAATCCATTAATCCTTACAACAACCCTACAAGGTAGAAGTGATTACTGTCATTTCCACTGTACAGATGAGAAAACCAAGGGACAGAGAGGTTAAGTAACGTGCCCAGGGTCACAGTGAGTAGGTGAGAAGGCCAGACCTTGCACCCAGGCACGTGACCACAGCACCTGTGTGCCTGACCGCCATACTACGGCCCCTTGCACTGGGCAGGAAGCAGATGTGAATTTGGCATGAGCTGGCTTCCTGTGCTTTGAGGATTGGATGCCACCGTTTCTTTTCATTGGTGTGGGCCTGGGATGTTTGGGTTGGTAGCAAGCTAGCCAGGCCACCAGAATGGAGGCAAGTCCTTAGGACACACTCTACCACCTCAGCCTGTGTGGCGCATGACCTCATGCCCTGGAAGGTGACCCTCCCGGAGTTTGCTCCTTCTAGCCCTCTTGCCGCCCTTCTCCTAGGTGTCCGTGTGGGAACCTGTACTCATTCCCGGCAACTGCCGAGTGACCTCACGGCTGTGGCAAAGGGCTAAGAGTCGGGAAGTTTACTTCCTGTGCTTTGCCTGGTTAGTGTCCCCAGGCAGGGCAGAGAGCCTCCCGGAAACTGCAGGAGGGAGGAGGGCGGGGAGCTGGGGGACTAACAGGTTCGCTCACATTTTCTCTCTGATGGGGTGAGCTGTGAGCATCCGGTGGGGTGGTCTGCCAAAGATTCCTCTCAACACCTTTGGTTTTGTCATTTAAAGACGGATGCTGGAAGTACCTCTGAGCACAGAGTCCGGGATGGAGGGACACACCAAGGTCCCTCCCCCTCCAAGAGCCTAGGCTGCAAGAGCTTTCTGCTAAGCGGCAAGCAGGTAGGGCCTGCCGAGTCCTGTTCACTGCTACACTCCATGGCCTGGGCCACTCGGCACACAGTAGGCGCTCAGGGAGTGTTGAATGAAAGGGCTGGAAAGGAAAATGAATCTACCGGGTTCAACCCTCTCATTTTATAGGCAGGAAACTGAGGCCCAGAAAGGGAAAGTGACTCAGCGAAGCCAATATTTATAGCCACCAGGCCACCAGCTGTGCGCTTCAGAAGAGGTGTTCTTTCCATGACACCAGGGGGCCCAGGTCTTCAGATGCCTCTCCTAGAGGGAGAGAGCCTGCGCAGGAGTCCCCGCCTCTCCTCTCCCCCACACACCCTCTGATCTCCAGGAACATCTGCTCATTAGCAGCCTGAACTGGAAAGCCAGGAGGCAGGGAGGAGCCAGCTAACCTTTGCAGTTGGAAGTATCCTCCTGGGAGGAGGGGAAGGAAGGTGAGTGGGAAAAAGGGAATAACGACTGTAACAGTCTTGACCATAACTTACTGAAGACCTACTATGGGCCAGGTAGTATGAGCAGGACCCTTTTGTGTGTATTATTTTTAATTCTTTGACATTCCTAAAATATATTATTGCCCACAGTCAGATGGTCCTGGTGGCTACTTGCTTTTTTTTTTTTTTTTTTTTTTTTTTTTACTGTTTGTTTATTTTTGAGAGGCAGAGAGACAGAGCACGAGCAGGGGAGGGGCAGAGAAAGGAGACACAGAATCTGAAGCAGGCTCCAGTCTCTGAGCTGTCAGCACAGAGCCTGATATGGGACTCAGACTCACAAACTGCAAGATCATGACCTGAGCTGAAGTCGGATGCTTAACTGACTGAGCCACCCAGGCACCCTGGTCCTGGTGGCTACTTAAAGCAGAGCAAATGATGGAAACTTTCTAAACGGAATGGGAAAACAGTATGCGTGGGCCCAGGTTCTACAGACAAGTGCTCAGGGGTCTTGTGTTCAACCTAGCAGAGGGCAAAAGCTCCCGCTTCATGAGTTGTGGGCTGTCTGTGGTCTTGGGGCCTGCAGCCACAGGGTCTTGGGTTCCAATCCCAGCCCCACCACATGCAACTGAGTGAGGCCTTTCACATTGTAAAAGTAAGTGGAAAAGAATACCTACGTCCCAGCAGTGTAGAGAGGATAAAATATACGTGATGAAAAGGATCTTGAGTCCGTGGTATGGCATACAGTAGGAGTTTTGTAATTGTTCTCTTTTCTCTCCCACCTGCAAACCAATGTCTACTTCCAAGAAAGATGATGGCCTTGTATCCTTTTCTAGGGAATCAGCATTTTAACTGATGACTTTTAGAAACCACAGGGTCTGGAAGCTCAAAGAAGTACATTTCAAATTAAAAAAAATTGTTTTTAATGTTTATTTGCTTTTGAGAGATAGATAGGGAGAGAGAGAACGAGTAGGGAAGGGACAGAGAGAGAGACAAAGCGAGAATCCCAAGCAGGCTTTGTGCCATCAGCACAGAGCTCGATGAGGGGCTCTAATTCATGAACTGTGAGATCATGACATGTGCCGAAAATCAAGAGTCGGACGCTTAACCAACTGAGCCACCCAGGTGCCCCAATTTCAGTTTTTTAAAATGTTTTATTTATTCTTGAGAGAGAGAGAGAGAGAGAGAGAGAGGGAAACACGGAATCTGAAGCAGACTCCAGACTCTGAGCTGTCAGCACAGAGCCCGATGTGGGGCTTGAACTCATGAACCCTGAGATGATGACCTGAGCTGAAATCAGACACTTAACTGACTAAGCCACCCAGGCACCCCTCAAAGAAGTGCATCTCAAAAAATAATTGGGAACATCATAAAAACTGACTTGTGTACAGTTAAGAAGAATTGAAATGTTGTGACAGTTTTCGGCTAATATATATGAAAGAAACTTAATAGAAGTTTCTCCACATTTGGTAACAATTCTGAAGAATTGCCAATAATAAGTTGTGAAGCTGAAAAGGTCTTTAAAACTGTCAATGATAAAAAAAACACCCCAAATTTGGTTACAAAGGAAAAGTAACTGAGAGAGTCAGCAGGGGTGGAGAGGCTTCCCCCAGGTAGTCCCTGAAGGGCCTTAGAGCCCCGGTCCTGGGCTGCCTTTCTCTGCACAGGGAGAACGAGGTCTGGGGATCCCTGAGCAGCAGCTGGACAGGAGTCCCTCAGTGCTTGGAACATCCCCTGCATGTGCCCAGCGTGAAGGCTGGGGACAGAAGACATGGGTGTTGGGGGCTGCTATTTGGGAGCTGGAATCGAGGAAGGACACTGGTGACCTCAGGCACCAGGAAAAGGGAGTAGGGTCTGCTGCTTTAAGAGTCTTGCCGTGTCTCATCACCATGTCGAAGATGTGGGGAGGGTTACAACAATCACTGGCTTCCCTTGATGGGATGAGGAGAAGTCCCAGAATGCCTGAGATTTACATTTTTATTACCTCTGTGGAGTAGGGACTCAGAACAGATTAAGTTTGGTTTCAGAAAAGCACTTAAAAAAAAAAAAATGTTTCTTGCTCCTGAGTTTTGGGGCAAAATTTAAATATGCTACAGATGTATATTACCAGCATATTTAAGTGTAATGTGATAATACTGGATCTATACCTTTTTACTTTTCCCCTATTGATAGAGCCAAAGCCCCCTTATCGGGTGCCATCACTTCTGGTTAAAGAGCAGATTAAGAGAATGATTATAAAAATTTTATATACGCACTTTAAACATTTTATTCTAATTTATAAACATGAATATATATTAATCTGGTATTTTAAAACTTAGGGAAAATTCTAAATGTAGAATTTAGAATTCTAAAATAATATGCAAAATTAATATTCAAAATAGGCAGACTAGTATAATGAACCCTCGTGTGCCCATAATCCAACTTCAAAAATTATTGAATCACAGCCAAGCTTGTTTGGTCTATATCTGTCCTCCCAATGTACTGTTACTTTGAAGCAGATCCTAGATGTAATTTTGCTTAATCCATGATATTTTAATCCACATCTGCTATGGACTGAACTGTGTCCCTACAAAATTCTTATGTGGAAGACCTAGCCCCCAAAGTGATGGTTTTTAGAGATGGGGCCTTTGGAGAATATTCGGGTCAGATGAGGTGAGGAGGGTGGGGCCCTCATGATGGGATCAGCGCCCCTATGGGAAAAGACACTGGAGAACTTGTTCACTGTCTCTCTCTACCCACATCCACTGAGGAAAGGCCACGTAAGGACACGGTGAAAAGGTGGCCGTCTGCAACCCAAGAAGGGAGCTTTCACCAGGCACCCACCTTGCTGGCACCTTGAGCTTAGACTTTCAGTCTCCTGAACTGTGAGGAATAAATTCCTGTTGTATAAGCCACCAGGTCTGTGGTATTTTGTTTTGGCAGCTTATACTGACACAGCATCTTTAAAAGACAAAGATTCTTTAAAACAAGCAAATTGAAAAATAACATTGCCGCACCTACAAACTGGACCATTGACTCCTTTAGAATGAACTTCAGATATGGGGCTAGGGCTCTTCTCCTGAGAGCACGTTAGCTCCCTGGAGGCCCATGTTGCCTTTCAGTGAAAACCGCATCCCTCATGCATGATCTACAGCTTGGAGCTTCAGTTTTTTATTGCGGGATGAGAACTTAGAGATATGTCGGGACATATGGTAACAGAATCCTTCCAGGTAGTTCTTACTGTCTCCTGCCATCTTTGATAGTTGCCTCACTCACACCCATTCTGACATCATTTTGAGTTTGTTTTTTTTAATAAACTCCCTTTCATTGAGCATGTCCAAAGCATTCACCTTAATTTTCATAGAAATGACTCTCATTTTCATCCTCATACTTACTTGGTATTCTGTAGTATTCAGTTATGAATTAACAGTAACAACTGGCATAGATCGGTTTGGGAACACACACAACCGGTTCCTTCTAAGGATCCTACTCAGCTTGTGGGAGAAGGGCCTTGGAACGCTGGAGAGGGCCACGGTCATCCAATGGTGTGCTTACAGAGGACAAAAGTCACATGAGTCGGTAAGTCAGTCAGGCAGAGACTGATTAACCGAGCTCCTTCTGGCTTTTTCGGAAATCGTTTTATTTTAGTGCACGTGGCTCCATATCGTTCTTTTTATATACTGCATCGTAACCACCGTAGGGTTGTGTCATATGCCTTAACTTACAGGCTTCTTGGTAGTAGATGTGGAAGTTGTTTCTAGTTCTTGTCTGCTCATTTTACTTTTTTGCTACTAATGAAATGCTTCAGTGAGCCTCCTTGCACGTATACTGGGATGTGCTTTAACCACTATATCTACAGGATGCATTTCTTAGTGTGGAACTCTTGTCAAACAAAAGATATATATGTCTATTTAAAATTTTTATCAATACCGCAAATTGTTCTCCAAAATTGTTTCACTGATTTATACTCCTACCAACAGTATGTAAAAGTGTGTATTACACACCCACTCACCAACCGTTACCAACCTTTTTCATCTTTACCGGTCTGATAAATAAAAGGCGCTATCTTGCTGTCGATTTATTTTATTTTATTTTATTTTATTTTATTTTATTTTATTTTATTTTTTGCTTTGTTTTATTTATTTATAGTAGGCTTTAGTATTTTTTTTTCTTGTGTTTGATGGGTATTTGCACTTATTTTTCTATGAACTGTGAGCTCATATCTTTTGCTCTGCTTGTCTTTTTGAATAGCTTTGAGACTCTAACAGTACTTACCTTTTGCTTGTCTTTGTGTGATGTAAATTCACGGTGAAGGTTGGATGACTGTTCATCAAAGATGTGTGCTCTCTTCTGCTGTGGGCGTTGTCTCTGGGAAGAGGTTGCCAGCGAGGGATTTCCCTTGGCAGCCGTTTCCAGCGGGGCAGGTGGAACCACGTGACTGAGTTCTAACCAATGGCTGAGAGCGTGGATGCCATCTGCCGGCAGCTGGTTAGAATTTCTCACTGATCCTTCACCATAATCCAAAGGTCAAAGTTGGCAAGGCTTTTGCCAGCCTAGTCTCTGGATGATGTAGAGGAGGAGTTTAATTGAAACCACTGGTTAATTGAACCATTATGCATTTTATGGCTTCTCTTTTTTAAAATAGTAGCCAGTCCCCTCTAACAAGTACACAAAATTCAGAGTAAGTAGCCTATTCTAACTTATGTATCAAATATGTGCAGTGTTTGTTTTTTGACCCTTTCTATGCTATTTATTTTAATAATACAGATCTATAATTTTTTTACATGGTTGTTTTTTAAAATGATGCTTACATTTTGTGTTATCTTTGGAGAGAGGCTTTCTACCTCAAGATTATTTTTTAAGTCATTTATGTATCTTTTTAGAACATTTAGAGTTTACATTTTTCATTAAAATTTTTTGCTTCATCTGTAAGTTATCTTAGTGTAAGATATAATGTGGGTTTCCATCTTAGGAACCTTCCCGCCCCTCCCACCCCTTAAATGGTTAGGAATTTGTTCGAATTTGTTCCCATTCCATTTATTGAATAATCTTTTTAAAAAATTTTTTTAACGTTTATTTATTATTGAGAGACAGAGAGACACAGAGCATGAGCAGGGGAGGGGTAGAGAGAGGGGGAGACACAGAATCTGAAGCAGGCTCCAGGCTCTGAGCGGTCAGCACAGAGCCCAACTCGGGGCTCAAACTCACAAACTGTGAGATCATCACCTGAGCCGAAGTCGGTTGCCTAACCAACTGAGACACCTAGGCGCCCCTATTGAATAATCTTTTAATCACTGATTTGAATCACACTTCTGTCATTTACCAAAGTCCAATATGTGATTGGGTTTACATAAGTATTCTCTCCTGTTTCATGAATTTGTTTATTAATGCATTGTGCCAAAGTATTTTCATTGCTGCAGATTTATAATAAATAGTTTAACATACCTGGTAAGGAAGTCTATCTTCATTTTCCCCTATCATTTTCCTCTTGGCTAACCTTATATTTGCTTTTCCAGATAAACCTCAGAATAAGTTTGTCTAGTTGAAAGAAATTATATTTGATACTTTAACTGGAATTTCTCTGAATGAGGAAAACTGAAATTTTTACAAAACTAAAATTTTGTCTTAAAAATATATATGTCTTTTGGGACACCTGAATGTCTCAGTAAGCTAAGCGTCCAACTCTTGATCTCAGCTCAAGTCTTGATCTTAGGGTGGTGAGTTCAAGTTTTGCATTAGGCTCTGCTCTGGGCATGAGGCCAACATTAAGAGAAAAAAAAAGAATATATGTCTTTTGATTTATTCAAATAATATTAAAATTCCTCATTGGAGGGTTAAAGCTTTTTTTATACAGATCCTGCACGGTTGTTGTAAAATTCACTCTCAGGTGCTTTAGGGACCTTTTCTTTGAGCGTATTCTCTAACTGGCTTGATGTTTGAATAAGAAGAAACCATCCAAATCAGTTCTGTATGTTTCTAAAGTTTTTCAATTGATTGGATATATGATCATATTATCTTCAAATCATATTAAATCTGCCCCCTCCTTTTGAATATACTGTATTTCCGTCTTATTTTGTTTTTTCCTTGTCTAATGGCACTGGCTTGTACTTCCAGAACAATGTTTAGCAATGCTGTTGGTGGCAAATTCCTGCTCCTGAACACCCTTAGAGGATGGTCTGTTGCTGTCGATTGGCTAAAATCCAGCTCTCTCAGAGGAAGCAGGGGGAGTTTGCTAGGAGGTTTGGCAATGGCCCTTGTTAGAAAGGTCCTCCCTGACCTGCTCTATTCAGGACTAACCCTGGCTACCTCTGCCCACCCTAAGCCCCTAAGCTCCCTAAGCCCACCTGCTCCGTGCCCCTAGCACGGATTGCATGGCACAGGATACATACACTGTCTTCTCAACTAGAATGGAAGCTTTCCCAGGGCAGAAACAGGTTCTTTGGATCACTGCGGTTTCCCTGAAGCCTAGTGCCCCGCCTGTCACATAGGAAATACACAATCAATATGTGGCCAATGAAATGACACAATCAGATAGACTTTTGCTGTGTCATATAAAAAATGCCCTTCCTAATGACTGCCCATCACGTTTTTATAGCCTTTTCTGTTAACAAAGCCCTTTCGAATACATTGTCTTGTTTTACTCTCTCATTAAAAACCCTGGGCATTTTCCCTTTATTTATTTATTAATTTATAATTTTTAAATTTTTATTTATTTATTTTTTAACGTTTATTCATTTCTGAGAGATGGAGAGAGAGCATGAATGAGGGAAGGGCAGAGAGAGAGAGGGAGACATAGAATCCGAAGCGGGCTCTAGGCTCTGAGCTGTCAGGACAGAGCCTAAGGCGGGGCTTAAAGCCCACGAACCGAGAGATCATGACCTGAGCTGAAGTCGGACGCTTAACCAACTGAGCCACCCATGTGCCCCACGTTTTTCCTTAAAAAAATTTTTTTTTAAATGCTTATTTATTTTTGAGAGAGAGAGACAGAGAGAGAGAGAGAGTGGGAGAGGGGCAGAGAGAGAGGGAGACACAGAATCCAAAGCAGGCTCTAGGCTCTGAGCTGTCAGCACAGAGCCATTTTTCCTCCTTTCACAGATATGGAAAAGAGGTTCAGAGAAGTTAAGTGACTGGCTCAAGAATTGCTCAGCTAATGAATGGCAGAGCAGGATTCCGTCCTAGCCTCCTGGTTCTTTCCACTGGGCTGTGCTGCCGCTCAGTTGACCATCCTTTGGAAAGCAGCTCTGAAGATTTTCCATCTTGATAATGAAAAGTGACTTTTTTAAAGCTGTTGGCTTAGGAGGAAGAAGGGAGTGAGTGAGGGAAGTAGTGGCCCCCCAGAAGTTGCTACTAATTTTACCCTTGTCAGCAAAGCGTAGGTTTATGTGGGTGTCTGGCAAGGTGCGTGGGGCTGAGGGTGGTGAGGGTGGTGGGGGGTGGTGGCCTGCATATTTCTCAGCTCATTGTCCCTTGGCCTCAGCTGCAGTGTCTCAGAGCCGCAGCGCTGGCCCTTTGGGGCTGAGTCCCGTCCTCTTACTTGGTGGTCCCATCAAGGGTAATGCAGACCTCTGGGCCTTGGCTACTGGGTACTCGGCAGCCCTTTCTGCACACACAATCCTGTCTGAGCCACTTTGGGATGGTCCACAGGGGAGAACGAGAGCACCCAGTCCTTACCCTTACAGGCCCATGCTTTGAAGGGAGAGAAATAATTTAGACCTCCCATGTGCCAGGCCGGATGCTGGCCAGGCTCCCATATACCACACTTCACTTAGTCCTCCCTACAACTCAAGAGTGAGCTGTAATGATGTCCTTAAACAGAGTCTCAGAGAGTGCCCCAGCTCACCAGTGTCACGGCTGCAATTCCAGCCCCGAGGGACTCCAACACCCATGCACATTCTGTGGCACCTCCCACAGGGTTGCGTGGTCTAATGCCAAGGGACAAGTCCCTGGTGACACAGCTGGGTCCCACCAGGGGGTGGAATCAAGGACCCTGCCTGGAGGGTGAGTCTCCTTTGGCTTGTGAACGGCCTCAGGGGAAGGTAGAAAAGAGGTGGTAGCGGGCTCTGAGAGGGAAGAGCCAACAGTTTGGTCTGGCAGTAAGGAGAGACAAGAAGGATTAAACTCCAGCTCTGCATTAAAGGGTAACGTCTGAGTCAGCTATACTGAAGGCCATGTTCCCCTGAAGGGATGACCTTGGCGAAATGGTGAGGTCAGTAAGTTTCACTGACTTTTTCACCCCTTCCCCTGGCCTGGACTGCTTGCGACTCCATGAGGGGCCTTTCAATTGGCTACAGATCAACCCTCCATCATCTACCGTACCCCATCCTTCCCCCATCCCCCACGTCAAGATCCCCTCCTGTGCCTCTGTGGATATTTATACCACATAGAGGTTCCCAGAAACCTGAAAGCCTCCCAGGCTGTCTGTGGAGAAGCAGCTGCTACTGTTGGCTATTTGGGTGGCCTACAGGCTGGCAGGAGGGTGTCCTGGCACCCCTCACTGTCGGGGGACTACCCTTTGTCTGTTCCACACATGTGTCCGTGGGTTCAGGAAGTTGGAGGGCTCAGTGAACACCTTCCTGTCCCACGTCGATGCTGACTTGGTGAGAAGTACCACTGGTGGCTTGGCCTTGCCTGGCCCTCAGGTGGCATTGACTCCCCTCTACCCAAGCAAAGTGGAGCAGCAATCCCAGTGGCCGCCCATCCTTGGAGACTCGATTTCACTATCAGGATGGAAAATCTCCAGGGGCTATTATTTTCCAGAGGGCTGGCCACCTCCATTAGTGGCTCCTTAAAAGGCAATCCAATATCGTGGTGAATATCACTTTGAAACCAAATCTGGTGTCCTTGCCTTAATCCCCATAAGCTTCCTGCCCATCACTCAGAGCTGACCCAGCACTGGCCCCCCACAGCTAGATCCTAAAATGACTTGGCTTGAGAGGCAGGGGTGGAATAGAAGTGTCAGCTCATACTTACGGGGTGGATAATGAGGGGCAAAGTCTGAGGCCACTGCCCTTGGAAATTTGGACTCCCTTAAACAGTCAGTGACAAGTGATCCTCAAATATATACACCTTCAGCAAGCATGAAAAATCCTCAGTCCAAAATAATATTGACATGTAAGGGTCTTGCCGTATTGGAAGGTGGGGTTGTAAGTTATAACATATGATTGTGGGAGCCAGTTTCCTTTAAACTTTCCTGAGGCTAAGGGCATCCTTTCCTGTCTGTTTACCCCCAACACTTTGGCCGAAAGAACAAGAACATCAGATTAGCGCTATGAAGACCTATCAGGTTTCTAGTCGAGATTTTCACACACGCACACACACACTCACATATGCGCACACATGCGCACGCACTCTTATCTCTCACTTTCCCAGTTACTTCTTAAAGGAAATTAAGATCCTGTGAGGTTAAACTAACTTGGTGAAGTTTCTTGGAAAGAACAGTGTTTTAAAGAATCTGTAAACAGCTCCTGGATTGACCTTCAAAAATACTTTAACTCCTGTCATCACTGTTATTACTCTTTGCTTAAGAGCCTAAAACAGCATCCCCATCTCTCAGTCCACATCTTATCTAATATTCAAGATCATTCTCTGGGCCTTCACTGCTTTGTAATCCTCCCCACCCCTGCCTCCTGTCTAGTGCTTGCCCACACACCCAAACTCACACACACACACACACACACACACACACACACACACACACAACCTTCCTCCTTGCTTCTCCCCCAAGCCTGTGTGCCTAGTCTGGCCCATCCCTCCAGGCTCAGTCTGGCTTCTACTTCTGCTTCTCAGAATGCTGGGAGCATTTAGGATATGATTCTAACCTCATTTTCCGCCTGCTGTCACTTTTTTAGCTTCTTGTGTTGCAGGCACTGAGACTTTCTCCTTAACAAGATTAAAAAACTCCAGGAGGACATGAATTCTTGTCTACTCCCTCTTCCCTGTGCCTATAGCAGGCGCAGCACACAGTAGGCCCTTTGGGAAAAATTGAATAATTGAATATTAAATAATTGAGAATTTTGGTTTCCTATCTCAAGGAATAATTCCTAGTTCCTTTAAAAAATAACAAAAAAAAATGAAGCAGAAGAAATGTAATAAGGAAGCATTTGGACATTTTTCACAAGACGTTTTGAGAGTGCCTGCTTCTGTGTACGTGTGCACGTGCGTGTGTGTGCATGCATGGGTGTGTGCATACATGGGTGTGTTTGCCCTCATAGGTATACATGTGGTAGTTTGGCTCCAAGGCAAAATTAGGCTCATTAAGAAGATGCTTGCTGACCACCTGCATGTGGGTGGGTCCCCATAGTCCTTAAATTGTCCTCATTTGCCTTTTTCTTTGCACATTGTAACAAGCCCTCGGTAATGACAGGGGCTAAGGCTGGAATGCCTAATGAGCTTTGGATTAAGAAATGACGAGATAGCATCTTGCTGATTGTAATTAACACAAGGCCTCTATTGTGTCGTATCGGCACTGCATCTTCTTGCTGACAAGTAATTCCCCCAAATAATCACTTGTCTTTCAACATCTCGATGTGTGGACTAATTGTAAAGAGCTCCTGCCTGGAAAGGCCACCCAGAGCAATTTGGGGACAATTACACGGGCGCTAGTGGCTGCTGGGCACAATTACCTGGACTGGAAGACATGGTGAGTGAGACCCAGTGAGGGGAATGAAGCTTTGGCCGGGCGCTCAGACAGCATCTGCCCATGGTCGCTGGCTGCACAATGAGCTTTCAACAGAGCTAACATGTTGACCTAGAATACGAGAATAAAGTGCTCATTGGGAATATCTGAAGGGACTTGGGTCATGTTTTGTCCCTTAAGTGATACTAGTCATGATTATCTGTAGAAAAAAAAAACCCAGAAAATATAGACAACAAAACCACTACCAACATCTTGGTGAGTTTAGTCATTATAATTACCAACACCACCATCATCACCATCATCCTCAGTATCTTCATCATCAAAGTGGCTACCAGGTAGGAACAGATACTTCATTCCACATACTTTGGTAGGCACTTTAAATAGATCATCTCTAGATCTTATAAAAATCTTGCAAGGTGGGTCACTGTAATTCTGTTTTATAGACGGGAAAACCGAGACACGTACCCGTCTCCGCTCACACAAAGCAATAGTTGTTGGAGGTGGAATTTCAATCTGGGTCTGTGTGCCTAAAATCTGTGTATATGCTGTTTCTCTACTTGTCTTTCAGACAAGATGGTGACCCTTTCTCTCCTGACTGCCATAAATAGTTGCTATGAATGTTGAGTAAGATACTGGATATGAAAGCTTTGCAAACTGTAAAGTCCTGAATAGACTCAGGACTTACTAGGCAGTGCCTGGCATCTATTCAGACATCATACCCAGCTGCCAAGTAAGTAAGCAATATTCATTGAATGGCGTTTAATTAGGTTTCATTGAAAAGCTGAGACTGGGCAGGTCTGTGCAGTTTGGGTAAAGGGAAGGAGGGATTGGAGAAACTCTAGGTACATGGGTATGAACATCGTGAATTGAAGGGAAAGAGAATGATCCCATCAACTGGAGTGGGCATGGTGCTGGGCGGGGGATGCGCTCTCACTCCCGTCGGCCACCTCAAACCGTACTTCTTCAAAATCAAAACGGCATGATTATTACCTAATGGTAGCCTTAGAACAAGCTCCTAGCCCCCTTCCAACAAGATTGTCAAGTTCTTATATGAAAATTCTAGAGCCACCGGTGGATGTTGGGGAACAGGAAAGGCAAGAGTTCGAAGATGTGGGGTTAGCTTGGGCAGGGGTCTGAGTACGAGGTGGGCCACAGCCAGACTAGTTACCAAGTTCTCTCTGCTTCTGTCTCTGCCTACCTCACCACCTCTCTCATCTCTTGTTCATTCTGACTTTGACTTTGGGAAATAATGTGGAATTCTAAAGCTTTGTCCCTACTGCGTGTGTGTGTGTGTGTGTGTGTGTGTGTGTGTGTGTGTGTGTGTGTCCGTGCACGTGTATTGGAATTAGGGACTATTCTCCTATTAAAAGGCAGAAGTTAAGAGTCTCCAGCATCCTAAATGTCCACCCAGGACTCCAGCCAAGTGCCCTGCCAGGCTTGGATGCTGAACTCCCCTCCCATGTTGGAGGTCCTGATGGCAACCTGAGAAATTAATTGAAGTTCTGTTGGGCAACTCTCCGCGAGGGCAACTCTCCAGCACCCTGTGGCTTCTGCATTTGTCTTGGAAGATGACCAAGTCAGGAGTGGAGTTTGACCAAAAGTAGGTGGAATTGACTTAGAAGAGCTAACTCGGGCCGTCGCTACCATCCAAAAAAGAAAAGAGAAGGTGGCTGGGAGGGAAATCGGGCGGCGTCAATGAGGGGATGCTATTTTGCCAGCAACAACTTGCAGCCGCAGCCTGGGAGGGGGCAAGGCTGCCTACGTGCAGCCACACACAATCCTCCCCCTGGGGCCAAGGCAAGAACCGAGCCTGCACTTGACCTCCATATCCATGCACGGTGAAGGTGAATCCTTTCAGTCCCCTTATGCCCTGTCATGCAGAAGTAACCAGGCTGGGGGACTCTTCGTAATGGTCACGCTGACCAGGCATCTTGCGACTGACCGCATGAGCCTGTAGTCAGTGAACCGGGGAAAGTAGAGAGCCAGTGATTGCTATTCTGTTCATGTTTGTGTGGTGGCATCCTTACAGGGGACACCAGTGACCATGAACTTTCTTTCCTGGAGTTGTGTTCTGTGGATCAAAGGCCACTTCTGCCTTCATTCTTGAAATTGCTGTTGGGCTTCATAGAGAAGCAGATAAAGGAGATTTTCTTATTGGAAAGGAAGGAACAACTGTGTAAGAAGTTAAGCTATAAAGTTGCTGCAGTGAACAGGTTACTTGAATAATTTGAGCTGGAAAATCACATCGGACTGAAAAAGATGTGCATATACATACGACCTAATTGGAGTTCAACGCCTGGGTCTGCCTGCCTAGGAACTGCTTTCTGTTGGTAGGTCTTGTTGCTGATGCCATCGCTCCCCCACGGGCTCTGGAGTCCACAGGCATCTCTAGGGGAAGAGAGCAAAGCTGTCCCATGTGTCCTTCCCACCCTACAGCATGCAGCTCTTCTACTGTGTCTTGTGCTGCCACTAGGTTGATCACTGGGAACTGAGAGAGATCCTCCGGTCAAAGTGGTGCTTGACTCCTGAAACATGGAGTTTGGAGTTGTCGTATCACAGCTAATTCTACACCTAAAGATGGAGAAGGCGGCCTTTAGAGGGCATTGGGAACCTCCCTAATACCCTCCTTAGATGGGCCAAACCTCAGAAATACTAATCAGATGGAGCCCTGTCATGTCATGGTGTCCCCTGGCCCAGGGCTAAGTCAGCTGATGGTCCAGTATTGGTGCCTCATGGATCTTCAGTCTGCAGTGAGACCTGAGGAACCACTCGTTTGGGCCTCTGATCCAGGGAGATCCTCATTTTTTGTCTTGTTTTCTCAGTCTCTGGGTCCATCCAATTTTACCTGCTCCTTAGCTGCGCTCCATCTTCCTTGCATGGGATAGGACCGCTCCCTCCTAGCCTTCCTTGCTTCAGTTTGTCAGAAGGCTTGATGAGACTCCAGCTACCAAGTTCTATAAAAGATATCTGAAGAATGATGGGATATTCAGGTTGGAGAAGAGGAGATCAGAAAGAACCACGGTCCCTCTGTTTAATTCACTGGCCCGAGTGTATATATCTGGAAGAATAGTCAGATTTTGGATAGCCCAAGAGGTGGAATTCAGATCCATGAATGAAAGCTGGATGGGGACAGAGTCCAGGTCAGAATAAGGAAGTTAGTAGCTGCAGTAGTTAGGAGCTGAACCACCATTCAAGCAGCTGATACTGGAGGAAGCTTGTCCATTATCAACACAATCCCCATCATCATCTGCATCCTCATCACCATTTACTGAGTGCTCTGCCAAGCTCTTCACGGCCATGGTCTCAGTTGGTATCTCTGCCATTTACTGCCACTTCCTTTTCTCTTGGAGGCTCGTTCTCCCCACCTCTGAGCCCTCTGGCTTGTGGTCCTCGGCGGTTTAGAGCTTGGAATGAAGAATCTTGACAAGGCTGGAGAGTCTGGGAAAGCGTGGTCCTGGTAGGGAGGTGCCCACCGGACCACAGGGCTTAGAAAACAAAGTACTTGCCTGATGCGAGCATGAATTCGCCCCTCTGTATCTGACAAGTAGGCGTTATTCTTGGTGGGTAAGCAGAAACACAACCTTCCTTTGTGAGCCTGTTCCCCACACCATGAGCACACCCCACCCCACCTTGCATGGAAAGCTTCATCTAGAAATGAATCATTCCCAAGTTAATGTGAAATTTAAAGATTTTGCTTTCCTCTTCCAGGGCAATTTTTGATGTCAGGCTGATCTCTCTCCCAGTACAATGAAAATCTTTGTTCTCTTATCACTAAAGGAATGTTATGATTCTGAAAGCATGTAGGAGTATCTCATGAGGCTTGGTTCGCCTCAAACCAGGCTACATGGACAGATAAAGATGGCTAGAAGGTGGATTGGGAGTTATTGTTTAATGGGGACAGAGCTTTGGCTTGTGCTGTTGATAAAATCCTGGTGCTGGATAGTAATGGTGGTTGCCTGATATTGTGAGTGTACTTAATGCCATTGAATTGTGCATTTAAAAATGGTTACAGTGGGAAACGAAACAAGAAATAGTGGTTAGGCGTGTTTGGAGACATGCGTGGGGAGAAGTGAGGGGGGGAGTAGCTAGCAAAGAAACAGTGAAAAGAATTGAAAGGGAATGCTTCCTCTTGTACGTTGCTGGAGGGGGTGCCCAGTGGCACAGTCCCAATGGGGAGCAATTGGCCGTGTTGACCAGAATCACAGATGCCCATGCTCTTTGAGTCCGTGATCTCACTATTCAAAGGGTGTGCCTGCTTTTGTACACAATGATGGTGGGCGAGTGTCTTTACTGTAGTGGTGTCAGGACCAATATAAGACCGTCATTGGGAACACCTAGAGGGGCTGGCTAGACAAAGTATGGCAGAGCCACACCATGGAATACAATGCAGCTGTGAGAGAGGGAGAAAAGAGGGAAGAGAGAGAGAGAGAGAGAGAATGAGCTTCCTAGATACTAATGTAGAAAGGTCTCCAGGGGGACCCATCCACAGTAAAGATTTATTGTAAGGTAAACACATCAAAGACCAGAGTAGTGCAAATAGAATGCTACCTTCATGTAAGAAAAGGGAAAATTCTGAATATATACGGACTGTGTGTGTAGAAGAATACTGGAGGATACACAAACTAAACAAAGTGGTTGCTAAAGGGGCCTCAGGTGTGAGGAAGGGAGGGAGTGGACAGACACAGGCTGTATTTTGTATATTGTTTTGATTTTTTTAAGTTTATTCATTTTAGAGAGAGAACGGGAGCAAGCGGGGGAAGGGCAGAGAGAGGGCAGGGAGAGAGAATCCCAAGCAGGCTCCACACGGTCAGCACAGAGCCTGATGTGGGGCTTGAACTCATGAACCATGAGATCATGACTTGAGCTGAAATCAAGAGTCGGATGCCTAACCAGCAGAGCCACCCAGGTGCCCCTGTTGTTTTGATTTTTTAATTATATGAATAAATTACTTAGTCTAATTTTCTAGGAAGGAAGGAAGGGAGGGAGGGAGGGAGGAAGGAAGAAAGGCTAGGAAGGCCCTTTCCAAACTCCAAAACATTCTACAGATATAAGCGCTTAATAATGAGAAAGCAATTATGATATAATACTCTAACAGCTACCATTTCTCAAGTGTTTACCAGACACTGCATGAAATACTTTGCATCTATGATCTTCTTTGATCCTGACCACACAATGGTTTTTATTTTTATAAATGGGAAAACTGGCAATTGGAGGAATTAGATTGTCCAAGGCCACACTTCGGGAAAGGCACAGGGCTGGGATTTGAACCCAGATCCGTCTGCTGTTACACTTGGCTCTTGACTGTGCCATACTCCCATAGGTGCCATTGCCCTGCGGTAGACTTTCTTATGGGGAGGGGGCTTCTTTATTTCCCAACCTGCCAGAGCAGCCCCTGGTACCGACATAGGCATTTTCCAGGGAAAGCTGGAAACCTTAGTAGGCTAGGTGCCGTTCTTGGAAAAACGGGACACCTAGACAGCGCCCGTCTGCCCCAGGCCATGTGGTCATTCTGTCTTCAGGAGGTATTTTTGGTCGCAGTTTTCCTACAGTATCCGGTTGAGTGCCGTGATGAGGCACAGCACGTCTCTGCGGTTGCTCCTGGCCTTCCTGAAATATCCATCCAAGACCATGTTGGCTCCACCGCCTTGGATGGAGCCCAGAAGAAGGTTTTTATGGAACATGTCTTTAAAACCGGTTAATGATTTACGAATAGCTTGGCAACGAAGGCAACGTATGCCCAACAAAACCTTTTCCTGTGTTCAGGCAACCTCAGGGCTGCGTGGTTAAACCTGCAAGGAGTCCCAGAGGAGACCCAACAGTCAAACGAAAGTTTGATTGTAAAAATAATTAGATCACAGGATATTTAAAAATAAGGTCCAGAGGTGGAGCTCGAGCTCCATCCTGTTTGACTTCAGAGAAGGGCCCCCAAGTGGAAAGTAAGCTGAGAAGCAAAAGTACCAGTGTTTGGCAGATGGAAATTCTGGGTTTCATTTCTCAGGGCCCAGCTCTGCTGCTGGTGGGATTGCCTGGTGGAAGGAGGAGCTTTTCAATCACAACAATCCTGCCTCGGATAAACCTCATTGGCTATGATATGGCCACCATGCAAAGCTGGGAGACGTTTTCTCAGAAGATTCCACTGGGGAAGTGTGTGGCCTGTGGGTTTCCTGTGTGTTTCCATAGGTGAATCGCACACCACCCTTTTCATGGCACCGTGCAGGATGACCTGTCCCTCCCACAACGCTTGATCCATTTTCTAAGTTAAAGGTGCTTGGTGCCCAGAGAGTGAGGCAACTGACGTGCAAGTGTTTCCCTAAAGGGGTGAGTGATGGGGTGTCCTGTGGAAAGGGGATCACCAGTTTGTTTCAGGATAAATGGCCTTATTGTATTGTATTCTTTTCTTTTCTTTTCTTTTCTTTCTTTCTTTCTTTCTTTCTTTCTTTCTTTCTTTCTTTCTTTCTCTCTCTCTCTCTCTCTCTCTCCCTCTCTCTCTCCCTCTCTCTCTCTCTTTCTCTCTCTCTCTCTCTTTCTTCCTCCCTCCCTCTCTTTCTTTCTTTCACCTACCTACCTTCCTTCCCTCCCTCCCTCCCTCCCTCCTTCCTTCCTTCCTTCCTTCCTTCCTTCCTTCCTTCCTTCCTTCCTTCCTGTTTTTCTTACCTCAGTTGATTTCCCACAGCCAGCCTAGCACATTTAGGTGTAACGCTGGGGTAGGAAGAAAGTAGTGTTTTGTGTTTAAAGTTTATTTATTTTGACAGAGAGAGAGAGAGAGAGAGAGAGAGAGAGAGAGAGAGAATGAATGAATGAATGAATCCCAGGCAGGCTTCACACTGTCAGTGTGTGGAGCCTGATTCGGGGCTCGAACCTACGAACTGTGAGATCATGACCCGAGCCAAAATTGGATGCTTAACTAACTGAGCCACCCAGGCACCCATCGTTTTTGTTTTTTGGCATGACCAGCAGCCAAGATATCTTAGAAAATCACCTCCCCTCAGGCTATGTCATGGGGATCTGAGCAGGGGGTTATAGTTCAAGTCTCCCTGGCTAAATCCAGTTTCCTCTCAGGGTTTCTAGGCCTCTTCCTGGTAAAATTTGTTGATGGGAAGTTGGCTTTCGCCTCGGTGATGGATACATTGAACACAGTGATGCTTTCTAAAGAAGTGTCAAGGGTGACTATGGTGGGGAGAAAGAACTCTGATAAATCAATAGGTCCCCGAAACTAGACTGTCTGGTCATCTCATAGGGGTTTGCATCAGAAACATAGGAAGTGCTGTCTCGTATGCTGCCCCAGCTATGGGCTGTCAGCAAGGCCTGGAGGTGTCCCCTGGTTAGTGATACATTTGGTAGTGGTCGTTCCCATTGGTCATGACATGGAAATCTTCTGTTTCCTGTGGAAGTCTTCAGAGGCATCTCAGCAAGATGCTGCATGTGGAAATTCACGGGAAGAGTAGGAATAATGTATACAGCGTAGTTAGCATGATGCCTGGCACCAAGATGCTCAGAACATACATTTTAAAAAATAACAGAACGTAACAGTACAATTAAGAATTTCTCTTTACTCCTTATTTGAATTTGGGCCACTGAAATTTGCTAGGCACACTCTCCCTTTGTGTCTTTGCTCATGCAGTTGTCTGCCATCAATGGCTTCCCTTCTTCCCCCACCATTACATGTATGTCACTTCTGCTTATTGTCACCTTAAATTCTATATTTTCTGACCAAAGAACAGCAACATGGTTTTCTTTTCATGAGAATTTATCCGGTGTATATTTCCCCAGTCCTTTACTTTAAACTTTTCTGGGTTCTTAAATTACAGATGTGTTTCTGGGACATACGCATTTTAAACAATTTAAATACAGTAATTCTTTTAATCGGTTAGTTGAATCTGTTTACACTTACTGTAATTTTAAATATGTTTGAATGCATTCCACCATTTTCTTTTTTTTTTAAATTGAGATACAGTTGACATATAACATTATATTACTTTCCCATGTAGAACATAAGGATTTGATATATTTATATATTATGAAATGACCACCACAATAATGGTTAACATCCATCACCACACATAGTTACAGAATTTCTTTTTCTTGTGATGAGGACTTTTTTTTTTTTAATTTTAATGTTTATTTATTTTTGAGACAGAGACAGAGCATGAACAGGGGAGGGTCAGAGAGAGAGGGAGACACAGAATCTGAAACAGGCTCCAGGCTCTGAGCTGTCAGCACAGAGCCCAACGTGGGGCTCGAACCCACGGACCGCGAGATCATGACCGGAGCGAAAGTCGGACACTCAACGGACTGAGCCACCCAGGCGCCCCGTGATGAAGACTTTTAAGATCTACTCTCTTAGCAACTTTCAAATGCACAATACAATATTATTGACTACAGTTGTCATGCTGTATATTATATTCCCATGACTTGTTTTATAATTGGAAGTTTGTATCTTTGTCTCACTCCACCCATTTCACGCCCCCCCCACCTCCAGCCTCTCATCATCACTAATCTGTTCTCTTTTCTAGTGTTCATCATCACTAATTCTGTTTTTGCAATTTCTTGTCATTTTAGATTTCACGTATGAGTGAAATCATATGGTATTTGTCTTTCTCCGCCTGACTACACTCTAGCTCCATCCATGTTGCGGCACATGGCAAGATTTCATTCTTTTTTATGGTTGACCAGTATTCCATGGCATATGTATACCACATCTTCTTTGCCCATTAATCCTCTGATGGACACTTAGGTTGTTTCCATGTCTTGGCTATTGTAAATAATGCTGCAGTGAACATGGGGGTGCAGATATCTTTTTGAGTTAATGTTTTTGTTTTCTTTCGATACATACCCAGTAGTGAGATTGCTGGATCATATGGTGATTTTATTTTTCATTTTTTGAGGAACATCCACACGGTTTTCCAGAGTGGCTGCGCCAGTTTGCAGTCCCACCAACGGTGCACGGGGGTTCCCTTTTCTCCCATCCTTGCCAACACCTGCTATTTCTTGTCTTTTTGATCATAGCTACCATTTTCTTCTATTAGTTCTGTTTACCCTACTTTATGCTACTCCTCCTCCTTATTTCTGCCTTTCTTGCTTCCCTTTTCATCTTTTTTTGTTTTGGGAACTAGCTGTCCATTCCATTTTCATTCTTTCGGTGGTTATCCCTAAATTATCTCTAAACTTAACAGGTTTACTTGATGTCACAATCTCAAGTTCATTTATACCTCCACCCTCTTACAAACAACTTGGAGAATATCGATCTGCTTAAGACTAATGCCCTAACATGTTATTGTGTTTAGTATTTGGGTTCCATTTTGTTTGGTACCGCCCAGATGTCCTTAATATTATTGTTGTTGTTTTACAAATCAAGCTTGTTTAGTATTCCCCATCTGGCAATTGGTATATTTGCTCATCAATGCTTTTTTATTACTTTCTTCTGGGTTTGCTTCCTCACCCCCTGAAATTTATCCTTTAGAAATTCTTTCTGGGAGAGTCTATTGGTGACAGATTCTCTTAGTTTTCATTTATCTAAAAACATTTCATTTGAACCTCCCAGTTGAGTTAAAATGTCATTTGGCAAAAACTTCTAGATTGAAAGCTCTTTTCATTCAGTCTTTTGAGGACTGCTGTCTGTGGTCTCAGTTTTGCTGTCGAGAAGTCTGCTAATTGTCACTCCTCGGTAGGTAATTTCTCTTTTCCCTCTTGTTGCTTTGGCTGTTTTCCTCTTCGACTTTGGCGAACTACCGTTTCTCTACAAGGCATCTACAGGTGGGATTTTATTATCCTGCTTAGAACTTGTGCTTCCTGAATTTGTGAATTCTTGTTTTTCATCAATTTTCAGCCATCATCTCTTTGAATATGATCGCTTCCCTTCCCTGGGATCCTTTTCTGGAACTCTCGTTAGCTACACTACAGGACAGACATTCCTCTTTCATCTGCTGTGCCTGCTGGGTCCACGCTCTTCCTTCTTTCTATTTTCTTTTCATACACTGCATTCTGGGTTTATCTCTCAGATCTGTTTTTCTGTGACTAAATCTTCTTTTTTAATGTTTTTATTTACTTTTGAGAAAGAGACAGAGAGCAAGTGGGAGAGGAGCAGAGAGAGAGGGGGACAGAGGATCTGAAGTGGGCTCTGTGCTGACAGCAGCGAGGCTGATGTGGGGCTCGAACTCATGAACCGGGGGATCATGACCTGAGCTGAAGTTGGACGCTTAACTCACTGAGCCACCCAGGTGCCCCATTACTTGCTTAATTCTTAGAGTCCAACCAAGTCTAATCTATTTAATTTATGCTACTCACTGAATTTTTTTTTTTTCCAGAGAGAGAAAGAGAGCGAGAAAGCACATGGAAGGGGCAGAAAGAGAATCTCAAAAAGGATCCACACTGTAGCCTGGAACCTGATGTGGAGCTGGAACTCACAAACCGTGAGATCATCATCTGAGCCAAAGTCAGACACTTAACCACCTGAGCCACCCAGGCGCCCTGCTACTCACTGAATTTTAAAAGGTCAGTGACCATTAAAAAAAAAATTCCCATAAGCTCTTTTTGGTTCTTTTCCAAATCCACCTTTTTTGTTCTATTGTGGTTGTTCCATTTTTAGTTGTTTTTTTTTTTATTTTGTTTCTTTATACTTTTAATAATTTAAAGTCTTTAATTTTATGGTCTCCATCATGTTATTCACTTACCTAAAGTTCTGCAGTCTTATCTGATCTTGGCTTCCTTCTATCTATTGACATTATTAGCTCATGATGTGATTGCTTTTTCATGGGTTTTGAAATTTTTGGATGGTGAGTTCATACTCAATGTGGCTTTATCTTTGGGAATTCTTCCCAGTCAGTCGAGGATGTGTATTTTTTTCCCCAGCAATTAATACACTTTCATGTGCATATTAGGTGCCCAACAAACATTCATCTTTGCTGATGACATGGACAAGCTACAAAAAGATAACTAAATCTCTTTACCCTTTTATTGGAAGGGGACATATTTCCTTTCCATGTGTTCCCTCCAAGCTTGTCTGCTTGTGAGTGTGTGAGATTTTCACTGTTGTTGAGACATATATTCTTGGGCCCAGAGAATGTTAGCTAGCCTTGGGATAAGAGAAATGAGCAAAAATTCTGGAAAGGGACATGGAACAATTCTTTAGTCACAGGAGGAGAGGCATCGTTGAGCAGCAAACAAAGATGGGTAAACAGGACACCATCATTCCTGGCTTGAGACAGGGGTGCAAAGACATGGTAACATGGTGATAGATCAGAATCTCATTTGTATGCTTCAGAGTGTGGAGCCTCTGAGAAAGTGGGAGTAGGCTTACGCAACCACTTTCTTGCTTTTATTAATAATAGCAAATGACAGGGGCTCCTGGGGCGCTCAGTCTGTTGAGAGTCCGGCTCTTGATTTTGGCTCAGGTCACGATCCCAGGGTCATGGGCTCGAGCCCCACATCTAGTTCCATGCTGAGTGTGGAGCCTGCTTAAGATTCTCTTTTTCTCCCTCTGCCTCTTCCCTTCTTGCTCATGCTTGCTCTTTCTCTCTCTCTCTCAAAAAAAAAAAAAAAAAAAAAAAAAAAAGCAAATGACAGTAAAGGGTCAAGATATACCCTGTGCCAGGTACTGTGCTAAGAAGAGCTTTATCTGTGTTCTTTCATTTGATCCTTATAAGAACTCATGGAAGAGGCACTCCCGCCCACCCCCAACTATACAGATGACGTCACTGAAATTTGAGAAGCTGAGAAACTTGACCCAGACCCCACAGCCAGGGAGAGGAACAGAGCTGAAATTTGAACCCAGCTCTGTCAACTCCAGAGCAGGCACATGTAGCCACTGCAGGGCTGGACTAGCATTCCCACTGGGTTATGATATAAAATACTTTAATACATGTGGTAGGCCCTCCAGGGACTCTTCATGTGGTGGTGGGAGAGCTGCTATGCACAGGAAGACCCAAGTTATTGAAACTGTCAACAGCATACAGTGCATGGTATATGGTGGGTGCTTAATAAATATTTACCCAATAAATAAATAATGTTTTTTCCTTTGAAGAGTTGGGGAGCTGAGCCCTGGAGAAGTGGACTAGGGCAATTAGATTGAGACTGTTCCCTCTCTGGCTTCACCTTTGGCTTTAAAGTACTGCATAGTCAGCCAGAGAAACCAGTGTCCTGATCACTTTTCCTGACAAGGAGGCTGGGCCGGGTGGGATTCTTTAGAAACGTGTCACACTGCAAGTCGATAATGGTGATGGGGAGTCACAGCCTGGCTATTTGGAGCTTCTCTTGGCTGGGTGGCAGTTTCTAGATATTCATCCTGCTGAGTCTTACTGTCAGTCCTCATCTTGGTGAGGGCAACAGCATACATAATGAAGGGATTCCTTCCTTGGCTCACCTCCTACACACGCAGCCCAGACGCATCCCAGCAAACCAGGAGACTTTATAGAGCTGCAGGGTCTCCCTGGACCTATGCCCTGCAGGCAGACCCAGCATCTCAAGTATCTCTTCTCCTGGACAATGAGACAGCCCAGCCCAGAGTGAGGGAGGTTGGGGGGTTGGAGGGGACAGGAAGGTTCACCTGCTGAGATTTGCTACCAGGATCCTGCATATCATTCCTTTCTAGGGGAAATGACTTGTTTCTTACGCTGAAGCTCTGGAGCTTTGGAAACCCCCTGTATTACAGCCACAACTGGCTGTGCTTTGCCAGGGAAGTGGAGCCCCCGGAAGAGGCAACCGGCCCCAGGCAACTGTGTGTCTTGATGTCTTCTTTGTGTCTTGGGTCTCCTTTCTTTGTCTTTCTAGTTCTCTCTGACTTTGTCTCTGTCTCTCTCCCTGTTTTCATGTCCTTTCTTCCCTCTCCTTCTCATCTCCAAGTTCCTCTCCCAGTCCTCACACTTTTGTCCCTGTGAACTTCTGCACAGTTCTGCCCCCCTAACGCCTTCTTTCTCTCCCCAGGGACCCCCGTTCCTGCTCTCTGTCTTCACCCCTACTGGCCCCCCTGTGGCCTTGAAAGGTCCTGGCTTGCCTGCAACCCCAGGGCTCATCCCACAGAGGCTCTTCAGTGCTCTCATCTTGGCCTCAGGCTGCGTTTGGCCTCCAGCAAGAGGCCCAGGAGCTAGGCTGCCAGACACACCTGCCGAGTTTAAAGCCTCCCACTGGGAAGCATTTGCTGAGCTAACTAGGATGCCCGGCCCCTGCACGGTGTGCAGAGGCCCAGATGCCATGGGGGTGAACTTCTTGGTGCCAGTCACCAGCCTAGGGGACTTCTGAAGTCCTCTGTGCTGACCCACAGCAGGGGCTCACTGGGCCAGTGGGCTCTCCATGGGATAAAGGGCCTCATGGAGCTCAGAGACCCAGATTAGCATTTTAAAGAAAGGTTGGCAAGAAGGAATTTCTGAGACTTGCTGGGAGCAGAAGGGGTGATGGTGAGGAAAGTTTACCGCCCCCCAGTCCCCAACAGGCTGACCAGATGGCATTGGAGAGGGGCAGAGAAGGCATCAGGTAAGGAAGGGGGAGACTTGGATTCGAACTTCAACTCAGCCACTGGTGAGCAAAGAGTTTGGGCAGGTTACTTAATACCTCCAAGCCTACTGTCCTCCCTTCTCAAAAGAAAAAGACAAAAAGAGCTCTGAAGTCCTCCCAGCTCTACCATGATGATGGCCCAGGGGAGAGGTGAGGTGCTGGATGACCACCAAGGCTGCTGTTGTCCCCTGACCTGTAGAAAAGCCTCAACAAATACTAGCTCTTTGTGTGACTTCAGACGAGGTACTTAAACTCTCTAAGCCTCAGTTTCCACATCTACATGGTGAGGGTAATCCTTGCTTTGTACGATCCTGTAAGAAATACATCCAGCAGGAATGTACAGCTTGTCTCAAAGGCTGAGCGGTGTGGCCCCAGGCGGTGCAAAGGAGGATTTTAGCTCATACTCGATCCTGGCACTCAACGAGAAAGTCATACCCTGATCAATTCTTTCTTAAACCTAGTTGCCACGGAGACAGTTGGCATGTCTGTACCACCTCAGTAACACTCATCCATTTCTCTATTTAGCAAAGGGAGTCCAGGCCTCGGGGTGAGGGCCTTCAGTTGACAGCCCTTAACCTCTGATTTGATAACATCGTTTTTATTCATTATGTCTATTTTTGTACTTTCTTCTTTTTCATTATTTGTATCCATATATTTTTATCTCATTTGTGGCTTTCATGATCATTTATTTACCTTCTATTTATGGCAATGCTAGTGTTCCACAAGGCTAGGGTTACAAAATTTCCTTTTGCAATAAATTTGAATAAATAATAGGAGTCAACTGGAGACAAATGTTAAATACTAGTAAAGGTAGCATGGTGATATAGTGAAATTGTGAAGATGACCTAAGAATAGGAGAAATGCTTGTATTAAATGTGGGGATGTGCCACGTGGCAATCATGGGGGTAATCGTGACTGTTACTGCCTTAGAAGGAGGGGCCATGGGCTGCCTACATGCCATTTCTCTGCTTGTCATCTCAGCTCCCAGGTAGTGCAGGTGACGCCAGTCTCCCTGGAAGACCCATGGATGAAAGAGCAGAGCGAACCCTCTGGGCGGTGCAGTGTGAGAATAAATTCCTTCAGTCTCCAGATTGGTTCTGACTTAAATGGTTTCCCCCATTGAATTGAACAGGAAGCCATTTAAATGGCCACCAGATTGTGAACCATTGAACTTCTACAATAATGACAGAGGGGCTGGACTTCCCATCTGAGCCATTGTACTTTAAACAGAATATGTGTTGCCTTCTGAAATAAAAGCCACTTATGCATACCAGCCAATCTGTCTCAGTAGAGTGCCACCAAGACAGATCTTGGTAGAAGAGCCAAGAGCAAGTCAAATAAAAAGCTTTAAGTCCATGACTATCTATCACTCAGGGAGTTCCCAGGACTGTTAGGGCAGCTTGTGGGTTACTTTGTTTAACGCATAGCTTTCAATTTTGTTATAAGGAGGGGAGAGCGAAATGAGATTGATAGATAACCAAAAGGATGTTTTTGTAAGCCTTCGATTCAGTGTAGCACCTTGCAGGAAATTCATTTAGCACAGTGTCTGGATGCTCCTGGAGGCTTTCTGAAAGCAAAGACACAGCCACGTACCTGGCAGCATCTGCCTCTAACAGTCTGCTCCGTTCCAGCTACACAGTGCAAGGTGTTTTTCCAGGAGTATCTCAAGTATCTAAAGTTTGTGCTCATATAAGCCCATGTCAGAAGTCCCCAGAAAGAAGGAGCTGGTAAAGCACCCACGGGATGTTTGCAAACAGCAGTGGCTTCAGCACCTGGAAAAACCAGAGGTCACTCCTTTCTGGGTTTGGATTTTCTGGAACGGCCAGGCAATTGGCACTGCTCTCCTGGATTAGAACGGCCATGCAGAGTCCACTGGAAAAACTTCCCTAGGTGGCGGACTCAAGGACTCAGGTTCTGGCCAATGGTGAGGACCTACCTCTCCTTCTTAGGCTATATTTCTAGAATAGTGTTTCATAAATTCTGGAAATCTGTGTTCTTCTGCTGAAACATGGCAAGCCCCTTCCATAAATACCTGAAATAATTTGTCTCATGTTTATTTATTTTGGAGAGAGAGAGAGAGAGAGACAGACAGACAGACAGACAGACAGTATGGAGGGGGGACAGAGAGAGGGGGAGACACAGACTCTGAAGTAGCTCCAGGCCCAGCTGTCAGCACAGAGCTTGACGCGGGGCTCAACCCACAAACCGCAAGATCATGACCTGAGCCGAAGTCAGATGCTTAACCACTTAACCCACTGAGCAACCCAGGTGCCCCCCATAAAGACTTCTAATAAACTTTCCTCTTTCACTCAGTGGCTAGTTTATTGGTCTGTTGCCTTTATGTCTCATTCTTCTTCAACTCCCAGGGTATTGCTAGGTTGGGTTTTTGTCTAGTCTTGTTTGTTTTTTGCAAACATATTGCAGAAGCAGGATTTCTTGATTTCGTACAGGTAGCTTTACCTCTTATAAAAATACCACCGTTTATAATTTTTGAAGCCATGAAATCATTCTCTCATCTTTGGGGAAGTAGAAAGCTTGACAACTGTGGGATAGATACTAAGCTGAAGAAGGGACGTGACCTCCAGGGAGGCCAGGTGTCAGTGTGAAAGGAAGGGATGGACCCTGCTCTGGATAATGTTGTGCCCAAAGTGGACACCGAAGGAGCAGTCGGAATTAGAAGTCAATGAAACCCACAGATATCTGACTTTTGGCTCATCTTTCCTTATTCTCAAGAGGGCTTCTGAGTGGGATGGATGGTCTCAGCATTGTCCTTGCGTGCCAATGTGACACAAGCTTCCAGGCAGAGGCAGGAGGGAAGCCCTCAGCTCATCTGCACGGTCCCTTTTATGGTGCAGTCATTAGAGCGCCTTTTAGCATGAGAGATGAGTTCCATGCTAGACTGCCCAGATCTTGAACCACTGTTTCTACAAAGACAAAATCAGGGACCTTCTCAGAAAAGGATTAGAAAGTCTCTTCGTTTGGTTTGGGGCACCTGCCTGGCTGGCTCAGTCTATAGAGTATGTGACTCCTGATCTCAGGGTCGTGAGGTTAAGCCCCATGGTGGGTGTGCAGTCTCCTTAACACAAAAACCAAAAACGTCTCTTGGTCTGGAAGTAGGAACGAGTTGGGTAGTATCGAGGAGTATCTCTTCACTTTTGGCTCCTTCTTTCTCCACCAGAAAAATGGGTGGACTAGTTTTTGCCCTGCCTACTTCCCAGAAGCAAGGCCTATAGTCCTGGCCTTCTGGTCTGGTGACCACTGATCACAGAATGAAAGGGAAATGGGAATTTGCAGAATTGTTATTCGGAAACTCGTGAAGAATGCAGGTGGGAGTTGAATTCAAACCACGCCTTGGCCCCTGAATTAGGTCTACTGGGACCCAGCCAAGGATGCAGTTTAGGGGAATGAAGACTATATTCTTGCAAGTTTGTATCTTGGCTGGCACTGGGGACAATGACAGAGGAAGATATGACACTATTCTTCACATTCTTCACTCAGCATTGGCTGATATGAGGCCAGCAGTGCAGTGCAAGGCTGGGAGGTGTCCCACAGTTGGGTTGGCCCACACATGCACTCTCCCTGGAAGACAGGTACTGGATCTAGGAAGTACGGATATTAATGGCAATCTTCTTTAGGACGTCTTTTTGGCTACTATGGATCATTTACACATAAGTTCTAGGACTTATTTAAAAAGATGTTACATTTCAGAATATGCCATCTACTGAAATATTAATTATTTTAAAAAGCATGTTTTTTTGGTGATATTTCATGACGTGGAGAAAAATACAATTTAATTTTAAGGGAAAATAGGATAAAAACTAGATGTTCAATCTAACCCTTAGTTTTTCAAAAATACACCCCTGTTAAGGATATAATGTGAAAGAAATATATGAAAATATCAATCATGGTGGGGTGCCTGGGTGGCTCAGTAGGTTAAGGTTCGACTTCAGGTCAGGTCATGATCTCACAGTTTGTGATTTTGAGCCCTGTGTTGTCAGGCTCTGTGCTGACAGCTCAGAGCCTGGAGCTTGCTTCAAGTTCTGTGTCTTCTGTTCTCTCTGCCCCTCCCTCACTCACACTCCGTCTGTCTCTGTCAAAAATAAATAAACATTAAAATGTAAAAAAAATCAATCATGGTTATTGGTAGGTTGTGGGATTCTATTCTTTTATGAAACATTTATTTTCCAAATTCTTTTAGTCTGAATTATTCTCATAAGCAGAAATAAACATAAAATAAATATTTATTATAAATAAATCCCTCCAAGCTTGCTCTCTGAGTCCCTCTCTCCATCCTGGGGACCAGTGCTTCCTTCTGGACCTCAGAGGCTTTTGGGCATGGTTTCAGGGGTGGACTCTTCCTTGTTCATTATAAGTCACAAAGAGAGACGTTGCTCCAAAGGTAAGGTGCTCTTGTCATGCCCAGTAACTTGACAGATCTAAGACTCAGTTTCTTACCTGTAAAATGGGAGAATGGCTACTGTCCTTTCTTATGGCACAAAGAGATTATAAAGAATGAAGGAAACAAGGAAGGGGAGAGTACTTTAACCATTTAGAACAAAACACAATGGTAATTTAAGAAGTGGTAAGTTGCCAAGGGTAGTTACAGCTTAGAAGATCTGACATCAAGGCATGGTAACAATATCAACCCTGTTAACCGCCTTTATCACAGTACTTTTATATGTTGGTAGGACTGGCAATTGGGTAATTAATATTATTGCGGCTGCAGGATTTTGCAGTAGGACTTTCTTCTTTGGAATTTTCACACCAAATTTCTGACTATTTTAATAGGTCCCCTTTGCATTCACCAAATAATGTCAAGTACCAGAAATGGTCACCAGAGGGCGCTAGATCACTTACGGTGTCCCCCTGGCTTCCGCATAACAAAATCACCATGATTTATTACGTCGAGTATTGGAACTGGGTCTAGGCAGGAAAAAGATGAAATCTATACATTAACTATGATGTTGAGCCAACATTTAAGTAAATAAGCTTCCTTTTTCCTCCTTGGCTATTACTTTAGTTGCTCTGCTTTTTTCATTTGTATGTTAATGTACTTTTATTTATTTCTTTTAAATCATTTGAGATAGTTCAGATTAGAATACTTTACAAACTTGAAACCCTGGTTTGCTTTGAAAGCCGAGATAGGCACATGTTCACATGGTAAAGAGGCTGCCCTCCCCCCTGAGAAGCTTATAAATGTATTTAGAAATAAATAAATGGCCTGTATTGTTTTTAGGAGGGGGGGGGGTTGAAGTTTCTATTTGTGGTTAGCCTTTGAGTTCTTGTGCAGTGGCCCTCAGTTCCCAGCCTGCAGACACACCTACAAGAGGGGACATGCACTGGGGCTGTTTGGAAGTGCTTCTCTATACTTTGCCCTGCAGTCCATCTGGGGACTGGCTGTGGGGCCCTCCAGGTCACAGTGTAATCGCTGCAGCAGAGAGCGGGAACGCTTTGCCTCAGTTCTCATCCCAACTGAGGGGACTTGTGGGGTGCAGAACAGCAAAGCAGGGGGCAGGGAGATAGTCCTATCTGGACCCCTCTCCCCCATGGCCTGGTGCATGCACACACACATTAAGTACTGGGTTGGGGTCAGAACATCTGGTCAGAGTTTGGCTGTCTGTTTTTTGGGTCACAGCCAAGATCTGTATAACGTTTTCTTTTTCACCTTACGAATAACCAATGTTATTTGTGGGTAAGTGGGTAGAGCAGTTCCTGTTTATATTCCAATTTTATGAACGAGGAAGCAGGCACCTAAGTTTCCTTTGAAGTTTGAGGTTCCATTCCATCTGTGTATAACTTTTTCCTCAATTAGTGGGGCCAGGGGCAGGTTTTCCGAACCTGGTGCTGAAGTTGGTGGATGATAAGGAGGTAGCAGGAGAGGTGGGCGGGTGAGCCTGGTGGATGGTGGCACTCTTGCATTCACTGCCTACTCGTCGGGCCATCCTGGGAGGTGGTGTGAGACTGGGGTTGTAGGATTGGTAGGGTATACCACAGCGAGGGACCCTGATGAATCCCAACTCAGCCTGGGTTTTGTATGACACAGAAGTTGCTAAAAGCTTCAACCAGCACAGGCAGAGGTGTGCAGAGAGCAGGAGATAGGGCCTCCCAGCACCCTGTGGAAGGACGATGGGGTGGTGGAGGTGACAGTGAAGGAGATACACTGGTGGGGATCCTGCAGTTGGGGTGACCGAAGTCATAGCAACCGGTGGCTTCTTGCTAGTATCCCCAGACTGTTGTAGGGGAACTCAGGCTGTGGGGGCTGTTCAGGAAGGCCTGGAGGGGATTCACTGGTTTGTGGAAGCTCAGTTGTAGGAGGGAGGAAATCCATTCTGGGGGTTTCACACCCCCTTGGGCAAACAATCCTATCCTTCTCTGCTCTTTTTGTGCTATGGGTGTTTTATTTTCAAAATTTAAATCTTGTACTTGCTTTAAGGAAAGTCCTTAGCATTCCTGGCATATGCTGAGGCCCAAAGGTAGCAAAGTACAGCTGTTTAGAAGGCTAACAAATCAAAGGAATCTCAAGGTCACGGTTTACCTTCTTGCACATCTTCACGGCACTTCTGGGCCTGACCCCTAACCCAGTGCTGGGAAGAACCCAGGGCCTTTGCATGGACTAAGGCAGCACAGATGTATTGTGTGGCTGCTGAGCACGAAGGAGGAGGTTTAACACTGTTTTTTGAGTACCAAATATTCAAGAGCTCTTACTCATTCTGTTTCCCCCTTTGATGCTGGCCTTGACCCTTTTCTAATGAGTGTGTGTCTTGAGCCCAGTGAACATATTCTGAATGTGTCTGGAGAAGCTGCAAACGTTCCCTTCAGCCTCTCTGTCCAGCTGGGCCTCCCTTCCCAGGTCCTCCCCAGCATCCTCCAAGGGCGGGTGGAGGGGGGGGGGTGGTGCTCTGGCTCAGGCAGAAGCAGCACTTGCCTGCCTACACAGTTAAGGTTGGTAACTTGGCCCTCACCACAGGAAGGGCTGAAAGGAACCTGATAATTCCAATTAGGCTTAAACTAATGAGCTGGAAACTTTGGGGAAACCACTGAAGGGAGAATGTGACCATCTTCCTTCTAATTAGCACTGGAAAACCTTGTGGTCCAACTGGTAGCCAAGAGCTTTGAAGGGCAGTGTACAGAGGGAGCAAAATTTCCCAGAGCTTTGGAAGAGGTATTCCCCTGTGGTGTAGGGATAGAGGCTGCTGAGGGGGGAAGACCCCAACTGGGGAAAAGCAGGCTTGGATGGCGCCTAGAGTGCCCCTTCTCCCAGTGGCTCTCTTCCCACAATGAGGCTTGGGGCTAGATAAGAGGGGGAAGGAACACTTTGGGGAACTCTACTGTCTATTGAAGCCTGCACCATCCCTGAGGCCAGGTCCCCACCCTGCTCATCTCTCCTCTCAGGCAGCCTCTGTCGCTTAAAAACAAGCAGAAAAACCACCTGCTGCTGTCAGGGGCCACAGACCACCCTCCAGCCTCCAGCCGTGCGTGGGGCACTGGGGCACCTAGGAAGAGGGGAGGGAAGAACGAATTAGAGGCCCGAGGTGGGAGGGTCGAACTAGGGTGTCCTGGAGAAGGGTCCTCCTCACTCCCGAGGCCCGAGGATTTGGAGGTGTCCGGCCGTGTGTCGACAGCTGGTCACTCCTTCCCTCCCCACTGGGGGCTCCTTTGGTAAAAACAGCCTGCCATGGGTGCCCCGCCATCCTCCTCGGGGCCCCGCGGGTCGCTCGGGTGGGGGCGCAGCACCTTGGAGAGAGGCGCCCGATCCCGCGCCTTGACTTGGGGCGCTCTCCCTTGCTCTCGGGGGGTCAGGGGCGCGCGCCCGGCGGCCGCCGAGGGATCAGCCTGCCCCCTGCCCAGCCTCGAGCCGAGGCGAGCCGGCGCTGAGAGCCTCCTCCCCTCCCGCCTCGGGCGGCCTGAGCCCGCGCCCGCTCCAGTTGCCGCAGCTGCTGCTGCTGGCGGCTGCGGGGAGCGCGGGGAGCGCGCCGAAGAGGCTCGGGCGGCGAGGACGGGGACGAGGAGGAGCCGGAGGAGGCGAGGAGGAAGAGCGAGGGGAGGCCGAGGAGGCTCAGCGGCGTGGCAACGCGGCTCGGGGATCCCTGGGGGCATGGGCTAGCGGCCGCGGCGGCCTGGCAGCGGGACGCAGTGGACCTTCCGTGGCCCGGCGCGTGCAGGGGCGGCGAGCCGGAGCCGAGCGCAGCCGGGGACCGCGGGCTGGCGTGGGGGTGTCCCGGCGGAGGGGGCTGATTACCCGTTATTAACTAGTTGCCACCTAATAAGCCAGGAGCGGCGGGTGAGCGGCGCGGGCTGCGCGCGGGGAGGGTCCCGGGCCGGAGCGCAGCGCACTCGCGTGGCGCACGGCGGGCCGGCGCGCAGAGCCGGGGCGGGCCCGGGGGCGGCGCAGACCCCGGGCGCGGGCGGCCCGCGGCGCCCCCTCGCTCTCCGCGCTCGGGGCCGGCACAGCCCCGGGCGAGCGGGGCGCGGGCCGGGGCGGGGAGCTGCCCGCGCGCTCCATCCCCTCCCCCCCGGGCGGGCTGCCGGGGGGAGGGCGGGCGGCGGCGGCCCGCCGTATATATCTCGGCGCACCCCGCCAGGTCGCGCACAGCGCCCCGAGCCCAGGCGCCTCCCCGCCCCCTCCCCGCGCTCCGCGGCGGCGGCGGCGGCAGCAGTAGCAGCAATATGGCTGTTGATGGGTGTTCGGGGTGGCGCTGGCGGCGGGAGGAGCTCCCCCGAGCCCCTGCGCCGGCTGCCCGTTGCTAGCTATGGCAAATGGTGGCGGCGGCGGCGGCGGCAGCAGCGGCGGCGGCGGCGGCGGCGGAGGCAGCAGTCTTAGAATGAGTAGCAATATCCACGCGAACCATCTCAGCCTAGACGCGTCCTCCTCCTCCTCCTCTTCCTCCTCCTCCTCTTCTTCCTCCTCCTCCTCTTCCTCCTCGTCCTCGGTCCACGAGCCCAAGATGGATGCGCTCATCATCCCGGTGACCATGGAGGTGCCGTGCGACAGCCGGGGCCAGCGCATGTGGTGGGCTTTCCTGGCCTCCTCCATGGTGACTTTCTTCGGGGGCCTCTTCATCATCTTGCTCTGGCGGACGCTCAAGTACCTGTGGACCGTTTGCTGCCACTGCGGGGGCAAGACGAAGGTAACGCGTGCCCCGGGCGCCCGCCCCCTGCGCCAGCCCACCTCCTCGCTCCTCACCGCGCCTTGCCGCCCTCCATCCCTGCCTGCCTTCCCCGCGCCGCCTGCCCTTCCCTCCGCTCTCCCCGCGCCCCGCTCGGCGCGGCGGGCGGTGCGCCCGGGCAGAGGAGTTGCCCCCAGCCGGTGCGCCCCGGGACGCGGACGCCTGGTCCCGCGTCCCCTTGTTTACGGTGGGGTCGCCGGCGGCCGCGGTTGGGGCCGGGCGGGGGACGCGCGCCGCTCGGTTGCCGGGTGCGGGGTGGGGAGAGCCGAGCCCGCGGGCCCCGAGGCCCCAGGGGGCCGCCGGGTGCGTGTGCCGGGTGCGGCGGCCGCGTTCCTGGTGGTGGGCGAGGGGGAGCCCGGCAGCCCGCACTCTAGAAACCTGTTGGGGACAGGAGTTCGCGGAGTCAGAAGGAAGGGGGAAAGCCTTTGGACAGGGGAGAAAATCTTTTGGACTAGGGAATCCCAGGGGAGGAACCTGGCCAGAGGAAGTGGGGGATCTCGGGGACAGAGAGGGAAAGTTGGGGAGATGCATCCCAGTTTTGGAGGCAGCCCGCGGAGGCTGCCACTTTAGGAATGTGGCAAGGGCGCACATCTGATGTCACCTTCCTCTCCATCCCTTGGATATTCTTCTGGAATATACCCCCACCCCAAGTTCTTCAGCCTGTGTATTCTCGCCCCCCACGCTACCCCCTTTAGGTGCCCGGAAATGCCGCCAGCAGCGGGGAGCTGGAGCAGGAGGTCCGCCCGAGAGCCTCCGAGGCCGCGGTTTCGCGCGGAGCCTCCTCCCCAGCGCTTTTGAGGTGGCTGGATATCGGCTTAAGCTATTCCTGGCGCATAGACGCCCACCAGCACCGAAGCTCACTACACCTTAAGTATGGTTGCTAGGCTGACTGCCTGGTCTGTCGCCGTGTCCCTAGAGATGTCCTCTGCCCTCCTCCTCCCTTCCCCCCCCCCCCCATCCTCCCAATGGCTGAAGGTGAGGGGCTGGGGCAGTTTTTCACAGAAAACTGAATAAGAGAGAGAGAGAGAGAGAGAGAGAGAGAGAGAGAGAGAGAGAGAGAAAACTGGAAAAAAGAGGGACCGAGCTGCTTTGTGTTTGAGTACGTCCCACCCTAGGGGACTTCACAGCGCTAACATTTTCTCAGGGAGGGGAGATCAAGGGGAATTGGCGAACAGTGCAAAGTGGAGGCAGATCTTGGTCGGGATATTTCACACCTCTTTTCCAGCAAAGTGAATCCCAGGACCCCTCAAACTTCCATAGGACTCGGCAACTTGTCGCAGTCTCCTTAGTTGCTATGGGAAGTAGGGAAGCCGGGGGCTCTGGGTGAAATACCGAGGGCAAACCCAAGGCTCCCTCTCCTGATCATTAATTATACACGGCGCTGGGTGCTGGAGATCAGCTGAGTTTTGTGGCAGGCACATTTGTGTTTTGGAAAATACTGGTGTGTTGGACATAAGGGAGAAAAATAAAAGCCATCTCTGTCTTTTCTCCTCCCACTTCTCGGGAGGCTTCCAGATGTTGGCCAGCCAGCTTTCTTTGGAGTTACCTCCTCTGCCATGGGGGTTCTCCTTCCTTGTCCAGGTGAGAAATCTCCCACATTCCTAAGAAGCAAACAGGTTAAGCAAAATCTGAACCATGAGACCCTGAGATGGTGCTTCCTGCCTTAGCCTTTCTCTTACCTGTGTCTTTTTTTTTTTTTTTTTTTTTTTTTAGTATTTATTTTTGGGAGAGTGCAAGTGGGGGAGAGGCAGAGAGAGGGGGACAGAGGATCCAAAGTGGCCTCGGAGCTCACAGCAACAAGCCCGATTATGGAGCTTGAACTCACAAACCACAAGATCATGACCTGAGCCGAAGTCGGAGGCTCAACCGACTGAGCCACCCAGGTGCCCCTTACCTGTTTCTTCAACATCTTGACCACACATTCCCTCGTCTCCTTCTCTCGCAGTCTTTCGTCTTGGAGGGTTTTTTTTGTTTTTTTTGTTTGTTTTTTCCTTTACTGAGGGTCAGTGTCTGCCCTTAGGGGAGAGAGAACTCCTGGATGTGTGCATTCTAAAATGTTCTCTAGACTAAGTGGTTTTGGTGAAGTTTTGAACAGCCTCCTCATCCTTAAGAAATGGGACCTTCTTGATCGTAGTGAAAACTTTTTCAGCGAGTCAAAATAAGTTTTGGTATTTTTGTGATCCTGGGGTTTTATTTTTTTTTTTTTTTATTTTTTTTATTTTTTTAAATTTTTTTAATGTTTATTTATTTTTGAGACAGAGAGAGACAGAGCATGAACAGGGGAGGGGCAGAGAGAGAGGGAGACACAGAATCTGAAACAGGCTCCAGGCTCTGAGCTGTCAGCACAGAGCCTGACGCGGGGCTCGAACTCACGGACCGCAAGATCATGACCTGAGCCGAAGTCAGACGCTTAACTGACCGAGCCACCCAGGCACCCCATCCTGGGGTTTTAAACACGGCTTCCAAGTCCTTTTACTCTAGGGGTTCATGGATGCCACTGCAGTACCTGTGATGAAATGCTAATTGGATGGCTCACGTAGAGAATCTCTTTCATAAATGATGACCAAGCATAACTTCTGTTGGTCTTCTTAAGTAAATAGGTTTTTGGCAACGATCATGAGAAAAAATAATCCCTATATATTTTAGGCCTTATTTTGTAGCTCCAAGACCTGCTGAGTTGACGTCACTCCAAGTTTCTACAAAAAAATCAACCTGGGATGAGAGACGCTTGCATTTGGAGGGAGGATGTGAGGTCAACGTAGCACGAGGTTGGGTCACTTTTGATCCCATTAGAGTCCACTTTAAAACATTCCCAGAGTTACTTAGTAACTGCCCCTTGATTTGCTCACTTAAACCATGTGTAGCTGGCTCATTACACCCATTAATAGTAACTTATTACTTTCTACCCCTGAGGTCTGTATTTTTACTGCCATCCTGGTTTTTTGTCTTATATTCTTTTTGTTTTCCAAGTATTTGCTAGTTGTTGAGATGCGGTACAGAAGAATGCATTTGGCCTAAGTTTGGAATAATTATTCCAGTGCTGGGCTTCCCAAGCAAACATAGACTGCTGGGGCATAGAATTCTGTCAGCCCTCAGATGTGCCCACCCTCACCCTCATTCAGTCCCAAGACGGTTTGACCAGCAGCTGGGGTCCCATGGAGGCCTGGTTTTTTAGCATCTGAAATTCCACGGGAAGTAAATTTCATCAGGGCACTGTGACATCACAAGTATTTGGCCCCTAGGACGGCATCTTCCTTTTTGATCAAAGGAACCCAATCTTCCTTTTTGATCAAAGGAACCCGAGACTATGGACGTGCCTCCCAGGGCATCTCAGCATTAGTACCTTTGGCCTCTGAATTGTAAATGGTGAGTGACTTTACTACTTTGAAAAGAATGGCGTGTGGACTTTTTTTTTTTTTTTTCAGGAAATGAGAGAACTAATCACATTGCCTCCTGTTGGGAACTTGGGCACAATCATCCGGTACTGTGTTCTTTGCTATACTTTTTCACGTCATTGTTTTTTTCTCTGTTGGGTTTCATCAGAGCTCTGTGTTCACCAGGCTGTGATGTTTTGAGGTCCAATCCAGTTGCGAACTGTAGTGAACAGCGAGCAGCTCAGGCAGCCTGGATAAGGCCATGACCTTGAAGAAGTCATTTAACCTCTCTGGTCTCTTTTTCCTTGTGTTTAAAATGTGGAGATTGAATTCTCTGACTTCTGATGCCCCTTCCTGCCCCGTGACTCGGTGTCAGAGGTTGGGAGGAGTTGAGAAACTATGGGTAAAGTTTCTAGCTCAGAGTGTGTTTTGTAATTTTCTGGCAAATTCTTTAGGAATTCAGCCTTGGAGTGCCTCTGTGTGTTTCCTCTTTCAGCACACAAGCTGCTTCTCTTCAGATTAGCCTGGGGAAACTGAGTCCAGCTTTCAATGGAGCTGCGGCTCACTGGGGGACCTGGATGTGGCCGGGCATAGGCTCTCGCCTGCTCTCAGTTTGAGCTGTCCTCCCTGTAGAAGTTGGGCTTGATCGAGCCTGGTCTGCATGTAATGAATTATTGAGGTATTGTCTCCATGGTTGTGTCTGAGAAAACAACACGTTTTCTCTGTCAGGTTCGTGACTAATATAAACATCAGATCCCGTCATGGCTTGGTAATTACCCAGGGTCTGGCCCGATGCATCCAATCAGGACTGGAGCTCCAGTGCCTCAGAGTTCTTGATTCCAGATCAGACCTGCAGCCTCATCTCGTCTTGGGCATTGCCTGCACTGGATGACCTTCAGATAATTCTCTTTGATCAGGTCACTTAGGGTGGCCTTGGAGAAGCTCTCAGGTCCCAGTCACAGGGGAGTTAGAGCTGACCTTCCCTTGTGCAGAGAGATTTTTGCTGCTCATTCTTGGCTCTCTTTGTGCAAATGCACACTTCAGTAGAGATTCAGCAGTCAGACCCAAGTGCAAATCCTGGATCTTATTAGCAGGGTATCTTTGGCTGTTAGCCATATTGCACCTTGGTTTCTTCATCTGTAAAAAAGAGCATAATGATGCTTACTTTGTAGGATGCTTATGAGGAGTAGCGATAATGGGTATACAGGACCCAGCAAATGCCTGGCACTAAGCAGGCTTCCTGTAAATAGCTCACAAAGTGGTGAGTTTGTTTTCTCTTTGATTCCTTGCGTGTTTGGCCCCAGATGGGCACAGACGACAACAAACAGAACTTTTGAACCCAAAGGAACCTCTAGACTCTGAAGTCTGCTGTCCTTGGGTCAAACAACCAGCTAAGGTGACACTGAGACTTGGGCTCATGGCTCTTGGCTGTGGCAAGGCTGGAAGATTGGGGAGGGGCAGCCAGGGAAGTGTCCGTGGATGGGGGCCTGCCAGGACAGCTGCTGTTTTGATGGTGGGGACATCAGTGGACTAGCGTTGACCAGTGTTAACGCTGTGGGGCTCCGGGAATGATAGACTGAGAGGGTGTGAAATGTTTGGTAGGAGGGCAGGGCTGGCCAACGTCATACCATTGAGAAGGGAGGACTTTCATCCCGTTACCCCAGTCCAGAGCTCGTAGACCTGTTCCCCTGACAATGCCACAGTTTCCTGGGCAGCGTTCTCTGTAACAGGACCAGCTTTCCTCCCAGTGCTGTTTCCCAAAGTGCGTTCCATGGAGCACTTGTCCTTGCACTTACCTTGCGGAAAATGTTGTGAGTCTTGGCATACCTGAGCACCCCCTTGAAGAGTCAGATCACAGGTGGGGAGAAGCCCTGTAGTAGAGAAATTGGTCAAACTGCTCTTAACCAGGCTCACTTCGAGCAGCCTTGCCTTGCTGTCAAGACTGCTGTGTAGTACCTGAGTCCACCTGTGACCTTGGGCAAGGACTTCACTGCTCTGTGCCTCAGTTTCCCCATCTGCAAATTGGGGATTGTAACAGAGCACAGCCCTGTGGGGTAGGTGCTCTCTCTAGCCCTATTTTGTAGACTTTCCTAGGAGGACACTGATGACCTAAAGCCTTGGGCTGACTCTGTATCCAGGTGCCCTGGGGACTTATCCAAACATGTGTCAGGAGGAAAGGAAGAGCTGCCCTATTACCGGGTCTGGGGCAGAGAGAATTCCAAGGCCAAGGCCGAGTGGGCCCCTTCTTTGCCTTGCTCCTGTCCTTTTTCCTGGAGGGGAACATTCATTGGGTGTCTCGTGGCACAGAGTAAGTCCTTGCTTTCTTTGGGTCCCTCTCTCTGTCCCACCGGGGCAGGAGAAGCGTGCTGCTGAAACTGCCTGGCACTGGATTGCAATGCCGGGACCTCTTTCCCAAAGTGGGCAGCAGGGGGGCCCCAGCTCACAGTGGCAGTGGCCATATGCTAACTTTTGAAACACAGCAGGCAACACCACCATCTTGGGACTTCAGAGCTGTGGAGTCCCTGGAGGGGTGCCCCTGTGCCTCCAGTGGAAAGGGCTGTGTCTGTGCAGTGATTCCGAGCTGCTGGGCCACGTGGGAAATACTGGCCTTCATGGACCCGTGTCTGGGGGTCAGGCAAGGCCAGGCCTCCTGCAGCACCTCTGAGATTCCACAGCCTTTCGGTGCATGGCAGGTAGCAGATCAAAAGTGCTTCCTTTTTTGAAATGCTACTTAAAGTAGGTGGAATCCTGGCCCTGGGCACACAGAGAAGGACTCTCCCCCTCCCAGGCAGAGGTGTCTTAGCATTCTGGGTAGAAGTCTCAAGGAATGTTCAGTTGGGATATCAGATCTCTGCTTCGGAGGGCTGGAGAGAGTATTTGTCTGGTCCTGGGGCTTGTCACATGTTAATATGCATAAGAATCATCTGGGGTAGCCATTAAAAATGCAGCTTGTGATTCCGACAGAAGGTCCAGGGTCGGGCCTGAGATTCTGCACATCTGACAAGACATGGGGGAGGGCAGGTGCCTATGTTGTGCAGGCCACACTTTGAGTAGCCAAGATCTGGATCATTCCCCACCCTCCAGTCAGTCCCTCCCCGAAAAAAAAAAAGCCTATTTTTTTTTTTTTGCTTTAATTTAATTTTTTTTAATTTACATCCAAATTAGTTAGCATATAGTGCAACACTGATTTCAGGACTAGATTCCTTAGTGCCCCTTACCCGTTTAGCCCATCCCCCCTCCCAAAACCCCTCCAGTAACCCTCAGTTTGTTCTCCATATTTAAGTCTCTTATGTTTTCTCTTCTTCCCTGTTTTTATATTATTTTTGTCTCCCTTTCCTTATGTTCATCTGTTTTGTCTCTTAAAGTCCTCCTATGAGTGAAGTCATATGATATATGTCTTTCTCTGACTAATTTCACTTAGCATAATACCCTCCAGTTCCATCCATGTTGTTGCAAATGGCAAGGTTTCCTTCTTTTTGACTGCCAAGTAATACTCCATTGTATATATATGCCACATCTTCTTTATCTAGTCATCCATCAATGGACATTTGGGCTCTTTCCATACTTTGGCTGTTGTTGATAGTGCTGCTATAAACATGGGGGTGCACGTGTCCCTTCGAAACAGCATACCTGTATCCCTTGGATAAATGCCCAGTAGTGCCATTGCTGGGTCGTAGGGTAGTTCTATTTTTAGTTTTTTGAGGAACCTCCATACTGTTTTCCAGAGTGGCTGTACCAGCTTGCATTCCCAAAAAGCCTATTTTTAAATATGGAAATTCCCAGCTCTTCAGCGGTGGGGAGGGATCCTGTGCCAGGACAGCCAGGTCGGGACGACTCCGCACAAGCCCCTTGGAGCCTCTGTGGTTCAGACTGGGCCCTGACTGCTAACACCCACTGTTCGGGTGCCTGCTCCCAAGGAACCCACAAGAGCTGTTGGTGGAGGGTTGGGTTGTGGCAGCCAGAGCAGTGGTCCGCAGAGATGCAGGGTGGGGTGTGTGCGTTCCCCGCCCATCAACATGCGGGTTCCCCCTCTCGCCAGTTGGTCACACTGCAAGGGGCTAGGCTTCTCGAGGTCCAGGATGGCAAGTCTGCCAAACCAACTTCTTGCAAAATTAAAGGCTGGTGGTGTAGCCAGGCCTGCGCTGTGGTGATGCTCCAGGAAGCCAGCTGCTGGCCGGTCCCTCTGGAGTGTTTGAAGTCTGCGGACAGCAAGACCGCCAGCCCGATTTTCCACAGGGACCTGGGTGGGTCTTCCCAGATGGAGGGTTCAGCTTAAAAGGGTTGGACTCAAGACCGATGCTGAGTGTGGGGAGATGGGTGGCGCGGCACGGTGCTGGGCCCCCTCAGCTGCTCTTCTCAGGGGTTCTGTCAGGGGAAGTTGAAAGTCGTTCTTTTGTCACCCTAGCATATTAGGGTTGTTTGCAGCTCACAGCACCAGGGACCCTGTCCTGTTGATGTGGTTGCACTGTCAACGAGGAGCAGTCGGACCAAGCTTTGAGCCCTGAGAGTCTTCAGCGGCCGGAAGGAGGAAGGGTTTAGTGCAGTGGCAAGCACACAGTAGGTCCTCTGTTGAATGTTATGGTTACGATTGTTGTTGTTGATTTTGCTTTTACCACCTGGTGAGTACATACTCTGTGCACAAACCAGGCTGGGTGCTAGGGGAAGAATAAGACCCAGTTGTGACTTTTTTTTTAATGTATATTTTTGAGAGAGAGAGAGAGAGAGAGAGAGCATGAATGGGGAGGGGCAGAGGGAGACACACACACACACACACACAGAATCTGAAGCAGGCTCCAGGCTCTGGAGCCCGACACGGGGCTTGAACCCATGAATTGCGAGATCATGACCTGAGCTGAAGTTGGATGCTTAACCGACTGAGCCACCCAGGGACCCCTTTTAATGTTTATTTTTGAGAGAGAGACAGACACAGAGTGTGAATGGGGGAGGGGCAGAGAAAGACACACACACACACACACACACACACACACACACACACACACACACAGAATCTGAAGCAGGCTCCAGACTCTGAGGTGTCAGCACAGAGACGGATGTGGGGTTCGAACTCATGAACCATGAGATCATGACCTGAGCTGAAATGCTTAACCTACTGAGCCACTCAGGTGCCCCCCGGTACCCCGCCCCACTTGTGACTTTCATCTGATAGGATGAGAGGGAAAAAAACAGTTATCTTCTCATGGGGTGTGCAGTGTCTGGTCTTGGAGTTGCCTGTGAGCCCCTCCTTCGAGGGCAGGAATTGAGTCATTTAAGTATATGTTGGAAGGGCCCTTTCCATCACAGTTAGCTGGGGGCCGGGTGGGAGTGTAGTAGGTGCAATTATGTTTTGCTCTTTTTTTCTGGGTAATTTGTTAGGAGCTGTGGAGAAAGTCTGGGTGAAAGGGATGGGCTTGATTTGGTGACACGATGTTTGAGTCATTCCTGGCTTTCAATTATTCACGCCACCCAGGTCTCTCTTGGCCAGCGGATAACAAGGATTTAGTTCATGATGAGCAGCTGTCTGCGAGGTGGGTGAGTCAGGCAGGGGACAGGAGGGGAGCTTCAAAAGAATGGAAATGGAATTTGCTTTGTTTTCAGCATTATTTGGTGATTGTCTTTGTCTCATTGCCAATTTGGAAATGTAACTGACACTCCAGGTCCTGAATGGATGTACTTAACATCCTCATCTCCCTGTAAGATCTCATTACCTGTATGACTAATGCTTCTTTACCTGGCCAAACGCGAAATTATTTAAGACATCTCATTTACTTTCTGTTCTCTGTGCTGTTTCACTGGGTTCCCTACCATGTTTTCTGAGGAACCCAGATCTGGCTGACTCTGGACATGTGAAAGCTAATCAGCAGACATGCCTGTATTCCTTTCTTCGTGCCTTCCTTCTGCTTTTCGCCCTTTACTTCTTTTCTTCCTTCTGTAGTGACTTTTGCTAAGTCTGGGAGCAGAGAGACTGAAGTTGGCAGGTTAGTGGACAACAAACAGGAACTTGGTCTCACGAGTTGAGAAGCACATGGTATTATGAAGTCACAGAGGTGGAAGGGAGATTTGGGCCTGGATTCTACTTCCTCCCCGGTGCCGGTGCTGGGAGCCCTGTGCCCCATCATCATTGGGGATGGGGGTGTTCATGATCTCCTGAGGCCACTGTTTCATGGAGGACAAGCCCACCTTAGAATGAGTGGAGAGAAAGAGTTTTCTCCTTGCACTAGCCCCTCTTTGCTTCTGGTCTGTTTCCATGACACCCAGAGCCAATCTCAGTGGAGAGTAGATTTCAGATTCTAAATCCAGCCCAGGGAGGCCATGAGCTGGGTGGTGGTTAAAGGCAGCAATGTTGTGGAGGGGTAGAATGCCCATAATGGTGTTGCTCCTGTGCAGGCCACTTTCTTTTTCTCTTAATGACTTGCTGGTGTCCTTCACCTGGGGTAGTGAGAGTTTTCCTTGTCCTATTCCCCGAAGTTTGGAAGGTGGCCCATTTTGGCCGTTGGTTCTGATAGTTTGAACCTCCAGGATGTGTCTGGTCTTGTTAGACGCTGCGGGTGGAGGTTTTGGCTGTCCCCGGGCCATCACGTCACCTCTTTGTCAATGGTGCATGCACTGTGTTCCAAACTTCAGCTTCCTTCATAGTTTAGTGCTGGTCTTGGCTGGGAGCAGATGTGAATCAGGGGCCATGCCAAGAATCCAGATGTAGAGTGTGGATCCTTTGTTAAGAAGCCGGAGGCGGACTCTGCTTTCTAGGTGTCGGCTCTTCCCAAAGGGCAGAGAGCAGATAGTGATCTGGGGCCTCTTTTTGTACCATTTAAGGACGGCTGCTCCCTAGAATCAAGGCTTGTCCCTCCCAACTGCTCATCTTACGCCTCTTCTCTGGGCTTCCATATACTACTTCTGCCATTTCCCCTGGTCCGCGGAACAGAAGGAAACCAGAAAAGGAAGGAGAACATGCAAGAGGAGAAGGTGAGGGAGAGTAGGGGGGAGAAGGAGATGTTCACACCAAGAAAAATATAATTTCCTTTCTGGGAGCTAGACGTTGGGTAAATATATAATTGGGTGGATTTTGCTTTTAGTTCCTGCACCTTTGTCTTAACGAATAAGTCATGACAAGTGACCTCACCCCCAAAGAGAGAAGTGTTATATAAAGACCGGTAGAAAGAGTGTTTTCACTGTGGGGAGATTTTGGCTTTTCCAGTAAAAAGCATTGTCTGGTTAACTGATAGCATGGGGCCCCGGGTGGCCTGTGGCCCAGATCCTGGGAGTCACGGGGCTCCGTGGGGGTCTTTTCTATGTACACGTTACACAGGAGCAGAGTTCTGCCCCTCTTCAGGAGCAGTGGCTGCATTGATTTATTTTCCCTTCATGTGACTTTGGAGTATAGACCCTTTATAGCTCTGGAAGGGGAAAAAGTGGGCGTCTAATGATGATCAAGTGGAAAACTCAGAGAAAGGACTCTCAGGCTTGGAGGAAGGTTTGGAAGATGACAGGGTTTATCCAAGTGCTGGGGAGTTTCGTGACCAGTATTAGCTGGCTACAGCTTTGTATACATTTTTTTTTTTCTTTTCTTTTTGCATCTGGGAGCATTTTCCTCATAGTGTTTAAAGGAATTGTTTTAGCTACCCATGCATTATGGCCTTTCGTCCTGCGGATTGTGTCAGCCACAACTGATCAGGTGTAAGATTCTCAACGGGCATAGGAATGGTGTCTTTAGCTGAACCTACAAGAGAAGTCAGTGGTTTGCCTCAGTATTCAAAATGGCATCCTTTCCTTAAGCTCGGGTGCAACCCTATTTTCCTTGTAAGATTTCTTTTTTTTTTTTTAAACTAATATACTATTAGTTTCAGATATACAACATAATAATTTGATTTTTGTATATATTGTGAAACAATCACAATAAGCCTAGTTAATATCTGTCACCTTACAGAGTTAGAGATTACTTTCTGTTGTTCTGAGACCTTTTAAGATCTACTCTTTTAACAACTTTTGAATATGCAATACAGTATTATTGATTATAGTTGCTTTGCTACACATTATCCCCCCATGACTTATTGATGTTATAAGTGGAAGTTTGTATCTTTTGGTTCCCTTTACATCATTTCATACACCCTGCATTCCCAGCCCTTGGCAACCACCAGTCTGTTCTCTATATCTTTGAGCTTGGTTTTCTTTCTTTTTTTTTTTTTTCCCTTTCTTTTTGGTTTCCACATATAAGTGACATCATATGGTATTTCTTTTTCTCTGTCCGACTTATTTTACTTAGCATAGTACCCTCAATAACATCCATGTTATGGCAGATGGCAAGATTTCATTCTTTTTTTATGACTAAATGATACTCCATTGTCTGTGTGTTTTCTTTCTTTCTTTCTTTCTTTCTTTCTTTCTTTCTTTCTTTCTTTCTTTCTCTCTCTCTCTCTCTCTCTCTCTCTCTCTCTCTCTCTCTCTCTCTGTCTCTCTCTGTCTAAAATCACATTTTCTTTATCCGTTCCTCCATTGATGGACACTTAGTTTGTTTCTATATATTGCGTCTTATAATTAATACTGCAATGAATATGGGGGTGCAGATATCTTTTTGAGTTAGTGTTTTTGGTTTCTTTGGAGAAATTCCCCAAAGTCGAAATGCTGCATCATGTAAAATGTAAAAATAGTAGCTCTATTTTTAATTTTTTGAGGACTCTCCATACTGTCCCCACAGCGGCTGCACCAGTTTACATTCTTACCAACAGTGCACGAGGACTCCCTTTTCTCCACATTCTCACCAGCATTTTTTATTTCTTGTCCTTTTGATAATAGCCATTCTGACAGGTATGAGGTGGTATCCCATTGTGGCTTTGATTTGTATTTCCCTGATGATGAGTGATGTTGAGCATCTTTTCATGTACCTGTTGGCCATCTGGATGCCTTCTTTGGAGAAGTGTCTATTCAGATCTCCTGCCCATTTTTTAAATTGCATTGTTTTTGTTTTCTTTTGTTATTGGGTTATATAAGTTCTTTATGTACTTTGGATATTAACTTCTTATAAAATACGTGATTTGCAAATATTTTCTCCCATTCAGCAGATTGCCTTTTCATTTTGTTGATAGTTTCCTTTGTTGTGCAAAGGTTTTTTTTTTTTTTTTTTTTTTTTAGCTTGGTGTAGTTCCACTTGTTTATTTTTGTTTTTGTCGCCTTTGTTTTTAGTGTCAAATCTGATACATCACGACCAGGACCGATTTCAAGGAGCTGACTGCCTGGGTTTTATGGTTTCAAGTCTTATATTCAAGTCTTTTATCCATCCATAAGATTCCTTTTTCAACTTCAGTGTTTTATACTTTTGTCCTTAATCCTAAAGGCAATGTATGTTCATTGTAGAAATGCACAGAAAGTCATTAGGAAAAAGAAAAAAAAAAAAAAAAAAAGGAGACCTCACACCTACTAGGATGCCTACTATAAAAAAAATAACAGAAAATAACAAGTGTTGGCTAAGCTTTGAAGATTTGGAATCCTTGTACACTGTTGATGGAAATATAAAATGATGCAGTCACTGTGGAAAAAAGTATTTGTGGTTCCTCAAAAAAAAAAAAATTAAAAATTGGATTGCCATATGATTCAGTAATTCCACTTCTGGAGACCCATGTTCCTAGCAGCATAAAAGCCAAAAGGTGGAAGCCGCCCAAATGTTGATTGACAGATGAGTGAGTGAACACAATGTGGTCTGTACATGCAGCGGAGAACCACGCAGCCTTATAAAGGAAGGAAATTCTAAAGCATGCTACAACATGGATGAGCCTTGAGGATGTTACGCTAAGTGAAAGGGGCCAGACACAAAAGGACAAATACCGTATGATTCTACTTTATGAAGTACCCAGAATAGTCAAAGTCATAAAGACAGAAGTAGAATGGTGGTTACCAGAGGCTTTAGGAAGGAGGGCAGTGTGGGCAATGGGGCGTTGTTTAATGGGTACCAAGTTTCAGTTTTGCAAGATGAAAGCATTCTGTACAACAGTGTGAATGTACTTAATACTACTGACCTGTACACTTAAAAATGGTTAAGATGGTTAAGTTCTATGTTAGGACTATTTTACCATACAGGAAAAAAAAGAAAACAAAAGGAAAAAGAAATTGTTCCAAATCCTCCCTCCTGGAGATGACCCCCATTATCTTCAGGTACATTTTCCTCCCAGACACATTCTCCACCGTGGTGCTTGTGTTTGTCATTGGGGCAGCTAGTAATTTTCCTCTAAGGGTTGGTAAGTGGGAGTCCCCTGAGAAGTGCCCAGCCTGGCCTTTTTTGCTTGAGGTGCTGTCCACACTGACAGCAGAGCAGACAGGACAACTGTCCCTCTGCTGGCGGAGTCTGATTTGATGGTATCTGTTCTGAGTGTGAAGTTTTTTTTATTAAAAAATTTTTTTTAATGTTTATTTATTTTTGAGAGACAGAGAGAGACAGAGCAGGAGCGGAGCAGGGTCAGAGAGAGAAGGAGACACAGAATCCAAAACAAGCTCCGGGCTCTGAGCTGTCAGCACAGAGCCTGATGTGGGGCTCGAACCCAGAACCATGAGATCACGACTTGAGCCGAAGTCAGATGCTCAACCGACTGAGCCACCCAGGCGCCTCTGGATTTTTGATTTTAACACACGAGTGGCTCTGGTGTCTTAGGCAAGTCATTGTCCCTGGGCCTCAGTTTTCACTGTGTAACATGTTCTCAGGTTCAGTGATTTCAAGAACTAGCCATTTCTACAGTCAGATTCTTTATCATTTGTGCCTGATAAAGAACCCAGTGGTAAATCATTCAAGGTAAATGGGCAGTTCTGGTTCTATTATAAATCACAAGATTGAAATCTGACTGATGTGTTCCCGAAACATCAATGTTGACTTCGATGAGATGGCATATTTGAGAATTACAATCTGAGGACAGAGGCCCTTTTGGAAATATCATCAAACTTGTCATTAAAAAAAAAGTCTCAGAAGTAGTATTTTGTGACTCTGCTATTACTTCGAAGGAAATAGCCACATCACTTATTGAGGTTTTAGTTTTAATTTTGGGGGTGGAGGCCAGGTTGAAAACATCTTAGATTATAGACTGTAAGTGGTGTGCCATGATAGGCTGGCTTGGTTGAGGTTAGGCATAAAAAGAAACATCTCATTAAAGAGGAGGTCACACAAATCAACCTACTTTGATGCTTTTCTTTGACTTGCCCCAGAAGGCAACTCCAGGGTGAGAATGTTCATCTGGGCTCTGTTCCATGGAGCATTTCAGCCACGAGAAGTGGGAGGAGATGCCCAGAGCTTCTGTGGCAAAGGAGCGAGTGTCTGAAAGGATGATCCCCACATCCCAATGATTTCTGAAATAAAATCCTCCCCACCCCCAAATCGTAAACAACCAGCACATCAGAACGTACTGAATAGTCTTAGGTTACATAACATCAATTAGATCATGCTACAGGGGCCATGTATTACATTTTAACTCGTCACAGATACATTACGTTAGCACTTCACAGATCCACAGGGTCCCAGGCAGCTTTGGGGTATTGAGTGAATTGGTGATTGTGTAGGACTTGACGAAGCCCAGACAAAAACACTTTAGATTTTTCCGTATTGTCGTTACACTCTTATTAGGGGGTGCAGACATCCTGCAAATATTTCTTACAGAATAAGCTAAAAATTTAGACAGTGGTTATTGTATCGGTTGTACTGAATGGTTGATTTATGGCCGTGAACCAGATACGACAGATTTTTAAAACTCCGGGAACCTTTACATTTTCCAGTGACAGGCAGTGCAAGCACTATATTTTTAATTGGTCCCTTCTTTTAAGTCAGGAGGTGAAATGTTATCATGCAAATCTCTCCTGAGTTGCATGGAAACTAATAAAATCACAAAGGTTTCTATTTGTACGCTATGAACACAGACTGTAATGAAGCCGAAACAGCGATCTCTAGGGGATGATGCTATTTAAATGCTAGGCAGGGCTTTGAAACGATTCTAATGGTGAAGAGAGAAACCAGCAAGGGAGTGGGTCCCGTTCTTTCCTCCCTACCTCTCAGTGCCTGTTCACCCACGCTCCTCTTTACTTCCTGACCTCAGAAAGAATTAACTTAGAACAAAGACCTCTAATCTCTAGTACATCCTGTCTGTTACGTGTTGTAGCAAACAGCAGTGAATTCTCAGACATTCTCTCTTAGCCACTTTCTCTTCCTCCTTAGTCATTGCATTGATCCTACACGTAGTGGTGCTTTTGTTTTGGTAAGTCTATGTCAACTGGAGTAATTGACTTCTTAGGGGAAAAAAAGGTAACAAACTTTTTTTTTTTTTTTTTGAGTAGTTACTATGCATCAAGTACTGTCTTAAGCTCCTTATGTTTATTATGTTATTTAACTTTGAAAACACTCCTATGGGGGCACTCAGTTGGTTGAATGCCCGACTCTTGAATTCTGGTCACGTCATGGTCTCATGGTTTGTGAGATCGAGTCCTGTTGTGGGGCTCTGCACTGAGCATGGAGCCTACTTGGGATTCTCTCTCTTTCTCTCTCTCTCTCTCTCTCTCTCTCTCTCTCTCTCTCTCTCTTCTCTCTCTCTCTCTCTCTCTCCCCCTCTCCCTCTCTCTCCCTCTCCCTCTCCCTCTCCCTCTCCCTCTCCCTCTCCCTCTCCCTCTCCCTCTCCCTCTCCCTCTCCCTCTCCCTCTCCCTCTCCCTCTCCCTCTCCCTCTCCCTCTCCCTCTCCTTCTGCTCCTCCCTGCCTCATGCTCTTGTGCTGATTCTCTCTCAAAATAAATAAACTTAAAAAAACAGTCGTATGGAGTAAGCACGTTTATAATCCCCGTTTTGTACATCAGAACAGTGAAGCATAGAGAATATGTGTGAATTTGGATAATAGATTTTGAGTCCTTACTATGTGTCTGATGGTTTCTAAGCCCTGCGTGCGTTATCTTATTTTAATCCTCACAACACCCCAGTGAAGTAGGTGGTGTTATCAGATTAGGAAACTGAGGCATGGAAAGTAGAGTGATTTTCCCGGGGTCACACAGTAGTGAGGGGCCAAGCCAGGTTTAAGTCCTGGTGGGCAGGCAGTGGACCTTGCACATCTGACCCTTGCACTGTCCACATGCAGGTGTACCACCTGTAGTGGTAGATTGGCTCTGCTTAGCTCATCTGTGCCACAGAGTGAGGGAAAACATTAGGGCATAGATAGATAGGACTGAAGAGAAGGGTTGGTGTGTGGAGACTCATGTACCATCCCTAGATGAGGTGTGAGACCCCTTGCACAAATTCCGAGAATTCTGTACTATGACTAGAAATGAACCTTAAAGATTATCTAGTCCTTTTAATCTTTCTAACTCTTGCTTTTCTTTGCTGGAACAAAGTCAGGTATGCTGTGTGCAGTTGTACAGGTTGCTCACTGCACAACTCTAGGGCCGCTATGAGATTCATATCAGATAATACATAATTAGACTTTTAACTATGGCCCATGTGCCATACATCTCTCTATGTTGGGGGGTATTTGGAGGCACAGAATAAATATGGGGCATTTTTCTGAGTATCAGTCTTCCTTTAAGTTTTGAATAAAACCACTTTTTTTTTTTTTTTTTTCCTGAGGTAGCCTCCACAACCAACGCTGCGCTTGTGCAGGGCTTGATCTTACAACTGTGAGATCATGACCTGAGCTGAAATCAAGAATCAGACACTTAACTGACTGGTCCACCCAGGTGCCCCCAAAACCACTATTTTTAATATTTACACATACATGGGAGATATTAGGACTAGGATGCAGAATTCAGGCATATTTTTAAAAGCTCGAGGTGTGTGTGGCGTGTGTGTATTTGTGCATGCATGTGCAGGAGGGCACGGAGGGTGGAAGAGTCTGACACCCCCAGTAAAGCCTGATCATTAGACTATGAACCTGAGCGTCGTGATGTGGAATGAGTCCCTATTCTTCCCACATACAGTTTGCTCATATCTCAAACTCTGAAACTGTGTTATTAAAAGAACGGGACTTCTATGAAAAGCACGTAACTGTATCTGAATTCCCTGATCTGTTATAAATAAAGTGCATTTCAGATGTCGGTGGGGCAGAGAATTTAATCTGTGCACTCAGAAGAAGGTAGTGCTAACTCATTCAGTGGTTATGAATCTTCCGTTGCCTTAGAAAGATCGATTCCTTGCCGCTCTCCACCTCCAAAGCCTGGAAATACCTTATTGTATCACAACATGGATTTCTTTCTAGACCATTGGGTATTGTGGCCTTGCGTCTGCCAGACCCTGTGCACAATATCTGGAAGCAGGAGACGAGCTGGTCAGTCTGTGAATCTTTATTATCCTGGCTATCCTCTTCCCAGGGGTACAGATTTGCATAAGGCATTGTTTCCTCTCGGGCAACGCCAGTAGCCACGTTGTGTGATTCCAGGGCCACCATCCACATCATAAGTGTGAACAATGCCCCTGGAATTGTGCAGTGTGCGCCTCACACGTCCATACATGTGACTTTTCTAAGTGTCTAGCTGGGGTGGTATACGCTTACATAAGAAATGAAGAACAGGGTAAGGCCCATAATTCTTAATGGCCAAATAAGTAAGAGAAACATTAAGAGCTTGAGATCCAGAAAAGGTGGAGAACACTGATGATTGGTCAGAGAGGAGGTGGCCAGACAGGGACCACTGGGGGATGTGGGGGTGTGAGGGTGAACCCAGCCTTCCGATCCCTAGGCCCAGCTCCCGGGACAGGCTGTTGCCATGACTTCTGACGACGGTGCAGCTCCTGACGTGATGTAGGAAGGCTCCCAGGCCCCCACGTTCGTTCTCAGCACGAGCCTTTGAGAAGAGTGAATGCTTGGGTGCCAGCCCGTGTGTGCCCCTAGGGCCTGTGCACGAGGAATAACAGGACCCAGAGGATGTGGAAAAGGCCTCTCCAGTGCCAGCTGTGCTATTTTTAGCTCCCTCCCACGGCCCCTGCTGTCCCCAGGTGTTTGTCAGCAGAGCATCCGCACCTATATGGAAAATGGCAGTCGGAGCCCAGGCTGGCCCGGTAGGCCGTGGCAGTCTCGCTCCTGGGCCCAGGCGGCCAGGCCGGATCTCTGGGGCTGGCAGGCTGCTGTGAGGGTGGTTGCATAACTGGCCTTTCTGCCGGTCGTGGTGCCTGCTGGTTCTGGGTGAGGAGGTCGGGCCAGAGTAAACAGGTCTACACTCCACTGCCCCTCCCTGAGCGCTGGTGCACTGGACAGGCTCACGGGCCTAGTGATGAGCTGGCATAGTCAGTGGCTGCTTTGGCTCTGGAGCGCTACCTGACCCTTGCCGCCGAGTGCCCAGGGCTGAGCGGCATGCCTGGACTGGGAAGTGTGCAGACGGCCTGGTCTGGTCCAAGGGCGGTCCAGGTGTGGTGGAAGGCTGGGTGTGACCTCAGGGATGGCCCACTCCTTCCCTTTTAACTCTCCACATTGCCTCCCCCATCCTTCAAGGCGCGTGGTGCACTTGCCGGCTGTGTCACCTTCCTGCAAAGCCTTTTGCGCTCAGCGAGCCAGGCCTCGCTCTGCCTCTGACACTCTCTGCCGCTTGTCCTCCCTGTCCTGTGTGACCACCACCCGTCTGATGTTTCTTGTGGACGGGGCTGGGGGTTCTCCTTTTTCGACCTCCTGTGCCTCTTCTGGGTGGTCCTGGATTGTGGGCGGTGAGCGTTGGCCCATCAGTAATGGTGTGGTGGCTTGTCCTCTAGCAAGGTCCTTGACAAACCAAGGCTCCTGGTATTCATGTTCTTGGGTGTTCCCTTGCTTTGAATCTGGACCGTGACTTGCTCATCACCAGTAGAATGAGGTGGGGATGACTATGACTTCTGAGATTAGGTCAGAAGAACCCTTCCAGCTTCCCTCTTGGTCCCTCGGAACACTGGCTTTTGAGAAGGCAGCCATCGGGTATAAGACATCTGATTGTCCTGAGACCACCGTGCTGTGAGGAGTCCGGGCCACAAGGAGAGGCCTGAAGGCTGAGATGCTACATGGAGGTGGGGACGGGATGGAGAGACAGTCTCTCCAAGGAGCACCAAGGCACCGGACGTGGCGGGAAGAATCCGTCCTGGAAATGGGTAGTTGAACCCCAACTGACATAATCAGAGATGAACCAGCTAGCTCATTCCGCCCTGAATTCCTGACTTAAAAAATTATAAACAAAATAAAACAATTGTTTCAAACCACTACATGTTGAAGTGATTTGTTATGCAGCAATAACTAGAACAAACAACGACCATTTAGGGTGGTCCTTCTGCGAGATCCAGTTCATAGTGCTTTCTCTGGGTTCCTCTTAGCCTCTCTTCCCCAGCCTCTGCCGGCCAGCCACACAGGACTTCCTGCCTGTCAAGGATGACCTCTGCTCCGCCTGGAATTCTCTTTCCTTGTCCCTCCTCTCCTGTTCCATTTATCTGGCACCTGTTATCCAGAGACGTGCTGGTAAGTGTTTAATCTCTAGGAAGAAACCCCTATTTGTAGCATTTGTCCATTCCTGTGGCGTAAATACACCCACCGTGGCCGTTTTCAAGATACCAACATGATGTCGCAGGACACGGAGGCAGGCATCGTCGCCCCCATTTTGCAGGTGTGAAACTGAAGCTCAGAGGGTTTTCCTTTCCTAGGGAGGTCGTGGCAGGCATGGATCCTGGGGTCCTGGCCTCAAAGACCATGCTGTTTCCAGTGCCCTATGCTGTTCTCGTGAAGAGCCTGTGCTTGACCCTGAGCCCAGGTGGCATTGCTGCTGGGCTGTCTGCTGTCTTCTAGACTAGTGGTCCTTCCACTACTTCTCGTGAGCTGTTGCTCGCTTTTCCTCATGCTTACCACGCCAAACCAGTCACAGCCGCCGATTTCTCTCTTCAGCCACATTATGGCGTCTAGACTCTGTGAGGCAGGCAGTGGTCATGGAAGCAGTGAGCTCACAGGGACCTGGGAGTCCATCTGGGGGCTTGGTTACTTGTGTGCATTTGTCAGGCCAGGCCAGCTATGGGGTGTGTGGGGTGGGAAGGGGTTGGGGCTTGTTCCACACAGTCGTTCAGAGACCCTGGCTCCTTGCACCCGTGGATGGCCCTGCCGTCTTCTAGGGTACTCTGACAGTCTCTGCTGAATCCTCTGTATCCAACTGACAGCTGGGGAGTGAGAAGTAAGGATCCTGAGGTGTGGCTTTGTGGGAGCGGTCCTGGAAGCCGTTCACATCACTTCTGCCCACATAGTCCGTTGACCAGAACTCAGTCACATGGTACCCTAACACCTTAACAGCGAGAGATCCTGAGAATTGCAGCAGGGCACCCAGGAGGAGTGGGAAGTAGATCTGGAGAATATCCAGACCGCAGAAGGGGCTCCAGAGTGCTGTGCTGGGGGGAAACTGGGGCGAGGGCTTCTAGAACTTACTAATCACACTGGATGTTTCCTGGTGCTGCTAAGGGTCACGAATGGTGTTAAGCACGCCACATGCTTTATGTCCCTTATTCCTCTCAAAAAGCCCATGTTGTGGGTGTTATCCCATCCCCCTCATCCCCATTTTATAGGTGAGCAAACACCGAGCCGTGCAGTGGTTACGGCACTTGGCCGAGGGGTGTCACTGAAGAAGTGGCAGGGCTCCACTCCAACCCAGGGATTTCTGGCTCCAGAAAACCTTTTCGTCCCTGCCATCAGCTTGAGAGCTACTCTCCTTCTTACACACTAGAGCAGAGGGGCCAAGGGGCTAGAGTGCCCCATCTCTCCGGAGCCCTTCCAAAGAGGATGGAGAGCTCAAAGGCGTCTTGGCTGTTGCCAGATGAAGTTATACCTTATTCTCCGCCGTGGTGATGTGGAGCATTGACAGCGGTGGCCTGTGCTCTGCCCTGTGACCCAGAAGCACCGTCTGCCCCTCAGTTCTCTTCCACTTGGAGTATTACTCTGAGTGGCTCTGTGCCTGGGACATCCAGAGTGTAATGGAGGCAGAGGCTGGTTCCCAGGTCCCTCATCGTCCCGCCTGCAGTGAAGTGCTTCACCCTTGGAAATGTCTCTTCCCTTTAGCCCATTCCACACAGTTCAAATTTCATGTTTTAGCAGAGTGAGTTCAAGTTCAAGAGTTCACTGCCGAGACAACAGGGGATCGGATGTGAGTAATAAGGAGAGTAATGTGGCTGCTTTTCTCAAACCCAGTGGACCAGAGTGTACATGTCCACAGGAACATCTCTCATTCCACTTAGTGCAGTGTTGTCGTCAACATCATGCCCTCTGGAGCCAGACTGCTTGGCCTCAAATCATAGTTCTGCCACTTGGTGACTTTTAGACCTTTGGCAAGTTGCTGAATCTCTCCGCACCTCAGTTTACTCACCTGGAAAGTGGGACTAATCATAGTAACCATTTTGTGGATTTGTTAGGAGGATATGATATGTGTTAATTGCTTACAGTAGCACCTGCTATGTGACAGGTGCCATATAAGCGTCCATTATGATTGTTACTTTGCTTTGGTTACCTTTGGAGGCTGTTTTCCTAGCATGGACCAGGACAGTAGCTTATGTGGTCACTCTGTCTTCCGTAGTTCTCCACTCTAGGGGACCCAGCTTCTGGAGGGATAGCCGGCATGTCTGGCCACCTGCTAGAATGTAGCCTTCCTGACGTCTGGGACTGTATGTCCATCTTTGCATCCATAGTATTTGGGGCACTGGAAGGCTTCTGCAAAAGTTGCCTGAGATATTGTCCCCATGCTGAGAACTCCAAGACAGGCAACTTTTTATGTTTATCCCTGTTTCCTTAGCAACCTGCAACACTGTCCAGCATCACAAAATGCTTTTTGAATAAATGCAGGACTGAAAGAACAAACGGTTTCATTCTTACTTGGAAAACGAGGGTCTGTCTTTGGCAACAGGCTTGTTGATAGCATCCGTGCATTCTTTTGAATGTTACTGGGGTGACATCTCTTGGCATTTGAAAGTCAATATGATTTTAGGAAACTGAGGTAGTTTGCAGGCGAGTATAATGAATAAGAGAGGAAGCCAATGTGGATAATGTATTTCTGGTCCCCCAAATGTGTAATTATGATGTACTGAATCTCAAAGTTCTGGGTGGCATGTAATTGACCTCTGTAGGTGACTTCCAAAGAAAAGTTCCAAAAATGCCTCGAGTTTTGGCAGCATTGGAGTAAATGTGTGATCCCTCCTCCCCTCTCCCCACCACAGAGGGGCAATACTCATGCTGCATGTTAACTTTCCTCTCTTAAATTTAGGCTTGTGAGCATTATAGCCTAGCCTTGGAGTACAACAAAGCCAGGCTTGAATCCCAGCATTACTTTGCACTAGTTAGGTGGGTTTGGGCAGTTCACTTAACCTTGCCAGGCTCACTTTCTTCATCAGTAAAATATGAATACTAAAAATATCTGCTTCATAGAATTTTTGTGTGAGTAAAATAAGGTGGTCATTATGAGCACTTAGCACCTCCTAGATGCCCAATAGATGGCTTCTGTTCAGTTGAGGTTGAGTTATTTTTGACCTCTCTCCTCCATCAATAGCCACAGTGAGGATGAGGTAGGAGGCAGGGATTCCTTGCCTCCTACATGGTAGCCAGGGGCCAGCGGAGTACCAAGATGGTATCTCAATGGTGAGGTGGTGACATTTCCTTTGGATACTACATATGATGGTAGAGCTTAGGGTGGAAGAAAGGCTATTTTCCCACAATCACTGAGTTAAGCAAATATTTTTATCATTAGCAAGTTGTTCCACATTGGGCCAGGCTGTGAAGAGGATCCCAGGGACATTAGTCATGGTGGGACTTCCTTGGGGGAGCCCCCAGTTGAGTTGGGGCTGGGTGAGGGACCCACATGGGTGTTCTTTCCTCTGCTTGCCGGGTGACATGGAGGGGTATGGGCTATGGGGCACAAAGATCTGGGCTTAGCTCTCGCTAAGTAAGTGGTCCTGGGCAAGTGGTATACCCTCCCCAAGCCTCAGCTTTCCTTGCCTGTAGGATGCAGACCACAGAGAAAGTTCTACCTAGCACATGAGAGATACTCAGTATATAGAGGCCACCATTTTTTTTTTTTTTTTTTTTTTTTTTTTTACAGAGCGAGGTGGAATTATACTATTTAGCAGAAGTAGATCTATTCAAGTCTTCCGTTGAGCCCTCCTTATACAAAGTACTGTGTTAGGTAGAGGGTAGAGATGAGCTCTGGAGGATTCCACATTGCTTCACTTGCCCAGCTCTCTGGCTAGAGTGTAAGCTCCTAATAACGGATCCTTTAGGCCTGGGCAAACTGTGGGCCTCATGGTAATCCTCTGTATCCCCAGAACCAAGCATGCGGCATGACACAAGATAGCCACCTGGTAGACATTGGTGAATGAGTGAACAGATGGGCGTTAAACTCTTGCTGATGAGCTGACTAATATTCCACACTGGCTAAAATTGTATTTTGGGCACTGAATCTCTTTCTTGTCTGTGGCTTCTTGAGCACTGAGGGTATTTAATTATCTCTGGAAGCTGGGATGGAGCCTTCCAGGCCACCTTCCCCAGGCCCTGAGCAGACAGGACGCCCATCCAGTCTGGGCAGTGGCAGGGTGTGGGTGCCTGCAAAGGTAGCCTCTCCCTGCTCTGTTTGCCAGCGGCTTGGCCAGCTTCCCCAAAAGAAAGGGCATTTTGTATGCTTTGTTTGTCTAAGTGTTGGACAGCAGCTTCCTACCTGCAGACAGTCTTTGCCTGTGTTTGATAAAATGACAGATTTGTGCTTTTCTTCTCCCCGCTTTCCCCCGTCCATCTCTTTCTTTCATTCCCTGTGGGAAGGGGACTCTGTCGGGCCAGCCACCAGCCATCAAGAGAGGAGCCAAGTCCCTCATCCCACAGTGCTGAACCGAATTGCAGCAAATTGGGTGGAGGAGGCAATTTTAGCTCAAATGCAAACATCCTGTCAAAGAACAGAACGATTATAGTTTTTGCTGCACACGGGGAATAACAGCACAGAGGTGAATCTCGGCATCTGTTTATTGCTAATTAACCCCTTGGTGCACACTTACATTCCGTGTGAACCGGCCTGCAGCCTGGACGACCGCCTCTGAGGAAGGCCCCTTGGCAGCCAAACTCACTTGGCCAAGATATCTTCATGGGCTTCTTGTTTTACTTGCTACCCCCATTGGCTCTGACTTCAGACGAAAGCATTGTTTTGGGACCAGATAGCTTTGAGTTCTTTAACAAGGCACAGGGTGTATTGGAAAGAGGCACAGAGTACCCCCAAGGGTGGGGCTGGTCAGTTCCGGTCAACCAGAATTTATTGGGATCCTGGAAGTTTTAAACCTTGTACTGTGATGGGGCTGGGGGGAGGTTGGGGCAGAAGGGCTGCCATTTACTGAGAGCTTAGAACGTGTCTGCAGTGTGTCATATTTCTGAGCTGGCCACTTTGCGTTGCAGCCGGTAAAATTCTCACAGCAGCCCTGAAGGGCAGGTGTTGGGGAGGAGAGACCCAGAGAGGTTAAGTAATTGCCCCAGGGTCACATAGGCAGCCCAGGTGGTAGAAGACACAGAGTTTGAGAACTTACAGTCCTATCGTATGGGCAGAAGTCCCAGGTTGTAACTTAATTCCTGCAACAAGCAATAATTAGGCACCTATTGTATACCTGGGCACGGGGCAGGGGATCCAGAAATAAGTCAGCCTCTGCTTTGTCTTCTGGGATGGTCTCTAGAGAACTCCTTGAAGGATAAGAAGAAATCTGCCAGTCTTTGGACTTTCAATTTCTAAACTGAGGTCTAAATACATATAGGGCATGCACAGAACTTAGTGTAGAGGTTGGTGTTTTTTTTTTGTTTGTTTTTTTTTTTACATATGTATGCACCTTTCTAGCCACCAGTCCTTGGAGGCAGGAACCCCACATTACGTTCTGTGTTCAGGCAGAGCGATGAGATACAGACCTTGAGCGCTCTGAGGGATTCAGAGGAAACGGAGCTCAATGCACCCGCACAAATTTGGTTTCTATCATAAGGGGAAGGAAGATGAATATTCATGTATCTTGATCTCTTTTTGCATCATTGCATCTTGCTTTCTCTGGATTTGAGGCTCCCCACCTGCCCCTGGGTTCTGTGGAATAAGTGTTTCATGCATCACATCTCTACTGCATCGGGAAGAAAAGAAATTGGGGGAAGAGGAACTGACTGAATCCTTGAGTAGTTTAGCCAGCTTGCTGTGCATGACCGGGAATGGGTCTGGGTCTCTGGCCATGTACATGGAATATGGACATGAACTTTGGTGTTTGCGGGAGCGAGGCAAGGCCTGGGGCTGGACTCTGGTGTGCTGTTTAGTCTGTACCTTCTTGGATGGCGGAGGGAGTGTGTTTGGATCTGCGTAGGCCCCTGTGTGGGAGCAGAGGGGGCCAGGAGACACTAGAAAGCCACCAAGACTTTCATCTCTTTTTCCCTCAAACTCTTTTAGCTTTCACTTTGAATTGCTTAAATCATATAAGGAGGCAAATACAGGCTTTACTGTCTTGTGGCCCTGGCTCTTGCCTTCCAGATTAGGTTATAAACTCCTCTGTCAGCTTATAACCATGGTGCCTTGTTCTTACACTTTCCTCTTGCCTACCTCATCTTGTCTGGGCACACAGTAAACCACCTCATGAATAATTGTTGTGTGCATTGATTTTAGGGTCTTTGAGGGAGTTGTCTATGGCTTGCCATCAACAGGGATGTGGAATTGAATTATAAGGTTATAAGCCGGTATCTGCTTATAAGCCAGTAGTGTTCATCTTTAGACATTAGGATGAATAGCTTTGACCTTGGTGAATAGCATAGGAGAAGTTTGGAAAAAAAGTCACAATAGCTCACACGTTTAGGGAACTATGTGCCAGGCCCAGAGGGAAGGACTTTATGTAACTGAATGAGTTGTGATGCTTTTGATAGTAAGTGGAAGGAATCCTGACTTTAACTATCTTAAACGTTAAAGGGACTTCATTAGTTCATGTAACTGAAAGGGTGGGTGACTTCAGGTGATGCTTGATCCAGTGGCTCAGTGTCTCCAAGGACTCAGTTTCTTTCTGTCTCTCCGGTCTACTTTCCTTACAGGTGGCCTCATCCTGAGGCTGCATTGCCTCTGGGTTCCCAGATGGCTTCCACAGTTTTGGAGGGCACGTGCTCTTATGTTCACACCTGCAGGAAATAGAACACCTTTGTCCCAGAATTCCTTGCACTGGTCCTGAGGGTCACTCTCACTGGTCAGGCTAAGGCAAGGCTGTGTGGTCAGTGTCCCTAGAACCTTGATGACCTCTAAATGGAAAACAGGGTCTGCGAGGAAGGGAGAAGATGGACATTGGGAAAGCAGTCAACCAAAGTTTTCTACAAGTGATGGTCGAATTTCATCCTCACAACACCTTTTTGAGGCTGGCACAATTATTACCCCCATCTACACATAGGGAAACCAATGTACAGAGAGACCAAGGAATTTGCTTGAGTCCATACAGCCCGTGGCTCAAGCCAGGAATGAGGCTGGGCAGTCTGACTCCAGAACCTGCAGTTCTGACCACTCCATTGCATTATTCAATGGGTCTTCTCTTTTTTTAGTTGAGATAAAATGTATCCTTTTAGGGCGTACAATTCAGTAGTTTTTAGTATATTCACAAAGTTGTGCAACCGTCACCACTATTTGATCCCAGAACATTTTCATCACCCTAAAAGGAAGCCCTGTACCCATTCAACAGGCACTCCCCCGTCCCCTCCTCCGTTTACGTCATCTACTTTGTAGCTCTGTGGGTGTGTCTAATCTGGGCATTTCATATACATGGAATCACAGAATGTGTGGCCGTTTGTGTCTGGCTTTTTTCACTTAGCCAGTGAGTTGTTTTTGACTGGGATCTGCTGTGCTTGACCTTAAGGATTCTCCATTCCCATCTCTTCTGTCTTGAAGTGGATGGGGCTGTTGGCCGGGGAAGAAAGAGATTCTGTGCTAGTGAGAGGCTCTCACTCTGCAGGTGGGCTCTTTTGGGGGAGCCACCAGACTAGGGTTTTGTGAGGACAGGAGTGGGCCTTTGTATCCCGGCGTCTCCTGGATATGCACGGTGAGGGTTCATTCTGCATTCTTGAGCACCCCCATGTGCCAGGCACTGTGTGAAGCCCACCCAAGGAGAACAGCAAGGAAAAGGGCTGGGGAGGTGGGGAGCGGGGTGGGGGGTGGGTCAGATAATCAACAATCAGTCAATAAATGAATGAGATCATTTCTAGGGCACAGTGGAGAAAACAGAAGAGGGCGATGGGGTTGAGGGTGTTTGAGGGGCCCCCTTAGTCGGTGACAGGGAAGGCCTTTCTGAGGAGGCACTCACTGAGCTGAGACCTGCCTTAGGGGAGAGGTGGCCATGCAGGATTGGGGCAGCGTGCCCTAGGTCCAGGGGGTTGGGGCCTAGCCCAAGGGTGGGGACGTGGGTGGCAGTCAGGCTGATTGGAATGATGGTGACTGCCACCTCATTTCTGCGTTTCCTGAATGGTTCCTCCCTCTTTGGGACCTTTTCCCTGCAGCCTCTGCCCTGGAAGGGTTTGATCACTGTCTAAAGGTCATGGCGACATTCATCCTTGGAAGGCTTTGGAATCTGGGGCTTTAAGCCCCTTCTGTGTTACTGAAACTTGAGCCCAGACTTCCTCCTGTTTCCGACTCAGGCCTGAGAGTGCCGATCACCTGTCTTTTTTTTTTTCCTTTTTTTAAACAATTTTGATTATTCAAAGACCTTCATGCTCTTTTTAAACATCATATCCGCCAAATTTCAGGGACCATAGACCTAGTCCAGATGGACACTGTCACTTGCGGACGGGAGCCTGGTAGGCTAGTGTTTGTTGAGTCTGCTCTGGTGAGAGTGCAGGTAGATAGGAAGACAGATCATTGCCCCCTTGGACGCACAGGTGCACACGCGTGTGTATACACGGGAGTCCAGAGTGTGATGACAGTCCGCGGAAGAGGGCAGGGCTCGCGGAAGGCTTCTCTGCAGAAGGAAGGCCTGAAGGAGAGAGCAGTATTAGTCAGGCCTGGGCAGGTGAGGGGTGTGCCCGAGGGCCCAGTGCCGTGAAGCCTCTGTGGCCCCAGCAAAGCTGCTTGGAGGCAGTGGACTGGAAGGGAAAGGGACGGGGAGACTCTGAGAGGCAGATGGCAATGTACTCCAGGCCCTGGGGCCCCAGGAGGAAAGATGGAAGAGGAGGAGAGAGTAACTAGAAGCTCTAGGAGGCCAGGCATACGTCTGTTTTGTTCATCTCTTAGCCTCTGGCCAGCACGGCGCTGAGCAAGGAGAGTACGTCCTGGCTTCTCAGATGGGGGGAGTGTGTTTCTGTTTCTGATCGCCACTGTGATAGATTACTGCAAACTTAGTGGCTCAGGACACCAGCGATTATTCTCCCACAGCTCTGGGGGCCAGAAATTTGTAATTGGTTTCACTGGGGCTAATGTCAAGGCATCCCCTGGGCTGGTTCCTTCTGGAGGCTCTGAGCTGAGGGGTCTCCTTCCCTTGCCTTTTGTAGCATCCAGTGGCCAGTCGTGGTCCTTGTCTTGTGGCCTGTGCCCCATCTTCAGAGCCCATCACTGTGGTCTCTGTTTCCACCACCATATCTCCTACGTTCTCATCTGCAGTCAGATCTCCCTCTGCCTCCCTCTTCTCCGGACCCTTGTGTTCACATCTAGGGATAATCCAGGACACTTACCGCATCTTAAAATCTATTGCTTAATGATACCTGTGGGACCCTGTTGGTCACGTAAGACATTCTCATGGGTCCTGGGGATTAGGACGTGGACATGGTGAGGCCATGTCCAGTGTGTCCGCCAACCAGCGTGTCCACAAATGATGTTCTTAAGGGGTATTGAGGGTAAGGGAGTCCATAAGTACATTCAGCAGGGGAGCCGCGGGGAAGGCTGTCCTTCCGCTTGGCTGGCGTGACTCTGCAGTACAACCCTTCGTCCTGTGTGGCTGCTCCTGATATCCCCCAAGAGTGACACGAGGTTCCTCAGTCTCGCACATCCCACTCACGCCCTTCCCTGACTTCCGTTCCTTCCCTAGCTGGCAGCTCTTCTTCTCATCCCAGGTCTGGCATGGCACACGTCTCTCCTGCCCCATCCGCCTAGCTGAGTCAGAACCCCAGGCCCGGCCAGGGTGAGTCACTGTAGGCACACAGTCATGGGGAGGGAGAACAGAGCAAGGCCACTGCCAAAGTGGGGAGAGGATCTCTGGAAGATCCGCTTCCCCTAGAGGTCTTGTAGGGTCTTCCCCATGGTCAAGGTGCCCAAGGTGGCTCTGAACAACCAAGATGGCGCCCTGCAAGGGTTTGTTGGCCGAATGTGGTGAATCCCTGATGGCTCTGCCTGCTTCAGGAAGGGGGTTCCATGTCATCAAGAGAGAGCTAGTGATGGGGCAATACTGCCTGCTTAGCACCCCTTGGGGCTTAGGAAGAAGGGACTGCCAGGTGCAAACGTCTTTCTTGACTCTAGGTTGGGGTGCTGTTTTAAAGACCTTTGGGGTTTGGGTGTTTCTCTGGAGGAGGTACTTGTACCTGGCTGACGCATCCCTCCTTCCAATTGGAAGTGGGATGAGGGGCAGGGCTGGGTGACCCTAAGCTTAGAACCAACCTGGCCTTTCAGCAGTCTTACCTGCAAAGGGCCTAGGGCACAGGGAGCCAAGAAAGGCCAGGGGATTTGAGGGAGGGTGGAAGGTGGAGTTTGAGGAGAGGATCCAGGTTGCAGCCATTTGTGTGTCTGGGAATATGGTGGCTAAGTGGACACCTCTGTGGATGTGATACCTGGGAGGTGAGGTGGTATGGTGAGGACTGAAGATTCACTCCCAGCTCTGCCATCTGTAGCTGCATGACCTTGGACAAGTTGTGTAGCTACCATAAACCTCCATTTTCTATAAAAGGGCACCTCCCTCCTGGAGTGTCTGCATCCATGCAGGGACCTAATCTGGGTCAGGTACTTACACGGCACTTAGGAAGCACCTACTAAAGGTGAACTACTACTGTCATTGTTACCATGTGTTGGCAGCCCGAGGGCCTGCGACATGGAAAACCTTCCCAGAAGCGGGAGTAGGAGATGGTACCCACCCCTGCCCCCAGCCGTGGCTGATATGGGAGGCTGCTTGGGCCTGCCCCCTGAGACACCACTGGGGACTGTCCCAGCAGATACGGGAGGGTGCCCCGGAAGCCCACGTGCCCAGAGTCTAGAGGCCGCTTAGCCGGGAACCCCCAGACCTCCTCTAGCATCTCTGGCAGCCTGTCCCCCGGTCCCTCCAGGAGCAGCTGAGAAAGGGAGGTGGGCAGAACCCATGTTTGGAGATAGACCTGGCCCAGACCCAGTGCGGTCACTTCCTGGTTGTGCAACTTCTCAGAGCCTCGGTTTCCGCGTCTGGAGGACGGGAATCATGCCCAACTTGCTGGGCACTTCTGGTCTTAGGAGAGATGAAGGGTACTATTTACAGAGTCCTTGGCTGCAGGCGGGGTGCCGGCTCTTTCCTGCATTATCTACTTGACCTCCTTCGGGGAGGGCATCCAATGCAGTCCCCGGCAGCTAGTGAGCACTCTGTGAAATGCATCTTCTGCCAGGTGGCTTCCGAGGATCTTACAATCCTGTGTCCCGGGGCTGCAGCTGGGTGGAGTGCTGGGGAGGGAACATCCCTCTGTGGTTCACAGGGAGCCCAGCAGCTGGCTTCTTTGCTCTGGCCGCGGGGTGTCTGCTGTTACAACTGTGGGTTTTATGGCTGTTCCTGGTGCTCAGCCTTGAGGCTGTTTTATGGGCCACTGTGTTCTTGGAGCCACACCTCAGACACGGTCAGACCTTGAGATCTCCCAGAGCCTCTGTGGGCCACAGTGGCCTGTGATAGGTACCACAAGCTGCCTGTGAAAGGGAGGGGCTAGGGGAGTGCTGGGCCATGAGGCCAGGACCTGGGGTTTCCGGTGACCCCAAGACCTTCAGAGGAAAGTGTTGGCTTTCTGGTTGCCCACTTCTCTCTCTTTTTTTTTTTTTTTTTTTTAATTTTTTTAATGTTTATTTATTTTTGAGACAGAGAGAGAGAGACAGAGTGTGAGTGGGGAGGAGCAGAGAGATAGGGAGACACAGAATCTGAAATAGGCTCCAGACCCTGAGCTGTCAGCACAGAGCCCCACTCGGGACTCGAACCCATGAACCACGAAATCATGACCTGAGACCAAGTCGGACGCTTAACCAACTGAGCCACCCAGGCACCCCAGTCCGGTGGTCCACTTCTGACGAGAGCTATCTGCTCATCTTTAGGAAGGGAATGACAGCCTGGTTTCTGTGCTGTGGCATAAGAGACTCTCAAAAGACCTGAAGAGGAGAATTTGGTAACTTAAAAACTAATAAATGCCATGCCTTCTGATTGCTTTATTTTGTTTTATTTTTTTCAGTCCTATTTCTTTGTTGTCTGCTGTCCTTGAGGAGAAAGGTTTTTTTTTTTTTTTTTTTCTTTTTTTGTGCTCAGCATGGGCTTCAGAGGAGGCTGCTTCGTGTCAGTGGTTAAAGGAACAGGCTTAGGGTACACAAATGTTGGTTCAAACCCTGTCCTCACTGCTCATCCATTTTGATGGTCACCTGGCTGGAGAAGCACTGCCAGCCTTTGCTTCCAGGGCCCGGAACAGTCCCTGTCCTGCCACGTTGAGGCAGCCCTAGACAGGTAGGATCTGCCCTTCCCCCAATGCCAGTGGGTTCCCTGGAGAGATTGTTAGTGGCTCCGCAGTGATGTCCTGCATTTATTGTATGCCTTTTTGCATCAGGCAGTATTGTAAGAGCTTCACATGAACCCTGTCAGCTAGGAAACATTATTATCCTCGTTCTAGAGGTGGAGAGCTGAGGATCAGTAACTTGTCCAGGGTCCCGCTGCTACAGGGTAGGGCAGGGATGGGAACGAAAGCAGCCGACGCACAGTCCGCACTCACGACCACCCAGCCTTCTTGCTCCTGAGGCTGCTGTGTCTCTGAGAAACTACGGTTCTGCGTGAGTTTTGGGCAGCCCTGGGGGTGGGAGTGGGGGTCTGTGGAAGGAGCCAGAGGGGACACTTCCTGCCATGTAACAGGAGGGAGTTGGTGTGGGCGCAGGCTGACATATTGCCCCAGCTGTCCCCCTGTTTGCACACTTAAAAAAATTTTTTTTAATGTTTATTTATTTTTGAGAGAGAGCGAGACAGAGTGTGAGCAGGGGAGGGGCAGAGAGAGAGGGAGACACAGAATATGAAGCAGGCTCCAGACTGAGCTGTCTGCACCGAGCCCGATGCGGGGCTTGAACTCATGGACCGCAAGATCATGACCTGAGCTGCAGTCAGATGCTTAACGGACTGAGCCCCCCAGGCGCCCCTGCCTGCACATTTTTTATTCCTTCCCCTAAACACCCGCCAGGATACTGGGGCGGTGGACGTGGGGTGTCCCATTATTGAATGGATCTGTGCCCTTGCCCCCACTAACACACATGCCCACACCGTGTTCTCTTGAAGGGGCGTAGCACCTGTCCACATGTTCGGCTCTCAAGCCCTGGTGCACATCCTTGAATTGGGACATCAGAAGGAAGTCTGTCCCAGACTTATTTCTGTCAGTCCTGGACTCGCCCCGCCCCTGTGCTATAGAAATCCATGGTGAGGTGGAGGAGAAGGGGAGGCAAGGAAAACTGAAGGAAGCCCAGAGGGAGGCCGGCCCTGTCGGGCCTCCTGAGAACTCTGGCATCACAAATACCAGGGCCCGTAGCTTTATTTTTAGCAGTATGAGGGGCCCTGAGGGCAACAGGGGGGATGTGGGAATCCTATTTTTTGCTGTGTCTTGCTAATGGAACCTCTAGCAGTTTTTATGCCTGATTTGCTTTTTTCTGAAGTCTGTCACGCTTGCAGCCCCAAAGTGTACTTCTCCTTCGATGCAGCTTGGAGTAACACGGCGATGGTGTGGACTGTCGGGTGCGTCGCTTCCTCCCTGCCAGCCCCAGCTTCCCGAGAAGGGAGGTGGCGGTCTGTCTGGTTTCACATCCCTTCCTCATCCTGGGCTTGGTTTTCTGAAAGCAGCCAGCTTCCCTACCAGATGAATGAATATTCCCAGAGGTGTTTCCTGTTTCCTGGGAATGTTCTGAGAATGTTCCCATGCCAGCCTTGGTTGCTTAGAACCCTTGAGTGTCCGGGGGGTTGGGGGGGGTGGGGACTGTCACTTGGTGGAAGGGGCCTGTCTGCTGAGGGCTGGTCGATGGAAGGGCAATGTGTGGGGTGCTGGTCCCAGTGCTGTAGGGCTGCTAGGAGTGCTTAGGATACGAGGACCCCTATCAGTGCAGGAGGAACAAATGGGAAGATGTTGGAGGGGACGAACCTCCTATTTGGTACGTTCAGATTCTCTCTCCCCACCAACCAAAAAAAAAAAAAAAAAAAAAAAGCTTTATTGAGATATCGCTCTGATACCATAAAGTTTATCCTTTCAATAAAGTCTTTAACGGGGCACCTGGGTGGCTCAGTCAATTGAGTGTCTGACTTTGGCTCAGGTCAAGATCTCACGGTTTGTGGGTTCGAGCCCCACGTCGGGCTCTGTGCTGACAGCTCAGAGCCTGGACGTTGCTTCGGGTTCTGTGTCTCCCTCTCTCTCTGCCCGCCCCCCCTTGCACTCTGTCTCTCTCTCAAACATAAACGTTAAAAAAAAATTTAAAATAGTCTTTAGTGTATTCACCGAGTTGATGGTGAATCCATCGCTATTATCTAATTCTAGAATGTTTTCATTACCCCAAAATAGGATCCTTACAGCCGAGCAGTCACTCCCCACCCCCTCCCCCAGGCCTGGCAGTCACTGACCTGTTTTTGGTCTCTGTGATTTGCCTGTGCTGGCCATTTCATATAAACGAGATCATAAAATACATTATGATCTCCATGTCATGCTATGAGAGTGAATCTCTGTCCTTTTCTCTGAACACTTTTGTCTACAATGGATGCAGGAGTCACCTGAGTCTGAAAAGTTACCACCACGAGGGTGTCTCTCTCAGCCTCAGTGCCCGGGTGGAGATGGGAAGCCTGGGTTGTGTGCCATCCAGTTTTGATGTCAATCATTGGTAGATTTCTTGTGCCCTGGAAGTAGGAGCAAAATCAGAAGGCTGCTCCCATTATCTGGGGTGGGGATAGGTGTAAGGGATGGCGTCATTTTCAGTGCCCTTTAGTTTGGTACAGTTTTGGTGAGAAGCAAGGTTAGTTTCTTAGGTTAAAAAGGGTCTCCTTGTAAGCAGAGGAGCAAGGGGGGCGTGTCTATTAAACCGCTTGCTCAGAACTCAGCATTTCCTGGAACTGAACATTAGCATGGTCTGTGCCACCTGCTTTGGCTTTTGGTCCAAGTAGTTTGCTACATCCCTTGACCAGCTTGACTTTGGCCAGGTCCTTGAGGGCCAGGAGGATGCCTTGGGGTCCACATGGTTTCTGGTTGAATCATTAGCAAATAAATTGGCCTTGATGCTTACCAGGACCCGGGGGACAGGAAGGCACCATGGTGATGACCTCTGATGGTAAACAGACCATTGGAACTGGACTGTATCCTCCAAGGGCTTGCTGCCTTCTGTGTTGGGATCAAATGCAGGAACTTTTTCATCCTGGGGCTGGTGGGAGGGAGCTGCTGATAGATATTTTGGCTCCCAGATTTTGAAAGGAGAACAAATGTATATACCAAGGCTGTAAAGGTCATATGGTCTGAGCCTAAGGCAATGGCGTTATCTGTGCTCGATTGGCCAGATCATGGGCTTACTGCTTCCTCATTCATGTCACCGAAGAGCTATGGAGTGCATATCACACTCTAATCGACATCACAAATTGGGATTTGAACTTAGGTTTAATTGTAGCTCTGCCTTTAATGCAGTTTATGAGATTGCCCTGTGTTTTTATCTGAGAGGCTTTGGTTGGGATGGAGATAAGGATTGTCTCTGGTGTCTCTGGACCTGAGCATGGTGGTCCAGCCATGGGACCTATGGGACCTGCAGCAGAACTTCTCATGTGAGCCTCGGCGACCTCTGTCAAGTCCCTGCCTCTCAGAGCTGTGAAGCTCAGATGAAAGCATGTGCCTGAATATGTTTTGAAAAAGTGGGCTGGCCATAAAAGCCACACAGTCAGACCTTCCTGTGCACGAAGGGCCAGGATGCGGTCTCCCCTTTGCTTCGTAAATGAGAAAATGGCCCTTGCTGGGTGGCAGGCACCTTCCGTCATCTCCACCTGGGGGGAATCATTAAGTGCCCATTATGTGGCTGTCACTGTGTTAGGCAGTTTAACAAGAAGATTCATGCCCTATAGGGAGGCAGAGTAGTGTAGTGGAGGGAGCATGAGGGGCCCCTGGTGTATGTATCCCTGGGCCCTGTCACATGCTGGCTCTGTTACCTTGAACAAGGTGTGTGTATGTGTGTGTATCCTGGTACAGAAAAGCTCTAGTGAGGACTAAGTGAGGAAATGTGTGTAAAGTGCTAGGAAATGCTTAATATATCCTACTTGCTGCTCAACCCTCTGGGCCACCACCGCCTGCCTTCTCCCCCTCCTCCTTTTCCTTTGAACTGGTCTGTCACCCTCATTTTACAGATGAGGAGATGTGGGCCACTTTTTATCTTGTGTGGAAAAGCCTTCTGTAACAATATCATGGGAGGCATTCCCACCTCTGTTTACATACCGCCAGGAGCGGGGAGCTCACTACTCCTGAGGCATACATTTTGTTCCATTTTGGAATAGTTTCATGTGAATCTTAGAATATGCCAGGGTGGATCATGAACTATTTACATCAAAATGATGTGGTGTTCATCTTGAGAAAATGGTAGAATCAGCCTATATCCCACAGTATAGCCTAGGGATGATTTTTCTTGACATGAAGATAGGTTGGCAGTGACTTTCTCTTGAACCCCCCCCCCCCCACACACACACACACAGGTGAAGGCCAGTGGTGTTTGAGGGATTAGTGAGGTGGAGATTAGCCCAGAAAGTTATAGGGTTGAAGAGTGGAGTGGACCATCAGGACAGCTCTGGTTGCTGGTTGTTGAAGTAGGATGATATCATTATGTCCAGGGTCACAGGACTTGTTGCCCCTGACCTTGAAAGTCAGCATTGGGGTGGGTATCTAGTGCTGAGTAGTTCTCTATTAAAACAGATCGGGGGGGGGGGCAAATATGATGATCTCTGTAGTTGCAGGAAAAATATTCAAGTGGATATTTCATGAGAAAACATCCCAAACTTGGCACAGAAGGGGACTTCCTTATTTGATAACAGATAGGAGCTAGAATCTATAGCAAATCTCATTTTTAATAGATAGACATGAGATGCATTCTCTTAAATTTAAGAACATGACAGGAATGTCCATGATCACTTCTCTTGTTCAACATTGAACCCTAGGTCCAAGCCAGTGCAGTAAGACAAGAGAAAGGCAAGAGAGACATAGCATTGGACAGAAAGAGAGAACAGTGTCATTATTTGCTGGTGATCCAGTCATCTGGCTAGAGGAGATCCTAGACTCTGAATCTGTAAATTATTAGAAGTAACGGAATTCAGACAGGGGGCCAAAGGTCAAGTACAGAATGCATAGCTTCTCGTAGACCATGAGCAGCTAACTAACTGGAAGCGAAGGCGAGAAAACCTAGGGTCTCTGTATGGAGGCTCCGGGCATTATCCCATGTGGCATCCACTGCAGTGATGTCTCCTAACGGATATTTGTGCAGTGTGGCAAAGCACTGTCACACGCATCCAGCCCACCAGGGCAAAACGGGTAACTTTAGTTTGGATTTTACATGGGAGGAACCAGTGGCTCAGAGAGGTTCCAGTGTCCTTGCTCAGCATCCCTAAGTGAGCAGGAGGAGAGCAAAGGCTCCTTGCTTTCTGCTCCTCTCCACCTGCCTTCTTCAGACCCTACTATCTCCAGCACTTGCTCTTGTCCTTTCTTACTCATTTCCAGGAGCAGCAGAGCTTGGTGGGAAGGGGGTTCTGGATGCATTTATATTTGGGTGAGAACGTACACTAGGATTGCTTTTATGAGCAACAGCTTGTCCTCACACACTCGTGCCTGTGATGTTGGGACGAGCTGGCTTTCTTCTGAGGGCAGCTGGCCTGAGATGTGATGAGGTGAGAGAGGGTTTAGTGGTTGTTGGGCATGGTCTAGGCTCCCTCTCTCTTCATTTTGGCCCGCTTCCTTTTTGTCTGATTTCCATCTTTGCCTTTTTATTTTATCAAATGCCTCTTTAACAATTATAACGGTAACACACGTTCACTGCAACTGGTGGAATAATGACATCGCAGACAGTGTAGTCTTTATTTCTTCCTTGATAACTTTCTGCTGCAACGTACTTCTCTCCTTTAGTCTCACCCACCAGTGAGTGGGAAGAGCCCAGTGTAGACTCTTCCACTCATTTCTCCAGGCACACAGCAAGATGTGCAAATGGGTTTTCTGCTGATTTGGCAAGAATTTATAGGCATTGTGCTAGATGCTGGGGGTACCACAGTGAACAGGAGATAAAAATCCCTGCTCTCATGGGGCTTACAGTCTAGAAAGTTGAAGTATCTAATAACAAAATGTCTGAAGTGCCAGCCAGTGATAAGTTCTATAGAGGCAAATAAAGCAGGAGAAAGCTCCCACCCATCCCCCATTTCATAATTTTGAATCAAGAGGTCAGAGCAGAATTTACTGAGAAGGTGAATTTTGTACAGAGACCTAAAGGACATGTGGGGGAAAGCCATGAGATCTCTGGGAGTAACTTTGAGGCTGAGGGCAAGTGCAAAGGCCCTGTGGCAGAGTTGTGCCTGGTAATATGCTCTGTCAACTGGAGTAGGGCGTGAGATGGGAAAAGAGGTAGGAAATGAAGTCGTGGAGGGAAGAGGAAGGAACTGGATGAGGGAAGATTGCTTAGGGCCCTTTGGGCATTGGATAGGGCTTTACAGTTGTGTCATGAAAAGGGGATCTCGTCATATTTTTTACCTTGCAACTTGCTTCTCTTGTTTAGTAATACATCATAGACACTCCTCCGTGTCCATAGATAGAGATCTCATTTTCAAAAATATTTGCAACATACTCATGTACCATAATTGATTCAGTCATTCTTTTTTGATGGACTTCTAGGCTGCTTTTTTTTTTTTTTTTGCCCGACTACATCAGTGCTCTAATAAATATCCTTGTATTATGTTGCCTTCCATACTGGTGCTTTTATTTTATATGTTGGCGTGTGGGATCTCAAGGGATGTGCGTATATTTAATTTTAATAGGTATTGTTAGATTTCTCTCCAGAAAGATTTTTTTTCTCTTCAAGATTGAACCCTTCCTCAGTCTCAGATGGCTGGCTTTGTCCCTGAGTTGCTAAAGAGCTACCCTGCGGAGAGGGGAAGTCACACCTACAAACAGGGACAGCTGTGGAATCCTTCAGCTGGTGGGAAGGTGTGTGGCCTTTTGGGGTGTGCTGCCGGGAACAATGTCATTAGCTCTTTTTTGGAACTTGTATTTGATGCTGGTGACGTCAAGATAGCCCAGAAGATGAAAACACAGCTGCTGCTGTGTTGTTTGCATTACGGCTGATTTTCCGTCTACTTAAAATAAGCACAACAGCGAGGAGCCGCCCGGACGGAGATTCACACCTTGTCAGATATTGAAGCGTGTTCCTGTAGCATCCGAAGGACGAGGCTTCGTCCCAGCACCGGGTCTTGTGAGCTTTGGGAACGCCGGTAGAATGGCGGTGGGCATGTGCTTGCCTGGCCCCCCTTCCCCCACGACGTTCCAAAGTGGGATGTTGTCAACTTTGAGGCCGATTCTCATCTGTTTAATAGCCTGTATGTACTTGTGTGATTTGTGCTGTTGGACATTTAGGCTGTTTCCCATCTGTTGCAATTCAAACAGTGAATAATCTTGTGCATGAGTCTTTTTGCACATGTATGGGGATATCTGTTGGGTAGATTCCTGAACTGAAAGGGATTTGCTGCTTAGGTGGTGATAGATACTGTCAAAATGACCTCCCTTGGGAGAGGGACCAGTGTCCCCATCCCCAGGTAGTGCAAGAAAGCGCCCTCTCCCCAAACCCCCTGCAACACGGGGTCTTGTCACACATTTTGATTTTTGCCAGTCGGCTGGGTGAGTTGAATCCCATTTCTATTACGTATTTATTTCGTGTTGTATTTATTTCTCATGTGTGGAGACGAACTCCCCTTCAGATGTTCAAGAGCTATTTCTGTTTTATGTTTATGGACTTTCTTGCAAATCCTTTGCACTTTTTTATTTTCCTGTTGGATTATTTAGTCCCTTATCTGGCCTCCTCCAGTGTGGTCTGCCCACGTTGTGAAGACATTTGACACTGATCAGATAACCTAACCTGTCTGACTAGTTACGAGTCAAGGCGCACTGTCTTTATTTTCAGGGGTGAAGGTCTAGGTGTTGGAGAAAAAGAAGTAAGCCTCAAAAACAAACTGTAGATCACAGCTGTGTTTTGACAAGTGTGTTACACTGACTGTTCCTCAAACAGCTTAAACTCAGATATAACAGAACTGTGGGGCCGGGGAGTCCATCAGCCTGGGCACTTCTTTTATATGGTCTCATTTTTATCCCATCATTGGTTTGAGGAAATATGAAGAAACTTAGCCATCTGCTACTATAATTTCTCCGTTTGCTTGAATGTACAACCCCACTGTGGGAATTTTCAAAGCAAGGACCGCCCTGGGTCATTATGCTTGTCCAGGTAGCCTAACAGCTCCTGGCCTTATAGCACAACATCCAACTTCAATAACTTCACACAATACAAGGGTTACAGCCAACACGGGTGTTCCTCACGGGGCAGGCTCCTAGGTGTCCAGTGAAGGATCCAGGCTTCTTTTGTCTGTGGCTCTGCCCTTTCCAGGTCCCAGAGGCCTCCTCTGGGTCCTCAGCTAGCAGAAGGGATGGGAGAAAAGAGGATTATGTGTGAGAGGGCTTCATGGGCTGGAGGCTGTGCCCATGCTCCTCTGGCCAGAACTTGGTCTTGTGTCCCAGTAACTCAAGGGAGGCTGGGCGGTGGAGGCCAGTCTTGACTCCAGGAACTTGCTGCACCATGGTCTCTTAGCGCCGTGTGGAACTTGTAAGTCTTAAGTGTCTTCTTAAGTGTGGTCTCACTCCGTCGTTTGACAGCTCTGTGAAAGAGAGGTATGATGAATGCATTTACCCCTCATTTGGATCCGAGGAGGCTGAGGCCCAGGGAGGTCAGTATCCTATGCAAGGTGAGGCAGTCAGGTATGGACATAGGTGCCTGTGGAGAAAGCTTGAGAACGAAGCTCTCACCTGGCCCGCGCTTTCTAACGTAATACAAGAGCACTCGCCCACTCTGGGCATGCCTGGATGAACCTCTGCATGTGGGAGAACAGGCTGTTTGGTTAGGGGATGGTAGAGGCTGGTCAGAGCACATCCTCTACTCTTGAGAGTGTCTCTTGCCCTTTATAAATAGTACCCAAATGGCGAAGGGTGGCGGTTCTCTTGCTGGTAGGAAGGTTGGCCAAGGTGTCCTACGTAGGACAGACTCGCCATAAACCTGCACCTTCCAGGCGAGCTGTTCCTCGCCTTGACTTTGGCCATCATACCTTTCTTGTCATTTGCATGGGACACTAGCATTGAAATCGGGGCTTTCTTCTTCATGCTCCCATTTCCCTTTATTTAATGAGTTGAAAGCATCTGATGTTGCAGTGAGATCAACATGTGAACTGTGATATCTCATCTGTTCTATTTCGAGCGGCAGGGAGACAAATGTGGGATGCTCTCACCCACCCTCTGCGTAAGGACTGTTTCTCCGAGAGCCCATTAGATGGGTGGAGCCAAGGCAGCTCTTGACACACTTGGGATGCTTTCCCCTCCAGGGTGGACACCTGGGTTTCCTTTTAGTGAGAATGCCTTCAACTAACCTAGTCAAAGCCTACAGAGACAGAATCATAGGTGATTGCATGGGTTTTGTGGTAGCAAAGTCAGCACCGAGCAGCAGAAGGAAGAGGCATCCACAGGCCATTGGTCAGGGCTCCGGACTGTCATTTCTAATTGCATGGCTGCAGCACTCGGTTTTCTCACTTGTGCGACAGAAAAAACATCTTTCTTACCACTCCCACTGGGCTCTTCTGAGGATCACACAAGATAACGTGTATGAAAGTGCTTTGTAAATAGGAAAGCACTCTGCAGTATAAGGCATTATTATATTAATAGTAACAACTGTCGTTTGCAACCCTGGTGATTCATTTGGGGCAGGAAACCATAGATGTCATCACTGCTACCATTGCTACCCCATGTGGTGCTCCAAAGCTGCAATTACCATGGGCAGTTTCACTTGATTCTTAATGATCATGGAATGTTAGTTCTGGAAATAATTTGGGGGGTTAGCTCATCCAGCCCTACCGGTTTATAGATGGTGAAGCAGACACCTGGAGTGGAGAGACTTACCTGAAGTCCTTAGAACCCAGGACTGCAGACTCTGAAGTTCCCGAGAGTGGGTTGTTTTGCTTTTTGGGTTATGATGGCCTGTGCTTCTGAAAACGCTAGAAACCAGGAGGTTGGGTGGGACGCTTAGCCTTAGTCATTAGGTGGAGTAGCAGCTCTGACTCATGTCTGCTCGCTCACACTGACCCCACTCTGAGCTCTACTGCACGAGGTTCTGGGCAAATTTGGACAGTGCTCAGAGAAGCTCAGATACTTGGGCACAAGGTCCAGGAGAGCAGAGAGTAGGGACTGAAGTAGTTTGCTAGCAAGCAAAGGAGACGAAGGTAGTTCCAGAACTCCAGAAGGCAGAGGTGCCCCTGCTCCTGAGCCTGGCCCTCGTCAGGCCCCACCCCCTCGTGCACCCTCTGACTGCCCTCCCCAGGGGGCGCCGGCTACCAGGGCCCCTGCAGCTGTGGGACTCCCAGGGCCCTTTGGAGAGAAGGCCGGGGGCATCCAGTGATGCTTTAGGTATTCAGAGGGCTATCAGGCTTGCTCCAGGTAGAAGAGGGACTAGTGAGTAGAAGTCCGGGAAAGGCTGACTTTGGCCTTCTATTCATTCACACCTCTGGTCAACCCTTTACCTGCCTCTGGGTCTTGCTCACATGTCACCTTCTAGATAGGTCTACAGGAACCTCTCTATTTGAACATGTGACTTGCGTGCCCTCCTCCCCCCGGAATATGTTGACCCCCTATTTCTGGACTGGATTCACCATCCAACATATACAAAAAGTTGCACCTTAGTTCGGGGAGTTCCTGTCTGCCCTCTGCCCAGCTTCGCCTCGTGTGCACACCTCAGGTAACCACGGGCTGGGAGGGCTAGAACCTGAGCAATGAACCTGGTATACTGCCACTCCCTAACCACAGACCTTCGGATGTCACCAGCTCTTCCACTAATGTCCTTTTTCTTTTGCAGGATGCAGTCCAGGATCACACATCGCATTAACGGTCTTGTCTCCTCGGTCCCCCCTCCAGTCTCCAACACGGCTTTATCTTTCATGACTTTAACATTTGTGAAGAGCACACTGTTAGGTTGTTTTTGTAGAATATTCACCAGTTTAGATTTGCTTGATATCTTCTAATGGTCAATGTGTATTGATTTTATTTGCTGTTGATTGGGTCTATCCCAGCACTGGATTGTGGGCTCCTTCAGAGCAAGTGTCCTCATCCACCTGGTTCACTGACGTTCCCCAGGCCCGCACATGTGCTCAGTCAGTGTTTGCTGCGCGAGCGGATAAGGCTCAACACTGCCCAGCATTAGCAGAGCGTCTGACCTGAAGTAAGAGAGAACCAGAGCAGCTGGGTAGTGCTGAGCCTTGGTAGGTGGCTGGGCTGGATGGACCCTTAAGCCTCTTCCAACATTCAGATTCCAGGATAACATACCAGATGGTGGTATATGAGCTCAAACTCACATTCCAGTGTTAGCTGAACGTGTGCTTGCTGTGGAGCTCTGTGCTGGGTACCTGGGATCCAGGCTCTGAAATGGGTTTATTTTCCTTGTAGACCAAGAGTCCAGGGAAATGCGTGGGAAGAGCCGGTGGCCATGCTACAGACAGTCAGTTGAGCATCTGGACTCTAGATCAGTGGTTTCCAAACTTCAGTCTATATCATAATCACCCAGTGGACTTGGTTAAAGCACAGATTATTAGGTGTCACCAACAAGGTTTCTGATCCACTTGGTCTGGGGTGGGGCCTAAGAATTCCCAGATGCTGCTGCAGCTGCTGCTACAGTGACCCTCCTTTGAGAACTACTTCTCTAGATGTTCAGAGGAGAAAGAGGCCACTGCCAATTAGCACAGGCCAGGAAGCCTTCATGGAGGAAAAGGACAGGCTTGAATGGGGCAGGGTTTACACAGGTTGGGGTGGGGCTTGAATACACAGCTCTCTTGCTGCTGCCATATGTAATCTGTGGTTGCCTTTTGCCTGCCTTTGCCACGTTGGCCTCTGGCCTCACTGTGGACTTGTTCAATCCTCTTGGTAGCATGAGCCGTTTTGACCAGGGGAGTCTGAGCCCCCAGAAGAGGAGGCTGACTAAGCCTTTAACAGGAGTTGACCTTGGCTGGCTTGGATGAAGTCACTCTGAGGCCTGGATGTATCCGTATTGCACAGGCTGCCTGAATGTGTTTATTTGCCTGGGCCTAGCTCTCTGCCCGCTGGCACCGTTCGAGGTGTTGCTGTTGGGCTCCGTGGCTCTATTTCTGTTTTCCTGTCTGGCACCAGCTCAGCGGGGGCAGATGAGGTATGTGGCCACCCTTGCTTTCTTCCTGGCTCCATGTTCTTCTTGAGGGCAGCATTTGGTCAAGTCGAACATCTGAGTCTCACTGGAGTATCTGCTGGGGACGGATTCTTTTCAGGAGAGAGACATTCTCTGATGGAGAGACGAAACCTTTCGGGAGATAGATAATTGAATTATGTTTGGACTTAACACACGGCGGTGGTAGGAATATTTACACGTGTGCATAGGTGCTTAAACTTCCAGGTTCATTTAGAAGTTTTTATTCCTTTAAGTGGCCTTCCATAATCAGTGTTAGAGGGGAGCCGGGGGGGGGGGGATCAGCAAGCTTGGGAGAAGCCTGGCATTGTTTGCGCGGCTGGAAGGCCCCGGGCAGGGGGGCAGTGTGTCATTCAAGTCACACAACGTTGGAACGAGAGGGACATCGGTGAGCTTCTGGTTCAACCCCTTCATTTTAACTGAGACCTTCAGAGGCTAAGTGACTCGCCCTACGCAGATGTCACCTCCTCAACCGTCTCAGGCCACACCAAATTGCTCTCTCGTTCCTTTCCGTTCCCAAGTTGTTCTATCTGTAACACATCTCTCTTGTTTTATAAGTAGTCATGTGTGGGTTTGTTTGACTCTCTAGATAAAGAATCAGCAAATTACAGGCTGCAGGGTCCGATCTGGCCCACTGCCTGTTTTTGTAAATAAAATTTTATTGGAACACAGCTGTGCCCATTTGTTTATCTATCGGCCATGGCTGCTTTTGCATTACCGTGGCAGAGCTGAGCAGTTGTTACAGAGACCAAATGGCCTAAATGACCTAAAATATTGACCATCTGGCCCTTTACAGAAGAAGTTTGCCAGCTGCGGCAATAGAAGGTGAATTCTTTAAGGGCAGGAGAGGAGTTTCATTTATCTGTGCATCTTCCGTTTCTTGCTTATAGTAAGCGCTTCATAAATATATGTTGGCCAGACTCGAAGTGCAATGGGCCCAGTTGTCAGAGATTAAGTGTGTGGGGCCGGAGCCACCACCTGGCTGTCCTGGCTTCCCTAGCTTTCATCCCCTCTGTTGGACCTCTCTGTGACACAGTTTTTTCTATAGAAAGATGATAGTATTGTCTGCCTCCATCAATATGTGGTGAGGTTAGAACAGGATATTGAAATATCTTAATAGAACCTCAGGCCTAGATTCTTGTGTTCCTGATCATTCTAAACCAGCTTGGCCCTGGATTTCTCTTTCTGAATCTCGGTGGCTCCCCTGCCACTCACCATTCTCTGTGGCTCCCTCTTGCCTACAGGCTATGGTATGCACTTGGCCTGTCATTCACCACCCTCCTTATTTTGGCCACTACTTACCTGTCTGTCTTTCACGTCTCCAGTGCAACCTATTGTTGCATCCAGAATCTTCTGCATGGTGTCTCCTACATATTGCCTGGGACCCTGCGTCCCACCCTGATCTTTGCTTTTCCTGCTTCTCTGCTGCCTGCCCTTGTGGGTCCCCCTTGTGTCTGACCTTGCTGGAGTCTTTGGACCTTGGCCAACATGAGTGACTGTCTCATTTGCCACTCAGGGTAGTGTTTTGGTTGCTATTTTTTAATCCTTGTGGAAACTTGTTAAAAAAAAAAAAACCAAAAAAACCAGAAGCCTAGACCCCAGACCCGTGGAAGTAGAATCTCCAAGGATGGGGCCGGTCTCTTTGGTTTTTAACAAGCTCCTCATGTGGTTCTGATTTTGACCAAAGTTTGAGGAACATTAAGTAAAAACAAGGTGCTTTGCAGTAGTATTTATCTTTTTATGAGACTCTTCTTATCTCTTCCAATAAACTGGAAACATCTTGAGGGCAGATCATTTTTTTCAGAGTAGCACACATATATATGAAGATTAAGTCTGTGAGATTCTTGATGGGTGAGATTAGCTCCTGCATCTGGTAAGCGCTCAGAAAATGTTTGCTCATTGATCGGTACAAGATATGACAGTGCCTGGGAAAGCAAAACAGGATCTGTGAGGCAAGGGATTATTATCGGGAGCAAGTCTGACTTGTGCCTTTCTGCTAAAGATGTCCTCCAGCTCTAGACATAGAAAGTCACACCCCCCTGAGAAACGCTCACCACGCAGATATCCTGTGCTTCTCCAGAACTCTTTTCTTTACTCTGATGTCTCTGGGCTTATGCAAAAAGGCTCCTTTTTCCTTCGCCTTTGGTTTATCCCAATAATGCAAAGCTGTAAGAAGTGCATGCTGCCGGGGAGAAGTTTGTTTGGATATCTGGGAATGTAGAAGATGTTTAGCTTGTATAATGAGTTTGGCATTCCCATTGAACATGCTCAGAGAGAAGTGCAGTGTTTCATCTCTGCCTAGTGAGTTATATCGCCTGTTTACACAACAAGCCTGTACTCTGTGGCCTCGGAAGGGGCTCCTTGCCTTCTTCAGGGTGTGATGGTACCAGCTTGGTGTTGTCTCTAGGCAGACACTGTGCTTGGGCCTCGTGTCTTTTATCCTGTTACACGGTGGGAAGATTGTCTTTCAGAAGAAATAATTTCAAGCAGCGCTTTGTTTAGAACCATTGTGCGAGGTTATTCAGAACACGAGTATACCATCATTGAATTGATGCATTTACTGAGTGGGGAAAAGAGAATGGTGAGTAGACCACCCATCAAGGTTGTCAGCCTGGGTTCTGGTCAGGGCACTCCCTAACTGGAGTAGAAAATTCTTAGTCTGTAATGGAAAGAGATAAAATAACAAAAGGAAGAGATAACATAAAAAACGGAGGTAGGTTAGTAGTGAGGGCTGATTTAGGAAAATTTTCTGTGTTTTCTTAGAAATTTTCAGCCATCTAAGCCTAAATGGGAACCTTGGCTTTGGCAAATATTTGGCAGTTATTTGAAGAATAAAAACTTCTTTCTCTTGTTTCATTAGCAGCACGTTGTATACGGGGGAAAAAAATGTAGGTTCTAGAACTTACTCCTCTCCTCCCTCATGATTTCACTAATTCATTAATATTAGGCTTAATTATTCCAATTTATTATATTAGAGGCTTCTTACATAATGTAAAAATTGAATGGATTATTAGCTTTTTAATAAACAATAACATTTACTATCTACTATGAGAATTCTAATCATTTAATTGATGACTGCACCTCTGTTTGTTCCCGAAATGGAGCAAAAACTGTTACCTATCCCAAACTGGACTTGTTGACCATGAATGTGGACAGTGGGAGGTGGCCCGCACAGGATCCAGAGCGTTCTCCCATGGAGCACGAGGAGAGGCTGTCAGACATGAGACAGTGCAGCCTCTGTCTACCTGCTAGAATCAGTTTTCCTCCGTTGTCCCCAGAGTCAAGAGCATGGGTGGGACTAGCTCAGTAGACGGATCGTGTGGTCCTGTGTAACAAATGAAGATAGATCTGGAGTTGTCTCTCAGCAGCGATGACTGTGAAACTGGCTGGTTTCAGATTTGGAAGTGGACAGTGTTACCTACAACGTCAGATTAAATTGGGGCCCTTTGTTATATAGAGGATAGAAGGCGTGTGTTGTAAATACATTGTTTGGTTGGGACGTCCAATTTCATTGTGATATTAAGCGTGGTGGGTCAAATTGGCTTCTATTTCTGATAAAAATGAGGTTCCGGAAGGCCATTCTGGCCTATGTGCTTATGAGAAAGAGGCCTCAGAAGGGAGTTTAGGTGTGCTCCCCCACAGAAATAGCGCTGCTGTAATTATTCTGTCACTAGAGGCTTGGCACTGGAGAATGAAAGCATGAGTGAACTCAGTCTTCTCCTGACGGAGCTTGCGGACTGGTGGGAGGACACGGCGCCCCTGCAGAGAAGGCCGTAACTAAATGCAGGTGAGGACCTGCATTCCTGATTGCCAAGGAGATCCCAAAACAGGGCAGGGAAGCTGTTCACTTGGGGACTCACGAAGCACGTGAGCCTACTTACGGAGGAGACATGGAGCTCACCCTTGAAGACTATATATTTTACAAACAAAGAGAGATGGAAGAGGTAAAGGGAACGGAGGAAGGCGATGAGGTGCGGAGCTCGTTCACGGCAGGTTAATGCACCTTTTTCAGAGCCTTCTCTCATCAACGGAGCTCCCATCCGGTGAAGGGAATCAGGTAAGAGCTTGGTACAAAACCAAGCAATATTCCTTGCGCTTATCTTCACTCCTTACAGTAAGGGATTGTTGAGTGTAATAAGCATCTTCAGTTGTAGTCACTCGTTTAATCATGAGCGCAGCTCAATGAAGTAGGAGTCATCATCGTTTTCAAATTCTGGAAGAGGAAACCGAGATGCATGTAGTCAAGTGATTCGCCTGAAGCGTGCGCAGTTAGTATGTCAGGAAGCAGAAACTCCCACCTACTGGTTGGACCCTGGAGCTCATGCTCTTGGCTGTGGCACCACACACGGTCACTTCTCACCCTGCGCGGCAGGGAGCCACCTCTCTGCCCCCTCCCCCAGCCGCACGCATGCAGGTTGTGAGCAGGGGTACATCTCACCCCTCAACCCGCTCATCCAGCCAACTGTTGGCCTGTGGTCTGAGCACTCGAGATTTGTTGTGGGGGCTTCAGGACAGGAGTGATCACATCTTCTGGGTTTTGAGGGACAGTCTAGAGAAGGCGAGGGAGGGCACTTCAGGGTGAGAGAAGAGCGTGAGCCAAGTGCCGCAGCGGGTGAGTGGCCGGTGGGGGGAGAAAGTGGTGTCCCCCGGGCGGGAGTGTGGGGTGCATCTAGGAAGCTGGAGGTGACCTGGGAGGTGGGGTGCGGGCAGTGGGTACCAGTGAATGCTGGCTCCGCTGCGGGACTTCTCAGGGTCTGAAGGATTGGGTTGGACCTTGGGCCTCCCGGGGGATATCAGATGACCAGGCTGTCCCCCAGCTCACCGTTTGGTGTCTGTATCAGAGACAGAGCGTGGGACTGAACGACCCATGGCCTGGATTCCAAGGAGCATTTCCTTGGCTAAAAACACGTATTGAACAACTTCAATGTACCACATTCTGTGGCTAGCGGGACAGATAAGGGTTGCTCACAGGCTAATGCTCTTATCTGTATGTTGGGCTCTTGGTGATTGTTGTCAGGGAAGAACTGGGTGGGTGGTAAGACCAAGGCCTGACCCAAGGGAGTGGGGGCTTAGCAAGGAGCCAGGACTGTGGCCTGACAGAGTTTCTCTGACCCTGAGTTGCTGACTAGCAGGGTACCCAAGTCCTGCTCTCTAAGTTTTGGTAACTGGACTAAGCAACTGAAGGAGTCAGCAAATCGTCACCAGGTCAGGTCCTGGATAAGGTATGATAAAGCATGACATATGAAGGAGACAGAGGGTAATCATCCCCCCCCCCCACCTCAGACCCCTGAAATTGTATCATTTATGAATGAGATTTTACTTTTCAGAAATGGAAAATTCCTTTTAAGTGGATGTATGGCTATTCCTCCTTAGTGCCTCCTGCCTGGGCATGATCAGGGCTTGGGGCTGGAGACCAGGCCTTTAGGAAGTGAGTCTGGACATGGCAGTCTTTCCTCCTGAGCCAGCACTGAGGCTGAGTGTGAAAGGTGAATGAAAGGATGGGCGGTCTCGGGGAAAGCCCCAAAGCCATAAGGAGTCAACACCCCATCTTCTCCTTTCTTCTGCCACAGAACCAAAGGCATTACCCCAAACCCAGGACAAACTTTGACCCTGCTCTGCCTGTATGGAAAGTTAGGTCACTGATCGGAGAAGGGTGGACAAGTTTCCCTCAAGGATGGACTTTTTGTCATGAAGCTGATTGTCATGTTACTCAGATTTCAGGTCTCAGAAAACTGTAGCAGCATAGGCTCCAAGGGCTAAATGTTTTCCAATCATTTCTTCTTGCGATTAGACTCTCCCAGGTGTTAGACCAGTCCCTGGACGTATCGTCTCCTGAACTGGTGCCCCTGTGTGAGAAATGATTCCCGCCCAGGCTCTGTCAAGCCTATGTTTGCCAGGACCTGGATTCCAGTAGCCGTTTCTCTCCCCATCCATCTTTCTGTGAAACTGGGCCAGTGATACATTGACCTGATTTCTGATGATCTTCAGTTGCTCAGAGTGGAATTAGCTGTGGTCAGGGCCGGGATGGGTCTCACCTGGAAGATGTCCAACCTGGGAGTCCAGGGAGCAGAGGCAAAGGGTCAGGACCAAGGAGGAGTGGGCAGAACCCCAAGGGCCAGGCTCTGAGTGGTCAGAGGTCAGCGAGAGCAGCCCTGCTTATGAGTTTGGCACAGAGGTGTGCAATAGCCATGACAGTCCTGGACGTGTGAGCAATATTTGTAGCCAAAAGAAGGTTGGAGGCCCACAGTGCTGCTGACTGAAGCAGGAGGGGTGGAGATGCTGGAATTATCTCACCTCGCCCGAGTCAGCTTTGCCCTGCAAATTGGCACATGGGGCCGGTCGGTGGCTGGTTATGGGTGCAGACAAATCACACAGGAAGTGGGGCCTCCCTTGCTGGCTGCTTGCCCTATGCCTTTGGGTCCATGCCCATAGCTAAGCAGTCACATATCTCTTAAATAAAGTCGGCTGAAAGTTTCATCTGGAAGCTAATATGGAACCAAACACCTGGGTGTCTGCCAAGGCCTCAACTGCTCAGGTCAGGAAGGCCCCCAGGAGGGCATGGCTCTGGGAGCTGCTGGGGACAGGCGCTTCCTTGCAGTTGGTCAAGAGAGGGCAATACCGCTTGTTTGTCTTAGAGATTCCGGAGGTGAGAGACTTAGCAGAGGCTGCTTCCTGATGTGTGAGCATTTCTTCGGGGTCTTAAATTCCAGCTGGAAGATGATGTTACGAATACGAATTGCTAGCAATTGTTACACTCTTATTTCACATGCATTAACGTGTGCATGCCCCATGTCAGCCCTGTGTGGCAATAACCCATTGTTACTTGTTTTATAGAGGAGGAAGTCGAGGTGCAAGGAGGTTAAGTGACTCACCAAGGCCAACCAGCCAGTGAGTGTCAGGGCCAGGGATTCGACCCCTGGCCCACTAGTTCCGAGCTGGGCTCAGTGTCAGTCATGGCGTCTGGACTCTGATCTTTCCCCACTGGGGCTGGGGTGACATGCATTTGATCTTGCTGGAGAAATCGCCAATCTTCTCAACCCTTAGAAAGTTTGAGAAGTGGAACCTCAAAGCTGTATCCCAAGGGCATGTCTTCTGGTTTGCTGAATTTTTACGAGAGATTTTACTTTCTTTTTTACAGCAGGCTTTCTTGCTTAGTTATGGGAAACTGATAACTGCTTGTAGAACCGCCTCTGTCCTGACTCTCCCACCCCTTGAAGTCCTCTTTGACTGTCAAGGGGAACGTGCATCTGTAGTCAGAGCCAGACAGCAGGGCTAGGCCAGGCAAAGCAGGGTGGCTCTTCTGAGGCCAGTCCCCATGCAGTGCCCGTCACCAGCCCAAGGCTGCTGTGTGGTAAATGGAGACGGCCGGCCCTGTGTTCCCCAAGGAGGGAGAGAGTGGTAGGAGATGGTAAACTGTGCTCAGGCTGATTGGCCCAGGCCACCGAATCTTTGTCCTGCCTGGATTAAAAGTCCAAACTTGGGTGTCAAACAAATCCTGGTGTCTGGCCTGGCTTTGCCTCTTAAGAGCCTGGAATCAAGGAGGCACTTCATGAATGTAATTTCTGACCGTGTTGTGGTTAGGAGGGCCGGTGCTGGAGGCTGATGGCCTGGGCTCACTGGCGAGCCATGTGATCTAGGCCACTTTCAGCAGGACTGGCTACCTAACTTGTGGGCGCCCGTGCCAAGATTCGAGGTTTCTTGTTCAAACATTATTAAGGATTTTAAGGTGGTGGCATCAGGGCATTAAACCAAGCCTGGGGACCTGTGGGCCTGCACGGTTTGTACGTCAAGCCTCAGTTTGCTCATCTGCAACATGGAGATAATAGTAGAATGTCCCTCTGGGGCTTGTCATGAAGTTTAAGCCTTAGGCCACAGGGTAAGGGTTCGATAAATGTCAGCTTTGATAAGTGCCATGCCAGAAATTTACAGCCTCGTTTTGGGCCATTGGCAAAGGGCCGTAAGGCAGCATGGACGGGGACTCTCAGTAATGGCATAGCTTCAGGAACATTTTGGGCTTTGTCCTCTGCTCTCACCTGCTTGTGGGTCAGGACTTTCACCTTTGCCGAGCACAGATGTCTCCTCTGGGGGAGCAGGCCGTGTCCTGGATTCCCCAAGCCGTGGGCTGGAGGACGATGGGAGAAATGGATGCTGTTTTCCTGTATTCACTTTTATTTCCTAAAAAAAGTCAATCACTGACATCACAGAATTTCATCCCAAAGATTGTACTATGCCTCTCTGAAAAATAAAGGCATTTTTATGTTTTTTAGATTAAAAAAAATTTTTTTAAGTAACCTCTATGCCCATCGTGGGGCTTCAACTCATGACCCCGAGATCACGAGTCGCATGCTCTACCGGGTGAGCCAGCCAGGTGCCCCTAAGGGCCATTTTCCTATACGTGCACAGTAACATTATTATAGACATCAAGGTTTGTTTGTTTGTTTGTTTGTTTGTTTGTTTTTAGCAGCATTTTATGTAAAGTTTAGCTGGGTATATGTGGGGACCTAAAGTGATTAGTGTAGATTTGCTTTGCTAGGATGAAGGGCTGTTATCCAGATTCAAACTGAGCATGCTTGTTTACGTTTAACTGCCATTCATAGAAGGCAGTGGCTCACTGTTTTGGTAAGAAAGATCCTGGGACACCTGCCTCATAGCCTCAGTGGGTGAGTATAAAGACTGCTGTCCAGGAGGAGCCTTTATGTCTCATTTCCTCTGCTGGGTTCTTTTATCTTTCACCTAACCCATACCAGGGGCCTCCTGAAGGGTCTCTTAGCCTTTGGAAAAACACCCCCATTGGCCCATCCTCCACAAACCAGGAGAGAGATTGAAGATGTCACCATCTTCACACAAGGTCCAGCTGACATTCTCATTCGCTTAACTAAAACTTTTCAACACCACACCCCCCCCCCCCCCCCGCCCCCATGGCTGGCCACGTCTGTCTGTATGGCCCATGAGCTGAGGATGGTTTATATATCTTTCAGTGGTTGGAAAAAAACAAAAGAAGGATATTATTTTTTGACACATGGAAATTCTGAGAAATTCAAATCTCAATGTGTATACATAAAGTTTTATTAGAACGTAGCCGTGTGCATTCATTTACATATCTTCTGTGGCTGCTTTTATGCAACAATGGTGGTTGAGCAGTTGCACAGATCATTAAAGAAAAGGTTGACAGCGCGGCGTGCTGAGAAGTCACAGCAGGCTCTCAGGTCAGAGCCCTCCCTTGTGGGTGGCCTGCACCTTCCCTAGGCCCTTCTCTACAGCCTCCTGGGATCTATCTCAGCCCCAGGACAGCACCAGCGGTGGCCACTTGACATATGCAAAATGCCCCGGAGGGACTTCAGAAATGCACCTGTCCTGGCCTCTGCGTTTCAAGAGGCAAAACTGAAAGCCAGACAAGTGGAGTCTCTTGGCCATTGGGCTGATCAGAGGCAGAGCCAGGACCAGAATCCTGGCTTCCCGACCCTCAAAGAGAGGGATTACTCATCTACTTTTGACTTTATTAGGGGGTACCAGGAGAAATCAGCCCCCAGAATTGAGATCAGGCCACTAGAGGCCATTGGGAAACCCTTGGATCAAGGCACCATCCAAGAGAAAGGCCACTGGCTGGGACTCCTGTGCAGCACCAGTGCTCTTTGCTGGAGGTGTCCAGAGGTGCTGTTCGAGGCTGTTGCTTCTAATCCCACCGGTTTAATTTAGCCAAGGTCCTGAGGGAGGCTGTGCTAATTATAGCCAGTTGGCCATGCTGGGGGCTATAAATAGTGCAGGAGGCACCTGTTTGTTCATTAGTAGGCATTTATTAAGGCACCTACAAAGGATTCGGCGTCGGGGCTGGGCATGGTGTGGGCATAGAGAGCACCTAGAAGCCTCGAACTGTGCTCTGAATTTGTAGTTGAGTCAGAGGAAGCCAGTGTGAGCAGTGGAGTGGGGCATCAAGAGGATGACTTGGGAACAAAGCTGTCAGGGTTCAAATCCTGGCTTTTCACAGCTGTGAGCCCCTGGGGAAGTTTCACGAACTCTTTTCGTTTGCTTTCTCATTTGGAAAAGAGAGAACTTAGTATCTGCCTAATGAGGATGTTGTAAGACTAGAGATATATGTGCATATATGTATACTCATTTGATAGATATATTTATGTACTACAATGACATATTCTGTTATACAGTATAACCATATATTAACATGTATAAGTAATTAATCTGTATATGTATGCATTATTTAGAGTAGTCTAGTATCTTGAGTAAAATGAAATTGTTATTTATTACCGCATGGGATGGCATGAGGACAGCTCCAGAAGCAACCTGCCCTTGCGTGACCATCTTTCAAGGAACACTTGATCTTGGAAGAGTGCTGAGTCTAAGGTGCCTCCCAGCCTTCGATGTGGCAGTTAAGAGTGTAGCTTTTTCAACCTGGAATTAAATTTTAGCTCTCTAACTTCCTGGTAGCCAGGTTACCTCCTCATCCTGTCTCTGTTCCTCCTCTGTAAAATGGGACACCATGGTACTGAGCATTTCTTGGGGTTCTGGCAGGAGTAAAGAGATAGGACCTGTAGAGCACTTGAGAACACGATGCCAAGCCCGTGGTAACTGTGAAACAACCTAAGTCATTACTGTTAACCCTCTTCTTCTTGTCTGCCTCTGGCAGCACCTTCCAGGCTGATGTTGTCCTATCTGGAGAATGGGGCTGGTGCCTCAGAGGGCAGGGGGCTGGCCCTGAGACGTCCTGGCCTCAAGACGGGCGGCTGAGGCTTCTTCCCTTGCAGTCCTCTGGTTCCAGCTCTTAGTGTCCCTTCTCTTGAGGCCTGTGGCACCCCCTCTTACGATGTTGTTTCTTCCTGTGTCTCTGTCCTTATGCCCCAGACACGGCACGGCGCACAGTGGGCTCCTAGGAAGCACTCTGCTAGTGGAGAGCGGTGTTTGCCATGACAGTGGAAGAAGAGAAGAGGGGGTGGGGTTTGTTAGATTTGTATGGAGAGAGGTTGAGAGTCAGAGGGAGGGACAGGATACCTAGGGGGTCTCCTGGAGGAGAGGCATATTCCCTCTATCCCGTGTCACAGGGCAAGGACGTCAGAATGGAAGTTTCAGGAAGACACATCTCTGTTAGGGAAAGGCCGAGTTGCCTGGCCCTAAACCTGCCTGAAGTGAGAAGCATGGGAAGAACATGGAAGTCAGGCACGCTAGTCTGGGCTCGCTGCTCCCAGTTTAGTTGTAGGACCTGGAGCATGGGTCCTACCCCAGATCTGCCGAGCCCAGGCCTGGAGTTCAGCAAGATTTCCCAGGTGTACATACGGAAATCTGGGGAGCTCAGCTCCAGACCAGAGCTTCTTAAGCCAGGAGTCATTCTTCCCAACCCACAGCTGAGAAAACTGAGGCTATCCCTGGGCCTCACGCACTGATTCTCAAAGTTCCGCTTCTCTCCCTGGACCACCCGGGAAGCACTAGTTCTTCCCTTGGACCAGCGGCGTCAGAAACGGGAATTGTCAGGCTGCGCTCCAGAGCCAGTGAGTCAGGACCTGTGGGGTGGGGGCCTCCAGGTGGCTCTGAAGCACTGGTGAGATCGATAACTAGGAGCCAGAGCACTGGCCCGCAGCGCTGGCTGCACAGTGGAATCACTCGGGAAGATAAACAAAGGATCACCGCAGAGCACGTGCATGTGGCAGGGCCACTGGGAAAGTCACAAGCTCCCCAGGTGATTCTAATGTGCAGACAGCGTTGAGGACCAGCGCTTTAGCCCCATGGAAAAATAGACCTCAGTTTTCTCAGCTGTACATCAGGGGGAATTGGGTAGACTAACCCCTGTTTGCCTGCCAGATAAAGGAAAGTGCCTTCGGCCTTTCATTTAGTTCCCTGGAGCCTGGAAAAGTGCATCGGGAGGCGGCTTCCACCTGTCAGAAAGGTGCAGCGAGATTCCTGTGCCTGTAGAGGTGGGGTTGGATACCTGCTATGGGCTGAGGGGTGGAATTATAATGCAGTGGCTCGCAGATCCAAGTACTAAGTGTTATAACGAAGATATGCTGCTGTGTTCCGGGGAAGGCAGTCACTAGCTCCTTGCGAGCCTGGTTCAGGAATTCTCCTTGCCCTCCCTCTGCCACCAGTGCCTCATGCTGGAGCTCACCCTTAGTGGGGCCCTTTGCTCTGTGTTGTGAGATAATGAAGTCTGCAGCATCCCAGGCTCCCTTGGGTTAGAATCAGGGGTTGTTGGGAGCCTGGCCCCCTCGCCCTGAACACCGGTGGTGGCAAGAATGACATTTAGAGAAATATTTACCCCAAGTAATCCCTCTGCTATGCCACTGCCCGTCTCCCAGGAGGCTGGGTAACAAATACAGAGTTCTGCTCATCATTTATCGAGGGGTTGAGCTGAGCCTTCCATGGGCTAAGATGAGGCAGGAAAGAGGGTGGTGGTTATGGTCTCCAGACCCAGGCTCTGCAGCGGCCAGCATTTAGGGCCTCTGAAAGTAGCCGTTTGTTCCAATCACGGGGTGGCGCTGAATGTGCATCATAAATGCTGGGTTCAGAAGTGTCAGGAAACACTGTATGTAGAAAGTAATCATAATTTAATCTTACAAACGAAATTATATGGCACTTACCAAGTGCCCGAGGCACTATTCCTCATGGGATCCTCATGACCCATGATGTGTATAGCATTGTCCGGGAGGAGGCTGAAGCTTTGCCTCACATTGCGTGTCTCTTAGTCGCAAATCTGAGACTCGAATCCAACTGTATTGATTGCCACCATCCACCCTGCCCCAGCTTGACCTATTGAACCTGAGACTTTGCTAGGGACCTTTTAGGGCCATTTCATGGCATGTTCTGTGGTTTTATGCCTACAAAGCCGTGGCTTCCAGGCCTGCCAGGCTCTCTCTGGCCATCACCCATCTCAATGCTTTCTCTTCTGGTCACTGTTCTTTTTTTCTTCCTCTTCTGAGAACCAGAACATGGATTTTGCAACTGAGTCCTAAGGACTTTTGGACTGGGGATCTAAGCGCGAGGGATTTTGAGAGAGAACTCATTGATCTGAGTCCACAACCCCTTGCTTATAATTCCAAAATCCCTGAAGCTCCAGAAAGTGAGGGTTTTCACCTAACTCATTGGGGAGGGAGGCAATCCTTCCCCAAACTTATGTGAGGCTGCTGATGGTCTTGATTCACTAGCTTAGTCTGGAGAATCATATGTGAGTGTCCCTGAAGAAACTGTAGTGTGTGTGACAGTGATTTGTGGCCCAAACCCCATAGATTCACCTAATTAATTTTCTAAATCTGAAACAGTTGGAATTCTAAAACACATCTGGCTCCACAGTTTTGAGTAAGGGGTTTTGGACCTGCAGATAAAAATTGAAGTGTGTGTGTGTGTGTGAGTGTGTTATTGATTTAGTCAGTGGATGTCTTTTGAGAGGAAAGAGTGGTAGATGGAGGAAAGTGGGGAAGACTAGTTATTAGAAAGGTGCCAGCAACCTGCGAACGACAGAGGTTTTTTTTGTGGGGATGATGTAGGTGAAGGGTTTGACAGCGATAGAACTGTTGTGGTCTGTACCTATATCAGGGGTTTCGTGTAGTCTGGTTTCTTTAGAAAATTGAACTGTAGAGGGCTCAGTCGGTTAAGCGTCCGACTTCAACTCAGGTCATGATCTCATAGTCTGTGAGTTCGAGCCCTGCATCGGGCTCTGTGCTGACAGCTCAGAGCCTGGAGCCTGTTTGAGATTCTGTGTCCCTCCCTCTCTCTCTGCCCCTCCCCAACTTGTGCTCTGTCTCTGTCTCTCTCTCAAAAGTAAATAAATTAAAAAAAAAAAAGCATCTGACTTCAGTTCAGGTCATGATCTCACAGTCCATGAGTTAGAGCCCTGCATCGGGCTTTGTGCTGACAGCTCAGAACCTGGAGCCTGCTTTGGATTCTGTGTCTCCCTCTCTTTTTGCCCCTTCTCCACTTGTGCTCTCTCTCTCTTTCTCAAAAATAAATAAACATTAAAAAAATTAGAAAACTGAATTGTAGTCTCTAATGATGCACTTATTTCCAGCTTTAACAAAGGCCCACGTCGTGTGTGTATGTGTGTGTGTGTGTGTGTGTGTGTGTGCATGCACAGAAAATGTGTCACTGTTATTTTGCTGTGCCACAGATGAGGAATAACCAAGCAAAATAAAAAGACAAGAATGTCTCTGCATTCTTTGTATATTCCTTTCACATCTACTTGGCTCTGTTCTAATATTTCATTCTTCTTCTTTGTTCTCTTTTCTTTAGAAGAGTTCAGATGCCCCTTAATAGAAACTGCTGACTTCACAGTGGAATGCACTTTTCTTCATTACTATTAGCTGTTGTAGGTCATTAAAACCTTGCTGTGGCTGCTTTTTTTTTTTTCCCCAGTAAAGGCTTTAAAATTTTAAAGTTTTTAAAGCTTCTGCCTTAGAGGGCTCTGGGAACTGTGGGCTCCTGAGACGAGAGAAAGTCATACCCAGCCTTCAGTTAAGTACAGGAGAGGACACAGATGCAGGCCCTGAGAGATACTTTGATATGTCTAAAAAGAATCATTCTGAAAGAGTGTCAGACTTTAAGCCAGGATTGAAAGCATGGTCTTTATGAAGGCCCAGGAGACCAGACCTTGGGCCCTTGCCAGGTGGGAAGTTGGAAATGAGATTCCTGCATAAAGCCTGACCTTGGCGAGGGGGGGGGGGTGGTGGTGGTGGCTACATCCTCAGGGAGCAGGTGATCCAGCAAACATTTAGGAGGGGGTGGGGGGATGGCAGGGGCAGTGCAAAGGGAGCAGACAGGGGACTTTACCTGTTTCACCTTTGGCTTGGTTGAGGGAGGGTGAAACAATGTTTTCTGTGAGAATTTATGGTCATAGATCTGCCTTCACGAGGGTTCAGGTTTGAATTTATACTACCTGCATGACCCAGGACACCCCAAGCTTTGAAATTAACCTGATGTAGTTTTGGGTTGATAACACTCCATAGCATCTGTCAGAATCAAATGACAAATTCCCTCTAGAGGGACATTCTCATAGCTCGAGCATTGAAAGATTCCTGTAGGTAAAACCCTTCAGACATGAGCTTTACCCTTAAATAATGAAACAGGGAAACTAGTCACCATGAGTGAGAGCACAAACAGATACAAGAATCGGATCCAAGGGCTTCACGTATAAGACCAATTGGGTACGTAATGTATTTCAAATGTTACAAAAATAAGTTGTTGGAAAAAATGAGCAAGAAGCACTCTACTAATTTAAAAAAGTACAGACATTTGAAGAAAAAGAAATAGAACTTCCAGAAATGAAAAATGTAACGCTGAAATTGAAAATATGATCTTTAGTGTTAGGCTTGCGCTTTTACAGGCTATTTTTATTAGAAACATTAAGATAGCAATTCCGAATAAGCGTACATCAAAGATAACATTAAAAAATGTGCAGTTTTGCAGGACTGAATGCATTATAATGTATTAGAAAAACCACATGGGACCCAGGCATGCTTTCATTTTTTGGCTATGTAACCTTGGGTTACTTCTTAACCTCTCAGATGCAGTTTGATCTTATGTAATCAGACTCCACAGATTTGCTCTGAAGGTTCTATTAGGTAGTTTTTGAAAGGATCTTGATTTCCCTTTTCCCTTTATTTCTCTTGCTTCTGAAGAATACATAGTCTCTCCCATTTCCTTCTCCTTTGGGAAGGGTCCTATAATTTAATAATTGTAATTGCAGCCAGGATGACTGCAAGGCAGGCTACCAGTCAGAAGAGCTGGTCTCAGGTAGCGAGGCTCTGGTCAGGCCTCCCATCCTGAGGTGGGAGTGGATGGTGGGGTTCGGACTTTGAGAGGGGCCTGAATGTGGTTAATATGGCGACAGATATGGATCTGGGTCAGGCAAAGCCTGCAAATCCTATCCCCAGCTAATCCAATCCCAACCCTTGGGAAATCTGAATTTTGCATTGAGCTTGGACTCTATTTTGGGGTTCGGCCCAACCTGTTACATTGCTCTGCAGACATTGTGCACCCTGTCCTCTTGGTCAGCTCTACAGGACAGGACCTGAGTTCCTGAACAGTGGGGAGGAGGAGGGGGATGGGAGGTACCTGTAGAGGAGCTCAGAGGCAAAAATAGCCTCACATACAGATCCTCTCCCCCTCTTTCTTCCGCTTCCCACCTTCATTTTCTCCATGTCCATTCTTCTCCTTTGACTTTCACTCCTTTTTTTAAAAAGTGTATTTATTTTGAGACAGAGAGAGAGACAGAGATAGATAGAGAAAGGGAGAGAGAGAGAGAGCAGAAGAGGGGCATAGAGAGAGACACACACAGAATCCCAAGCAGGCTCTGCGCTGCCAGTGTAGAGCCTGACTGCAGGGCTTGAACTCACGTACTGTGAGATCATAACCTGAGCTGAGATCAAGAGTCAGATGCTTAACTGACTGAGCCACCCAGGCACCCAACTCCTTTTTTTCCCTTTCCCTTTTTATCTCTGTATTTTCTCCTTCTCTCTAGAAGAGGAACACAGCTCATTCTTTTTTTCTTTCTGTGAAATGAGTACAGTGAGAATTTGGGGAGTAGGTCTCCTCTGGACTTGGCCTGGACCCACAACAATGCTTGGCATATACCAAGATTTTAGAAACTGTCTAATGGGGTTGTCCCGGACCTTGGAATAGCTTCTGGACCTTTCCTGGTGTGGATCCAAGTCATGACAATGGAATTCTACCCAGGAAGGGAAGCAGTGAGCCCGAGTGGAGCTGGCTTTCAGGAGGAAATGGCAGGTTCCCCCTCCCCAGTGACATGGGCCCAGCCCAGCCTTGGAACTCAGCACTGTCAGGCCTGCAGATGACGTCACTGGCCTTCCATGGGACAGCTGCAGCCAGCAGCAGGACACTCCAGAAATGCCAGCAGTAATTGGAAACTTTATTTTCAAATGCTTCCCACAGCATTCATGCATGGCGAGAGGTGCTCATGCTGCTGGGCTATTCAGGTGGCCACCCTGAGCTGGGCCCTGGGGGATCAGGAGGACCTGAAGCTAACCTCCATCTTCTCTGGGGCAGGGCTCTGGGGGCATGGGGTGTGGGGATATTCCCCAGAGGGTTGCAGCTTCTTGTGAAAGGGATTCCATTCATATAAGCCTCCAGAACCAATGGGATGCAAATCATTTTCAAAGCCCCCCCCCCCCTTTTTTGCTATTCCATTTAAAAAACATTTTCTTCTTATTTAGCTATCTCTGATGCCTAATCTTCTCTGTGCAGCAGGTGAATGTTAAGAGAAATGAAAGGGGAGAGAAACACAAAGGTCTTTGGGAAGGGACTATTTTGTGGAGACACAGCAGCCGCCTTCCCATGTCTGAAGGTCTGTGATGGGGAAGAGGTGTCAGCCTGTTCTGTGTGCCCCCTGATAAGAGAACCAGGTTGTGGGGAGGCACGTGTCGTCCTGGAATTCCGGTGAGAGCAGGGAGCTCACAATGATGCACCTGCTACAGGACATCACAGTGCAGGGGGCTTGCTCCTAAGCCACGGGAATCAGAGCCAGTTTGTGCCGGGGAGCCGGCCTCTGGCACAGTACCCGCCCCCGCCCCTGCCTCCGCATCAGCCACGTTACTGGCCCACTTGTCAATCACAGACCAGCGCCAAGTGCTGATCAACCATTCAGTTCTCACTCCTGCCCCAGTGGGTGGGAGCTATCATTAACGTCATTTTACAGATGGGAAACTGACTCACAGAGTCCAGGTTCCCAAGGTCACAGGCTAGGAAGCGGCAGGGGCTGGATTGGAATCAAGGCAGTCTGTCATCAGAGCCCACTCCCACCCCATACCTCCCACCCCAGCTCTTAACCAGCAGGATTTACCTCTCGTCGTGGTTTTAATGTGGCTTGAACCCTCCAGTCCTTTCTTTCATACTTTTTTCTCCACCTCCTTTTTATCGTAGTCTTCAGTGTCATGTCAACATAGTGCCTTATGAAATCGTTGGGAAGATACCTCTTTGGGACAGTGTGCTCAGCCGTGGAAGCTCTCTCCCTGCCCCCCCACCCCCCACCCCGCCTCATCCCTGTTTATCTCCTTTAAGGGAGAGTGTACTATGGGAGCTGTCATCTAAAAATGGACTGGCTCAGCCCTGGCGGGATCCAGGAGGGGGAAGGTGGCCACTTGCAAGAAACCGGTGCCGGGCATAGCCAGCACTGGCTGTCAGGCGGGAGGACCGGTGGACATTGGAGGTGCAGTCTAATGGGGACAGTCGCCGAGTGTTGCCCTTGATGGCGCTCCCGCTGTCGTAGAGACGGTTGCTGCCAGAAGCGTGATTCTGCCGGGGAGGCAGTGGCTCGCCGGCCCCTCTCACCACCTGCTTGAATTATTGCAGTTGCCTCCTGGCTGCTCTGCCAGGTCTCCTGTGCTCCCTTCCCCAGCCAGTCCTGTGTGCAGCTGCCAGAGTCATCTCCCCAAATACTGATTTTATGACATCACTCTGAACTCCCTTTGCTCCTCCATGTGCTCAGAAGCCTGACCTCCTCCTGCACCCCGTGGTCGAGGCCTCTGCCCTCAGACCCCGGCCCGCCTTTCCAACCTCCCCTTCCTCATCTGCCCTCTGTGAGCCTCACTGCACCCAAACTGGTCTGCGGTGTGCCCCGAACAAGCCTTCACAACCTGCCTGTTCTTATCTGGGACTCCCTCCTCCTCCTCCCAGGTGTCCGAGTTCTGGTTCGTTCAGGCTTCCCTTCACTCAACACCCATCTACTATGAAGTGACTTAGTGCCAGGGAGAGGCTGGGAAAACTGAGACATATGAGAGAGGTGCCCTGCCCTTGAAGAGCTGTTCGTCTTTGATCAGCGTGGTGAGAGCCACTCCAGGTTTGGTAGAAGGGCTCCTCTTCCAGGAACCCTTCACTGATGGCTTGTCACTGTGAACTTGCCCTTAGCAGGAGCCCTATAGATCCCAGTCTGTGTTCTTCTCTTTTAGTGCCTTGTTTTCTGCCTGGTGTTTTTCACTTAATGTCAGTATCTGTTGGACTTTGTTCTAAAGGAACATACCACACTCTACTGCACTATGTTTCTATTGATAGGAATACACGTTTATGTCGAGGGCTGAGTCCAGAGTGCGCCCACTTCCGTGATTCCCCGAGATTCTCATAATGACACTATGGGGCAGGCAGGACAGATGTGATCAGGGCCAGTTTGCAGAGTGGATGCGACTTGCTCACAGGCACACAGTTAATAAGTGGCAGAGGCAGGACTCGGCCCTAGGGTCTTGCCAAGTGTATGGCACACAGCAACCATACACACAGCAACCCTCCCCCCCCTCCAATGGAAGGGTAGATGGAGGCAACCCCATCACTGTGGGCTCTCCCCTGGGCCTGTAGTTGTGTATGTTAGGGTAGGATGAGAGAGTAGAGAGAAGAATCCTGTGGCTGAAGTCCAGGGGATTCATCAAGGAGAGGGAAGGTACATGGGGTTATGGGGCTGGTTGGATAAAGGGTGGTTTGTTCCCCTAATGCTTCTCATGCAGGTGTTCTACCTTCCTCTTCCTCCATGGAGATGGGAGTAGCTGGATGGAACTCGAGGAGAAGGAACAGTGTGGGAGGGGGCTACAGTGGACAGGATGGATGGGAAGAGGGCAGAGGAGCAAGGTCTGGGGACAGAGGCAGTCAGGTGACCTATCCCTTATCATCCAGGAAGCGCTTCAGGCTCAGACACCCAGCTAAAATATTTCAGAATTCTACATCGTTCTTAAAGTATTTAGTAGAACTGGGGACAAGGTATACAGAAAGTGGAATCCCAGCTCCCTGTTACGCTGGCTATTGATTTTTGGCTTTGCAATGATAGCAAACGTGCTATCACTGTGAACACTAGCTAGTTGGGATGCTTGGGCATTTGAAGCTCAGTTGTTTGAGCTACTTAGGTGTTAAAAAAAAATCTTACCTTGCTTTAACAAGAACAAAGTGTGTTTCTTTAGCCCAGGCATGAATCAAAAATAGTTGAACTTTTTTTTTTTTTTGCTTAAGTTTAAAAATAAAAGAGTCACCTTTGGGCTGAGATCAAGAATGGAAAATTTCAGGGCGTAAGAGTAATTTTTTTTCCCCATCTGTTCTGGTAAGGGACGATAAGGTGTTTTGATGGAAGGTTGCATGTCAACGTGGACTCTGGGTCCCTCTGCAATGTTGCTTTGCAGGGTCTACATGGTTAAGATGTTTTCAATGAAAGGCCCCTCCCTGTCCTGGCCCCTCCCTCTCCTGAATATGCAGAGGCCAGGGGAGCCACGTAATTGAATATAAGCAACGAATCAGAATGGACAAAGGGGGTGGTGATTAAAATGAACATGCTCTTCAGCTCCTGCAAAGGTGGTATTGTCACAGAATGTGCAGGTTGGCATGCCAGATGATCAATTACTAAAGCTCTAGATTGAATAGTGGCAGGTATGTGGTGATGGCTGCCAGGCCTAGGGAACTGTACTGGCAAGTGAGAGTAAGGATGGGGACTCCTGTGGCTTTTCATTAAAAACAAATCTGGATAGTCCTTGACTACTGTGGTTAATTTTGAAGGGCATTGTGGTTAAAGCGTTGTTTGTTGGAGATACTTTATTTTTACAGTTCAGTATTATTAAGGTATGAAGAAACTGTTTTATGTATGTCAACTTTACTGTTTCTGACGTCTTCTGAGGAAGTATACATTCGTGCAATAGACTGCCTGGGATGTTCATTCTAAATTTAGAAGCCGCCTCCAATGGGTACTGAAATCAGTCACAGAGAATTCAGGTGCTTACTCAAAAAATCTACATATGCATGAGACTGGCATCATCACTGGTGGAAATTTGGGCAGCTGAGCCTGTGTCTTAGGATCCCGGGATTGTCAGGGTGTGCCCTGTCAGCTGTGGGCTGGGCTCATGACATGTGCGTTAGTGAGTATGTATTGAGCAGAGTCAGCATGGATGGAGAAAGGACAAGCCACCATAGACAAACCCTGAAAGCTCCAGTTCAGGAGCCCTAGGTTTTCATCTGGACCCTGACACTGACTAGCTGTGTGACCTTGGGCATGACACTTCACATAGCAGCCCTGGTTTCCTCATCAGTCAAAGTCGGGGATTGAATCATCCCCAAGCCTGTAATTGACAAAGCAGAATTCAAAGACTCCAGTAAGAACTTTAGTTCTCTTTTATCTGGGCTGTTTGTAGTAGTGAAAAGTGATAACATAATTAAAAACTTCCCTTCTGGTTAAATAGCCATAGTCAAATATGGTCAGTGTTGTAGTAGTTTTACGTGGGGACAGGTGGTAGCTACCCTTGTGGTGAGCACAGCCTCACACACAAAGAAGCTGGACCACTGAGTTGTACACCTGGAACTACTGTAACATTGTGTGTCAACTATTCTCAAATAAAATCACATTTTAAACATGAAATAAAATGGCCTTTGTGCTAGGTTGTGTGAGTATCTTTGTCATTCTGGCTTTTTCCCTGAAAGCCTCTGGACCTTCTCAGGAGGCAGCTATTAACGACTCAACGTTTGGCACCGAGAGGGGCTTCAGCCTAGGCCCTTGTCCCTCCTGATGTTCATGGTCCTGCCTTACCTGCTGTTAAATATGTTGGACATTTCCCTGGCTTATGGGCAGTCTCTGGGTGGAGTCAACATAATGATCGAACTTCTCTGGGTCTCTGTTTATGCACCTGGAAATGGAGCTAATCATGAACAGTAGAAGTAGTTATGAGGGTGGGCTCTGAAGCCTGACCACCTGGGTCCAAGTCTCAGCTCTGTCATCCGTTAGCTGTGTGATCTTGGGCAAGTCATGTAGCCTCTCTTACCTTAAATCACTGCCTGCAAAATGGGGACTAGAATAGCACCTACTGTATAGAGCTGAGGCTGACATTAAACAATATGCATGAAATGCTTAGAATAGAACAGTCATAGTAAAAATGATGGCACTATATATGTGTGAGATATTAACATACAGGGCTTTATCATATGCCAAGTGAGATAAAGTAATTGTACATGGAGGGAGAGGATGTGTGTAAGCCCCTTACAAAATAGTTGCCAAATAGTTAACTTTTAGTCATTGTTAGCTGTTATCTAACCAGGTCCTATTGGAAAAAGAAGTTTTTTTTTGTTTTTTTTTTTAAAAGAAATTTTTTTTAACGTTTATTTATTTTTGAGACAGAGAGAGACAGAGCATGAACGGGGGAGGGGCAGAGAGAGAGGGAGACACAGAATCGGAAGCAGGCTCCAGGCTCTGAGCCGTCAGCACAGAGCCCGACGCGGGGCTCGAACTCACAGACCGCGAGATCGTGACCTGAGTTGAAGTCGGACGCCTAACCGACTGAGCCACCCAGGCGCCCCAAGAAGTTTTTTTTTTTTATTAAATATAATTTATTGTCAAATTGGTTTCCATACAACACCGAGTGCTCATCCAAACAGGTGCCCTCCTCTGTGCCCATCACCCACTTTCCCCTCTACCTCCCACCCCCCATCAACCCCCAGTTTGTTCTCAGTATTTAAGAGTCTCTTATGGTTTGCCTTCCTCCCTCTCTGTAACTTTTTTTTCCCCTTCCCCTCCCCCACGGTCTTCTGTTAAATTTCTCAGGATCCACATATGAGTGAAAACATGGTATCTGTCTTTCTCTGCCTGACTTATTTCACTAACCATAATACCCTCCAGTTCCACCCACGTTGCTGCAAATGGCATGATTTCATTCTTTCTCATTGCCAAGTAGTATTCCATTGTATATATAAACCACATCTTCTTTATCCCTTTGTCATTTGATGGACATTTAGGCTCTTTCCATCATTTGGCTATTGTTGAAAGTGCTGCTATAGATGACATGATATTATACATGGAAAACCCGATAGACTCCACCAAAAGTCTGCTAGAACTGATACATGAATTCAGCAAAGCCGCAGGATACAAAATTAATGTACAGAAATCAGTTGCATTCTTACACACTAATAATGGAGCAACAGAAAGACAAAGAAACTGATCCCATTCACAGTTGCACCAAGATCATAAAATACCTAGGAATAAACCTAACCAAAGATGTAAAAGATCTGTATGCTGAAAACTATAGAAAGCTTATGAAGGAAATTGAAGAAGATACAAAGAAATGGAAAAACATTCCGTGCTCATGGGTTGGAATAATAAATATTGTTAAAATGTCAATACTACCCAAAGCAATCTACACGTTCAATGCAGTCCCAATCAAAATTGCACCAGCATTCTTCTCGAAGCTAGAACAAGCAATTCTAAAATTTGTATGGAACCACAAAAGACCCCGAATAGCCAAAGTAATACTGAAGAAGAAGACCAAAGGAGGAGGCATCACAACACCAGACTTTAGCCTCTACTACAAAGCTGTAATCACAAGACAGCATGGTATTGGCACAGAAACAGACATGTAGACCAATGGAATAGAAGAGAGACTCCAGAATTGGACCCACAAAAGTATGGCCAAATAATCTTTGACAAAGCAGGAAAGAACATCCAATGGAAAAAAGACAGTCTCTTTAACAAATGGTGCTGGGAGAACTGGATGGCAACATGCAGAAGAATGAAACTAGACCACCTCCTCACACCATACACAAAAATAAACTCAAAATGGATGAAGGACCTGAATGTGAGACAGGAAACCATCAAAACCCTAGAGGAGAAAGCAGGCAACAACCTCTTTGACATCAGCCACAGCAATTTCTTACTCGACACATCTCCAAAGGCAAGGGAATTAAAAGCAAAAATGAACTATTTGGACCTCATCAAGATAAAAACTTCTGCACTGCAAAGGAAACAATCAACAAAACTAAAAGGTAACCGACGGAATGGGAAAAGATTCTTGCAAATGACATATCGGACAAAGGGGTAGTATCCAAAATCTATAAAGAACTCACCCAACTCCACACCCGAAAAACAAATAATCCAATGAAGAAATGGGCAGAAGACATGAACAGACACTTTTCTAAAGAAGACATCCAGATGGCCAACGGTCACATGAAAAGATGCTCAACGTCACTCCTCATCAGGGAAATATAAATCAAAACCACACTGAGATGTCACCTCATGCGGGCCAGAGTGGCTAAAATGAACAAATCAGGAGACTGTAGATGCTGGCGCGGATGTGGAGAAACGGGAACCCTCTTGCACTGTTGGTGGGAATGCAACCTGGTACAGCTGCTCTGGAAAACAGTGTGGAGGTTCCTCAAAAAATTAAAAATAGAACCACCCTATGACCCAACAATAGCACTGCTAGGAATTTACCCAAGAGATACAGGATACCCAAGAGATACAGTCTCCTGATTTGTTCATTTTAGCCACTCTGGCCCGCATGAGGTGACATCTCAGTGTGGTTTTGATTTATATTTCCCTGATGAGGAGTGACGTTGAGCATCTTTTCATGTGACCGTTGGCCATCTGGATGTCTTCTTTAGAAAAGTGTCTGTTCATGTCTTCTGCCCATTTCTTCATTGGATTATTTGTTTTTCGGGTGTGGAGTTGGGTGAGTTCTTTATAGATTTTGGATACTACCCCTTTGTCCGATATGTCATTTGCAAGAAATCTTTTCCCATTCCGTCGGTTACCTTTTAGTTTTGTTGATTGTTTCCTTTGCAGTGCAGAAGTTTTTATCTTGATGAGGTCCAAATAGTTCATTTTTGCTTTTAATTCCCTTGCCTTTGGAGATGTGTCGAGTAAGAAATTGCTGTGGCTGATGTCAAAGAGGTTGTTGCCTGCTTTCTCCTCTAGGGTTTTGATGGTTTCCTGTCTCACATTCAGGTCCTTCATCCATTTTGAGTTTATTTTTGTGTATGGTGTGAGGAAGTGGTCTAGTTTCATTCTTCTGCATGTTGCCATCCAGTTCTCCCAGCACCATTTGTTAAAGAGACTGTCTTTTTTCCATTGGATGTTCTTTCCTGCTTTGTCAAAGATTATTTGGCCATACTTTTGTGGGTCCAATTCTGGAGTCTCTCTTCTATTCCATTGGTCTACATGTCTGTTTCTGTGCCAATACCATGCTGTCTTGTGATTACAGCTTTGTAGTAGAGGCTAAAGTCTGGTGTTGTGATGCCTCCTCCTTTGGTCTTCTTCTTCAGTATTACTTTGGCTATTCGGGGTCTTTTGTGGTTCCATACAAATTTTAGTATTGTTTGTTCAAGCTTTAAGAAGAATGCCAGTGCAATTTTGATTGGGATTGCACTGAATGTGTCAGGAGGTCAGGTGCTAAGGTTTAGTCTGCTGGTGAAAGTCACAGCCACACTAGAGACCACTTAAGTGCAGCTCTTGGGGGCTGAAGAGCCCGGCTCCTTAGCATCCAGGAAACCTGATATCAGGTTCCAGAGCCAGAGTCACCTCCAAGAGAAGTGAAGGCTGCAGGCCACGTGGACTGTCAGCCACCTCCATGTGCCATGCTCTCCAGTGGCTTTCCTTGCATGGGTCAGTTTCCTCATCAGCAGTAGGGTGGAATTAGCTAGATTGGGGCTTTCAAACTCTATTTTTTTCCCTTGAGACCCCAGGAAGATGTGTTTCCTTTCTCAATTCAATATCTACATCTGTGAAGATAATTAAGCAAAAGTTCCACATAACGGCACCTTTCTGTAGGCATACTTTCTGTTTCCTGTGCTGTTAACATGCTTTTCTATTTATTGAAAAATGCCAGTTGTGAACCATGAAGTTGGTTCTGTGAGCTGCTAATGGGTCATGACATGCACTTAAAACACATGAGGCTGAATGATAGCTGAGGGCCCGTGTGGGCTGTTGTATAGTGATTCTGCTGGGACAGTACTGGGGGGACATGTGGCTTCTCCCTTGTGGGCCAGAGATGGTGTGAAATACCAGCCAGATTTTCAATTCCAGAGGTGGAGCCAGCTGCTGGTCCTTTTTTTTTTTTTCCCTTTCCTCGAAATCAAGTGGATATTTCCATAAACTCACAGGTATGAATTAGAACACATGTGGGACTATAGTTCCTTCCCTAGCCTCTAGTCCCAGTGGGAAGGAAGGGAGGCCTATCGCCATATGGAGGACAACAGACAGTGGTTTCAAATGGTTCTTGGCATAACGGGGTCCTGTAGCCCTTCTGCCAGGGGAGTGCAGTGGGTCAGGCTGAGCCCCGCCGACAGCGTACGTGGGGAGGGTGTTCACCTTGTGTGGAAATTGCACAGCCCGAGCCCACGTGCAGTCCCGGAGTAGCGCCCACCTGCCGCTCCAGGTGCCAACTCTTGAGCTGCAGGATCCTGAGGAGGTCTGGGGTCCTGGGGTGGGGGTGGGTGGGCAGTGTGATGGTGGCGGCGGGCACGCCAGAGTTTGGAGGAGCGGCTACATACTAACATGTACAAAGTCGTTCCGTAATTTCATGCCTGTGGAACTGCACCAATCTTAGCCTGATTGCGGCTGTCCCTGAGAGGCCACCAGTAGGCCGGCATGCATGTTGCCGGGCAACAGGGGCTGGGCTGACCAAAGGCAAGGGGAGGAGCTAGCCCCTGAGGCTGACATAACCATCAGGCCTTTTCCAGCATATGGCCGGAAGTCAGGCCCTCGCCTTCCCCGGGTAGCATTGGAGCCTAAATGTCCCCCGCTGCATTATGATGAAAGTATCTTGTGGGCTCGCCACCTAACGCTTTTGGGCCACAGTGGTTTTAAGAGCACTCATTAGAAAGGGGTGTTCCTTGGAGAGGCCTTGAGGCCCAGCAGCTAGTGACTCTGCCAGGGGTTCTACGGTCCAGATGCCTGGCGTGATGCTTACTTCCAAGCCTCTGCTTCATGGCTTTATTTTGTGCCTGTGCCCTTTTCCATCTGGACAAGCAGAGACCTTACTGGAATTTCAGGACTGCTGTTGAGGCCTTTCTTGAGATGCAGCAGCATTTCTGACTAGTGGAGGCAGGACTGTGGACAAAGGGTGCATAATTGATAGCAAATTTATTGTAGGAACCTATCTCCTTGGGACTCTTCTTCCTTAGGACACCTGTTATCCAAGGTCCTTCCTGGAACTGCATTTATGCTGGTGAACCACGAGCCAGAGTGCTCAGTTCCTTCTGTGAGGGCCTCGGCTTTCCCTCTCTGCCCTTCCCTCCCCTAGTGTCACCCTGGTCAAATAGTTCTTATGAAATAGTTTTCTACTCAGGCTCTGCTCCTGAAAGTCTGCACTCTGAATGTGGTGCCTCTTCGGTGTCACCTGACTCACGATGCGTGTCCTGACATCTGTGTTCTTATTTTTCTAAGACCAGAATTATGAACATTCCAGGAGTCATCTGGGGGGAATCTGGAGAAGCAAGAACCCACTTTGTGAGCCTTTTTCTTATCGGTACCAGGGGGATAAGAATGCGTGCTTCACTGGTTTGCTGTGAAGATCATATGAGATAGAACTTTGCAAGTTATTCAGCTCAAGGTGAAAGAAGGAATTATTATTAATTAATATATCGCTATTAAGAATTTCCTAGAATTCGCACACTCAAATGCTTTATTCGGTGCAATCTTTCTACAACTGTAGATTGGGATATTAGTTTCCTTGCATACAGAATGGTGTACATAGAAACAAAATCACTCTTCCCTGGCATCTGAATTTCTTAACTTGGCAAGACAGCTTAAGGTTTTTTGTAAACGCTGGGGAGGGGGACCCAGAATCACCCAGCCCCCCTGCTAATAGCACATTATTACTGTGTTTTCTGTATCTCCTGTTTATCTCTGGAAACCCTAAAGAGCATGAGAATTATATTCTCTGTCACTGCTCAAGAGTCTCCTATGAACCATATAAACGGTATTGAACTGCACACTTGTTTCTCATAAACCCAGTTGGGCTAATATTGTAGACCGTTTCTGTCACCTCTGGCTGTCTGGCTGTATTTGTACTTATCCACACATCCTTCATGCTCAGGGCACATGCTGGGTAGGAGAAGCCTGTGTCCTCCCAGCTGGAGGGTACTCATAACTCATAAACTCAACATTGAATGGCTAACCATGGGCCATGACTCATAGTGTTCCTGAATGCTTTGGGGGCAAGATTAAACCGCCTTTTGGCAGTGATTGACAGCTGCCAAGATTGAACTAATGAGCCCGGAGCCCCTGACTCCCTGCAAACTACTCTGGAGTCGATTTCTTTGCACATAGCTCTCCCTACCTTTCAGAAACCTGCCTCTGTAGCTCCTCTGTGCTCAGTATATGTCACATCCATCTCCTGCTGTTTTGCCAGACTTAATTGCCAGAATTATCTGAGTGAGTTATTTGTATTAGTCTCCAACCAACCAGTAATTACAGCTAGAGGACCAACAAATAGAACACATGCTTGTCTTCCCTGGTGACTTTCGGTCTCGGTCCTCTCAGGGCCCGTAGAGATGAGTTTGAGGCATTGGGGTGTGATTGTATCTGTGGTTGATGGGGGGCTGGAGCTGGGGAAATGCCCCAGTGATTGCATTTTCCTCGTGTGTTTTTGGCTCACAGGTGTGCATCACCATGGCATGACCATTGGGTGTCGATGAAAGATGGTTCTCTGGTGTTGAGCAGGAGGCACTTGGTTGGGTGTGTTCGTGACCCTGGGATCCATGCTCATTGTGATCCTCGTTTTCAGATGGATCTGGTTTATATCTCCAGGGTCCTGGATTCTTCCTGGTGCAGCGTGATCATGGCTTTGAGATGTATGAGCAGTGGCCTTGTTCTATCACTGTCTTCACCATCATCTACAGCACTGACACTTCTGTAGGAGCACGTCAGAGGTGACAGAGGTCTGTCACCTGAATTATGACCTTCAGTTTCTCCCAATCACTTTGAAAAACTATACTTCCACTTTTGAAAGATGAAGAAACAGACTCAGCAAGGTTGGGTGACTTGCCCCAAATCCCCCAGATGGTAGGTAGTAGAAAGGGGCTTAGTACCTCTGTCTGAAGCCCAAGCTCTTTCTCTCTGGTCACACTATGGGTCTTTTGGAGAGGAGCAAAGAATGCTTTTTGAAAACCTGCATTTTGCTTTTGCTGCTTTATAGAATGTCAGTGTTTGCCTAAGTTAGTTCTTAGGTAGTGGTGACCAAGAATCTTATTGTTCATTGGGATTTGCCTAGTTGACTCCAGCACAGAACCAGAGGCCCCAAAACACAACCAAGCTTCCTGGCTTCTCCAGCACTAACTTCATCTGTAGATGCCACCGGTGTGAGGTCTCTGCTGTGTGCAAGGGGATGGCGGGGGTGGGGGAGCTAAGTTTGGATCCCTGTACTCTTCCCTTCTCATCTGTTTAGTTTAACCTCCAGAGTCTTGTACCATGCTGTCTGTGCCAAATGGAAAATGATGTTTTTATATTGCCTCATACATCATTCTTACTCTGGCGTGGGGGCTGGGATCTTGGAAGACTTCAATATACTCAGCATAGGACTCTGCTTAAAGCTACGAGAAGCTGTTAGATTTTTTTGTCGTGAGGTTGGCTGAACCTGAGTTTTACAACTAGTTTTTATGTTCTGTTCAGAAAGACAAGGTTGAAAAAAACAGGTGACACTGAGGTATCATTTGAGTAAATGATTTTTGTCTTCTCCTAGAAGGGAGGTTGGCTATTCCTTGATTCTAATTTTCAGGTTATTTCTCCCAAGATATATAGTTCTTTTTTTCTCCCTGACCTATGGGATCTTCATCCCTTGTAATAGTCAGAAATGGCCCTTGATCCATGGGTTTATTTGGGCTCAAATCAAGTCTCCAGAAGCACGAAAGGCCTGTGACTTTGTCATATAATCACCCTGGCCTGTGAGGAAGGGCCCTGCTGATCTCTTTCCTGAAGTACCTCAGACACATGTGTCCATCTCTCTGTTCCCCCAGCTACCCTTCCTGAGAATGAATGTCCCCCTCTTCCTGATAAGGGGAGTTCTTTGTCTGCTTCATGTTTCTGTGGTGCACACCTGTGTGCATGTGTGTGTGTGTGTGTGTGTGTGTGTGTGTGCAGACGTGTGTGTCGGAGTGAAGAAAGGGTGAGGGAGGAGGTGTTGAAGATGAAGTCCTTGTTAGCGGATGTTTTTTCTCAGAAGAGAAATCACCTTCGCAGGATGTGGGGAGCTGGTAAAATGTCATCACCGACCCCACTCAACCCCCCTTGTGATCAACACTTCCTGCATCTTCCTTGTTTCTCACTGTCCCCAAGTCCCCCAGGAATTGCTGGTCCAAGAGGATGCACCGTGGTGGTTGACTCTGTGGGCTTTGTGCCATGACCGTGAAGTTAGGGCCTGTCAAGTCCCGCCCTCTTTGCAGATGGCAACGTTTCCGGGAACAGGAGGGCCTTGGAAAGTATGTGTGCTCGTTAGATGCAGGCAAAGACTCACTTGGACTCTTCCGTGGAGTTTTCCTCACCTCATCAGAGAGGACTTGGTTCTCAGGAAACGTCCTCAGGGCGCCTGTGACAGTTTTTCTGTTGGGCTTTCAGAGGGTTAAAGAAATAGCACACTCACCCCCAGTTGTGCAAAATGCGGCTCTGAGGATTGCTGGGGAGATTGCTCAGCTTGCTTTGAGGAGCTTGTGTTCATGCAGAGGGCCCTTGTGGGCTTCTCTTCCTGGTGTCTGTAGTGAGTGGCCCAGGCCAGTGCTTCCTGGTCGTGGCCACAAGAATCACCTGTTAGAACCTAAAAAAATAAATAAAACCCCACTCGAGAACTACTGAATTGAAACATCCAGGAGTGGAATATGAAATGTGTGTTACTTAGACCAGCCCTACAGGAAATTCTGATGACCTTCCATGCTTCAGAAACCACCAGACTCTTTACCCATCCGCTAGACAGTGGGGGAGGGCAGGAGGAGGGGTGAGGTGACACTCGGATGAGACCTTGTGTCTCTGTGGTTGCCTTGAGCTCACGTCCTGGGCACCCACCTTCGTGGTAACAGCCTGCTGCTGACATTGGGCCCTGGGAGTGAGGTCAGCAGGACACCCTGGTCCCCGGTGTGGGCATTTCCCTGGGAACAGCCCCGAGACAGAAGCTGCTTTCTGGGAGTAGGGTGTTCCTGAGACATCACAGGTGGGCTCACTGCTGAACAATTCAGTGGTTCCTCCCGGCCACAGGGACACTCAGGCTCCCGGTAGGTGTGTGTCATGGACAAAGGGCTTGACTCGCAGTGCAGGGGGGCCTGGAAAGGGCCCAGCTGGAGGCAGGCACACCACTGGACAGGTGCTCACCCTGCACCCAGTGGGGGGAGTTTTCATTCTACTGGGGAGTGCCATCCTGCCCTTGTCCTCTGTCACCTCATCCCCCAAGGGCCCCTTTCTTCAGTGTAGGGGGAGGGGTAAGCTTGGGCATGGGAAGAACCGTTTATTTGTGAGGGCAGATTCAGGAACATTTAAAAGATTGATGGGCCGCATTTTCAAGAAATTCAAAGCAGAAGTAGTTTTATGGAGACCCAAGGGGCAAAAAAATGAAAAAAAAAAAAAAACATTTAGATTTCATCTTTCACTCAGTAATGGAACACTATTGAGAAAATTGACCTCGCCTTTTTGTCACTAAAATGTTAATGTGTGTGCTGTTTGGGGAAGAGTAATGATGCAGAGGCTGCTTTCTAACTTTTTGCCTTCTTAAGCGAACTCAAGGGCTGCATGGTGGCCTGCCGGTGGTGTTCATGACAAGAGAAAATCGTGCACAGCATGGCTCATTCAGGAAGAGTAAACCTACGCCCTCGGGAGTGTCTGATCTCAGCACTTCTTGGTGGAAGTCCTATCACAGTGGATGCATACATCAAATCACTATAACGCACACTTAAATATCTTAGAATTTTGTTTGTCAATTACATCTCAAGGAAGCTGCAAAAAACAAAAGCAATTGTGAATACCCACATATGTTCCTAAAGAAAACTCCTGGGGCACCTGCGTGGTGCAGTTGGTTAAGCATCTGACTCTTGGTTTCAGCTTTTAGGTCAGGATCTCATGGTTCGTGAGTTCGAGCCCCACACTGGGCTCTGTACTAACAGCACAGAGCCTGCTTGGGATTCTCTCTCTCTCTCCCTCTCTCTCTGCCCCTCCCCAGAGTATGCACTGCTTTATCTTTATTTATTTATTTATTTATTTTAAATAAATGAAAAAAAAATTTTATTTTTTTATTTTTTATTTATTTATTTTTTCAATATATGAAGTTTATTGTCAAATTGGTTTCCATACAGCACCCAGTGCTCGTCCCGAAAGATGCCCTCCTGAATACCCATCACCCACCCTCCCCTCCCTCCCGCCCCCCATCAACCCTCAGTTTTTAAGAGTCTCTTATGCTTTGGCTCTCTCCCACTCTAACCTCTTTTTTTTTTTTTTTTCCTTCCCCTCCCCCATGGGTTTCTGTTAAGTTTCTCAGGATCCACATAAGAGTGAAAACATATGGTATCTGTCTTTCTCTGTATGGCTTATTTCACTTAGCATCACACTCTCCAGTTCCATCCACATTGCCACAAAGGGCCATATTTCATTCTTTCTCATTGCCACGTAGTACTCCATTGTGTATATAAACCACAATTTCTTTATCCATTCATCAGTTGATGGACATTTAGGCTCTTTCCATCATTTGGCTATTGTTGAGAGTGCTGCTATAAACATTGGGGTACAAGTGCCCCTATGTACCAGCATTCCTGTATCCCTTGGGTAAACTCCTAGCAGTGCTATTTCTGGGTCATAGGGTAGGTCTATTTTTAAATTAAAATTTTTTTAACTGAATTTTTTAAAATTTAAAATTTAAAAAATTTTAATGAACTTTTAAAATTATTTATTTTAAATAAACTCAAGAAAACCCCCTCATTACTGGATATTTCAAATATAGAAGGGGAGCGGAGAGCTGTAGCATGGGTGTACATGGGCTGTCTGCCTGCCCGGTAGACAGAAGCCTCCATGGGGACTTGTCAGAGCTGCCACCTAGAGAGTGCCCAGTGCTCAGCCTGTATCCCCCTCCCCCTCCTCCCTGTACCCATGCTATTTGTACACAGTTATTGTCTGTTCTCTGGTGAAGAAACTGACCCATATTGCAGTCACATAGCTGGTAAGTGGAGGAGGTCGGATTCAAGCCTGGAGGTCCCCGGGCTAACCACCACGTGCAGAGGCTAACTAGGGTCCCATCCTACACGGTGCTGTCTGCTTTCCTGCCCCACTTTGTCCTGGCAGGGCTCTCTGCTCCTAGGACATTGCTGTCTCTTTGAATGCAGTCTCTCTAGCCTTCTGCGTCCAAACCCTCTTCTTACTCTTCCGGGTTTCAGAAATGCCTGGAAATTGCAGATTTGTCCAGGGCGTGTTTTCCCACTGAGGCTCCAGGAGGCTTGCGCTTCGGTCGCTGACAATTGACTTCCTCCTTGCCGCTTGTGGCCACTTTGGTGGACTGTGCAGGTATCTATCATGTTAGAATTGTAGAGGGTCCCTTTGCAGAATTAACTTCCCGGAATCTCTAGAAGGAGAGGGTGACTTCTGGGTCCCCTTCTGCCATCTTAGTGATGGCTGCAATAGACGTGCTGGCCAGGCTGGACGGTAGGGACTCTGCTCTACATACAGTGTGCTCAGGGGAGAAAGGGTTTTACCTGAAAGATCAAGTCTATAGCATCAGCTGAACCCTGGCTGGAATCTCAGAGCATCCCACGGCTCAGCAGAACTATTTAGTTAAGGATGCAACTTTGTAGCATGCTGTGCCAGTCACAGGGCAGGATGAATTACATTGGAAACAGTTCCTGGCCTCCCGGTGGGGCCCCCTAACGGTGCACGATACTTTCCCGGAAAGAGCGTTTGATTGATTATGGGGTTCAGGGGCTTCGGGTTCCCGTTGGTTTCTGTTCTTTTTTTTTGTTCTGGGTCTCAGTTTTCTCATCTGTAAAATGGGGCATTAGAAACTGAGTACATAAGGTGATACTTTACTTTTTTAAAGTTTATTTATTTATTTTGAGAGAGAGAGAGAGAGAGAGCAGGGGAGAGGCAGAGAGAGAGAGAGGGAGAGAATCCCAAGTAGGCTCTGCACTGCCAGCGCAGAGCCCGAGGCGGTGCTCGAATTCATTACCCGTGAGATTGTGACCTGAGCTGAAATCGCGAGTCTGATGTTTACCTGACTGAGCCACCCAGGCGCCCCCTAAGGTGATACTTTAAACTCACACAATGTTATATGTCAATTATATCTCAGTAAAGCTGGAAAAAAAAAAAAAAAAAAAACCTTAGTGCATTTGAGAATTTTCTACTGAAATTCTTTAATTTTTTAAATCTTTATTTATTTTTGAGAGAGAGAGAGAGAGAGAAAGAGAGAGAGAGAGAGAGAAAGAGAAAGCGCTAGCGGGGGAGGAACAGAGAGGGAGACAGAGGATCCAAAGCAGGCTCTAAGCTCTGAGCTGTCAACCCAGAGCCTGATGCAGGGCTCGAACTCACAAACCATGAGATCATGATGTGGGCCGAAGTCAGACACCTAACCGACTGAGCCACCCGGTGGCCCCTCTACTGACATTCTTTAAGGGGAGAAATGAATAAAGGTGAATGGGCTCCTCCTCTGTTACTATATAGGAGCATAATCTGAAGTCACCCTCCATGCACATGTTTACTTGATAAAGTTGTGCAGATTTTCCCTGTCATTATGTGATGTTTGTTTTTTATTTAATATGTAAATAGTATTCTCCCTACAACTTGGAATCAATTATGCTCCATTCGTAAATTCCCAGAGTGGTTTTATGTGCCCTGACACCTTAAGTCTGGGAGGCAAAGCTCAGGGAGCAGGCTTGTGTCATGCTCAGGTTGGGGGGCAGCATATGAAAGTGGTGCCCCACATGCACCACGTTTTCTGCTCGTCTCAGGGTCGTATTCTCACACTGCTTCTAGCATCTTTTCTTCGTGGAATTAGTGACGATGTCAACATCTTACCTTACAGATGCTCCCCTGTTGCAACTGTGCTCAGAAGATGCACACCCGGCCCTCACCAGTCCCCAGCTTTGCCTAGACGCAGCCCGGTTTCCGGGGGAGAGAGGCATGCCCGGGTCTGAGATGCTTGCTTGGCAATGTTTTCCAAGGCCCCTTCCAGCTCTTATGTTCTGTGCATCTGCATGAGGTCACAAAGCTCAGCCGGGCAGGCTGACAACCACATCGACGTCACAGCAATATGTTAATCCAGGAGATAAAAGAGAAAGCGAGGCAGGAGAGAGCAGTGTGAAATCCCAGAGGGAGCCTGAGGATCCAGGGAATTCCCATGGCTTCCAGCGGCAGAATGAAGATAGCTCTGGGTGCTGGCACCTCTCGGGACCAGACAGGCCCAGGTCTACACTGCAGGTGTTGAGAGAGAGGCAGCTCCAGCCAGAACCAGTATCAGATGGAGCCTCTGAGGAACCATGCTCCCATCTGGCCTGGGAAGTCTTCTGTCTTGATGCTCTATCCTCCCACCTGGATGTACCAGGACTCCCCCAAGAGGGGGCCCTGTCTCTGTCTTCATTTCCTTTCTAGTCTGCTCCACCGTGGCCCTGGTGGTGAGCATACCAGACATGAGCATTATTGCGAGGCTCAGGAGAGTCTCTTAGATGGCTGGGCGGGCGGGGGGAATCCTTGCACAGTCCCTGAACCTCACCCCTTTCCCTCATCTTCCATTCTCTGCCCCTCTTAGCATCCTCCTCTTCTGAAAAGGGAGCTATTATTTGCCCAAGTTACCTAGGACTTTCATCCTCCACATCGGCAGTGGAGAAAAACTCCACATGGCCAAAGGGTAGCTCATCCTGACTTTCTCCAATTTTTACCTTTCTCTTGAGGAATTTCTCATCTGTTAGTACTTTCATAAGATACTAGTTTTAAAGGGGCACCATTTTCCTCTAACCACAGTGGCCCCAGCTTGGGTACATGGCTTCTCAGCCTTTCCTTAAATTCCTCGTGTTGCTGGACATCTGGCCTGAGACACTGAAACGGGACTTGATGGAAAACTTGGGGCTGACACTAGGGAAATAAACAGAGGGTCACAGAGCCAGGGGACTGTCTTACAGGGCATAACGTATCCCCACCAGCGTCCTAGTCTGGGCCTCCTCCTCCGTGCACAGGGGTCGCTGCTCTCACTGCAGCCCACAACTAGATATCTGCCCTTCTGGAGATCCCTGGCCGGGAGGTGGCCCAGAATGGGAGATGCAGGGACCAACTCCTTGTCAGTTGAAGGCCTGTGTCCTGGGTGCAGCTGTCCTCTCCCAGAGGATGTCCATCGTCCAGGAGACGAAAGCTTCCTTTCCTCCTTCTGGGGCACTCCTGCTGGCATAGAGCAGCATGGCCTCACTCCTCTAGGTCATGATGGGAGAATTCAACATAGAAAGTTCAACACCTCCAGGCTGCATAGGAGCTATCAAAAGGGGTGGCCACTTGATTTCCTTCTCAGTACAAGCAAGACGACGTAGTGGTTATTAGATATGTACGTCCTCAGCATCAGAATGCCTGCATTTAAATCCTGTCTCTGCCTTTTACTGGTTGTGTTATCCTGAAAAAAACAAAACACAAAAAACCAAAAAAAAAACCCCAACCAACCAACCAAACAGAAAAAACGGCTTCGCTTCTCTGGGCCCCAACTTGCATGTTTGTGGAGTGTGTGTATTTATAGTGTCTTCTTCCTTGGTGTTGGGGCTGCTTGTGATTGTAGGGTTACTACATGCAAATGCCTGTGGTCAGTGATTGATTCCTAACAGGTCTGCTGTGTGTGTGTGAGTCTGGTCCATAATTGGCCCGGAGCGGAGGATATCTCCATCCATGCTGCAAAACCATGGCAAACATGGTTTTTCAACCTATTCCTGCATGCGTTCGTATTAGGTTCTGTCCCAACCCTACAGGGTACACTCCATGAGGAAGGGCTTTTGCCTGTCTTGTTTGCCACTGTATCTCAGGTGCATCTTGCCTGTAGTAGATGCTCATTAATTGCTTGCTGAATGACTGAGCTCTGTGAGTTAGGCATAGCAGGTAGTACTAGTCCATTTGACAGGAGGACAGGCTGAGGCCCTGAGATAGGACATGACTGACTCTTCTGAGGCTGTATGAGGCATTAGCAGCAGAGTCGGGGCGGGACCCCAGTCTCCTGAGTCCTGGTTCCGTGCACTTGCCCCCGCGTGCTGTTGCCTTAACTAGGAGTAGGTTGCCTGGAACAGGAACGAAATAGAAGGTGGGTAGCTTTCAGGTCAACTTCCTGGATCCCCGTCCATGCCGCTGCCTGGGGCTCCTCTGTGTGCACTTACATGTGCGTATCCTGCACGCCGAAAGCCCTGGAGCTTGTAGGCCAGTGGTATCTGCTGCATGGAATCCTGCTGACGGACAGCTTCTGCCCCTAGCTGATTGGGGTGGTGCAGATGACCGCTTGCTTTCCGGAAGCAGGCCTTACCTACGTGAGGCTTCAGGCTCTGCGTGTGGGCGCAGGGGGAGGCTTTGTGGTTGCACTGGGCGTGTCAACCTGGCTTCCCAAAGGTGGTGCACAGATTGCCCTTCTGTAAGTAGGATGTCTTGTCATGGGAGGCACTGGGTACCAGGCATCTTGTGTCTTTTTTGGCTTCCTATGGGGCTGCTTGGGCCCTCCAGGGCTATTTTCTCCATCCTTTCACCTCCATGCAAGACTGTACCAAATATATTCTAGAGATGTTTTGCTTTTAAAGGGACTCAGGAAGCAGGCCCAACTACTTCTGAAAGTTTTTCTAAATTGAGGGTTGCAATTTTTTTTTTCTTGTAAAGGGCCAGGTAGTAAATGTTTTAGGTTTTATGGGCCATGCTGTTGCAACTACTCAAGTATGCCTTTGTAGCATGGAATCAGCAATAGGCAATACTTAGTAGATTAGCATGGGTTAGTTCCAATAAAACTTTATTTACAAAAACAAATATCAGACCAGACTTGGCCCATCGGCTGTTAGTTTGGCAACCCTTGTTCTAAATGATCATCTTTAGGCTTGGCCCATTTCCTTCGGTCTTGCTGATCCTGGGTACTGCCTGAGTCAGATAATCCAAAGAGAAGGCAATTCCATGTTGATTTCACTTCTCAGTCTCTGCTTCTAAACCCTTCTCAGAATACCTGCCCAGGAGAGGTCCTGGAGACATGTGCCTTCCATGCAGAAGGCTTACTGTGTCTGGAAAGCCTGGCTCTCACCCCAAATTCCAGTTGATCTGGAAAAGCCACACAGGGGTGAGCCTGGATGGGGGGCCAGTCTGGGGTGAGGATGAATTGCTGTAAATGTTCAGACACTTGGGTTCTTCGTTCCATACCTCCTCACTGCCTTCCTAAAGCCAAGAAAAATGAAAGGCAAGGGCTCTGTGATCTTGGGCATAATATTTAGGGTTTAATGGGTAGGGTGAAATATAACTGACCAGTTCTTTTCCTTTAGCCAAGCCCTGCATGGTTCCTTAATAGTTCCTGGTGGGGATTGCAGGTTGGTGGGGAAGCAGTGGGGCTCTTTGGTGGTCTTGGGATAGAAGTCTGGATTCCAGGAGGTACTGGCTTATAAGAGACAAATTCAGCATGATTTTTTCAACACATCTTTGCACAGGGAGATTTTTATGGAAATTCGAACACTCCCAGCTAAATAATCCTGCTGTTAGCATCTTTCATTTTGACAGAGGAGTTTTCTTCTTCTGCCCTGATGGATTATTCAGGCTGGGCTGGGTTCCTGTGTGGAGTTATGGGCACTCTTTAGGGGAAACATTTGGTGTGGTAGGAAGATCATGGTTTCTGGGATTAGATTTATGTCTTGGCTGTGTGCCATTACTTGTAATGGCCTCAGGCAAGTTCCTTAACCTCTCTGAGCTGCAGACCTCACCTGCACGAGGGTGTGATGATCCTGTACCCAGTGCTAAGGTACCAGCACTGAGGACCAGTGAGGAAGACTGAGGACCAATGTGCAATGTACTGAGTACAGTGCCTGACACATAGTAGGTGCCCTATAAAGGAAAACAAAAATTCACTTGTAATGAGGTCGGCTTCAACTATCCAGGTTTGGTTCAACATCTTTGAGGTTGTCCATGTGCTGCCCTGAGTAACCACCCAGTAGTAATGTTTTAAAGTATAAAGGAGGCCCTGAAAGGACGGTCTACTCCCTGGTGAACATCCATTTCTGAGAGTACGACCGTCCTTTCCTCCACCCATTGGAAATACTCAGCCAGTATGGGGCCAGGCAGCACCAAGGCGAAGGGGGGCACATGTCTTTGCATCTTGGGAAATAATCTTCTTGTGTGAACTTTTCCAGAAGAAGGAGACAGGGGTGGCCTGGGACCCTGGATGTTTCATGCTATCTTGTCTTGCCTCTCTCCTTGTCCTGGTGTTATTGTAGATTTGTTGAGGCTGGAATGTTCCTGCATGGTTCCTTTATACGAGGCACCCTCTGCCCAAGCATAGTCTAGCCCTGCTGCTTCCTGCATCCCATCTATCCATGCTGGGCAGTGGTGGTACTCTTTCCTGCTGGGTGGGCCAGAGCTGTCTGCAGATTCTTGTCAGAGCTGGGTGCCCTTAGCACACTGTGAGTTAGAGGGAGGCAGTAAGCTGGGAACTCAGTGGAGGAGGGAGGCCTTGAAGGTACAGAGAGGGGACAGGACAGGGAGAAGAAAAAAGAGGAGGAGGAGGCGGCTGTGGAGATGGCTCTCTCATTTACGGCAGGGAGTGTGTGATCACAGCCAGCGCTATGCAGACTTCCCTTCAAACGAGAAGGGAGTGAGAAAATGTAATTTTAGTGTCTGGCTTTTGACTGATTCCCTGCGGAGGTTCCTTCTGGGCTGCGGTATTGGGTGTCTCCCTTCCCCTGCAAGGGACAGACAGGCTATGATAAGTGAGTTCAGATTTTGCCTGGGGAAAAGCCATGGGGAGGAAGAAGAGAGCAATGCACATGCCCAAGGGGTCTGGGGGGCTTGGCTTTGGGGACAGGGAGGTGAAATTAAGGACACTGCAGGAGAGGATCAAGGACACTGCAGGAGAGGATTTAGGGACAGGCTAGTGGGGTCAGCAGCTCCACTCAGTCTGGGCTGAGCTATATTGGGTCTCTGTTCCTACGCCGAGGCATGAAGCCATGTTTTCCAGGCCCTGTTCCATGGCCCCACTGCCAACACAGGTGTGCATTTTGGTGGAGGCCCGCCGACCTCTGTGCAAAACCAAGGCAGCAGAGTCTTTCCCTGGAACAAGGTCCTGCTGAGAAGTGTGCATTCTGGGCAGGGCCCAGGGGGAGCCCCTGTGCCCAGCTGCCCCGTGGCCCCTGGCGTGGAGATGCGGCTGGTGGATCTGCGTGTGAAAATCAGACCTGGGGAGATTATCAGCCGGTGACAGCTCTCCACCCCAACCCTACGGCCCCCACCCAGCCCAGAGAGTTCTCAGCCAGGGCATAGGGAAGGTTCACACGTGGTGGAAAATCTTAACATTTTCATCCCGCTGTCCCTCCCCTCACTGCCAGTCTGTGTGTGTTAGGGGAGCAGAAACTCATTTAAATATGAGTCTATGAAAAAATATAATTAGGAAGATAGATTGAAAAATGCATATAATATGCTTCCGTGCAAGATATAAATGACTTTACCCACACCACTACACCCATCCATTAAACTGCAGAGTGGGGAGTTGTCTGTGGCATGAAAGTCTCCTGGGAGATTCTCCCAGGGAACCCAACTATTAGGAACTCCTTAAAAGTGGAACTTGAATGATAGCATATAGATAAGAGCATCTTGGAAGCTTCATGGTTCCATTTAAATTCATCATGCAGTGGAAAAAAATAAATAAATTCATCATTCAGTGACTGCATCATAGGTAAGAAAGAATGTCGTTTCTTTTTTTTGCCTGTATCGTTTGCACCTGGTGAGGGATCACCTGGGGAGGAAGAAGGCTGGGCAGATGAGGGTCATGGGATTTTTGTCTTCCTCTATTGGAAGGCCGTGCCATATGGGAAGCGGCTAGCCTTTTTTGGTGAGTCCCCAGAGGGCAGATTTTTTTTTATAATTTTTTTAACGTTTATTTATTTTTGAGACAGAGAGAGACAGAGCATGAACGGTGGAGGGGCAGAGAGAGAGGGAGACACAGAATCGGAAGCAGGCTCCAGGCTCTGAGCCATCAGCCCAGAGCCCGACGCGGGGCTCGAACTTGCGGACTGCGAGATCGTGACCTGAGCTGAAGTCGGACGCTTAACCGACTGAGCCACCCAGGCGCCCCTCCAGAGGGCAGATTTAAGTGCCATTTGTCAGAAGTTATAGAAGGATGGGTCTTGGATCAATGTGAGGGAGCACTTTCTAGAAAAGCATTTTGGTTCAAAACACGGACTTTGGAGTTGTGGAGCCCAGACCTACCAGCTCCTGGTCGTGGGGCCTCGGGAAAATTCACTTCTCCGGGGCTCCATCTGTCCTGCACGAAATGGGGAAAACTCATGAAACCTTGTAACCTCATAAGGTTGCTTTGAGGATTAAAGGAGAAAGTAGAAGGGTATGAGTAGCTCATAATGAGGGCAATTTCATAAAAAGTAGGTATTCTTGCTGGAAGACATGACCACCAGGGTGTAGCGGCAGTGAGAAAATTAGCTGTGCTGGGCAGTGATGGTGGCTGCATTCAGTGGTCCTCAGATTTGGCAGTGATCGTTTCAACCACCTGGGAGTTTCTTCCTCTGCAAATAACAGCAATTGTTTGTGGAAATAATCACTGCAAAAAATTCAGAGAGAGATTTTGAAAATAAGTCCAAATCTCACCACCTCGGAATAATCGTCTTCAACAGTAGGAGGAAATCATTAAAGAATCTCTCTATGGATATATACAGCTGGGAGGATACATAGACCATAGATTGACAGGAATACTTTTAGAATAATAGGATCACACTCTCTGTTCTAATTTTAACGAAGAGTATTCACTTACTTTGCTTGATTTTCTAAGAGGAAGCATCTGAAGGAAGCGCTGAGCTCGGGATTAATATTTCTTCATTGAAACATAGTTTCTAAAAGATCTCACCGAGGTTAAGAAAAATATTAAGAGGTTGTAGTCATTGCTTTCTGTTAACAACTGATTTTAATTTTAGACTTGTAAGTGCATGCTATAAAAGATGCAGAAAGATGTGCTCATACTTTCTCCTACAACCTGTCTCTGCCTTATTTTGGTACTTACCATTGTTTGTACGTTGTTAAGCTTGATGATTTCTAGTAAGTCCCAGAGCCGTCTGGCCTCAAGCCTTTCCCCTACGTAGGAATTCAATTTTCACTAGTATTCTTTCTGTCTCCAAATTGTGCAGCCCTCTGAAATGCTGTCATTTTGGTCTTTAGTTTGTTTTCTTTGCTCTCACTTCACGGTAATCTAACTTTTCTTGTTGTATTGAATATGTATTCTGATTCGTTTCTCCTATACATTGAGCACTTGTAAAAAACTTCCTCTGTTTCTTCGGTTCCGTTTTCTTCAAGACGGAGCTCTTCCTGGTCTGTACGCGGTGTTCCTTATATTTCCCTCTGTTCGTGTATGTATGCAAGTGCCATGGCATGCTGACCTTGGGTAGCTTTGTCTGGTCCTTCCACTCCGATACTGGGCAAAGGCTCTTTTAAAATGACTTTTCATGCCTTTTTGAAATGACTCTTTTTGTAGCTTATTCAAAACCACTGCTTTGGAATCTGAACTGCGGTTTGAGGTGATTTCTGATGCCTGAGAGCATTGTAGGGAACCTGGGGATGAGGGAGGGTCGGAGCTCAGAGCTGTGTGTTCCTTTGGTAGGACTGTGTGCTGCTCTCCCTTGGTTTTGTTCAACGTCCCGTTCCAAGTTCATGCCGCCCATGGTGAATGTGTTGTCTTCTGTGAGGGGATGCCCTTAGACGATCCCTTGAGTTAAGCACTGGGTCTCAGAGCCTATGCTCATCTGAGAGGAAGGGGGGGGGGACCCCGAGTTATTGAAACCATGGCTTTATAGCTGCCTTCTAGCAGTTTCCAGTTTATCCTTTCGACAATTTCCCATCAAGTCAGAAAAGGGAAAAAAAATAACAATGCAGCTATGGCCCGCTTTTTTCTAAAGAGTAGGAATAGTAGTATAATGATGGAAGTATGATTAGTAGAAAGTGTGAGGATTGTGGCCTCACCGATAGTGCTTCCAGGGGCTGGGGTGGGGATAGGAGACTTACAAGGCACACTGAATCCTACTCCCCTACCCTCACCCCGGGACTTCTCCTTTAGATGTTGATAGCGTTCCTTGTTTTTTTTTTTTTTTTAATTTTTTAATGTTTATTTATTTTTGAGAGAGAGAGAGAGAGAGACAGAGCATGAATGGGGGAGGGGCAGAGAGAGAGGGAGACACAGAATCTGGAGTAGGCTCCAGGCTCTGAGCTGTCAGCACAGAGCCCGATGCGGGGCTCGAACCCACCAACCGTGAGATCATGACCTGAGCCAAAATTGGACGCTTAACCAACTGAGCCACCCAGGCGCTCTGATAGCGTTCCTTGTTTAATCACTGCTGCCCCCCCACCCCGTCTTTTTTGAGGGAGGTGCGTGTTTTGTTTTGTTTAATTAATGTGTTGGGACATGGAGGTGTGTGACATGTGGCTTCACTCTACTGTCTTTCTCCAAAAGCCTCTCTGAGTATCTTTTAAAAAATAATTGTTTCTCAGTCTTGAGCCATGTACATGGAATCTCACTCCCCTATGAGTGGGACACAGAGACCTTTAGCGGACCCTCGAACGGTGCAGGGTTAAGGGATGCCAACCTCCAGTGCAGTCAAAAGTCCAGAATAACCTTTAACCCCTCCAAAACTTAGCTACTAATAGCCTACCATTGACCAGAAGCCTTACCAATAACACAAATAGTTGATTGACACATATTTTGTATGTTATACGTATTATATACTATATTCTTACCATTAAGTAAGCTGGAGAAAACGTTATTAAGAAACTCATGAGGAAGAGGAAATACATTTACAGTACGTGATGTAAAATATCTGCATGTAAGTGGACCAAAGCATTCAGACCCATGTTGTTCAAATGTCAACTGTATATTTTTATGAAGTTCCCAAGGCAGTTCTAACAGTTGGCCAAGTCTAGGATCAATTTTAAGTTTCCTGTAAGATTCTTTCTGCCCCTAAGATTCTGTGATTCATTCTGTTCTCTTTAAGAAGGAGGGAGGGTGTATTAGTTCAGGGATTCTATCAGCTCTTTCCCCAGATATTCCCAGATGTGGTTTCCCTCATCATGTGGAAGAAGGAGTCATGCATCTCCCCTTGTTCTGATCGTTTCTTTTTTGAACTATGTATGTTGGAGGGATGAGGTTGAAGGCTTATCTAATCTTTGCTTTCCACAGTGACGTAAAAGCACCCTCTATCTTTTAGTAGGCTTGTCCTTGAGTTTGTGTAGATAGATTGTTCTCAACCTTTCCTGTGTGTTACAGCGCCTCTGGAAGATTTTTGAATACTCATGCCTGGGCCTCACCCCTGGAGATGCTGTGTTAATTGGGGCCCAAATCACTAGCCTTTCTTAGAGCTCCCTAGATGTTCTAGCTAATCTACTTCCAGGGTTGAAAACCAGTAGATTGTTCTTTCTTCTTCTTAACGTTTATTTATTTTTGAGAGACGAGTGTGAACAGGGGAGGATCAGAGAGAAAGAGGGAGACACAGAATCCGAAGCAGGCTCCAGGCTCTGAGCTGTCAGCACAGAGCCTGATGTGAGCTCTAATTCTCAAACTGAGATCATGACCTGAGCCAAAGTTGCACACTTAACTGACTGAGCCACCCAGGCGCCCCTTTTCCTTATTTCTTTAGTGATTCATGATCCTTTCTCCATTTCCTTTACTCGTACTCCAACCCTTGGTTATGGAACACGTATTTTCCACTCACTAAATAAGATAACGTTACTTAGAACAATATAGTGTGTTGTGGTAGGGAGCATGGACTTTGGAATGATAGAAACCTGAATGTGGATCCTATTTCTGTCCCTGCTGCTTGGGTGACCTTGGGCAAGTAACCTAACTTCTCTGTTCCTCAGTTTTTCTCGTGCAAAATAGGGATTTCACATCTAGTTTGCACAGTTGTGAAGGCTGTTTTGAGGATCTGTAGTAGTTTTGAATGACATTAACTACATGTTACGCCTGTTTTCTTTTTGTTACTGTTTGCCTAATATATTCTTTCCTGACCCTTTATTCTCAATCTTTTAATAAGATTTTGTTTTAGATATATCTCTTGTAATCACAACACAATTGAATTTTGTTCAATGTTTTAAACAAATTTGGTAATTTCTGTCTTTTAGTAGGTAAGTTTAATCCATTTATGGTTATTATAATCACTGATATAATTTCTGAGTTTTTTCTCTACTTTTTTATTTTCGGTTTCTTTTTTACCATTCCTTTTTCTTGCTCCTTTTTTCCCTTTTCTATGTTGATGGATATTTCCACATCCCCTCCTTTTTTTCCTTTGCTGGTTTACTATTTAGAGATCATATTCTATTCTCTTAGTGGTTATTCTTAATATTTTAAACATACAGACATACCTTGTTTTCTTGCACTTTGATTTATTGTGCTTTGTAGATACTGTACTTTTTTTTAATGTTTATTTATTTTTGAACTAGAGAGAGCACAAGTGGGGAAGGGACAGAGAGAGAGAGAGAGAGAGAGAGAGACAGAGAGACAGAGAGACAGAAGATCTGAAGCGGGCTCTGCACTGACAGCAGAGAGCTTGATGTGGGGCTCAAACTCACAAACCATGATATGACCTGAGCCAAAGTCAGATGCTTATCTGACTGAGCCACCCAGGTGCCCCTGTTTTTGTTGTTGTTGTTGTTGTTTTTTTGTTTTGTTTTTTTTGTTTTTTTTTACAAATTGAAGGTTTGTGGCAACCCTGGGTAGAGTGTCTGTTGGCTTCATTTTCTCAACATCATTTGTTTGCTTTGTGTTTTCATGTCATAAATTGGTAATCCTCACAATATTTCAAAATTTTTCATTATTATTATATTTGCTATGTTTATCTGTGATCAGTGATTACAACTCACTGAAAGCTCAGATGCTGGACAGCATTTTTTAGCAATAAAGTATTTGTAAATTAAGGTGTGTACATTGTTTTTTAGATAATGTTATCACACACTTGATAGACTGCAGTATTGTGTGCATATAACTTTTATATGCACTGGAAACCAGAAAAGTTCATTACTTGCTTTATTGTGATATTGACCTTATTGTGCTGGTCTGAAACCAAACTTGCATTATCCCCAAGGTATGCCTGTACGTACTTAGCCAAAAAATGTTTCTGGCAACACTGAAAGTGATACAGGATTATTAATAAATACTATATGAAAGTATCCAACATAGTGTCTAACAGTCATTAAAATGCATAATAATTTCCAGTTACTAGTGCTTCTCTTACTACTGCCAGCACTACAATTAATATTAATTCCATCATTTTACCCAGAGAGCTGCTAAGCAGTATTTTTACCTGTGAGTATGTTATCAAGAAGCTGACTATTATGAAAATTATGCAGAAAATCTGTTAGTCTGAGTAGTGACAGTTTTTCCCAAAGGAGGGCCTGCCTATTAGGAAAGATAGCATTGTGTCCTGGTGTATTTTGTCCCTGGGTTCATGACTGCATCTTTTTACATGACTTCTCTTATTCAATGAGATAAATTTTGCAAAGCACTTAGCACAGAGTAGGTGTTCAATAATTGGTAGCGTTTATATGGGCACACAGCTGAACTTCCCCTTTCCAACACACTAGCCTTGATGCATTACCCTGCCTCATTTCCCTGAAAGCCAGTTCTTGGTGTGCATCCCTCTGGCTCTGACCTCCTGACCCACAGCTCCAGTGGGTTGAGCACGGATGTAACTGCTCAGCTCCACCTGCTTCGGGCACAGCCAGGGAGGAGGCAGCCCAGCACTGTGAAATCAATCATGATGATTCTAGGAGGAATTATTGGTGAATTAGTGGAATGCTACAAGGGACGGGCCAGATGGAGGTAGGTGTAAAGCAGCACTTTGCTGGATGGAGATGTTTTTGCACAACATATTGATCTCCTTGGGGTGGGAGAAAAAAGAAACAGCAGCTCCTCGACACCCTCCCAGAGTGGCGGGTGGGAGAGGACAGGTGGGAGTCTGTGGGCCCCCTCAGCTGGCTTTTTTTGGATGTACCATCAGGTACTGGAGCTGTATTCCCACTGCTCCCCCGGCAATGCAAAGGGCAGATTACTAAGCAGGGCTGGGCTGGCAGCGAGCTATGCTTTGTTTTCCCTTCGCGGCTGCAGTGTTCCTGGAGGTAGGGGGTGCAGATACTCTGGGAGGGGGTGATGCTCATGCCTGGTGCCACAGGCTGAGCTCAGAACAGAGAAGTATGCCTGAGAGTCCAACCCCTGGTGCTCCTCTGATGGTCCCGGGAATAGCAGGGGCCAGGAGTAGGGTAAGCCGGGACGGCTGGGGATGAGGGACCCTGTCAAAGCTGGGTCCCATCCTTGAAGGTGTCTTCCAGATCCACCCTTGACAGGACACGGTTCTGCCTCAAGTATCGGTTTTGCTTCCCTGCTACAATCCATTATCTTGCAAATCCTAGGCCACTCGTTCCCCACCTGGATGTCTATTTCCCAACCAGTAAAATTAGAATTGCAGGTGTTTTAGCGGAAGGGGTCAGAAGATGAACCTAGGTTTTAATTCCATCACCATCACCACGTGATCTTGGACATCTGGCTTGGGTGATTGATGGCATGATCTTGGACTTCTGACTTGGACGATTGACCATCTGTAAAATGCCCTTGCTTCCTCTTGGGAGCTGGGAAGTATGAATGCAAGAGTGGCCTAGTGGGCTCTGGAGAGGGGAGAGAGTTAAGAGAAGGGTTCTTGGGGACATCTGCTTCTTTCATAGGGCGGGGGAGCTGGTGTATGAATGGTATAAGTCTCGGGGTCCCCAGCCCCTTTCAGGGGGCCTCCTGGACCAACCAGCCTATACTGGAATCTTTTTAGTCCCATGGGTAGATGCAGGACCGAGACTGGCGGCATGAGGGGGACAGGTCACTGCTCAGCAGGAGGAGGGACCTGATCTCGGAGCAGCCCAGGCTTGGAGGTAAACTTGTACTAAGCAGGGACTCTGTGCCGGGTCCCGTGCGAACCGCTCCCCCTATATTAGCCCACTTACTCGATGCCTTCACGACAGGCCCCTCACAGGTGTGGACCAATCAGATTGGGTGTTTTTTATGGAGCTGTAACAGGATCCTCCTGGGTTCAGCCTTTAACCTCTTAGTCATTAGGTCGTGGAAGATCCAGGGGGCTCTATGGTGGGGGGGCCAGTTTGGGGGGTACCGGGGGGTTGATAGACTTGGGACTCATGATCTGGCTGAGCTGCTGAGGATGGCTTCATAACTAGCTCTGGAGTTTGTGGTACTGCCACTCTCCAGGATACACAGGATGAAGTGGAGGTCCAGAGCACTTAAGTGACTTTGCCAAGGCCACGCAGCTTGTAAGCTGGGATCTGAACTCAGGTCTTCTCGCTAACTAAGGAGTCCAGGTAGGGATAATGATACCAATGAAGGCTCTAGAGTTGGAAAGGGTGAGAGGAAAGGGCTCATGGGGCTGCTTCAGTGGCCAAAGAGCTTGGCAGGTTGTCCTGACCCATAAGACCACCATTGGGGTTCCTGGGTGTTGGGGGCAAGAGTGAGAGCGTGAGTGTGTGTGTGCACGTGTAGGATGTAGGGTGTGGGATGCAGTATACATATAGAGTAGGTAGGGGCGAGGAGGCTGCAGAATGTCGCTTGTGTGTAGTGTGGGTGAGTACATATGCAGGGTGGGGACTGTGCGTGTGGGGAGCTGTGTGAGTATGTGTGTGTAGAGTATATGGGTGTGTGTGCGTGTGTGTAGAGTATATGAGTATATCTGTGTGAGTGTGTGTGTGTAAAGTGCCTCCTCAAAGGCCCCACTCTGCTAGCAGCCAGCTCGTCCATCATCATAACAGAAGTCTGTTGCGTTCCTGCTGAGCCCCGCCAAAAAAAAATTAGGGGGAAGGAGAGTCATAAAGAATGTCCAGGCCAACGGGGGGACATGAGCACTTTATGGTCTGAATGGCCCATTGTGATGAATTGGGTGACAGTGGGGCCAGCGTTGCCACTGGGACTCATAATGGCTCCTTAGGAGCGGCTATATTCTTAATAACAGATTGTTCCCAGTTTCTCATGTTAGGTCATTTATTTTTCTTTCTTCTTAAAATTATTTCTTCTTTTACAGGCAGAATAGAAAGAGGAAGAGGGGGATACGAACAGCAAGAGAGACGGAAAGATTTCAGGGATCATCGAGTAAATTCTGACACTCTAAGCCAGAAGAAAGAATTCTGAGTGATTTTTATTTTTTTGCCCTCATGGGAGGGATCTTAACGTGGAAGGGACTCTCCAAGCCAGCTCACATGTCTCAGACTGTGGAAAAGCCCTTCTGGGGCTCTCTTCTGGAAATTATCTGCAGTTTGGGGAAGGTGGGCTGGGGGAAGGTGGTGAGGATGAGAGTTCTCCTGTAGCATGGCTTGGGCACTGCAGACTCACCTTGATTCTGCTGAGTGAGTGGCTCTTGTGGCAGAAAAGTATGTCCCTTGAGCTGGCATCTGATGAGGAGTGGTTTAGGATGGGCCAAAAGGAAGGCGTTTCCTGCCAGTGAAGTTAGAGGGAAGTCCTTGGTTCTAGAGGGAATTCAAAGATCTTGTGGGGGTTGGCGTTAGGGGACCCGGTCCCTCCCAGCCCTGGGGTTCTGTGTGTTCCTTTGGAGATTTTAGAATCAGTGATAACTAGTGTTGAGTGCTGTCTCTTGGAAACAAACATGAACATAAAATAAGAGGGGGTGCCTTTGGAGGAAATGAATGGAGGGTCAGGAAGCATTTTGGATTTCCTGCTCTGTGCCAGGATTTCTACTGGGTTGTGCAGATGGCTCTGAGATGAATAAGACAGCCTTTGCCCCTAGGACCTCACTCTTTATGTGGTGAACTGTGACTTTTGTTTTGTATTGCCCTGTCATTGACTGTGTTGAATTATGCATCCTTTCTGTATCTAACAGGAAGCACCATCATGATGGCTGTTGAGTGAAAGGTACAGAATTTGGCATGCTGGGAGGAAATAGCAATGCTACTATTTATTGAGGTGAAGATCTACTGTGGTATTTTAGATAGTTGGCTTTTGAAGTCCAGAGGATGAACGTGTCAAGTGGGCATTTTTTTTCCCCTCCAATTGACAGATGTTTTACAGTAAATGATAAGAGCATAGGGGACAGATCACCTAGTTTTAATCTACTGCTGCCAATTAGCCGTAGGACCCTGAGAAAGTTACCTACCTCTCTGTGCCTCTACTTCCTTATCCCTAAGATGGGGGTGATATAATAGTATCTATTGCTCTTCTCATAGTGGTGCTGTTGCAAGGAATACGTGAGTTCTTAGATGCAAGCTTTAGTATCTAGTACATACTTAGAGCTGAAAAATGTTGGTATTTCTATTACCAGTGAGGAGATTGAAGCTTGGTGAGGTGAGGTGACGTGTCCGTGGTCACTTACCTGTACCTGGTGGGGCTAGAAGTCAAATCCAGTCTCAGAGGGAGGCAGAGGGTGGGGGTCACACATTAGCCTTGGCTTCCACCTTTTGTGATCTTATCAACTAGATAAGGGAGAGGAGTAGAGTTCTTGACTTTTGAAGTGATATCTGCTAGAGAGAGAAGAGGCCCTTTGTCTTAGGGGACTCTTGAGTCTTGGTCGCAGTGTCTTCACTGAGAAGAAAGACCACAGCAGGATGTAGCCCTCTGGGAAATCCTGTGCTCTCCGAGCCCAAGAAAGGGTTTTGGCTTCCTTCTGCCCCTAGATGCCAGCTACTATGCCCTCACCTGGGGGAAAATTCTAAACCATTGTTTCTAGGCCAAGAGTAGTTGGGAACCAAATAATTACACAAAATGCACCTGCCAGTATGTTTCCTTTTTTTTCTTTGCCCTTTTTTTTTTTGAAAGCCTGAATTAAACCTTCTTCTATCTGTACTTTTCAACAGGATGATAAACTCTTTGAATCAAATTTGTTAGGCCTTGAGAAGTATTGGGTAGGTGAACAGGAGTCACATGGTATTCATTTTGACTTTGAACCCTGATAAGAATTTTCTGGTGTGTTAGTGTTTCCTCCTGGAATTAAGACCCACCTAGTGAACTGATATGTTGTTGATATTGTAGTGTGTATATGAGTGTTGATGTCAAGAAATCATAATTATTTTATGCCTTACCTTCCTATAACATCTTCATGTGAAGACTGGCACTTGGGTGAACCCCACAACTCTGACAGCAACCCTGTAGGTTGCAGATTGAGGCTGTAGGTGGAGGTGTTGTGCGGGTATAGTTTGTAGATGTAGTTTATAAGTGTAGGTTGTAGATATGAGTTGTAGGTTATAGGCATAGCGTGTAGGTTGTAGGTATAAGTTGTAAGTTACTCCGTGAGAGCACGTAAACAAGAAATAGAAACAAAGGGCTTTTCACTTCTCAAGGTCACATGCCATTAGAAACAGCCCTGGACCTAGAACCCAGATCTTTTGGTGCCAGGATCCCTGGTCTTTCTGAATATATGTTCCTCCATGGAAATGATGACTCTTTGCCCCTCCCCTGCTCATGCTCTGCCTCTCTCTCTCAAAAATAAATAAACATTAAAAAAATTAAAAAGTGGGCACCTGGGTGCCTCAGTTGGCTAAGCGTCTGACTTTAGCTCAGGTCACGATCTTACAGTTTGTGAGTTTGAGCCCCGCATCAGGCTCTGTGCCGACAGCTCAGAGCCTGGAGCCTGCTTCGGATTCTGTGTCTCCCTCTCTCTCTGCCCCTCCCTGCTCATGCTCTCTCTCTCTTTCAAAAATAAATAAACATTAAAAAAAATTAAGAAATGATGAGGTGTATTTCAAAAGTATTGTTTATATTTTGCTCTTATAAATATACATAAACATAGACAGAGGAGTCACCTTGTCTCTGGTCTCTTTACCTAGAGATACTCATTGGTTACCATTTGATACATTTCCTGTAACCCTCTTTACTTTGTACAGATTTACAAATTATTTCAATTTCCTTAGCCATGATTGTACTCTATCTAATTTTGTATGCCTACCCCCAATTACTGTAATAAACATTTTCTGTGCTGTTATCAGTCTGTAAACATTTTTATGACTGCATGTTATTCAGTATGGCTATACCACCATTTCTTTGTTAGCCTTTCTCCAGTGTGGGATATTTAGGCTGTTTGTAGTGTTTGGCTTATCACTAAGATAACAACAATCATCTTAAAAAAATTTTTTTTTAATGTTTAGTTTTAAGAGAGAGAGAGAGAGAGAGAGACAGAGAGAGACAGAGAGAGCACAAGTTGGGGGTGGGGGGACAGAGAGAGAGAGGGAGACACAGAATCCGCAGCAGGCTCCAGGCTCTGAGCTGTCAGCACAGAGCCCAACCCAGGGCTCCAACCCACAAGAGCTGCAAGATCATGACCTGAGCTGATGTCGGGTGCTTAACTGACTGAGCCATCCACATGCCCATCAACAGTCATCTTTGAGCTAAGTTTTCTTGAAGATGATATCGTTAGGTTTCCAGGGAGAATGTGGGGCTGGGTGTTTTCCACACTCAGGAGAGGCTGGGGGAGGCCTAGTTAGTCCCTGGTGGGAAGTCTGGCCTGGGGTTACATGGCTGCCTGGCTCAAGTGTTCCCTTGGCAAGGGGCTGCCTGGCCCAGAGGCCAGCACTGGGCAGTGTAGTGTATATAGAGGGAAGTGTTCTGCTTTCTTTAGACATGAGTAGGATATGCAGGTACAGAGCTAAGGAAAATGGATGCCTTTCAGAGACTTGGGTTTATAGAGCCAGTGGATATGGGCATGGGGTGGGAAGGGGGAGCCATACTCCTCTGGCATTTCTGCCCTGAGTTGTCAATAAACAATAGGCAGTTTTCTCCCACAACCAAAGCCTAAGCAGGGAACAGTTGACCCTCCTTTGTCAGGGCTTGGGAAATGCTACTAGGTAATCCTCAGAGGGATCTTGGAAGGTCAGTGGCTGGAGGAGTGGCCCCATCATAGGGTTGGGTGAATCTTGCAAGGGGAGGGGTGGTAGAGGGGAGAGAGAGGGGCAGAGTCTGGCATGAAGACCCAAGGGTAGGGTGGATATGGAAGAAAGACTGGCCCCTTCATTCAAGGAGGTTATGTTCCTTGGGAGCCCTTCTTCTAGCCCTGGATGTCCCCAGCTTTGGGATGCTTTCCTCCTTTTGTTTGTGTTGTTTTTGCAAATGAAACAGTCAAGTCTTGGAGAAGTTAAAATATTTGCCCAGGGCTGGGTAGCCATTGAATGGGGATGGGAAGCTAGACCAGAGAGCTCCAGCTTTCCTAGTAACCCATCCACTGTGTGATGTAGCCCCTTGCATGTATGGGCTTGTATTCGCTTGGGCTCTCTGCTCCTTGGGGGTCAGGGTATTGAATCATGTGTGATATGCCCTTGTTAAGACTCAGTGGACCTGTTAGCAACCTTGAGTGGTTAGCAACTGCAAGGGCCTCTCACGATGTGGATGGTCAGCCTGTGTTTGGTGACTGTTCATCCGTCCATCAGAAATGCACATGCATTCGTTCTACAAATATTTTTAAGTACTTACTATGTCTGTTCTGAGCATAGCAGTAAACCTTCTATTCCTGCAGAGGACAAAGTTGTCACCAAGAGTTAGAGAATTAATTAATTACAAATGGTAGGAGAGCCAAGGAAGAGAGTGGTTTCAGGTTGCCAAGAGAATGTATGTAGAGGGGGCACACCAGAGTTTGGGAAGACACCTTTCAGCATAAACCCAGATGCCCTGCCCAGAAGGCAGGGTCCCGTAGGGCCAGGAGAGGGTTCTGTTAAAATAACTAGATTTTTTCCACTTGGACTTTGGTTTTGTTCTACTATGGACCAGCTGGGTTACTTTAAAAAAACCATTTGCTTTTTTACATCTTGTTTGCTTTATCTATAAGCAAGAGTATATGAATGAAGAGATTGTAAAATTCTGCTATAAATAATCAAGCCACCTTCTCGCCTCAACCACCACCAGCATGGTAGAAACACACCGAGGAAATCCTAACCCTATCTTAAAAATAGTCAGTACATGTAATATTTTAGTGTTTGTGTTTTCTCTTTTGAGTGGAGTTTGGTCACTGGCTGGTTCCTGGTGGGTAAGATTTGGAGGGAAGCGTTTTCCAGGCTTAAATGCATTAAAAAAAAAAAAAGATCTGGGAAGAAATATACTAACCCTTGCTCCTTGTTACTCAGTGAGAGCACGTTTTCCACCTCCTTCATTTTGGTCCCTCATCCGCTGGCAGCCTCTTGCCTTCTTTGCTTGGTCAGATGATGGTCCAGAGAGCCCAGTGCCCAGCAGGGGGGAATCTGCCCCTTTTGCACATATCATGGGGAGGCTCGAAGGCATCTTGTTGGACTCAAATGACGTGTTATCACATGCCTGCTTGGGGGATCCTTCTGCATTTGACATATTGCATGACACTCAGGGGGTTTTGCATCACGCTGAAATGCGTGGCAGGCCTCCTCTCCCTCTGAGCACCAATTTAGTGCATTTCCTCCCCTGTTGCTGCTTTTTGTAGGAGATTATTTCTGACGCATATTGACTTGTTAGTGGAAAATGCTTCAGAGGGATAATGAGCTGGGTAGTTTGCCTCTTCATTTTTCTTTGTTATTGTTGTTGAATTCATACGGGCTCTCCACTTACACTTTATTGATTCCTGAGTTTAGGGGATGGTCCTGTAATTGACAATTTCCTCCAACCAGTGTGAGCAGAGAGAAGGGCTGTATCTGTGGATGCTGATTCCACCAGAAGCAGTATGATTCCAGGACCGAGGTTCTTGCCTGAGATAGGGGCACTTCTGTCCAGCCCTGGCCTGACACAGCTCAGTGCCCTTGGGCAAGTCCCTTGCTGTCTCTTTCTTGGCTCTGGTGTTTCCTTGCCATCCTACCAGGGATCAGACCAGATGACAATGGGTGCTGGGCTTCCCAGTTCTCACATTTGCCAGACTAGAATGGAAGCCCTTTTCTCTGGTGGTTTAGTGTTTGAAGACCTGGGCTTTCCTGCATTCATGGATGACACCGCTGACCCCATGTGCTCTTGCCATTGGTTCCCCAGGAGGCCTGATGAATGTGTGCTGAGTCACACACACGCACAGCCAGAGTCCCTTGTGACTAAGCTGTGCATTTTCAGGAGGGCTGGCAGGGCCAGTCGTGCAGCCTTTGGACTGGGACAGCCTGAACTCAGTGTTGCCCAGATGAGGAATAACCATGACCTTGGTGGTGTGGGGGAGGGGCACCTTCCCATGGAGCTGACCAGTCTGGGCTTGTGCGTTGCTCTCTCTATCACAGTACTCTGGCTGTCAGCTTTGCTTCTGCATAGATGAATTACTCTTGTTTCAGACTCTCATGGAAAATCTTACTGTCAAGTTCTTAGGACAGGATTAAGGAGAATAGGTGATAAAGGTCATCAGCATTATTTACAATCTCTTGACTTTTATTCACCTCCGTGGCCTGTAGACAAGCTGAGTGCTTACAAGAGTGGCAGAGACTTGGGATTTGGAACCAGGCACACCCGAGCTTGAAGCTGGCAGTGGGGCTTTTGGCCGTGTCACCTTGGAAACCAGCCTCCCGAGCCACGGTTTACCTTCTCTAACATGGGAGAAGGCGGCATTGACCTAAGCGGTTGGCTGGTAAAGACTAAATCAGTGGAGGCTGTGTTTTGCAGCACCCCCACACTGGTGGGATGCTTTTAGGTGGGACACAGACGGATTTCTTATTATAAAAATAGAACGAGCACATCAGAGCTTGTGCTTTTGCAGATACAATTGCTCAGGACAATGCTAATTTTAAAGAAGTGAGACAAGTTAAAGTTGACTCAAAGAACAATGTGCAGTGAATTTTAGTGCAGGACATGCAGACGTGGCAGAAATCAGGAAGGGGGGTGAGTAGGACAGAAATTTCTGGGCACGACGGAGCTATGTTGTACTAAAAATCTCTGACAGAATAAATACATGCTGGGAGCAGGGTCAGTCGGTGTGTCTTTGCTTTCTTGTCTGGTACTGGTGTGGGGAGGGCGTAGGGCGCTGGCTCTGATGTGAGGAAGGCGTAGGGTGCTGGCGGAAGAAGCTCAAAAGAGAAAGGTTGTTGGTAACGCAACTTTGTGCGTTGACTCCCCCTGATTGGATGCTGTCCTCTCCCAGCTCCCAGCTGTGAATTCCACTGATTCTGGATGAGATGACCACTCTTCCAGATTTTTCCAGGGCAAGTGTTAGTCATTTCAGAATGAGAGCCCTCCAGCTAAAGGAGATCTTGGCGACAATCTACTCCATTTTATATGAGACTCACGTGATTTCTTTAAAAAAATGATTTTATATAAACAAAAGAGAACACAGAAAAGTATAGAGTTACTCAGGGACACACAAATAGCACAGTGGCTGGGACAAATCTTTATGTGTCTTTCCCTGAAGATCTTTCTTTCCGCTCTCCGGCTGCCCATCATGGGCATGAGCCTCATTATTTGGAGTGTGTGTTCTGAGAGCAGAACCCACCAGGCCTCAGGTGGGTAAGCCCAGAGGGTCTGCTCTTCAGCATCGCCTGTGTTTCTGTGTTTCTCCTGTTCGAGAGCTGCTGTTTAGACTCTGTGCGAAGAAGAGGAAATGACTTTTAAAATTTTGGCTTTTGTGTTTGCACTGTTGCAAGCTGTGTGGCCTGGGCCTGCAGCCGACCCCCCAGGGCCTGAATTTCTTCCTTTATAAGGTGCTTTGATGTCTGTAGGTTTAAATGAGATAAGAGATGTGAGAGGCCTAGTGCTTGGCGCCCCAGGTAAATGTGGTTGGAGCTGGGGCCAGGCTGTTCACTAAACTAAGCCCCAGCTCATGGCCTTCCTCAAAGGGGCTCCTTCTGGTTCCTTGAACTGGCCTGGTCACTCTGCCAGCTTGGGTGCTCATGCTCCTTCATCCTGTAGAGCTTTTGGTGTGGGGGGTGGGGTTAGAATATCTAGGAATCAAATCTCCCTTTTTAAAAAAAAAATTTAATGTTTATTTTTGAGAGAGAGAAAGCAAGCAGGGGAGGGGCAGAGAGAGAGGGAGACACAGAATCCGAAGCAGGTTCCCAGCTCCGAGCTGTCAGCATAGAGCCTGATGTGGGGCTCCAGCTCACGAACTGCGAGATCATGACCTGAGCCAAAGTCTGACGCATAAACAACTGAGCCACCCAGACATCCCTTCCTTCTTTACACTTCTTATTTCCTTTCTCATGATTTCTAGATCGTCGTCTGTAATTTTAACTCATTTGTTCATGTAGTTATTCTGTGCTAGGTTCTACGGATCCATGAGTGAATTAGATATAACCCTTGCTTGGAACAAAGTGACAGTCATATGGGGGAGCTGTGTTGGGAATGCATAGAACACTGCTTGAGAAGGGTGAGTGTAGCATGCCAGGTGGGATCCCAGAGGAGGAGGCCACCTGACCCAGTCTAGGAAGGGGCAGCTGGAGGGAGAGGCTTACACAGTAGATAGTACCTGAGCTGGGTCCCAGGACATGCGGGGAGTTAGTTAGGCAGCATCCTTGGCGGGGGGGGGGGGGGGGGGGGGGGGGGGGGGGGGGCAGGGGGGCGGGGGGGCAGGTGGGGGGAGGCAGGGGTGCAATCCTGGTGGAGAAAATAGTATGAGAAATGTCCGGGGTGGATAGGCAGCATGGCCCATGTGAGAAACTAGGCAGTGTGGTGTGGGGAATGAGGGGGCAAGAGCACAGGGCTGGAACTCTGCATGTAACAGCAGCCCCCAGCCTTCTGACCCTGGTCCCTCTGTCCTCCCAAACCCCTTCCAGGTGAGAGGTCTTGGCGGAGAAGGGTCTGTGTGCTCTGCCTTTTCTGGGTCCTTTTTTTGGGGTGTGGTAAATTATATATACCATAAAATTGACCATTTGAACCATTTTAAAATATATGCTCACAGTGTTGTGCAGCCATCACCACCACCTGGTCCCAGAACTTCCGCATCACCCCAAACAGAAACCCCACACCCATTAGTGGTCACTCCCCACCTCCTCCTTCCTCCAGCCCCCGGAACCACGGATCTACTTTCTGCTTTCTGTGGATTGGCCTATTTTGATATTTCATAGAAGTGCAATCATACAGTATGTGACCTTTCGTATTTGGCTTCTTTCATTGAGCATAATGTTTTAAGGTTCATCCAAGTAGCGCTGTCTCATTCCTTGCTATGGCTAAAGAATCCTCCATTGTATGGGTATTCCACCTTGTGTTGATCTGTTCATCTGCTGATGGACGTTTGGGCTGTGAATGATGCTCCTGTGAACATTTGTGTGCAAATGGTTGTTTGAGCGCCTGTTTTTAATTCTTTTGGGTACATGCCTCGGAGTGAAATTGCTGGGTTACAATGGTAATTCTGCATTTAACACGTGGAGGAAATTGCTGGATTCTTGAGAGTACATTTAAAAATTTTTTGAATGTTTATTTTTATTTTTGAGAGAGAGAGAGAGACAGAGCGTGAGCAGGGGAGGAGCAGAGAGAGGGAGATGCAGAATCCGAAGCAGGCTTCAGGCTCCGAGCTGTCAGCACAGAGCCCAACGCGGGGCTCGAATCCACGAACTGCGAGATCATGACCTGGACTGAAGTCGGACGCTTACCCGACTGAGCCACCCAGGCGTCCCCAGAGAGTTCATTTTAGCTCCACCCTGTGCTTAGAGCCAGGCCCTTCTCATGTGCACTGTTGGGTACCAGCTCTGGAAAATGCACTGAACAGTTACCAGGTGCCAGGCACGGTTTTGCATCCTTACCAGCAATCCCAGGAGATGGGCACTATCCTTGTTCCCAGATTTCTGATGAGGAGACTGAGGCGCGGAGTGGTTAAGCATGATACCCAAGGTCACACAGCTTGTGAGTAGTGCACTGGGGATTTGAAGCTAGACAGACAGTCTCCAGAGCCTGGTGTTTCTCTGACATACCACAGGATGCCTCAGAGAGGCCTAGGAGTGGCCTGGGAGTGTTCACAGACGAGGCTGCAGGCTGAGCCTGGGAAGCCTCCTGATGTGCGGTGGGAGGCTGTGTGTGCAGCATGGAGCCCACATTTGCCCTTGGGGCCCCTCAGCTGCACCCCCACCCTTTGGTTCTTTTTTCTACCTTGCCTCTCCCCACCACCCCACCGCAGCCACCAGCCTCTACTCTTTCTCTTTCCATAAAGGAGAAAAGTTGATGGGCTCTTCTAGAAATAATACCACAGAGAGACCCTGCCCTCTGGTTAGCAGTGGGGAAGGTCCAGGAGAGAGTGCTCCTTCAGCTGATCTGAGGGGAACCCACGGGACCATCCAGCCCAGGGGTTTTCATGGTGCTTGCGGGTTGCAGAGATGACCCTGAGTTGGGCTCAGGCTCAGGTGGCTAAGGGCGCCCCCCGCTTGTGACTGCCACAGGCTGGTCCATGTCATCTGCTGTGGTGTAAGCAGCACCCACAGAGGACGCTTCATACTGGGCTGCTAGCTGCCTGTGGAAGAGCCTGTGTATGTTCCCTTGGCTGAGGCTGAAGGTGGGGAACCCTTGGGAAGGGGTGGCTGGGCCTTGGGGAGTGGGGAGGCCCTCCTGGAAGTTGAAGATGGAGCCCCAAACCAGTTCGTCCTGTGGGAGCTGGCCCAGATGATGGTTTACAATGCAAATTTGGGAGCATGCCAGGGCCATATTAATACCGCATGAGGCAGTAAGGGGACCGCAGACTTGAAACCGGAGCTCTGCCCTAGAATGGAACTGAACAGTGGGCCTTGTCTTAAAGGGACATGACGTGCTCCCAGAAGTATGTGCAGCATTATTTCCCTCTAATGCTGTTTACTATATTTGCACACAATGCCCCCGAAGGGTTTAAAAAGGAAATGGCATTGTAAGATGGGAGATGTTTTTTATTGCACATGGTGGCACCATTTAATGCTCACTGACTTTAATTATTGTTTCTTTTGTTACCTTGGTGAGAGGTGGGGGGGAGTGGAGAGGGAGATGGAGAGAGAGAGACAGAGAGAGAGAGAGAGAGAGAGAGAGGACGGACCGTAAGTCTTTCCCTGATATTGTGCTAAAATCTATCTCAGCTAGTAAGCAGGTGAAGAAATCTGGGACTCATTCACAGGTAAAGCAAAATGCATACTAACACTTTGAAAGCTTAGGATCACTAACGACACATAATTCTGCCTTCAAGGTGCCAATTTTGATTCTTCTGCTCTTGGGGTTGAGTTCATGGCTGTGCTCATTGTTTCCATGGAGAAGGGCAAAATCCGTGCTGTTTCCTGTTGGAATGTGTGGGCCACTTGCATTTGTCTGGAAACCAAGCAACTCCAAAGTGTCAGTATCTGGATGCCATTGGCTTAAGAGGAAGAAATGGAAGAGATGTCAGGAATTTGTCTGAAAGGGTAACCTCCATTCAGATGGTGGCCTAGAGCATTTTTCCTTGACATGAAAGGAAGAGCTAGCTCTGTGTGGTCTAGTATCAGTGTTAAGCGTGTTTCAGAATATTTTAAGAAATATTGCATTTCACCAATCTTTTCAAAGTCGTGGTCTGCTACAGTAGCTAGCATGCTTTTGGGTGCAGGTGATGGGAAACACGGACTCAAGTTGGCTTACTGTAAGGAAACATATCTGTGGCAAGTAGGACAGAGATGGCTGGGGTGGGGGGGGGAGCTCTCAGGTGTGGATGGTTCTGGCTGAGTGATATCTGAGGCTTTGGCTCCTCCTGTTTCTTTACTCTACGGCCCTTGGTGACAGCTTCATCCTAAATCTGGTTCCTCTCATGGCTATGAAATGGCTGTGGCAGTTTTGGGCATCACATCCGGTCATGGCAATGGCCAGAGGCATGGTGGGATCATCTCTTCCAGTGAAGACTTTATGGAGAGAGGAACCTTTCCCAAGGCCCCCAGCAAATTCTCTATCTGTCCTGTTGACCAGAACTAGGGCAGGACTCAGGAGCTGGCAAGGGAATGGGCCCAGCTTACTTGAGGCCCAAGGCAGTATAGAAGAGAGGTAGGAACCTGAACAAAATGAGGCCATGCTATGAACGAGGAAGGGGGTGATGTCTAGCTGTCGCTTGCATTCACAAATAGCAAAGGGCAGCCCCCATGTACTTGGGTGCACAAGGCATTAAGGAATGCTTGAACCTGGGAGAGAAATCAGAGGTGAGCTGCTCCAGTCTCTTCATTTCACAGATGAACAAACTGAGCCCTGGGAGTGGAGGCGACTTGCCCAAAGCCAGCTGATCCACCCTGGAACCCGGCTCCAACTGTGTGGGCATGGATGGCACTTGGGGGGTTCTGGCTGATGTTACACAGCTTGTGGAAGAGTACCGGAACCCAGGGTGGGAGGATGTTGTCAGGGCTTCTAGAAACCATTTGTAGGGCCTGTTATTTTCCTTCACGAAAAGTATCGGTCGACCACTGCGTCTCTAAGCCCGCCCTTGCTGGGTGTTATGAGTGTAAATGCAGTAAAGAAGTCTCAAGGCATCCACAAGAGGACAAAGTTCCAACCCATGAAGGCATAGTCAAAGCTGGGTATGTGTTCTCTTCTGGGGAGAGTCCTCGTTTTTTGTATTTCACTGCCTATTCCAAGGACTTACAACAGTGTCTGGAACACAACTGTTAACCCCACAGATAAATGTCAAATTGCATTGATGAAAAATGCATGAGGCCATGAAAATGTTAATTTTACCTTATTTTCACCTGATGAGGTGGGTATAAAATTAAGTCATGCTAGTGATTCTCTAGACAGGATTGTCCAAAGAAAAATATCATGCTCTCCTGACAGCAAACATGTCTGGCCTTATTTAAGGAGTGTGGTCTTGATGGTTGGGTATTGATTTGGTGAGGGAATCAGGCGGTGATGGTGGCACAACCCACTGGTGCTGAGGGAAGCTGGAGGTCGTGTCCATGCGGGTCATTCGTGACTGCCCTGGGCTGCAGGGCCAGAGTGGGTATATCCCCTCCTGCCTCCTGCACAGCCCTCAGGACACTTCCTGGAGCCTTGTCTTACCATCAGAGTGGCTCTGGTTGTCCATTATGGTCTGATGTCAATTGCCAAAAATGTGGGTGGGGAGTAGTTTGTGGACAACTAGACCCAGATCCCTTGGTCCCTAGATGCCACCCTAAATAAAGCCAAATGAGTGGCCTACAGTGTATCAGTGTGCCTGGCATTTTTGTTTTCTCCCCCAGAACCGAGTCACCAGGGCTGTAAATCATTCAGAACTCAGAACACCACACACACCATGTCGAAGTTTCTAAAATCAGGCTCTGTTTCCTGTGCCATCTTGAGAGTGTCAGAAACTCCAACACATTTGAAGGTTCCCAGAAGAGAAAGGAATAGCCTTCTTATTATTCTCAGAGAGTACAATGTGCACATTCTTGGCTTCCTCAACATTTGGATTCTTGAGCCCGTTTGGCGTGGGGACGGAGAGCAAACTCCACCAAATCTTCTCCTCTTGTCATGCCGATGGAAAGCTCTCCATACCTGTTTTATTACTCAAGCATTCCATGTCCCCTTTCGACATCTCCTATACCCTTCCTGCTTGCCTTTGTGCACTGGAGACTTATCTTACTTTGTAGGTGGTTACAGCGGAGTTCTCTGCAGAGTGAATTTTTGTAAAGCAAATCCTATTCTTGCATTGACTTCACTTGGGCCGTGAAGATAAGTTTCCAGGAGGAAATATTTTAGTAATTTCTTTTCTACTTTTTAATGGAACTATACTATGGTATGGAAAAGTGAGCATACCATAAAGTCTATGCATCTATGCAAACTGAACCCACCCATGTAACCAATAGCCAAATCAAGAAACAGAGCATCTCCATAATTTCTTGAAATAAACCCTTCACTAGAGGTATGTTCTTTCCGTAGCATTTCTGCACTCAGTATCTCCCCTCTGACACCCCTCTGAAACATCACCAAGCTGAGGGAGTTTCTCTCCCTTGCAGGGGTTACCTGGGTTTTGTATTTCTTATGTGTTAGCTTTGGTCTTTGTTTTTATTTTTTAATGAGTATCTACCTCCATGTTAAATACACCCAACCTGTGAACAGCCATATTTACCAATGAGACCAACTGAGGACAATCTTATTTAACACTTTCATTGTTTAACTCTTTTGTTGTTTTCTTTTCTTACATATTTGCTGCTTTCTTTTTTGCTGTTCCTACTTGATTGTTCCTTCAATTGGGTCAGCTCTTCTTTTGCATTTATAAAGTGACCCACCTTAACAACCCATAACTATTCATCAAGCTCCTACTATGCGCCAGACTTTCTGGGAGATAGTGTGTGTGTGTGCAGTGGAAATAAGACCCAAGGCTAAGTCATGACTTCTCTTCTCAAAGATGTGCTAGTCTTGGGGTGGGAGTGGGGGCACAGATGTGTGCTAGCCTGACCATGAACTTGCCACATCAGTGAGATATCAAAGAGGCTGAGAGATTTGGGGGGGGGTGGTCACCCCCATCTGAGGGTGGGGAGGAGGATTCAGGAGGACTGTGTGAAGGAAGGGACATTTTACATTGCCTCTTGGAGACATGATGCCTCTTGATGGGACCCATGCTCACAGTTATGATGTGAGCGACAGGGAAAGGGATCTTATTGTGCTTTGATAGTAGGTCCCTCTATGTAATGCATGAAGCTGACTCAAAGGGAAGATTTTGGGTTTATTAAAGGAAATTAGAGTTCTCTGTGCTACCAGTTCTGTAAGTTCAAAATGCAATCCAATGGGTTTGCTTAAACAGTTGGTTGCCCTGAGACTTGTTTCTGGTTCACTTGGCAGCTGGGCAGAGCTGGAACCTTTGAAGGTTGCCCTCCGAAGGTAGAGGCCAGAAGCAGACCCTGAGCCAGGCACCCCAAACTGCCCTTACCTGTCCCACTGTCTTGCCAGCTTTGCTGGAACCCTGCTCTTGGGCAGCGACAGCTGGGAGGTGTGGGTGAGGGGCTGTTGCTAAGAAAATGATTCCAGCTTGCCTTGTGTGGCGTGTGTGTTTAAATTAGCATCTTTAACTGCAGTTCCCAGCAGTTACTCAATTTTGAAACTGCTGGGGGTTTGGGGATGGGGGGGGGGTGGTGTTGAGGGGGAGGAGAGGTGATTTGAAAAGGCAAAACATTTGGAGGTGTTTTTTTTTTATGAAGTTAAATAGAAGAATATCAGCTGGGTGAGTGTAAGTCACAGGCATGGTTACAGAAGTCCTCTGTGGGTCACAGAGTCCCCCTACTCTTCCCCAAGAAATTGAAGGTGGCCCCATGGAGCCATTTGGAATGGCTCTTGGTCCTAAGTCCTCTTAGGGTCCCCAGAAATCATGGTATTGGGTGAGGATGTGGGGTGGGCACATCTGATTGATACCCACCCCCAAGGCAGGGGGGCTCGGGCATTTGGGAACGACGTTCTGGTGTGGGTGTCATCCACCCACCCAGTCATCTCTCACAAGGGGCCGGGTGGAGAAGGGGAATCTAATAATAAAAATGAAGATGTTAAAAACAGGCAGTGATAGTGCTCACATTTATTGGGTGCCTCCCATGTGTAAGGGACTGAGCTGAGAGCTTCACATCCTCTGACTTGTCTGATCCTTACAGTGGCTCAGAATTGGCTCCCTGTTATCCATGGTTTGCACATAATGGAACTGAGGCATGGAGAGGTCAAGTAGCCTGCCCCAAATCACTGAAGCAGTAAGTGGCAGAGCTGGGGTAGAAATCCTAGCTTTCTGGCACTAGTGTGTAGGCCTCTAACCTTGCGTTTTGCTGCCCTAGGAATTAGGAACCAGGAAACTGAGGAAATGAGGTGAGAGCAAGAATGTGTAAGTAGAAGACAAGAGAGGGGACTCAGAGATTTGCTGGGTTGAAAGTAGTGCCTCCCGTGGCTCTTTAAAGGTTGCTTTTGGATGAGGGTGACACAAAGATGTCAGTCTCTCTTGACCTCAGGGCCTTTGCATGTGCTATCCTCTGTGGCTAGGATCATTGTCTTGCCTGCTTGTTGTACGCCGGCTCCTTCTCATTTGTCAGGTCTTAGCTTAAAGTCATTGGAGCAGAGAAGACTTCCTGACCATCCAGTAACACTCACTCAGCAAGTATTTATTTTGTGTCCGTACACACCACTCTAGGCATACTGCAAAGCTAGTGAACAGACATAAAACGCTGCCAGTGAGGAGCTTAAGTCTATTTGGGAGAGGGAGAAAATACACAATAAACACAGCATATAAGGACAGTTTTGTACTGTGTGATTTTGTAATTCTCTGTTTCAGCATTCTGCTTCTTTCAAAGCCCTTACCACAATTTATAATTATTTTCTTTGTTTACTTGATCATCGTCTGCCTTGAGTGTCTTGGTCAGCACGGTGTCCCAAGCACCCAGCCCAGAGCCTGACACAAAGTCGATGCTCAGCAAGTGTTTGCTGAAAAAATGAATGAGAAGTAAAGCTCTTGGACTTTGGGGGAATATCTAGACTGAGAAGTTTGGAAGAATTTTCTGCAGATGAGCCTTTTGAGATGTCTTCCAAAGGCCAGTGTTGCTGGGAACGATGGTGCCCACGTCAACACAGGGACCCTGGCCGAGCTGCTTTCCATGCCTTTCCCACAAGGCAGTCTTTGAGAAAGTCTGTTGGATGCCTCGCCGCTGTCTCTTTAAAATAGGGAGGGCGGTGCCCTTTCCTCTCTGTGGCAGACGGAAGGGAGGGCGAGGGATGAGCTGGCTGCCAGAAGCAGTGGACTGTGTGGTACGGGGTGACCCGAGGCCTGTCCCGGGTGCTGCACATACGCAGGCTGAGGGACAGTAGAGGACACGCCATTCCCGTCTCCATACCTGGGTCCCCCCCTGATGTGGGGACCAAAGAGAACACATCATTATCATGAACAATAAGGATTAATAGGAGCTAACATTTAGGGAACACTGCTATGGGCAGACACCTTGCCAAGCCTTTTAAGGGCGCCCTGTTGTTCAGTCTTTACGGGTCCCTGTGTGATGTTGGGAATGTGCTGGGGGAGTGACTTGCCCAAGGTCACACGGCTGGTGGAGCTGGGAACCCCACCCAAGCGAGCCCCAGACCTCACACTGTACAACCTCAGACAAGTCCATTTGCTCATCGTTAGTGTCGCCACGCAGAAAGCTCTTACATGGTCAGAAGATTCCTAGCTTGAGCCCTAGAAAACATTTTCCACTCTGCTTTTCACCAAGCGAGGCCTTCACTGTGGAGGTACTTGCAGACTTCATGTACTTCGTAAGCGCTGGTGTTATTTATTGTTCTTGCTATTATTAATGAAAGCCAAACTAACTCAGTCTTTGGGCTCGAGAGGCAGCAAGAGGGAGCTGAGTGACCTTGGTTGGGATGTTAATACTCTTTTGCAGTCTCCTCTCGATTATCCAGGCTAATGGAATGGGAAGCCGTGCCCACAAATAGTCATAAAACAAGAAAATCAATTATCTGCTCACTGGGGTGTTGACTGACAAGTAGGTACTAAGCCTTTTATGAGGCTGGCCTTCAAACATGACTCCCCTCTCTGGTGTGCTTTTAGAAAGTGCGAGCTGGGAAGTAGTCCGTGCTTTGCAAAACAGGGATGGAGACACAGCTTTTGCTCCGGCCTTTGATCCCTGGGTAGAGATAGTGTGTGGATAGCGTCAGCAGCCAAGGTGGGGCTAGTGATGTTTTCCCCTTTCCTAAAGCAACTTGGGTGATGGAGCAAGTTTTGTTAATCCCCCCTGAGCATTTCTCTGGCTGGTGCAGCCGCATGGAAAATGTCAGCGTGCTGTCCGAGCCAGGCACAGGCCAAGGCCGGCGTGTCTTAGAGCTCTGCGGGGCTGACGTGGCGTGCAGCTTGAAGGGAATGGAAAGGTCACAGAGGCCTGGGACAAGGGAGTGGACGGAGCCAATGGCACTGTCCGGTAACATTATATGGAAGATGAAATTGTAGCGTGGAGCGGAGCGATGCCGGGCTGGGGAACGAAACCTCAGCATTTTCCATGATTAACTTTCTAATAGTAACCGTGTGTGTACAGCCGGTGCTTAGCAACGGGGAGATGATCTTCACTGAGTGTGCATTAATACAAGGGCACGTGGCTTCTCACCATTGTTGGGTTTTCCCCACTTTGTTTCTGCCACCGTCCTGTGGAGAGCCATCTGGGAGGCCAGACCGCAGACCTGTTGTCCTTGATGGCAGAGCGCGGAGGCCGTTGAATTTGTGTCCTTTCCCCATTGATCGGTTCCTCCCGCTGGAATCCCGGGCCTCAGGTGACCACATACTGCCTCTCAGCTGCAAGTCAGGAAGGGACGGATGCTTAGCGAGATTCACCCAGAAGCTGGGGCAGGGCTGGGTACCAGCACTTCTGTCCTGTGCTCTGGAAAGCAGTTCTGTGCTCTCAACTTTCTTTCCTCAGTCCCCTCCCTCAAAATCAACACTACATCTTAGATTTGTAAGCAGTCCCGAGAGGGAAATGGCGGGTTCACATCAGTGTCGATGACTTCCTGTGTTACCACCCAGAACCACGCCGCCCCCCCCCCCCCCCCCCCCCCCCCCCCCGCCCCACACCGCCCAGAGAACTTAAGAAAAGGTGCCTGGGGAGGGCATTGCTTATCCCAAAGGAAAGCTGGATGGCAGAATTTCAGGCCCCGTGTGGCCTGCTGGGTGTTGGCCTGTTGTAGGTGTAGGTGCTGGGGATAGAGTGGTGACACAGACCCAAATCTTCTCTCCTTTTGGACCTTAAATTCCAATTGGGGAGGCAGGAACGTCATAGGTGGATAATTCTTTAACCTTAGATAAGTGGTTTAAAAATATGAAGCAGGCTAAGGGGTAGTGAGTGGTATGAGTGTGAAGGGGCATCTGTTTTACGTAGGTGGCCATGTAGAGGCATGATGTGTCCAAGGAAGTGGCTTTCACAGGGAACCAGAGGGAAAAGGAAGCATAGGGGACCTGTGGGGGAACGGTGCTTCAGGCATGTGGAACAGCAGCTGTGAAGCCTCTGGGGAGGGAGTGAGCCCAGCTGCTGCAGAGTTCCCCTCGCTACTCTAAGTGCCTCCTTTCCTGCCTCCCTCCCCAGCTATATCTCTTCCAGAGAGCTTGTCACCATCCAACATATCTTGTATTTATTCCTTGCTTTGTTGCTGTGGCTTCTTGTCTGCTTCTCCAACTGCAGTGTCCCTGGTACCCATAAGAGTGCCTGGGAGGTACTGATACTCAGTACCTTCTTGTCAGATGAGGAACGGATGGAAGCCTGTGTTTGGAGCCAGTGAGCAAGGTGGATGGTGGGAGGAGATGTAACCGGCGAGGTAGGCACGTAGGGGTGAGGAGGAGAGGCTGGAAACACTCCTTAGGTATTTGTATTCTTGTCTTACAGCCTGCTGGATGGGGCGGGCAGGGAACAGACCTTCTTGCCCCGTGAGCCCTAGCTCAGCAGAAAGACCGGCGGGTCACCGTACCTCCGAGCCCCCTGTTCCCAGAAGCTGAGATGTTCATTAAGTGTGTAGCTAATGAAAAAAGTGCCAATACTGCAGTGATGCCTCTGTTGCGTTCCGGAGTCTCCAGGGAATCCAGATCTACACGTTCAGCCATGGTGCAAAATCACCAGGAGCCTGGGCTCCTTCTGAGGGATGCCGGTGACCCCACCCCCAGGGACCCTGAGGCATCCGTGCTCGGTGCTGGCTTGTGTTTTCCAGGGGTTGCTTTGCTTGTCTGGTTGCTGCTGTGTAATTGCCTTCTGGTCCGTTAATGGAGGAGGCCTGGGTTCCCATTACGTTGTGTCCTTCCCATGCAGTCTGACATAGGCCAGGCAGCAGGCAGCAGAGGGAGCGATTCTTGCTGAAGACCCAAGGGCAGTGCCCACCTGGTCCCCATCTCTGCCTCTGCAGCTGGAGTTTGCCCTTGGGAGAGGAGGCACCAGCGCCTTCTCCCAGCAGCACGCTTTCCCTGCGTTCACACGCATGCAAATGCACCCAGGTGAGCACGTGCATACGCCCACCCTGACATGCCCGCCTCCCCTCACCCTCGCCTGTTTTTACACATCCCCATGAACTCCCTCACCCCTCACCCACCCACTCAGGCCCACACGCTTCCACTCCCTCATCTGACACATTTGCTCACACACCTGTAGCTCCCCACACATGCCTCCATGGGTGGACCCTCTCCACCCCTCAGCCTACCTCTGTGCACTCAGGATGCTCACCCCACATCACCTCCCCTGGCACCCCCTCATCAGATCCTCTTACATTTAAACAGGGGGGTTCTTGACTTGCTTTGTGGCATCGGAGCCACAGAAACGTGATGAGGTGTGAGGAGTGGAAAGTTCTGCAGGTGTCCTGCTTACTGATAGCAAAGGAGGAGGAGGAGGAGGAGGAGGAGGAGGAGGAGGAGGAGGAGGAGGAGGAAGGGGTCCCAGCTGCTTCTTGGGCACAGAAGGGGCTCAGTGCAGGGCTTTGGGGAAGGATCTTACTTTCTCCTTCTCAAATTCATTCACTTAGCCAACATTTATTGTGCCTATTGGTACATCAAGCACTGTTCTAGGCAGCGGGAATACACCAGAGAACAGAGCAGACACAGGCTCTGCTCTCTCGGGCTACATTCTAGAGGCAGAGCAGATCACAGACAGGATAATGAAGTAGACAGGGTCAGTCAGATAGTGTGGGGGCAATAGGACAAATAAAGGAGGGAAACGGGAAAGGAATGATGAGGAGGGCACACTTTCATACGGGGCAGTGAGACAAGCTCTTCCAGAAGCTGAGTTTTGGGCAGGTGTCTGTTCAGAGCACAGCCAGAGGGAGGAACAGCACTTACAGAAGTGTGGAGGGGTGGTGGGGGGTGGGGTGGTGGGGGCTGCAGTGGAGAAAGGCCAGCAGCGTAGCCATGAGCGGGGATAACGGGGAGTGGTGGGGAGTCCCTCCGATGGAGGCTTCTTAACATTGGTCACCCCCAAAAAGATTGTGATGCCCAGAATCCCCTGGATGCATGGGACTCATCTCAGTGGTCTTGTGTGTTCCTCTCATGGTGCCTGGCACCGATCCATCCCCAGAAAATACTTGCCCCTCAACACATTGCTTTGTTCAGTTCTACACAGAACTTCTTCTGTGTTATGAGATATCTGTGCTGGCTGCTAGGGATGACAGGATGGAATGAGCTAGCCTTCCCCTCCAGGGGCTCCCAGCCGGCGAGGCGGGCAGCTGGACAGATGCGTGAATATTAAGTGCCCTGAGAGGGATGTGCCAGGGCTCTTTGTGCCAGGCCCCTGTGCCAGGGATGTGCCAGGGCTGGTGAGGGGACCCCGTGTAGGGGACAGCTCTTTGGAAAAGCTGATTTCTGAGCAGAATCCTCAGGAAGGAGAGGAATTAGCCTAGAGTGAGAGGGAGGAGTTCGAAAGAGACATTGCAGGCAGAGAGATGAGCTACAAGGACTAGGGAAGTGATGCCTGGAGAATGTATGCAAGTGGACTCCCGGCAGTTAGGGGCTCGAGGAGTGCCGTCTGCTCTTGCCTTCATGCTCTGTTTGTGCTGGGCCAGGAAGGAAGCAAGACGGGTCCCAAATACTTCACCCTCGCGTTGATGCTGTCATGGGGGCGAGCCCTGTGGCTGCGTGCCCCCCTCCCCAATCCCTATGGCTGAGAGTACCTGAATCACCTGTTCCCTGTGCCTCGTGGTCATCCTCCTAGTTCCCCCCCTTAAAGTGGCAGGAGCCAAATTTCCTGGCTTATCAGTCAAGCCTCACCTTCTGGCTGGTGCTGCTGTTTGAGGGGCGGGCCAGGAGGGCCTCCCTGGGGAGAAGCAGAGAAGGAAGAGGTCCTTTGAACATGTTGCCCAGAATCCAGTCACCGCACCCTCCCTTTCAGAGGGAATAGACAGACTTGGTCTGCATGCTTTAAAGTTTTGTCTTGTGTGTATGTGTGTGTGTGTGTTTGTTTTTGATTTTGTTTTTGATTTTTGTCTTTGTTTTGCATTTACTGCCTACATTTACAAAGTGGGAGGTTTGGGATTAAAAAAATGGGTTTTGGGGTACCTGGGTGGCTCAGTCGGTTGGGCGTCCAACTCTTGGTTTCGGCTCAGGTCATGGTCTCCTGGTTTGTGGGATTGAGCCCCGTATCGGGTTCTGCGCTGACAGTGAGGAGTCTGCTTGGGATTCTCTCTCTCCCTCTCTCTCTGCCCTTCCCCCCCACTCGTGCCATCTCTGTCTCTCTCAGAATAAATCAATAAACTGGAAAAAAAAATGGGTTTCTAGTTTTTCTTGAAAAAAAGCTTGTGGGCCTGAGTGCACAGGCCCTTACTTACCATAGCAGGCTGGTTCCCATGGGCATGTAAGCTTGGACCCCTTCTTTTGCATGTAGGAAACAAACACAGTTTTGTGTTTCTGGAAGTTCTTGGGGATGGCTTTTGAGTCCTTAAGCTCTTCTGGGTCATTCTCATTTCTCAACTAGAAGCCAGTAGGTGGGAGCCCCCTCTCTGTTTTCATTTGCTCCAGGACAGCTCGGCGTCACTGTATGTCAGAAATAATGGGGGATATTGTTGGAAGACACAGGTCACATCACCCGGCGTCTGTAAAAATGGTGTGTCCAGATGCGGGTGAAGAGGTAGAAGGTCTGAAGTTCTTTGGAAATCTCAAAGGCTGAACATGGAGAGCTCGTGGGTGCAGAGGACAGGGACATGGCCAGGGACTCCTTTTCTGTGCCCTCACTCCCCAATTTCCCTGTCACCCAGGCTACTCACTGAGCCAGCTCCTTAGTGAGTCTTTATAGAAAGAAAGAAGACATGACTGATGTGGTCAGGGTCTAATTAGATGGTGACCCCTTCCCCACACCCCATAACACCGTGTCCCCTTCAGCCCCTGGGATTCACACATGGTCATTTCCGGAAAGCGGGAAGCCTCGGGGCAGGCTGGGAGGAGGCACTGGGAATTTGCCTCTCGAGGCTTTGCCGAAGTAGGGAGTCACGTTCTGTTGTCTCACTTCTGGTCTGTGCTCCGAGGAGACTGAGCTTACACCACCTGGGCGAGCTGCTTTGATGGGGCCACACGTCGATTAGGATCGGATGACCACCCAGGGAATGTGCCAGCGGGGGCAGCCAGGACACAGAGTGGTTTGCTTCCCTTTGCCAGTACTTTCCAAGGCCTGGTGCTTGCCTGCAGCTACTGGAGAGGCCTGGCCTACCTCTGAGGGCAGGTCCGTGCACCCTTGGGCTCACAAGTCTTCGAGGCGGCACCGCCGGGGGCGGCATCAAGGCCGATGCGCCAGGCGGGGGGAAGCCACATGCCGCCAGCCACTGATGGTAGTGGGGAGGCTCCAGGCCCAGGTGCCAGGCGGGTAGATTGAGTTTTCAGCCTGCGGAACTTCTAAAGATAGGCCTGGGTGGCGCTCTGGTGGCAGCGGGAGTGATGGGCCATCTGTGTGAATCACAGGCCCGCCCGCTGCAGTGAGAAGGGCCCAGATGCAGGAGGGGGAGGGCCAGTGCAATGAGGGCGACGCAGTCCCGGCCACCCTCAAGGAGGGGCTTTTGCTGCCTGGCTCCTGGAGGGCTGCAGCTGCCTGTCCTGTTTGTGGTTTCCCGTGGGGTGTGGGAGCAGGTAAAGCACGAGTGGAGTGTAGACGAATCGTCAGTGTGATCTGTGCTTCTCTGGCCTTGCAAGCCTCACGTTGTGAAGCACATGGGTTGCTTGGTTTCTTTCTTTCTTTTTTTTTTTTTTTAATGTTTATTTACTTTTGAGAGGGAGACAGAGACGTGAGCGGGGGAGGGCCACAGAGAGAGGGAGACACAGAATCCGAAGCAGGCTCCAGGCCCCGAGCTGTCAGCACAGAGCCCGATGCGGGGCTCGAACTCACAAAGTGTGAGATCTTGACCTGAGCTGAAGTCGGCTGCCTAACCGTCTGAGCCACCCAGGTGCCCCTTGGTTTACTTCTTACATCACCACTGGGAGTCCCTCCATGTTCACCACCGCCTCCCCCTCCCCCCCGGCCCCTGTTTTCTTTGAATTATTTGGCTGGCTCTTTGGGGTACTTGTGACACTTTCTCACATTCCTGCAGCACTCTACGGTTTGCAAAGCAGGTGACCCATATTTCTTGAGCTCCTACCAGGTGCTAGACCAGCGCTGGGGAAGCAGCAGTGAAGGGGCAGGAGTGGTGCCCGCTCTCAGGGACGCAGGAGACGCTGATGCTCTCCTCTAGGAAGATAATAGTGTGAAGTGCTCCCATAGGCTTCTTTGTGAGAAGGAGAAAGGCCTCTCTGAGGAGGAGACATTTAACCCAAGAGGAAGGGAGCTGGGCAGAGATTTGGGGGAAGATCATTCCAGGAAGTGGAACAGCTACTGCGTAGCCCCTGAGGCAGGAATAAGCTGGCCTGAAATAGCAACAGATCCACTCTAACAGAGTGTAGGGTGCGGCGGGGGTGGGGGGATCGGGTAAAGTGCTACGACAGGAGGTTGGCAGGGCCGTATCTTGGGGGGCGTGGTAGGCAACGGCGTAGAGTCTGGATTTCCTTCTCAGTGTGACAGAGTGTTATTGGAGGGCTTTAGGCAGCCGTGCGTGTGATGCGGTGAACATTTTTAAAAGCCTCCTCTTGCAGCAGCGAAGCCAGGAAGCGGAAGGCAGGAACAGAAGCAGTAGGGCCTGTTAGGAGGCCACTGCATTTTTCCTGGTGAGAGCTAAGGGTGCAAGTGTGGCTCGGGCTCCAAAGCGTAGATCAGTTATGCTGCTTCTAAGCTTAGAGCATCCGCATTAGAGACAGAGGGAGACACAGAGGTTCAGAAGGTGCTGATGGCTCGTCCCATGGCCGGCAAGCAGCAGGGCTGACAGCTGCAGCCAGAGCCCCGGTTTCAGGACTTAGGCACTCCCCCCACCTCAGCTGTGGTGTCTGAGGAGGCCGCCTGCCTCTCTTGCATGGTGTGATGCTGGCATGTGAGGTGAGGGTGGTCCCTGTGGGTCCTTGTATCCGCCTGCTCTGGCTGCTGTAACAAATACCCTGGACTGGGGCGGGGGCGGGGGGCGGGGCTGAACATTTTCTCATGAGTCTGGAGGCTAGAAGTGTGAGATCAAGGTGTTTGGCAGGGTTGGTTCCTTTTTTTTTTTTTTCTTAAGTTTATTTATTTATTTGGAGAGACACTGAGAGTGGGGGAGGAGAAGAGACAGAGAGGGGGACAGAGAGAGAATCCCAAGTGGGCTCTGTGCTGCCAGCACAGAGCCTGACATCGGGCTTGAACTCCCCAAACCGTGAGATCATGGCGTGAGCTGAAATCAAGAGTCAGACGCTTAACTGACTGAGCCACCCAGGTGCCCCTAGGGTTGGTTCCTGCTGAGGCCCCACTCCCTGGCTTGTAGCTGGCCGCCTTCTCCCTGTGTCCTCACAGGGTGTTCCCTCTGTACCTGGCTAAATCCTAATCTCTATGTCTCTGAGGGCACTGGTCATATAGGTGTCTAATGACCTCATTTTAACTTAATCACCTCTCGAAGGCCCTATCGCCACTCACAGTCACCTTCTGAGGTGCTGGGGGTTAGGACTTCATATACGAATCTTACGGGGGACACAGCCCTACCAGCCTGTTTCCTCACAGGCCAGCACGGTGGGTGGCATGCAGTAACTGAATGGTGCTGACCTCCTTTGAACACTTGGGACCCACACTTGGCTTGTCTCTGGGACGATGGGCAGTGGTAACAGATATTTGCAGGTGGCCGTGTGCAAGAGTTCAGCCCCAGTGCCACGAGCGCGCGGGGGCCTCGGAGGTCCACCGAGAGAGCAAGTGCACTTTGTGTGAGGCGGTGGGTGGAAGAAGGAGTGACAATAGCATCTGTCCTAGCCACTGACTTTATGGTGTCACCTGAAAGCACACAGATGATGGGCTGTTGGCCAGATCAGGTGGTTAAATAACAGAGTAATTGAAAAGAGTGACCGGTATTTATTGAGCACTTACTAAGTGCCAGGCTTTCTCCATAGAATCCTGCTTGCTGGGATGCAGGCTTTTGGCATCACAGAAATTCTGTGAACTAGAAGATGAGGAAGCTACATCTTAGAAAGTTTCAGTAACTTGTCTGTGCTTGTTCCAGGCACTGGTGGAGCTGGGATTTGCAGACGTGCTCCTTCTGATTCCAAAGTCTGGTTATCCACCATAAAATGCTTCCTTGAAGAATGTGTCCCAGAAGAGAATGGCTGTTTCAAGTTCTGAATGAGACTTGATTTCTTTGGTGTTGCAGGAAGGGCAGTTGACCCTAGATCCATGTGAAGGTTTGGATGCCAGCCGTCCCTGCCTCAGTCAAAAATCCATGCATAGCTTTTGACTTACCCCAAACTTAATACTAATAGCTTACTATTGACTAGAAGGCTTACTGGTAACATGAACAGTTGATTAACACAGTTGATTGTGTATGTTATATGTATTATTCGCTGTATTCTTACCATAAAGTAAGCTAGAGAAAAGGAAATGTTATTAAGAAAATCGTAAGGAAGAGAAAATACATTTACAGTATTGTACTATAAAAAATCTATGTATAAGTTCAAAGCCATGCTGTTCAAGACTCAACTATATACAGCTTTCATCTGTGTCCCGTGTTAAACTTGTATGTAAGGAGTCTTTTACTGTCTACGTCAGTGGTTATAAAGGTGGGGTCCCTAGATCAGCAGCATCTCCTGAGAATCTGTCAGACACACAGGTCCTACCTTGGATCTCCTCAATTGGAAACTGGGGCTGCTATCAGTTCAGCCCTCTCTCGGTTTAACACACCCTCCAGGTTCTCATGCTTTGCTAAATTTTGAGATCACCGGTTCACAGCAATCCTGATATGCTCACGGGGAGTTTGCACTGGGAAATCCAGGGCTGGATGTCTTCAGGAGCCAGATTTCAAGGCTGTACGTGAGATGAGAAGCAACACAGCCATCTCTCAGAGCCAGTCCCATGTGACGCTAACAGGTGTTATGCCAAAAAGGTGTCGGTGGTCGATAGGCTTCTTTGTTGCGGATCTTTAATACAGTGATTATTCTTTCACTCTTTTTGGAGATGGCGATATTTGTATTTCCCAATCTTACTTGACTGTTAAATGCCTTTTGTGGGGAGCAAATAGCAGGACTAATGTTTGTGAAACATGGCACTCCATAGGGGTTTCGGGGGGAGATACAAATGATCGGATTGGGATCTTCACAACGAGTTTTTATCAATTAAGTTGTATTTACTAAGAGGTATGCAGTGTTCCTTCCTGTGGCAGAAGCTATGAACAATGCCAGAAATGAACAGGGATCATTATTTCTCAGATGCCTTTTTTGTGGCGGGCACAGTGCAAGGCCCTACAACCTTAACGGGTTGATAGCCTGAGTCCCAGTTAGCAGATGAAAAATGGAGGTGCAGAAAGGTAAAATTGCAGGGTGTACAGTGGGTAGGTGGTGGAGCTGGGATCATACTCCAGGATTGTGTGAGCCCCAGATCTCTTCTCTTTCTATTTCTGCATCACCTCCTGGAGCTTGGGGAGGGAGACAGGGAGCACTCGTGGAACAGAGGACCAGACTTGCAAGTTGCACTGTGAGATGATGCTCTGCAGTGCTTAGGGCTGGAAGAAGGCACGAGCCATTCCCCAGCTCAGTTTTAAAACGACAACAATGATAACGACCACAGCAACATTGTTTCTTTGAGTATACACATAACAGGAAACTCTGAAAATACGTAAAAGTATAAAAATGCATACCCGTTAAGATGGCCATTAGCCAAAAACCAGAAAGTAACAAGTGTCAGCGAGGATGTAGAGAAGTTGGAACCTGTGTGCATTGCTGGTGGGAAAGTGAAACGGTACAACCTCTGAGGAACACGGTATGGCAGTTGCTCGAAAAATTAAACATAGAGTTACCGTACGATCCTGCCCTTTCCCTACTGACTGTATACCCCGAAGAAATGCAGACAGGGACTTGAACAGATATTGGTACGCCCATATTCATAGCAACTTGATTCACAACAGCCAAAGGGTGGAATCCTCCCAGGTGTTCACTGACAGAAGAATAGAGAAACATACACCCTGGGATATTATTCAGCTCTGAAAAGGAAGGAAATTCTGACACGTGCTACCACACAGGCGAATCTTGACTGACGATAGTGTGCTCAGTGAAAGGAACCAGTTACAAAATACTGTTACGGTCCTACTTTGAGGAGAGGCCTAGAGTACTCACATTCAGAGAGACAGAAAGGAGAAGTGGGGCTGCCTGGCATGGTGTGCAGAGATGCTGGGAGGTGTGGGGAGACTTTAATGGGTGCACTGTGTCAGTCTGGAAAGATGAGAAAGTGCTTGAGATGGATGGTGATGAACCGTGCACGACCACGTGAAGACACTTAGTTACGCCACAGAAACGTACACTTAAAAAGAGTTACAATGGTAAATTTCATGTTATGTGTATCTCAGAACACTTAAAAATAGCTACAGTGGTAAAGTTCATGTTGTGTGTATCTCACCGCAGTTTTTTAAGAAAGTATAAACATGAAAGCAACTGTTAACATCTCAGAGATGATTGCTGTGGATGTTTGGGTATATTGCGTATCAATCGTTTCTCGATGCGTTTAGGTGCACGTATGGATCTTTTCCCATGCCATCAACAATTCGTTGAAAATATACTTTTTAATATATCATATAGAGTATATCACATAGAGTTACCGTACGACCCTGCCCTTTCCCTATTGGCTGTATACCCAGTGCACCCGTGTATACAAATGTGCATCACATTTGTTTGTCAAGTAGATGTGCTGCAGTCTGTTTAACCATCTCCCTGGTGTTGCTTCTGGAAGTTATTTCCAGTTTTTCACTGTTTCAGGCTGTGCTATAGTTAAGGTCTGTATATGTCCATTTTTACTCACACCACAGATTGTTTCCTTAGGACAGGCTCCTAGAAGTGGAATTTGCGGGGCGCCTGGGTGGCGCAGTCGGTTAAGCGTCCGACTTCAGCCAGGTCACGATCTCGCGGTCCGTGAGTTCGAGCCCCGTGTCAGGCTCTGGGCTGATGGCTCGGAGCCTGGAGCCTGTTTCCGATTCTGTGTCTCCCTCTCTCTCTGCCCCTCCCCCGTTCATGCTCTGTCTCTCTCTGTCCCAAAAATAAATAAAAAACGTTGAAAAAAAAAATTAAAAAAAAAAAAGAAGTGGAATTTGCTGGGCCAGAATGCACATGTTTTTAAGATTCTCTGTACACATTGCCAAGTTGCTTTCCAGAAAGGTCATGCAGCTTTCATGCAATCTCACCAGAAGTGTGTAAAGAAAGAGTGTCTTTTTTCATTACCTTCCCTAAAGGGAGCCTAGAGGATGCAGAGAGAGAAAGAGAGAGGTAGCCTGGTCCCTTCGGATGCCAGAGCTGGGTCTCAGCCTGTGCATTTTTCTTTCGGGCAGTAAGTGGGTGCCTGCTTAGCCAGCCAGGACAGCGCTGATTTGTGCTCTGGCCAGCCAAGGGTTCGGAGCCTGCCTGAGGGAGAGAACAGCCAGTTCAGGGATAATCCCTTGATATTGGCGCTCTGGTTCCAGTCTGGAGATTTTTATCAGGGCTGATTGCCAGCCCAGCTCTGGGCTGGGGCAGCCAGCAGAGCTGCCCAGGCAGGGTTCACTGAGCTTCCTGATTGGGAAAACGTTCGAGAGTCTCTGTGTTGCTTTCTTCCAGTATACCCTGATAGAACAGGTGGCCGCTTTCTAACAGGCATTTTCCTGTTCAACGGGGAATGGAACTAAGTTGGAAGAATATATACTTCCCTGTGGGCTCCATATAGCCATTTACCTTTTGAATGAAAAAAAAAAAAATTTAGAGGCCGCAAAGCATTTTCTGTTTTTCAAAGTTGTTTATTTTTTTGTGGATCGTAGAAACAAATGTTTGCTTGTTCTTGCCCATTTGGGAAATAGTGTGCTGCTCTTTATTCTGAGCTGACGGCATAAACACAGGTCTGGAATGAATGGCCTATTCCTCCGGAATTAAGCTCCGCTGGAGGTGGGAGGGGCTTACAGCTCTGAGCCTGGGACTCCCCTGAAGGCTTCAGAGGAAAGATGGTCTCCATCTCTCTTTCTGTTTCCCTTTCCTTTTTTTTCTCTCTCTCTCTCTCACTCCACATTTAAAATCTTTCCCTCCATGTCCGTCTGTCTGTCTTTCTCTCTCTCTCTCTCTCTCACACGCTGCTTGGGAACCTCCATGTCCGTCTGTCTCTCTCTCTCTCTCTCTCTCTCACACACGTGCACACATGCTGCTTGGGAACATCTACTGATGTGTTCTTGGTTTCTCTCTGGTGTTGTAGGAAGCCCTGATAAGGTTCCCTGAAGATTCCTACTGATTTTGGACTGTTCTTGAAAGGACACGTTTCCTGGCCCTCACCATTCCCAGGGGAGTGGGGCTCTCTTGAGCTGTACCCCTTGGGTGTGGAGATGATAGGAAGAAACAGTTATGGGCCTGATGGTGAGGGTCTGACTGAGGAGGCTCACTGTTGATGGTTCCAGAACTTTCAGAAGAAAGTCTGATTAGCTCTACACATGAACCCGTGGGGTTAAATCCACCAAAGAGGGATGGGGGAGCCATGCTACAATTCCCTGAGAGGAGAAAGAGTGTGTCTTTCAACAGGGACTGTGGTTTCAGGGACCGGCTTTCCCTGCACCTGTTCTAGTCTGTTGCCAAATGCTAGTGATTGTCTCTCAGTCATTGCCTGCATGCACCCCCCTTCTCCATTGCGGCTGCCTCATGTCTTGTCTAGTGCGGGCTTCCATTGCCGTTTGCTTTGGACCATTGCAGTGGTCTTCCAGTGGGCCGCACAACTCTCTCATTTCTGATTAGTCATACATCTGGCTGCCCAGTTAAACATTCTAAATGTTAGCTGATTATTTCACTTTCCTCATCAAATACCCTTTCATGGCTTCTCATTAGTTGAAAGGAAAACAAAAAGTCCAAATATTTTTTTCTTGGTGATCAGAGAACTCCGTATTTCTTCCCTGTCTTCTCTCCCCTTTATGTCTCTGGGTACCAGCCCACAAAATTACTCCGTGCCCCTGCCTCACGTGGTAGTTCATTTTATCCTTTCTGCTTCCTTGTCTGTGCACTCATAGGTCCCAATAATTCTTCATAGCCTGGGGCTAAATCCTTCTCTTCCAGGATGCTCCAAACTAGAAGTAATCCCTCTCTCTCCTCTACCCAGTACCCTCCTCCCCCATTCCCTCTCCTAAAGCACTGAATTTTTGTACTTTCTGTTAGAGTTTCTTGACTGCTAGTCGTATGCCCACAGTCTTTGCAAGACTCGGATTCGCTGTTGAGTGCCCACCTTTCCAGGGTTTGGCGTCTTGCACATTCATATGGCAAATACGTGGCCATATCTGGTGAATAAAATGAACAAACGACGCGGGGTGTTCAGTGGTGTTGGACCTGTCTTTTCACCCTGTTCTGTTTGCCCTCCCCTCCCCTGCACTGGTTCCTGCTGGTGAGCAACTCGCAGCCCAGGGACCACTTCACTTAAGCACTCGCATTTATTTCCAGGCACGTAGCAAGGGGGCAGCAGGTTAGTGATTCATGAGTAGGTGGAGAAGGTGATCGCCTTGAGAGCTGCTGACTCAGCCACCAGCCGCCAACCTGGGGCTCCTCTGGGCGATGAATCAATGAGTGGATGGTATGAATGAACAGATGGTCACGGAGTCTCAGGGGACCTGGGTCTCCTGGATCTGTGCTTCCCAGCTTTACAAGTGCATGGCCCAGAGCCTCATGGGGAGTGCTGGAAGCCTCTGTATAAACATGGCATGTTTTCCTGGAGAACCAGTTCTTTCTGAAGGTTTGGGAATAAATGTTCTTTAATATTCAATCACAGTTATCATGAGAGAAATGCAAATGTATTAAGAGATAAAATGTAACACTTTAAAGCAGCTTCCTGCCTGCTGAAGGCTTGCTTGAGGTCCCAACCCAGGATCCCCTTGGAAGGTGGGAGGTTGGTGCCCGCTCTTCTTGCCTTCAGGGGCTGTGCTGGAAAGTTTGCAAGGATCCAGGCTAGTTCAGTACCCCCCACCCCACCTGTTGCTAGTTTCCCATCACTGCCTCCTCACCCTATGGCTGATCTGAAGCAGGGTGTAGACTGTTTCTTGGAATTGCACAGAGCTGGGTTCAAATCCCTTCTGCTGTGTTGACATTGTATCCAGAGGGCGATGGGGGAAGGGATGCTCCCATTCTGTCTTTGCAGAGGAGAGATGTGAGTGCTAGAAACCATAAGACTGAACAGTACGTGTGGAATAAGGTGAAGTGTAAGCCCCTGGGGATCAGTGTGAGAAACACACTCTTTCAGGCAGGAGTATAACCAAAACAAGGGACATTTGGGAGCACTCCCACTGATGATGCCACCTGGCTGTACCCCCTTGTAGAGTGACCCTGCAGTGCACACCCCAGCAACCTGTGTTCCTGCCCCTCCCTGCAACATGCCCCCTTTCATCAGGATGAACGTGGTTTAGCTGTGTGACCTTGGGCAAGTCATGTGTTGTCTCCTTCAGTGCCTGACTTTTTTTTTTTTTTTAATGTTTATTTTTGAGAGAGAGAGAGAGAGAGAGAGAGAGAGAGAGAAAGAGGGAGCATGAGCAGGGAAGGGGCAGAGAGAGGCAGACACAGAATCTGAAGCTCACTCTAGGCTCTGAGCTGTCAACACAGAGTCCAACATGGGGCTCGAACTCACGGACCATGAGATCATGACCTGAGCTGAAGTCGGACGCTTAACTGACGGAGCCACCCAGGCACCCCTGTGCCTGACTTGTTACATGAGGAAATGACATGCTCCAGAAGGTTGTTGTAATGACAACTCCTGTAAGATGGGTTGCAAAGATTTTGGGTCTGATGCTTTGTGACCAATATGGCAAGGACTCCATTCTGCACTAGAGAATCCAACAGCATTTTTGCAGTTCAAACATGGGAGTGGCCAGTTACTTGCTCCCTAGGGTTTCCAGAGAAGTAGTTTAAAGAATGCCAGCCCCATGCAGGCAGGGACGTGCCTGACTTGCCCTCATCTCCTTACCTGCTGGAATGGTGCTGGTATTTAGTAGGTCTTGGACCAGTGCTGGATGGCTGGATGCAGGAGGTAGATCCATTAAACACCTGACGGCAGACAAGCACCTGAGGATGTGCTCAGAATCTCTGAGAATGTTAGTTGCTAAAATATTGTGAATTTAAGGACCTCTTCAACTTGAAATAAAGCTACCAGGCTTTTCTGGATCTTTCTTTAGGAGCCTAGAACGAAACTCTGGGTCACATGGAACGCCCCGGCTGGGTGGCATGTGGATATGTCTAAGATATAAGTGAAGTGACCTTTCTTTCCAAGTCACTGGTGCTAGAGGCGAGGTTGGTGTACTCTCTCTTTAAGGGATTGAACTGACTCTTTGAGCCTTGGAAGAAAGAAAGGAAAAACCTTGACGTGTATTAAAACAGTGTTTGAGGGGCTTGGGAAGTTAGTCTGTGGGAAGCCTGCCATGATTCTTCTCCAGGTAGATTGCTTTACCTGGGCCAGTAATTAGTCTTAGTTACGAGGTCTTCCCCTGTTTACTAGTGAATTACTGTCACACAAGTTGTACATTGCCTTTGCTATGTTTCGCTCATACGACTTGAGCATACTTCTCCAACAGACTTAACAGCCCTAGATATGACGTGTCTTTTGTGCCTTTGTGTAAACTGTATATTCATTGCTTCAAAAAAAAAAAATAGACATTGATTCCTAAGATGAAGAGGTGATAGTTTGACCTTTAAAGTACCCTTGTATACTTCTCAGGGATTCTTGAGGTGGTGAGGTTAGTTTTTGTTTGGAAGGTGGATTTTATTTTATTTTTTTTATTTAAAAAAATTTTTTTTAACGTTTATTTATTTTTGAGACAGAGAGAGACAGAGCATGAATGGGGGAGGGGCAGAGAGAGAGGGAGACACAGAATCGGAAGCAGGCTCCAGGCTCTGAGCCATCAGCCCAGAGCCTGATGCGGGGCTCGAACTCACGAACCATGAGATCGTGACCTGAGTTGAAGTCGGACGCTCAACCGACTGAGCCACCCAGGCGCCCCTGGAAGGTGGATTTTATTATTACACCTTTAAACCAAGAAGTTTGTTACCACCCCACTCTCCATCTCTGACCTAGAGGGTTTAGAGTTACTGTATCTGCGACATTTTTGCCCAAAAGCGTATGATTTATCTGCATTTCTTTGACAGTGTTACCAAGTGGTCTCGGACAAATCAAACTAAATTGAAAAGTGTGTATTATGCACTAATGCTATTTACCATCAACATTATCATTTTTTTTATTATAGGGACTTCAATTTAGTGTCTGTTGGGCATACTTGGAACTTTACACAAGTAACCTCATTCAATCCTTGCAAGAACCCAGGAGGAAGGTGTCATTGCTATTTTAGCTTAGAGGGTTCAAGTGGCTGTCCACAGGTGGGTGAGTGGGAGTGGTGACATTTGACCTCGGCAAGGTGAGAGTTCAGGCTTTGCCATCAGACAGCCCAAGTCCTTCTCTTGATGTCCGTGGGGTGTGAGAAGCATAGGGGGTGGCGCTCTCTCCTAGACCAGATAGAGCTGGGAGTCTGAGGACCAGCCAGGTGGTATATAATAAGCCAGAAACTGATTCCTCTAGGGCTAAGATGAAGTTCCGAGGGATGGCGTCCTGGAGGAGAGCGCCCTGGAGGGGCCCGAAATGTGGAAGCTTTGGGGTAGGAGGAGGGGCAGGTGTGTAGCGTGAAAGAAGTAACCTGAGAAAGGATTCAGAGGTAATTGGCTCGGTGTTCTGGCCTCAGTCTCCCCACCGTCCTGGGCACGTTTAACTGTGAATGAAGCGATGCAAGATTCATCGTCTCCATGTAAGAAAAGTGCCGTAGAGAAGAGGCATTCCTGGTATCAGGAGCACAATTCTCAGTGGAATATCAAGTAGCAACTGCTCTTTCTGTGATTTTTTTTCTCTCTTCCCAGGTACTGTGGCTGCTGTGTTTCATGGCAACTTGATGTCGTAGAAAGATTCTTTTGGTGCCCTCAGATGTCCTCAGTGTGTTTTCGTCCTTTCTGCTAGGTTTTCTGCTCTCTGACCTTGGGGTTGCCCCAAGCCTCTCTGTGCCTCATGAATCTCACCTGGCAGAGGAGGGGTTACACCGGTTGATTTCCTTGGGCACTTGTAGCTCTAAAGCGCTTGAGCATATGATCTAATCATGAGGACACATAGAACAGTGAAATTACTGCCACATCTCAAATTTGAATGACATCTTTATGAGTGAAGAGATTGTCTCCTGCCTCCTGGGACATTTTCATTTCACTGGGACACACCTGACTCCAGTCTGCCTAGGGATACAGAGAATTTGCTACGTGGCCCAAGGCCTCTGCCTGCTCCTGCTCCCTCCCGCCCGGGGTAGCGGTGCCTGTTTGGTACCTGAAGGCCGTGTCCTGGGACATGCCTGGGGCTCCCCTGTGTGCTGGCTTTCTCTCCTCTGCAGAGACTAGGGCCTGGGGTCTGGGTCTGCCTCTGCCCAGCTCTGCAGACTCTCCAGGAGGGGGAGGTGGAATAGGGCCCGGAGGCAGGGAGGGAGGGTGGTGTGGGCGGGGGGAAGAGGCCCCGAATGACAGGCTCAGTGACTCACAGAGCCTCTGCTCCAGCAGGAGAGAGAGTCGGGGAGGGGTTTGTGGCAGTGCCTCATGCAGCTGGGTAGGAACCAACCCCGAGAAACATAGATTCATTGTCAGGGGTGGCAGTCCTCCCTGGGCACAGGAGTGGACACCGAGCTGGGGTGGGGGGCAAAGAGCAGCGCGGTCCGAGGTGGGACCTGCTGTGCATCCCTGGATCAAAGTGAGAGCCGTCCACGAGTGCTTAGGCCGCAGGCACTGTGAGTGCCTTACAGGAGTGATCTCATTCTCTCCTCACAGCCCTACCAAGAGGGAGGCATTCTTCTTCTTCTCAGTTGGTGGATGATGAATCTGAGGCCCAGAGGGGTTAAGCATCTTGTCTGAAGTCACCCAGCAGTGACTAACCAGGGCCTTGGGAGCCTATGGGCTGAATCACTGCATCCTTGGCATGGAACCTGCCTCAGAATCACCTGCAGGGCTGGGCCCCACCCCCTAGTTTCTGATTCTGGTTGGGTCTGGGATGGGCCTGAGAATGTGCATTTCTATTCAGTTCCCTGGTGATGCTGATGCGGGGGGGGGGGGCCACACTTTGAGAACCACTGTTCTATCCTCACATCTCCCCCATCCCAGGCTCCTCCCCCGTGAAACAAGAGGGATGGAGTCTCCTGCCACGAATGCCGTTCTTCTAATTACTCCTAATTATGTTTAGTTTTGGCCAATTTAATTTATGAAAGAGCAGTGCAGTTTGACAAACTCTACTTTTGCTACTGTGTTTTTGTCCTTGTCTCTTTTTATTTTTGAAAATTTGCCGCTGGGGTGCCTGGCTGGCTCAGTCAGTGGAGTATGTGACTCTTGATCTCAGGGTTGTGAGTTCAAGCCCTACACTGGGCACAGAGATTACTTAGAAAGAAAACCAAAAGAAAATTTGCTGCCCTCTGTTTTGAGCTGCTATCTTAGTGCATAAAGTCCTTGACTTTTAGATATCTACTTTGGATTGTACTCCTTAGCAACACAAAATCTCCTGAATTGTCCAATGTCTTTCATCTTGACTTTCTCTTGATCTGGATACCAATGCCTCCAACCCGGCATCATCCCTACTATGTGTATGTGTGTTACATATATATGCATTTGTTATTCTGAAAGCAAATGTATTTTGACCCTCTGGCTTTCTTCTGCTTTTTATGTTTCTTGGCAGTCTCTTTTGTCTTGCGATGATGAACCATTTTCAAATTTAATTTTATATTTTCCTCTGATACATCAGAAGGTTAGCTCTATCGTTGTTGCTTCTCAGGTATTTAAAATATTCTTCATCCTTGGGGCGCCTGGGTGGCTCAGTCGGTTGAGCGTCCGACTTCGGCTCAGGTCATGATCTCGTGGTTCGTGGGTTCGAGCCTCGTGTCGGATTCTGTGCTGATGGCTTAGAGCCTGGAGCCTGCTTGGGATTCTGTGTCTCCTTCTCTCTCTGCCCCTCCCCTGCTCATGCTCTGTCTCACTCTGTCTCTCAAAAATAAATAAATGTTAGAAAAAATTTTTAAATATTCTTCATCCATCTTTTGCTGATGGTTAATGTACAGAGTGAAACAGCAGCTCTTGACTCTCTACCACGTAAGGTAAGTAACAGTAAGTCTTCCCTCTTCTTATTCCTCTACTCCTATAATAGTACAATCATATTTTTATTATATCTTCTGGTATTTTAAGCCTCTACTTAATGTATTACTGCATTACTACTCTACTAAATGTATTACTGCATTTTATCGTTTTTACATTGTATCTTCTCTTTAGAAAAGTTTAATTTTTAATTTTTATTTTAATTTTGATATGTCCCAATTATAACAATTATTGAGACCTAATGGATCTTCATGTTCATTGCCAGATCTTTATTACCAGGGGCCTTCCCTATTATTGAATTCTTTACTTTGATTAATGTCTTTCCTGTAAATATGAAAAGCCTAACACCTATAGAAGCTTTCTGAAACATCTGTTCTGACTTATTGCACTTTGTTTCTCCTAATGTCAAGGACAGCTTGGCCCTGTTGGCTGAGTTTTGCCGGGGAGCAGTCGGCGACCAGCCTGAGTTTTCTCCCTTCCGTGGGTCATCTGCCACCTTCTTCACAGTGAAATAAATAAATACATATGTATCCATTTGGTCATCAGTGAGCCTTTTGATCTTCAGACCTGGGTGTGTCTTCCGTGTTGGAAACTTTTCTTGGCTTTTCATAATTTTTCGGTTATTTTTTTTCTGAACTGGCGGCCTGTCCTCGCTAACTGTTATCTTTTTGTATAGCCCAAGGTCTTAGATGTCACAGCATTTGTGCTTGTGTCTTTCTTCCTCTTCATTTTGGGAGTGCTTTTTAAATTTGTCCTTCACAACACATCTTGTTTCAGAGATAAGGCCTCTTGGCTTTGATTGCAGACAAGGAGTAGATGGTGTCTCGGTGCTTCAGCTATCCTCAGAGTTCTCTTTTAGTGAGCATGTGCTGTGCTGTAGGCACTGTGCTAAGCATTTTGTGTGCATTACCTCTGAGGAGCCTTAGAACAAGTCTGAGAGGCCTGTGGTTTGAGTGTCTTCACTCTACAGATTGGGAAGCAGGTGCTCAGGGCGACTGAGCTCTACTCAGCCTCACCCAGATAGTGAGTGCTGGGGCCAGGGTTCAGGGCCAGCGCTTTCACAACAGAGCCCATGCCCTTGGCCATGATGATACGCTGTCTTTCCAAGCCGTGATTCTTTTCCAATCTCTTCTTCACTTTGAGGGCTGTATTCTCTGCTTTCTGTGTTTAAGAACGCTTCCACAGGTCTCGTGGGAGGTTTATGGTTTTCATCTGTGAATGTGGACAGTGTTTGCCTATGAACAGGAAGGATCAGTTCTTCCGGGTCCCCATGCCGTCCACCGCACTGCTCATAGAATGCTCCTCCTCCTGGCTCTTACAGCAGATCATTGGTTGATGAAACGAAGTCTTACATGACCCAGCAAACTGTAAGGCAGGGCAAGTGAGCTCCTACCATGAGGACTTCCAGAAGGGAAACTTAATCCCCATGATATTTCTTCCCTGAGTTTGGTGAACCCATTGCACCGTGAGCCAACTGTTTGCATCTGGCTGGCTGTTTGACCTGGCCACCATGCCAGGTACAAACTGTGCTTGGACCTGTCCTTCCTGGAGCTGCCACCTGCCACATCAGGGACAAGTTCCTGCCCCTAGCCAGTTTTCTTCTTGGTGTACCTGCCATGTGATTCCTGGGGCTTCCCGGGGCGGCTGCTGACACACGCTGTTGTCGCTCCCCGGTGACAAGAGGGAGCCAGGTGTGCTCAGCATCTCTGCCCCATGCTGGGCTCACTGTCCCGTTCTGTCCTCCTGATCTTGGCGGCTCTGACGTGCAGCTCCTCTGCAACCTCCACTTCTTATTGTGTGTTCTTTCTGCCACTTCTCACAAAGCAAGGCTCTCCCAGGGGCCTCATGGCCTTCTCTCTGTCTTCATCATATTTTCTTCAGACATTCTTTCAGGTCGCTGGCACAGGAATGGCACCTGTTCCTAGCTTCCCACTGCAGGTTTGCCAGGCCTGCTGTACTTGTTTGCTTGTGACAATAGGAATCCGGGCAGGAAGTCGTTACAAGCCTGTGCGCATGTCGCCATGGTGACTCATAAATGGACAGATCCCTCCAAAGCCAGTGGCAGGACTTTTGTCTCTCCACTGCCCAGGCTCCTGAGGGTGGGGGTGGGGGTAACTCACCACCTCTTCCTGCTGGTGGCACCTCCCACTTTCTACATTTCTCCCCACCTCAGATCTCAAGTCTTAGCAGGGGAGGACTGGGGCCCCTGGATTTGACATTGAGTTGGATGAGACATTGCAGCTTCAGACTCTATGACTCAGGTGGCCCAGGTCAGGTTTCTAAACTAAGCTCTTAGGAGATGAGAGACTGTAATACAGAGTGGGTCCTCTACTAATGTAATCCTTATTCATCACATGGTTTCAGGCTGGGAACTCAGGTTTTAGAAGACTGCCTGGAGGTCTGGAACTCAGAGGTGGACACAATAATGTGGCACTGATTCACTATCAGAAGGTGAAAGATGCAGTGTCAGGGATAGGTTGGGTATGTGAGCTCACTCACCCTCAACCAGCGTGGACTCAGGGCATCATTTCCAAGTCCATCTGTGTCTGGTGCTAGGCACAGTCACTTCCTTGAAGTTTACTTGATGGACAGTCACTAAGTAGTTGACACTCTAGAGGCATCAAGTGTGGTTTGCAAACAACGTTACTCCCAGGCTAAGAATGATGATCCCATTGGACTTTGATTATTCATAAATGACAGTTGATAATAGGGCACGCTCTGTTTCAGAAAACTCATTAAGGGGGGGCGGGTCACAGAGTTTTTCCAATGAGAGCTAGGACAGAAAACCAAGAGAGGACACATTCAGATGAGTGGGTAATCCCCCAGGCGAGTGTGAGGTTTGCTTCCTGAGATGTTGCTTGCTCCCATGCATTGGCTTCTACAAAGACCTTGGAGGACACTGATGTTTTCATCCGCATTGCCAATGGAGTAGATGGTGATTTCCTAGTGAGAATACAGGAAGAGCAAGGTTGGGTGGGAGGCTGGTGAGGGAGGGGGGCAGGAAGCGTGAGGAGGGGAGGACAAGGAGTTGAACTTTGGAGAGGTTGGGTTTGAGGTACTCATGGGATACTGGGTAAAGACAGCCAGTAGACTGTAGGGGTGGAGAGAATATTTCCATGGTGTTGCAGGGGGTGGCAGCAGGCCTCTGCTTAGCTCTGTGTCTTGGGAAACTCACTTAACCTTTCGGAGCTTCAGTTACCTTACCTATAAAATTGCGATGTTCGTAACTTGCTCATGGTGCTGTTGTGAAATCAAGTAAGTCAATAAGGGTAGTGCTGCTGGTCTGACAGGGTACTCAAAATCTCTTCCTAGAAGGGTGCTTTCTCTGGAACATTCTGTGTAGCATTCATGAGGTGCTCTCCTATCTGGAAGGCCTGTCCCCTGGTGAGGAAGACCTTGATTAGAAAGATGACAGTTGGATAGGATTTTCTTGTCAGTGAGGTGGTAAGGAAGGGTCTGGAGTCCAGGATGGTACTGAAGGCTGGCCAGGGTGTGCAGTGAGATGATTCGAGGGCCCTGGGGTCAAGGAAGAAGAGGTGGGCAAGAGAGTCCTCAGGCAATCTTTGTTGGAGATGAAGAGTGTCCACACCCGTGGAAGCCTTCTGCCTCCTTCTGAGGCTGGGGCTTTTCTGCCTCCAGAGAGTGCTCTGTTTCTTTATCAGACTGATTCTCACTGAGAACCTCTGGCCACCTTGGTGCAAGTGCGTGTCGCAGGCAGGATGACTTCCAGAGACTGGCAGCCTTCTGTGAGAAACCACAGGGAGTGAGGCAGAGGCCGCTCGGGAAAATGTCTGTCTCCAGTCTGAGGGTCTCCTTTTTGCCTCTGCGGAGTGTAGGGCTCCTTTGCTCCTGTGCCCCTCCTTGGGCCTGGGGTCAGAGCACTGCCACCTGTGTCCACGTGTGCCAGCCTCTGAAACAGCAGCCTTGACTTGGGCTCCAAGCATGCTTCCTTGCCGGTGTCTCAGGGGGACATTCCAGGAACAATGCTTGGGGAGTTTGCATTTTCTCCTTTCACGAATGTGACAATGGCCTGAGAAGTCAAGGAAGCTCAGCTAACTTTCTCACTGGTGCACATCATCAGGGGTGCAGAGGGCAGCGGGGTGGGCTACATTCTGTTTTCTGGGGCTATAGAGCAGGATGGGTCTTGTTAGGGATGACACTTGATGGTAGGGTTCGAGGTCGGGCTGCAGCATGCTGGAGGGGCAGTGAAGGGAGCCTGACCTTAGTTAGACCAACTGGCAAGGAGTCCATCTCAGTGAATGGAGACATGAGGCACAAAGGCTGGGGCTGGGCTGGAGCCAGGAAGTCCTTTCAGATGTCTAGCCTACTTCTCAGGACTCTGCCCCAGTATAGGAGCAATGCTAGGAATTCCAACTTGACTGTTTTTTTTTTAAATTTTAATCAAAAAACTTTTAATGTTTATTTATTTTTGAGAGAGGTAGAAGGAGAATGCAAGCAGGCGAGAGGGCAGAGAGAGAGGGAGACACAGAATCTGAAGCAGGGTCCAGGCTCTGAGCCATCAGCACAGAGCCTGATGCGGGGCTCAAACTCATGAACCGTGAAATCATGACCTGAGAAGAAGTCGGACGCTTAACTGACTGAGCCACCCAGGTGCCCCCCAACTTGGCTTTCTTAAAAAAAAAAAACTTGTTTTTTCTTTGCGGAACCCAAGTATTATAGGTTGAATTATGTCCCCTGAAACGATACTGAAATACTAGCCCCATGTCTCTATAAATGTGACGTATTTAGGAAATAGCATCTGCAGATGATCAAGGTGAGGTGAGGTCATTGGGGCCGGCCCTACTTCAATATGACTGGTGTCCTTATAAAAAGGGGAAATTTGAACGCAGACGGGCACACAGGGAGGACGCCGTGTGAAGAAGATGGCGGAGGTTGGGGTGAGGCATCCATAAAGCTAAGGAATGCCGAGGACTGCCAGCAAACCACCGGCAGCTAAGGGGGAGGCACAGAACACATCCTCTCTCACAGCCCTTAGAAGCATCTGACACTGTTGATACCTTGATCTCAGACTCTGGCCCCCAGAACTGTGAGACAATATGTTTCTGTGGTTTAACACCCCTAGTTTGTGATACTTTGTCATGATAGCTCTTGGCAAATGAGTATACCACACTTTCCAGATCCCATTTTCCCACTTCCTGGAAAACTGCTCCCACTGATGTCAAGGACTGTGTGTATGACCATCTGAGCCCGAGGAGGTCACCAGTGGTAAGTGCAAGCTGCTCTCTGATCTGCAGAGAATCCAGTGAGCTCCCGTGTTCACAGGCTGCCTCTGGGACTTTGTTCCCCATTTCCTCCCCATGCACCTGCCTGGCCAGCCCCTGCTGCACCCCCTGTGGGGCCGGGTGGCAGTCGGAGCTGCCCCTGCCAGGGAATGTGTGTGTCAAGCCCAACCAGGCAGCGGGGCTGGACTCCTTCTGCGCAGCCCCACTGAGGAATTTCCCCAGCACCCATCCTGCCCTTGGCCCTAAGCCCTAAGGGTAAGGAAGACGAGGTCCTTGTCATTGGGTCGCTCACGGTATGTTTGGTGAGACACGCAGACTGAACAGAAACCACCTTTTATTTTATTTATTTTTTTATTTTAATTTTTTAAAATATAATTTACATCCAAATTAGTTAGCGTATAGTGCAACAATGATTTCAGGAGTAGATTCCTTAGTGCCCCTTACCCATTTAGCCCATGCACCCTCCCAAAACCCCTCCAGTAACCCTCAGTTTGTTTTCCATAATTATGAGTCTCTTCTCTTTTGTCCCCCTCCCTGTTTTTTATATGATTTTTGTTTCCTTTCTCTTATGTTCATCTGTTTTGTCTCTTAAAGTCCTCCTATGAGTGAAGTCATATGATATTTGTCTTTCTCTGACTGACTAATTTCACTTAGCATAATACCCTCCAGTTCCATCCACATAGTTGCAAATGGCAAGATTTCATTCTTTTTGATTGCCGAGTAATACTCCATTGTGTGTGTGTGTGTGTGTGTGTGCGTGTGTGTGTGTGTGTGTGTGTATACACACACCACATCTTCTTTATCCATTCATCCATCAATGGACATTTGGGCTCTTTCCATACTTTGACTATTGTTGATAGTGCTGCTATGAACATGGGGGTGCATGTGCCCTTCGAAACAGCACACCTGTATCCCTTGGATAAATGCCTAGTAGTGCAATTGCTGGGTCATAGGGTAGTTCTATTTTTAGTTTTTTGAGGGACCTCCATACTGTTTTCCAGAGTGGCTGCACCAGCTTGCATTCCCACCAACAACGCAAAAGAGGTCCTCTTTCTCTGCATCCTCGCCAACATCTGTTGTTGCCTGAGTTATTAATGCTAACAATTCTGACAGGTGTAAGGTGGTATCTCATTGTGGTTTTGATTTGTATTTCCCTGATGATGAGCAAAGTTGAGCATTTTTTCATGTGTTGGTTGGCCCTCTGGATGTGTTCTTTGGAGAAGTGTCTATTCATGTCTTTTGCCCATTTCTTCACTGGATTATTTGTTTTTTGGGTGTTGAGTTTGATACGTTCTTTATAGATTTTGGATACTAACCCTTTATCTGATATGTCATTTGCAAATATCTTCTCCCATGCTGTCGGTTGCCTTTTAGTTTTGCTGATTGTTTCCTTCGCTGTGCAGAAGCTTTTTATTTTGATGAGGCCCCAGTAGTTCATTTTTGCTTTTGTTTCCTTTGCCTCCGGAGACGTGTTGAGTAAAAAGTTGTTGCGGCTAAGATCAAAGAAGAAACCACCTTTTAAAGTCAAGTGTAGCGTGGTGAGTTTCTGTGGTGTTCAGAGTCCTCTGCAATGGTTATCCTGTTCCACTGAGTGGCACGGTCAGTTGTAGATTTACCCCCCGGCCAGTGGTTATTACCTTTGGAATGTTTGAGTCCACCCCCTTTATATTACTTCCCACTCCCAGAAGGCGAAGACCTCTCCCTGTCCTGTTCACCTGGCGTGGGGGAAGCCAGCCTTTGCCTAGGGCTTGTCATTTTTGGCCGCATTCAGCAGGCCTGCGTGGGATGTTCCATCAGTTCATCCTTATTGTGCGGGGGAGGAAACCAAGACTCTGGAGTGGAGTGATTTGCTCAATGTTACACAAGCAGAGCTAGACCAGGGGTCCCCTGGCACATGGTAGGGCCATAGGAAGTGTGGTCACTTCACAGACACCATATCAGCGTTCTGTGTTTAATGGCGCCTTCAGTGTTCCGTAGGGGCCAATCTTGTGTCCTCAGCTAAGACAGTGAGCCATCAGGGACAGGGATCACCTCTTTCCTGCAGCCCCCGGGCTCTCAGCCCCAGCTTGGGCACACATTCCCCTCCTGTGCTGATTGACGAGCATGGTGTTAAACGTGTGGCCTTTTGCGGGCAACTCGAGGAGGGCGATGAGCTTTATAAATCTGCCTGGTGCCTAAAATTGAACCACACACATAATTCACTGACACGTACTTTGCTCATTCGGGCTTGCATTCTCTCTGCCATCCTGCCTCCAGCTCACGCTTGACGCCTTATGGTTTTGGACTTCGCCAGCACACAGTGGCACGTCCGGCTTGTCCCAGATTCCTGACCTTTAGGCCTTGGGTCCCCATGGGCAGCTTACTGCTATGCGAACACCAGGGCCTGGCCCTCAGTGAGGCTTCATCAAGTGTTCTGCTGCTTTTCCTCTGCTTTCGAAGCACCGTGCCTGCCTGGGGGTGGGTGGAAATGGGGGTGATAAACTAGGGCACCCTGGGATGGGGAAGGGCTCCTGATCTGCAGCCAGGGTTCCCCATTTAGAGAGACTTGCCAGAAACCTGGAGTTGTTATTGAGTCCATTTAAAGGGCCTGATCCAGGGCCAGGAACTTCGGGGAATGTGAAGACACAATCACTGTTTCCAGAGGCTAGACAAGCAGCAGAGGATTCTAGCTAAAACTTGGATTTGTATTTAACTACCAGTTCAGATCCCTAGTTACTAGCTTTGACCTTAGGCAAATGATTTCATTTTTCTTAATTTAATTTCTTTGTAAACTTCTATGAGGTTTTCATGAGCATTAATGTAGTGCATGGCACGTTTCAGGTACCCAGTAAATATTAGCTTAAAACACTGGCCCCTCCACCTCCACTGTGTTGAGAAGAACTGACCCGCAGACCGTGCCTCCTGTGAACCGCCTGGGAGGCACTTTACTGGCATTAGCAGATTTCATCTTCCCAGGATCTGGGAAAGACTGAGGCACAGACTGGTTGCAAGGAGCTGTTTGAAGTTCAAGGTATAGAGCTGGGGTTTGGTGTAGGCAGTCCAGCCCCTGATCTGTACCTTTAATTGCCATGCTACATGGCCTTGCTTAGACCCACTTATGAAATCTTGGACAACTTCCAGGTACCTCAGTTTCCTCGTCTTTAGAATTGGAATGATGAGGGTGCCAGCTAGGACCCTTAGGAGAATCCCTTGAGCTTTGTGAAGGGCTTAGCAGGCAGGATGCCTGGCACATCATAAATAGTCAGTCAATGACAGCAATTTCTTGATAGGGAACACATGTGCACAGGTGACCAACAGTGCAAGCTACACGAGGCAGAATGCCAACAAGGCTATACAGCTCTTTTATTATAGGTGTTTAGAGTGTAGAGCTCAGCATGGGCTGATTAGGAGAGATGGGGAGGGGGTGGCCCAAGGGAGGAGGGCAGTTTGGACAATGGGAAGGAGGTGGGAAAGTGGAGGGTGGGTGCCAGCATGGTTGGGACAGTTGGGGATGTTAGGTGTGGGGTTTGACCTGTGGGCGGTAGGGAGACACTGAGGGACGGCAGGCTCACGGGGATTGCTTCAGAGTCTTCTGGCCTGTTAGAGGCGTGGCTGTCACAGACAGGAGGGACTTCTCATTCATTCGAATCCAGCTGCCCATCCCTGGTAAACAGAGCAGTAGTCACAAAGGAAGGGACCAGCTGGACACACAGGATGCTTGCCCAGTCCTTCCATCTGCTATCCCAGGGGGCTAGCCCTGGACCCTGCACAAATCCAAGGCCCCGAGTTTATTGACTTTCAGCTGCTGTTTGTGTCACAAATGCCTGTCCCACAAGAGGCATTAAAAATAACCCAGTGGCTAATAGCATTTCTCAAAATAACTGCTTGCAAAGTGCGTTGCTGGAGCGAATGGCTACTAAAATTAGACTCCTGGAGCGTGTGTGTGTGTGTGTGTGTGTGTGTGTGTGTGTGTGTGTATGCATGTGCATGTGCGTTAGTGTGACTTCTAGAGCCATCTCCCCCAAGGTGAGTCCCACAGTTTGTGCCCTTTTGTTCTCTGGCTCCTTCTGTCGTCATTGGGTGTCCCAGAGCTGTGGTTACCTCTCATCCCTGCAATGCCCTGTTCTATCCCCCAGTCCTTGGCAAATTGGGGCAGCTGCTGCCCTACATTGCCCAGTTGTGCTGCCCCAAAGAGCAGGATTTTGAAGAATCTTGGGGGATGGGGTGGCCTCATTGTCGCAGTGGCCTCATTCCTTGGTGTGCCAGGTAATAATAGCACGCCGTGGGGGGAATCTCACTCAGCCTGCTGTCCAAGGGGGAAACTGGGCCATGGAACAGTGAGGCAGCCCCACTCAAGGTGCCCTAGTAACTGAGGGCACGGACACATGATTTGCCAGCCCTCGTTCCAGGTCGAGTCTCTAGAATTCTTCAGTGGTCTTCTGTGACAGTCCGTTGGGCCACCAGACAACTGGGTCAGTCAAGCCCAATCAATTCTCCATTCACTCATAACAGAAAAGGGAATGTGGGGATCCTTAGAACAAGTTGCAAAAACAAAGTGAGTCAGCACTGGAGGGGGTAGGGAATTTGGATGCAGGACAAAGAGAATCTGAGAGCCAGAATTTGGTTTTCCCTTGGGTAATGACTCGCACGGAAAGAGGTGGGCCCCAGCGTCCCCATCTTTGACATGGAGGAACATTCAGTGATTCATTAGCGTGTGTTTATTGAACAGCTACTGTGGGGCTGACTCTGTCGTAGGCTCTGGAGTTACAGTGAGAGGTGCAAGGTAAGAGCAAGCTCAGGACGCACAAGCCAGTGGTGACCCCCTAAGGCCTGGTGTTCTGTGTGGCCCAAGGGAAGAAATGCGTCCTCTGTATGTTAGCTACATCCCTTTGCCTATTGGCCTTGTATTGCCCCTAGAGATTTAGGTTCTGGAGAGGAAAGCTTGTGAATTTTTTTACCTGCAATGGAGGCCCAGGAAGAAGTGAACTTCCCATTCCCTGGGGGAGCTGCATGTGGCGGAAGGTGTGTATAGTGGAAAGATCATAGGCCCTGGAGTCAGGTGGACTCTGTGACCTTTGACAAATTGCTTACCCTCTCTGAACCTGTTTCGTCAGCTGCTAAATGTGAATGAGCGTAGCACGGACATCCAAGGGCTGTTGTGAAAATTAAAAGACATAATCGATCCAATCCAAAGTGCCTAGTGTTACATCAGTATCAAATTAATAAAAACTGTGTTTGCCTGGGAAGTTTCAGTAGTCATTGCTTTCAGTCAGGGTGACGGTAATTTCATTTTTGAGTATTATTAAGTCATTGCTGTCTGTATGGCCATCAAAAACCTAGAGTCACTTGCTGGAAACCAGTTAGGCCAATTTCTTTTCTTTCTTTTTTTAATCTTTATTTATTTTTGAGAGAGAGACAGAGTGTGAGCGGGGGAGGAGCAGAGAGAGAGGGAGACACAGAATCCGAAGCAGGCTCCAGGCCCCGAGCTGTCAGCACAGAGCCCGACGCGGGGCTCGAACCCGTGAACCACGAGATCATGACCTGAGCCGAAGTCGGACGCTCAACCGACTGAGCCACCCAGGCGCCCCAAGTGAGGCCAATTTCTAATGCTAGAGTCAGGGTGAGGGGGGGATACAGTTTGAAAAGTGTACATGTATTCAGACCTTGATAAGTCACATCCTATGGCACATTCTTTTTGGGCACTGAGTGTTCAAGAAGAATCTTTTCTTCAACCCCCCATGTAAAGTTGGCAGGACCCTAGACATCAGGCCAGACTATCTTCTAACCCAGTGATTCTCGGCCAGGCATGGCTTGCCCCTCCCCTGGGATGTTACTAGTATCTAGTAGGCGGAGGGCAGGGGTGCTGCTAAATATCCTATAATGCACCGGATGCCCCCACAACAAAGAACTGTCTAGATCTAGTCAGGGCTGTGAAGCCCTCATCTGAAGATGAGGAAACTGAGCTCTGGTTGGGGAATTGACTTGCTAAGGTCACCTGCACATCCAAGCTAGAGCCGGGACCCAAAACTGAGTTGACTGATCAGAGATCAGGCCCTTTCCTAATGTACCTTGGTGCCTTCATCTCATTGTGTGAAGCAAATCATTAACTTTAGTCACGTTACTGAGCTCTTATTCTACACTTGATCACTTTCAAGGCACTTTGTCTTGTCATCTCCTGAGTTCTGCTCTGGGAAAGCCAGGTTTTCCTATTCCAGGCTTGTGGATACAGAGGGTTGTTAGATTTGGCAAATAGAAATAGAGGATACCCAGTTACGTTTGAATTTCAGATAAATAAGACATAGTTTTTAAGTTTAAGTATGGCCTCTGCAATATTTGGGGCATGCTATTTCAATACATTATTTCTTGCTCATCTGAAATTCAGATGGAACGGGGCATCCTGTTTTTGACCCTGCAACCTTTTAGTCTCTACCTGCTGCCCTGAGATCACACACAGGCCATGGGACCTTTCCGCTCCTACTCGAGGCTTCCGGCATTACTCATAGGCCCTCTGCCTGGAGGGCAAAGGTGGAAAGGGGCAGGTGGCTCTGAGAGTTGAGCAGGCATCCCTAACTCCTGGTCCACAGGTGTCTGGGAGAGACTGGGTTAAAGAGCCCGTAAGCTGAGAGGGTGGTCAAGCTGTCCCTTTTTTATAACTTCAGCTGAAGTGTCAACAAGTGAGCTATGTCCCTGGAACACCAGGTCTGGGGAGAGGTCTGGCAACTTTGCCCCTAAATTAGGAGCAGTGTCCTTTCCATCTCACTGGCTTCCAGAGAATACTGCTACCTGGGCCTGAGGAGCACCTGGGCTGCCGCTATGCTCCAGCACCTTCCAGGACTAAGTACTGTCCCTGCATGGTCCCTGGCTCTGGGCCTGCCCTTGGGGCTGGGGCTGGGCAGCTGCACTTAACTCATGGGGAGAGGACGAGGGCAGGGGATGATGCACCCACAGCACTGCCTCTGAGCCAGTGGGCCTGGCCACTGGAAACCCCTTTGTTAACAAGCGAGGCGAGAAGGGGATGCTGGCCTGGCTGCTCTGCCCTCTGAGCCTCACCCTGCCCTGCCCCCTTTGGCAGCCTGCTACTTTGCTAGTCTGGACACGGGCTCCAGAGCGGTTGGAAGTCAGGTGCTGACAGCCCATGTGGAGGGTGGTGCTGTCGCCCTGCCCCACTCCTTCCACGAAGCTCACCCCCCGCCAAGGTCCATGCTTGTTCCTGGGTGTGAGGATGCCATCTGTCCCCTCTCCCCAGAGCGGCTTCTTGCTGGGGGAGCTCCTCCCCACAGTACTTCTTGAAGGGCACTCAGCTGGCCAGTGCCTCAGCGTGGTGGCCTTTCTTCATGTGGACTGGGAATAGCTTTTGAGGGTCTTCGGGGGTAACTGCTTAGGGGATTATCCACATTGCCTGCCATCTTGTGGACATCCGTGGGCCACCAGAGAACCAGTGAATATACCTGACCTTTGCTGTATGTATCTGTGCATAATAATGCGTGTTGAGTGAATACATGAAAGAGAAGAGAGGGGTAGTTCTGTTTTGTAGAAGGTGTCTGATGATAAAGGCTGAGGCCACTGCTTCTCAAGCTTGAGCGGGCATCAGCATCACCTAGTGGCCTTGTTAAGCCAGAGACCAGCCCCAGCCTCGGGATTCGTGGCTCTGTAGGTCTGGGTAGGAACCAAGACGTTGCATTTCTAACAAGTTCCCAGATAATGCTTCTAGTCTGGGGTCACGCTTTGAGAACCACTGGCTTAAATTATTGCCTTTCACAAATGCCTTGTTGCATTTCAATGTTACTTTTATTAAAATAATCATTCATTCACGAATTACACATGTCTTTATCGAATACTTACTATGGCCCAGCACACCAAGTTGGGGGCATAAAAGGATAAAAAAGGCCTCAGGAAACTCACCGTGCAGTGAGAGAACTGGACGCTGAAAACAATGGTGAACGGATATAAGTGCCTTTACTGGGGTACTGTGTCCAGAGTGCAAGAAGTGAATGCCTGTTGGTGGAATTCAGGTCCAAGGATTTGTGAGAGTCTTACTGATTTGGATTCTATTACATATGCCTGCTTCTTGGGCTGCCTGGATGGATTCTTTACATATGCCTACTTCTAGGGCCGTCCTGGATGGAGACCCTCCTTGGATAGAGACTATCTTAACGAGGAGAGCACCCTTCCGGGTCCCTAGTGTCAACTTGCTGCCTGAGTTTGTGGGAAATGCTGCTGACATTTACCTCCAGGGATTCTTGGAATCTGCCATGCTCTTAGAAAGCTAATTTCCAAGAGTCTGAAGCGGTCCTGAGCTGATGCTTAGCCAGGGACTTGTCATGGCCCAAGGAGACATGTCCTTGCAGCAGGGGGAAGAGGTCTGGGAACCTTTCTTCAGAAGTTGGGGGGTTGAGGAGGGAGGGAAGCCCCCCACCATGGTGACTGACTGCTCAGGGCTACGAGCTCCAACAAGAAACTGAGGAAGGAAAATGTGCTGCCGTTACTATCATTAGTAACAAAAGTATTCGGGACAGCTCATGCTAGTGGATTGTCTGCTGTGTGCAGAGCACTGTTCCGTACAAATACCTTGGATTCGTAACAGATGGAAAGGGTCGAACGGTTAAGAATAGTCAGTGCTGGTGGAGCACACACCCTCAGTGTTCTGAAGCACTCTGCACACGTTGCTTCATTCAGTCCTTGAAACAGCCCTCAGAAAGGGGGCTTTCACTGACTCCATTTTAAGTGAAAGAATACTGAGGCGTGGAGACAGTGAGCCCCCGGAGCCTAGGTTGATTGCACTGCTCTCCTGCTCGAGCTGATGGTGGTGAGGGGTGGGAGGAAGGTGAAGGTGAGGGTGAGGGAAGGGCATATTTCCGCTGTTACTATTAACTCTGTCTAGGTGAGATTGCAAAGCCCTTGAGAGCAGGGACGGGCCTCAGACACCTTCCTGCTCTCCCAAGACACCTTACAGGGTGTCTGATGAAAGACGCAGCCTCACCCAGAACTGCTGTCTGGTCTACACCTGGGGTGACCAACCGTCCCGGTTTGCTTGGGCAGCACTGCAGGTCTGGCATCCTGGGAAACCCCGTCGTTAAACTGGGCCGACTGGGATGGTTGGTCACCGTATCCCTTATATGATAGGCAAGGACACTGGTGCCAGTGGGGAACACCGTGTGCTCCGAGCCTCAGCCTTGGTCATTGGTGGAGACAGATCCTGGGCCTGCTCTCTGCTCACAGTGCAGTGCTCTCTTCTCCCACAGCCTGTAGAAATGAGGCTTGGTCCGTTCCGTGCCCAGGAGGTGCAGTGTGGATAGGTAGCCTCTGTCTTCTCTCTGGGTTCCTAGGTGCTTCTCAGCCTCTGTTGGAGAAAGGACTCTCATTATCAAGTGGCTTTGGCTCAAGGCTCCTTATGGGGCACTTGTGCTGGGTTGGGAGTTATTAGGGTAGCTCTTTGAGGGGCAGTGTCTGCTCTAGGGGCTTACAGTCAGTGAAACGGAACATGCTTTTCCTGAACAAGAGCACAGCCATTCTTTAGTGGGAACGGGGTTGGGGGGGGGGTGGTGGTGGAGGGGCGGAGCAAGTGACAAGTTCCCAGCATCAGATGTTGAAACTGGGATCCCTTCCCGTGTTTGGTGGGGACACTGAATTCTAGACCAGTGGTCTTCAAAGCGGTATGCACAAAACCATTTTTTTTTTTTTGGAATACAGGAAGAAAATATTAAAACATCAATTTTACTTACTTTTTATCATCCTTTTAAGTGGCTATTTCTGTGTGTATTTTATAGCGTATCGTGATAAATGCAGTATCGCACCTGATAAACATACATGTACGCGTGTGAGGGTGCACGTGGATGGGGGCTGCTCATGTGGAAGGCTCTCTCTGCCTCTGAGGAAGAGGTATTTTAATGATAATGGGATCTCTTGGCTGGAGGAGAGATGTTAGAATCACTTTCTGCAGGGGGAGGTCCAGATGAAGAGCAGAATGAGTTTTAGTGGAAATTGGCTTAGAATATCCCTTGGTTGATGTTCAACTGATGCAGATGGCACTTAAGAGTCTCTGTGGATGATGTGTGCTCTACTTGTGGTATCAAGTGTCAGGAGAGCGGTCCCTGCACTGGGGAGCTGGCTTCCTGCAGTCACGTTCTGCCCACCTTATTTTATCACGTCTCTAGCAGGATGGACGTGTCAGCTGATGAGTGACAGGAGGCAGTGTTAGATCAGCGGTTCTTAGAGTGGGGTTCCTGGACCAGCAGCAGGAGCACCACCTGGCAACTTGTTGGAGAGGCACACTGTTATGCTTCATCCCAGACCCTGGGAATCAGAGAGTCTGGGCTGGGGGCCCAGTGTGCCTTGGCTTAACCAGCCCTCCAGTGATTCTGATGTCCAGGGGAAACTGAGAACTGCTGAGATACAATGGAGTTTGAGTCTTGGTTCTGTCCTTGCTGCTCCTGTGGCCTTGGGCAAGTTACTAACACCCGGAGCCTTGGTTTCTCCATCTGATTAAATGAGGACTCTCACCTCTCTCTGGCAACTTCAATATGAGGATTAAGAGAGGAGATGCCAAGTGTTTACCACAAAGCAAAGCATATAGTGCCAGTTATTGTTTTGCTCATTAATTGCATTGTGATGGGGCAGCAGTAACTTCTGTAATGGGGAGGGATGGAAATGCGTGACTCCCCATTCCTTCACACACTAGCGCTGTGACCTTGAACAGACCCGTCTCCTTGTCTGTAAAGTGTGACCCAACTAACAGGATCAAATGAGACGAGTTGCCTCAAGTGCTTTGTAATTTGTAAGCTACCAGGCAAATATGAGAAATTTCCGCATAGTTATTGACTGAGGTGGCTTGTACTTTGTCCCCTTGGAAAATATTTTTCCTCCTCCCAAATAGTAAAAGAAAGTCAGGAATCCCACCATGCCAGACCTCCACTCTAGGCTGGGTCACACAGGGATTTTATTGCCCCAGGAATCATTATTTCTCTATGCCATCTCGTTCCCTCCTACTCTGACCTTCTTAGGCCAGATCTTGTCCTCAGCTTGCTTCCCCCTGTGGTTGATCCTTTATTAAAACGTCAACTGCAAGTCATGAAAACTGCCTGGTTTCCTGGAGGAGGTGAAGGTGGTGGTGACTGTCCAGCGTGCCCTTTTGTCATTATGATAATTGCTTGGGTGGCCATGCCAAGACATCAAATAAATTGCCTCCTCCCCTTAAATGCCTCAGTGCTGTTTTTGCAACATGAATTTTCCAAGTGTAAAGATAAGCTTTGCTAGTAATTTCACCAGATTCTTAAACGAGGGAAATGGGCAAACAGCTTTCCTTTCTCCACACTCTCCCACTTTTTCCATGGCGGTGTCCAATGACAACACATCCATCACTAGAGAGGCCCCGGGGCCAGCCAGCACTGGCTGCTGGAAGGCTCCCGTCTTCCCAGAGAGTACTGAGGGCCCCGGGGAGGGGGGGTCTGCAGAGCAGAGATAGAGCCGGAGGCCCCAGGGGAAGAGAGCCCTCACCCTGTTATTTACCATCAGCAGCTCTTGTCTCTGGGAGGAGAGGCACACCTCTTCCCTCCTCCTGGCCTGCCTCAGTGAGCCACGCACTGATGAAGTGAAAGCATATGTCACAACCACGTGTCCTCATTAGAGGCTGCTGATGAATAGGGACGGCAGGAAAAATGAGTTGAGCTCTGCTGGGGCATTTCTTTACTTTTCTAGCAAACTGCCAGGGTGTCCTTCCCCTGTAAGAGAGAAGGGAGCGGAGGAGAGAAGAAGGGTCAGAGCAGAGAGACTTCTGATATGCTTTTAGTGGTGCAGCCAATTAAAAAGAAATTAAAATAGAAATCTCTGATGGCTGCTGGAATGCAAAAGTCTTCTCTCTTGGCCTCTTTAAACCCTTGAACAAATTAATTGGATGGATGTTGACTGGGTACCAGCTGAAGGCTTAGGTACCAGTTCTTTCTGTGGTGGGTAGAGAGGAATGTGTGTGTGTGTGTGTGTGTGTGTGAGAGAGAGAGAGAGAGAGAGAGAGAGAGAGAGAGAGAGAGAGAGAAATGGAGGGAGGGACTCAGGGGTTGTGGGGCAATTTGGGGATTGAAAGCATGCTGCATGTGATTTGAGCATTTTGGCATATAGGAGACAAAATCTGCTGAAGTTTCATTTTAAAGATAATCAGAGGACTTCTGAAAGACCTTCTCTAGCCTTGGAGAAAACAGTTGGAAACTGTGAAGACTCTTGCTTCCAAATGCTGCTTTTTCCCCTTTAGAAACTAAACCTTGCGAGGGCTCCGGTGAGCCGTAGGGAAGACCCATGTGGCCGGGTGTTGCTGGGACGGGCAGTGGAAGGTGTGGGGTGGCCCCGTGGTGCTAGCAGTTGGCCAGGGGTCGGATGGGATGACTTTACCCCTATGCTGACACACACTTGTCTAGAAACTTTTTCCGCTGTGCGGTTGGGTGGTCTTGGAAAGAGACAGGAGGATGCTGCCTCCCCTTCCCGGGACCTGGACATTTGGGGTCACCCAGGTTCCTCCCTGACCTTGTAAGGTCCTCAGCCCTGCCTTCTCCACAACTTCTCTTTCCTTTTTGCACGGTCTGCTTAAGAGCTTAGAAAATGGTGACTGTGGCCCTTTGACCCAGAGATCCAGAACGGTTGTCTTACCGTGGTCAGGGCAGACGTGCAGGGATGGAGCAGAGCCCCGTTGTGCCACTGTTTCTGGCCCCTGGGCCATCTCTGCTCCATTACAGGGACAGGGTTGGCATCCCTGGGAATGGTTCCCACCACACACTGAGCCATAAAAAATTAATCTACAGGGCTATCAAATATTTAGTCGGTCTGATGAATGAACACTTGCAGATTCTTATGAATTCTTTGCTTTGATTAAATAAAATTGAAGGATGGGAGTTGTCTTTTTCAGCACGTTAGCAAAAGGCAAGTCATGGCCGTTACTCTCTGCCCGGGTTCCGGTGCCTGGGAGCAGCTGGAATCCGGCAGAACCCACCTGCTTCCTGTTTTAGCCCTGACTCTCTGTGCGCCAGAGTTTTGGACTCACCCCGGTTGTGGCCAAGAAGGGTAGTGCTAAGACCAGAGGCCCTTTACACTTTATGAGGCATTATCCCAGCAGATCCCAAGTTCAATATTCTCAACCTTGGGTAGCCCTCTGACCTTCACAAAATGGGAATCATAATAATAATTGATAATGCTGCCTCACTTATGAGATTATTGTGTGAGATGTATATCCAGGTCCTTGTACCTAGCACCTCGTAGTTCACAGAAAGTATCACTATCATTATTGCTTTATTTCTACAATACCGTGATTGAGTCGCATCACTCCTTGGATTTGGGAAGGCACGATTTGAGGGGAGGATGTACCTCTGGAGGCTGCAGCCAGCAATTTCTTGGAGTTATAAACTGACCATTTTGTTAACGAGCCTACTTGTTCATCTGTTCATTTATTCAAGGCTGTTGGCTCATGCTAGATACAGGAGGTGTAAGCCATCAGACCCTGCTCTTAAGGAAAATATGCTTCCACTGGGGGGAAATCACATGTACATGCTAGGTATGTATGTACGTGTTTGTGTCTTAATATGTTCATCATACAGGGAGAAAAAGTTTCCTAAAAATTAGGATTATTATGGGTAGGGTTCTTAGGGAGAGCTTTCTCAAGAGGTAAAATCTATGCCCGGGAAGGGGTGAAGAAGCCTATGGCAGTCCCTGGGGTTTCAGAAGAGCTCAGAGAGGGCTCTGAATGCTCAGCATGTCTGGGGCGAGTTTAGGCTTAAAGGATGCAATTGCTCCAGGAGAGGGGACTGTCTTCTTATTTGTCTGGATGCTTTAATAGTACAGGAAAAGTAAGCATGGCCCTGTTTGAGTGCCTTTGGCTCAGCCAGAGGAAAAACCACCCTGCTGCAGTTTAGTGGGGGGCACTGTGGATTGGGTCTCATCAGACAAGAGTTGTACAACTGTGATCTGCCTGCTGGAGCCCTGGGTCACTGCCGGAACCTGGAACTGGACCCCTGCAGCTGGATGGGAGGCAGGCTGAGCCAGCCCTTCCCTGTCAGCCCTGTAGCTAGCCCAGGTCTGGTGGGAAGCGAGGGACACGTCCTGATGTCTGGATGACCTGTGGTGTATTGCCCAGTGGCTCGCACTCGCGGGGGCAGATACCAACGTCACAGTCGACATGTGTTGAGACATCCTGGTGGGTGAAGTCAGCGGGTCCTGAAGAAAATGCATCAGCTTCTGTCTTGGTTGAAGGCTGAGGTGCCCCATGGGACCATTCTTCTCTTTAACCTATCCACTTAGTCAGTCGATGAGCAAGGATTTCCTGAGATTTGAGGTGTCAAATATTGAAAAAAATCCCTAGACTTGGCTCTGTAGGGGTGCAAGGAATTGTAGCAGAGCAGGGACTCCCTCCTCTGCCCAAGGAGCTCCCAGTGCAATGGAGGCGAGCAATAGAGAGACACACACGAAAGGTTAACAACTTGTACTAGCCTCAGAGACAAGACCGTGGGCAGGAGTTCAGGAGATGTCCTAAGACAGCATCTGCTCAGTGACACGAATGTCTGGGGTGGGGAGTGACCGCTGGGCACGGTGGGGAGAGCTGCCTCCTTGGTCGGCCTCTGTGTCTTTCTGCTTCATGAACTCGTCTACGTGAAAAGAGAGAAATTCCGTTTCTCTCCAAACTCCAACGAGGATGAAGAATACCTCTGGACATTCTTTTCTATTTCTCAGTCCCCCTCTACTGCTTATGAAAGTCCTTTGGACACATGGTAAAATATTTGCAAAGAACAGAAGCCTGCAAAGAAGCAGAAATAAATTCACCTGTAATCACATCAGAAACATTGCTACTAGTCATGTTTTGCTTTATTTTCTTCCAATAGCATTATTGTACATTTTTTCTTTATAGTGCTGAGGTCACAGAGCACTTGCAATTTAATGTTCTGCTTTTTTCTTTAACGTTGTCATATTATCGGTATTTCCATGTGTTATTGGGATCCGTAAACGTATTTTTAAATGACTCATGTCCCATAATATGGATACTCACCTCTTTTCTTTCATTTCCCCTCCTTTTTAAATTACAAATAGAATTGCACTGAATATCTTTCTTCATAATTATATATATTACCTCATTTGTTCATTTATTTTAGAAGCCTTGAATCCCTGCAATGTGCAAGACAATGTGCATTTAGCCCTGAGAAGGAAAAGGCTTTTAGGCATAGGTAATTGAGAATGTCATGGGACAACTTAGGAGGACACCATCTGGAATCACAAAACATACCACACAATCACACAAATCACAAAACATATCACACAGTTTTGTGATGTTATCTGTAGCCAGTTCCTGGTTTGCCCTAGCACCATGGGCAGGTTGATTGTTCTGGGCCTCAGTTTCCATATCTGTAGTCACTAGATGGGTTTGAAGCTGCTTCCTGCCTCCAATAATCTGTGATTCTAACTGCAAATGTAAGATCACGCAGGGGTCCCTCTTCCCTGAGGACTCACTGAGGCCTGGTGCACAGGTGCTGCCGTGGGGCCTGTTTTCTTCCCCTCTCGGTCATGATCATGGTGTCCATTTGCCCAGCTCTTCTTCTGCACAGTAGTTGAGGGCTTGACTGCAGCCCAGATCCATTTGGAATTAGCACGGACATAATAGAATTTTATAAAACTGTGAGCAGAGCGACCAAGGAAGGAAGACTCTTGACCAAATGCTGACATGCCCAGAGAGGTCCCCTTTGAAACTTGAGCAGGATAAATGGGAGGGATTCTTACCCCATCAAGCCCATGATAATATCAGAGAAAGTATTGTCCTGAGAAGTATTGAAGGCGGGACACTGCAAAGACTTTGGAAAGATGCCATAGAATGAAAGGCCAGAGGATAGCTGGTACCTGCAGGGTATCCTAGCCGGGTGACTGGGTGTGGCAGTGCCCCAGTTCCACAGACCCCAGATAATGGCATTCAAATTTATGACCTCTTATTCTCAGTTTATACATAACATAGATTGAGACAAGCCAGCACATTTGACTGAGAGACCAGCTCATTGATTAAGGATAGCAGTTTCTTGCTGGGGTCAAGCCTTTAGCTTTGCTGCCTCAATGAACTTAATTTTAACAATTCATGAAGCAGGAAACAGGTTCAGAGAATTGACCACTACTCAGCTAATTCTTTAATGCCTGGGGGTACAACTATAAAGGTGGGCAACAAGGAGTGTGTGTGTGTGTGGGGGGGGAGGGAGTATCATCCATCTAAGTGATAAATGACAAAGTGCCACCTCCTGTCCCTTACTCATGACAGACATCCTCAATCTCTCAGGATATTCTTTCTAGCCCAGCCAAGGTGCAGGTTCAGAATCCTTCTTAACACCGTGCTCCAAGCAGCCACACTTGCAAACAATGGCAGTCATTGCTCCCGGAATACAACATTCTTGTCATTCCTAGGCATGGGTACATTCTTTCTCCTATGGGCAACACCATATGGGAAAATAAATCAACATCTATAAGGAAGTTCCTTGGTAAGCACAGATATATGGTGGCTTGATAAATTGCTGTTCTGAACTCTAGGGATGTTTGTTCAAAGAACTGGGTACCATCTTGAGTAAAAGCAGTGAATGTGGAAAAACACAGATCTCCCTCTTATTGTCAGCCTCCAGAATGAAGATTGGTTCATGTTATGATAGCGAGTTCTGTTGTAGGCATTTCCCAAAGGACTTGTCTCTGTGCTTTGTCATGTGTTCTCCATAGCAACACCTGTGGGACGGGCACGCTTGGTATTATTTCCATGGAACAGATGATAGAGGCTGAAGGAACATAAATGGTCTGCACGAGGCAAGTCCTGCAGCTGGGACTTCCCCTGGAAACCTGGTGTCCCTGCCTCCAGGCAGCAGTTTCTTGGGTGTTCCTTTTAAAAAAAAAATTCAGTTTTTTTTAACCTTTTGAGTTTGCACTAATATGAATTCCTCTAGGGTAGGGTCATGTCTTACTTATTGCTCTATCTTTGACTACTTTTCGTCCTCAATCTCAAGTACTGTGACTAACACAGGAAGTGATTAAGAAAGTATTTATGACATACAAGTCAGCAGAAAGTTCCTTCTTTCCTTCCTTCCTTCCTTCCTTCCTCCCTTCTTCCCTCCCTCCCTTCCTCCCTTCCTCCCTCCCTTCCTCCCTTCCTCCCTCCCTCCCTTCCTTCCTCCCTCCCTTCCTTCCTCCCTCCCTCCCTCCCTCTAGTAAGAAACCTGTTGCCTCCCTCCCATTCTGGCCTTTCCCACTCTGGGGGTAGGGGAGTGCCCTGAGCTTTAATCACAAGAGCGGCTCTGGCTGTGAGGCTACCCGGGGAACAACCACACCTGTGCAGCAGATAATGACATTATCACTCCGCTGGGGCTTTCTTTCCCACAAACAGGCTAGTCATTAAACCCTTATTTGCAGCCCTGACAGCAGGAGCCACAAGCCTCTAACCAGCTTAAGACTGGGGGCGGGGGGTGGGGGGTCCTCAGTAGAGGGATCCCTGTGCAGAAAGCCTTCCAGGACGGTGGTAGTACCTACGTTGCAAAAGGTGGAGGGCTCGGGGAGCAGGTGGCCCCATGGGTGAGCTCCAGGCAAGGCAGCAGGAGAGAGTCCTGAGCTAGGAAGAAGTGGGGCTTGGAGGGTGGGAAGTAGATTGGATTTAGGGCTGTAGGGAGAGGCGGGAGGCCGAATAGCCTAGCTCCCCAGTCCCTCTCTGGACCATCTTTGTTTTCTGATTTATCATGTGTCCCCTTTGGGGATGGCCTTTTGACATGTGCTAATTATAAGCTGTCCTTCGGTGCATTCTGAGAGTTCTAATAATTAGAAATTCTAATTCCAGTCCTTTGAGTTACTCCCAGCAGCCTTATCCGGTGAGAGGAGCACTTGACACATTTGCTCTCCTGCTCAAAGTCACTGCAGGAGGCCAGCAGCAGGCTGCCTGGAGGAAGGATCCAGATTTGGGGAGTAAGGATGGAAACTTCTCTCCATAACCCAATGTCTCAGAAGAACATCTCTCTGTGGTTTGTTCGTTTTTTAGAGGAATATTTTCAAGGCAAACGGGATGGGGCCCCCCTGGGCTCTGATCTTAGCCTGGTGGAGCCTCACTGTGGGACCCTGGACAGGACAGTCTTGGATCTCAGTATCCTCACCTGTATACCGAGGGGATCACATCTGTGATTGCCCAGGGCCCTTCCAGTGCTGAGATTATTTGAATCCATGAAATGTGGTAATAGTGTGTTCAGGGGTGAAGCCCCTGGCTCCCCCGGGGCCAGCTACAGGACTTCATTTGCATGTCGTTTGATAATAAGATATTAAATAACTTCATTCAAGGTCAAAGTAAGGGCCCAAGCCCTGTGTTTTTTTCTGCCTTACCACACTGTCTGCTTAATCTCCCCTAGCCTTGGTTTCTTCATCTGTAAAATGGGGACGATACTACCTGGGAGATGGTATTGGTGAAGCTCTGCGTAAAGTGCAAAGCACTGACCGTGGGGAGGGATCTCCATATGGTCACCCTAGCCTTGCATAGATCCTTTGGAAGAGGCGCACCGTGGTTTCTTCACGGCCTCATCCCACACAGGGCCACAATCTGAGAGCATCTCCGGGGCCTTGTAGCAGTATGGCGCCCAGGACTGTGGTAGGGAGAAGATGGGCACTCCAGCTCCAACTCGGACTGAAGACTCCCCCTCCCTTGCTGGGGAGTCGCCCCGTGGGACCGATAGAGGTGGACGTCAGTCCTCAGGGTCCACCCTTCCGTCTTGTCCGCTAGTGACGGACAAGTGTGCTTGGTGTGGTAAGATGTGTTACTGGTGCACAGCACGTACACTCACGTTTCTTCACAGGTGCAGGGTGGGCGGAGGGGGCTGCTCAAGGTCATGCAGCCAGGGGACTGAGGAACGAGACAGGGGCAGGGAAGGAACTGAAGCTTTGAGCTCTGAGAATCAGCCCCACTGCCACGCCACAGCCCCCCTACCCCTGTGAGCTTCTCCCACGGTTTTGTCTCACTCTGCCATCCAAAACCTCCCTGTCTGGGCTTGGGCCCCAAAGCTACTGGGGGTCCTCAAGCCTTAGAACTTAGTGCTGGAGAGACCCTTGGATGTCATCAGGTCTGACTGTTTTAGTTGGTGCTGGAGTGGGGGGAAGATGATTGAGTAGTTCCCAAGGCCACATAGCTTGTTAAAGCAGTCTGAGATGACCATCTCTCCCCACCAGGAACACAGTGCCCTTTACCCCCCACCCTACTGCCTTTCTTGCCCTGAAGTTCTGCCAGCGGGTTGTATACTGGTGTAGTGAGGCCCAGGGTTTCATTTTATTTAGCCGATCTTTGAGAGAGAGGTAAAAACAGAATGTAAATCCTCTGCGTGTGCCCCTTTCTCCCTGTATTTGTCAGCTTGGGCTGCAGCAGCAAATACCCCGGATCTGGGGGCTAGATGACAGACATTTACTGTCTCACAGGTCTGGAGACTGGAAGTCTGAGATCAAGGTTTCTGTAGGGTTGGTTTCTTCTGAGGCCTCTCTGCTTGGTCGTCTTCTCCCTGGGTCTTCATGTGGTCTTGCTGTGTGTGTGTCTGTGTCCTCCCATCCTCTTTTTATAAGAACACCTGTCAGATTGGCGTAGGCCCGCCCTAGGACCTTATTTTAGCCAATCACCTCTTTGAAGACCCTGTCTCCCAACACGGTCACCATCTCAGGTACTGGCAATTAACACTTCAACATATGGCTTTGGGAGGGTGGGGGGACTCGCCAGCCCCTAACATTCCCCCTCATGTCACCTTGTGTCTGTTTGGCCCCTGTGGGCATTTGCATTCCCAACTCTATCTTCTACTGGAAGCCTTGGCGAATGATCAGGAGAGATTCCAGAATGCAAGGAATGTCCCGGAAATGCTAAAGAGGGGGAAGCAGAGGGGCTGCCTGTGGCCACCCCCCACATTCACCCCACGACGGCTGCTCCCCAGACTTGCCTGGAGTAAGGGCAGGAGGACCAAGCCTACTCAGAAAACATTCAGGGCCGAAGAGGGGGGAGGTAGTTCTAGGGAGTGTAACTGATTAAAATAATCATATCAACCGGCCCTCAAAGAGACATATTTATAGCCATGGTGACACATTTTTGAGGATCCAATTTAGATCAGACTCCAGGAGTCTTATTTTTAGGCCCAGAGGAGATCCCTGTAGGCAGGTGACCTGGTCTCCTGTGGCTTTGTGTCCATTCTGTCCAATTGGAGACTCTCACAGCTGGAAGACATTTGGAAGGTCCTATCAGCCCAGCCTTCTACCTGACACCTGTATCACTGTTCCCGTGGTCCCCCTGAGGGACCATTCCACCTCTCTCAGATGCTTCTAGTGCCAGGGAACACCTTTGTATCCAAGGGGCCCATCCTATCCTAGGAAAGTCAGAAGGAACTTTCTTCTTTCTAAATCTTCTATCTGCTGGTCGGGTCCACCTTTGGGGATGGACAGAATGTGTCTAACCATTGGGCAGCTCTTCACAGGTCTTGAAGACAGGGCTGATGGCCTGTTGGCCTTCCCTGCTCCAGGCTGTGGGCCCCAGTTTCTCCATAAGCAGCTCCTCTCAGGATTTCATCCTACCCTGTTTTTTGATGAATGTGGATGTTCAGTTCTGGGGTGTAGTACCTTCCTCAGTGCCCTCCTCATGGGGCCGGCTGTCATTCTGGGTCCAGATAAAACTTGGCCAATTGTCGTCAACTGGTCTTTGATGAGCAATTGTAGGGAAAACAGAGTACTTCTCAAAAGGAATCACTCAACAGATAGCTGTGCTATCAGTTTGGCCAGGAGAAAGGTAGAGGCTAAGTATTGATAGAGGGAATCTGCCCTATGTGAGGGGTGGCACTATGCCCCTCTGGGGACCCAGGTCAGGCCACAGGATGGGGGGATAAGCTAGAGGACCCTGGTCAGTGGTCCTGCTGGGAAATGAACTTTTGGGCATCTTTGGTTTGCATACCCTACCCTGCCAGGCCTGAGAATGGGGTGGGGTCCTTCCAGCCCCATCTGTGGGTGCCCTGGACAGGGAGAGCTTGGGGGGGGGGTCCCTTGTGCAGGGCCATGTCCCCTGGCTCACAGAAGGCACACCTTCAGTGTCACACTGAATGGAACATGTACATCCAAGACTCAGCTCTGTGGCCGACCTACCCCTTGTGAGACCTCGAGCAAAGGTCCCCACTTCCCTTATCTTCAGATTCTATCTGCCTCCTTTGCTGTTCCGAGGATGAAATGGGGTGACGCCTGGGAAAGAACACAAGCCCCAAAGCTCTCCACAAGTGTCACAGGTGAATGGTTAGGCAGCTGCCTCCACCTACACAGATATTTATATCATAGTGCCCAACACCAACAACAGAACAGAAAGAAGTACGTTAGTTTTGAGAGGTGGAAAAACTCATACTTTAGAAGGTACTTCATTGGAGCTGTTAGAGTAAGATTGGCCTAATTGTCCAAATACCAGTTTTTATGTTTCCTTCTAAAACTCTATTTTCTGTTAAAGGCAAGAATACAGTGTGCGTGTGTGTACATGTGAGTGTGTGTTTTTATTCTTTGGACAAATGAGGGGTGTTCCTCTGTGAACGGGGATGCCCACATAACCTCTCCCACTCCCTGCCCGAGTCTGCCCCTGCTCACCTCCTCAGCTGGCATAGTTGTGTTTATATTACCTAAAGGAACACAACAGAAGAATCTAGTTAAGCGTCTGACTTTAGCTCAGGTCGTGATCTTTCAGTTTGTGAGTTTGAGCCCCATGTCAGGCTCTGTGCTGACAGACAGCTCAGAGCCTGGAGCCTGCTTTGGATTGTGTCTCCCTCTCTCTGTGCCCCTACCCTGCTCGTGCTGTCTCCCTCTCTCTCAAAAATAAACATTAAAAACATATATATATATATATATATATATATATATATATATATATATATAAACATTAAAAAAAGAAAAGAATCCAAGTTTGGGGACAAACAAATGCCTAGAAATTACACCTCTCAGGGGAATCACTTGCTGACTCTTCTAGAGAAACCCTCGTTGCTTGAAACAAGATGAGAATTTCCCAGATTAGACCCTGCAAGATGGCACATTCTGTGGGCAGGCTTTTAAAAATGATGAAATTACTTGTTCACTGTGATCAGGATTATAGTCGAGTGGCTTATTTCTACTCTTCTGCCTGGCTTGCAGCTAAAAATAAGATTCGGGAATTGGATTTTTCTCTTTTGTCCTCACCATAGAGCAACCTCTGTGAGCACTGGCATTATGCAGAGGCCTCATGTAGTGACCAAGCTCTCAGGCTCTGGGCGCTCAGGAGAACGTGTGTGGCCTTTGGTTTATGTTTCTGGAGGATCCCTTCTCCTGACTCACCCTTTCTCCGTGTGGACACTCCATCTGGTGTCTTCATCCCACGTCTTCCCTTTGTAGTGTCCAGGGAGGGACCTTAAAGGCATAATTCTGTGGCATCACCTCCTTGGTATGCTCAGTCAGAATCACTGCTGGACTGTAAACCCCATGAGGGCAGGGACTGGGTCCATCTTGGCCTTCAGAGTAGCCATGGCATTGTGTAGGCAGTCCATAATCATTTGTGGGATAAGTGAATAGATTTCCATTTCTAAGATCCTTACCAGAACTGGCACGGGGACAGAGAACTTCACTTGCTTCTCTTTCCCAGTTCCCTCCAAACAGTGGGCGACTAGTGGAGAAGCTGGCTCCGGGTGTTTCTGCCCCAGGCCCCAAATCCTGTGCCTCTCCAAATGAGGCTCAGAGAGTAGAGAGCCAGAGGCACAAGTAGGCATCCAACCTTTGCCTCCTTGCTCTCACTGTGACTGATGGGATTAAAGAAGTCTGGCAGCATTTTTAGGTCTTCATCTGCTATTAGCTGATTAAAATGAAAAAAAAAAAAAAAAAGAAAAAGAAAAATCTGCATCCTGGGACCTCCTGTTCTTGAAGCAGCTGAAGAAAGACTAAGGAGCTATCAATGACTTCCTGGCTTATGTGGCCCTATTTTTGGCCTCAAACCCATTGTGAATTGCTATCTTTCCCCCCAATCATCAGCAGGAAAATCCATCAACAAATTAAAATTCCCTTCAGAGTCAGAAGGGCTTTGGTTTCTGGGTTTCTAAATGACCTTAATTTTAATCACCAATGCCATGCAGGTTTGGGAGCAACCACAGCCACTGAACCTCTTGCTACTTGCTGAGGCAGCAACGTGCTGGGGTTTTCACAGTCTGCAAGCTTCTGGGTTCATGGGTGATCCCTCTGGAAGCCTTATCGATTTCTAAAGAGCTTCGTGCCCCTGCTTTCATTGGCCTGACCCAAGCGGTTCTCATGCAGCTTTTATAGCTAAATTCACACACCCATGGCAAGTTTTCCACCACCTTCCAGTGAACTTGTCCTAGGCCCTCAGAGGACCCCTTCTGGTGGCTGTTGCATGCAGGGGCCCTTTGCAAGACAAACCAAGAACCAGACACAGGTCTCAGGCTGCCGCAATAGGCTGGGTTATCCTTGGGTGGCCAGGAGCCCTGTCCAGCACCATGTCAGCTCTCCAGCTCATTTTGAAGTAGGCCTTCTTGACCAGGAATCCTCGGTCTCCAATAAACCAAAATGGAGGCCTCTGCTTCCCATAATGTGGGGTTTCCGATAGCCTGTAGATGTTTTTCTGTCATTGCCATTTTCTGGAGCCACATCCTATGTTGTCTAGACATTGATAAACTGGAGGAGAACCAGGCTTCCTACTTAGGCCTTCGGAGGTGTTGGTGGGGAGAACGTGGCGATTGACAGGCAGGGCCCTGAAACAGAGATGAGCAGGAGAGGCAGCCGGGTGAATGGGAGGAACGCAAGTGGACCGAGTGCAGGTCTGGGAGTTTGGACTGGTCTGCTGTGAGGTCCTTGGGGTGGGGGGTGGGGGGCGTGAAGAGATTGGGCTTGTCTGCAGAGTTTAGTGCTGTGTGTGTTCATTGTACGCCCCTTTGCTCACACAGTAAGGTAATCAGTTTGCCAAGACTGTGTTGGGTTAACGCTACTTGTTAGTAATAGGAAGTGTAAGAAACATTTACTGGGCACTTACTGAGTGTGAGGAACAGGGCACTCGTCACAGCTGTGTGAGGAAGGGACTATTACCCTCTGCATTTTCCTGATGAGGGAAGCCAAGCTGGCCGAAGTGTCATAACAAGTACCACACGCTGGGGTTGGGCAGGAGAGCTTAAAACTACAGACATTTGTTTTCCTACTGTTTTGGAGGCTGTCCGAAGTCAGGCAGGGTTGGTTCCTTCTGGGGGCTGTGAGGGCCTTAGCCTCTAGAAGGTCATCTTCTCCCCGTATCCTCACATCATCTGCCCTCTGTACCTGTGTCCGGATTTCTTCTTCTTGGAAGGACATCAGTCATATTGGATTGGAGCCCACCCTAATGGCCTCATTTTAAAGACCTTATCTCCAAATACATTCTGAGTTACTAGAGATTAGGAATGCAACATGAGTTTTTTTGAGGGATGACACAGTTCAGCCCGTAACAGGCACAGAGAGGCTAGGTAACTTGCCTGAGGTTGCACAGCTACAGGATCAGAAGTCAGGGGTCTGACTCCAGAATCCCCTGGTGTTGCACATACTGAAAAAAATAATGAAGAAACGCCAAAGCGAGGTAATGCAATTGTGCACAAATGCACGTTGCATTTAAAACAAATACTTTAAGTTTAGATGAATTAAATAAAGGAGCTCTTTTAAAAAGAAAAAGAATCAAATACACTATGATTCTGCCATTCAGAGGACAATTACTTAATATGTGAACTTAATGTTAATTCTTTGTGTACCACCAGGGATGAGGTCTGGTAACAGGATCAAAGTGGAGACTTGGTGGAAAGTGGGATCTCTTCCCATTCTGTGTGGCATCTCTGTGGAGGTGTATATAACCCCGTCAAGGATCGCTTTGAGGTCTAATTCTGGGTCCTCTGTGAATGTAGACTTGGCTAGTGGGCCCTTGCTCCTCCCTGCCTCCTTGGGGTAGCCTTTCTGAAACTTTGGGGCTACCCAGTCTCTAGTCTTGGACTACTGTGCTCCACTTCCTCCCAAGTCTGGACACCTGGGTTCTGAACTCTCCAGGAAAAAGTGGTGACCTTGGGAAGGTCATATACCTTGAGCTTACCTTCCCTGTCTCAAATGGAGGTGTTGTAGTAAAAGGTGACCTTTATGGGTCCCAGCAGATCCAAATGTCCCCACAATTTTGATGCTGTGACTGAGAGCTCTTTCTGTGGCTGAATGTTATGCTAAATGAAATTGTAGTGCCTGGAACCCAGATGCCATCAGGGACAATCAGGGTCTTCTGATCGCCTGGCATTACATCCGCTGAATACTGCTCCCCCAACATTGTTGCAGATGACCGTGTGGCAGGGTGCCGTTCCATCGTGAGGCACCGCAATCAGGAAGGAGGAGATGATTGAAGTGTGGTCGTTTGAGCTAATGTGGAGCCTGCTTGGTCCTACCCACAGCGTAGCCATGGCCTCTGCAATGTAAAATTGGTTTTAACAGATGGATCTGTAAGGCCAGGAGCTATGGGAGGTGATGCGTGTCAAAGTGAGGTGGCAATAGCTTTGTAACACGGTGTCCTTCACAGTCTGGCCTAGAGGTCACCCTGAGATCTTGGGACAGGCTCTGTGTTCTTCCAGCTGTGTGTTCCCAGCACAGCTTTCTAGCTTTCTTTTTCTTTCCCTCCCCTTCCCTTTTATTCCTCTTTTCTCTATCTCCCTCTCCTTCTTTCCTTCCTTTTTTCTTTTTAAAACTTAAAAAAAAATTTTAAGTTTATTTATTTATTTTGAGAGAGAGAGAGAGAGAGAGAGAGAGAGAGAGAGAGAGCACAAGCAGAGGAAGGGCAGAGGGAGAAGGGAGAGAGAGAATCGTAAGCAGGCTCCGCACTGCCAGTGCAGAGCCTGACGTGGGGCTCGATCTCACAAACGTGAGATCAACAGTTGGATGCTTAACCAACTAAGCCACCCAGGTGCCCTTTTCCTTTTTTCTTTTAAGTACTGTTGATCAGAGCTTTCAGATCAAAGGTGATAGTTTGCCTCCTGTGGGCATTGCCATTCTGTGTGACATAACGTGCATGCCCTTGGTTCTGTGAATGGGCACCAAAGTGCACGTAGAAGGGTTATTTGCTCATAGTCTTTCCTTTCTCTTACCTTTCTGACCCCTTACTATCTTGCCACGGCTAGATTCAGCCCGCCTCGTGCATTATTCTTTCTCTGACTATTGAAGCCTCCAGTGACTGGTTGTAAAATGTAATGACTCTTTTCTTGGAAGTTGTCACAACTTAACATATCTGTGCTATAAATAATAGGTGTGAGTAATTGATTTGCTTTGTGTCTCACTAGAGGATAAGCTCTTTGAGGACAGGGACCCTGTCTGCTTTCACTGTAGTACTCCAAGAGCTTAGCACACTGTGTGGACTGCAGTAGGTCTCAATGCTTGTTTGTTGAGTGAATGAGGGAGGTGGGGGGTTGGATAAGTCTTCCTTTGGGGCTGAAGAAACGGGTTCAAGTAGGTAGGTGGTTTGCCCAAACATCTCTGGTTGCCATCAGATGACATAGACCTGGGCTCTGTCATTGCAATCTGTTCAAGGGGACCGCAGCCACACCCATTACTCTCCTGCCTATGGGGAGCCTACTGTCTAGTTGGAGAAGCCAGGGGAAGGTGGGGGAGGGTCATGCAAGGAAGTGTGCTAGGCTGTATGACAGGTGAGACACAGGCAGCCAGGATCCAAGAGGCAGGGAGCTCTGAGCTAGGGATGGGTGGGTCACCCTGAGCCACACAGCTGGTCTTGGCCTCCATCTTCAGCAGCTGTGGTTGGCTCCTGATGTTCCTGCCAAGGGTGTGCCTTTGCTGGACTTCTCACCTCCTTCCAGCTGTGCTCCTGCCAGGAGCACTTTCTGGGGGTGGTCCCGTTCCCTGCCAGGGTGGATTTGGGTCTGTCCTTTCCCTCCCAGCATCCCATGGGCATCTCCATAGACTGAGGAAGGTTGTGGACTATCCAGCCCCAGGGCCACAATATGGGCAGGGCTCTGCTGTAGTTGTTTGGTGGCTAAGGTATGGAACTGGGAATCTGGGAGGGCCTGGCTCACTCTCGATATAATATATGAGGGAAGAGCTCGTTCTCCGGAAGGGCCCATCCCTGAACAGTTTTTGTTTGTTTTACCTTGGAGGAAGGTGCCAACAGTCATTAGATGCCTGTGTTTGCCAGGTGCTAACAGGATGCCCTATATATGGTGTCTTATATAATCTTCCCTACAGCCCTCTGAAGGTGGTATTGTTATTATCCCCATTTTACAGATGAGAAAGCTGAGGTTCAATGTGTTTAAGTGGCTTACCTAAGGTGGGCACAGCTAGTGAATAGAGAGTCCAGATTCAATCTCTGGCTCCCCAACTCCACCTCCCAAGTATTTCTGTGCTGCCATGATGAATTCTAAGACCCAGGTAGAGCCAGGGAGCTCCAGAGACAGGTGCCATAGAATGGAAGACCTAGCCAGGACACCTTTCTTTCCTGCAGACTGCCTGGTGCCCCTGGGTCAGGGGCCCTTCCCAGTGCCTGGAAGGCCAGGGAGTTTGCTCTTGGCGCTCTCGGGAGTCAGCAGTGGGCAGGGAGTCCGGCTTCTGCTGAGGTCTCCCTGCTACTCCCAGCCTCACCAGAGACTGTGACTGGGCCCCAGGTGAGGGCTCAGGAGGACCCAGACCTGGCCTTCTCAGAGCAGACCATCTGGATTATTGGTGTGTGCATGTGTTCCATTTTGGGTGTACTGAAGTGTCTCATCTGTTTTTGGTTTAGAATTTGAGCCCTGTCTCTTTGTTACCCACCCCTGTAGATTTATACACAACCATAGTACCGTGTAGAAGACAGGTGCTTGGCCAGCCCCTGGTGGCCAAGCACTGGACTGGTGCTCCACCAAGCACTGGACTGGTGCTCCAGTCTCAGCCCCTGGAGCTGATGGAAGGAAGCAATGACTTTGATGAAACAAGATAAGCAACAATTTAAAAACTTTCTATCTAAGCTCTGTGATGTAATTTCCTCTCATGGCAGATTTATCTCCTCAATTCTGTGCAACTCAGACCAGTACTGGAATGGCTTCCCCCTTCCTGTCTGCACACCCGTCTGAGTTGACTGTCAAGGACACGGGTGCCCTGAAGCCGTGAAGAGAGTTTGCCTTAGAAGGCAGGGAGCCAGGCTCTGGATTCTGGCCCTGCCTGTCATTGGTTGCATGACTCTGACCCACTCACTTAGCCTCTCTGAGCCTAGGAAACCTCGTGTCTCAAAGGAGAATTCAGTGGTGATACCTGAATTACCTTAAGGCAAGGGATGGTGCCAGACTGGGGATTTCTGGGTGCAATTCTCTGTCTTACTTAGCATGCCTCAGATTTGCTGCTTCCCCATTAGCAAGAGGCAGTACCTTTTTCTTTTTTTTTTTTTTTAATTTTTGTTTTTGTTTTGGAATTGAGAGCCATTAAGGTTAAAGTGGAATTAAGAGACCATCTTCCTGGCCTCATTGTGTCCTTCAGGGATCACCTCCCCACCTTCCTATCTGCGCACTAATGACATACAAAAAAGGGAGGGGAGCATAGCCGGTTAAGAATGGAATCATTTATTTGTAGAGACCTTCCCCCTTCTCCAAGGGCTTGAAGACGGAGTCTGACTTGAACCTCCTGGAACTTAGGAGAAGGAAACGAGGCTCACTGGCCCAATAGCCCAGATGAGGAAACTCCAGCACCCAGAAAGGTCAGGTAGTTCTCAGAAAATCACACAGCAATTTGAAGGCAATAGAACTCAGGGATTTTTACTCCCATCCAGTGTTTCTCAAACTTTATTATGCACAAGAATCTCCTGGGAATCTTGTGAAAATGCAGATCAGGAGGTCTGGGGTGGGGCCTGGACATTCAGTATTTCTGACAAGGGCCCAGGTGTTGCTGATGCTGCTGGTCTGGGGACCCTGCCAGGAATAGCAGAGGGCTCGGTGAAGCTAGGAGGCTGGGGTCTTTGCAGTCTGGGCGAGTGGGAGTGAGCCCTCTGTCCTGTGTGAAATCTCTCCCACCTCCTTACTGATGTGTGTGCCCCCAGCTTTTCCTGAGTTTTCTTTTTCTTGTGCCATCAAGGCCTGGGCTGCTGCTGGGGTGCTTCCCCGGCCCATTTTCTCCTGTCTCATCCTGCTCTGTGTTTGAAGTAGACGTCACATCTTCGCTGGTTTCTGCGAGGCCCCCGGCTTACAAGTCTGCTCTAGGCTCATAGTCCCCGTTCCAGGGAGACCCGAATGCCTGAATTAACTCCCTCTGGAGCACTAAACTGCCCTGAGTGCTAACCCAGTTTGTATTTTTAGAGTGTGCTCCATCAATTACCTCACTCGCAGAGCCGCTCTCTCTGCTCGACAGGGAGGGGCGGCAGAGTTCGTCCTCAGGCTTTCCTGAGTTTCCCCTCCTGGTCCCCATCCCTCATGAAGTCATCCTTTTCCTCTCGGCACTGTATCCTTAGTGCTCAGGATGGAGAGATTATCCACCCCATTTGGTAGATGTGGCGGAAACGCAGGCCCGGAGCAAGTGACGGTCCCCAGGATTAGGAACCCTACGCCCTTCACCTTCCTGCTCGGGCGAGGTCATGGAAAAGGGCCATTCTCCCATGTCAAGCAGGGCTGGGGACTCTCTCTGAGCCACTGTTTTGCAAGAGGCTGATCTGAAGGGAAGCCAGGTGGGGGGCCATGACCCATGCCACCCTCTGGTGGACTGGTCTTTATTTATAAAGTTCAGCTGGAAAATCCTCACGCCAGAAAAGATGGCCAGGGCCACTACGCTCCTGCCCCCCCTGGGGAGACCTTTGACCCAGGCCCCAGACAAGTCTTGCCAAATGACTGGGTTTGTGTTTCAACCCAGTTTCTCCCACCTGTGGCCAAGGCGTTAATGAGCAGCGCTGCCCCCAAGCTGGGCCGGGTAGGACAGGGCCTCTCCAGGTCGGGGGAGGGGGAGGGGGAGGGCTGCTTCGAAATTCAGGGTGACACAGTGACTGGCACTTCTTAACCAAGCTCTGTCTCTGGACCCAAGGCCTGTGGATTGGTAAGTTCATGACTTCTTCCACCAATTAAATGTGAGCGCCAGCTGTGGTCAAGGCCCCAGGTGGGCTGCCCAAGGGCTCAGAGCCAGAGGGGAGTGAACAGAACACAGTCCCTTTCTCAAGGACCTTGGACCTCTTCCTGGGAAAGCATGCTGTATGCATCTGTAAAAGTGAAAGCTGAAAGCATCAGGAAGTGTGAGTGTGTGTGTGTGTGTGTGTGTGTGTGTGTGTGTGTGTGCCTGTGTCTATGCCAATGTGTGGCACACGTATCTATGTGTGCTTGTCCGTGTGTTTATATGTGTATATCTGTATGAGTATGTATGTGAGTATGTGTTTGACTTTGTGTGTCTGTGAGTGTGCTTTAGGCTGTGACTCTTTGAAGTCCACCCTCAGTGGGGAGCCGGCAGACAGCCTCAGGGCCCGGCTGCTCTGGAGTGTGGCCCTGAACCCCAGCATCGTGGATGGGACAGGGACATGTTCCCTGTGGAATATCTCTGTTTGGCTCTATCCTGGATATGTTCCTTCTGCCCAGAAGACAGTGGGCAGAACTCACAGTGAAGGAAGGGGAACAAAAAGGAAGGACTAATTCCACCTCATTCAGCACGTGCCTGGCCCCCCGCTGGGTGACAGACTCAGAAGTGGTGGAACAAGACCCTGGATCATCTCATCTTACAGGAGTTATTAGATTCTGCAGCTGAATGAGTCACTCCACAAAATGCAGTCTGAGCTATTTGGCCCACAGAGCCTAAGATACTTACTATTTGGGCCTTTACAGAAACAGCTTGCCACCTGTGTTATAAGTACTTTATAAATATGGACTTATTTAATCCTCATAACAGCCCTATTGAGATGGTATTGTTATTTATTATTACTATTTTAAAAATTTTAAATATTTTTTTTAAATTTAAAAAAAAGTGCTCTGCTTCGGAAATTGTCATAACACGGATGTCTGGGGACCACCCTGCCTCTGGGGATCCTCAGTCTCCAAACTGTTTCTCTTAAGCTCTAGATAGTTCTTAGAGGCAACACCTGCATGTCATTAGCTGGGCCCTGCTCACAAGAGCTTCTCCATAAAGACTTCCTAATTTAGATTATTGGTCAGTGTTTATACAGTTGCCACGTGCTGTGGTCTGTGTCCTAGCTGCCTGCTCTAGCTCATAAATGCTTGGAAGGCCTGGGTTGTGTTTTGCACGGTGTATTGTTCAGGACAGAATGGCGTCTCGTCAGGCCAGAGGATTCTGGGGACACAGTGCTATCAGAAGGGAGCTGTCAAAGTCCCTGCACCTCGAGGAGGGTTCGACCAGAGCCAAGAGTTATGTGCAGGGAGGATCAGTGATGTAGCAGGTGCCGTCCGCGCCCCGTCCCCGTACCCCCTCCCCCCCCCCCCCCCCCAGTGCTCTCCATTCCTATCCTGTGCTCCCGGTCGGTGCCCGCCCCTCCTCCTCACTTCTCAGAGCCAGAGTGAGCCCAGAAAGAGTCAGTGCCTGCAGGAACAACCCCAGCCACAGACCCCCCAGCATCTGGCCCCTCAAGTGGCACAGCCACAAGGCGTGTTCTACACCAAAGCTTCTCACAGAACTTTCTATGATGATGGAAACGCTCTACACCTGTGCTGTCCAATATGGTAGCCACTGGCTCATGAAATGTGGTGAGACTGAGGAACTGAATCTTCAGTTTTAAGTAATTTAAATGCCAGTAGCCAGTTGTGGTTGGTGCCTGCCATGTTGAGCAGGGCGATTCTGCCGTTTCCTGGGGGTCCCCAGCAGGACTGAGCCTGGCTCCATTGCCATTAGCTGTGTCCTCGCTGTTAACAAACCCTGCGTTGAATTCCTTACCTTCTCCACTCCCCAGCTGATTCTTCCCTGGAATTGCCATCCAAATAAACTATTCATTCCAGCCATATGAAATTGCCATTTTTTTTACATCAAAAAATTGTTGAATGTTAGTACTTTCATTTCATATGATTTAGTTTGCACCGAAATCCCCAGCTTGGGTCTGCTCTCTGGGCAAACCCAACCTCATGAGGTATTGAGGTTTGTATTGATTTGTGTGCATAAGCTAGGGGAGGGAGGTTTGAAATCATTCCCTGCCCAGGCTAGTTTCTAATCCCAACTGTGCCTCAAAGTGGCTGTGTGGCCTCGAGCAAGCCACGAACCCTGTCTGTGCCTCAGTCTTCAGTGAAGATAATCCTGCCTGCACCTTGGCCCGGGGCCTGCCCTTACCTGCCTTGCAGGCTGGTTGGAAGGAACAAGGGAGCTCGGTGATGGGACTAGTCATAACAACGGAGCACAGTGAGGATGAAAGGTGCCTTTCCAAGATGTACTGTCCCAGCTGCACCCTCTTTCTGGCTGCAGGGATGCTTGCTCATGGCTGATGGAAACTGGACTGCGTGTGTCTTTGATGCTAGGATGGGTGTTCCTGGCTGCCCTGGATGCCAGTGTCCTGAAGCTGTCTTTGCATACTCTGGTCTTCTTGGCAGGGTGAAGTTAGCCTCTAGCATGAGCTCCTGAGCAGGAACACTGGAAAAACTCACCCTGGCTGCCATTTGATCAGAGCAAGAGCATGATTTAATAATGGCTGCCGAGGGCCTCACATTTGTTTCCCTTGTCCACAAAGTGGCAGTAAACAGTTTAGGTGGTGACTTGAAGGCTTATCCTTTTTAGGTTTTTCCTGGAGTGGAACTATTGGAATGGACGGGCTGGGAGCCTTGCACTTGTAGTCAATGTAGATTTTCCTAGTTCCCTCGATCTTCTTGAACTTCCTAGAGGTTTGTTCCTTCAGCTTGGGTTGGCCTTTTCCAGAAGCTCAGAGCCCCCCAGAATATGCTGGAGGGAGGCTGGTCCATCAGGGACCGTTCAGGAAACCAGGGCTCATGCTAACAAGTGCAGTAGGAGTTTATATGGGGAACTAAGTACAGAGGTAGTGGAAGAGATAACAAGCTGAGCATATGATGGGCAGATGACCCCCAGAACAGCAGTAGCAGGAAGCTGCTAGCATCCCTAGGGCTGGGGAAACAGGGAGAGCTGATTTCCTGGAGCTCAGAATCCAGTAGTGTCTGGGGATGTTGGAATTTTGGAAGGCCTGCTGGATGGAGCAAGATCACAGAGGAAGTGACTCCTTGGGGATCCAGGGGACTCAGAGGGGGTAGAACCACTGTGGAGACACCCCCAACACACAGAGAGGGAGAAGTGTCCTGGTGTCTCTTCTCCTTTTTGCAGGAAGAAAAACAGTCTTCTGCCTATATTCCTATTGGCCAGATCTACCAGAAGGCAGAGGGCAAGAGAGTGGGGTGGGGGTGGGGGAAGTGCGGTTTGTAGAGGGGGAGTCAGGAGTGGGTCAGCATGGGGGCCTAAGAGAGCCTTCAGAAGAGAGGTTCTAATCCTGGAGCCTGTGAATGAGCTTCAGGGAGGCCAAGCACCTCTGGGGAGTGTAGGCACTGTTTTGTGTCCATGTATATACACCCGTTTTCTAGAAAGAGAGGCAGCATCCTTCTTCGGATTCTCAACTTGTCCTGCGCCCACCGAAAGATCTAGCACCATCGATAATCCACCACCTTGTCTTACTCATGGGAAATCTATGCATGCAGGGAAATACACTTGACCTCGTGGACTAGGGTCCCTTCTGCTAACTGGCTATTGTCCTTCAGTTGTCCTGGTCGCGTGAGGATGTTAGGAACGTCCCCTGTCTGCTCTCTGCCTCTCCAGAACTAGCTGTGTGTCTCTGCTTGCCGGTCAGCCTTCCTGATCTCAGGCCCACAAAACCGCTCCATCTAGCATGTTCCTGCAGCTGTGGCATCCATGCCATCGATCTAGATCCTGGTCTAGGTGCACCACACAGTGAATGAGGCAGGCAGAGCTGGCACTGGGAACAGACTCCAGTTCTTCTTCATTCAGTCTCCCTCATTCAATAAGCATGGACCTTGCACCTACCATGTGCCGGGCATTTTGCTGACTATGGGGGGAGACAGCGCCAATCAAGATAAATGATGACCCTGCTGTCATGGAAGTGGAGGTGGGATTAGAAAACAAACAAGAGAACAAAGACACAAACAAGATAATTTCTGACCGTGATCAGTGCCAAGAAGATAACAGAATGGGGAAATGGGATAGAGTAATGATGGTTGAGTATGAGAGTTATTTTTGATGGAGAAGGCCTCTCCTAGGAGGACATGTTTAAGTAGAGATGTGAGGGATAAGGAGTCAGCTCTCTGAGAGAAAAAGCATGGCGGATGAGGGCAACAGCCCATGCAAAGGCCCTGGGGTGGGAATGAGGACCCCAAAAACAAAAACAAAAATAAACTGTGCCCATGTGGCTGAAGCCAAATTAGACTGCCATGACAGTGTGATTCTTCTGACTAGCTCCGCCAGGCCTCCTGCACGCTCTTCTTGCTTTAGTGGGTGAATGGGCGGCAAAGTGCCCCTTCCTTCGCCATGCTCTATTCTCAGCAGGGTGTGTGGCAGGTGGCTGGAAGCTGGCTTTCTGCTCCCCAGAACAGTGGCTGAATGTTTTGGTGTCTCTGAGATGTCAGGAGGATGGCAGATTGTTTCTCTTCAGTCCATCAGTCACACAAAAGCCCAGGGAGCAAAGAGCACAGGCTTAATTTATTTTGTTTATTTTGCAGAGGAAATAGCACTTCCTTGGAGTGAAAGCTCTGAAGACTAAAAGCTGAATGGAGAGGGGGAGTCTGGATTAAATGAATGGGCTGACCAGCTCTGACCCACTTTCTACCCAACACAGCAGTGATGGAGAGGAAATTGCATTCTGGCTCTCTCTGCACTGGCCCAGGGGCCGGTCACTTCTCTAGCCTGCCCTTTCACAGGGGACGGGGCTTCTGTGCAAGTCGGGCTTCCTGGAAGTGTTCTTGAAGGTAGCTCATGAGGGGACGGGAGGGTTACAATGTGCAGCGGCCTCATGCCCTGCCTGAGTTCATCTTGCACCCTTCGAGCCTGCCTGATATTACTCCATCACCTCAGCAGTGAGGGCAGGTGTACATTTAGGTGAAGGTCATTTTAATGGTTCTGTGATGTAACTGAACTGGGAGGGAGAAATCGCTGCTCTTCTGGACTCCAAAGGAGTGATCAAAATGAGGAGTTCTCAGGAGGTCTGGAGCAGGCTGGGCAGGGAGGGCAGGGGACATTCCAGCTCATCTCTGCGACCTAGTGCTGTGATTGCAGTGAGCAAAAGGTGTCCATGAAGGGCTTGCTGCAAGGACTCCTGGGTTCACATTCCTGGCTCCACATTTCATTATTTGTGTGGTCACAGCAGGTTCCTAAGTCTGTTTTAGAGGCCGCAGCTTCCTTACCTCTAAAATGGAGGTGTTGATACTTGTCTTTCCCACCTCTCAAGGTTGGTGTGGCGTTCCAAAGGGAGGTAGGGTTTGAAAGTGCTGCCAGGCACATAGTAGGTACTTAGTAAATATAGTTTGTTTAATTGCAGGAATACATGAATAACTGAAAGAGACCAAAGCTGGTATATTACCTGGAACTTTACGACTATAAAGAGCGAGCATTGAAAAACCAGTGATGGGGGCGCCTGGGTGGCTCAGTCAGTTAAGCATCCGACTTTGCCTCAGGTCATGATCTCATGGTTTGTGAGTTTGAGCCCCGTATCGGGCTCTGTGCTGACAGCTCAGAGCCTGGAGCCTGCTTCAGATTCTGTGTCTCCCTCTCTCTCTGCCCCACCCCTGTTCATGCTCTGTCTCTCTCTCTCTCAAAAATAATAAATAAGTGTTAAAAAATAAATATAATGAAACAACAGTGACAAAGAGGAAGTTAAGGTGGACTTTTGCAAATCATCCATGAAGCTCCATCATCCCAGGGGCCTGGCCAGCTCTATCAAGTACCCTCATTGCAGGAAGAACAGTGCTCTGGACATAATGCAGATTGTCCTGCTCTCATCGGATGGATGACCACAAATCACAACCCTGGGGTTCTTGGGGCTGTTTATTGACTTCGTTCTCCTCAAGGTTGCTTTATACAGCTGGTCGTATGAAGATCTTAAAAGGGAATAGAGCCCAAGAGTGAGGGAAGGCTCTCACCGTGGCATTTTGAGGGTGCTTCACTAGTGAAATAATTACATCATTAATCCCCAAATGAAGAAGGAAAGGTGAAGGCATCAAAGAAAGAGTACGTGTTCATATGCAGTGATCACTGACAAACTCTGATTTTAACAGACCCTTATGAAGAGGAATGAAGAGTCATCTTACTTAGGACTGATCAAAAGAGGTTTGGGAGGGCTGAAACACAGAATGAACTAAAGCTAGTAAAAAGAGCTAAAGATAGCCACAGGCCTTTGTAAAATAATAGCCCCAGAGTTAGAACGTGAAGGAGACGGGATAGTATCACTACTCTGGAAAAGTGATACTGTTAGCAGACAGAGGAACAAAATAGAAAAGTGAGCATTCTGTTTTTTCTCTGTCTTCTCCACCTGGAATGAACTCTCTTTGGAAGAAAGTGTCTTGCAAGGACCTGGAGAGTCATTTTAAAATGCATTTCTAGGATCAAGTGGGTTCTATAGCAGGGCCTTCACATGCACATTGGATGTGACTGCAGAGTTGTGAGGCAGACTCTTTTGATTGATTATTCTTTTTATTATGGATTGTATTTTCCTGCTTCTTTGCATGCCTGGTAATTTTTGATTGGATGCTAGACAGTAAATTTTACCTTGTTGGGTGCTGTGTATTTTACTACTACTATAAATATTCTTGAGCTTCGTTCTGGGACATGATTAAGTTCCACAGAAACAGTTTGATCCTTTTGGGTCTTGCTTTTCAGCTTTATTAAGTGGGACCAGAGCTGTCTTAATGTAGGGCTAATTTTCCCCCACCGTAGAGGCAATACCATTCTGAGTACCTGTATTAGTTTGCTGGGGCTGCTATAAGAAAACACCACAGACTGGGTGGTTTACAACAAATTTATTTGCTCACAGTTCTGGAGGCTGGAAATCTGAAATCAAGGTGTTGGTAGGATTTTATTTTTCTTCTGAGGCCTCTCTGTTTGGCTTGCAGATGGCCATGTTCTCTCTATGTCCTCACATAGTCCCTCTGTCTGTGTGGTCTGTATCCTAATCTTTTCTTAAAAGGACACCAGTCATACTGGATGAGGCTCCTGCCTAAGGGCCACATTTTTGTTTAATTACCTTATTAAAGACTCTGTCTCCAAACAGTCACATTCAGAGGCTCTGGAGGTTAGCATTTCACCAGAGGAATGTTGAGGGGACACAATTCAGTCCATAACCTGGTGCCTCATGAATTTTGAGGTTTTCTGTTCTGGCTGATTGGACATGACCTATTTTCAGCCCTATGTGAGCTCCAGGCTGTTCCCCATGTCCCTTCAAGATGTTTCTCTCCTCCACCTTGGGCAGTTTCCTCACAGGCCTGTGCTGATCAATACTTAGCTGAAGACTCAGGAGGCCCCTCTGCGGATCTCTGGAGTGTTGTCTTGGCAGCTTTCTCCTCTCTGATGCCTTGCTCTGTGAATTCTAGCCGCTTTGGCCTCCCTGATATCCCAGCTCATCTCCTCAACTCATTGAGAGTCCTGGGCTCTGCCTCAGTCCCCTTCTCTGTGCTGTGGCCTGGACACTCTCCAGGTGGCTGGCCGGGGCCATCGTGGGCTCCTCTCATTTGTCTCTGCCTGAACTCCAATGTCTGCAAACCCTTGTTTCCAATGTTGCTTCTGGTTTTTTGTAGTTGTTTTGAGGAGTGGTTGTTAAATCTGGCTCCTCTTACTTCCTTTGGAGAGTGTTTGAAGAGTGGGGAACACCCCTAGTGTTCTGGAACTTCTTGTCCTTGCTAGTATTCCTCAGTGTATGTTAGAAGATGGGTTCTGGAATCTCCATTCTAATGATGCTGTGGCTTATCCTTGGGAATATTTTTTTATTGGATTATTAAGCTGAGTGCTTGTGAGCCCTTAGAGATGCAGGTGGTGGTCACATCGGGCTCCATTCATGCTGGAACCACCAGTTGTTAAAGAACTGATGTCAACCCATAGGGCTTCCTTCACCGTGACTTAACCTTACTTGGTCATGTCAGTGGGTTCTTGCTGCACACCAAGATTTCCTTTTGTCCTCATAGCAACCCTCTCAGGCGGGTTCTGTCATCCCTGTTTTCCAGATGGGAAAACCACAGAGAGGTTAAGGAAATTTCCCAAATCTAGAGTTTGAACTTAGTTCTGCTGGCCCTTAAATGAGATGCTATGTTGTCCAATATCTTCATCAGCATTTTGATTCAGGAGGCTCCAAGAGCTGGAATTTCAACTCAATCAGCAAAACAAAAACAACAGATTAGATGCAAGAGGAAGGATGCTTCCTGATCCCTGCACTGAGATAAGAAAAGATCCCCAGAAGCGGATGGAGGCTAAAACTTATTCCTGCAAAAGGCCTCAGTTTTAGAAGGGAACTTTGACATTATTCAGTCCCCAGGTTACAGCTGGTGTTAGTGGTGGCCAGTGGCCAATCGCTTTTGTGACAATATCACACTCACAGGTAGACAGGAAGCTTCTGGGCAGGACTTTCCCTTAATTGCCCCAGTCTCTGCTGTGTGAAGGGGCTTTTCCTCATGCATTTCTCAAGTGTACCATTATTCCTGGAAAATTGGATGGATGAATACAACCTTGGATGGGTACAACCTTGTTAATTGTAAATAAATCATCACCTCACCTCTCCATCACCATCAAAATGTCTTTCATGCTCCAATTAAATTAACCCACTTACTTCATTCTCTAATGAACTTTTCCAAAAGATAACCCTCTGACTCCATCTAGAGAAGAACTCTGGTTAGATGTCAAGTACACTTTGCTCCCTTGGGTGTCCACCTCGTTGTCCCATTTGAGTGTGGCTTCCTCCATGTGATCATCAGTAGGTAAAAGGGAGGGGACAGTCTTGATGAATTTGGTTAAAAGAGTGTTTTGCTGGGGCACCTGGGACCTCAGTCAGTTAAGCATCCAACTCTTGATTTTTGGCTTAGGTCATGATCTCACAGTTTGTGAGTTCGAGCCCTGTGTTGGGCTCCGTGCTGACAGCATGGAGCCTGCTTGGGATTCGCTTTCTCTCTCTCTCTCTGCCCTTCCCCTGTGCATGCTCTCTCTCTCAAAATAAATAAACATTAAAAAAAATGAGTACTTTATTGTCTTGGAATGCCAGCCTGTGTCCAGAGCAGTGATCAAATATAGGATCTGTACTTTTATTTCCACTGCTATTAGCAAAGCTTTGGTGGGAAGGAGGCTCTGGGGGAAGGGGTTCAGTCAGACCCAGAAATACTTGTCAGGCCTAGTTTCCTGTGGCAAAAAGAGTTGTGGATTTCAAAAGCGTTTTGTGAACATCCGCAAACTTTTATTTACTGTGGGTTTGGAATTGAGTGAGAAAAAAAAAAAAAAAACCAAGCACATGGGTCCTGGAACATACAGGTGCCCCACATGGGGATGGCTGGTGGCCTTGCCCATAAACAGGAGGGGCAATCACTAGAGCGTGTGGTCCACACACTGTGGAGACTGACCACACCCGGGTCAGGTGGACACCTGGCCTCTATTTGAATACACCCAGATTTCTTTTCTTTCTTTTCTTTCTCTGTTGGCCAAAACAACAGAAATTTTATTTTCCACAGTTTGGGAGGTGGGCAAGTCCAGGATCAAGGTGCTGGCCAGTTTGGTTCCTGGTGAGAGCCCTCTTCCTGGCTTGTTAGACGGCCACCATCTCATCACATCTTCACGTGGCCTTTTCTCTGAGTGCACACAGAGAGAAGAAGATCTCTGGTGTTTCTTCTTATAAGGGTGTCAACCCTATCAGATTAGGGATCTGCCCTATGACATCACTTAACCTTTATCACCTCATCATGGGCCCTATCTCCAAATACAGTCACACTGGTGACTGGAGCTTCTATAGTGAATTTTGGGAGGATGCAAACATTCAGTCCATGACAAAGGGCATTAACAGTAACAATAGTAAATTGACAACTTATATGTTGTAGCACTTTACAGTTTGCAAATACTTGCAAACTGTTTTCGTTTTAACCTCTCAGCAGACGGTAAACCGTGAAAGGATTATTACATCACATTTGCAGATAAAAAAGTCTTGAATATGCCCAGATTTCTAACCCACGTCCCATGTCACCTCTACAAGAAGCCACCCCTGTACCCTAGCTGGAAGTGAGCTTCCCCCTCTGAGCCCCAGTTGCCCTTGACCCATATTTCTGCTGTTAGGGCTCTGGTCACTTTCTGTCTGGGATTTGAGTTAGTTACTTACCTTCTTACTTCCTCAGCTGGACTGCACCCTCCTTGGAGGCCAGGGTCCAGGTCCGAATTAGCTTTGTGACCCCTTCAGTGCTTTGCACAGAGCAGATGTGACGTCTCATTAGTGGTTCCTTTTGATCTGCCTAATCTTCTGCAGCCCAGTGTATTGCGCAGGGTGAAAATTAAGGAAGGTTCTTCCCCTATTTCATTCAGGGCTACCTCTGGGTCCACCTGCCCTTGTATTTCAGGGACTCAGGGGTTCAGGGCTCATAGGAAGTGGCTTCAGCTGGGAATCGGGCTAAACTGTTCAGAGTTTGGGTCTGCTACATTAGCTGACCTGTTGTCATGGGTCTCCTGCTGCTCCTTCCCTCTCCTGGACTCAGGACAGGGTGACCCTTTGGGTGGGTCTGAGGCAGGCCGTGACTGGTGAAACTCTGAATTCTGTAAGATTTTTATCCTCTTACTAACTGGATACCTTAAAGTTTAAAAAAGAGGTTTTTTATGAACGTGACTTTATGTTTTTATGGTAGAAAACTTGGGAAATAACAGGAAGTTATAAAGAACAAGCAATTTCTTCTGTAATTTTACAGCGTAGCAATCTATTTTGGTGTATTTTATTATTACAGTGAAATGTTATTCTGAAACAAGGATTGGGTCATAATATATATAAAGCTTTACAAATATTGCTTTTTGGGGCACCTAGGTGGCTCAGTCAGTTGAGCATCTGACTTTGGCTCAGGTCATGATCTTGTGGTTTGTGAGTTCAAGCCCCGCAGCGGGCTCCATGCTGACAGCTCAGAGCCTGGAGCCTGCTTTGGATTCTGTGTCTCCCTCTCTCTCTGCCCCTCCCCTGCTCATGTTCTCTATTTCTCTCTCTCAAAACTAAATAAACTTAAAAAAATTTTTTTTAAATATTGCTTTTTAAAACTAAAAGTAACACATGTGGTATTCAAATAATTCATAAAGAGAAAATGAAAAATATAAGCTTTCTGCTAATCCACCCTCCCTGATCCCTGAAACCTCTCTCCAAAGGTACCTACTCTTCAAAGATTCTTTTGTTTCTCCCAGGGGTAGTGGTGGTGGGGAGGAGAACACATATACTACCTTTCATATGCATGACTAGTTAGGCTTAGAGGCTAGAAACAGGTAATGAGCATTTCCTCCTTGCTAGTGATATTTCAAAGATATTTAAATTTTTTTTTAATGTTTATTTATTTTTGAGAGAGACAGAGACAGAATGCGAGTGGGTTAGGGGCAGAGAGAGAGGGAGACACAGAATCCAAAGCAGGCTCCAGACTCTGAGCTGTCAGCATGGAGCCCGCTGCGGGGCTTGAACTCACAAACCACAAGATCATGACCTGAGCCAAAGTCAGATGCTCAACCGACTGAGCCACCCAGGCGCCCCTCAAAAAATATTTTAAAGGGCACCATTCCAGTCTGTCATGAAGCTGTCTTCATCTTCCCATCTCTATTCTCTGTTGGGCATTTAGCTTCTTTCCAGTTTGTTATTAAAAGTAATACTTTAAAATAAAAACATTTTTTACGTATAAGTTTGCCCCGCCCCCCCCCCCCCCCCCCCCCGTGCTTATTTTTTCTCAGGACAGAATTCCAGAAATGGAATTCTTGTAGCAAAGGACAGAAACTTATGGCTGTTGGTAGATACTGTCAAATTGTGATACATTTCTTGTATGGAAATAGGACCATTTCTCTTGCCCATAAATTATTTTTGCTGCTTTGAAGATTAAAAAAAGTAGTACAAGAAGACCTGCTCTTTATAAAAAATTCAAACAATATGGAAGTGCACGGAGTGAAAAGTAAAAGGGGCGCCCTCTTCCACCTCCCTCTTTAACTCGGAAATAAGCCCCGTTAGAGCCGGACCAGGCTTGGACAGACCTGAATTCGAATTTGGATGTTGCCGTGTGATGGTGGGGCAGTTATGTGGTTGCTGGGCCTTGGTTTCCTCATCTGTAAAATGGGTGTGCCAAGAATCACCTCGCTGGACTGTGAGGATGAAGTGGGCATGTGCAGGGGGCCTGGCCAATGGTAGGCACTGTTACAAGCGTCGGCTTTGTTGAATGGCTGACGGATGCTGGCCCTTCTCTGTGAGACTGCTTTCAGCCCAGCCTGGTAGAATCACAGTGCTGGGAGCTATGCTAGCAGGAGGCAGAGAGTTTCCAGCAGCGGCTACACTGAGCTTATGTCCTAGTTTGTTCGTCTAGGCACTTTGGGGAGCGGGATATCATCATCCCTTTATTAGGATGGACACACCCTGGATTACTTTTCCTGAGAACTCTGACATTGAGGAGAGAAGAATCAGGCAAGAGGAGCCCCAGCTTGGATGGGCATTGACTGAGTGTCCCCTTGGAATGTCAGCCTGCTCGAAATTGTAGGCATGACACCATAAACCGTCCTATTTATATTGCACTAAACTCTGCAAATATCTTTAGTAACACTAAGCCGTGGGTTGTTTTAACAGCATCTCTAATTATAACCTTTTTCACATTTACCACACTGTCACACCACCCCGATTAAAGCAAGGCTGTTCGCACCCAGTGGCAGCATTGCTGATGAGAAGGTGCCACTAAAGCTGACCTTCCAGGAAAAAAGGCTGAGCCATCACTTAGAACGCTAAGGACCCAGTGAGCTGTTGTTCTGGATCCTGGGCTCTGAAATGTTCCAGGTGGAGCATCTCCCGGTGGTCTTCAGGCTGCATGTGAAAGATGGAAGGGAGCAGGTGTGCTATTCGAGTTTCAGGGAGCCAAAGGGACTTTCCTAAGGTGGTGGTCTGTGTTTCTGGCCTCAGCAGCCTTTAGTTTACCTGCCAAACAGCCTGGAGGAGGGGCTGTCTGTGTGGGAGGTTGGTCAACAAGTTGGTCATTAAGTGGTTCTGTGTCAAACATTCATGGGATATCTTCGATGGGAGGAACCCAGGTTGTACTGATAATGGCCAACCAGTGAGTGCTAAGAGGGGATGGGCACTGGTGCAGACCGGCTTTTCTGGAAACAGACCTAAGTTTGGCCATAGGATGTTTGCTGGGGATCGATACCTGTGAAAGGAGGGGTGGAGGCAGGCAGCAGTGGCCACAGGGACAAGTGGAGGGCTGGTGCAGGCCCCACCAAGCCCCCACCGGCCCAGCCGGGAGTTCAGGGTAAATATTGCCCAACAGAATTGATTTCTTGTGGCTGCAAGGGCTGGGCCTCTATACCCCACCTCAGGTACTCACCAGATGCTGACTAGCCCGAGAATGGTGTGACCTTGGCTGAGGCCACCCCCTGCAGCTGAGGCTGAGCCTGATGGAGCCAGCTGGAAGCTGCCTGCTTCACTCCATGAAGCTCCCCTGAAGAAGGATTGGGCCAGGGCATGCCCATAGGCAGGCACAGCTTGATGAAGGAGCCGGAGCTCCTCCTGAATCCTGAAGGATACCTCAGGCTTTGGTAGTCACAGAGGAACAGGGAGGGCTTCCAGGTGAGCACAACAGTGTGAGCAAAGGTGTGGAGGTACAATGATAGGGTGTCATAACCAAGAGCCAGAATGCACAGCATCGAAGTTTGGCTTGTCTGGGCAGAGACTTTCCAGCCATTGAGAAGCAGCCCAGGGGGCCACCCGTGTGAGTGACCCGCCTTGTTGTTTGCCTTCTACCCCTGCCCTGAAGCCCGTTTTCCCCATCACCGTTAGGGAGGCCAAGCTAAACGGGTGATGTGTCTTCCCGTGTGACCCGGAGTGGCCTTTCCTCTGTGTCCTCCAGCCTCTTCACCTTGGGTGACTGGGGAGATTATCTGCTTCTTCCTGCACAAAGCCTGGATTTCCAGGGCTCATCTCGATGAAGGTGGAGGGGACTTCTAGGGCAGCTGACCAGAGCCTTGAGAACCTCCTTGAGCCAGGTCACCCCGTTCTCATTACAGGCTCTTCTGAGGGGGGTGCAGGGATAGAACATCCCAGCTCCCAAGTGTAGGGGCCATTGTTGGCCTCTTACCAGCATCTGGGAAGCTGGCAGCCAGGCAACATGTATTTACTGGGCATCTTGGAGCCCCTCTGATGAAGAAAGGCTGGTCTTTGGCCTGACAGTTTATCTGTTTAGATTCCTGAGCTAGCCCCTGAAGCCAGGGGATTTTCATAGGCAGTGACTCTGTTCACCTTCACTGGTGGTGTGTGTGTGTGTGTGTGTGTGTGTGTGTGTGTGTGTGGCAGGGGGGTCTCCTTAGCCAGGTGTATATGGCAGCAGGAGTTCTATGAGAAGAACACAGAAACAGAAGCATCATCCCCAGGAAGGCAGGTTACCCGGGTCCAGCCAGCTCTCCCCCGACACCTGCCCTACCCATCAGCATTTCCCTCTTTTCACATGTGCTGTTCCAGTCCCCTGCCTTCCTCTGCTGCCACTTGCCCAACATGGGCCACACCTTGAACATCAGTCCCTTGAAGTTGGATTTCCTCTCGAGTACTCTCAGAGGCCCCCACTTGGGTGTTGTCCTGGTATTTTGGAATTTGACAACAGAGCAGAGCTAGAATGGCCTCGTGGCCTGTTTGGGTAACCTCCCTCGGCCTTGACTAATGACTGCAGTGACATCTGTGGACAGTAGGCAGGTCCCTGGTGCAACCCTGTGTGATTGAGTTTCCTGAGTTATTCCGTATCAGCAGTCCAGCAGCCAGATCGCTGGCTGCTGATTGTGCTAGCTCGTACCTGGTGCGGAGTTTGGGTTTCAGGTCCCTCCCACTCAGTACCGAGTCGATTAGGAAATACTGCATGGCTGAAGTAACAAGTACTCTACAAGTATAGTGATAGAAGTGTCTGAAGGTTAATTAGAAATTTTCATTAAAGGAGCTTGTTGAAACTGGTCACTCGTCAGTATCGTTCTCATCTGCAAATTAACCATAGGGACCTGTGTGTATTTTTATTTTCCCACATGTGCTTGCATTGTGTGTGTGTATGTGTGTGTGTGAGAGAGAGAGAGGAAGAGAGAGAGAGAGAGAGAGAGAGAGAGAGAGAGAGAATGTTTCTGCAGAAGATCTAGAGGTTTGTTGTTCACTCTAACCTCCCTAGAAGAGCAGAGGGCCTGCACCAGCTCAGCACACAAGATATTCTTGGAGTTTGCCTTGATAGAAGGCTAAGATAGCAGCCACATTTTCCCACTGTGATTTTCTTGGGCTTTTCTGAATGCAGACAGATACTGCTGGGCTGTATCGGATGTTGGGATTCCAGCATTCCCACCCTGTTTGGGGCAAGCCTTGAGTCTCTCCTAGTTGTGTAGCTATAGTTGGTTGCTATGGAAACCAAGTCTCACAGTATGGCATAGAGCCTGTTTATTTCTCCACGTCCTGCCCCTGACCTGGGAGATAATGGTGATGGTGACACTTCTGTTCGTGGCCCGTTGGGAATTCCCTATGCCATCCAGCGAGGCTTTTCCAGGCCCCGCCCATGGCAACCACAGGGAGAAGCTGGTGATTCTTGGAGGGGTGGCTTTTCCCTTGTGTAGGGCAGGTCTTTACCTTTGGACGGGCTGCCCAGCTGCTCCCACAGGCTCCACAGTGCTCTCTGGGGCAGGGGGGCCTTGGGCCTTTGGGAATTACTGGGAAGTGCCCAGGATAACCTCTGGAGTGTCTGGGAACAGCCTCTGCCTCTTAGCATGGAGACACCCAAGGCAGATTGCATGGCATTTTACATCTCACGGATCAGCCGATAGGATAGTGGATATAATTGCCTTGTGGCAAGTTAAAGTGGCTCCAAGTCAGCTAACAGGTGCCTTTTCATTATTAATTCTCATCAAAGACGTTAGTTGCTATTTAAGGATCTAGCTGCTTGGCCACCTACACCATACTTCCTCTGGATGCCTGCAGTTTTTGAAGAAGAGAGAGAAAAATTCTTTTTCTTTTCCTTGCTACTCATCCTTGGAGAATTCACTTTGGTGAAATGTCAGGTGATTCTCAGGACTGTCTTTTCTCCAGGCAGAAGGAGTCTGGAAGTCACCACAAGAATTCTTTGTGCTGGGAAGTCTCAGTTCCATTAAGCAAGCTCCTACTGTGTGCCTGTTACCCTTTGAAATTACATCCTGGTGCTTCTCAACAGTGCCTTGCAGAAGGCATTTTTAAAATTCTCATTTCTTTGATGAGGAAATTGAGGCTCAGAGAGGTTAAATGTATCACCAGAGTTCGCCTAGCTAAGAAGTGGGACAGCTAAGTTTTGGCCCTGGCCTCTGATTCTATGTTCCACCTGAGTCAGTGCAGGGCCAGGTGAGCCTCGTTCATCATGTGCTGCGGTCTCTGCACTTCACGAGGGCTGTTATTTTCTCTGACGAGTAGATGTTTCACCCTGTCCTCTATTGTCCCCAGAAGCCCAGCCCAGATCAGCCTCCCTAAGGAATTTTCCAAACCATGACCACAACCCATAAGTGGCTCTGAATGCACATGAAGCACGAATGTCATGGGGCTTAGTGATGGATCTGATGAAGGTTGGTGTCTGTGGCAGACTCCGTGAATGCAGTGGCTTCGAGACCAAGAACATCTGGGCCTCAGTGTGCAGGAGTGTCCCGGAAGCCTGCTGGGACCACCAAGAAGACCATTCTTTGGGGAAAACATTCATGTAGAAGCAGTCTGGCCCCTCAGTGGGAGACCGGTGGCCTCTAGGGGCTTTTTCTGTCACCCAGGTTCTCATCTGTTGTGTGTACCCACCCACTCCTGGATCTTGGACAGCCTTGGGCTGTCACCATGGTATTCGTGCTGCTGAGCAAACACGTTCTTTGAAAAGCAAACATGTGTTAGGCAGGAGGACTCTCCTTGCACCTTGGTCACCTGTGTGGAGTGAGGGCCCCCTAGCTAGGACAGGAGGAAGGATGGTGACAGAGGGTAAGCAGTAGGTGTCAGACACGTATGAAAACATGTTCAAATTCACACTGGCCGGGATCAGGAGTCCCAACTACAGGAGCTGAATGTGTAGACTCCTGTTGTCACCTGGCCTTTTGCTGGGGTGTGAACGGGGAAAAGGGGAAGGGCAGAACCCAGCCATTTATGGGATGCTTGCTGAGTCTGATGCATGCTGGGGCTGGCGACTGGGTTTTGGTAAAAGCAGCCCAGTGACACTCCTGTAGGGAGCATTGCCAAGTGCTAGGCTCCAGGTGAAACCCTCTACGTGCTCTCTCTTGCTAGTCCTTGTAAGCATCCTGGGAGATCAGTACCATTGTTGTGCCCACTGTACAGTTGAGGAAACCAAGGCATTGAATGTTTCAGCCCCTTGACTAAGTTCTTACAACTAGTAAGGTAGCAGATCCAGAAGGCAAAGCCAGGCTTATCTGACTTCAAATTTGGATGCCCACCGTGGTTTCAGGGTTGGGAGGACAACTGAGGAGTTAGTTGGGGCAAGAGAAGGCTCATGTGCAGGGCACAGAAAGTCCACTTGGAAGGGGAGGAGACCAGTGGGCAGGACTGATGGCTGACGATGGGTTTCAGTGTGGCAGAGGTCTAAGTGTCAAGGGAAGGGGGGCTGCTGGGGTGTCAGGCTTCCTCTCGTGGGCACCAAGAATCCAGAACAGGTGTTCCTGCCCTTGAGTTATTCACTGAGCTCACCTCCTGGTTCTGGGTCCTGAGAGTCCAGTCCTTGGGGCATTTCCTATAGCTGGGAGTGCAGTGGGGCTTGAGTGATGGCTGCACATAGGCACAGTGGGTGGCAAGGTAGGAAAGGCTCTGGCTGACCGGAGCTAGGTCAAGGAGACACCTCAAAACAGTCCTTTTGAGTCTTCTGGATGGTCTCTCTCCTGACCCCGTGGCCCCCTCTAAGAACTGTGAGTGGTCAAGCAATCTCCATGTCTGGCTCTGCTGGGAGAGGCAGGTCCCCAGCAGACCTAGGGCCTTTTTTGAAGCTGCCTTCGGCTTTCTGGCTCACACAGAGGGCAACTGGCAGGGATCGAGTGTGTGAAACCCTCACCCTCCTCAGTCTGCCGCTTGGTGGCCCTTTCTTTGCTTGTAAGACAGAAAAGGTCTCTGCTTATTGTCCAACCCTTCTATTTATAGTCACCAAATGATTAAGCAGATCAACGTGTCTGGGATCAGAAGGGGCTGCCTGGCTGGTGGGCCATATGGTGAGTCTGCAGGGTCGCCGTGTGGCTAATAGGAGGAGAGAGGGGAGTTTGGAGAGCCTCTTGTCGATGTTCATGCTTCATTTCTTCCCAGTGTGTTTCTGGTCAACAGAAGGATTAAAAATAGCATTAAAAAAATTCTGTTCACTGGATGTGATCCTCGGGGGGCTCTTTGGATCACATTTAATCACTTCCCTGATGACACAGTGTGCTAAATTCTGAACAGCCCGGGGAAGACTTCAGATGTCCCCCTACCTGGTCAGTGTCAGAGGTGTGTCATGACCTTTCCTTGGCCAACACCTGTGACAATTCACCAGGTTCACCCCTTGACACCCCCTAGTGTATCCAGTGGGTCACCTGTAGACACTTTGGTCATGATACCTCTCTACCCTCATTCCAGTTCTTCCATGGCTCCCTATTACCCACGGGGTAAAGTTTAGGCTTCTTTGCCTAGTGTTTGAGGCCTCTGAGGCCTGGCCTTAGCCCATCTTTCTAGCTCTGTACCCTGTTCTCCTGAGCCACCGTCAGTCTTTTAGGGCTCCTTTCCTCTCCAAATATGGGGGCTGCCTCTTTGAATTTTGACTCTTGCTAGAATGTTTCCTCTTTGCCTGTTTAAATTTTCCTCACCCTGCAAAAGCCAGTTCACATTCAGTCTCCAGGGCTCCCGACAATCTCAGAATGATCTCACACTTTTTTTCTTTTTTTTTTCTGGACCTTTAGAGCAATTCTGTCTGAACTCTTTCATTTGGCAATTAATCATGTTCTGCCTAGCAGTGTCTTTCCCACTATTATCTAAAAGAGTTATTTAAATATTTCATCAGCATTTAAGTCTTGATATTTGTCCTGCCACCTCAACCAGACTGAGTGTCACTGGAGGGCGGAGGGAGGGTCTTAATGTCGGCTTCCGCAGCAGGCGGTGATGTGTGGTGGTCACCCGCACAGGCTCCAGAGCCTGCCTCTGCCTGTCATTCTCGCTCTGCCTCTTACTAACCACGTGACCTTGGGAAAGTCTCAGCATCTCTGTGCTTCAGTTTCCCTACCTGTAAAATGTATATTAAAATCACACCTGCGTCAGAAATGTCCTAAAGATTTAGTGAGTCAATACTTTCAGAGAAAAGGCCTAGAGCAGGGCTCCGTGGTGCCTGCTGAGATGCCTATACTTGCCGTCCACCCAGCCCCTGGCCCCTGCCTTGGACACAGTACATGGGCCAGATTTGCTTATTCTGTTCATTTGGTATAACATCATTTGTACAGATGGGAAAGCTCTGGCCTGGAGGGGGTGAGAATGTTTCCTGTGGTCACACAGCAGGAAGTGGTGGAGAGCCATAGGGGGCAGGACTGGGATCTCAGGGCTCCAGGAGCCCCAGGGCCTTTCTTTTCATATGCTTTCCCATTGAGGGTCTTTACTATGCCAGGGACACAGAGACAATTTTTTTTTTTAAATGATTGAGCATCTTTTCCAAGGAGCAGATGCCATGGGGGTGGGGGGGTGGCATGGAAGCCGTGGCCCTGCAGCAATTCCAGGGAACCACTCACATTTAGTTCTATGGGATTGGCCTTCCCTCGAGGTGCACAAAAGGGCCTTGGGATGGGAGGTTTCCCTGACAACCTTCCCATCTCACTCCTGGGCCTGGTGATGGAGCCTTGAGGCCACCTGCAGCCGGAAAACACAAAAGCGTCAGGGCCAAGGGTGCTTTCGAACCCTGCTTGAACAGGTTGAAGGCCTCTGAAGGTAGGTACAGCTGCCCCTGCTGTATGCTGCCCCTCCTGCCGTCTCCTGGCCACATTCCGAAAGACCCCTCAGGGTTCGGGAGGGGTGTCGAGGACCTATTTACTCTCCGCGTTTCGTGCCAGGGGAGAAGTCAGTTTGTCTGGGACACGTGTTGTGATGATGTGCACGGGTGTTCCAAGATCAGTGCTTCCCTTCTTGCCTGCCCCAACCCACCCCCAGTCCCGGAAGAGGGGAGGGGTGAATGGCCAGAAAATGCCAAATGATTTCTAATTCAGAAATGGTAACATCTGACCTAAGCCTCCAAAGTGCTTTCCAGGCTGCTTTTCAGATAGAATCAAAGGTGACAACCTTGGACAGGTTTGTGATAAAACAAAATAGTAAAATGTAATAATGTTCATGTAGAATCTAGGTGATGAATATTCATGTGTTCTCTGTGAAATTCTTTCAGCCTTGCTGTATGTTTGAATTTTTTTATAATACAATATGGTGGGGGGAAGGAGTGAGGACTTTGCAGCTGACTGCCGGGGTAGTCAGTCCCAGCTTTGCCCCTGTCTAGCTGTGTGACTTTGGAGAAGTTACTTAACTTCTCTGAGCCTCAGTTTCCTCATCTGCAAAAATGGGGGATAATCATAGAACATATCATAGGTGGTAAGATAATGCATTTGAAGTACTTCTTAGGCAAGGGCTTGAGACAGTGTGTGATACACTTATCTAATTGATAAGCACCAGCTATCATTATTATCACTTGTTTGGATAGGGTCTTAGAAGAGGACATTGAATTAGGCAATGAGAAGGCCATTAGTAACGTGAAAGAATTATTCTAGGACTGTGGTCTGGTATGGAGGAGAAGCTGATAAAGGGGTTTAAACAGACAGGGGGTAGGTGGAGAAGTCAGAAGTCTTGTTAGAAATACGAGGACAGGGGAGGGAACCGGGGGGGATGGAGGAGACTTGTCTGTGGGGCACAGGTGGAGAGAAGGGGCGGGAGGGAGGAGAGTGCCGCCTAGCTCCTCAGAGTGTGCCCCGATGAGGGCAACGCTGTGTCACCTGGCAGTTCGTCTGAGAAGCAGAATGCTTGCACTCAGTGACGTCAGAGAAGTGTGGGGCTGGAATCCCCAGTCCAACTTCAGGACCGGAAGGGCCCCGCCAGCCTCCGGCAACATGCCCAGAGGCACAGTCACACAGCCTGTGTCCGGAGGCAGAGGCAAATGGTCCAGCCAGGCACGTTGTCGCCTTCCCCTGCGGTCAGGGAGCCTTAGATGGGACCCCAGCTGGACTTTTGCAGAAGCTCTTCCTTGCTCTAGTGACTGAATTGGTTAGTTCCACCCGGCAGCTTTCTGTCACCCTTCCTCTTGACAGGTGGTGTCCTGTAGGAGCCAGGGGGCCAGTGAGGCCAGTGCTGGATGATAATGAAGCAGGGGCCACACAGCAGGCCTACTGCACACCCTACGATCAAGGGAATTTCTGGACTCTGTTAACCCAGAGAACACGTCCAGGTTCTGTGTCACCCTCGGGGTGTTTACATTTTTGAAAAATTAGATGCCAGCAAAAAATTAAGAGTCCACATGAAGGTGTAGATTTCTAGCTTCTCTTGAACAGCAAAAATCTACTGATCAGTCAGCCTGGGACCTAGCAGTTACCTGGGTTTGAGTGGCAGGTGCCTGTGATCTCTAGGTCACCACAGTCCCTGGTGGCCCTTTCAGTCTTACATTCCAGCCTAACTCTTCAGACCATTTGAGTTTGTCACCCTGGTCTAATGCAGGAAGTGGACACTGGCCAGCCAGATTAAGGGATTTGCCTGAAGCCATCTATTTTGTCCACAGAGCAGGCCCCTGGCTCCCAGGGCAGGTCCCACACCTCTGTATGGGTGGCCCCTCTCTCTGTAGCCCTCCCATTAGAAGCCTCATTGAGACTCTGAGAAATCCCATAAGCCTGGTCCAGTGTTGTTTCTGGCTCTCAGGTGGCCCCGGGGCAGGGCGGGGGCGGGGAATGAGATAACTGTAGTAATAATAAAATAATTTATAAAATTATCACAAACCAAGCTCCCCTTGGTGAGTCATTTTGAATTTTCTACCCATGAATGTTCTTAATACCTTTTCACCCCAAAATTTTACCTGGTATAAAAACTATATAATAAGAACTTGAAAAGACATTTAGGAAACCAGTCATGATCTCACCAGCATAGCCCAGCAGCAATCTCTGTCTTTGATTTTTAAAAATGCTTTAAATCACGGAAAAAAAAATATTCTTATTCTTATCTTATGCCACTGACAATAATTTTAACCACCTCCCTTCCTCTGTTCCACCTCCTCTGTTCTACCTCCCCTCCCTGTCTTTTCTTTTCCCTTTCCTTCTATTCTTTCCCACCTGATAACTGCAAGGTAACACAATGCTTCTATGTCCAGAGTTTATCACCTGACAGAGGATACAGTCGCCCAGTCCCGCTCAGTCAGCTGCCTACGCCCACCCTTGGTAAAGGAGTTCTCTGCTGTCTGCTGTCTGGCTGGCCAGATAAGTTCCAGATCCTGGGATGCAGGAGAGGGAAAGCTAGGCAGGCATCATGGAGAAGCCGGAAAAGCCTCACTAGCCCTTGCTTTTCCATCTACTAAAGTAGAACATTTTGGCCGAAGGTTAGTGTGTGTGAGTGCACTTGTGTGCGTGTGTAAAGAGGTAGGACTGGAATGGTAGACTTTTAGGCACCAGGAATCCTCTCCCTTTCTAGCCCGGTACACTCAGATCTTTTGATGCCTCTGACCGGTAGTAAGTTTGAAGCTTGATACAGTCATCTTTGTTGTGCTTGACTTTCTTGGCATTTATATATATTCAAAGAGTGGGGCATATTCCAGTGCCTGGTGATAACAAAATATCAATGGCACTTCCCTGGGAAGACTATGCCGAGTGCCGCTGGAAACAGCCCGGGCTTTTGGTGCCATAGTAGCTGTGTGACCTTGGGTCAGTTACTTTACTTCTTTGCGCCCAGGTTTCTTTTCTATAAAATGGAGATGATCATTCCTAACCCTGCTGGGAGAATTAATTTAATGAGATACTGTATGTAAAGCACTTAGCAGAAAGCCTGGCAAACAAACAGAGCAGGGATTCCTGTTCCCTCCCCCTTCCTTTCCCTGCTAATTTTCTTTAGAGCTTGAGAACCTGCCAAGGAGTTAATAATCTGTTAACAAACACTAATGTGTTCCAGGGAAACTCAGACTACAGCGGATTGCTTTTGGAGAGTCAAGAATATTCGTGTAGTGTAAATAGTCAACTCCAGTTTAGGTCTTTAACTTTGGTGAGCCTCTAGTGTTGCCTGTTTAGGGTTTTGTTGCTCAGCTGTACCTGGGATTCTGGGAACTCTGTGCTCAACTCGCTCACCCTGCCAGCTGGGTGACCTGGGCACATTCTCTCCCCTCTCTGGTCTTTGATGTCCTTGTTTGTAACCTGAAGACCGTAGGATATATTTAACCTTGGGGGAGGAAGGGGCAGAAACTTGGGAACCTAATTCAGCCAGCGGCCCAATGTTGTTTGAGCATTGTCTGTTTCCCTTGTGCCTGATTTCTTTGGCATAAGCCACGTGCTTATGCTGTTACAGAATCTGGACATGGACAGAAATGCTACAGTTAGGCTGGGCTTTAGGGTTTCCCCAAGGGTGGGAAGCACACCGTGGGGAATGTGCCAGAGAACTTCTAGTTATATGCTCACAAGACCTTGACTCTCCAGGAGGAAGGTAGTTCCTTTTCAGCTTTCTTCCAGTTCTTCTGGTTACCTGAGGGAAAAAGTCTCCTTGAGGTATTTTGAGCACCTCTCCACCCTCACCCTTGTCCCTTTGGAACAAAGGCACAGCCACCCTCAGGCCAGAGCCTTTGCCAGCTGTAGCGTCTAGTTGGCATCATGTGACCCGGTTGTGTTTTGCATTGTGTTTATTTTGAAGGCTATCTTCTAGGTCTCTTTTATAAGTAATACCAGCTTTTTACATATGCCAGTGTTACACAGTTTCATTAAAAATACTTACCTAATATGAGTCCACTTAAAGAAACAGCCTGGGGCGCCTGGGTGGCTCAGTTGGTTTAGTGTCCGACTTCGGCTCAGATCATGATCTTACAGTCTGTGAGTTCGAGCCCCGCGTCGGGCTCTGTGCTGGCAGCTCAGAACTTGGAGCCTGCTTAGGCTTCTGTGTCTCCCTCTCTCTCTGCCCCTCCCCTGCTTGCTCCCTCTCTCTCTCAAAAATAAATAAACGTTAAAAAGAAAGAAAGAAAAAGCCTAGTCATTAATAGTGTGGATGGCATGTGAATAGGGCAGGGGTTGTGAGGGGGCTGTGAGTAGTGCTGACTGAGTCAGTCTTCTGGATTAGCCCCCTTGACTCCATTGCTGACCCTGAGTCCATTTCTGACCTCAACATTGACAAATAACATGGGTGTCTTCTACCAGCCTACCAGTTCCTTGAAGTCAAGGGCAGCGTCCTTTTCATCGTTGTTGTCCGCGCATGACATAGAGACGTGCCACATTACTATTTTTCGTCTGCTTAACACACATATTGGTGGACTGCCTGATTTCTGGCAGTCTTGCGGTGGGCCCTGGGGTCTGGGAATGGGGGCCAACATGCCCCAGTCTCTCGGAGTTCTGAAGACACAGGTAGATGCTGTTGTTGAATATGGAATGTCTTCATATGAAAGAATTCACCTTCGTTATGACTCAAAACCCCACCTCACGCAGACACATTGGCCTGTCACCGAGAAGAGTGTTGAGTTGGCATCCCAAGGTTGGCATCAAGATGTGTGTGTAGAGAGCAGTTCCAGTAGTGGCCGCTTCTCCAGAGAATGCTATTTCTCAGTTCTTCTCATAGGCAACTCTATTCCACACTGTCCAGAACCAGGATCCTTGCCCGGGGGCCCACCGTGCTCCCCGAACCTGGCGGGAAGGATACTTGGTCTGGTGCAGCGCAGTTTCCTAGCAGTCAGCACTTCTGTAGGGGAAATGGCCCAGATGGTAAGAGATGCGCCCTGCCGCAGATGTTAGAGAGCGTGCTTAAGTATACCCCGCCCCAACCGTGGCCACCACGGCTCGAAGACTAGCCTTTGTGTGTTCCTTCCAAGAGGCAAGTGTATGGTTGGGGGAACAGAAGGAAGCTCGAAGCCAGCTGGTGATGGTGGGGAGAAGAGTCCCCTGCTGGGTGAGGGAGGGATACCTCTGAGGCGATGGCATGTTGGTGCCAGAGGAAGTGTAGCTGAGCTTAGCCAGTGGGAGGCATTCTGTGGCTGGATGTGGCTCTGACTGCTTTGCACTTAACGCTGTAGTCTGGGCTTCGGGCTTGGGGTGATTAAGACATTGTGCTACGCTCTGCTTGCTGCCACTGTGTAGACTGGGATGTCAAAACGATCTGTCAAAAAGTGAAATCACTTTTTTATGAACAGTAAAACAGATCTAATGATTGTGGCCTGATTTCCCAGCACTTGGCCTTCCTTAGTTTTGAAATATGAAATATCGTCACTTCTTTCTTATCACTAACAGACTTTGCTGACCTTTTCTCACCCCAGCACTACTCCATCCTTGACCTTGACCCCTCCGTGACCCTAGCTAATCCCCTGCCTCACACCTTTCTTGGCCCTCTTCTCTTTCTCACCTCACTCTTCGTTCCTCTGTGTCTCTCCCACCAGGTATAGAATAGCAAAGTCAGTTTTGCATCTTGCTTGATAATTTAAAAATTGTTGAAACTTTAAGAATTTGTTCTTTAAATTGTATCAGAATGTTCCAGCTTTAAAATGACAGGGCAGAGAAAATTCTGGTTTGAAAATGGGGGCCTTTGAGGCGCCTGGGTGGCTCAGTCGGTTAAGCATCCGACTTTGGCTCAGGTCATGATCTGGTGGTCCAGTCCGTGGATTTGAGCCCCACGTCAGGCTCTGTGCGTACAGCTGAGAGTCTGGAGCCTGCTTCAAATTTTGTCTCCTTCTCTCTCTGTCCCTCTCCTATTCTCGCTCTCTCTTTTTTTTTTTTTTTTAATTTTTTTTTTTAACGTTTATTTATTTTTGAGACAGAGAGAGACAGAGCATGAATGGGGGAGGGTCAGAGAGAGGGAGACACAGAATCTGAAACAGGCTCCAGGCTCTGAGCTGTCAGCACAGAGCCCGACGTGGGGCTCGAACTCACGGACCGCGAGATCATGACCTGAGCCGAAGTCGGCCGCTTAACCGACTGAGCCACCCAGGCGCCCCGACGCTCTCTCTCTCTTAAAAATAAATAAACATTAAAAAAAATTAGAAAGTGGGGGCCTTTTGGGTTTTCTGCCTCCTGGGCTTGGCTCAGCCACCACCTCCCCACGTGATGATACCTTTCACTTTCCCGGGACTCCTTTTTCTCATTGGCCGCCAAAGGGATTTGGGCCAGATGAGCGGGTCTCTTTATTTCTGGATGTCAGTCTGCTCCTTGGTGTGACAGTGACGCCCAAGCTAATCTCCAAGGCCTCTTCTCATTTTGATGTTCTGCGTCTGACCCTTGATGACCGTACTTGAAACCACTTGTGGGACTAGGAAGTGAAATTAGGACACCTGCTTGTTTTAGATGCACTTTTTAGGGATGGCATCATAATAGAAGAAGATCAACAACTGAGCAGAGCCCTTCTCTGTCTTGTTCACCACCCTCCACCCGGTGCCTAGAATAGTGTGAGTAAAAATGGGTTGAGTGAAAGAACACGAGGCAATTGTGCGTTTTGTTCAAGGCGATAAATAAGGCTCCAGAAGGCAAAGTCCCTTTGGCTTCACCTTAAGCGTTACCATACTGCAGTAACTTGACGGTGCTGGGAAGGGGAGAGAAGGAGTGAAGGTGTGGCTTTCAGAGTCTGGAATCCTGCACGTGGGAGAGACCTGCCATGTGCTTTCCCCATCCCGAGGGCCCCAGCCTCTGAGTCCTTTGCTGTCAGTTTTCTAACAGCACAGACTCCAGGCAGAGCTGCAGACATCTAGCAGTTGCTGCTGCATTCATGTTGCAGCTGTTGGCTGCAGCCACCCTGTGGCTGAGCTCAGTGGCCTGCGGTCACCTTTGTATTCTTCAGACTGCCTGGAGCCGAGGTAAACCCGGACAGGGGCCCCAGGCCTGCCCTCCAGCTTAGACCCTTCCCCATTCCCATATACTTACGCTCTTCTGCTTGGAAAGTCACAAAGAAAGTCTTCTGCTCCCCAGGGCTGAAAGAGTATCCCTGGGACACCAGAGGCTTAGGGGTAGGATTCTATTTCAGTCCTCATGCAGAATTATAGAATGTCACACCATCAACACTTTCCTTCTGGATATTATTTTGATTGTTTTGCAATCTGAGAACGGGAGCCGGTCTTTGGCTCCTCCAGTGCTTGGTCTTGGCAGCTGAGCCCATCAGGGGAGTGAATGATCACTCATTGCGTGTGGTTGGGCCCACAGTGACAGGAAACTGGTACCTTGATATGCTGCTTCTAGGAGAGTCACTGGACCAGCTGATCTGAGCTGGGAATTGATCTCTTATCTCTTGGAACTGATGTTAAGTGCAGAGATGGACAGTGGACACTTCACTGGAGATCGAAGCTGCTGTTCCTAAAAAGAGTAGTTCTCTGCTGTCTGGAAAGGCCAGGGTGGAATATGACCCAAGAAAATCATGAGACAGGATAGAGGGGAGAGTGGAGAGTCTTTACTATGCTATTGACGATCTGTGAATTTTAATCAAGGCATGGCAATGGTGGAGGTCTTGGCTTTTCTTCGCTAACATATTCCTCCCATCAGCCTTCATCGAGGCCCACTCTGTGCCAGCCACGATACAAAGGTGCACTGTGATACAGAGATGGGTTGATACAGAGATGAGTTACATCGAGCGACGCTAATGGGGATTGCACTTTGATGGGCTGGCAGGGTTCACGGATGTGATGTTGCATGGATGGCACCTCCCTGCATCCTCCTGTGGTTATCACCAATGTGAGGTCCTTCTCTATCTGCCTGCAGAAAGTACTTGCTTTGTTTGCTCTCCTGGGGGATGTTCATGCTAGTATTTGACTAGCTCTGGCTTCCCAGGTAGATGTTCTGAATGTTGGTGTAGAACCACATTGTCCCATGATCACGAGAAGATGGACTCCAGTCTTGTAAATAACATCCAAGGCATTTATGCAGGAGGCAGTAGACTGGGACTCGGGACTCCAGACTTCTAGACGTGGCCCTGCCACTCCTCTGTTAATGATCATTAGAAACATGACTGGCTTATTGCCTCCATTCATCTGGTCAATGGGGTGGATAGTTGCCCCTGCACACGTGCACATTAGCACATTTATAAAAATCTCACAATATAGTCTTTGAAACATTACTCTGGAAGATGCAAATAGATAATAAAGGAGTTTGTTTGAGAAAGTTTGCAAAATACTAGATTAAACGAAATTATCCCATGGGTTTTTTGCTACTGCAGAAAATTTCAGGGTGTTTAATATACTAATATGGGGAATCACCACCCCTGGGGGGGTATAGTATGCAGTGATTCCCAATCTTAGTTGACCATGCAATACTTGTGTTATAGGGGAGCTTACTGAACTAATGTTCCTTGGAATCTACTTTGGAAATTGCTAGCCTAGATCGGTGGTTCTCAACTGGTGGTAATTTTGCCCCCTTGAGGACATTTGGCAATGTCAGGAGATATTTTAATGGTCACAACTAGGGAGGGAGGTAGAGTGTCACCAGCATCCAGTGGAGAGAGGCTGGGGATGTTGCTAAGCATTCTACAGCACACAGGACAGATGCCCACCATAAAGGCTTATCCGGCCCAAATGTCATAGTATGGGGTTGGGAAACCCTGGCCTAGGGGGTCCCTAAAGTGCCCCCCCTCCTCCCAGCTCTAACACTTTAGGGGATTGGCTGGTTTGGTGACAGTCTCCAATGTGGTACACCAGTTTATCTGGAGGGATCTTTGGCCCTTGAATGCCACTGCTCTCTGGAAGGCAGAAGAGGTGAGGCCATTCTGCCTTATCCTTGTAGATACTTGCACACTGCTGGCTCAGGAGCCGCATATCCGTGTATCCATATGTTCAGTAACCATGGTCTGGCATTTCTGGCAGCTCAGAGGCTGGTGGCGAGGTGAGAAGAACACGAAGTCTCCCTTTCCTGGGTCTTGTTTTCACCCTCAGTGGCCAAGCTGGGGGAGCTCACTTTGCTCTGTTGCCCAAGAAACTTGGATTTCAAAACCTGCTGCCTGCCAGGAGCTGTTCCCGCAGATGGAGCTGAGATTCCAAGAAGAGTCTCTAGCTCACACAGATTCATCATCTTTATGAAGTTTTAAAGTCACAGATGGTTTTTATGGATACTCAAGGTATTCCAGCTTTTTATGCTTTCTCTTGACCCCCTTCCCCCGCTTCTCCAAACACACATTTTTCTCCAGTAACCAAAACACAGTAAGTAACGGAAATTCCATCACAGGCTGGCCCACAGAGACCCGAATGGGACCAGTGCAATTATATCTGAAGCGAGGCACTGTCATGACTAATTAGCCTCTTACAGAAGTGAATTTTCCTATGGACAACTTCAGGGAATCAGCCTGCCATGTCCCGAGGTACACTCTTTGTAAGCTTCCCTTCCTCTCCAGCCTTCGGAGGTACGTGGTCTCTGAGGACTCTCTGCCATCCCTGCACCATGTGAATGGTCCAACCCAAGGTAGAAACTCATTACCCTCCTGCCCTTCGCCCCATCAACCATGCACTTGTTCTCATAACAGGGGACCTCGTCATCATTAGGGGTATGAGCCATGTTTGGAGAACTTGCTGCTTCATCAGAAGGCAACGTAGGCCCTGATGAGTGGGCTCACAACCCCAGCTCTGCCACCAACGGTAACCTAGGAGGCCTTGGGGAAACCGTGTTGGGATTTGCCATCTATGTCTTTCCCGTCTGTAGCAAGTAGAGCATTATCCTGTGTCCAGAGATATCAGATGAGATTGAATGAGTGAAATTTATGCAACAAACTTTATTAACCACTGGCCCCAGAGGGGATTGTATGAAACACATTTTTCAAAAGGACACTCTGTGATGGATGACTTATTGGGGGAAACTCCAGACCTTTGCTTACTTGGTTCAGATATTTATTGAATGGTAACCATGTGCTAGAGAGTGCTGCTCTTTGTTCTGAAGGTTGCAGAATCTGTAAAATATGGAGACACAGAGAGGGGCAGAGAAAGCCCTTGTGGGGTTTTGGGTCAGGCTTAAGTCGGAGCAACAAAGACCTCCTACTGCTGGTCAGCACTGATTTAGTATTATGAGTCCTGGAACTTTGCCGAATGCTTTTGGCGTCTCTGCTGACCCTCATGACCTCCCTCTGTGGTGGATATTAATAGTCGCCTTTCCAGGTGAGGGAACTGAGGCTCCTGGGAGGTTAAGAACCCATCCAAGTTATTAACTAGGAGAGTTGGGATTTGAACTAATTTCCAGCAGATTCTAAAGCTGTGCTGTTACTTTTTTGCCTCCCATGAGTTTTGAATCTTGAATCTTGAGTCCTTAGCTTCTAGCTGGTACCCAGACTCCATGCCCTAGTGCCCCAGTCAGGCTCCAAGTTCTAGGGGAGGGTCTGAGGGACCATCCAGGCTGTGATAGCACCATGGTGCTCACATGCAGTAGATGGGCTGTCTAGCTCTTCCTTTGGAAAGAATTGCTGTGCACTGTGCTCAGAAATCTCATATACTACGTGTTAGAGCTGAACTCCCCCAAGAAGAATTTACCAAATCCTGGCTGCAACTCATAAGTAGACTATAAAGTCAATTTAGCAGGTTACAACCAATGCTTACAAAAAAAAAAAAAAAAAAAGATATAAAAGTACATCCCTGGTAAAAAGGATGACTTCTTTGCTGCAATCACTTATGTACTAGATATGTATGGGTCATGATGTAAAACGTCTTTCTCACTTTGGGTGAAGGTCACTTGTTTGAAAGTACTGCCCTGGAGGGTTATTGGGCATGCAGCAGACACTCCAGAGGGAGGTTTGCTGTGTTTGCTGTGGGTCTTTGCTCGGGGGATGGGTTGAAGGAGCAGGTCATGACAGGTTGGTCAGTGGGGGTTGGCTGAGAGCCCACTCTGAGCCGGGCTCTGTTAGGTGCTTTGGGAGCTTCAGGCATGCTGGAGAGGAGGCCCCTGCTGATCCTCAATCTTCTTCCTTTCTGTCCAGAGAACACAGGTCTGCCCAACCAGACAGAAGAGGTAACAGTCAACACCTAAAGAATAATAACTGAGCCATGCCGCGTAGCCATAGTTAAGAGCCTGAACTCCAGAACAGCTGGCCCAGGCTTAAATCTTAGGCCATCTCACTGCTTATAGCTCCCTGACCTAGGGTGGATCACCTTACTTCTCTATGCTTCAGTTTTCTCATCTGTAAGGTGGGCACAACAATGGTCCACACTGGGCAACATTGTTGTGTGGATTGAGTTAGTATTTGCAGAATGCTCAGATCAATGCCTGGCACAAGGCCAACCAACATACCTACACTTATGTACTATATACCTAGTCTGCCATATGAGCTTTATTGGAGTGCCTAACAGAAGGCTTTACCAAGACAAGACCTGAAGCAGGCTTGAAGCTCACCTCATTTAATATCCTTTTTCTCATCATGATCATCATAACTGCTCTTTTTTCATCATAAATATATTCCAGACATTGAATAGAGTCCTGCAACCCAATGGAGTGGGAATCATTATGCCCATCTTACAGATGGGGGAAATGAGTATTTAAAGAGGAGCCACGCCAGGCCCCAGACCCAGGTTGGTCTGGCTCTGAAGCCTGTGCTCTTGAACCACTGGACACATTCTGTCCTTGACCTACTGCCACTGCTTCCTTTGAATATGTGGCAGATTAGGTCCTTTCCTGGTCCTGAGAAAGGGTAGCATCCTCTCCACTGGGCAGAGGGAGGGTTGGAAGCCCGGTGGTCCTGGGGAGTGCTCAGGCCTGCCCTGAGAGGCAACTCAGACATTCACTACCAAGACTTGGTTTCCTGATGGCTCCTGCAGCTACTTAGCCTCCAGATGGCTTTGTCTGGTTGTGCTGGTGTCAGAGATGTGTCTCATGCCCCATGCCTGGCTCATCTTCTCTCAGTCTCAGGAGCCAAGGCCCTGACGGGACAAAGAGCCCGTGACAAATGCTGGCCCCTATTTGAAGTGCTGTGTTAAAGAGGGTTCCAAACAGGATGCACAGCCCCGCGAGACTCATGCATTTTTAAACGCCGCCCCCCCCCCCCCCCCCCCCCGCCTTCGGAAACTACCGGAATCATTAGGGCTCTTAGTCATCCGGTTCAGCACTGGGGAACTAAGGATCTTGGCTCTGTTCTCAGCAGGAGAAGTCCTTCCACCTGGGAAAGGCAGAAGGGCAGCCTACCCTGCCTCGCCAAGTGAGCCCACCTGAGGACCCATGCTTCTTGGTGGGTGTGGGCTGATTGGCAGTTGACTGATGACAATAAGTGAGGACAGTGACAATGGCTCTCAGCTACAGGCCATTGATGGACTTGGACTTAGCACCCCTTGGATGTCCAGGTCTTTCCCAAACACTGTGGACAAACATGAAGGAGGAGGCAGGGCTGGGGAGACACCCAGCCCACAAGCCAAAACCTGAGTACTGTGGGAACTGGAGGAGAGGGGGCTAGGAGAACTGTCATGGTCTTGAAAACTTCCCACAGGAGAGGAAACTCGGGTGAGGGGAACCAAGGGTTTGGAATTACTACATAGGTAGGTAGGTCTGGGCATTGTCTTTACACATAACATTTACTCCTTCAGGAAGCAGACCCCAGCACTCCAACATTTACCCATTCATTCGTTCATTCATTCGTTTGTTCATTCATTCATTCATTTGTTCTTCAACAAATATCTCTTAATGTGCCTGCTGTGGTCCATGCCTTGGGTATACCATGGTGCACACTCTCCTCCTGGGCTCGTGGTCTAATGAGGGACTTCTGTGTTAAACAAATAAATCTGCAAACATCTGTGAAATTAAACCTATAGAGAGTCTGACAGAGGAAACCAACGGGATGTTGACAGAAAGGTGAATAAGGGGGACCCCACTGAGACTCAGATGTGCTGCATGTGCCTGTCATAGCTGTGCCCACCCATCAAGGCCAGACAGAAGCCCTCTGCCTTCATGACATCAGCCTCTTCTATGAAAATTATCTCCCGCCGTTTCACAGGCTTCTGCCATGCTCTGTCTTCCACTCCGGTGTCATATTCTACCTTTATTTAATTTCGGGCACTTGTCTTTTTTGCCATGCTGTGTCTTCAGCTCCTGGAAGGAGAGGCTATGTTTTATTGGATGAGAACCTACTGTGAGAAGTCCCTCTATGAGTGTTGTACAGGTAGATTGTTGTTGAATGAATGAATATGGGCCTCCATTCCTACCCCAGACACTCCCTAGGGGATGTGTCAGGGCCCTGTGATGAGAGCACAGGTTCCATAGCCATCCTGCCTGGGTTTGGCTCAGCTGCTTACTGGCTGTGTGCCCTTGTCAGGTACCTTGACCTCCCTATCCTGCTGGAGCCTCATCTGTAGAATGGGCGATGTTAGCAAGGTTGTAATGATGAAAAATGTTATGACATGTGTGCTACTTAGATTCGTCCTTGGCCACAGTCAGTGCTTTAGAAGTTAGTAGTAGTGTTCCAGAAACGTCCAGCATCTCACAAAGTTCTCGTAACCTCCTTGCAAAGCATTTATTATTTTTATTTTATAGCCCAGAAACCTGAGGTTTTGAAAGTTTGACTAACCTGCAGCAGTTTGTGTGGCAAATGAGATTTTAATACAAAACAAAACAAATGTAAAAATGAGGCAAACTTGCAAGAAGACTTTTGTCTTCTACGACAGCGTACTATTCATCTAACTGGCTTAATTCTTAACACTAGTTGGAGGCTGAGATGTAGATGTTCCAGAAGTCTGCTCTCCTGGCCAAAGACAAATGTGCTGTTCATGGACCAGCTGGATACTTGAAATTAGATGCTATCCTTGGAAAGGATGAAGGAAGGAATACTTAACTTCTGGTTAAGTGTGTGTATGTGTGTGTGTGTCTGCTCCACCTGTCTCAGAATCAGACCCTTCTCTTATATTTCAAGGACCTTGAGGTGGGAGATAGCATCCCGAAAATCTCATGATCTGTTGTGGCAGAAAACATGGCCTCGACCCATCTCTAAAACATTCAAAGGCCTTCAAGTTCACACAGACTCCATGTGAGCAGTCAACCCTGGGTTGGCATGAGTTGGAGAGGCAAGGAAAGTGATTGGTTCTGATTTTTCATTCTGTGGCTTCTGAGCTTGTGGAGTCTCCATCCCTTGGTCCTCTTTCTCTCCATCAGCAATGACAAGCTGTATCTACATTCCCTTTCTTGGCTCCCTTAAATGCTCCTTGGGCACATAACTATGTCTGCCTCTTTTGAGAATAAACATTATGGCCCTTATTTTTTCAAAAGGGGAGGGGTATAATTTGTGGCTAAAACCAGGGCACTCAGGCTGTGAAAATATCTACTGCTTAGTTGTTTTCATGTTGATGAGAGAAGGCATTTCTAGCTCAGACCTGGAGGAAAAGAAGCTCTTTGTCATTGAGAAGCTCTTTGCAAGTGTCTCTCAATGAGAGACAGGACCAGTGGAACCAGGATGGGGGAAAGCCAAGTCTCCTTAATTTATTCATTGACTTTTTTTTTTAAACTAAAAAATAATCACACGCTTTTTGCCAAAACCAGCCGTGGGGCAGGAATCCAATAGAATATCATACCAATACTAATTAGATAATCTAATTTCCAAAGAGAGACCCCAGCTCAAGCTCCTAACAGCTCGCAGTGATGCAGAGGTGGCCACAAGGATCAGAGAGCTGAGGCCCGTTGTTCCCCTGAAGTTCTGTGCACATCCACCAAGGTTAGGGCTTGGCCAGAGTTTCATATGTATGTGTGTGTGTGACTCTCATAATCTGTGATGGCAAGAAACACCCTATTTGTGGGAAAGATTGCTACATAGTGGGTGGCTTGAAACAAACAAATTTATTCTTTCATAGTTCTGGAGGCCAGAAGTCCCAAATCAGAGATTTGCAGGGCTGAGCTGCCTCTGGAAGCTGTAGGGTAGAATCTTCCCTGCTTCTTCTGAGCTTCTGGTGGTGGCTGTCCATCCTTGGCATTCTTTGCCTTGCAGCTGTAGCACATCAGTCTCTGCCTCTGCTGTCATTTGCCCTTTTCCCTGTATCTCTGTGCTCACCTGGCATTCTCCTCCCTTGGTCTCTTTCTCCTCCTCTTGTAAGGACACCAGTGATCCTGATCACTTGATTACATCTGGAAGGACCCTGTTTCTAAAGAAAGTCACGTTCACAGGCACTGACGGTTAGGAGGACTTAAACATATTTTGAGGGGGGGGAACACAGTGCAACCCATTATGTGCTCCTTGCACTGATGCTGGGAAGATGGTTCAGGGTTTCCTGTACCAGTGTGAGCAAGTGGGTGGTTCTTGGGAATCAGGTCCTTGGAATGAGGAGGAAACCTCAGGTGGAGCATTTATGCCTTGAAGGTCTTTTTTTCCCAGATCAGTGTTTCTCAGAGTGGGGACCCCAGACTAGCAGCATCAGCATCAGCATCAGCTGAGCACTAGTGAGAAATGTAGATTCTTAGGCCCCACTCCAGACCTCCTGAAGCAGTGACTCGGGTAGGGGCCTGCAATCTCTGCTTTAACAGGTCTTCCAGGAGATTCTGATGCACCGTGAAGTCTGAGGACTATTCTAAGTCCTTACCTTTTGTCCTCACTGTTGTACTTTCTAATGGGGTTGTCCATGGACAGTGTTAAGTATTTTGGGTTAAAGTGGAAAGTTCTTTGGTCAAGTGAGTTTAGGAAGTACTGTATTGGTCTAAGCCAAGCAAGTTCCTTGACTGGTTCTGAGCTTTTGATATGCTTTATGCACTAGACCTTGCAAATTTCCAGGAAGAGGAACAGTAGCATTTCCAAATTTCATTGGTGAAAGAATTATCCTCCCTTGAATGGAGTATCCCATTGGACTGGCATTCTGCAGAGTACACACTGGGAAAAACTGCACTCATCCACATATCAAGGCATTCAACACATTTTTATGAATCACCTTCTAGGAATCAGGCCCTGTGCTAGGGGGAATACGTCCATGAACAAGACATAGTTTCTCTCTCCATGGAACTTATAGTTGCATGCAGGAGCTGGCAAACTACAGGCTGTGGGCCAAGTCTGGCCTGCCATCTGTTTCTGTATGGCCTGCGAGCTAAGAATGGTTTTTGCATTTTTTAAATAGTTGAAAAAATTTTTAAATGAAGGATATTTTATTTATTTTAAATATGAAATTATATGAAATTCAAATTTCAATGTCCATAAATAGAATTTTATGGGAACACAACCACTCATTGTCTGTTTACATATTGTCCATGGCCACTTTTGCTCTATAATGACAGTTGAGTAGTTGCCATAGAGACCGCACCACGTATGGCCCACAAAACCTAAAATATTTACTGTCTAATCCTTTGCAGAAACAGTTGGCCAACCCCTAGCTGAGTGAAGCAAAGAGGCTCTGAACAAACATTTGCAGGTGCCTTGAGTGTTACAGAGGACTGCATAGAGATGGAGGTGGATGGTGCAGTAGGGAAGGCTCTCTGGAGAAAGATCTTGAGGATGAGTAGAAAGCCTAGAATATGACACGGCAGAGAGGGTTGTTGTAAGAAATTGTACCTGCAAATCCAAGAATCAGAAAAGAGGACCACCCACTGAAGGAGTGGAAGGAAGTCCAGTATGGCTGGAACATAAGGAAGGTGAGCCAAGAGTGGTTCCATATGTGACCAGATGGATGCCAGGCAAAGGCCAGACATACGAGAGCATCTGTGAAGGTCATGCTGAGGATTTTGAGTGTTACCCTAAGAACAATGGGAATGAATTGAAGAGTTTAAGCACTGGAATGATGTGAATGATCTAAACTTTGCGAGGTCTCTCTGGCTTCGATATGGGGAACGGATGGGGGACTGTAACAAGAGTGGCAGTGCGCAGATAATTATGAAGTTTGACTGTCCATCACGGGAGAGAGAATGGGGATGGAGAGAAGTGGATTTGGGATGTGACGGCTCTTTATGACATCTATGACATTTACCCTCCCTCCTGCAGGTTCTGTGCTCTCCTTGACAACCTAAAGAAACTGTCTCCTTGGTGCTGGCCTGCCTCCTCTTAAAGCCTTTTTATTAATCACCATGGATTATTTGTTGCACACCTGCTACATATGTATCTGGCATGGTGCCAGAGATAGAATAAGAATATATATATATGTGTGTGTATATATATATATATGTGTGTGTGTGTGTGTGTGTGTGTGTGTATGTACACACTATATACACATATATACATATGTGTATATATACACTTACTATAGAATATGTTCTACAGATAATATAACTATATTCTATATCTATAAGAATTAATAGGGTCAGGTTTCTGACCTCAAGATTCTTAGCTGGGGGAATGATGGATGTATCCACAGTGCTTGAATGTAGCGAGGGCTCATAACCAGGGGAGCAAGTAGTTCTCTTAGGGAGCAAAGAGTAAGTGTTGAGTGAACACTCATGGCAGATATTAATTTTAATTAAGAGATCTGGAGAGGCTTCATGGTGGAGGTGGCATTTAAACTGAGTCTCGAAGAACTTGTAGGAATTGGGAAGGAGGCGAGGGATAATGAATCTAACATGAGCGAAGTGATGGGTTTGTGATGGTATGAGGTGTGTACAGGGAAGGGCTGGGGGAGCAGTGCAGGGTGGTGGAAGGCTCACTCTTTGTCTGATGGCTAGGGCCCTGCCTACGTCATTTCATGACCTTCTGAAGCAAGTACAACTCATAAAACACACCCTTCCTCCCCATGACCTTGTTTATAGGCACAGCCTTTAACCTGAGCCAATAGCAACTGTTGTATCAGCAAGTCCTCTTGGAGGGTTCTAGCCCTTCCCTCCTATGGCTATTTCTGATTGCCTTTGACCTCTGCTTCTACTTCTTTCTTCTGGCTGGTGCCTGGCCCCTGGCTGTACCCCAAGACCAGTGACTTTCAATGCAGTTTGCTTGGTTCTCGGTTCTGTTGTCCCAGGCTGTGACACAGAGTCATTTGTAATCTGGTCTTCTGTCCTTTGCCAAAAGATACTTAATAAATGAGGGTGATGATGATGGGTCCCTTAAGAACAGTTTGGCTGATTTATTTTTAAAGTCTTAAAAATAGTGAAATATAACAAATATACAGAAAAGTGTAGAAACATAAAAGTACAAAATAGTGAATAATCATGACAAAATAGTTATAACCAACTTGGTCAAGAAGTAGAATACTGCCAAGTATCTCCAGAAGCTTCTCTATGTCCCTTCTCCTTGGCCAGCTTCTCACCTCTGATGTGTCAATGCTAAGAAATACTAACTGCTACCTCTGTCAGGCTCCTGGTCAGAAAAGCAGCTGTAGAAGGAGAAGAAAAACAGAGACTTGAGATTCAGACAACAATACGACCTTCCTTCCAGAGCTGCCCACACAAAGGAGGTCCCCTCTCAGGGAGTTGTAGGGGCTGGACTCACAGTTGCTGTGGAAACGTGGGGCTCACAGGATGCCTGGTCAGGTGAGGACCACAGCGCTCAGGCAGGGGCCCCTGTCCTCATTGCTGTAGTTGGATCTGTACAGTAACAAACTTGGGAGATTTAAAAGAAGCTTCCCTTTCGTGTTATCTTCGTCCCCATGCCCGCCTGATATGACATACTGTCTCCTGAGCACAGTAGATGGAGCGGAGCACTAATGGAAGGAAAACATGTTTCTTTTTGTCCAAGGGAGATTGTGGGTCCTCAGGGGAGAATGTGCAGAACTAACAACACTTCAGTAGTAGTTCATTAGCAAACCTGACATTCAGGTTACAGACATTTTTGCAGACTGCATTTTCTAACAATTGTCTTGGGCCCCCCTCTGGTTACAGTCTTATTTATAGAAGGAGGCTAGTCTGAACAGGCAAGAGAGGAAAAACCATTTCCATTGGAAGAGAAGGCTAAATGAGTTTGCCCTCTCTACCGAGAGAAAGGTGTGTGCCTTTCGAGATTTCAGTTGTTGAATCACCTTCCCCATTAGCTCCTCAATATTTATACTGGGTGCATTGCAACCAGATTTGCAAATTAAGAATAGCGGGGTGGGGGGGGGGAAGGGAGGGATGCTGTAGGGAGGGAGCCCCTGTGTATGCAAGTGTGTGAGCAAGACCTTTCAGTTTCCTGTTCACTTGTTTCCTATATCTAATTTCATCTTTGGGCTGGACCTGCCACTTTCTCAACTGTGCCCTGCTGACTGAGGTCTGGAGACAGGGAAAGGGTGTGGGTGCCCCCGGGGGTAGTGAGCTGCCGTGTCCAGACACTCGGTGTTCTCTGTCTGGGTGGAAAACCTCATCTGAAGCCAGACTGAATCACACCAGTTTCTAAGACATTCCTCAACCATGTTAGGCAAAAGAGTCCCCCGCTGACAAGCTGGGGTAGAAGGAAACCTGATATAATTTTGGAAAAACCTTCTTTGAGAAAGAAGGTTCTCACAGCTGCTGAGCCTCTCTCCGCCGTCCAGGGTTGGAGGGGTCCCAGGCCACAGGGAGGAAGGAGATTGATGGACCTAGGGGTGCCAAGTAGAGAGCTGAGGCTTTGCAGTGCTGGGGTGCTCACCAGTCCTCACTCCCATCAGGGATCTAGGAGAAATAGTCATCTGAACTGGTTAGAAATAGAAGTCCGCTCGCTTCTCCCCTGGCTGTTGAGTTATTGCTGTTATTTCACATTAGCAGCTGGTCCAGACTCTCTTGTATTTGGCTGCCGTGTTGGAAACCTAGATCCAGACTCGGGTTGTGGGAACTCAGGAGCATAGGAGGTTGAGGTTTCGGAGTCCAGCCCAGCTTCCTGAGGTGGGTGCGGAATCAAAGCATGAGGTGACCGGCAGCTGTGCGGAGCCCTGGACGTCTGAGCCTGGGCGGCCACACTGGGCAGCCGATTACATTGCTAGGTCCAGAGTGCATGGTGTGCCTGGTAACCTGGCCATCTTTCTGCCTCCCGAGGCCTTTCTGACCCGCTCGGCCTTGGTTTCCTGAACGAGGGTCATGCGACGCATTGGGAAAGGCAGTGGGGCGACCTAACTGGGACTGCTCTTTTGACCTGAAGCCAAACCCCATCCCAAGTTCTGCAGATGGAAGAGGCAGAAAGATGTTTAGTCGGTGAGAGGTCCATAGGCACAGGCTGGATTAACTCCTAAATCATGGTGGAAATTTTCCTGGACTGGGACAAATCCTTTTGTAAACAAGAACATTCATCTTTTTTTTTGACTGACGTGTCTGGTGAGGCAAGTGCCTCTCAGAAGCCCCATGACATCTGATCTTGTTTGGGATTTGGTGTTTGTATTTGAAAGTGTAGCTGCACTGGGGAGCAGCAATTCTGGAGGCAAGACTCAGTGCTGGCCTCAAGTTGGGGAGACCGGCCTGGTTTAGCCAGGATATCAGTGGTGCCCAGAAAAGGGCTTGCTTTTCCAGTACCTACTAAGCAGCGTTTTAATTTACTCAATCATTACATACCTATTAATCGCTTGCTGTATGCCTAACACTCGGCCTTGACTTCAAGTTGCTTTCAGGCTAATGGGGGCGATGGGACATACATGGATAAAAAGACAACTATGGCTCCCAGCCTGTGTCTGTCCAGTGACAAGTGAGAGGAATGGATAGTGAGCCTTGCAATTGGGACAGGGGGAGCTGTGGGGGTTGTAGGCAGGTAGAGGACTTCACTGGGCCCCTGGATTTGATTGACGGGGATGAAACCGACTGGAGAGCAATGGACTAGGTGTCCCAGGAGTAGGAACAGCTAGCACGGAGATTGGCACTAAGGAGGACCAAGTCCTCTCAGAGAAATCCAGTGAGAAAGCAAGCTCAGTGAACAGCAGGAAGGGCAGCAGACAAGCCTGAAGAGCAGGCCTTGAGGGATAACTCAAACCCCTCAAGTTCTGTGCAGCAGGCAGTGGAGATGGGGGAGGATTTTGAGATTCCAGAAAATGTGAACAGAGGGAAAACAAAACACAACAAAACCAAAACCAGAATTTGTCCAATAATTCTTTCAGCACATCATTAAGTCCCCTCTGTGTGCTAGGCAGGTCCCGGGCTCTGAGGATGTGTGAACAAGTTGAGCCAACACCCGGGCCTCTAGGAGCTCATGCTGTCGTGGAGGCTGATAGAGAGCGAGCCCACCCGTGCACGATGTTAGGTAGCGGCAGGCGTGAGGAGGAAAAGTGGGTCAAGCCAAGGGGATGGAGGTGGTCTGTCCCATTCGGGACATTGGACCGTCCCTTGGAGTGTTCACAAGTTAGTTCACTTTGTCACCTCATGTTGCTTCTGTCTGTTGACTTGGAGAACAATGTTCAGCCCCAAGCAGTTCCTCCCACCTGCAGTCTGCTGGTAAACTTCTCCCCACTTGGCCCCTGAATGGTGGCGTGGGGCCCTGGCTACGGCTGCACTGGTAGTTTTGTGCACTTCTTCCTATAGTCGTAGTGAAGCCTTCAGAAGTAGTTCAGGACCCTTCAGTATGGCCCTGAGCCCTGAAAACGAACGCATTCCCTTCTCTTCCTGCTCTCGTGACCAACCGGCACCGGCTGAGCTGAGGGACATTGTCTCTGTCCCTTGGGCTCTACCTTTCCTGGCCCTGAGGCTGTCCCTGATGGTCGTGACGGACACACCCTAAGCTCCATGTAGGGGACCGTGGCCATTATGAGCAGGGCCTCTCTGGGCCTTAACTTCCCATCTGTAGAATCAGGAGTAGGTGAGTGGTTCCTAGACTTTCCATGGGATACTCAATTAAACTTAAAAACATAGAGAATATATCACAGGGTTGCCAGGTTTTTATTTTGAGAAGCAGGGACATAAAAAAGAAACTGTCAAATGCCAGCTCTACCATCATTGTCATTTCATTAAAAGGGCATATTAATACCCAACAAAGGAGTGATGACATAATGTCAAAGAAAAGGACACTTCTTCCCTGGAGAAGAATGTTGGCTGTCTTTCACTGACATACATCATTACATTGTGCTGTTGCTTTTTATTTTCAAACTCCCTCCTGGAGCAGCACAGTCATGGGCCCAACATGTGGGACCTTGGAACCAGAGGGCCTATGAGCCAACTTCCCAGCATCCTTTGCTGTGGAGAGTGAGACCCCATACAGCCAGATCCACAGGTGGCAATGGGCTCCCTTCCTTCTCCCCTCTCAACCCTCTACTGTTTCCCTCTCAGTACCTCCTTTGTGGAAGTGGGGACATTCCAAATGGTCTCCGGCTGCTTTTCAGAAGCCAGGTGAAGGTGAGAGACAGGAAGAATCCATGACCTCACTGACCAGGTGAACCGGTCCCTCCAACATCTAAACTCCTTGTCTTTGGGAAGCATTCATTTTTTCCCCAACCATGTCCATATCCGTGTTTTGATTCACTTGTCTTCCCCTCCCCCTCCCCAATTAACCTTAGTCATAAAAGTTAACTTGACTGTGATGTGGAGATTTCTGCCTTCTTTTATGAAAATGAGCGTTTGGGATTTCCTGTGGGTCTTAGTTATGCATCGCCAGTCTGTCTTGACTAGAAACTGGATTTGGCCTCCACTTTGGTGAAGTGAACAGGAATGAGGTTTGCGGTTTAGAAAATATGGATTCACATTCTGATCAGCTCTATTAGCTGTGGGACCTTGAACAGGTCGTTGGGCACTTAGCTAATAATAATAGCTGCTGTTTACTGAGCCCTCACCAACTGTTTAGCATTTATCTTGATGGCTGATCCTTACAGGTGTTCTCTTGTGGCAGGTATTTGTAAGCCTGTTTTTCCAATGAGGAAACTGAGGCTAGGATGAGGTTCCAGGTTGCACAGTGGTAAGAGGGGAAGGCTGGAGTCAGACTCTGGCTCTCAGACAACAACACTCGTGCTTCCCACACTTCTCATGCCCTCTCTCAGCCACATGGGGTTCTACATAGTCTCTTATATGAGCAGGCTTTGGGGGTGCCTGGGTGGCTCAGTCAGTTAAGCATCCGACTTCGGCTCAGGTCATGATCTCATGGTTCGTGGGTTTGAGCCCCACGTCGGGCCCTGTGCTGACAGCTCAGAGCCTAGAGCCTGCTTCGGATTCTGTGTCTCCCTCTCCCTCTGCCCCTCCCTCACTGGCACTCTGTCTCTCTCAAAAATAAATACACATTAAAAAACAATTTTGAATAGGCTGTGTTTCCTTGAAAAGGCCCTCCTCCTTCCATGACCCTAGACACTTCCTTTCTGAAGAGAAGGAATCAGACTGCACAAGTTATGAAGTTGCTTGCAACCTTGACCTCTGTAACCCTGAGATTCATTTCATTAAAAAAAAGTTTTTTTGAAGGGTTTGAGTACTCTCCTTGAAGCAAGAAGTCATGCTAGATTGCCTTCCTATAAAATGCAAGATTCTTCCTACAAAAAAAAAAAAAAGGATTTATATTGAGCTCATGGTCCTCACTGGGATTTGTAAGGTTGTTGTGCTAACCTCAGACCTTCAGAGAGCTTCAGTGCCTCAGTTTCTCATTTTCTTTCTTCTTCTTCTTTTTTTTTTTTAACATCTATTTATTTTTGAGAGACAGAGAGACAGAACATGAGCAGGGGAGAGGCAGAGAGGGAGGCACAGAATCCCAAGCAGGCTCCAGGCTCTGAACTGTCAGCAAAGGGCCTGACGTGGGGCTCGAACCCACAAACCATGAGATCATGACCTGAGCCGAAGTCAGACGCTTAACTGACTGAGCCACCCAGGTGCCCCTCAGTTTCTCATTTTCAAAATGGGGATAATAGTGTCTAACCTGCAATCATGTTAATAGGGTTAACCAAGACACTACCTTCAGAAAATTACCTTTATTATTAATCCTTCTGAACTTCTAGCCCTGCCTCAGACTTTCCGGGTGTGATTACAAATTATTCCTCAACTAAAACACGTGTCATTTTTGTCTTCCGACTGGGCCCCTGTGACAATTTTCTTGTCTGGATGGTGAATGAGCCATTCTCCCATTCTGCCTTGCAGACCAGAAGTTCGGTGGCCATGTCTTTGCAGGTGCATGCACTGACTTGGGCCCAGCCTGGGTCAGTCTGGCTGAGGGATCAGAGCTGGGGTCTCTGCTAACACAATTCCAAGTCTCTGAGGTCCCAGTAGTGAACTCTGGGCTATCACATATGTTGTCATTTTGTTAAGCTAATTGAAGGAGAAGGAGATCGTTAGTCTGCATGTATGGTGTAGTGGCTGAGATATAAAGTTAGGGGTTGACTTATTGATTTTTAAGCAGCTAGTGTGGCCATTTGAGAACATATCACACCATGGGACATTATGTCTAATGGGTCCTTCTGTTCCCAGGTTGGAACCCCCTTCTCTGGGCCATTTCTCCAACTCCCTATCCGTATATGGCATGACCAGATTTAGATGTCTGAGGTACAAAATTTTGTTAGTTAGAAGCCACCGGGTGTAAGATGATAGTTTCAGTAGTAGTAATAAACAGCATTTTAGGAGGAGATCCCATCTCTTTGTACATTTTGCCTATCCTGAGGCAACAAGGAGTAGAGGGAAAACATGGCTTTTAGTCTTAGAGTGAACTGGATTTAAATTTCCGTGCTGCCACTTAGGAGATGAGTGATCTTGGAAATTACTCAACCTCTCTAAGTCTTATGACATTCCTACCTTGCAGGCGTATTGTGAGGATTAAATAAGATGGTGTAAAACCGTCAGTAGAGAACATGGCCTGTAGATGCAGGAGGGAACCAAGGACTTCCTGAGGGCCAGCTGAGCCCCCTCAGTGCCTGGGAGACTGGCGAGCATTACAGTGTTCTCCTGACAGGAGCCAGCAAGGGCCCCAGGCTCCCCCAGCACTTCATATTCAGGGACTCATGCAAGGGAGGGGCTGAAAATCCAGTCCTCAAGGTCAGGCGGTTTGCAAGAAGACAGAGCCTCGGGGAGTGTTTACACAGCCCCTTTGAATTCGAGACAAAGAAACCTGAGGCACAAAGATGGTAAGTGCCTTGTTAAAGGTCACCTAGCCTTTTTCTTCTGTCACCTTTTTCTCCCACAAAGACCTATGAGGAGCAGTTATTCACACACAGCCCAGGGGACTCCTAGGAGTGAGAAACTGGACAGTGCACCCGGGTAGCAGTAGCTAAAAATGCCTGTGATGAACAAGTGTCTTATGACCAGCAGAGAGACCCAGTAAACGCGGATGGTTTTCTGACATCTCAGAGCACTTGGCTTTGTCCAGCCTTCTTTTTAAGCTCCTGTGACCTGCGTCTGTGGGCACTGTATGCCTTCCCTAGAGGTGTAGCCTGTCGTTAGCAAGTGTAATAGCTGCTGGGTAGGCTCATCTGGCATGCGTGTGGGTCCTCCTGCCCCTGTGGGCTCCCGGGGGATGGATGGGGAGGCTGTGAGGTGCGGGGACGCTCTGAGCTGCAAGGAAGGAGTGTGATAATAGGAACTTCTCCAGGGTAGACACCAGTCTCGCTGCCTCCTCACACCAGCTCCAGGTGGGGCCCAGATCCTCTGCTGCCCTGTTGCCCCCACCCCTACGTGTCGGGGCTACCCCCTCTCTGTGCTGCAGAGCAGTGCACTCCTCCTTTTCCTTTCTCTGCAGAGCTCTCACCATGAAAATCCCAGCTGGTGGTGCCCACATTATGCTTTATTTGCCTGAGCTGCTTTAGGTAATCGGCCTAATCCCTAATACATAGGATTATCAGTACCTGAGAGAATCCCTTGCTGGGCCACACACCCAGGATGTAAAGGAGGCTGCTGGAGGGATTTCCTGTGGGCCTGTTTGGAACAAGCAGGGGTGTCTGGAGGACCATTCCCCAATGTTTAGGCCTGAGGCAGAGGAGCCAGTAGCCTGCATGGAGGTACCGCTAGCCCCGTGGGTTTACAGATACTAAAGTTCAAGCATTTCTGGGTCTTAGGCCAAACTGTGCCCCGGAATGTCATAATCATTGCCACAAAATAAAGCATTTTTTAAGAGCTAAAATGGGCCTATGGATTTTGACTCAGTGGATTTCAAACTTTTTTTTTTCCCCCACAGAAAACCACTTCATTCAGACCCAGTCTAGCATGGCTCAATGCAGAGATGCTTGGATTTTCACGGGGGCCGTAGCCTTGCCTCCTCTACCCTCCTTTGCTAACCTTCTAAGGCGTCTCACAGGTTATGCGATGCTGGACCCCAACGAACAGAAAACTATGGGCTTATTGCTCCCTCTCATTTCTCATTTGAGGGCTCTGCTCAGAGAGGTTGGATGACTGGCCAAGGCCACACAGCCTATTCCTGGAAAAGCTGGGGCTAGAATGCCAGCTTCCTAACTTGCAGCCCAGAGCTCTTCGCCTGCCACCATTCCTCTAGTGAGAGAGAAAGACTCTTGTGCTCAGCTGAGGGCAGCTGCATGCAGGGCTGCTGGGTCAGTTTTGAGGACAAGAGGGTGCAGGAGAGGTGGGGAGCTGCCACTGGAGACGGGGTGAGGGTTGGGGTTCCAGGTGGATGAAAGGGATAGTTCAGGAGCAGAATCCTTCAGTATAGGCTCCCGGAAATGGGTTTCTGATGATGACCGGGGAAACGTGAAGAAGAGTGGGACTCAGAGTGAGACCCAGAGAGAGGACAGACAGAGGTTTCTGGATCCTTTCTTCCCCCACAGCCCTGTGGAAGTTGAACATCCAGGAAATAGCCTGTGGCTCAAGACTCTGGGCAGGGGGTGCAGCTATGGGACTTCGAGGGATGGGGCTGGCTCCCGTCCCTGCAGTGTCCCCCGATTCCCTGTCACACCCCAGAGGTGCCTCAGGCCCTGCAGGACTCCTTGAGGATTTGCCCGCTGAGGCCCTCCAAGGATGCAGAAGCACCTGGGAAGCTTTATCTCCACCTTCAGCCACATCTGCATAGGACACCTTAGTGCTTAGGAGGAAGGCTTCACGGCCTTTCAGCTGGCCATGTTCATTTCCAGTTGGATGCATTGCTCTGTGAAGGGTGATTTATGTCTCCAAGCTGGTTCTTGGCCAAGAAAGGAACCATGTTTCTCTGTCCTTGATTTCATCACCCTCTCAAGGCATGGGGACCTTGAAGAAGGGTCTCTGCGGTACCCGTGGTACCCGGAAGTGGGGTGAATCGAGTGCTCAGAATGGTAATAAACCCTTCATGGGCACTTTGCAGTAGTCCATAACCCTTCTGCACACATCATCCCCTTCACTCCTCACGCTGTCCCTGGAAGGACGTCAGGACAGGTACTCGCCTCTTTGTGGTGTCAGACAGCTGGGTTACAATTCTGACTGTGTCTTCCTGGGCCAGCCACTCATCCCCTCCTCTGCTGCCAGTGCATTCCTGCCTGCGCCATAGAGTTACTGCAGTGGCGCTCAGCGGCAGTGGCCCGTGTTAGTGTCGTTACCCCTCGTTAGTAATACCACCCGTTCCAGATGCTATGCGGGCCTGGAGCCGACTTCCCATTTGCTGCAGCTGTCCTTCTTCCCTCCCTCTTCCCTTCCTTCCTGAACCCTTGGCTCCCGTCTCTCACCCACATGGAGCAGGTGCTTACTCAGAGCTCACAATGCTCCACCGTTGAGGACAGGGCAGTGGACAAAAGAAATGTGAAGTGTTTCCCTTGTGGAGCTTATAGACCATAAGGGACGATCGAAGTCGGCAGGCTAGCAGATAGTGTATAAACGCTCTGAGGAGGAATAGAGCAAGGGTGGGGGTGGTCAGGGTGGGAAGTGTGTCATTTTCAGTAATTACCTCTCAGTAATAAGGTGACAATGACCTGAGAATGGCGAGGGAAGCAGCCAAGGGGCTATCTAGGCGGGGGGGGGGGGGGGGGGCAGCCTGGAACATTCTGGAAGCACAAGGAGGCTGACTGGGCTGGAGTGAGTGAGTGAGTGGGAGACTAGGAGGGTGGTGGGAGGCGCGGACAGATTGGGTGCGTTGGACTGTGTTAGGCTGTGACTTATCCTCCCAAGTGGGACGGGGAGCCACAGGAGGGTGTCGGCACAGCCGCAACATAATCTGACTTACATTTTTAAGAGTAGTTTTCCTACCAGATGATCACCGTTTAAGCAACTTCCCAGATCTGGGATGAGGAGCCTGTGTCCAAAGAACCCAGATGAAATCAAACTCGAGACAGACGTGGGCCTACTGGGGGCAGTCCCAGCAGGAGCCGGAAGGGAACTCTGGATTCCTCCCAGCAGCTGACCCCCATCCCTTCTGTAGTCACGCAGCAGGTGCGGTGCCCAGGGTGGCCTGACCTGGCTCCGCCTGACAGGTGTGGGTACGAGTGTACCTGGGGTGAGTGAGCCCGGCCAGGTGGGAGCAGGTGTGATGTGTCTCACGGGAGGGTGTGGCCAGCACAGTGGGCCACCTGGCAGGACCTGGCAATTGCAACATCCTGTTGGGGCTCAGGGAGATAATGGGGGCCCTGCCCTGCAAGATGCATCTGGGTGGGGATCTGACAGCTGAGCCATGGGCTCTGTGAGGCCTGGCTTTGGGGTGTGGAGCCCCTTTCTCCAGAGCAGCATTGCTTCCTGCCCAGGAGCAGAGAACAGTGATGCCACCATCGCCCATCCCACTCAGTGCTTTCAGAAAGTGCTATGCTCCACCTTATCAGATTGTAAGGCAGCACTCATTGCTGTTTACAGAAGAGGCTCTTAGAAATGGACTGACTTGTCCAAGGCCATCCAGAAAAACCGGACTTGGATTTGAGTATTTTGATCCTCGGAGCTCTTCCTACCACACCACAAACCCAAAGTTTGCAGTATACTGGGTCCAATTCAGGAAGGAGGAGAGACACAGAGGGGGCCTAGATTTGAGGACTGGGGGCTGTGGGGTCCTGGGATTAGAACAAGCTTGCTCTCCAGTGAGGGGCCAGGGCTGCCCCCATTGCTGGGGAAAGCCAGGCCCTTTGAAGACAAGAAAGGTTGCTTCCTACCATGGCCCCTGACTCAAAGCCTGGACCAGTCGTTTCTGCCAGTGCTAGGAACACCCGAACGCCAAGCTGCAGGCTGGTGCATCAGAGGGGTGTGCTAGGGAGTGGCTGGTTCCTTTAGGCTACACTTGGGAGGAAGAATCATCTTGTCCAGGAGGCAACAAGCATGAGAGCCACAGAGCCGCTGGGGCTTCACTTTTGGCTGGGCTAGGTGGGACCGGGCATGTTGCTTCCTCTCCAGCCACCCCCCACCCCTGTGTTCCCATCTGTATAGTGAGCGGGGTTGGCATCCGAAGGGATTGCCGAGGTCCCTTCTCAGGTTTCCGTCTTTGAGCGTATGATTCAGAAGCAATGCCTAAATATCCAGCAGATATGTGCTCTGTATAGTGAGCACCAGGGGCCTGCGGTCCAGTCAGGCCCTTGGCCACAGGTGACACAGGAGGTGTGAGACCCGTGAGAGGCTGCCTGTGTGAGCAGGCGGGAGGAGGGGACTGCCGGCCACTGTGCTCTCCAGTGTACCCCCAGACCCCTGTACCTGCACTCTTGCCCGCTAGCCCTCTTCGTCCTCCGGGCTGGGCACTGAGATTAGATGTTGTCCTGTGCTGTCTGCAGGAGGTAGCGTGGCTTGTTTTACGTAAGACTCTGGTGGAGACAGAAGGCAGGGCTGGAGGGAAGAGTGGCCTCCAAAGCAAGATTGAACTCCTTTCTCAAGGGGTTGGCTGTTGCTGGATCTGTAGCTTTCAGGACATGCCCGCAGGCCCTACCTACTCACAGTCTCTTCAGAAAATCTATGGTGTCCTGTCTGAGGCAAGGGTAGCTGGAGCCTGTAACTTGTGGGGTCTCTCTCTCTCTCTCTCTCTCTCTCTCTCTCACACACACACACACACACACACACACACACACACACACACACACCCAGGGGTGCACACACACAGGATGAGTGGGGATCAGGGTCAGATTGCTCCTGATGCTCAGGGAAGCCTGCCCGACCCTGCTCAGGTGTCTTCCCTGAAGGGTAGCTGGGTCCTTCTCTGCAGTGGGAAGTGGAAGGTTTGATGGATGCCCACTTTGCCGTTCAGAACAAAGGGCTGCCCCCCACCCCCCCACCACGCCAGCAATGTCCTGGGAGACAGAGTGATGTCCTGGGACCCAAGCGGCAGCCTCCCTCTGGCCCTCAGTCTCCTCATCTCCAATGGGAGGCTGATCTGAAGGAGTTCAGAATCAGAAGGGATCTAAGAATCTAAGAGGTCACTTGGTCCAGGGCTCACTCTATGTAGGAATCCCTGCCCCTGCTGCCCTGGGGGGACGTCACACAACTCCTGATGGAACCCCTCCAGAAGTCATGCTGCCTTCCTTCCCAGGGGCCCATTGCCTCATTGAATAGTCATAGCTGTTAGAACCTACACGCGTTTATCCTCCGTTCTGTAATTATTTGTTAAGGTTCCTCTCTGGGTCAGTGTCCCCGCCTAGTAGATTATTAGCGTCCCTCTCAGGGCCACCAATCAATGAAGTGGTGCCGTTTTAGCTGAATATCCTTGGAGGCCAGTCCCATCCGTCGGTGCTGTCTGGGCAACTGTTACTGCCTGGCACCATACCACATGCTGTGTATTGTCTGTCTCACGTAAGCTTTGGCACCACCTGGATGGGGCCAGTGTGCCTGTCCCCATTGTATATGGAGGCGGCAAGGTTCATCAGTTACCATGCCCATGGTAGCCAGCTTGTAAGTGGCAGAGTTGATCAAGTCCTCTCAAGCTCTGTGTCTTCTGCTAAGAAATACCTGCTCTCAGTTACCCTGTCTGTAAAATGGGGATATTTCACCTGCCTGTTGGATTTATTATAAGCCCTAAGCAAATCGTATATGGAAAGCACTAAAGTTTTAGTTGCTGGCACCCAGTTCTGGCTTGATAAATGGTGGCCAGTGACTATGATACCGGGCACTGTCCCTTCCCGTTTCTTCCCTGCTGTGTGTCTCCACAAGGATACAGCCTCCTCCCTGGGCCTCTACCCTCTTTTCTCCAGAGCATGGGGCTGTACCTGCTCCCAGCAAGGAATGCTTTGGCCAAAGTAAGGTCAGAGGTGGCGGGGGCCTTTCCCCCAGGCCGAGCATGGCTAACCTGGCCGGCTGGCAGTGCCTTTGCAGAGCTGCAGCGTCCTCGCTGTCCTGCCACTGCCCTAGTCCTGCCTCCCACACGTGGTAATTAAGCCCACAGCATCTAGTGTAAGCAAATAATAACAAGGGCATTATCTTTCTTTAGTCTCTGTTTGTCCTTGCCTATCATAAAGTAATTAAAATAATGAATGCCTTGTAAAACAATAGTTAAGAGGGCTGGCAAAGGGCATCATGTGCAATATACGTCTTGCGCTCTCAATTATTGATGCGTTGAAACCACTGTGACTGGGGAAGACTCCCTGCCTGCCGGCCCTTTTCCCGCAGGTTCTCTCCGCCAAGGTCCGAAGGCCTGCGGGGTGGCTGTGGGCCCTGAGGCTCCAGGGCTGAGGAGCAGCCTGTGGCCACGGACCAGCTTTGACACATTGCCGGGGGGCACTGCTCAGAGGGAGACGCAGGAGCCTCTGATTGGAGGGCTTTGCCCTGTCCCGACCTCTCCCTTGTCCACCCACATTCTCCAGTTCTGAAAGAAGCAGGTGGTTCTGTCCTGGGTGAAGGGGGAGGCTGGGAAAGATCCATGTCCCATTTTAGATCAGGGCAGGGATGATTAAGCCATGCCGGCACGATTAGGAACAGTGGTTCTCCAAGTGGGGTTCCCAGAGTGGGGTGCCAGACTGGCAGCATCAGTGTTCTCTGGGAACTTTTTAGAAATGCAGTTCTGGCATGGGGCCCAGTACTCTGTTTTAACAAGGCCTCCAGGTGGTTCTGATGCCCACTTGAACTTGAGAAGCACTGCTTTAGAGTGTCGTGGCTCAAGGAGAGGCGGGAGGACTAATGAACTGAAAGTGTGTTGTGTGCATCTATGGGGCAGGCCCTCTTGTCCCCATCTTACGGGGGGCGGGGGGGTCCCATGCGCAGGAGAGCTGAAACTACACCTTCAGTTGCTAAGGCTTTTAGTGAGGGCCCCTGGGTCGGGACCATTGTCATTTCCAGAACACCCACTTGTGCATAATTTCCACATAGTCAAGATATAGGGTCCTAACAGGCCACTGAGATTGGCTCAGGCAGCAGACTCCACAGATGTCAGTAGGTGGCCCCAAATATGCCTACCCTGTGACTCCCTTACTACAGCCTCCTCTTAGACGATTCTAGCTCCCTGGGGCCGAATATACTTGGAAATGCAACATGAGCACCCAGTGGTGCTGATGCTTCTTCTGGCTTCCCACTTCCCTGAGCCACGGGAGGCCGGAAGGGGAGAACCCTGTGTCAGGAGCAGCTTCCTGCCTGCCTGCAAGTCCCCAAGAGGATGAGTCATCCCATGCCTCTCAGCTCTCCTTTCCTCACTCGCCCCATCCCCACTCACTGCAGACAAAGGTTTTCACCTCTCCCTTGGTTTCTCTCCTGTGCTCCAACTCACAATGTCCCCAGGGTCTGTTTGCCTTCAAGATTAATTCCGTTTTTAAATTTTATAAAAGTTTATTTATTTATTTATTTATTTATTTATTTATTTATTTAGAGAGCTGGCAGTGGGGATGGGCAGAGAGAGGAAGAGAGAGGGAGAAAGAATCCCAAATGCATGGAGCCCGATTCAGGCTCAAACTCACGTTCTGTGAGATCGATCATAACGTGAGCCAAAATCAAGAGTCAGACGCTTAACCAACTGAGCCACCCAGGCGCCTCTTGAAAATTAATTCAAAGGTTTTAAATGGTGAATATAATTTGCTGGTATCTTTTTATACATCTGTACCTGCAGAAATGATATCAGTGGGTATTTGAGCAGGGGGGCCCATTTAAATTTAAATTTAAAATTTATATAACCAGTGTGTTTAGTATAACCATGTGCCATGTAAAAAATACGTTGTCTATCTGAAATTCAAATTTCTCTAGGTGTCCTGTATTTTGTTTGGTAGTCCTAAGCACATTGAAGGTCTGGCTCTTATAACCCTTTGTATTTATTCATTCATGTTTATAGAGCCACCTATATGCAAGGCACACTTTTAGGCACTCAAGGTACAGCATTTGGTAGGGGAGGCAGACTGTAAGTAAAAAAATAAAACCGAAAGGTGGTGCTGTTGGAAGGAAGGTGGGAATTAAAATTTTTTTTAATGTTTATTTACTTTTGAAGGAGAGAGGGAGAGGGAGAGAGATAGAGAGAGAGAGAGAGAGAGAGAGAGAGAGAGACAGAGTGCTAGTGGCGGAGGGGCAGAGAGAGAGAGAGAGAATCTGAAGCAGGCTCTAGGCTCTGAGCTGTCAGCATAGAGCCTGATGCGGGGCTCAAACCCACCAGCTGTGAGATCATGACCTGAGCCGAAGTTAGATGCTTAACAGACTGAGCCACCAGGTGCCCCATAGGGTTGGAATTTTCAAAGGGTTGCCAGAGAAGATTTCACTGAAAGGTGGTATTTGAGCAAAGACTTGAGGGAAGTGAGGGAGTAAGCCATGACCTTCTGTGGGAGAAGAGTGTTTTAGGCAAAGGCACATTGTATACAAAAGTGTGCAGTTTAGGGCCCCATGTGGGGCTCGGTTATCTGAAGAGGTCAGCCTTGTTTCCTCAAGCATGTTTTTAGCCACGAAGGGAGATTTATTCTCTTTTGTAATTAAAAAGGTCTGCGGGCACCTGGGTGGCTCAGTCAGTTGAGCGTCCGACTTTGGCTTAGGTCATGATTTCGTGGTTTGTGAGTTTGAGCTCCACATCAGGCTCACTGCTGTCAGTGAGGAGCCTGCTTTGGGTCCTCTGTCCCCCTCTCTCTCTGCCCTTCTCCCACTTGTGCTCTCTCGGAAATAAATAAAACATTTTAAAAAGTTATTGAAAAAGGTCTTATGTGAAAAAAAAAAAAAAATGTTAGAACTGCAGTCCAAATTTCGCTCTCTTATTTCCTGGTCCGGCATTTAAGTATAGCTTTGCTACTCAATGTATGGCCCATAGATCATAGCTTGTTAGAAATATAGAATCCCAGGCTTCTACCCCAGACCGACTGAATCAGAATTTGCATTTTAACTAGATCCTGAGGGAAAATGTCTGCACAGTAAAACTCAAGGAGAGCTGCACTGTTTCACACTTGCCTCAGGTTACCATTATAGAGACAAGATAGTAACAACATTTTGGGAGGCTGGCTTGTTGACCACGGCTTGAGCAGGCCTTAGGCTTGAGCAAGCCTTACTTTTTTTGTTTTTAATCATGTCTGTTAGTAATGATGACTGCACTGCTTAGATAATACCTGAAAACTCTTACTCATTTCTGTATGTGAGATTTTAAGATGGAGTATTAATAAACTGGCAGGCCCAAAAGACATTAATTAAGTGACGAGAGATGTTGAAAATAGTTCCTAAGAAGAAGGATTAAAGAAATCATGGATGTATAACATTGAGAGGAGTCTCAAATAAGGTAGGATAGTTCTCTTCAACTATTTTGCAGGGTGTTGCTAGAAAAAAGGATTTCAAATTTCATCGGTTAGCCTTTTCCATTGTTTTTTCTCATCAAATATTCATTGCATACCTACTATACACATGTTATTGAGCTGTACATACCATTAAATAAAAGTGGAAAAGGAAAAAAAAAAAAAAAAAAAAAAAAAGAAAAAGGTCTTATGTGGATTTCAGACACAGCTGGATTCAGGTGTTCAAATGATGACACCAGTATTCTATCACTTCTCCTAGGTTCCTCTGTGGTGGCTTCATTCTCAGGGAAGGGTTGCCTTTCCTGTTCTTTCCAGCAAAAGTCCCAGGCTTGAATTGTATTGGGTTGGCATGGGTCATGTGACCATCACTGGCTCAATCTCTGTTTCCTGAGGGATGGAATGGAGTCTCCATTCCTGGGACAAGCGTGGGCCTTCAGTTCCTTTTGAACTATATGGATTGAGATGAGCAAATGGAGATTTCCTTCAGAAAGACAGGGTGCTCCTGTGAGGACGGTATGAATGGTGGGCGGCATGCCAACCTCGCCTCCTCGTAGTTACTCCATGACCCTAGACAGGGTGCTCTCCCTACTGAACTTAGTGGTTGTTTCTTTAAAGGGGAAAGAGAATAATTTCATTCTTCTTTCTTTCACAAAGATATTTTAAAAGAAAATAAAGAAAAGATTCTTTTAAAAAAGATTAAGAAGAAAACCAAAGCCATAGTCTATCGCACCTCCTCGCCCCTTGTACCTTCAAGCCGGCATCCACGTCAGCCAGGACCTTTCCAACTTTGATTCTTTTGAGTAGGTTGTGTTTACTAAATCCAGTTGGTTCCTGTTCTCAATCCTGTTCTCTCTGTTGCCAGGAGGCCCAGAAGATTAACAATGGCTCGAGCCAGGCGGATGGCACTCTCAAGCCAGTGGACGAAAAAGAGGAGGCAGTGGCAGCCGAGGTCGGCTGGATGACCTCTGTGAAGGACTGGGCGGGGGTGATGATATCTGCCCAGACACTGACTGGCAGAGTCCTGGTGAGTCCCCAACACCTTCCTTCTCAGGGAGGCCTGCTGTCTGGTGTATGATCCTACCATGTTTCCCAAGTCTTCTCTAAGCTACCCATTATTGGGGAATGGGGGTGAACAGCGGGTCATGGAGTAGAGGCTGGTTCTCTGTGCACGTAAGCCAGAGGTATGAGGGAGGATCTGTAGAGTGGGCCAGCACCTGGGGTGAAGGGGGTATGTTGGGGAGGATGTAGGGCATTTCCTCTGCCAGCAGAGTAGGTGTATGCATGCACACATACACCATGTACACACACACATACATACACACACACATACACACCTTGATAATCCTGGAGAGGAGAAGGGAGTCAAAGAAATTTGTGCTCAAAATTCCACAAAGAACCCATAAATGATAAATGCCAGGATCCATAGAGTTCTCAGCACGTGCCCATTGGCTCTGTCGGGTCTGCTCTGGGTCAGAAGTTTCCCTGAGAAGGATGTTGCATTCCAAATGATTTCTTATTACAATTCTGGAAGCTGTTTTGTATGGGCTGTCCTTCCTGGGCCTGAAGCTGGGGCTTGGTCAAGACTAATTTGACTCAAAGAATGAATGGGAATGTCCTGACAGATAGGTGAACCAAAGATAAGGCAGGGCCATTGGAAAATAGGTGCCACACCCAAGGTGTTTCATGGTGAGAGCTCGGTGAGGAGGTGGCGATAGATGTGGGGAGATGGTAGAAGTTTCACCAGAAACTTCTGGATTCGTCAGAATCCTTCTTGGGGACAACTCTACATCATGTTTGGGATGACTATGTCACAAACCGTTTGAGGGAGGGACTATGACACTGAATGTCATGCTCGCATCACAAAGGTGGTGGCCAAACAGCCGTCAAGGAGGACAGGGTTCTGTTAACTGAGGGAGCTTTTGGGAGCAGAGCTTTCTGGAAAGTCCAGAAGCTGTGGCTGATGTTGATTGCTGGCACCATAGAAATGGGAGAGGTTTAAAGCTGTGGTTCTGGAGAGGAGGAGAGGGAAACTGACGAGGCCAGATGCTGCATGGAGGAGGACCTCCCGGGTCGGTGGGACCCAGGAGAGACCGGGTGGCACGGAGCATCTAATGTGAGATTGTAGGTCGCTTGTCGCAGGCTCTGCTCCATTACCAGCCTCCTCACCTCCCTGCACAGTCTTCTTCAGCAAAGGCTCCATTGCTGTTTCGTGCTTGTGTATGAGTGGATTCTGTGTGGGAAGCTGACGGAGGGTGAGTTCTGGGTCTGGGCATTCATGGGGAAAGAAATGCAGGCAGTGTATGCTCTACCTGTGGTGGTGATGGTGGGTGAGGAACAGCAGACAATTTGGTTGCACAAATGTGACGCCTGTCGCTTCTGCATGGCTACTGTCGACAGCTCTAATTTTCTCCATCGGCATCAGCCGAGAGTTACCAGAATGACTTGGCTAGGCGTTTTTTGCGGCCCCGTGGAAAACAAGGAATGATCTACTTCCATTGCACCGTGGATGGAAGTTATTGAAGGAATGTGTGGAGGAGAAATGCTGAGTACGAGCATTGTGTGGGTGTGCGTAGGGGGCGCTGAGTGTGGGGACACAGGGGCCATCAAGAAAGCCTCGTGGCACTTCACCGGGTGGAGCCTTTGAGCTAAAACTTCCATTTCAAGATGAACTGAGCACATGCTTGATGACAGAGAAGATATCTGAGATGGAAGCATCCCTGAGCTTGAAAATAAGAAAGGGACCACTTAGTGGGCCAGAAGCGGAGAATACCTAGATAATACATAATAAAACAGAGAACATTTGAGATGAGCATTGAACTGTGAGCTAGCATCATGAATGTCTACACAGTAGAGGGGGTCATCCCAGAGTGAGGGAACAGTGGCAGCAGAGAAAGGGCGCAGAGCATGGAGGGAGCGAGGCCCAGGCGGCGAACAAGGAGGCACCTGAGGGGATAGAAGACCCGGAAGATGGGCTGGTGGCAGCTTGTCAGATCTTCAAATGCCCAGCCAAAGAATGCGGACTGAATTTTGTAGGAAAAGGAGATTTTGAGGGAGGGGCATCATGACTGGTGGTTGTGCCGAGAGAAACACAAGGAGACAAAGTAGGGAGCAGATTGGTGAGGCGGGAGCGCGACGTGCTAGGATCCGTCAGGACAGTGAGCTACCCCGCTGGGACAGGCCGTGAGCAGATGACCACAGGGGACCCGCCGCAGCCAGGCCTGAATGAGCACCACGCGGTGCAGGCAGGTGGGTGGATGTGGGTGGTGCTAGGGAAGCAGAACTAAGAGGCCAAGGGCACCAGTAGCCATGTTGATGCTACCGCTCATGGTAACGTTATCAAGAGCCTCCCGTGAGCCAGGCACTGTGTGAGGCGCTATGCATTACGATCAGGTTGAAGGGCAAGGGCCATGTTGTATTTGTTCGGTCTCTCCCATTTTGCTGTTGTGTTGTCGGGGTTCATTACAAGGAAGCAAGCAAGCGGGTCTTATCGATGAATTTGTCTCCAGTTTGCAGTTGAGGAACCTAAAGCATAGGAAGGGCAGTAACTCGCCGAAGAGCATGCAGGCTTGAGTGACACAGCCAGGCTCGTACCTGCAGGCCTCTGGACTCCCCGTCTAGTGCTCTTTCTGTGTCATTACTTCCCAGGCAAAGATAATGCCTCTTCTTTTTCTAAGCCACTGTCAGCTGTCGCTTTGGCTGTGACATTTTGACATTACTGTCTGAGCCAGTTAGATCCTGAGGCTGTTTGGCCTGATTCTCTTAACATTTGCATGGACAAGCACAGTCTGCCTACGCCTCTTTGCCCCTGATGCCAGCTGCCCTCTGAAGGTCTCCTTGGAGAAAATCCTGTCCGGGCTGTTCTGGCTCCATCATAGCAGGCCTGGTCCCGCTGCACAAAGAGAGCAGGCGTCTTGGTGCCTTCGGAACAGGCCTCTCCTTGAGGAGAAGGCGGGTGTCTGCTCTGAGTAGGGAGCAGATTTCACATAGAAGTTTCAGTGTGCACGAGAAAGCGTCTCTGTCTGTTCCGAACCCAAAGCTGTGTTTGTCTTGAGCTGTCCAAATGTTTATCCTTGCAACAATGGGATTAAAGCAAGACTAGACACCCAGCTGTTCAGAATTTCCCTGTTTAATGTTTAATTTTTTTTGACACCTGGCACAGGAGCTTGGCTGCCACACGTGGGCCCCTTTCTTACCTGTCTCATTGTCACAGGTGAGAGTCTCAAAGCTAGGCATTTGTGGGTAAGGCCCAGGTTGGGGAAGATTCTCCAGATGACCCCAGCACATCTATTGACTCACCTGCTGTCTGAGATCTCTCAGACGAGCACACCATTCATTCAGTGAGTGCTTATTTCTGACCTGCCCCAGACACTATTCTAGGCCCTGGGCATAGGGGATGAGTAACAGAGATCTAGGGGGTGAACTATTTGTATCGATAGCCTAGATATAAAGTTGTTGAGCTCAGTGTGAATAAGAATAAATGATAGTCACCACTCCCCAATGCTTTTTATGGTTCACACCTGGAGCTTCAGCATTGGGGCTGGGAATAGCCTGCCTGGTTCTCCTGCCGTGGTAGTCAGGCTTAGCTTCATAAAAATAGCAAGACTGGACAGAGTCTTGGAGCACATGGCTGAGGGGTTCTGCATCAAAGTGGACACCAGGCTGGCAAGGGTTACTGCTTCCTTTATCTTTCAAATTTTTTTAAATGTTTATTTTTGAGAGAGAGACAGAGACAGAGACAGAGAGCAAGCAAGGGAGGGGCAGAGGGAGAGGCAGACACAGAATCCAAAGCAGGCTCCAGGCTCTGAGCTGTCAGCACAGAGCCCAACGTGGGGCTCAAACTCACCGACTGTGAAATCATGACCTGAGCCAAAGTTGGACGCTTAACTGACTGAGCCACCCAAGTGCCTCTCCTTTATCTTTTTTAAAAATTAAAAATATTTATTATTTTCTGGCTATAAAAAGGATGCATGCTTATTTCAGAACTGGGGAGTATATTGGAAGAATTGGTGACAAAGTCCACTTTGGGACTTGGGGTTGGCCCACACTGAGGGGCATTTCAGGGGCAGTAAATGCCATGGAGGTAACTCCTAGCTGTTTGGGCGTTGCTGGGACTTTGTTCACTCCATGTCATGTTTTCCCTTGTATGCACAGACTCCGGGGATAAGTGGTTCTCTGTGCTGGGGATTGCTGTGGTCTTCCTGCGGACCTTCAGTGAACACGGAGTTGGGAAAGGGATCATGGCCCTCTCCTTGTAGTGGCTGCTGTGAGCCACGTTCGTGGCCCACTGAAAACACACAGCATCTCAGGATTTACATTCCATGTGTTCACATCCCCTGGACTTCACGTCTGTGTCTCTTTGCTCATTTCCCCTTTGTCCTGATTTCCTTATTCTCTCCTATTCAGACTTTACATGTATGTGGCTATGTACTCCATTACAGTTTTGTGAGCTAAATGAAATCTTTCTAAGAATAAGGCAGTACATTTAAGTAAAGAGGGCAAGAAACAGAGTAGGCTTTTCTATTGTTTGGTTGTACTTTATAAAATCATTAGCAAAAATCAATATTAGAGACAGTCTACTTCAGGGTTGGTAAGGTGTTCAGTCAAGGGCCAGATAGTAAAGATTTTAGGCTTTGCAGACCACAGGGACTCTGTCACAACTACTCAACTCTGCCATTGTAATTTGAAAGCAGCTATGGACAATACATGAGTGTGACTGTGTTCCGATGAAACTTTACAAAAACAGGCGGTGGGCCAGATCCTTTTTCATAGTCACAGGTTTCCGATCATGGTCTATTCAATTCCTTATTTAATAAATAAAGAAATTGAAAGGCAGAAATTGGAAGAACTTCCTTAGGAAGGACTTTTCTAAGGTAATACAGCACAGGAGTGACAGTCCCAGAGAACCCATTTGTAATGAGAAAAGTTACAGACACACAGATACACCCATGGCTAAATGTGGACACACACATACACTCACCCCACCTCTGTTAAACATCTTGTTTCCGAGTATTCATATTAATTTCTACATTGATCTCAGAGAGGCTATCTCCCTAAGAAAAAACTATGCATCATGGCCAAGCATGGCCTCACCTCTAGGTGTGAGCCGTAGTATCTATGTTGCCTGCACCGGACCTCAGTCCCTTTACACGGTCACTGCTTTGTGCTTCTCTTTAAAGACTACTTTTGCCCATACAATCATCAGCTCCTTGAGCAAAGATAGAACTCTTAGAATTCACTCTGTTTGGCTATTTTCCCCCTATTTCCCATGCCACTACATTTAAATATTCCTCCGGGAAACATGTAAATCGAATCCATGAACTGAGAAGATAGGCTATACTTGCTTTACCGTCTTTGGGATGATTTATTGAAGATAGAGAAAGAAAAACACCAGTCTTTTCCTTTATCTTCCCCCAAACATCGCATGTGTGTGCATTTTACATTAACATTATATACGTAGGCTGGGCCGTCCATCTTTATCTCCTAGAGCCCAAAAGAAAATAACTACATCTTTCAAATAGAAATAATCCTATTGGTTTAATAGAGTTAAATAGACACGTTCTCTGCAGTGCCATTTGCACATGAAATTGGACTAGTTGAACAAAATGGGGGTGCGCATTGGCATACGCTTAATCGAATATGTGACATTTATTGCCTTCATTTCTCCCTTTAGGTGACTCACAGTGCTGCTGACACATCTCATCAGCATCCTCTCCTTTTGCAGGGCTGCCTGGTGGCAAATTCACGCACAGCTCACATTTCCATCTCTGTCTTCCTCTCACTCATGCCCCCTCCCCCTTTTTATTGCATTTTAAGCAAATCTGCATAAAATTTTTCTATCACCTACAAATGTCCTATGTGGCGGAAAGACCTGAGGTGTCATGGACCTGCATTCTTAGTAAGAATGTTCTCATAGTAAATAGGTAGACCCCACTGTCTGTACACTTGGAGGTAAATTGGGATTTTGTTTGAGGTTTGTTTTTTTTTTTAAACTCCCCTAAGTGAGGCTTCTTTTAAAGGAAATGCATGGCAGTCCCTCTTCGGGACTTAATAATGGCTCTTCATTTTATCCTGTGCAAAGAGTTTATATTTTGGATATGAATCAATAAGTCAAGGAAGGTGTGCTTTCTTTATATCATTAAACATGAAATGTTGTCTTCACCTGTTGAAAGATGCACGGGCTTGCACTAGATTTGTTGCTGGTGACACCGCACCATTGGGTGAGAAAACGTGAGTCACAGAAGTCACTGAATCCAACAGGCACTCATGATAGGTGGTGAGCTGCCTGTCACCGGACATGTTCAAAGAGAGGCAGGATCACATTTGGTGCCGTTTGTGACAGTTGGTCGGACTTCATCCTCACTGCTTTAATTAGGTTCTACAGAAAACTGGATCTAGGAGATGCTCTAGGATAAAAATGGTTCCCTGGAACTTGGACAGACTTCATTGCTCTCCCCTTCGTGAGATTGTCAATGCATAACAACGTGTGAAGCTCAAAGAAGTCCTGCAGTAAGAAGGCAGACTTTGCTTTGCCCAGCGTTTCCCTTTCCTGTTTCACCAGGGAACCCTTTCCTCATGAAACACCTGTAAGGCATCATAAAGAACGCACTTTGGGAAACACTTAAATAGCCCAGGGATTGGCAAACTATAACCCATGGGCCAAATCTAGCTCACTGCCTGTTTTGTATGGCTCACAAGCTAAGGATGGTTTTTAGATTTTTAATGGTGTTTTAAAAAATCAAGAGAAGAATATTTTGTGACATGTGGAATTATATGAAATTCAAATTTCAGTGTTCATAAACAAAGCTTTATTGGGACACAGCCATGCTCACTCATTTACATATTGTCTGTGGCTGCTTTTGCAACGTGCTGCAACGGCAGAATTGAGTAGTATCCACAGAGTCCAAAATACCCGCCAGCCTAAAATAGTTACTGTCTGGCCCTGTACAGAAAAAGCTTGCCAGTCCCTGAACTAGATCATTAAGTTCCCCTCTGCTCCAGGACTGTCTCCAAGTAGTCAGCGAGACTTGCCCTATGGTTCCTCAGAGCACAACAGATAAGGGGTACCATCTAGCCCCTCAGGGAGACATTTATTTCACAGTCTAAACCAAATGATGTGGTAGAGATGGGGAGAGGGAGGCCAGAGCCAGGTGGGCCTCAAAGCTCTACAGCAGGTTCCCAGCTGGCTCAGTTTATGGATTTCCCCTTCCCAAGGTCAGTGGGGCGTGTCTGGCAATTCTGTGGCAGGGTCACTCCCTGTAACTCCACCTACCTGCATCTCCGGCAGTCGAGCCCACCCCAGGCCCTGCCCAGCAGCCCGGAGTCCAGTTCCTACCATGGAGGACACCCCCAGTTCTGGCCTGCAGGCCAGGTGCCTCGGCCACACTACACTGGCTGCTCGTATGCACTGCTGGTCTGCGGGCCACGTGATCCGTGAGCCGGCCTCTCCAGCGCATTCTGTAAGGAGCAGCTGTTAATTTTACTAGCTGGTGTGTTGGCTCCTCTGGCCTCCCCTGTGAAAATGAAGGAGAGTTTCAGAAGTGAATCCTCAGACGGCTCTGGGAAGAGGAAGAGCCTTCTGGCCCAGGAGCAGCCTGCTTCGTCCTGGCTGTTTATCTCTGACTCCCAGGGGCCTCTGGGCTCTGGTGGGAAGCACTTCTGCCCAACTGCCTCTCTCCTCTGGAGTTTCTTGGGGGGAGTGGGTACCCATGTAGTCCTCCCGCATTATCTGTCCATTCCCTCATCTGTATCCCTTCATCCGTCTGTCCTGTCCACGACCTCTATTGGTGTTCCCAAGCACATGGGATTGAATGCAGCACAAAGTGGGTGTCTGGTGAACAAGGCAGGGCACTGCAGGACTTTCCCTTGCTAGTCACCCTTGCTTCTGCTCTATTTCAGCCTCTGTGTCTGGGCTGGGAGACAGGAGCCCCGCCCCTTTGCTAAGCCAGCATTATCTGACCTGGGGCTCCTACTCTCTTTTGATCTCCATCTGGCTCTTTATGTCTTTTTCTCATTTGACTGGAACCAACAAGGAGGACATGTAAAGCACTCAGCATCCCCAGCATTTCCACCTCCTGCTTTCCTCCCTTCCTGGGACATGCATCCTCAGGAAAGGATGCTGAGGGCTGTTGTGTGTGGTAGGAGCCCAGCCTCTGTGGCCATTCTACTGAGTCCCAGATCTGCCACTCCCTAGGGCTTTTACCCTGGGCTGGTTGCTTCCATTTTGGTGCCTCAGTTTCCTTATCTGTCCAGTGGGTGTCATAATAGTCCCTGCTTCTTAATGTTGTAAGAATTTGATGCATCAGTGCATATTTGATGTTTAGAAGAGTGGCTATTATGTGGTGGGTGCTTACTAAGCATTAGCTATTATTGTTTTGGTCATTGTTGTGTAAGCCCAGTGACACACCATGGAGGAAATGGGCTGGTGTGGAGACACACGGGGTTGGAGAGTGGAGGATAAATCCTTTCCTGCCACAGACGTGGAGCAGCCTTCGGCTCTCACCAGAGTCAGATGTCCTCTCAGGATGCCGAACCAGCTCTGGGCATGGTCGTTTGAAAGGGGTCTGAGAATCCCAGGCAGGCCCTGTTTTGGGTCCAGCCAGCTGATGATGTTTGCTCCATGCACACAAATTCAGGCCCTGTCATTTCTGAAGCCAGCTCATGGCAGCCTGACTCACTAATGTCAAGTCGGCCAGGAAATTCTCACTTCATGTGGCCTCCCGGAGCTGGCTGGGGTCTGGAGGGCAGGCTGGGCCCACCCTGGGAGCCATACATTATAGGTGTATGTGCCATAGGAAATGTCTTGGCAGGATGACACATGGGTCTTGTAAAAAGAGGGTCAAGTACACTCACTGCGGTCCCCATGTCTGGTCCTTCCTGGATGTGAGGCGAGGCTGCCAGACACAGAGCTGGTTTCAGAGAACTCATCAGCCCCAGTATGTGGGGAGGTGTCTTCCACATTCATTTTGTTGGGCAGCGACCACGAATCTGTTGAAAGGGTGCAGGGAAGTGTGCTGTCACCAGGAGAGGACACAGATTCTGCTGTACGTGCAAGGCATCTCCTTTGAGCTATTCATTCATTCCTTCAAACATTCCTGGAGGATCTGCTAGGTGTCAGACGTTATTTAAGGCTCTGGACACATGTTGGTTCTTCTAGCAAAGCTTGCAAAGTGAAATCATCCAAAGTGTTGAAAGTGCAAATGTTATGTCTGCATTTTGCTACAATGCTCTGGGTGGCAAGATTTTTGAAGTAGTTTGGTCATAAATCAGAGCCCATGACCTCTCCATCAGTCCTTGGACAAGCCTGGGAGCCCCACACTTCTGGTCCCGATCACACATCCTGTGCTGGACCCAAGGGGCCTGAGCAAATGTGTTTCTATGACTAATGTTAAACTAGCTTCTCCTTTCCCAACCGGTAAAAGCTGGCACCCCCTGGAGGCTTTGTCGGAAATGGAATGTCTGTATTTGGAGCCCACCATCTTGTGCTGGGAGAGTTTTCTCACTTGGCTCTTCTCCCAGGGCCTTTGGAGGATGCCAATGGTTTAGCAGACCCTATTTGCCAGAAAAATACCCCAGTGGACTGAGACTCTCCTTGGAGCCTCCCTGTCAGCTGTGCGGAAGTTCGTTCAGCAGGGAGGCCCCAAAATAGAGATGATGCTGATGACAAAGTCGCCAGCCGTTGTCGTTGCTCGGGGCACGTGCTTGGAAAGTCACACTCGGGACCACACGCAAGCTGATGCTTCCAAGTTTAGTTTACTAGGCTATGTTTAGGAGGACGCAGACTGACTCGTGCCTACAGGCCCCACACATCCCAATTTGGTGCGCTAGAAGCCCCATTTTTAGGGTGTGGGTCCAGAATGAGGCTTTCCTCAGAAAAACAACTACGTCAGGGGAATGACAACAACAGAAACCCACCATTGCCCTAAAATTTTATTGCAAAATATGTCCTCTAGAACTTGAGTAGTGAGGGAACTAGGGCAGGACATTTGCTTGTCCTTCTTTCTTAAGGAATCAGGCCACTCGAAAACTCCATTAAGTGCACCCAGGCCCACCTCTTTGCTCATCCAGTTAATTTTAGTTCATAAAATTGGCCTGGTGCTGATGTGGAAGATCACGACTAAGCTGGGAGGCTGGGGGCCTGTCTGAAGGGAAGCTTGGTTCCCAGTTCCCAAGCCTGACGGGACACAGGTCTTCCCCTCAGGCACCAGAGTTTACCTGTCAATTGTATGTGCCTCCTCCCTGGGCAAGCAGACCTCTGAGCCTTCGTTGTTCATTGCACATGGGTGAATCCAGAAGTGAATGGACTGGTAATACTGGTTTCTTGCACCTGTGGAGAATCCGGGGTCTAGTGGATTCCTCTGAAGGGTTCAGAAAGCCTCAGCTTCCTAGAACTATTCCCAGCCTGCCTTAGCAAAGAGGCTGAATTTTGACCTTTCCCCATTTCTCTTTTTAGCTTTTTTCTTTCCTTCTTCTTTCCTTCCTCCCTCCCTCCCTCCCTCCCTTCTTCCTTCCTTCCTTCCTTCCTTCCTTCCTTCCTTCCTTCCTTCCTTCCTTCCTTCCTTTTGGCTCTTGGTGAAGTGGCTGTCCTATGGGAAACAGAGAGCAACTCATTGAAAGAGGGAGAAGAAGAAAAGACCCTGTTCCCACACTACCTTCCCTCAAATTCAGGCTTCACTTACATTAAAAATAGCTTGAGACAGAGGCTGAATCACAATAGGGTGGCGTTTCAGAGGCCAGTCTGCTGGCTTCCCGGCTGCCACATGAACCTGCTAGGCTTGTTGGTCTCTGGGCCCTGACTTGCACAGGAAGGCGTGGGGTTTGGAATCCCACTGGGAGGGATCCAGACCATTCTCCTTGTGTGTCATGCTAGATCTATCTGGAGCTAATTATATCCGCTGGGCACTCACAGAGCCTTCTCTCTGGGATTGTGCCCTGGGGTGGAAAAGAACTTCCTGCAAAGGAAAGGGGCTGTTTTCAGGGGCTGTCACATCCCACAGGCACCATGTGGGCTCCTGGGGAAGCTGCCATGAGGTTATTGTCTCCCTCTGAGCCGTGAGGTGGGTAACTTGGTGACCTTAGATCTGTCCAGGAGGAAAGCTTGGATCATTAGAAAAAAAGGCAAACAGTTTGCTCCCCTAGGTTCATGTGGTGTGTGTCTCTGGGCTTTGGGGACCATCGATAGTGTTGGAGATCAATTTGAGAAATAAGAGGAGAGGTTGCAATCACTTTCTTTCATCTGAGGAACTGTGGTCAGTGGAAAACTAACTGAGTTCTTATCCTGGCTCTGCCGTAACCTTCCTGGTGACCTTGGGCAAGTCAATTCCCTTTTAAGGCCTTGGCGTCTCCATGAACAAAACAAGAGGGTAGCAATAGTTTATTCCCTTGCAGCCCCAAATGTTTCTATGTTTTCTCATTCCCTCTACTGTCCTTCCATCCATAAAGGCAGTGAGGGTTGACCTCAGACCTTTAGTGCACCTGGCAACGTGCTAGGCACTGAGAGCTTCAAAAGGAGAAAGAAGCATAGTCTTTTTCTCATCGGCTGGAGTAAGTGAAGAGAAGCAAGAGATAGTCCAGCAGCGTGGTGTCCCCATGTGGCCCTTCCCTGGCTTTGTGTTTTGTTTATTTATTTATTTATTAGTTTATTTACTTATTTTGAGAGAGAGAGAGTGAGAGAGAGAGAGAGAGAGAGAGAGAGAGAACGCACAAGCTGGGGAGGGGCAGAGAAAGAGAGAGAGAGAATCCCAAGCAGGCTCCGTGCCATTGGCTCAGAGCCCGATGCGGGAGCCGAACTCACAAACTATGAGATGGTGACCCGAGCCATGCTCAAGAGGCAGACACTTAACCAACGGAGGCTCTCAGGCACCTGTCGTTTAAGATAAAAATCTAAAACTCTTCCTTTGTGATAAGGCCTCTGCCTCACACTCACCTAAGGTTCTTTTCTTTCTGGACTTCTTTCCAGGTGGATGTCTGTGTGCAGAAAGGGAGGCTTCTGGCCTGTGAGTGTGGAGTCAGGTGGGAGGAACAATGCGGTGGGAGCAGGGGTCACATCCTGAAGGCTGGGCCCTCCCAGGGGAAGTGCAGGCTTCTTTTAAACCATTTCAGTCTTGGATCCTCCTTGAGTTAGCTTTAAACAGTCGGAAACCCCTGTGGGGATCATGTTCCGACTTGGTAACCACACTAGCACCAAAACTGACTTTAAGAAAAGCCTTCTTTCCGACTGAGCAGCCTCTGGTTGGGAGACCTTGACTGAGATACAGCCTCCGTCCTTTGCTTTGGCAGAACTGCTGCGGAAGAAGTCACTGTGTTCCTGGAAGTCTGTTCCTCTTCTGGAGGTAGAAGTGGTACCTATAAACAGAAGAGGCACATTTATTTAAAGTGGTTAGTGGCAGAGACACCCAGGAGGGGCTGAGCAGTAGGGAAGATTACTGTGGTGAAAATCATTGTTTTATTTCTGGAGCAAGGTGGTGCACCCCGGGGGCCGGAGGGAGCCGCCAGGCTAACCCCCAGATTCATAGCAAGGGTGTCAACGCTATGGGTGGTTGATGGACTTGACATGGTGGGAGTTCCCCAAATGAAGCTTCATTTTAGGTGAACTTCAGTGAACTTACAAAACAACCACAGCAAACCCTCAGCTGACTATTTCAAGTATTCCTGATATAATTAACATGATTGAAGCAAAGACTGTCTGAATCCTTGGGAGTAAGGACTAAGCAGTTTCCTGGAGGCTAAGGTATAAAACACCACTGTTGCTCTGACCTGTGCCCACTTTGCAAACCAGTGGGTTTATCTGGTGTTTTTTCCAGAAATTTCAGTGCTAAAGCAGGTTTCCATAGCATCCTGGCCCAGAGGGAGTTGCTGTACTGGGGGATCAGGGACATCTCCAGCAAGCAAACCTTGTGGAGGCAGCTAGGTAAGCCATCCTTCCAGCCCCCAAAGCTACAATTCCTCTTCCCTGGGGCTTGATAGAGAGATCCAGATAGACCAGAAATAAATAAGAAACTAGATTCTCTTTCATTTAACTTTCTTTCAGACACAGCCTCTGGTGCTAATTATTTCTGCAGTAGATTTTGTCAGTCCTTGAATCCCTTTCCTTTTGCCATAGGTGGTATAGAGATGCAAAATGACACGAGAAACAATCCGCTTTCCTGAAAGATAATTTTGTGTACATTAAACAGACACATTAAGCCATTTATAAGTGAGCTGTTTGTTCTTAGGGAGCTGGAGGAGATCTGAATTTCTAATTCCATGCTCTTTTAATAATTTTCAAAAGAACCAACGGTAATAATTAAATGTCTTTGAACTTCCCTAGGCTGTCTTCTGTTCCATGATCTCAAAGCATATGAAAAGAAATAGAATTCTCTACCTTGATGAACTCCTTAAGAGGGTGGAGGGGATGTTGGCCCTGGAAGGAGCTTTTTAGCAGAATTGGGGGGGCGGGGATTTAAGGTAAAGAGGTTCAAGGGAAAGGCCCAAGGTCACTCTGAGAGCTTCAGGCATGGAGTGAGGACCTAGAAGCCAGTGTTTTCTTCGTAGCCTTGTTTGCCCAGACTTGGAGCAGGGCAAGGAGAGAGAGCTAGAACTTAGTTAAGGGTATTTGTAATGAGAATATGTGTGACATGGAGCATTTTTTGGCTTTGGTGTTCAAGGATTAGAAGAGATCTGATCCAGGGGTTGGTGAACATGTCAGCTCCTGGGCCTGCTCTGATTAATTGGTAGTGGTTCCGAGAATGCTTTGCTGAAGATTCAAGGCTCAGCAGCAAAGCCTAATTGGGGCTCTGCTCTCCAGAATGCTGTGATTGATTAGTGATTTCTGCCATGAGCAGTGACTGGGAGGGGGTGTGGGTGGGGTGGGGGGTGCAGTACCGGTGTTATTTACACGTTACTATGCCTTAGCTGTCTCTGTTCTAGATCGTTTTCCTTAAAGTTCACTTTATGTGTGATTAAAGTGAGGCTTGTCCAAGATCACACAGTCAGTCCCAAGCAGCATGTGGACAAGAGCCCATGTTTCCTGACTATGTCTAGCGTTCGATACCCCAGCTCCATTGGTTAGATCTCAGAGAAGCAGAAACTTGTCAGCTTCCTGTAAGAGCCTTCTTTTTCTTTTCTTTTTTCATGTTGTAGCCTGATTTTAGTTTCTTCCATCTGGAGACTTGCTTTAGTGTTTGGAGAAGCAGAGGGGGTGGATTTCAGGTCCACAGTGATTCTACGGATAAATAGAAATGCAAGCACAATTTTCCCATTTGTTGGGACCATTCTCAAAACTCTCTTAAGCACAGAGTATGTGCCGGTCGCAGCCTTTCTCACTGCAAAGCTTTGCCCTTGACGCACTCCTGGGTTCCGCTCTCCCAATCTCTGAGGATGCCCGACCCCTGCTCCACTCTCTGTCACTCTGTGAAACGCTTTCAGTGAGGGCTGGTGCGTCATCATTCCTTCTCTTGCTTCAGAAGCCTTACCTTCTGTTTCTTCCTGTCTTCCTGTGTTTTCCCCTCATTGTTTTATCTCTTCAGGTATTCATGCTCACATCTTAATGGTTGTGATTACAAAGATAAATACATTTTGCCTCTGACCAAGAGCAGTTTCTGCCCAGACTTGAACTTAAAAGTCTGCAAGAGTGGCTGGATGGGAGCAAGGGTAGAGTCCTCAGCTGTATCCTGGGAGCCATAAAAGTTTGATAAGATTTTATTGCCTCCATAAAGAAGAAAATGGGATTCCAACGTTTCAAATATGATAGATAAATAATAAGGAAAACTCCAGCTTTTGTCAAAGCAAAGTTCTCTTTACTAGGTTTATGAGTCTTCCTATTGTGGCTGCACCTTGGAGTCTATTTCATTCTGATGCCAGACAGAACCTTCTCGAGGAATTTATGCAAAACTGGGGCCGGATAGAGGATTTCAGACAATTGGTAAAACTCAGAAGAAGGCGATAAATTGTGCTCACGGGCCATAATTCACTCCTAAACTCATCCATTCCTCAATTCTTCTTCCTCCCCTTCCAGCCTAATGGGGATTGGAATAGAGCGCTGCATTAGCTGTGAGACCCAGGCGGGGATTGGATTCTGGGGTTGTGATCGACAGGGCAGTATAACAAACAGGCCTGTGGTTGCCTGTGCCAGGCAATCTTTCATGCTTGGGGTGGCTGGGATCCTTTGTCAGTGTTGAATTTTGTCTTTAGTGCCTACCTGGGCACAACTGCAGAAGGCTTAACTTCACATTTCCATGCACTGCTCAAGAGATCCCCACGTCTCGCCTTCTTTAGAAACCAGATGCCATGTTGGGTGGCTAAGAAAGCACCCTGTGAGTGCTACCTAGAACATGTTTCTGATTTGGGTGCTTGGTGGGAAACTGATACACACATCTTACATCCTGGCAGTAGCAGAGTTCTTTGGACTTGCCCCCGACACTCCTGCCTCCATGTCCTGGTTGAAGCCCCGTGACCTCTTCCTTCCTCCATTATAGCAGCTTCTGTGTCACTCTCCTCTTTTGGCCCACCCCCTCCCTTTGGCCTACCTTTCATGCTGTTCTCAGATGCCATTTGCATCCTTAAAGCCAGCTTTGCTTTGGTTCCCCCATGGCTCAGGGACCATTAGTAGCTTCTCATGTCCTAAAGCCCAGACTCCTTATGCAGATGGTCAGGGCTCACCATCCGAGGGCTCCCGCTGACTTGCCTGCCAGGCTTCCCACTTTTCTCCTCCATGTGCTCCATGTGTTCAAATCCTGTTCACCTTCATGGTGCATTGCGGGGTCCTTCCTCCTGTGTAACCCACTGCTCTTGTACACCGTTCACTTACACTTGTGCATGTGACCTGTGTGCCCTATTAAAGACAGCAGCCAAATGGCTAAGGGCACTGGCTATAGAGCCAACCTGGCTGAGTCTGACTTTTGCTTTGCCATGTACTTGTGTGACCTAGAGCCAGTGACGGGGCCAATAATAGTACCTACCTCATAGGGTTATTTTGAGGATTAAATAAGCTAATATTTATAAAGGGCTTAGAACAGTGGTTGGCACAGACTAAATATTATATAAATTGTTTGTTAAATAAATACAGTAAACCTCAAATTCCTTGAGAACAGGAAACACGGATTTTAATAATCAACTTTGTCTTATACTGAGCTAAAATAATCCTGAACCAGATTGACGTGAGGATGAAATTTAAGGGGGATAAAGACGGGGGGGGGGGGTGGGGAGAGAGAGAGGTGGAGAGAGAATGAATACGTGTGAAAGCACTGTCATTTCTTCGTTCAACTGATATTATTGAGTATCTGTGCTCATATTATTGATCGGTGCTGATATTATTGATATTATTGAGGCTCTGTGCTCAGTAGTTGTTAATGATCAAAATGGAATGAGATATGTCTTCAGTATTCAAGGAGCTCACAGTCTAGGGAAAAGGACAGAGATGTAAGTCTGTATCTAAACTTGTTGGCTCTAACTATATGGAAAACAAGTAGCAGATATTATTCTGATCTCAGCCCCATGTTATAGATGCGAAAACCAAGGCACAGAGATTTTTTTAGTAAGTTAGATAAAACCACACATCCAGTAAGCATCAGAATTGGGATTTAAACCTAGGTTCCTGTGACTCAATGGCTCAGGCTCTTTCAACTCTACTATGGTGCTTCTCATTCAAGAACAAGTGAAGGAGGAATGCCTAAAATACAAAACACAGCAAACAACAGGTGTTGGCAAGGATGTAGAGAAAAAGGAACCCTCGTGCACTGTTGGTGGGAATGTAAACTGTTGTAGCACTCTGGAAATAGTATGGAGGTTCCTCAAAAAATTAAAAACAGAACTGCCACGTGATCCATAATTCTTCTACTGAGTATTTAGAAAACACTAATTCAAAATGATATATGTACCCATATGTTTATTACAGCATTATTTACAATAGCCACGATAAAGAAGCAACACAAGTATCCATCAGTAGGTGAATGGATAATGAAGATGTCACACACACACACACACACGCGCGCGCGCGCACACACACACACACACACACACACACACACACACTGGAATATTTCTCAGCCATAAAAAAGAATGAACTCTTGCCATTTGCAACAACATGCATGTACCTAGAGGGTATAATACTAAGTGAAATAAGTCAATCAGAGAAAGACGAATAGCATATAATGTCACTCATATGTGGAATTTAAGTAACAAAACAAATGAATAAACAAAGTAAAAAAAAGAGAGACAAAAAAGCAGACTCTTAAATACAGAGAGCAAACTGGAGGTTGTTAGTGGGCACTGAGGGGTGAAATAGGTAAGGAGGATTATGGGTACACTTATCTTGATGAGCACTGAGACATGTGTAGAATTGTTGAATCATGATATTATACACCTGAAACTATAATACTGTATGTTTGTTATACTTCAATTAAAAAAAAGAAGGATGAGTGAAGGAATGAACAAAGAGGTGTGAAAGAATGAATTGGAAGATCCCAAAGACATGGCTCCAGGAAGAGAAGATCAAACCAGGGATTTGCCGTGTGTCCCATGTCAGGTTGGGCAGGTAGTAAGCCCCTGAAGCCATAACCATTTGCCCAGTCAAGCATTTACTACGGTGGACAGGCGGGACAGTTTCATTGCTTCCTTTTTGGGGGCCACCTCACCCCTTTTGTCATACCTTGATGCCCTTCAGCCATTTCTCTCTGAGGCACAGGTGGTTTTATTTCCTTCTCCTTTGGGTAATACTGAGGACAAGAAGTGGATGTGATGATGGATGGAAAAAGTACTTAACTCTTCACTCTTCGGTCTACTTTCATCATAATGGGCCCATTTGGAAGGCTTCCATAGGTACGGGGACAATGTTCACTGGGTTTTATCAGCCACTGAATGATCAAGGCATCAGAGAAGTCTGGAGTGAGGCTGGCCGGTTTCCATGGAAACTGCTGCTTGCCTCAGCCCCCCACACACGCTTTTCTTTCCACGTAGGCATGTGTTTATTTATTATTGGCTCAACACGGGAGTGCCGAGTGGCCGTGTAGGTGCTGTCTGCACCTCCATTGCTGAGGTCACTCTCTCAGTTTGGAGATGGACCCACAGGTTGGGGGGTAGAGGCACAAGATTTGTCCCAGCAGGAAGCGCTCTCGTTTAGGACCCTGAGCTCCTGCTGTCTGTAAGCTTGATGATGGAGATCCCTGGGGTGGGGACGTTAGAGATGTGTATCTAGAACTGTTACAGTCAGACACCGTGTAGGGTCCTGCAGTAAATCCCAGACTACCCTGGAGAGCTGATGGTGACGCACATACCTTTCATAAACAGATTGCTTGCTGCTCTGTCCTGGGGATGCCTGTGATCTGGCTGAGTGTGCGTAGGCTTGACAAGCTCTAGACCTAGGCCCTGTCCAACACGGGGGTCAGTAACCTCAGGCGGCCACTGAGCACCTGAAATATGGCCAGTCCAAACTAAGATGTGCTATAAGTATAAAACTTAGCATGAAAAGAAAGATGGCAAAATATATTATGAATACTTAATAATTTTTGCCTTGTTTGCATCTTGAAATGATAACATTTCGCATAATCTATCTAGAACCTAATTTAGGTTAAATAAACTTCCTTATTAAAGTTAATCTCACCTGTTTCTTGTTATTTTTAAAAATATACCCCTTAGGTGGACAGTGGTGAGGATTGTACAATGCAAATGTACTGAATGCACTGAACTGTTACTTAAAATGATAAGTCTTACATTATTTATATTTTACCACAATTGAAAGAAAGCAAAAAGCAAAAAAAAAAAAAAAAGAAAAGTCTGATGGGAAAAGAACCATCTCTTCCAGGCTTCTTTCTTAGGAGTCTGGATCACTTTCCCAGAAGCCCCCCGGACACTTCCCTATTTATCTTATGGGTCAGGACTGAGTTCCCTACAGGCTTGGTCCTAAGCCAATTCCTCACAAAAGAATGACACCACTCAGTTGTCTCAGATTAACTAAGTCTACACAGGAGTGAGGCCAGGGTCTCTTGTGATGAGCTACCCGTATCCTAGAACAAAACCAAGGCTCTCTGAAGAGGAGAGGGGGCGATGGCAGCCAACACTGCAACCTTAAAGGAAAATGTACGAGCAAATCGATGTATCTGAACATTAGGTGAAAGCAGTTTGAAGATGTCCTCCCCCACTTGGAATAGTACCGTCTTTAAATCTGCTTATGGTTGTAAATAACTCAGTTAAGCATCAAACAGATGTGCCTCCTAGGAAATTTTAAATTACATATGTGGCTTGTATTAGATTTCTTTTGACAGTGCTGCTCTGTAGGATTAGTGGTGAAACGCAGGGTCTGGGATATTCTCTCCCACTTAAAACTTTGTGCTGCATTACTATGTCTTAATTGCTGTATCTGTATAATGTGAATAACACCTACTTCATAGGGTTATGGGTTGAGGTGACACATGTAGGGCACTTAGAATTGTGGGCACGTAGGAAGAATGTAATGACGATCAGCTCACATCGGGGCCTGCGTGGAGGTGAGTGGCCATTCCCAGAGCTTCCAGACCCTCCCCAGCCTGCACACCACTGCTTTTCTGGCAGGCCGAATGCCGACTCAGAGACACAGAGGAATCACCCCAAAGGGAGCTTTTAATCAGATGTGGTGGTGAGTGCTTGTTGGATGGGTTTCTTTCTCTGGATGGTCCCAAGATGACTTTTCCTAGATAAATGGCCATCTCCTGAGGCTTGTGTCAGCTCCACTGGAAATAAAGAGGGAATAAAAGGTCCACAAATAGGAAACCCTTTGTTGGATGCCACCTCATTAGGGCGGATCTGACTTAATTGAACTCACGCCTGCTGTGCTCACGTGTGTGGCTCTAGGAGAAGCGGGTGTTTGAAGCCAGGTTGCCCAGCAGCCTCGCTCTCAGAGCCCCACTGTACGACCCTCTGTAGGGGTTTGTGCCTATCAGCAGGGTGTCTTGAGCTTATCTGAGGGGAAGAAAGGCCTGGATTTAAAGTTGTTTCTAAGTCAACAGTTGAGGAAAATAAAATCACAAGTGAATTCCTGATTGTCTTCACAATTATTTGGGACCAAAGGCACCCGTGCAGGATTTGTGGGGATCTCCGGGGGATGTGGGATGTTCTTTGTGTCATTGAACCTTAGACTGCAATCATTAGGTCTTGGCAGACTCTCATCTCCATTACCATCGCTGCCTGTTGCTTAGGGAAGTGCAGTGTCAGTGCTAGGAGGTGGCTTGGGGCGGGGGGGTGATGAGCCTGAGCACTGAGCAGGGGAGGTGCCCAGGTTTACATAGCAAATTAGCGCCAAGTGTCACGCTTTTTCTGAAGGAGGCTTCCTTGTATTTTCTGTAACTTTCAATAATTTCTTAGCCAATTTTCTCCCTAATTTAAATTACTCCCATTTTCCTATTTTCTCTTTTTTCCTTATAACGTTCATCATTCTCTGATATAGTATATACTCTGCTTATTCATCTTATTTATTAGGTATCTTCTCCCATCCCCACTAGAATCCATACTAGCTCTGTAAAAGCAGGGATTTTTTTTTTTTTTTTGTCTCTTTGGACCACTGGTGTATCATTAGCATCTAGTTGGTGGAATAGAGTAGGTGCTGACCGAATGAATGTTGAATAAGTGGATGAGAGCCTAATCGGGTCTCAAGATCCATCTTGGCGTCAGTCAGCTTTCCTTCGGTTGTCTAATTCAGAGTCTAAGAGGTCATAAGTTTTGGGACTTAGTGCCTCCAAGCCATCATGTCATCGTGCCCACTATGCTGCTTGAAATAAACAGACAGGGTGGATACTTGGTGCAGCCTTCCTTCCAGATGAAGTCATCTTTAAAGTTGTTTTCTTTTTTTTTTGTTTTTTGTTTTTTTTGAGAGAGAGACAGAGAGAAAGTGAGCTGGGGAGGGGCAGAGAGAATCCCAAGCAGGGTCTACAGTGTCAGCACAGAGCCCGATGTGAGACTCGAACCCATAAACTGTAAGATTATGACCTGAGCCGAAACCAGGAGTCAGACGCTCAACTGACGGAACCACCTGGGCTCCCCAAATGAAGGCATCTTTAATATGAAGTACCAGCAGGGTCTCGCTAGGCTAAGGTGGGAGAGGAGCAGGCATTCCAAACGAACGGACTGCCGGAAGCAAAGTTGTGAAGGCAGACATGATCCTTCATTCAGCTGACATTCTTCTTGAGTACACCTTAGTACACGCTAGGCTCTGGCTGGATGTGGCTCTGTGGCTTGGTTGTGAGCACGTTTGAGGGAAGAAGCAATCGGGAGTAGGCCACTAAGGGAGAGAAGGATGCACATTTTCCACCAGTTCCTGAAATGTGCCTTCATTCTTCGGTGAGGTAGGTTGAATAAGAAAGTAATGCAGGAAGACAGTCTCTTCAAAGGAGCTGTGCCTAGGGGCTCCAGATGAAAGGACTCCTTTGTGAGGGAAATGAAGGAAGGAAACAGAAGTGATTCTGTGGTTGAACCGTAGGCTGAATGAAGACCTGAAATACGGGAAATGCTTTAAAATTAGATTCCAGGCTGGGCTTTCAGAAGAAGATGCGTAGGGAGGGGGGGGGATGTCCACCGAGACGGAGGGCTCAGTGTGGAAACGCAGAGGTGGGAAGGAGATGCCGTGTGTAGATCTTTGGCAGAGATCGGAGAATGTTTTTTTGTATCGGGTATGAGAAGAGCATGGTGCTGGGTATGATGCCTTTCACCTGATAAAGAAAGAACTTTCAGGTGATAGTATCAGACTTCCAAATAGTTTTGTTTATACACGCATTCTTTTTCTCCGTCCGTCTGTAACCCCAGCCAATAACAGATGGCAGTATTTAGTAAGGATTTACTAAGTGCCACCTGTGGTGCCAGGTGCTCTCCCTACATTACCTGTAATCCTCACATTCCTGCGGTGGCGTGGGCACCGTGTTCATCCCGCGTCTAAGGACTCTTACAGGTGAGGAAATTGCCCTGGTACGTGGCAGGCCTGATGGAAACGTTGGCTCTTGTAGACGTCAAACGTTTTCTGTTGAAAAATAACGTAGCATGGTGTTCTGGGGCAGGGATGAGGGGCCGCTGGCCCGAGCACTGGATGTGATGGTGATGTGATTTTACCACATTAAGGAAGCAGACAGCAAGAGGTTCCATACCCTTTAACTCCTGTAATCGCAAATCTGTAACATCGCTTTAAAAGCTTTTAGTGATAATCTGCCAAATCAGAGGTCACTTTAGGGCGGTTTCTCTTTGTTTCTCATTTTATGGTTGTTGTTTGGTTGGTTGACTGTTTTCTTTTCTGCCCATGTCTGGTTTTCTCTTCGTCTCTACCTCCTAGATGTCTTTCCTACCCCTTCTCTCTCTTTTCCATCACTCTTTTCTCTGCCTCTATATTTATTCATCTGCTTTTTTTTTTTACTTTTCTTTTTTTCTCTGTACCTATTAGTATTCCTTAAATGCCCACAAGAAAGAATTCTTGTGTTCTTATTGCTTATTAGAGGAGAATTTTATGCTTTACTTTAAAAATTGTGGATGATTTTAATACTTCTTTCTTTAAAATGTCATAACTTTAAGTTGCTTTTTTACTTCATTACTATCAAAAGGATATTCTGATTCTCTATTGGACAGTGGTCCCTGGTGGGGGTGGGTGGATCGCAATTCTCTGTTAATCACTTGTGTCAAGGAATTCTTATTTGGTCTGTTGTCTCTCTTGGTTATTTATTACTCAGTTTAACATAGAAATCATTAAACAGACAGTGTTTTCTATCTATAGTGTCAGGGGAAAGCCTTGTCATTCCCCAAACATCAAATGAAACAATGCTTATGAACCAAGAACTTCTCAATAGAAATCAATTACCAAGGGTGTCATCTGCGCCTCATCTTGGTGTTTGTAATTGAACAATGAAAATGAAGGTACATGTAGGGGCTTTTAACTTGAATCAGAGGATGGGGCCAAGAACTGTCATTTACAACATTACACAAATAGTCCTACAATAAATAATAATTCTGTCTTGAAATTACTTTCTTACATCCTTCCTGCCAAGTGATCACCATAGATTAGTTGGTTTATAATGAGGATAATAGTGCCTTGAATCTGCATAGAGTGCTTTTCAGTTGTCAACATGCTCTCTCATAATGCTATCTTTTTTAGCATTTGAAGATCTCAAATATCCTAAAAGTAATGAGACCTGGAACTAAGATCTTTCCTTACAATGTGGAAGCTGGGGATCAGAGAGGTAATGTTAGTTGCCTTTTGACACACAGCATACCAGGAGTGACAGTTGACCTAATCTACATCTCTAGATTCCAGAGCCAGGATTTTTCTCCTGAGTGCCTATGGCCAGAGGGAGACATCATGCTATCCATTGTACTGAAGGCAGAAAAGGGAGAACTTGGCAGAGTGAGCTCTCCAGCTCGGTGGCCCTCACCTTACTTGCTGAAGAGTCAAGACAAAGGCAAACTTTTCGTAGCTAAGCCTTTGCCCCAAACATTGTGAGATGAGGGTGGTGTCATAAGGAGATGCAAACATGTGGTCCACAGAAAAGCAGCAGCCTCACCACCTCGCCAAGGTTCTTGTGACACCCTTCCAACTGGAGGGGCGAGTCAGTGCCTTTTATTTTCCCGGCTTATTGGCTTCTGGGCACCCTGGGACTGTGCTGACCAGTGTTGGTTCAGGTGGATAAAGACGGAGCGCTTTCAGAACAGTTTCTTTTCTCAGACTTTAAGCAGTTTAAACACTGGGGACTTCTTTAAACTTAGGAAAAGAAATAAAGCTCCACTGCCTTTGTACCCTAGGGTTGACTGGAAGCTCATCTTCTGCTTCAGGCACTAAAAAGGGCAAATGCTCATTTAAAGCAAATTTTATATGCCACCAGTGACTTCTTCACATTTGTTGAGAACTGACTGTGAGTCAGGTATGGGGTGAAGTGCTTAGTGGGCCTCTTTTAACCCTTACACCCAGACTACGAGGTAGACACTGTTATAATTGCTGTTTTATGCCAGGTTCAGAGTGGTTGAGTAACTTGCTGATGGTTGCACAGTCACTGAGTGGTCTGACTTATAGCCTCTGCTGCCCAGGATCTCCAGTAAGGGAGATAGTTTAAGGCCATTGCTTTCATACTTGTAAAGGCTCAGAGCTCTGTGTAAATTGACAAAAACCTAGCCGCTTTGATGACAGGGTGGGGGAGACTGGTGCTCACCTGTGCCCCCTTCTCTGGAAACCCAGGCTGGCCCGTCTCAGTCAATGCTGCGTGTCAGGCCTCCGTGTGCCTTCCCATCTTCTAGGTGGGGAAGACCAGCAGCCATTGGCCTACCTCTCTCTCTCTCTCTCTCTCTCTCTCTCTTTTTTTTTTTTTTTTTGCAACAGGAATTGTAGAGGGATTGTCTTTGTCCTTGGAAGTGGGAAAGGGAGTAGGCCTTCTTGATGAGGCTGCAGATGAGGGTGCTGGAGATACGGGTCCTTCTCAGCAAGCCCCTTGCTTGGAAGAAAGCCCAGGTGGGAGTGGGGCAAAGCAGAAAATGCTGTTCTCCCCTGGTGGCTGCAGGCTGGGAACAGGTGAGCTGGGACTTCTAAGGCAAGCTGGCTCTGACCTGACGTAAGCCAAGGAGGCTGCCCTGAGGGCATTGTGTACAGACATGCCTAGATCCCACTCGTGCCCCCTTTTCCAGGCACCTCTCTGTGCCTGCCGGCTCTGAGCAGACCTGAGGGCCTGTGGGCTCAGCCAGCTCCCGCTCTTCTTCACCTCACTGCCAAAAAGAACTTACCGGTATTTTAAATGTACATGTTCCAATTCATTTAAAAAGTGAAGCATTTCATGTTTGGGTTTTTTTTAAATTTATTTTATTTTATTTTATTTTATTTTATTTTATTTTATTTTATTTTTTTATTTCTTTATTTTTCCATATGATCATATGTTTATTTATTTATTTTTTTAATATGAAATTTATTGTCAGGTTGGTTTCCATACAACACCCAGTGCTCCTCCCAACAGGTGCCACCCTCAATGCCCATCACCCACTTTCCCCTCCCTCCCACCCCCTATCAACCCTCAGTTTATTCTCAGTTTTTAAGAGTCTCTTATGGTTTGCCTCTCTCCCTCTCTAACTTTTTTTTTTTCCCTTCCCCTCTCCCATTGTCTTCTGTTAAGTTTCTCAGGATCCACATAAGAGTGAAAACATATGGTATCTGTCTTTCTCTGTATGACTTATTTCACTTAGCATCACACTCTCCAGTTCCATCCACGTTGCTACAAAAGGCCATATTTCATTCTTTCTCATTGCCAAGTAGTATTCCATTGTGTATATAAACCACAATGTCTTTATTTTTTAAATTGAAACTTACACAGCATTGACAAAATAATTATTTTCAAATTGACCATTTATCCTCTAGCAAAAAAAAAAAAAAAATGTTTCTGGTTCTTTTGCTATTGGAAAGAGCTTCCTTTTCCCCCAGGGTGACCTTCCAGATAATGCCTTGAAGTGACCAGCCTTCATCATTTATGTTTATCCTTCATCATTTATGTTTATTTATGTTTATGTTTACTCATATTTATGTTTATGCCCTCAGGGACTCTGTGGATAAAAAAGTGGGCGCCGTCCCATTGCAGGGTCCCGTTGGCATGTTTTATTGCTTTATTTGCCTCCTTGTGTGGGACTGACTGTTCCAGCTATGTGGGGAGAGTGAATCTGGTGGCTTTTGGAGTGGAGAAGGTCTACAGAAACCCTTCCTCTACCTGAAGCTTCCTAGACCCTGTTGGAAGACAGATGTCTGATTTTCTGATTTTCCTGGAAGGGGGAATTGCCCTTTGCAAGTGTGGCCATGGGGGTGGCCACAGCCTACCACATGCCATTTTGCTCACCCTGGTCTCTTGACCATGCCAGCAGCAAAAGTGCCTTGGACATACAGGGGCCAGGACCACAGCCTGGCTGGGTACATGGGGCCTGGGGAACACTCTGGATTTAGTAGGCAGGGAGTCTTGTTTTCGGACATTTATTCTGTCAACAAATACAGGGTTTTCTGCAGGTAGGGTTCTTGGGAAGCAGACTCTGAGGCAGAGTCGAGTGTGTGCAGGATGTTGATTCCAGAGTATCCACGGGACCAATGCCCACGCGAGGGGTGGAAGGAATCACTTTGCATGGAGAGTGAGCGGTGATGCAGCTCCATGAAGATTCCCCCCTATTGCAGCCTCGGCCAAACCTATGGAGAGAGCTGGATCTAAGATGGTCTGCCAGTGTCGTCCTGGGATGAGCTGGAATGGGCCTCTGTTCCCTAGCCCCACTCAACCGCAGGGAGTGGGCTGCCCCCCAAAGGGCGTGACCTTGGGCCGAGCAGTTCTCTGCGGCTGCGCACGCCTTAAAGAACTGCAGACAGTTCTCCCAGCAGCTGGGCGGTAAGTCACTCCTGGGCTCATCATGGTTTTCTCATGGCTGAGGCACTATGTTAAGGCACTTAAGATAGAGTCAAAAGGATTGGTCCCTATCTTTAAAGTGCCTGCAGCCTTGTGGCCCAGACTCTAGTGTGACGGGTGCAGGGGTGGAGGGCTGCACCTGGGACTGTTCAGCAACCCCAGCTGGTCGTCTTCCACAGCCTCAGAACTCCCCTTGGTACCGCTAGGAGGTATATGCCAGCACCCTGTTTGCGGATGAGGAAAGCAGCTGTTGAGTACCTTGCTGGGTAGCGTGCTGCTTGAGACAGCCAGTAGGGAGACACCAGGATCCAAACTCAGGTCCAACTCTGAAAGCCGTGTGCTTTTCTTTATTCAAATTTGCCTCAGATGTGCGGAGCAGGGCCAACAGGAGCGATGTGACTGTGGGAGATCGGTCCCCTCTTGCTAGCCTTGCCCGTGCCCCGTCTCAGCTCTGTGCCTTTGCTCCTGCGGTTCCCCCACCTGTGATGCCATTTTTCCATACTTGCTCCATGAAGATTTCCCCCTTCTCCAGCCCACATGGCTTCCTCCTCACCCTGACTTTTTGCAGTTGGCCACAGTTATGTTCTCTAGTCGCTGCACTGGAAGAGAGACCGCACACTTCCAAAGGGCAGGGCTGTTGTATGTGTGCTGATGTAGGACTCTGTGAGATTTCTGTGCTCGTGGTCTAGGAAGTTTGGTGTGGGTGGCTTCCTTCCCCCAACAGAGACGCTCTAACCCTTCTCTCTGGGAATCAGAGTGTTGTAAAATGCTGGCCGCCACTCAGCCCTAAGGGTCGTGGGGGAAGCCAACCAGCTTTCCCACCAGAAGCCCAGCTGGCAAAAATTCTCACATCTGTGCCATCTTGAGGGGGTCTGTACCTGTCCTATCTCATGTATTATGAGAGGAGGTTCAGGGGAGGCCAGGGTACCAGCAAGTCTGAAGGACGGACTCTGACAATCCCCATGTTTGCTGAAGGGGGAGGCTGGCACGGAAGCCACCCAAACGCAGGTTTGGACAAAACCCAAAGGTTCCAAGGCCTTGACATCCAGCCCCTGTGACCTAACACTCAATCAGATGGCCAGGGATGTGTTAAGTGGGAGAAATGTGTAAATGTTTACAGAGCAATGAGTTGAGAGCTGTAAATGGCCTTGGCATATTTATAAGAAGTGAGCAGGCCAGAAAAGAAACCCCAATAGCTTTCCCGCCCCCCTTGGATACAATTACCAAACTGATGGATGGAGGGAGTATTCTGGTTGTTAAATATTTGGGCCTCAGGAGTCTTTTGATGTAGCTTCGTATGACAACTGCTTGCAAAGTGAGCTCAGACTAGCTGAAATTAGCTCAGGGCCATGTGTTGGGAAATAGAGGCTAGTGGTTGGAGTAGATTCCCTCCATGATTGTTTGCAAGTCTGCTGTCTAAGAGTTCAGGACTCTGGTTTGTCTCTGCTCATTTACTACCACACTTGGGTCTGGGTGAGTGCGTAGAAGCATCAGGTCAAGGAAGATTATCATGATTCTCAGTCAGGTATTGATACACATTAAGACCAATCAGTCTGTCTCTCCATTTCCATCTGCTGCCCTCTGCCCTTCCTACAGCCTTCTCAGCAGCCCACCACAACTGCTCCCACATTGCTGTGCATGACCCCCTCCCTCCTGCTTCTGGTCCTTTCTGCTACCCACCCACAGTTCCTTCAGCTCACATGACCTCTCTCTAAATAGCTCTGCTTGAACCTTCAGGGACAAGCTCAAAATGGCATCTCTTCCACCAAGTCTTCCTGGACGCCATAGCTAGAAGCAACCGCTGCCTCGTCTAAATGTCATTTTAGCCAGTTCCGCAGATCTAAAGTGAAAGTGGGAGCCATCTTTGTTTTGTGTTAGCTAGCTGGCTGAGGAGATGGGAAGAGATGAATGGAAGGGAACATGGATGGAGGGATGAATGTAGTGTCTTTCAGTTAAAAAACACTATGCTTCAGCTTGCTTAACCTCCTCTGTGAGACTAGTGGTGCCGGCACCTACCTCAATGATGTGTGAATTAGATGGAATAGTGCAGGATACCTGGGGCTGGAGACATGTTGGCTGCTGTTATCGTTGCCATTGTTTTTGGAAATAACTCCGGAAGATGGTCAACCCTTTGAGGAGAATATTTGAGGATTCTGTATTAAACTCAAAGATTCCCAGGGCTTGTAGTTAACCATCTGGGCCCACTTCCTTGTATTACTGACAAGGAAACTGAGTCTGAAAGAGGAATGGGAGAGACTTGCCCACATTGTCAGAGTTGGTGGCAGGTTGGTGTCAAAGTAGAATTTTCTGGAAGCTAAAAATGTGACTCAGACAAATATAGAATGTGCACATGTCAAAAATTGCATTTAGCTCCTTAATGAGGGAATCCACAGGATAATCAAGTGCAGTTACATAGGCACTGGAGAATTTTGGGATGAGATTGCTAGATTAGATACAGATCTAATTAATGTTTTATAGGGCAGTAAAATCTTAACTGGTATTTTTTTTTTCTACTGAACAGAAATCATTTGTCTTCTTACTGGGAAAACCCCACACATGGACATGCACCTTCACTGATTCTGAGCTTTTTAACAAGCCAAGCAAAGGTGCTCTCCTCTAGATAATGAAACATCCCCTGGGAGGGCTGTCAACCCACACCCCACCTGTGACGTTGAAAGCATGTGCTGCCCTTCTGGTGCCTCAGTCCTGACAATAGCACCAGGTCTTCCCACCAAACTCATCACCTCCCTACCTCTTTCCTACACATGCATGGAGCCTGGGTCCTTGCTTCCATTCCCTCATTGGTGACGTGAGGATCACACCACCTCCCTCGTGGGCTGGGGGTGCCAACTTATGGTTTGGTGCTGGGCAGGCAGGAGGTCTCATGGTCTTGGCAGTCGAGGAACTTGATGTCTACTGGAGAGGCAGACTTGTACAAGTAACTATGCCACCATTGGGTAATGGCTGTGAGGCAAGAGCAAAAGGCTGCAGGAACCTATGCAGAGGGGTGCCTTGGCAGAGTAAGGGAAGAGACAGGAATGTTAGATAGGGAATCTCCAAGCCCCACAGAATGGAGTCATTGGTGGAAAGGAGAAGGGCACAGGGCAAGGTTGGCTAAGTAAGCAGCATATGCAAAGATGTAGGGAATAAAATGTAAGGCGGTTGTCATTTAATGTGTATTTGTTGAGCTTCTGTCATGTGCCAAGTTCTGTGCTTGGTCTTGGGATATGTGTAGGGATCGAAGGACATGGAGACATCCATTCATGGAGCAGAAAACAAGCCCTAGTGCTTTTAGGGGTGTTTTGAGGAGATTGGGGTCTTAGGTACATTTGGGAGGAGGAAAAGGGGAACCCAGCAGAGTGGAGACAAATGAGGCCAAAAGAAGTGGGAGAGCCCAGCTGTTAGCTGATTGATGATATGGATGACAACCCTTGACCATGCAATTCATCTTTGTCCAGAGCCTTCTCTATGCAAAGCCTGTGCAAGTGCCTGCAAACTTGCTGCCCCCTGGGCAAGGCAAACAAGTGTATTCACCTGGTGAACTCTTCAAGAAGCTTATGATTTGGCTGGGAAGACAGGCCACACTCACCAGAAGAGCTAACCATATGCAGTGGTGGATAAGATAACTGTTTGCTCAAGGCTTTGGGAGAAGGAGAGCTCTTTGTGGCTTGGGTGGTCAGGAGGAATTTGTGGAGAGGAGTCACTCAATCAAGAGTTGAGTAAACAAAAGAGCAGAGAAGGCATTCTAAGCAGTAGAGTAGCTCCCAGCAGAGGCCTGGAATCAGGGAGATTTCCTGCGGTTCCTGGGAGAAGAGTTTGAATAGGTGCAGTGGGCCAGGTGGTGAAGCACCTTAAGTGTCCAGCTGAGAAACTGGAAGTCCATATTATACCAGGGATTGAATGCTCAGATGCTCACAGGGGCTAGGAAGCTCATGCAGTGAGGGGAGAGGGCCTGGTTGTGGGAGCTTGGTCAGCACAGTGAGAGTCTTCCTAGCTAAGGGAAACTGCCTTGGAGCTGTGGCTGACTGTGGCTATTTGGAAAGTTGCTGTTGTGATATTTCAAGGGAAGTCAGAAATCTGCATTTGTGTGAAGTCTGCTTGTTTTTTACATGTTGTCAGTAAAAAAAAAAAAATTACTCCATGGGTCAAGAAACAGACATGCGACTTCTCTGTAGGCAGTGTGGTCACTGAAGGTCCTTCCAGGCTTGGGCATCACAGGACAGATGGCAGAGGGAAGGTGAGGGCGTTCACCTGGAGAACTGAGCAAGGAGTGGGCAGCATCATAGTCAGGCTCTTGTGCAATTATGGCCAGGGATAATAATTAATGCTGAGCAGGGCTTACCCTCACCAAGAACCAAAGACCTAGAACAGAAGAGTACCTAAAGGAAAGGGAGCATGTGTTGGGTTCAGGGTTTGGTGAACAGTACAAATCTAGTTTCTTACTTGCTGTCTTTAAAGAAGCCTGGGTGTTGTAAATAATGCTGCAATAAACAGGGGTGAATATATCTTTTTGAATTAGAGTCTATATATTCTTTGGGTAAATGCCTAGTAGTGGAAGTACTGGATCATATGGTAATTCTATTTTTAACTTTTTGAGGAACCTCCATACTGTTTTCCAGTGTGGCTGTACCAATTCACATTCCCAGCAACAGTGCATGAGGGCTCCTTTTTCTCCACATCCTCACGAACACTTGTTTCTTGTGTTTTGATTTTAGCCATTCTCACAGGCTTAAGGCGATATCTCATTGTAGTTTTGATTTGCATTTCCCTAATGATAAGTGATTTTGGACATCTTTTCATTGTTGACAAGAGCCAAGATATGGAAGCAACCCAAGTGTCCATCAATAGATGAACAGATAAAGAAAATGTATGCATATGCAACGGAATTTACTCAACAATAAAAAATGAGATCTTGCCATTTGCAGCAACATGGATAGACTCAGAGGGTGTGATGCTAAGTGAAGTAAGTCAGTCAGAGAAAGGCAAATACCATATGATGTCACTCATATGTGGAATTTAAGAAACAAAACAAATGATCAAAGGAAAAGGAGACAAAAAATTGGACTCTTAAATATAGAAAACAAACTCGTGGTTGCCAGTGGTGGGTGGTGGTTGAGGGGAGAGGTGACATAGATAAAGGCGATTAAAATCATTGTTGAATCATTATATTGTATACCCAAAACCAATATAACACTGTATATTAATTATACTTCAACTAAGAAAAAAGAAGTGTGGGTGATGCTGGCCTGTACTTGTGAGGAAGGCAGGGAAGTTAACCCTTAGCCCAAGTGGGCTTCCTGGAATGGCTCAGGGTCTTCATATGGTGGGACTGAAAAGAACACTGGCCTGGGAGTCAGGAGATCAGGCTCATAGAAGTCACTGCTATTTACTGAGTACCATCTGTGTGTCAGGCACATCATGCACATTCTCATTAATTCTGCTAATTCTCCAAGCTGCCCTGTGAGGTAGAGAACACTGGGACTCCACTTGTTGGTGGCTCCTTGTTTGATAAAGCTGGTCAGTGGCAAAGCTGGTGTTGGAACCCAGGTCAGTTGAATTCCAAAGGCCAAGTTCTTTCTCATGGACCCTACTACTGCTGTGGCCTATACTGAATTCCACCTTGAGCTCCAAGTCTAACCCATTGTGTGACCTTGGCTAGGTCACGTCCATCTACTCACAGAAGAGCAAGAGAGGAAACCTAGGGCTTGTCTGCAGCATGTTCTGGTTCTGCAACTTGAGGCATTTGCCTTTTGGAATGTTATGATTCCAAAGGTCTTTGAATGTTTAACTTCAAAGAGTTAGGAATCAGAGATGTGTCATCCCCAGATAGTTAGGGGCAGCAGGGTTGAGAATGAATTTGGCAGAGTTGTGGGAAAGGATGCATTCTCATCATTCTTGGAAGGGCTTTGTGTATGAAATAGGCACATGGATGTGTAAAAAATAGTCATTCTAGCATGTTTGTCACTGAGGCCCCCAACCTAGAGGCCTAGAATGCAGCTTTTCCTGTTTTCACGTATTTCTGCCCTTTTATCCTCTATGAATGTTCACAATCCCCCCACCCCCAGGACCTGCAGCTTCAAAGAGAAATATTATTGATGCACTGAGTCTATTTTTGGCTGGCTGGGGTTGGTGCACATCCAAAACGGAAGCATTAAGTTTTACATCCATTTTTATCTACATCTGCTCCTCTCTCCCCCAAATCCATCAAAAGATAACAGAAACAGAACTTTCCTCACACCACATTCAATTGGTTCATATTTTGGGGGCCAATATGTCATGCCCCACCTTGCTGTAACTGAGAAATGCATTTAACATTTCCAAGGAGCCACAAAGAGAGAGGAAAACTTCCATTTGCCCTTAGAGATTAGAGGAGGGCTTTTCTCTTGGAGCTGTTATATATGGAGCTGTTTTTTCTGACTCAGCAGAGAAAGGAGGTGGTTATGAAAGCAGATGTTCCCTTGCCATGAAGCAAGTATTTTGGGTCATGAATCTTATTGATCAGACCTATGTGATTGAATATTTCTCTTATGCACACACATATTTTCTGTTTCCTCTGTCTTGTGCTGTTTCAGTAACTTCCTGAGAGACTTCTGAAGACTGGAGACAGCCAGAAGGTGGGCTTCTGGAATATTGCTCCTATTCTTGGGTTAGGTGGGGAAAGGCAATCCTCAAGTTTAAGAGATGTGTTGGACAGACAGAGAGAGTTTAGTAAATCTGTTAATCAAAATTCCTCCTTGAAAATTCTCAGTGAAATCACCCCTGTCCTTGGGTGATTATAATGTGCAGTGGGATTGGGAAGCAATGAATCTATGACCTTAAGCAGACTGATGCAGGGGGCCAGAGTCATGGGAGCCCAGATTCTTATAAGCCTTTGTATGAGTCTAGAGTAGGGGTTCACACCTGACTGCCACTTAGAATCACCTGAAGAATTAATGGTGCCTTAGCCCAGCTTCAGAGATTCTTTTTCAGTTGGTCTAGGTGGAACCCAGGCATCCATATTTTATAAATCTTCCCAGATGACTTCACTATAATTTCCACTTTAGAGCAGAATGCTTCTCAAACTCTGATGTTCAGGAAAGTTATCTAGACATGTTAAAATAATAATTCTGAAGACCTGAATGAATAGAGGGACATACTATGTTCATGGACTGGAAGACTCATCTATAAAGATGTCAGTTCTCCTCAGATTTCTGTATAGATTTAATACAGTTCCAACCAAATCAAAGCAGGACTTTTTAAGTCAATTTCTAAAATGCATGTGAAAAGCCAAAGTAACTAAAATAGTTAAAATAATTTGGAAAGAATATATTTGGAAGAATCACACTCACTACCTGATTTTGAGACTTATTATAAAACTATAGTCATCAAGACAATGTGGTGTTGGCAGAGGAATAGACACAGGTCAATGGGACAGAATAGAGATTCCAGAAATAGACTCACAGCAAATATGGCCAAATTGTTTTTTGACAGAGGTGCAAGGGCAGTTCAATGGAGAAAGGACAGTGTTTTCTATAAATGGAGTTGAAGCAATTGGATATTCAAAAGCAAAACAAAACAAAACAAAACAAAAAGCTTGACTTAAACATCACACTCATACAGAAATATATTCAAAATGGATCACAGAAACAAAGTAAGAATGTAAAACTTTTAGAAGAAAACAGAAGACAAAATCTCTGTGACCCGTGGCTAGGCAAAGCATTTTTAGGCATGACACCAAAAAGATGATCCATGAAAGAAACATGGATCAACTGGACTTCATCAGAATTAAAAACTTTTGCTCTGTGAGAGACACTATTTGGGAATGAAAAGACAAACTACATAGTGTGAGAAAGTGCCTGAAATTCACATGTCACACAAAGGACTTTGTATA